>NC_089885.1:11707500-12957500 GCF_040182565.1 Anser cygnoides | reverse complement strand
ATAGGAATGCAGAAGCTGTGAGGTTAGACTGCAGTCTGAATTTTATGCTGAACTCCAACTCAGTGAGTGACAGCATTACATAAAACATCAAAGCCATTCTGTGTGCTGCATGGAAGAAAGACCTACCTGCTTAAAAAAGCAAAATCAATGATAGAAGACATTGCTTAGTTGTCTGTTTCTTCAACTTTTCCTAGTCTTTTTTTAATAATCATTTATTTATAAGCTGCAGAATTAATGCCTGAGCTGCTTTAAAATGAGGGCCTAGGGATACTCCAAGGTTAACAATTGTATTTTTATTTTCATAGAGTTCTATTTCAGTTATTAAAAGCTATTGCAGCCAGTGATAACAGTTACCCATAACAACAGATAATTGAATAGATTTAATGGAGCCTTGATTTTAAAATACTTTCTTTGAATGACAATGTGCAAAGTTAAATAAATGATGGATGAGCAAGACTAAATGGAACAGAACTCTAATCCACCTTACGTAGTATTAGAGACATCAATATAATTCTAAAATACCTGTAGTTAAAGGCTATGTCATGGTCAAGGAGAACATGGATGCCACTTGCAAATGTTATGTTCAGGGTCTGGGCACAGTTTTACGTAGATCAGGAGCCCCTGAGCAGCATAAATTTGGAAGATAAACGCCTGAACGCTTGCCTGATGGACTTGTCCATCCACCCTCCTGTCCACTGGGCACTCAGTGTTACAGCAGCTGTGTGTCTTATGATGGCCATCTTAGGAACATGGATGAAGTTTCTTCAGAAATCCTCAGGTCATCTTTTTTAAAGCCCTTCAGGTGTGAAGAGAGCAGCTGGGACAAGCCACTCTTTACTCCACTGCCAATTTAAGCAAAGGCTCTCAGTATCATTTTAGAAACGACACAAGGTTGGTGAACTTCGCAGTGCTTCAAAACTGTTATAAAGAGATACCAGAAGGTCATTTAGGGACTTACAAATCTAAGAAATGTTAGTTAATGCTTGCTCCACGTGTACAAGTCCAGCTGAGGGAAGAAGCCTGGTGAGCACTGCTGTCTTCCCATAAAGTGAGCATAACTCAGTTTGCAGTGGTGCCTGAGATGACATACTTGTCCTGTGTTGTTATTCTCATTTCAGGGAAGTTGGTTCTCTCTTCTAGCTCTGGCAGGAGATACTATAGGAAAATATGCAATCTCTTCAAGTCAGATTTGTCCTTCCTAGTGTTAGACAGTGGGCCAGTGCTCAGTAGGAACAAATCAGAGCAATTTGCAGAGTACAATGGTTAGTTGTTCCTGTTACCTAACAGACCAGAAGAAAATAGTATCAAAATGATAATATGTTTAATAAAAAGTCACAAGTCTGCCCTGATGTGATTATGCACTGTTAAAATAAAATGAGTGCAGTCACTTCCCAACGTTTTCAACAGAAAGCCTCAAAGAAGAAAAAGTTAGGAGTGAGGCCAGAAATGCTGGAGCTGGAGGATTCTAAAAAGGGAGTGATATTGCAAAGCAAGATGCTCAGAGCGATCTGAAACCCAAGAAGAGGCCATGGCGTAATGCATTTGGAGCTTTTTGTCCAAGACATAGAGCTGCTACTGGCAGGAGCCCTGTGTCTTTGTCCCAACTCCAGAAGCTCGATATCCATCACTCTGCAGGATGATCACAGGCTTGGTGTGATCCAGGGACACTGCTGGACAAATGCTTTCTAAAAGGTTTGTCTTTTTGAGCACACCTAAATATTTTTGTGTAGGATTGACTTCAATCAGAAAAAGAAATATATCCTATTTGTTCTCCCTCCTGACACAGCTTTTCTCCTAGGCAAAACAGGGGCATCCACAGGGGTGTAAGTTGAGGCTGTTTTTTTCAGACCACCTTGTTAAGGATTTAGTCCAGATCCATTATGCTTCTGCATTGAGTCATCTGGATTAAGGATAAGGACTGTTTTCAGCCACCAGACTAGGATGATAAACAAGTCTCATCAGACATTTTTCAGGGCCATAGGTTAATAAGACTGTAAATCTAAGGGTAATTTTCCTGAAAGCCACAATGAAGTCATAGTCTTTGGGATAAAATGTCAGCTTTATTGTTCCAACATTATTTATCTTAGAAACACAGTTATAGGTAATTTGTGAATTGTGTGGAAACATGAACTCATGCATAATAATCTTAATGGAGCTTGTTTACATCTTCTTCTTGTGCATAATTAGTAAAACATATGATCCAAGTTGTTCTCCTCATTTAGAGCCCTGTTTTGGCTGGTTGATGTAGTGGAATCGGTGTTGCCAAGAGCTATACTGGGTAATGTTTTCTGATGGATTTAGTGTGTGATATCCGTGCACAGCAGTAGGATCTGTAAATTTATGACAAAAAGATCAGGGCTATCATAAACAGTAATATCTGCTGGAAATGAAAACTGCAATTCCAGCACTTGGCATTTCCTCCATGTCATGCACAAGTGAGTGTCATCAACTGTGTCTCATATAAAAGCTTGACATTAAGTGACTGACAATATCATGGCCCTGAGATTGTACCTTCTAATTGCATATGCAGAGTGAATAATTTTAGTTCAATTAGGTGTTGCTGGCTGGACAAACAGTAGCACAATGTGTGCCTGCACTAAATATTGTTATTAAATTCTTTCATGTCCTTAGTTACTGACACTTGGTTATTGGAAATCAGTATTTTGGGATGGTCTTTTTTTTTTTTCTTTTTCTTTTTTCCTGGCATTATTTTACACTATCTGGCTGAATTAGAAATGGCAGTAGATGTTATTTAATGTCTTTCTACACAATTCATAGGAAAGTCAGCATTGTTTATGTCACTGTGTTAAGATACTAGTTCTGGGTTGATCAAATGTTTGTTGCCAATTATAATTTTTGGAACTTTTACCTTTTTGCTGCTTTCAAAACAGTTCTTACTCATGCAGATGTAATAAGTTTCTGAGAAACTGTTCATGTAGCCTGCTCCAACAGGAGACTTGCGGATAGATCATTTCAATGAGTTACCTCTCCCCTATTCACTCTTCATCACGTTGTGATGTGTAATTTTGCTTACTAATTATGTTGCTTGCTCCTGTATTGGATTTATTAAGCTTTTTTAACAGCAAAAATAGGTAGGATTGAATAACCCAGGTGGATGAGCTCTCCCAGAAAACCCCAGTGAGTGACCTGCCCTCTGCATGGCCATTGCCAGTGCAGGTACCCAGCCCCTGCGCAGCCCCTTCCATACTCTGCCACCCCTCCTGCTGCCCCCAGGGCTCTCCTGCTCCTGCCTTCCCTTCCTTGCCTGCTTTGCTCTGCAAGAGCCGGAGGCTATCCCACCCGAGCGTGTGGTATAGAGCCCATGCTTCTCAACAGGGATTTTAGCTCCATTTTGGCTTGTTGTGGGTGGATTTTCTCATTATTTCCCTAGCCCCTGGCATAAATGGTAGGATGGAAAAGGAGGTCTGGGCAACAGATATTTGCCTGTTGAAAGTGCTGCTGGAAAGGGAAACTCTGGCAGCAGGAGTCTATGTGGACTAGATGAGGGGAGAGTACAGCTAGAAGGAAGGAGAGGATCAAACTTTCCAGACAGCAGGGTCACCCTGATCAAATCCCCATGCTCGGTCAAGCTGACTGCAGCCACTACCCCATCCTGGAGCTGGCGAGCACCTTCTGTGCTCAAGACAGAGCTGAGCCTCCAAACCAGAAATGCTGGGTCATGGCTGCTCCATCTCCAGCTCAGCCACTTTGTTTTTATCTTGTCTGATACCTTCTTTCATTTTAGATGCATTCCAGGACACAACACAACAGCCTTTGGGTGAGAGCCCCATCCTTCTGCACAAAAGGTGATTGTGCTCCTCTCTGATACCTCTTCATGCTTTTACTCTGCTGCACAATCTCTCTCACTTGACTTTGATGCTGGCATCTTCAAGTAATGACTGCTCATTAGCACAGTGGAGCTGAACTTTAATTTTCCAAAATCAAAAGCCTTTTGTAGCTCTGCAGTGTGTATGATCTGTGCAGAAGGTGTATCTATTCACAGGTATGCCTTACATGCAGCAAAGTCCCATGTGCATAGGCAGAGAAATTATCAGGTTTTTCACATAAATGAGGTTGCTGCAAGTAGTTACTGAGTGCACAATGGAGCTCTTTCTGAAACTGAGAGTCTCATCTGAAACCTTTCTGAGTTTTTTTTGTCCCACTAAGCCACAGCGTGCCCCCATCCTGCAGCTCTGCTCCAGGTACTGCTTGGAGCAAGGATCTTAACTCCCTAGCTGGGCTCTGTAGCATTCCTGCACAATTTGAGTTGTTGATACTTTAATAGTTTCTGAAAAGAAAGAGAGAAAAAAAAAAAAAAGGTTTTCCTGGGTATTTAATATGTGAGGCCAAATTTTCTCCGGTGAGGTGCAGTACAATTAGGGCTACTCTGACATGACTGGGATATGAGGGTGGAATTTTCTTGGTTTGGTTCCTGATGCTGCATCGTGGTGCCACAGACCCTGTCCCTGACCATCTCCTCTCATCACATCTGGCACCTGAATCACATGGGACTGCTCTGGGGCTGTCGTACCGCAGGCACTCAAAGGCTCTGTCATCCAGCTCCACTTCCCCAGGCATCATTGTGATCCCCACTGTGGGGACCTGTGGGCAAGTGTCCTGAAACAGGGAAAGTGACAAAGGGTAAACAGTGTGTGATTTTCATTCAGATGGATGTCTTAGGGCTGGTCCAGCACTGGCTCATCAATTCTGTTCCTTCATTAGCAGCATCCTGCTCCTCCCTGAAACTGTATGGGTCCTGCCCTGCACAGTATTTCAGAAGATGCCTGGCTGTTTCTTTGTGGCTGTTTTATTGCCCCAATTTTTTTTTCCTTTATTGCATCTGAAGTGTGCAATAAAAAGCAAAATGAAGGGGCCAATAAAGGAAAATGATCTTTCCTGGAATTTACCTGCTCTGTGGATGTTTCCAGAATTACTCGCACCTGAATGCTGCCTGTTCCCCTGCACCACTTGCCCAGTTACCTTCCACATGACACTCTCTAACTTGCCAAAACCTCTTTTCTGGGATTGCTTCCCTACCACTCCTGCTGTGTGATGTGCTGGAGGCCTGCCAGCAGATAGGACTTGGTTACAAATGCAGAGATACACGAACATTTGAATGCATTGCAGCCAAAGTACAGCCAATATTTCAGGTACTTTTGCATTTTTTTTTTCAGGCCATGCCAGTCAGTCAGCCCTTGCTGAAAACCTTGGCAATGTACTACTCATTCCTTAGCTGTCCATGTTGATATTTCAGGAAGCAGGCGTGGAGAATGCAGGGCTGATCTTTATGGTTTATGAATACAGCTCCTTCTAAATGCATGGATCATGAGTCAGCCCTGCTGCCAGTCCTCTGTGAAATTGGGAATCAGGAAAAATACCATGCAAACATGTAAGTAGAGCTGCCCTAACCCATACCCACATGGAGCTCTTCTTGGAGCACAGGTCTTCTGCATGTTCTCACCAGGTGTTGGTGAAATTCAGGGTTGTGCCTGGTCACTTGTCAATGGGGATGTGAAAGGCACAGTCCCAGCCTAATTGCCCTTCCCCTGCCAATTCCCATGAATCTGCTCCACAGGCATTAAAGAAAATTGACTGGGGATTTGTTAGCAGGCAAAGTGGTGTATCTTCCCCTGGCTTCAGTCCTGGAAACAACTGAGCAGTCTGGAGATTTCCAAAACCACTGCAGCGGGATGTGGCCATCCTAGCCAGAGACCTCTCAGGCAGGATTTGGAGTTCATCAGCTTTATCAGCCCGGAAAAAGGACACTCTCAGCATCCATAGACAGGCACCCCTTTCTTTCTTTTCAACACTGATGTGGGAGGCAGTAAATTATGAGTTTGCTATTGATTTTTCAGTTACAGCTCTTGCTTTGCTACTTATGCCATCTGCCAGGGTTGAAGGTACCTTGAAGGCATTTATTTTAAATCCTACTTCATAACCAGTAAAATATTAAAGGAGGGCAAGATAACCTTGTCAGACAAATTTGATACCAGTTTTCTGATTGTTTACTTTATAGTAAGTTTACAAGCTTGGTTGATTAAAGTAAAAGGATTATAGGAGAGATTCTCCCACCTTGAGAAGGTTTCCTACTTTGAAAATAACAACATGAATTTATAATCATCAGCAGCATAATTTATACGCAGCTCTGCACTGGTGTAGAATAAGCTGATTTTAATGAAGCTAAATACAAGGTAAGGTACAAGGCAAAATAAATAGGGGCTGTGTTGTTAAGATGGTGTAATCTTTGCTTTAATGCAGAGTTTCAGAAGGGAATTTATGGTTTATGGTTGCCACCTGTTTTAGTGCTTGTGCTGGCCCTGGGTATCTAACTTGAGAGGGCTGATGGTTGGTGTCAGCTCAGTTAGGGCAAAAAAATGAGTTCATCTGTCTTGTCCATGCTGCAGAAGTGAGAGGTGGCCCTCAGCAGCATTGCCACTGCCACAGCACCCTCCTGCACCTCCTCAAGCTGTAACAGAGGCAACTGCTTAATCCTAGGCTCTTCCTTTGCCCAAAGGTCATGTTCACCACGTGTTGTTTTTCTTTTCACTCTTGCAACCTCTTACAAAGCCTTATGTTGGGAGGAAAAGTTGTCTTTGTGCTAACACTCACCACTGTCAGTGGAGACTTAATTTGTGTTTTACAATGTGCAGCTCTCTGTTTCCTGGCTGCTCTAGGCATGACCCCATCCAAGCAGTGGTCAATACTTTTGGTGGGTAGAATTGGCAGTAATCTTATGTAGGCAGGGAAAATCTGACTCTGAGCTTGTCATTAGAAAGCTGCTTTAATACTACTATGGGTAAGCTAGCAAACAGGAGAGAAAGGGCTCGCAAGGTACGAAAGTCCTGCCGTGTGTTTCACCAGAAAGGCTCCCCCCTCCCTTCCCAGTATTTACCTTGCTGTTTAACCTTGTTTTGAGCTGTCCTTGGAACACAGCGGTGACAGCAAAACCTGAAATTTTCTGCAGTGGCCCCAGGCAGCAACTCTGTATTCAACCCGTCAGCATTTACTGCACAACCCTGCATGGCTCTTGTGATAAGTAGGTTTGGTTTTGTGTTGAAAAAACATGTTTATGAGCATTTTGGCACATTTCTCTGTCTGTTATTTATGGGTAAAGTAACAAAGGAAGGAGTACTTTCTTTCTTTTTCTTTTTTCTTTTCTGATTGCTCCACACAGCTCTCCTAGCTGATAGCAGACATTTTGATGTGAGTGAAGGTGAATATTGATTATTTTCAGTCGGTCTATTCGTAACCTGTGTGAAGACAAACACCTTGTTGATTCTCCACTGGTGTCCAGCAAGTCTCCCAGAATCAAGCTTTTTTTTTTTTTTTTTTTTTTTTTTTAAAATTCTGAGGGCTGGAAGGATCAGCATCTCTCAAGGTATTGTTAGTATTTATTAATGCATTGTTAGAAACCATGTTAACTACAACATGATGTATCTCATGAGACGCTCCAGAGGATCAGGCAAAGCCTCCTGAGCACCAAAAAATATTCCCAAAATTTCTTTCACAAGGGTTCCTTTTGTCTCTTTGGAATCCATCGCAGATGCCAACAGAGAAATTAGGGGGAGCTCATAGATAATGACAACTTTTATTAGCGGGACTGGCAAGGACTGCAGGAGGTCATTTTGCCTAGTTCTTGCCCTAAGGCAGGAACCATGGATGTGAAGATGTTTGCCTGCCCTGGTCTGAGAGAGAGCATCCTGGGCGCCCTGACGGAGCAGTTTGTGGAAGTCACAACCATGCAGTCATCTCCCAACCCTACAATCATCTATCAGGAAAAGACATCAAAAAGCATTCATCCTTGTCAGCCTCCTCGAGGTCTGTCTTGTTGGCATGTAATTTGTGTTTTCTTTGATTTATTTTGGGGGAATTTGCTTGAAATCAAATTTCAACCCAATGCCTCTCCAAGGGTGATTCCAAACTCATTAGAAAGTAGGTGAAGTCAACCTTTGTGAATTCACAAGTACAAAATATTGCCCATGTTATCTCCCTTCCTTGAACTTCTGCTTCCTGCCCTGAAGTGGTTAAATTTTAAGCTGAATTTCCTTTGGGATGACCGACAAAACATCGTCTTCCCTAGCTCATGTCCGCTGCAGGAGTTTCTGCTTTCCTTCTTTCTCCTTCATCACCTTCACCATGTCTTAAAAGCCACTGCTGATTGCTGTGCTGCTGCTCAAAGCAATGTTTGTGACTGTGACTGTGTCACCCACACACTTCACAAGGCCAAGGTGAGAAAAGTCACAGAGTGATACCAAATTGCCCTGTTCTCATGCTGTCCACAGCTTCAGAGAAACAAGGAAACAGAGGCGCTAATGGCTTTGGGCAACAGGCGTTCAGACATGCCACAACAACTTAATAATACAGACGGTTATATCACAGGATAAAATTATGTTCTGGCCTTGAAACCTATCTGTGGCAGAGCAGAAGCTGTAACCTTGAAGCCACCCACAGCCCACGCAATTCTGTGGAAATTATGCACTTTGCAAATGCCTGTCTTTCATTCTGACAAGCTGAAGTATTTTCTTATGGCACAAAGCGCTCCTGCCTTTTCCAGACTTTGTTTCCTTCTTTCTCTCTGTGCCATGCACTGTGCTTAGAACACTTTCTCTTAACCCATCTTCCCCATAAAAGATCCTTTTTATCATGCATACAACAGCATGAAACAGAAGGATACACAGATCACCAGCTCTTCTCAAGGGTTACCGCAGCCCATGTATTTATCTCCCAATCTCAGCTCCCCCTGGCAGTCAATTCATGGGGGGAAAAAAAAAAAAAAAAAAAAAGGAAAAGGAAAAGAAAAAAAAACAAACAGCAAACCAACAGCAAGCAAAAGTGAAGCACTGATTGTAAATAATATTGCCTTTCCACAAACCCTATGTTCTTAAAAAGGAAGTGAGCAAACAAACAAAAAAGCACACAATGAATGCCTGTCTCTCCTTTTGTCCTCTGAATGCAGCCTTGCTGCTCTTGATATGAGAGTATAAATGAGCAAACTGTAATATAATCAAAACGCTTAAGAGATAATGAATGTTTTGGTACCTGTATTTAGTGATGATGTCAACTGCCCCTCCGATAATAATAGGTATGTTTTCAGTGCAGTGGAGGTATAATAAATCTATCGCAAGGCTGGGTAGATATCACCGATTTCCACTTCAATAGAAGCAGCCATCAAAGTCAGGTCTTTTATGAACCTTAATCAATGATAAACCAACCAATAATGCATGCACACAAAAAGCACTAGAAACTCCAATAGGCCCTGTGAGCCCTGCACACCTAAAATAGCCTGGTTGGGCTTCATCCAGTCTAGTAGGAGTTAGTACCAGGTGCAATCCACTACCACGTCTATTTAATTTTATGCAAAGTATAATATACATAAAGCAACAGGGTCACACATGGTAAGTCAGCACAGAAACTGTGTTTTCTAATGTGTTTTTGCACTGTTCCTTGCTCTGACAAATTGTTCATTAATAACTATGATTAAAAAGAAGAAGTTTTCAAAATAAAACATTTTAAAGTGACTTTGGAAAGCATTCTTCTCACAAAAAAAAAATCAACATTTTACTCTGAGGCTTTTATAAAGATTAATATTGAAATAATTTGGGTCTACAGTTTGGTAGAAATATTTATCTACATATCTACATAAAATCACATTAAAAATAAGAGGTTTATTCTAAATTTTTGAAAGTTAAAAGACATTTTTTGAAACATTAAAGCTTTAAAACTTTAGGTAATAATAATCAAATCTGCAAATTTAAAAAAGGAAGAATTTACTGTTGGCTGAAAACTTGATTGTTTTTTTCCTTGTGAATAGCATGTTTTCTGTAAAAGTCAGGTCGCTCCACTGAATATAGCACTCACTGTAAAACAATATGAATTAATCCAATGCCAGAATCTCAGAGTGTGAATCCACTTCTCCCTTTCTTCCTCAGTGAATACCATGTTGTTAATGAGCACTCTTAGCAATATAGAGTATTTTCACAGTTGCCAGAGCTGGGGACCCTGTCTCACAAACCCCAGGATAAGAACAAAAGAGAGACTTGAATCAGTCTGGGAAATGTTTGCTCTTGCAGTGAAATGATTAAAATAATTTCACCATACATAATACATAACAGGGTTCCAGGAAAGTGTAGGCACCCTCCTGAGACAGCCAAAGAGCTCTTTAATAATGAAACACTTCACCTCTGACAACGATGGGTCTTTTGAATTACTAGGTCTTGGAAGAACTAATTTCTGGTTTGATTGGAAAGATCTGATTTATACCCAGATAACCCCTAGGCCAGACTGAAATTGTATCTTTGCTCCCTGGGACTACTTGTGCTGTCCTGAACACAAATGTGGGAGAGGGGATGGCTCCTGGAGCGGGGCTTAAAGGTGTCTTGGGAGTCTCTTTTCAGGCACAAGAGCCTGGAGAGACTTTCAAAAGTTCATTAGAGGATACATTTACACTTCCACTTTCTCTCTCTCTTGGTCTCATGATCTCTTGCCTATTCTCCTTTCTTTCATTAGCACTTTATATCATTTGACACTTCATCAGGATGATGGCCTGTTTACTGTATGCAAATAATTCCTGAATTATGCATGAATAATTATGAATTTGCGTATTGGTTTCCTGAACTGGCATATTGCCATGTAAAATTAGCTTCACTTGAATGTGAGCACAAAAACATGCCGACACAGTTGAATTAAACTTGAAGGAAGAGCTCACCTTGAAGTGAACACAAACTATTGAGCACTGCTAGAAAGGAGCAAAGTGCAGCTGGAGCCTGGTAGATTCAGCCACAACCTGAGGACTTGGTGAGGTTCTAAAGCAATAGTGTGCAACAGGACGTGTTTGTTTGTTTGTTTTTTTGCGTTGTAACACCATTTCCAGCCATCATCTTCACATATGGTAACCTGTGGCTTGCCTTGTCCATCTGCGATGGTGGCCTGCAGAGCAATTTGGTTCATTGCCAGAGGTCAGAGATGGGCTGGAGGACCTGACATGACCATTCATACCCCTTCAGAACAGCTTGTGATGTTCAAACTTTGCATGTTGGGAAGAAACCTAAATGAGGATTTGAACCCCCTTGCTTTTCCCCAGCATTTGTGTTCTGACTGGTTTGGGTTCCAGCTCAGCCCCTGGTGTTGACTGGGACCAGTGTGGGCACCCGTGAGGCCACATGTGGCAATCTGGTGTGCTGATGTATAAACTGTTTCATCCTGGCACAACTGTAGATGAATTAGGCTGGATAATTACAAGTAAATTAATTAAATTGTAATGGGGTATATAAATTTTATTTCTCTGCCATGATAAACTCCTACAAAATCTTCTTCTAATTAGCCAGACTGCTTCTAATCAGGTGATCTGACCTGCTTAAAAGATTTCAAATGCTGAAGGCAGTTTTTCTTTCTCTTGCTATGAAGTGAAATTTGGGGTTGCGCCCGCTGTGCTCCATGGTCTGGAATCATTATCTTAAGAAGGTTTTGCTCTGCAAAACCCCTCAGCAGATCCACTCTGTGTCGTAGATCTAAGGGAGGTGGAGGAGGTAGCAGCCTTTCACAAGAAAGAGTGCCAGCACTGGTAGGCTTTTTTCTTTAGAATATTTCTCCCAAGATAACATGGAACATGTTTCAAGAAAGGCTGAAGACCTTCTAGTTTGGGCACAGAGAAACCACTGAAGAAATCATTTTCAGTTGGTAATCCAGGGTAATTCCTCTCTGAACCTCTGTTTTCCCATCTAGTAAGGTCTTTGGTAGGTTTGTGTTTAATAGTTGCAAGCTCATGTGTCTCTGCATAAATGATCCAGTAACCTTTTTCTCTTTGAGTTTCCTGCCAAGACAGAGTCGTGATGACAATCCACTTGAGCACATGTAAGTAAATCTTAAAAAATGTGCACTAACCTTGGAGTATTGGTATTACTGTGCTCTGTTCTGTATTGTTTGACAAGGGTTAATTAAAACAATTGTTATCAATTATGCTATCTGAAATATTATCTGAATCATGCTGTCTGAAATATTTTGTATGCATTGCAATGCAGGAACCCCAGGATATAAACTTGTTGCTGTCCTGTAATTGCAGGCATCTTTGGCTCTGCTCCAGGTTAGGTGAGTGTTACACTGGATCAAACTTTGCTTTCTGGTAGTGATCTGTCTACACTCATGAATGCAGTGAGCAAAAGGTTGACAGTCTCAAAAGCAGCAGTTAACCAAAGGGCAACATGTCCCTTTTCTTAAAATGTTATCAACGGACACATTAGTCTCCCAATAAGCCTGTCATTCACAAGAAATATAGTTCACTGTAGTCTCTCTCTCTATTTTTTTTCCTGTTAAAAAGAGAACCAGTAAGAAATCATGATAGTTTTCTTACTTTTTTTTGTGTGAATCTGGTTTCTTAGCAAGTGGAGACATTATGTTTGCTGCATTTGCCTTGACTACTTAGCACAGTTTCATAGGGCCATAAAGTCAGTGACATCTATAAAAAGGTGAGCTAATGCTCCTTGCTCTATCCAGCAAGTGACAACGATGACTAAATGAATCTGAGAAAATCCCCACCTATGGTCAAAGTTGAAGGAGAATATAATGACTAATTTAGCAGAGTCAGCATAGATAAGGCTCCAGCTATTCAACTAGTAGAGTAACTCTACAGTGCTTCCTCTTGTCTCTCTTTTTTTTTTTTTTTTTTTAAGCCAGACTCCTGTACCATGATTCAGGACAGGAACCATTTTTGGCTGCAGGCACATGGGTCATTCTGCATAAATGAGCTGTGAATGCTATTGGAATGCTCTGGTTGCTTAAATATATTGTGCTTCACCAGTGTCTCATGTGCTGCAGCAGGTGCTCCTGCACTTGGACAGTCCTCCTGACTTCCCCCATTTAATTCTTTCTATACTTCCTGCTGTGGGAGGGCTTGGGGAATGCTGACTGATGATGGCCCTTCCAGAGAAATATGCAGATTTCTAGGCAAGTGGCCTGATCCACATTCATCACATAATATCTCTGCAGGCATTGCACAGGTCTGGTTCTATGCTGCTAGAAGCAGGTGGATGTGCTCCTGCACTCAGACAGGGAGGAGCAGCATGCAGGGGAGCTGGCAGATCTGCTCACCTGCCTCTTGGACATGGGTAACTCAAGGTGTCCTTCAGCCTGGACCCTTCTCCGCCAGTCAGTCACCACCAGAAACTCAGGGTGGTGTGGAGAGACTGTGACCCTGTGGAAACATGCTACAGGGGCATTATGACTTCTCTGAAAACTATTTGGGCAATGCTATTGAGCCAGTAGCAGAGGACAACACGGATACTGAGACTGCAGCTCAGACTGTACAGCATCATTATCATCCTGTATGATTATTCACCAAATTGGCTTTTGTGTTCACCTTCCCCCCTCTGCCATTTACCTTCTGACTCTTCACCCCGTCCCTCCTCCATGGCTGGGACTGTTGGGACTGGAGCTGGAGGGCTGTGGGCTCAGGAGGGCTGTGGGGCTCTGGGTACCCACCTGGTCCCAGCTCACCCACCCCTTTGATTACCTCTGCTCCCACCCAATCCTCATTCACCTCCGCCAAATGTTCTGGGCACACTAGGCCCAGTGTTACAACCTTGTTTCTTGGTGTTTGTGACGATTTTATTAACAGAAATTCACATCTGAGTGCAGATGTGTAATCTTCAGCTGGGGATTTGAACCGGCAAAACTTGAGCATCTGGTCCAACTCACAAAGCCTGTCTGGACCTCAGAGGGAGAGAGCAGAGAGAAAAAGGCAGGCTGTGAGAAGACTTTTGCACCAGTGTCAATGGGCACAGTTTTCTGGAGTGCTGCACATTCACCCATTGACAGTCTGCCTCTCTCTGTTTAATTGGTATGGAAATGAGCCAGCAACATCCTATATTTTCTTTTCTCTTCCTGCAAGCTCACAAGGAGAGCAAATGGGGATTTGAGCTTTTTAGAGATCTGAGATGTTTTTTCCCAAAACACAAATATTCAGCCTACCCTGCTTGTGCTCTGTCTTTTTATATTTTCTCTGTTTTTCATCTGCTTTCCATGT
Organism: Anser cygnoides; assembly: GCF_040182565.1. Taxonomy (NCBI): domain Eukaryota; kingdom Metazoa; phylum Chordata; class Aves; order Anseriformes; family Anatidae; genus Anser; species Anser cygnoides. Next base: position 12,943,483 of record NC_089885.1, on the reverse strand, counting down.
ATTATTTTTTTTTTATCCTGACACTGGCGGTAAAAGATAAACACAGCAACCAGCAATGCAGTTCTAATAAAGCTCCAGTTAAAATAGCAAAGAGAATGCAAATTAAATACTATAATCATTTAGAAGCTGTAGTTTCTATTAAATATAAGTACTTCCCATCTCAGCTTTAGAACGTGGGTGGATTCTATTAAATTTAATTATTTTTTCCAGAGAATTGAAGGCTAAAGGTGTTTCACAAATGCACAGCTAGCAAATGAAGGTGATTTCTTTTAAAAACTGCACAGAAAGGTGCAGTTGTTAAATGTATGAATGATAAAAACACTTTGTTATTGACTCAAACTCTTTTCTCTTTTCAAGTTTGCTTTCTTCTGAAGTTGCTGTCCTCCAAGAGCTCCCAGAATGAATATCGCAGAAATATTAGCTGTATTTTTTATAAATATAAGTACCAGTAAAGTTTGCTCCTCAGTTCATTGGAATAAACTTTCTGCAGTCAGAGCTGGATTGAGCACCCAAGAACTGAGCTTTTGGGTTTTGTAAGACTTCAGTGCTGAAGTTCAGCTCTCTGCTCAGCTGCTGCACATCTCCAGGGGCACTGCCAGACAGCAGACACAATATTTTTCAGTATTTATAGTTGCAACTGAACAAGTTTTGGCCAAGAGGAGACACCTCCTTTTCTTCCACATCTTTGCTGGCAGCTCCCTTATGTAACCTTGTGGCAGTTGTGGAAACCACCCTGGGGCATCGTGATGTCCCCTGGTACCATGCTTGAAATGGAGTACAGCACAGATACTCTTCCATGGACCTGAATTTCAGTGACCATATCCCAGATAATTCCAGCTCTTTAGGAAACTACCATTCTGGTGGCTCTGCATAGCCAGCAGCTAAATGCCACTGCTTTATGGGAATACTGAAAGAAGCTGAGTTTTTGCAGTTTTGTGAATGGGATGGTTGCCCATATCACACAGCAGCTTTACATTGCCTTCCAGATGGCTCCTGGCTCTTCATGAACCATCCTTTCTCAGTGATTTCAGCTGTCAGTGTGTTCCTGTGGAGCAATCATGAAGCTCTGGTAGGGTATGGACCTAGACATGTAAGAAGCTCTCATGTTCCTGTAGCTTTTACCTGCCAAGGGATCTAAATGACCTGTCCTGTTTGATTTATTCTCAATTTCCCTTTGGAAAAAACCTCAAGGATTCAGAAACTGGAAATGGCTGAGGGAACATTCTTTCCTTTCCCACTGGCCAGCTCACTGAGCTGTGTACGCTGCTTGCATGGAGATGGGTTTGTATCCAAGAGCCTCGGCCACTTGATGCTCATGGGGTGCTCCATCACCAGAAATGGCCACACTCCAGAAACGGCCACGCTGAATTTGTGATTGCTGCAAAGCCTTTCTTTTCACAGGCAATTTGTGCAGCATGGAAAGGCACAGCATCACCCACAAAAAAGCAGCAGCACAACATGAAAAAGACAGTGCAGCGTGATGCTTTACATAGGAAGCCATCTTCTGTCAGAATTATTCTTGAGAAAAAAAATACACTGCACTGGAATTTGCGGTTAAGTTATGGATGATGGGGGGGGGGGGGGGGGGGGGGAAGAAAAAGCAATTCCTTTCCCAGCCTTCTTTCCATTTGCTCTGCATCCCAGCACCACATGCTGAAAATGCTTGGATCCCCTTGCTCATGGTGGTTTTTAGGGTTCAAAACTTGCGCCAGTTGTCTGACTGGAGATGTCCTGAGTTTGGGATGGTCTTAGGTCAGGACCCAACTCCCGCAGGCACTTTGAATTAGGTTTTAAATAATTCTGTAGTGCTGTATGGAGAAAGCATCCCCCTGTGTGCTTTCCCTCTGTGTTTATATGCATTACTGCAACTTTGCTGAAGTAGGGTCTGAAATAAACATGGTCATGTGAGAAGAAAATTAGCTCCTGAATTATTACATTTTATGTAAGCAAAACAGTAAAAAGGCCTGAGGATATTTTTTACTGTTTTATGGCGAAAATAGAGTGAGGAAACAGATTCAAGGAACTGTTGGTGCTAAACCTCATCATTTGTGTATGTGAAGCTTGGAGAGTAGCTATTAGTAGATCTTTCAAGGTTAATGTAACTGGTCTTATTTTGTTGATTGAATAAGTGATTATTTCCAGAGGGATTAGTTATAATCCAGAAGTTAACGCTTCATTTCATCTTTGATGGTGTTTGTACAAATTTTTTATACAACCTTCCAGGCAAGCAGCCCTGCTAGCTCAGCACTTTCTATCGAAGGATTTGTTGCAAATCAAACTATTGTTATGTACCTTCATGTTGGAGCTAAAGGGCAATATTCTGATGCAGCACTTCTTTCTTTGAAAGTGCTAATTCACCAAAAAAGGAATGTTTCACAGAACTTTCGCAACAGGCACATGAGCCTTCCTTGCTGCTTTTCCAGAGGGCCTGCTGGGAGTCCTGGGTTTCTACACCTACTTTCCTTCAAGAGTCCTGACTTGACACATGTCCTTTTAAATACCTGTAGCAGGTGGTAAAGGGCAAATTCTGCAAATCATGTGATGGAAAATCCCTCGGTGGGGCTTTGTTCACACCCAAAAATGACTTAGCATATGTAAGGAAGGTAAAATGGATACTAGGAGGAGAGGAAGCTATGCTCTGTCTGAATGTGATCTTCTTGAGGAGTTCCTAGAGATGGAGGCAGCCCACTTACCTGGAGATCCACTGGAAATCCTGTGAAGTAGAAGTCACCTTCAGCTCTATGGACATAGACCAGGAAAATATGTTAAATGCAAGGCATCTTTCCAAGTCTAATCAGCTAAAACATTTTTAAGCCTCACTGATCCAGCTTGCACAGCTTTTTAAGCTTAATTGGTACTATTATGTTTGTAAGGAGGAGAAAGATAAAATATAATGCAAGTGTAGGTATAGAAATCTACCTAAACAAATCTGTACATCTGTAATGTAGAAGAGAAAAGTGTGGAAATTATTGTACTCAGTTCTGTATTTAGTGTTATGTTCTGCAGGATTTTCCATAATTAGTTTCCTTCAGCTGTAGTTTTCCTTGCAGTTTTCTGTCATCCAACTGGCATAAAGCTCGTCCAACATCACTGTATGTTAACAGACTTTTTGTACAAGTGGTAAAAAAAACAGATCTGTAATTGTACCTATAGTTTTTCTTCTATTGTGTGTTTATTGTTATTATGTGGCATTGAATTCATATGTGGGGTAATAGTTATTGCAGATTACTTTTGTTGCTGCATGTGGATAAGCATTATGTCAGGCTGTGTTTCACTTTTTTATCAAGATTACGGGCAGTTTTATTAAAATATATATTCCCCGTCACTTACCTGATATGCACAAACGTAGGTGATTTTCAAAGCCTGGTATTTAAAAGTCAACATGTCTTAACATTTTGCTGTCAGTTTTCTAAAAGAAAGCGATTCTAGGAAAATGGAAGGAACCAGCCAAATGTTTAAAAATTCTTCCTGTGAGATAATCAATCTTTCTCAAATAGAATTGTAGCATGCTTAAATTACTATTGATTTTTTGGAGAAAAACATACATTTTTATTACTTTTTATTTTATTTGGCCTTTGCTCTCAGATCCCTCAATAACAAAACTAGTTACACAAACAATTTATGGTCATATAATAAATAGTCTTCAAAATTTAATTAAAAAGTCAAGTAGAAGAGCTGTTTATCAAGCCAAATGAATAAAAACCCAGCCATTTTTATGTGATAAATCAAAATATAGACTGTCAGTTTAATCTTCTCTGTTCTCAGCTGATACACCATGGCACAACCTTGTATTGGTATGTACACTTGAGCATTTTCTAAAATGCTTTGAAGTTAGCTCAATACTGCAGTAAGTCCAGGTTGCATTTCTGTGTGTTATCCCTGTCCTTTACTGGGGTCTTTCTAGACTGAACCATGCATGGCAGCAAGCAATGCTGACAATGGTGATGTGTGGCTGCATAGGTCCCTAAGCCAAACATGCTTTGAACGTCTGTCAGCTCTTGCCACAGGATGCTGACATTTTCTGGATATGAATGTGTTGCTTAGTCATATGGAAAGCCATCAGGAACCATTGGCATATTGACATTTCACTGCTGTAAAACTCTTAATTTAATGCACTCTATCATTTGTCGTGGACAAGTTGATGGGTTCAGTCGCCTGTTGTTCACTGAAAGGTCAGCTGCAGCTGCCTAACTGGGAGAGGCTGGCGTGTGGCAAGGAGAACGCTGGCTCTCATTTCCTTGTGCTATCAGTCATTAGAATGCTGTTTATTATCGTGGTGGTTTCACCCTGATGGGCAGCTAAACTCCATCGCAACCACTCTCTCACTCCCCCTCCTCGTAGGAAAGAGGGGGAGAAAATATGTTGAAAAAGTGCTCAAGGGTTGAGTTAAGGACAGGAAGATCACTCACCAATTACTGTCACGGGCAAAACAGACTTAAAGTAGGGAGATTAATATAATTAATTGGCTATCACTAGCAGACTAGAGCAGTGAGAAACTAAAAGCAAGCTAAAAGCACCTCCCCCCATCCACCCTCTGCTACCTCCCTATTTTCTGTGATATTAACTTATTTTTAAAAAGACAGAAGCAATATAAAAGGTGTTATAAAGGTATTGGTGGGGGATTTTGCGGTACCTCTAAGAGAAATAGCCAGTGTGCCCTACTGCTTTGTTGCAGTTGATGTGTTGTGCACATACAGACATGGTTTTAGGCTTCCCTGTATTTTATGCTGGAAGAGAAATAAACTGTATTCAGCTGAGAATCCAAAATATGGCATGAGCTAATTGTATGGACTGGGACAGGCCAAAGAAACTCATGCAATGAATGTGCTGGTCCTTCTGGTAGTGACGTGATGGATTGTAAGTCGTGTGTGAGAGGTTATGAAATGCTGCCTAGCACCCTCCTAGACTGGTTATCTGGAAAATCTGTAGATAAAGCACCAAATATGTGGGGAATTAAAATTCAGTTCAAGCAAGGCTGAGTATGTGTTTTCTCAGAATATTGTTTAGTCTTTAATTATGGTTAAATCTTTTACTTAGATAATTGTTCTACCAGCTGATAACATGAATTATATTGAAGAACAATACACTAAAACATTTTCAGTAAGAAGAAGCAAAGGAGATGATTTTGGATTCCTTTTTGTTCATTTCTTAAACATCATGTCAGTTTTTATGTTTTCTAATTAATTTGGTTGCACTGCATGCGTTCTTCCCTGCAAACACTGATTCTGAATACTTACTGTCACCGCCTCTGACAGTATGGTTTGGGAAGCCTTGGCTCATTAACCAAGGTCAAGGCATCTGTGCAGGTTGTCTTGGGTCAGAAGACTGGTTCCCCTTTCAGCTGCACTGTGGGAATTGAGGCAAATTACCCAGAGAGGACATGTTTGAGTTTTCTACTTGTATAGTTTAATGCTTTGGGGTCTATGTTTCTCACAGACATTGCGCTGTTAAAAGCCAAGGTGCTTGGTGACTTCAAAGTCCTCCGAGTAAAACTACTTTCTCTTTTTTTTTTCTTTTTTCTTTTTTTTCCCTAAGTGGGAAAGAATTAAAGCTTCACTTCGCAGCTGTAGTTTCTTCATTTTTTGGCATTGCTGGGCATTACAGGTATAACAGCCTTTGCATTGTCATTTGTGCCGGACACAGGCCGTGCAGGAGGCTGTGTCTGCGTCCCCAAAATACGCTTAGTTCACCGCAGTGAGCTGTGCTCCATGCTGGGCTGGAGGTGCTTGGTGGCTCACAGCAGCTGGAGGACTTGCTGTTCCCAGCCATTTCCCTGCAGCTCCATGGGCTGATACTACAGTGAGGAAATGTGTGCACACTGCTGTTCATCAGATTTACTAAGTTCTCTGTGTTACCAGGGAAACATCCAGTTTTAGGCACAGCCCTAAATGTGATTTAATTAATTTCATTAATTTAATTAACTTTATTAATTTTACATCCTAAAAAACCTGAAATCTCAGTAAAATGATCCACATTTATCTGAAAAGTTTGCTCAGTCCCACCTCCCTCGTGGGCTGCCGGTCTGGCTGCTGTTGGAGGGATCTGGGGTTGCCGAAAACCTGAGAGGGAAATACATTGGCAAGACATTGGCAAAGAAGAAGAGTACAAAAGAAATGGGAAACAAATACAGGAAAAGTGATTTTGTGATTATTTCTTTTTTGACATACCTCATTTTCAGTCTGAAGTATGGCAGGATTTTGGCCAGAGACCTGCAATAAGACTCTAAAGGTCCAAATTCACTTCTGAGATCAGACACTGTTTTGCTTTGGTTTGGGTACTAGCACATATTGGGATTTGTAACGCAGGTGCCAAAACTAGTGTGTTCCCAGGCAGGGGATTTCAGGGGCCCAGTGGCCCCCATATGAGGCTCTCTAAGTCCCTAAGGAGACCACATGAAAGCAGGGGGGTGAACTGCACCACATGGTGCTGAGCTCCTCTGGCAAAGGGCCAGTGATCTGTGATGTTCATTTACATGTGGAACCATCCCCAGTCCCTGTGGGAATTCGGACTGCCTGGGGTGCTGCTTTGGAGCCCAGGTATATGAGGCAGTTCCAGGCCACCCGCTCATGGCACAGCCCATTTTGGGGAATGAAAATGAGCTTTGTGTTGAACGGGGAACCGGGTCCTGCTGCCAATGAAGCCAATGGCAAGGCGCCGACAGATTTCAGAAGACAAACTGAGCCAAAATTTGTTACTGTTATGTCTCATTAGCCTGGAAATTAATTACCTGTACCTTCAGGTTCACTTATCTTTATGGTGATGGGTATTAAGTCTGGCCCCCATTGGTACCTAAGTTTCTTTTGGACTGCTTTCCAAAGTTTTTGTGGCAAGATACATTTCAAGTGGTTCTCACAGTGTTTTTTCCCTTTTCTCTTCAAAAATTGTCTCAGTTGATTAAAGTTATGTATTTCTCCCTGCTCTGTTATTCAGTCTGTATGGAAACTAGCTAAGAACAGTGTAGTGAAGTGGAAAAACTGCTTGGATTGGAAGTACATCTACCAGATCTGAAATTTGTAAATGGTTGCCTAAATACTGCCCAAAATGGGATTTCCAATTGAAATGTTCTGTAGGAGCGTACAACTCGAAGAAGCCTAGTCCAGCTATGAATTTGGCCCTGCTTTAAGTAGGGGTTGGAATAGAGTACTCCAGAAGTACTTACCAGTCAAACTGACTCTTATAATTTAAATTGTAATACTGAAAATCTAAATTAATAATAATGGTAAGACATACATGAGCTCTGGGCGCATGTAACTCAAATATACCCCATCACATTTTAATTTTTCCTATTCTTGGCAAAACAAGATGATGAAAATTTGTGCACACTTTGCTGTTGGACAAGGACTATGGCAGAAGTTGGTGTTTAGCTCTGCTTGCAAGGGAGTGCTTGGAGAATTGAAGAGCCCACAGGGTGAAAGAGGCACAGAAAGAAATCAGGAGGAAATGGCAAACAAAGGTTGAGGTGAAATAGCTGGTTTTCTTCATGGCAAAGGTTGACAGCCAGGAGCTTGAGTTCCTGCCCTAGGTACCACACTGCTCAACACGTGTTTTAATGATCTGGGTAAGGAATAACAAAACCATCCTGTACATGACATAAAGATTTAGGAAGGATGGTTGGGATTTTCAAAGAGAGATTTAAAATGAGATAAAGAAACGGGCAGTATAAGGGGGAATGCTCTTAAACTAATTTTGGATTATCTTGGGCTGTGCTTTTCTCTGAATGTTTTTTTTTTTTTTTTTTTTTTTTCCCTCTTTGCAGCTATTACTAGCTTCTTTCTATTTCAAGATTTTAAAAATGTATATCAAATTCTTTCCTAAACATAGGAAGTCAAAGAGCTGAATTTTAGCTATTAAGCTAAAGCAGCCTAAATAGATGATCTCTGCTACATCAGGCAGCACATGTGCACCCATCCATGTGGCCCTAGGAGGGGAAAATTACTTCTGTTTCACATGATGACTGAGTTGATTAAAATATTTAGTAGCTTTTTTTCGGTCATGCTTCATCACGAATATTTACATCCTGCTCTACATAAGAAGACAGCCCCGATTCCTTCTTGGCACAAAGTTTAAAACTGGCCCCATTCGTGTGCAAATGTGTTTGATGTGCTTGTGGCTGGAGGTTCACACATGTGCTCTTGCCTGTCCACTGGTTCAGTCTAACTTAATCCTGGAACAGGTCTACATCTCTCAGCTGTCCCAGAACAGCTTTCACAGAATTCACAGATTCTCAGAATTGTAGGGGTTGGAAGGGACCTCAAGAGATCATCAGGTCCAACCCCCCTGCCAAAGCAGGTTCCCTAGAGCAGGTTGCCCAGGTAGGCATCCAGACGGGCCTTAAATATCTCCAGAGAAGGAGACTCCACAGCCTCCGTGGGCAGCCTGTTCCAGTGCTCCGTCACCCTCACTGCGAAGAAGTTCTTTCTCATATTGATGCAGAACTTCCTGTGCTTCGTTTTGTGGCCATTGCCCCTTGTCCTGTCCCCACAAGCCACTGAAAAGAGTGGTTAAATTTGTCAGAGAGGTGACATCAGCCACTCTCTGAAAGAATGACTTCACTACACCTGTGTTCCTCTCCCTTCCAGATGTCCTTCATGCCCTCACTGATAGCTGCGATTAATCTGAGAAGTTTTAGCAAGTGCCTCAGAAGACACCCCTGACTACTTGCAGGGGAGGTGCAGGAGAGCCATTTGTGGCTTAAAGTGTTGATTAAATTTGCCTGGTCAAAAAATTGTTGGAAATAGTATTGCCTTTTAATCTGGACAGATGTATAGCTAAACTGCCTTAACATTCCTACAGATTCATAACACCTGAATGATCACAGTATTAAAACAGTATAAAGACTTCCATAATTCAGTGTCACCTCATTATTGTTAAGAGAAATGTAATGTTAACAGTGACAACTATGGAATAACTCCAGTTGCTGATGGCACAAATTGTATTCAGCTGAATCTTCACGCATCCTCAAAAAGAAAGAGAATCAAAAAGCTGTTTAACATATTTAGGTGTTTTGGAATAGTTATAAGGTAAATGGTATTTCATGTTCGTTAATCAATGGCTAGAGGAGAAGCTGAACTGTTCAACATTGATTAAAACTCTCCTTGCTGATTTAACTAAAATCCTTTTTCACTTTGAAACCTTCTGTAGAAAGATAACGTGTTTTAGATTGTCTTAACACAGAGAGTCATGTTTGTATTTGCTGTGTAATGTTTTTGTTCTTAGAAGAGAAAGAAGGAAATGGCAGATTTTAGCTGATTCAAACAGCAAGATGAAATAGGGTGAAAAAAACATTTCTCAGCTGGACCCACTGGAAGTCAGTTCCCATCATTGGCAGGAGCAGGGAAGCTGGGGAGCAGAGGAGCTGTGGTGGAGGCAGGACCTGGACAGCCTCCCAGGCTGCCCCAGGGTCTGCAGAGTCAGATCTGCTCCTCTGCCAGAGCAGAGCTGTGAGCTGGAAAGTCAGCTTTGTCTGTGCTGAGAAATTTGGCTGCTCTAGCAAAACACAAATGCGGCTTCGAAGCTGTTTCAGTGAGCAAAATAAGCCCAATTGGCAAATGCAATTTATGCTGGTACTACACATCGCTGCCATGTATTTTGCCAGCAGAGAAATGTGGCAGAAAGAGGTATCTTTTTTAAAAATTCCAGCACTAGTAGAGCTTGGCAGAGCCTAGTGCAAACCTGGCATAAGAAGCCAATTCTCCTGGCCCACAGATTGCTAAGGGAAGGACTGAAGCAAACACCAGATCTTTCACGGACTGACTGATAAATGTAATGAGAGCATTAAGTAGAGGCAAAGCCCCTCAGACTTCCTGCTGAAGCACTCCCATGGACACCTGGGAAAGGAAACATTGTCCAAACTCCAATTCTCCAATGTGGTTTTAGGAGTGTATCTGCTAAACACACGTGTCACGGGTGTCACGGGTATGAGATCTCCACAACCAGCCAATACACCAAAGCATGGGCCAGAGCCTGGTGGTCACTGCAGTCTGCGTGAGGCTGGTGCCTCCATCAGCTTCACAAACCACCAAACAAAGAAAAATAGCATCAGGTTACTTGGGCAGTGAGACTCCAGAAAGTGTAAGAAGGGTCTGGCCAGACCCCAGGGCCGTGCCTTCAGGGCTTCCCCAGGGCAGCTGGCCCCGAGAGGTGCAGGGGGAGCAGCTACCAGCCTGCCCTGAGCTGAAGCCCACAGGCAGCGTGCATGGACAGAGCAAGATGAAAGATGCAGCAAGCCCCAGAGCCAGCCTGGCCAGGGCAGCTGTGCTGGGCTCAGCTGGGAGGAGCAGCACTTGGGCTCTGCCCAGTCCCTCGGGCTGCTTCAGCCTGCGGCTTCACCAGGGTTAGGCCCAGGTTTGGCATCAATATCTATTCAGCAGGGGCAATTTTTCTTTCCTGCCCTGTTCCTTCCCAGGTAGATGTGTTGATTAAAGACGTCTTTGCATTGTTTCTGGTAGAAAATAACTGCAGCAACATCTCTCCAGAAGCTGCAGTACTGACTCCAGCTCTGTAGGTGGTGGCTGTTGTGGCTGCTCGTGCATGGGTTGTGGGACGCTAGTGGAAGAGCTTGCAGGGCTTTGTGCTACTCTTTGTGTCTCTGCGTCTCTCCTCAGTGCTGTGTGGTACGGTTCTGTCTTGTTTCATGAATCCTGTATGCATCTCTTCCTGCAGTTTTCATTTTTTCCCTACTTCTCCCGATCCTTCAACATTCTATGGGTATTCTTTTAAAATGATATAAAAGAATGAGTAAGCTGGATTACTATAACTATATGTATTCCCTTCCAGCACCCCAATAATTTTATCATCTAAAATCCTGCTAATTTCCTGCATCCAGACATTCTCCACAAGCAAGCTGCTCTGCTGGACTCTCAGCCAACTGCCCATTGCAAATGAATGATAGAGTTGGGAAACAGGGAATGGCATGTTTACCTCAAACCAGGAAAGTGCTACTAGAGAGCAGAAATGCTGCTGTATTACCATGTGCAATTCTTGCTTCTGAGAGGAGTGTTTTGGAGGGAACCTGGGGACTCTGCAGCCCAGCCATTTCCCAGGATGTTCACGCAATCAGCATGACTGAATATCATCCCTGGTGCAAGGGATAAAACCCTGCATTCTGCTACGATGCTGACATGCTTCTGTGATGGCCTTTCTCCCTTGCTGGGGAAAGAAAAGCAGGGAAAAAATGGCAATGAAAGAAAGCGAGGAAATAAAGGTTAATGAATACATTCCTTCCTGAGAGGGGACTGACCCATGGGACATTCACTGGGGTCTGCTGGATGAGAAGTCTCCTTCATGTCTCAGGGTCGCTCACTGGCCCCTCAAGCATGGCTGCCGTTCTGGGCACAGTGCGAGGCATGGGGGACAGCACTCTGGTGCAGCCTCTGCTTTTCCCACCCCTCCCCACAGACAGAAGTTTATTTTCCCAGTTTTCTTTGTGCCACTCCCATCAGCAGCATTTGTCCGGGCAGAAATTGTTCTTACAAGAATTACATCCCTTTTCTAAAATTGCCTCAACTACTGATTGCTTAAAAAGAAATCGAATGGCTGCCACGGATGGCTTTTTAATGAGTGCTGCTCAGAGAGCAACTCAAGAGCTCTCCAGAGAAGTAGCAAATAAAAAGTCTCTTCTGTTTCTGGATACATAATCTGCTCTGAAGGAGTGCAGCAAGCTAGCAGGGATTGGAGGGACCCTCATCCTCTGCGGTATGGTGCTGAAGAATAGGAAGGCTGGCTGCACTGCCTGGGTTGTTCATTCTCCCTCCGTGCTCTGGCTTTCTTTTTGATTTTAAAAACTATGCTCAGAGCCAAGGTGGCAAGTTGGAGGCCAGTTGTATGCAGATTCTGTGGGGAGAGACCTGGACCAGAGTAAAATCTCTGAGCTGGGAAGAGTCTTGTGGAGTTGCAGCCTGCAGAGGAGCGGGGAGGGGGGTGGGAATGCTTTGGGACAGGAATCGGGTTGCTCCTTCCTGCCTTCAGCTGCCAGAGGGATACTGGGGGGTTGAGAGCTACTGAAAAGCAAAGAGTTTTCCTGGCAGAGGGATGTGAGCCTCCTGGCTACGCCCCACTGCAATGAGGATTTGGCACCCAAACAAAGTGTTTCTGTGCTGAGGCACTCTCTCCCAGTGGTTCTGTTTGAGGGGAGAAAAATAAAGAGATGGAGAAGAAAAACAGCCAGCAGAAATCCCTTAGAAAGAGCAGCTCCTGGTTAACGCTGTGCTGCAAGCTTTGAAAATCAATGTTGACAATTGCGAGGTGCTGCACAAGGAGAGGAATAATTTGAATTGCAGACACAGAGCCCCAGATTATTTGCAGACACCTGAGCCATGCTACCAGCAGCTGGGAGAAAACCATTGCGCAAAGTGCAGAAGTAGAAATGTCATAGTGTGAGTCAAGGGGCAGGTGGCAGTCCTCAAAATGTTACCATGACACCATCAAATATCATGCCTGGAGCTTGGGGGTGCCTCAGGAGAGGTTCCTGCTCCCACTGTTTGGCAAACAACCTCGGAGTGAACAACCTGTACAGCCTGCTGGTTTTGGGGACCAGGGCAGAGCAAATCTGTGCCCTTTGAAGGACACAAAGAAAACACTTCTGCGAGGACCCCTTCCTCTTCTCTCGCTTCCCAGGAGCAGATGGTGACACTTGGTCCCCACATGGGACCCTCACACAAAACCGCTTGGGGAAAACCACCTCCCACGGAGTACTGCAGAGGGTGTTTAAGGCTATGCTTATTTGTCCCTTGAGTATAGCAGGTTGGGCAGTGGGGCATTGCCCTCTGTTTCCAGATGCACGGTCAAAAGGCAAAAAGTCTTAGCAAAACCTACACAGGCTCCTGCTGTATTTTTCCTCCCCTCCCCACCTATGCCTGTTAGGTGAAAACTTCTGGCTTGACCTTATGTAGTTCTCCACTTTCTCCTTCTTCTTCCAGACTGATCAGCCCAGCCCTGGCACAGAGGTGCTGACTTACGGGGATGGCTCAATGGCAAGAGCAGGGCCGAAGCTCTGCAGTGGCTCAGGCTCCTTCCTACAGCCTGCATGGGGATATCTGAGCTACCTTAGGCCACGGAGATCCCTTCCCTGTGGCAGCCTTGTCACATGGTGTAAACCATCTGTAAATACTTGCTTACATTCAAGTACCTGTTAGTCACCAGGACAGTTGCTTTATGGCCTATTACCCTCAATTTTCTCTCTTACCCAGACTTGCTCTTTGAAGCCTCTCTTTTCTCTGAAAAGCTCAGCTCTGTTTTCTACCACATGCCTTGGGCTGGGGAAGAGACATCCCTGATCTCTGAGGTCTCTGCTACGGATTAGGTGAGGTCTAAAGCTAGTGTCAGGCTGCAGAAAAAATTGGATTGGGTAAACCTATTAGATTGGTTTCAGTGGGAGTGTGGGAACCAGAGGCTTCAAAGAGCCTATTTGGCAAGTGTGTCCACAGCAATGAATTTGATTGTATTCCTTCTCGCATCCATGCAGATTGGAATATCAATTTTCAGTAAGGGGGTGGAATTTGCAAATTAAATTTGTCGCTTTGGATCCACCAGATTATAGGAAATGGAAACAAAAATGAATATAGAAGTCAGGAATAAAATGGATGCTTGCAAACCCAATGTTTATTAAACATTATTTTCTGTTATCAGGAAACAGCATGCCAGTTTTAGTATCATCCAAATAGACTATGTAGCCTATATGGCTAAATAATGACAACTGCACCTCATTGCTCATCTCCCAACCATTTTTAATTTCAGCTGAGAAAAAGATGCCTGCTATTCAGGACTAGGCTTTCAGAGAACACTGATTTTTCAGCAGAACATTATGAAGTGCTGAAGAGTGAGTGGGTGCCACCAGTCTAAGGCTGGTGTTATTTATATCCTATCTGTCTGGTACAAGTGATAAATCTGCAAAGACAGTGAGGATCACATCCTGCAACCCATCCTGATAAGGACATTCCTTACCATAAGTTGAAAACTAATGTTTATTTCTCTTTAATTAAATAGTCCATTAGCCAAAGACTGTGTTAAAATATTTAAAAAGAGTAATGTAATCAATACACCAACCGTGCCATTACAAAAATATCTCATATTCAATAAGTGTCAGGTTTCCCCTTTTTGCTGAATTATGAGTTCTTTAAAATGGATAGGGGGAACACTGTGGGTTGAGATTACCTGTAAAGCAAAAGATCTGTCATTTGTCTTGATTCTCATGAGGGCACTTCATCAAGCTGTTGTCTTGATTAAGGCACAGAATATTAATTGATTCAATTTTTATGTGATACACAACATTTCTCCTAAACTATCCCACTACTTCTCAGATGTATTAAGTATATATATATATATATATATATATATATGCTGGCTATAGTCAAAACAAGTTATCTGTGGGAAGCAGGGCATTTTGTGCTCCCCTAAGACTTGCTGTACATGTTGATTAATTACTTTTTTTGTTTGTTTGTTTTATTTCTGCTGGGTCAGTCCTGCTCTGGCTAGGAGCTGGCGGGAGCATGGGGAGGAGTTGTTGCAGCAAGAGATTCCCTATCCAGTGAGCTCTGAGTGGGATGGAGGATTTTGGGGGAAACACAGCTGCTCCCTGCTCCCTTTCCACAGTGCTAACAGTGAGGATGGGCTCATGTTCCTGTGTGGCCACTGATTTCCACTCAGGCCACATCTCAGGAGCACCAGATCATTCCCCACATGTGCCAAAATGGGAAGGAAGGGAGGAGAACCATAGAAATAACCAGGCTGAGGAGTTCACACACTGCTTCCTCTTCAATCCTTTAGGGAGCCAGGCTAAAATCAAGTTTTAAAACACTTAAGAAATAAAAGTGTTATTTCCAGTGAAATAAGTATTCTGCAGTTGCTCCACTCTCTTACTGGTACCTGTAGGAACTAAACCAGAAGGACAAGTTACCTGATGCAGCATCCACAAGTTCTCAGCAGATACTTTCTCTCATCCTGTTATTGCCTTGCATGGTGTCTGTTCTACTGAGGTAATCAAGGTGAATTTTTGCAGCCGTTTTCCTTTCCCAGGAAAATATTCCTAGTGGCATGATAAAAAAAAAAAAATCTTTATGAAGATATTCTTTCAGTTGGATTAGTTTACATGTGCTTTTAATGCCAAGAACCTCAGATTGCTTAAAAATAATAAAAATGAAATGTCAAGCAAATAAAAGTTAATTAAATGCACAATGAAGGAGGCTTAATTTTAGTCCTAAAAGGAGCCAAGGACTTTTCAGAACAAATCTACAAAGGCAGCAAAATCCTTGATTGCAAGGTGTAAAACATGGCTAAAAAATTAGCACCACGCCTGAAAGTGCATCCGTACCCCAGACAGGAGCAGGCTGGAGATTATTTATCAGGAGTTGTGGGAAATAAGAAGGCAGTGAACAAACACAAAGACTCTATGAATTGCTGTATATGATTAATATATTTGAAAGTCTTTGTATGAAAAGAGTTCTGAGTTATTCCAAGCCCAACGCAATGCAAAATTTAAAGGTCAGCTACTTCTCTTCTTGAAATAGATGGAGGCTTGTGTTTTGCAGGTAGGTGGACCAAACTCCAGGTTTTTCTCAGCACAGTTGTTCCAGCGTTTTGGAAACGCTGAGGCAATGAGGAAAGCCAGAAGAGCAAGTGAGAAAAGGCAGCAAGTACGCACCTCACTCACAGAGACCATAGCATGGGCAGATACATACAGGAGTCTGGTGCTACAAGCTTTTGGCACAGATGTGAGGCTTTTCACAGGAATGCCCGTTTCCACTACTGAGACTCTTCACAAGGATAACAAAAGTGTTAAGAAAAAAGGACAAAAACCCATATAGCACGGACTGCCAAACCAAGAGGAAGTGATGTCAAAGCAAAATTACAGCAGGCTGCAGCAGTGAGTGGGTCTGCTTAAACATCTGCAGCCAGTGGTCTTTTACTTGAGGCTTACAGCTTCATAACCAACGTAAAGATGTAGGGACGTGATCAGAAACACCCGTAAACCACTCACACTCAGGTCTGTACCTTCAGATGTGACAATAGCATGAATGCCAGGAAGATAGGGAGGGAAAAGAGGGTTTTGTTTCCGATTTTATTTATATTAAAGGGCTTGATGATACGTTTTCTGATTAATTTTATAACGTTGTAAGTTAACAACAGAAGATATTAGACCCACTGTATTTAATCTTGGAGTCTATAAGGCTTTCCTTACCCTTGACCCATCATCGTTGTTGTGCATTAGGATTATGTGTGCTGTGAGAGTGCTGAATTTCCCAATGAATGGGATAACATCATTTCAGATCCCAAGGATCTGAAATGACCAGAATGTCAGAGCTTGCTGACTGACATGCTTCTGTCAGGTTCTTTTCTTTACTCTTCCTCTATCCTGGCTGCTTTTTCTTAGCATCATCTAACAGCCATTTATACCAAAGGACTGATATTTCTGTAAACTCTTCACATTTAATCTTTAACAATACAACAGCTTTGTTAATCAGTGTAACAGATTAAATTAAATGCTCTTTCTCTGAGCTGGCCTAGTTTGGAGGTTAAAATTATGCAGCCTAGATGGAAAAAGAAAAAAAAAAAGAGAGATCTGAAAAAAGCCTCTCTCGTCCTATTTGTATTATTTTGTAATGTGAAAGGAAGAGAAAATCAGCATCATCAGGAAAGTAGACTTCATCTTGACAGACAACTTTTTTTTGAGATGTAATTACAGGCCCAGAATAGCAACATGGAATACCCCTAAGGAAAATCAATCATGGGTGTACTACATTTGCAGGCATTGTGGCCTCTTGAAGCACTGATTTTCAGTCTGTGACTCTGAAGTGGAGCAAGGACAAGAATCAGAGCCAGGCTGGGAAATGGGTTATCTAAATTATAGGCTTGATGCTGCTGGGTTGTTGCTACAGCGCCCTAACTTGCATGCAAGTTGTCAACATTGGACTGTATAGATCTGCTGACAGATCTGCTGGGGGGGGGGGGGAAGCGGGTGGGAGGCAGGCAAAGAAAGGCATAATAATGCAATCAGAGTATTATTTTTTTCCAGTTTATCAGTATTTACAAAAGAAGTAAGTCTACTTACTCTGTTTGTAAAGCTTGTAGTGCAGTGCAAAGAAAACCAGCTGAAATGTTGTTAGATGCATTGTGTATTTAATGCATGAAAACAAGAGAGTAAAGGCCCTTTGCTAGGTAGTGGCAGACAGCTAGTGAATGCAGCGATACATCAAACCTTGTTTTGGTAGAAGAGCTGTGGGATTACCTGTACATCTTTATATCATCGCTTGGAGGAAAAAAAAAAGTTGGGGGGGGCACTTTACTGGGCTTTCCTACCAGTGATCGATGGTGTGGGCTCTGGGCAAGAGCAGCTATTCACCAGGAAAGTGCAGTAAGACAGAGGCAGTGCTGCAGAAAGCTTCTGTGCCTGCTCTGCTCTCCTTGCCCTGACAGTTCTTTCTGCATCCCCCGACCGACCAGAGGAGCTCCATGTCACAGCAGGACGGCTTGCAAGGACCTGCACAGAGGTGCCAGTCAGCCCAAGGCAAGCAGGGGTGGCATTGATTTATTAAATACCTTTCCTAATTGTATGCCATTAGAGGAGTTTTAACCAATCATGGGAAAGGGCATTTGTTTGGCTGTTAAAGTCATAAAAATTAAGTGGCATTTGAATTACAGCTTTGCTCCTTTCATTTTTACAGAGGCCTGTGAACACATTTGCTTTTAGTTTCCTCATTCGTGTGTGTCTACTCCATGGTTTGTCTTGCAGGACTAGCAAACAGAGACTCTTGATGCTGTTTCTGGTCCCAGTATCTCCAGTAATTACACAAAGCATTGGCTGCTGCTTGCTCCTTTCAGATTTATCAGTGCAATTTGCATATGGTTAATATTTGTGCCTCGCTGATGTAAAACTTGATTATTATTGGCCTTTATTAACTTTTCTTGTGTGTGTGTGTGTGTGTGTGTGTGTGTGTGTGTGTGTGTGAAGGTCATTTCATTGCTTTATGGAGGTGCTTAAAATTTGCAGAACTCAATGTAGACGCTTTGATTGCATGCATAAAACTCATAGGAGATACCGTAATAAAGCTTATTGAGCAGCTAGTAAATGTCCTCTGGTTTGGAAAGAACTGGATGTGCTTCATGTTTCATAACGAGTGATTCATTGGCTTTGAGGAACAATTTTCCATTAATCAGGGTGCATCTCAGCGCAACCTGTCCCATGTGTCTGTGTGGGTTAGTAAAGGAGCAAGTGTCATTTCCTTCTGAGCCTGGGTTTGCTGGCAGCCAGGCTAGCAGCCTTTCACCGTTGTCTTTTGCCAGTGATGATCTCTTCTGTTATATACTGTGTAATTTTTCAAATTCTCTCTTCTAACAAGCAAGCAAACATAAAGAGCTATGAATATTTGATACTGAAGAGAAAACATTTTTGTTTTACTTGCTGGTTGGATATTTTTGTTTTAAAGGGGAAGGAAAAGATCTTTTGTTCTTTTTGGAGTGACATTACAATTCAGAAAAACAAGAAGCAACACAGGGGAAATTTCTTCTGCCAGATGCAGTATGTCCATCCAAATAGGCCTTCATGTTTGGCCATGCAACTCCAGTGATCTCTTATGATCGCTGAGGGTGTTAGAAGAGGAAGAATTGAACTGTACTAGGTTAAATGAGCTTTCAATCCTCCACTGGTACTGAAAATATCCTGATACTGAGCTTGAACATTTCCTGAATCATCCATAATTTATTTTCCAGATATAAAGGTTCCTAGTGACTTATTTCCAGTTTGCATGTTCTGAACTAGTGTCAGGAATTAATGTTGTGCAATTAATTTATCAATCACATTTAGCAAATGGAGATTGTCTGATTTGAATTACAGAGAGAAAAATTAGGCAGATTAATGTCTTTTCTCAACTGAAGCAAAAGCAGTGATCAGAGCTGGCTGAATGAACCACAAAATGAATTGCCATCGTTTCTGCAGGCACAAGTGGTTCCTGTTGTGTTTAGGGTCATGTTATTCAATGTCCACAAAGCAGTCAGGCATGTTGGCAAATCTGGGACATTTCAGAATGCCAGCCCATGTGGTTATTCATGTCAGACTGCCAACATCCATTTTTTATTGGCCTTTATCCTTTCAGAGAGAGAATGGCTTGGTATTTTCATCTCTCTCCCTGTTGGTACCCAGCCATTATGGGAGAAACTGATGATGGAGCCAAGGGTTTTAATTCACAGATCCTGCTCGAACAGGCATGCAGCAGAGAAACCCCTAGGCCGGGGACCTGAGCACCCCTGAGCTCTTAGGGGTGCACCCCTCGTGGGCTCTGGCCCTGATAGCAGGAGGGGAGCTGACATGCTCTACATCCATGGTGCTGAACCCAAAAAAGTGGGCACCAGCAGGAAGAGGTTTGCTCTGCAAATAGAGCCAGGTGCAGTCCTAAGCACGGAGATCACTGGAGGTAGCAGAGATGCCACATGCAGGGCAGAGCATGGCATGTGAACAGCCTCACATGGAATAGGAGCAGGAAGCAGGAAGCAGGGCAGGAGTTTTGTGCTGCTGAATATTTAGGAAATGCAATCTCAGGTTCTTGGTGAGCTCTGAAGATTCATTCAAATAGGCCCGTGGGATGCATGCTACCAGCTGGCTGTTAGCTCTCTGGGGCACCTGGGGTGGGACCCTAAATCACTGGAGAGACCTCAAAGTCCTGGCATTGGTTCGCCTGGGGCTCTGAACAGGTAATGCCATCCTGAATACAATGGGGGAAGCTATATCCATCTTAGAGAGCAAAGGTTGAACTGGGCAGAGTCCACAGCTTTCCTGACAGGAGTGACAGCATTCAACAGCTGCCCCAAAGTTTTATTACCTGTTGGGAACAATGCAGAGGGGAAATATCCGAGCTGTTACATTTGGCGGTTTTCTCCTTTTTATTCCTTCCTGAATGGACTCACCACAGTCAGGGTTTCCAAAAGCAAAAGCCTAACTGAAGCCAAGCAAATGGTCACAAAGCAGCTCCCCCACCACTGCTTGCTAACTGGACACTGCTGCCTGGCTCCCAAGGAGATGCTGCCAGCAGAGCTGCTCCTGATGCTGAGTTCTGTGGTGCACTTTTGTGCAACGTAGTTACCCACTGAGAGCACAGATCTGCAGAGCTAATCTCTGTTCTTAATTTGCCATTAAGGTTTATTTTCAGCAAATTATTCATAAACTCCATAGCACAGCTGTTCCACATTAATCTCTTCCTTCTTGCAAATTTTTCTTTAACAAGAGGCAGTTTCTCTCTATTTTTGTTGTTATTGTTACAGAGCCAAGTACAAGAGACAGGTGGGTGACTTGAGAAATTGGAGTAGGGAGGGAGTCTTTGAAGGTGGTTTATACCCAGCAAGCATTTGCAGGGGAGTTGAGGAAGGGAAACCTATCACCCACGACCTCTCCCTTGTGCCAGGGCATGTCAGGGTGTTTGCTGGAGCTCAGATGTGCCAGCCTGCTCTGAGGTCCAGGGAGAGAGGGCTCAGCCCAAATCAGCCTGCCAGGTTCATCACTAACAGCTGTAAGGGCCATGCACAGCCTGTCCCATTTCCTTCTCCAACGACAGGAGGAGAATATGCTGAAAGTTTCCTTAAAATCAGATTAGTGCTCTGTTGGACAGTGCATTCTTGTTTTGCAGGGTAATGGTGTAAAATTAAGAATTTAGTTTTAATTTTTTAAATTAAGCCTATGTGCAGCTACAACCTCATACACTGGAAGGCAGCACAGAAACTTTCTTCAGTGGAGCTGAGCAGCCCCAATCCATTTGAATGGGGCTAGCCCCTTGTTAATAGGGGATATTTTGTAAGCATGTCCTGGTCCTGTCCTTCGCAAAGCTCTGACAAAGACACAAGAAGACAATTCTATAATACCAGTGTCAGGTTTGCTATTACCCGGCCAACATTTCTCTAAAAAACAGACCTCAGTATTGTAAGCCTTACCTATCAACAGAGGCAGCCCTCAGCCCCAGTGCATATACTTCTTCGCAGTGACCACAGGGCTCAGTTTTGTGGCTTCCTGTAGGTCTTCACAGCATCACCAGCAGAAGGTTCATTATTTCTAGCAGTGACTGATTCAGGAGCATTTTAAAGCTGAAATTCTCACTTATGTTGATGGAAAGGGTTGCACATCAATTGAAGGCAGGGTACAGCCTCTGGGTTAGGAAGGTTTTTGAATCTTCCCAATGAATTCCTATTGAGCAGTTTTCTAGCTTTGGTGCATATTCTTTTCTGAGGGTACTGTGATGTTGCAATAGCTCATCAGTGTCGTATTCTTGCAAACAAGTTATACTGGTCTCTTAAACATTAAATAGGTGACTTGAATTAACCATTAACACAAGACAAATTGATGCCTTTGAAGAAACATAAAGCCTAATTTCTAATGCATGGTCACTATGTCTAGGTACTTCTGAGCCTGTGGTTTGCAATTGCTATCCCCTTCCTCAGCCCAGTTACTCAGAAACATGTCTGAACTACAGTGATCTTTTTCAAAAAGTAATTTATTTTCCTGGCCAGTTCTATTTTTCCTTGTTAACAGGCTCTGAAATAGTCCAAAGCAGAAGGAGAATGGGCATTCAGTCAAAGCAAGGACTGCGGGAAATGTCAAACGTGTAAGCTGGTAAATGTTGCATACCTCAAGGTGGAGAGTTTAACACAGATGAGAACTGGAAAATACATACAGCCTCATTTTTCCTACAAATTTAAGACTGAACTCTTCTGACCCACACATCCTGTGTGCCATACCAATAGATGTAGCACTGTATTGGCAGTACTGAAACTGAAGGGGGAATATATGTCTTATTTGAAAATGTATCTTGGTAAAAATTAGTTTAGCTATTACACTTTTTTTTTTTTAAATCAATTAGTCTTGAGCATTCAATTTACATTTACCTCATTCAGTAGCCTGAGATCCATCGCGTCTTTCAAATGCCTATTTTCCTGTTCATTAAATCCCATTGGAGTCTAAGACGGAGAGCCTGTAAGACATTCAACCAGAAATGTGTTGCAGTGTTATTTGAAGACTGGACAGCGGGAATGGGGCCTGGGAGCCATGAAGAGCCAATAACATTAAATTAGAACCAGAGTAGGAAAATACATCTGAGTAAATTTCAGGTCTGTGAATTCAGTCTCCTCAAAGGACTGAAACCCTTGAAAGGTCCTTGGCTGGGAAAAGGGTGGTGTTTTTTGATTTCTCTTGCCTCATTTGGCTGGGAAAACTCTGCACAGTAAAGGTTACCATTTCATTTGTTTATTTATTTCCCCAGTGGCTCCAAAGGCAGAGATGCAAAAACAAAAGAAATGGAAGAGAAGCAGACAGAGGCATATTGGAATAAGATGGTGTCATTGTAAATGGAGGAAGGATTAAGTTAGGAGGATGTCATGTAAAAGAAGAGTGAACAGTGAGACTAGAGCAGGAAAATGTCAGTGCAGGAAGGCAGAGATGTGGCCAGTGGTTTGGGGGGAAGCTTTGGTTTCACCCAGGTTTCTGGGAATTTTTTGTTGGACTTCTGTGGAGTTAACATTTCTGCCTGGGAACTTACTCTTTTAGCTTGTGGTGTCATGTTCTGAATCATAAGCAAGATGTTTTTTCTCACCTAAGCATAACTTGCAGAAACTAGTACCACTCCTCTCGTAAGTGGAGGTAATGAAGTAATCTTTAATATTTTTCTACCTACCCCTTCACTTCAAAGGTTTGATCTTTGCACCTGAACAACCAACTGAATATTGCATTCATGTGCTCTAACAGTACCGCCTATACAGGCCTGTATACAGAAGACCTACAGGCGGGGAAAATCTCACTTGTTTACTACCATCTGGCTCTGTGTTTGATACAGAGTTAGGAAGCATGATCAGTAAGCATAAACTGGGATAAAAGTGCTTCAAATATTTTCTTATCTTAGATCTGTTCCAAAATTTTCAGTGCCTGTGAGAACAACAACAACAAAACAAAACAAAACAAAACAAACAACAAAAAAAACAGATGTCAATTTTGTTAAAGTTAATGAAAAACTGTGTTGCAGGTACAGTTTTAAGTCACATGTCTCTACATGTGTTAGCTAAATAAAATGAATCATTTAATTACAGGCAGTAAGAGAAGCTCGAAAGAGACCAAAAGTCCAGTTTGAGCCATTGCAAATGAAACTTACAGAATTTCAAAAATTTTGTATTCTTCATGCAACTTCAATTATGCTATACCACACTATTTTTTATTCATCTTGTTGTTCTGAATCAAAGGGCTCATAGATCTGGAATGTTGTAAACAAGGAGAGACCCACCAGAGAAAACAAGATCTGTCCAGAGTACTTGTGGAAACGTGGATTTCTCTGACATTCAGGAGAATTGGTTTCTGAAAAGGAAGTTAATCTATAGTTTGCACTGGTATTGCAGAGCTTTTACTGGCTTGTAATTTCTCCCTGGTAAAGAGTGCAGGGTCTCTGGAGGGGTGGCCCATGCTGAAATCAGTGGGCTTTGGGGTGAAGGGCAAATGTACAACTGGGAGCTGGAGGTCTTGAACAGTTTTTTTCTGGGTGGTCTCAGCTGAACATCCCCAAAAGGGCCAGATTTCACACTACATCCAATACTGAAGCTTCTCTTAGGGCTGCTCTGTGGTCTCCTATATGTCATTCACAGTTACAAAAAAAATGGGTCCCTGGTCATGTTGCCAGATACTTAAGCAGGGTTACTAAGATTAACAATATATGGCAAATTAAGTTTTCCTGCTGAAACTGCAAGCTCCTGCACAGCACAGGCAGTATGAGCAGAAACCCCTCTATACTTTCAGAAAAGCTCCTGAACCTGCAGCCCTGACATTGCACCCAGCTGCCACAAAGACACACTGGGAAGAGATACTGTTCCTGGTTCATCTAAAGATGTTGCAAGCACCATATGCAGTATTATGCTGGGGGATTTGCAGAGGCACACTTTCTTTGTAAAATACACATTTTCTAAAAGACAGTATTTTTCCCCTGAATTGCAAATAGCCTTGGTCAGGCAATTGCACAGGGTCTGGGAGAACTGCTTTATCACCCTGCTGCATTTGACTTACACCAAGAGTTTGAGTGGAAGGTCAAACATCCAAATTACTGTTCTGTGAAGACTGTGGTTTTTGTGAAAACATCTCCTGAAAGTACTTTTTTTTGATCTTGATGAGGAATGGAAATCTTTGAAATCTCAGAAGACCTTCAGCCTAAAATTTTACCCACTGAGGGTATAGCAGCTTCCCTATAGGAGCTCACCAAATGGCAAAGCAAGACCTTTCCCTTTCCTCATGCAAATAGAGTCTTTCCTGTCCATTTCTGTAAATCAGAGCAGAGTTGAATTTCTTCAAGTAAATGGAAGTAATTTTCTTTTGACACAAGTTTATCCTGATGTAAGGGCTAATTGATAGCTTGCAGGGCACTTGTGTTTTCCAGGCTGTTGGTTTTGCTCTAAGCACAGATTTACTCAGTGATGAGAATATTTTGACAACTCTGCCTATCTGTGCTCAGGAACTGCAGTTTGGTGTGAATTTTCTGGGTGTGTTGACCCAGTTTTAAAGCCTAAAATGAGCATGCTCTAGATTAATATGGAAATACCGTAGTTGGCAAAATAAAACAAAAAAGGGGTAAATAAGCAAAAGTACAGTACATTCTGCACAAGAACTTTCAGGAGAAGTTTTGCTTAGCTGGCAGCAGCGTGTTTTTGTCCTTACACGTTCTCCATGAGGCAATTGTTAAAAAAATTATTTGATCCAGCTTGCAGAAACATCTCATTCTGACCCACTTGCATGTCCCCATGACCACCTCTTTCCAGCAAATCTCTGCCTAGCTCTAAACACACAAAAATGAACATGTCAAATCAAACAGAATTAGTTTTGAAGAGAAGGCACATGTTGCTGTATTATTTCTTTGCCTTTCTGAATCTAATAAATGTCTCATTTAGAATTCCCTCTCATTCATATTTGTGGTGTTTATTTCCACGTGCTTCTCAAAGCTTATTTTTAGGCAACTCAAGGATCATTCTTTAGGATAAAGAAATCCTTTCTACTTTTATGTGTTGTGTGAGCAGAGCTGGGAAGGCTGTGCTTGTTTTCTTTAGATGATATAACAAATTAGCTTCTTCCAAAATATTATGCTTTGGGAACTGTGATCGCAGGAAACACGAGAGAATATTAGAATACATTACCAGAGCTCTGTGCAATACATACGTGCATGTTTATTGTGTACAGAGTAAGGGTTTAAGTAGAAACATTCCAATTGTTTTTACTGCAAACTCTGCTAGCAACGTCTTTGTGCTGTCCACAGATTCACAATAAATAAATAAATAAATGCATTTAATCTGCAAGAGTTGATTTTGGTGCATAATTTGAATGTGGAAAAGTATTTATATGGATTATATGCAAAAATAGAAAAGAAGTTCTGTGCTGCTGTCTTATATTTTTGTGATATAAAATCTGGCTATAACTAAAAGTTCATTTGCTTAATAGAGAATTATCTCTTTGCTTTGCCATTTCTCTCTTAGGTAAAATTAGCTGGGTTGTTGCGCCATGAAAATGTATCTGAAAGGATAAGCGTGGTAAGCCCATCTGTGTGCCTTGTGATCCCGTAGAGCAGTTCCTTGTCCTTTGTTCTTCATTGCCTTTTGTCTCTTCTTACTGAGGAGCACACAAGTCATTCTATTGCTGTTAAACATGAATTCACCTTGCTCACTTTTTATTCTAGTAGCTGGTGGAAAGATCATATGGATATCTGCTCACAGTTCTTCCCCAGAGGCTCTTTGTTTGGGCAGAATGAGGAATAATAACAACAAGCAGAGCTACCACAAACTGGATAGTTCTGTTGTATGATGGCAACCTATTACTGGTCGAAGCAGGTAATTATGATGCTGAACACAGCTCAGAAAGCTAACGTGTTGGCATCAGGTTTAATTTTAAAATAAAACCTCATCCACAGTACGTTCTGTATGCAGAGGAACTCTGCTATTTGCATTTGCTCAAGCCAAAATATCAAATTTGGATCAGACTTCCCTTGCATTGAGATAATGAGTGTGGGATTTCACATCTGGCCTTTCAGACCGGGCTCCGTTTTGTTAAGGCACCAGCAGCAATTTCACTTTTTGAATAAAGCCATCAGAAATTGCTTACCAGAGTTTTGCAGCATGGTGAATAGCTTCTTATGACTTCTAACTTTGGCTTGATGGGTTTCCTGTTCATGCCGTTAGCTTTCATAATGGAGGGAGAGTCTAAAATGACAAAAACAGCAGGGAAAAAAAAAATCTTTTTTGGCAACTGCAAGCTGTGTGAGCATTCAGACCGCCCCAAATGTGGGTGTCTGCAGAGTTACTGCAGAGAACAGCAATGCTCATAAGCAGATTACTGAGTCATGAGCATGTTTTGAATGTGATTACAAGCAGAGAGACAGAATTAGTCTTTGATTTCCATAAAAAATTAATGAGAGAGACAGACAGGGACAGAGAAATTGAAGAGTTCACTTGGTTAATTTTCTAGCCAGCAGCTATCGTTAATGTTCCTCTTATTTAGCAAAGAAAGATACTAAATCTATATTGGTTATGTTGGCCAAGAAAAACTATTAGTGTGCTAAAGGTTTACCTGCAGGCAAACTATCAGCAAATTGAAAAAGCAACAACATGTCATTTTGGGACATTTTGATGCATCTTCCACAAGTGCAGTCAATTAAGAGCTCCTCTGGAAATTATGTTTATCTGATGTGTTCCTGTGAAGTTTTGCCTTTGTGTGAGGACTTGGGGGGACTGGTTCTTTCTCTTAAAAGCAGAGTCAAGTTGTGTTTTATAAGGATGTTGTTTAAGTTATGCACTGTTACAAATGGGCTGAGACCATCATTTAATGCTACAGATGCATCAAGTGCAACACCTCTAGGCTATCATTTTATTTCTTTTAATAATAGCTGCAGGGCAACTTATAATTGATATAATACAATCCTAGTAGTGGGACTCTGAGACAGGATAGCGTGGTTCATGCCCCTTTCCATGGATTCTGTTTTGAATCTACCAAGGCCTATTTACTGATTTTAACCATTATTTAACTACACCTTGCATGAACCATTATCCCTAAACTCTAGCTCAAGGCAGCCAAAACACCACCATTTAGCAGAAATGTCTACCGTTCCAGATCATTTGTGAGGAGCAAAGAGTTCAAATGCTGTTTTATACAAAATGGAACTAGCTTTAATTTGCACAAAATGTCAATGAACATTTTTGCAGAGATTTCTGATCAAGACCTAATGTCCAGCACTTACACTGTTTACAGACGTTTAAATGAGGAAATGATGAGTTCAGTCCCCACTTAAGCATAATTCCCAACAGAACAGTGGAAACAGTGCTTTAAAAGGAGCAATTACCCTCACTACAGAAGAATTTATTCCTATAGAAAATGGCTTTGAAAGTTGTGTTTTTGAATTGTTTTCAACTTTTTTTTTTTCTTTAATCTTGCAAAATGTTGACTGTTGATGGAAGACATTAAAACTGTTATAAATGGATCTTATGGTAGAAATGGGCAAGTCTGGCTGGAAGTTTTCAACAGATATATTCCCTGTATAATAACATGAATATCGATTCAACTCCAGGAAGGAATTATTTAGTACAAGGATATTAATGTAGTCTAGTGGATTGCATGAATGTAATACAGGAAAACTCTTGTCCACTGTATGTGGGGGGGAACAGCTCGATGTAGTAAACAAAGTACTATTCCTTTAGACACATTACAGAATTATTGGCAGTAAAGTCACATATTTAGTTTTGCTTTTATATTCTCTGTTATGATAGTGTTTGCATCAGCATCTTTGTGCTACAGAAGTTCCATAAATAATTCATGCCTTTATTTAAATAACTGTGG
The DNA here is from genome assembly GCF_040182565.1 of Anser cygnoides. Lineage (NCBI taxonomy): Eukaryota > Metazoa > Chordata > Aves > Anseriformes > Anatidae > Anser > Anser cygnoides. Next base: position 12,915,666 of record NC_089885.1, on the reverse strand, counting down.
ATTTATTTCCAATTGGCATAGAGAAGTCCTTTATTTTCTGTATCATTGTGCACAGTTGTCATACTAGCCTCTTATTTCAAAATGTTTGTGATTCACTCAGAACACATCAGTAAATCAAATTACAGCAAACTTAGCCTGAAATTTAATTAGATGATCAGCAATCATAGTTCTCTACTTTCCAAATACAAAGTATCTCATTGCAGACAGTTTACAAGGCCTTGTCTCTGTACCTGAATCCATTATTCTTGAAACAACATAGCAAAACATTAAAAAGTCCTATTGGTTGACCTCTGCTGAGTAACAGTGGACCCTGAGAGTCATTCTGGATTAGTTAGTGATGTGTAACTCATCTTAGCAAAGCTGCATTGAACATAACTGTCCTTACGGCTCTCCCTGCTCTTTAATCCTTCCCCTTGTAGTGTAGGGTCCATCATGATGGGTGGTTGTGGGGTATACATTTTATTCTGGTTTTCTTTGAAAACTAAGCCCATAAAGTCTTCAAGTCTACATTGTCCCCTTGCTCATGGGAGAATGTGCCAAAGCACCCAGAGAGGCCTGGGCAGGCTACCTTCACCCCAATCCTGACCTCCTTGGGGTTGAAGGGAATGGGAGAAAAGACACATGAAGGAAGGAACAATGACATCCCTGTTTTTCCCTGCAAAATGGATCTGTTGTCCCTGGACGTGCAGCAGAATGAATCATCTGAAGAAGCTGGATCACCCCTTTCAGCCATCCCTCTATCTTCCAGGGACTTCTCACGCCTTACCATCAGAGCATTCAGGTACACAAGCTAAAGCACCACTTCTCAATTTGCAAAATACTTAGTAAAAGAATGTCTTTTAGTAGACCTTGAGAAAATTTGGATCTAATTTAGCAGAACTTGAAGCATTCTGTAAAGAACCACACGATCAAATAATCTCCAAGGTCAGCAAGCATGGCCCTGGGAGACAAAGAATTCACTTAGTTGTGTGAAGAGAAATGAAATGGGTAAATTAAAACAATCAAATGTGGGAGGCAGCCATTACCACAAGCAGCACTTTACAGTTGGAACATGGACTGCTTATATTCATGTTATTTATTGCTGAACTGGAAAAATATATGTGTACGTGGGTTAGAAGTTTGCATTTGATAAAAAATTCAAAGACATGCAGAATAAGTTAGAACAGAACAGAAGCATGGACGGGAAAAGAGTTAAGCAGCTCAGCTTAGAGACATATGAAGAAATGCAAATACCCAGGGGAAAAAAAAAAAGAAAAAAAAAAAAGATGAACATGTGCCTTGAGTTCATATTTCAAAGCCCAAAAAGAGCTCAAGAGAAAGTAGAAACCCCGCTGACCAACCTGTGAGTAGCAAATGGTCTTTCAGTATATTTAGTTTCACTAATTTCCAGGGAAAAACAACACAGTGGCTAGGATTCTCCCCAACTTTCTCTTCAAATTTTTTGTTTATGGGTGAGTTGCAATTTTCTTTATAGGTCGTTTCAGAAATTTTCTTTAAGGTCCTTTGTAAGCATTAGACTGTAAACCTTTCCTCCATCAGCTGGAGGAATCACCAGGCCCCACCAGGCCCTTAGACCTCTTCATTTTTTCAATATCTGTTACTTTAATAGGTTCATTCTGTGTGGAGAAGCACATGTAAAACAACAACAAAAACCGAACACTCACTATTTAAATGTGACTTGGCTGCACACAACTATATTTAAATTCTGTTTTCTGGATTGAATTCAGTGTGTAGTTCAGATGTTTTTGCCTTCCCCAAAGGTGTGGAGGTTTCAGAGCCCTCAGAGTCACCGTCTTGCTGTCTGCAGCTTACAGAGCTGATGTGAAGTTCTGGGAACTCCATTCTCGTGGTGCAAGCCAAGCTGCTCTGCTCAGGAGAGATGCAGGTGCTGCACCAAGCTAACATAACCCTGGCTTGATACACTTCCAAATAAACATTATATTGAGCTAATAAGGAAAATAGTCTTCGGAAATGTTATCTAAATCCTACCTTCAGTCTTCTGAATTGTAGATTTATTGATTTATTGATTAATTGTGCACAGTCTGTCTGCTCCTCCACTACTAGAGGTATTATAACTTCCCTTTGTCTGTTAAAATCCTTAAGCTGAAATATGTCAAATGGTCTAAGCCACAGTTATATATGCCATAAGCACATCATATATAGAAAAGAATACCAGTGTCCCTTGTTTGTCTAACAAAGGCTAAGTTTAACCTTCAGGGTACAGTGCAAAGAACATCTGTTTATTTAGATTTCCAGCCTGGGGGCTGAGAAGCACAGTTTGTATTTAGGACCTCTAGCTGACATTTGCTAACTTAGTTTGCATACATTTTAATGTGTTCTTTTGTACCCAGAGGCAGTTGTTTAGAGTACAATGTGATAGGATGTAAATATATATATGGCCAAATCATTATTCCTCCAAGTTATCCCTGCTGGAATATGAAGGAGAAAATTAGTTTTGGAGATCCTAAAATCCCGAGACGTTACCAAGGCCCCAGGGATGTGGAGTTGGACACACTTGAATTCAGCAGCACACGGAGACAAAGAAAGGAGAAACAGTAAACCTGGCTGGTCTTAGCCTTTCATTGCATTCGGGAGCAGATGTTGTTGGGGAGCAATAGGGGATGCAAGGGCTGCTTTCTGTGTCAGTGGCCAGGCTCAGAGCTCATCTCTTGCTAGCTGATGCTGTGTAGTTTGGGGGCTGATTGACGAGGAGCAAATAGTTTATGACAGCTCAGAGCAGAATCTTGCAGTACTGTTTTATGTAACACTGGGTTATGATGGTCACTTACTGTTTAATTAAAATCTCTGTACCACACGAAGATGAAAGGAGGATAGTCTATGGAGAAGGACCCCCAGGAACAGTGGTAGGTTGCAAAAATGTGTGCACTTCCTACTTTGCAAATGATTCAGGAGGGAGTCTGTGTACCTGGGTATGAAGGAGATCAAAGCACTGTAAATGGGTACTCTCAACAGGTCTGAACCTCTCCTGTCTGTGTGGCTAGGTGACCAGACCTGTACACTACGCCCATGCCAAATGTAACTGCAATAGCGTCAAGCCATACACTGACTACAACCCTTTGGACAGAGGACATTGCTACCATGTGTGCACAGGCTGCACCCCTGCTTGCTGGGGGACACTTGGCCCCACAAGTTGACAGAGTCCCAGGTCACTCCATGGGATTCCTCTGTCCCATCCTTGCTCTGTGTGGTTCCTTATCTACCAATGCAATCCTGCATGAAGCCTGCAAAGAAATGCATGTTTGCCAGAAAAGCTTATTTCCAGTAGAAATTATTCTAAAAATTCTTGGGAACATTTTTACTGTTGTTATGACTGTAAAGAGCTTCACTTAATGACATCTAAATATGGGGGTAAACTTCAGCTGATGGCATCTCATTAAAGCCAACGGAATAAAAATTCAAATGTGAATCTTCCTCTAAGTGTTTATTTAGCAGCAGGAGCCTATTATCTTCTGTGACAATGTTATTTGCCAGTGCCTGTGTATCTGTACCAAACTGAAGACGGATACATTTAAGCATAGAGGATTCAGAGTGTTTTTGATGTTCAAGATAACCAACAACCTGTTTAAAGGATCAGTGTAGTTTACTTAATAAAGTTAAATATTCACACGTGCTTCTTTACTGTTAGGATTATTGCACCTCAGAAACAAAATGTGGGCTTCTTAACAGCAGGTGCTCTACATAGAGAGCTTAGATAGAAATTGGTGTGTCTGTTTTATCTGTTCACAAGAGTGTACATGGCCTATACCATCTCTCCCCTGAAGCACTTCATATTTCTATAGTAGCACTCCTCAAAGATGAAAGGAAGCTGTCACTGTGTCCATTGTCAATTGTTTTCCTTCAGAAAACGTTTAAATGTCAAACTCTCAATCCCGTTCCTTTGTGGGGTTGATCCCGCTGGAACAGACAGCCCCTTGGTCTCTGTGTGCTGCTGCAATTGTCCAGAAAGTGTACTGGGAATCTTGAAGGGATGGAATGTCTGTGTCCCCATATAGGTTCTTAGGAAAAGGCAAGATATTGTTTAGGAACCATACACCTCTGAGGATGATCATCTGCAGTGGAGCTGTCTATCCTCCAGCACTAGCTGATTAGGAAAAGTAAAAATAATAAAAAAAAAATCACAACAAAAAAACACTCTTGCAGGGCAGGGGCACCGCTTTGCTCTCCGTTACAGCTCAGAGGGATCTCTGCTTTCCAGGGCAGAAAATCTGCCTTCATGGTCTTCCATTTCGCAGCATGTGTCTTTGTGGGAGTTTCAAAAATGCACAGCTGAGCCAATGCAGTCACTCAGGCAGTATGTATGTTTTACATACAGTAAGTCAATGTACTGCTGCCTTTAGGGCCCCATGGCCCTTGAGGTGCATTTCATCGGCTCTGTATACATTTCAGTATCACTCAATAGGGTGAAAGCTTATCATCATTAATTATGGAGGTTTATGTTGGCAACCACTTAGTTCCTATGGTTACATCTCTAAGAAATTGTGAAATAGGCACTTCAAGGCTCTGGGCAGAGAAACAAATTGACTGTTACAGAATTCATGAATGATAATAACTCATTTACTTATAATGCTAATAAAAACTTGGTGTAAAATCATCTAGTGCAGCCTTAGAATGTGTAGGGTATTTAAAGGTCAGCACTGCTCTTAACTCTCCATTAAAACCCTCATATTGCAATAATGCATCCCAGATAGCAATTACAGAGTTTCGGAGTATTCACTTAGTGAATCTATAATCCGGTCCATTCCGTAGGGCTGCTCTGCATGTGTCCTGCTTGGCACCACAGCACACTGGAACACTGGTAGCAAGCTCCTTGTTCCTGGACACAATAAAGCTGTGCCATGGGAACAACAGATAATGTCTTACTGTCTCATAAAGCACTTTGGGCTATCACAGGATCCCAAATGGAATGGTGCCCTGTGGCAAATAATCTGTGATTTCTATAAGGTCACCCCTGCTACCCCACACCATCGAGGCACCTGAGTCCTTCTGGTTTTTGAACTGTTTAGCCGGCTGCTGTTATCATTATCCCTTCTTACGGTTTCCAGAGTTACTGGGTCTTGGAGTATCTGCTTTGTGCTACAGTTCTTCTCTCTCTCCCTTCTCCCTGTATTTACTTTAGGCTTGCCTGTTTTTCATTTTATTACCTGTTCTCTGCTGCCTTATGTGCAAGCAGGCACACACCAGGCTTTTCACTATTTTAGGATGATATACCACTCCCTGTCCTATTTGTCTCATCAGCACATGTAGCAGGTTATTTTTTTCACTCTTTCCCTGCACAGATCTTGCTTTGGCTACAATAAAAATTTTGATTCCTTTTCTCTAGCTTGCTTCTTTTCTACCTTCTCCCTTGAGAGCTGACTTTCCACAACAAACTCTGAATGAGGGAACATCCTCTGTTTCAATAACTATGTTTTCATCTTTTCAGTAATGCTACTATGGAGCTGATGTATCCCCACATTTTGCTTTTGTCTATTATCAATGTGTACAAAGCAGAGACTTTCCTCAACTGCCCAAGGTGATGATGCCCTATGGCTGCTGTTGATTTAGGGCTTACCAATATGTACAGGTCACTTTAAATTATTCCTCCATCATTCCAGGCGTGGGATGAATCAAGATGAATCATGCAGTGATAGAAATAATTCCTCCCATCAGCTGAACAATGAATCAGTTGCTATTTTTCTCATAATAAATATGCCATTTTCAATGTGGTACTAAGTGGTGTTCCCTACTAAAACCATGAGGTTGAATGAAGTGGTCAGTTTGTTACAAGCTTGCAAAATAATACACAGAATGAATTTCATCAATACAGCCTTCATGGTAAGCAAATGGTGTTTAATAATTTGGAGGAGGAAGTCTGGATCCAAATCAGGAGGTATCTGAAAACACCATCCTCTAGAAATCTATGAACAAGCTGTTGCTTGAGATGGGAAAACAGGCCCATAACATCCCAAATTTCCTGAAGTCTCTGTAGGCTCTGAAAGTAAACCCAGGACTCAGTTCTGCACTGCATATCTGACAGTAGGTGTTGCTATCTGTTGGCAACACTGTGTAATACATATATATATAAGAATATATATATATATATAAATATATAAACACATATATATATTTATATATAAATAATAAAATATATTTATATGTATATGAAATAACAACAACAAAAACAACGGAGATTGTTCCTTAAAAATACTCATAAAAAATACAGTGCTACCTGTAGTGATCTTAATTGTATTTGAAGTTTGTTTGTTGTATATTTAATGCATCACCTGTGATTCAGCATTAGTGTTGAGAAAATGTTACTTCTTTCTGTCCCTGGGCCAAAACCAAACACAGACTCTTTTGAGATAAGAATGTAAAGCCTGGAGATGCTCTGGGCAGCTTTTTGCTTGTTTTCTGTCACTGCAAGTTAGAAAGCTGTGATATGGAGGGAGAGGAAGTACCAAACTGATGTGGAGAAGTTGTGCTGTTGGGAGTGGGGGGTGGCAGGAGGATAACCTTGTGGATGGGCCAAGGAACGGAACATCAGATTGGGCTTGGAACACTCAGTCATGCATCTCCTAGAGACACCCACAAATTTTACATTTTGCTGCTTTGTCGCCTGAGAAATAGCAGCAGGCTCACTGCATGCACTTCTCCAGAGCGCTCCTGGATGGAAGGTGCTCACACAGCAGTGCCAGCAGACATCACTTGGAGGAGGAAAGTTGGTGAGGTGAGTCCCAAGGCTAAGGGATCCAAAGGGTTCCATCTCTATTCTTTATTTTAGGCACACATTCTCTTCTGGATGCAAAATAGTCACATTTCTTTATGCCTTGACCCGTTTGGGAAATGCCCTCACCTTCTAGGTTTAAGGCTGAGAGATCTGCAGCACAAACAGGAGCTTTTGCCCTTTTTTCATTATGTCACTTCCAGTGTTAGCTAAATAAAGAAAACCCTTGCTTCACTTAAATTTAAAGTGACACTAAATCATGATTCAAACTTGCTTTGACATTTATCCAGTTAGCTGATGTTTGCTAGAGGTTGAAGGGACTCATAAATACAGTTGTCTTCATGTTTCAGGTGCATCTCTAAGTGTTTCATGACAGTTATTAAGTGCATTAATTCTTCTGATGCTAATTTCTGTGTAGTGCTGATGAAAAATACATTTTTTCCCAGGGAGTTGGCACTTGGCAAATATCTCGATGGCAATAAATTTAAAGTATGAACTAAGTTTCTGTTGCCATGGTTTTCTTCTCCACCGATACATGCAGTTACAGTTAGGTAGCAAGGTAGACAAGCAAAACCACAACCCAGATCACCTTGGTGCCTGAAATACACTCCTCTCCTGGCTCTCTCTTTCAGTTTACCCCGCCAGTGCTCTTGCGCCTTGCCATTCCCTGTACAAAAAATTTGTTTTTACATAGTCTCCCAGACCTGGGAGGGCTCTGGGCCCCTGAGAAAAGGGAGGAAGAAAACAGATTTTGCTGAGGAGCATCAGCGCACTTTCCCGTGCCTTTCCCTCAGCCATCATTTTGCAACACAAACCTCACCAAAACTACATCCCTCTTCATCACCCACCATGTAATGAGGCTAAAAGCAAAGTGGTTGAACTTGAAACAAAAGGGTAGTAGGTTCAGTGTTTGATGCTCTCACATTGTTTAAGCTCCCTGAGGCTTCCCAGAGATTTTAGAGGGAGGGCCCAAAAAATTCAATGGATTGACTGGGCTGTGCCCTGCAGCGGGGGTTTGGCTAATGGACCCAGTTATGTAGAAACACCTTGCTGTTTCCCAAGGGGAGATGCCTCAGGGTGGCAAACAAATGCTGCTGTTTCCAAAAGAGTCAGGAGGAGCCATGGAGATAACAGTAGTCAGAATATGTCCATAGATTCTGGGTCAAAGTAAAATATAATTAGACAGGACCTTCTGCTACGCCTGCAGTCCTTCAGCTGTAGCTTCGTGCCAGTCCCATATGCCAGCAGAGCTCTTCACTGGCTGTTACATGATGAGCAGCTCTGGCTGAAGGAAATGTAAGTCCTCAGGACTGCTGCTGAGATCTTTCATGAAACACTGATGTTGTTATCAGCTAAATTTGGATAAGATCATGGACAACACATGGAAGCAAAATTTACCAGCTTCCTAACCATGTCTTGCAATGTAAAGCCATAATGACAGCTATCTTGATCCAAGTTGAGCAAGACCTTAGGATTGTCTACTGGCTTGTACAGCTGTGCAGGAACCTCTATCACATCTTTTCTCTCATCTCTCAGCTCTGTCGTCTGCTCACCGGAGCAGGTGGCCATCATGTATTCACCACTGTTTTCACAACTGACATCTTGTCCTGCTGTTACACATAGATAACTGAGAAGTTAGTATGTGCATAATGTTTACTGATAATCTCATAATAATGAAAAAAAAAAAAAAAAGAAAGAAAGCTTCACAGAAGCTTGTTGCTTTCAGAAAAAAAAAAAAAAAGTAATAATAATGGAAACTGATTGCATGGCTGACCAGGTCTGTGCTGAGTTTCTCTCTTTGATGGACTGGAAATAGCTCTCTGCTCTACAGCTAGAGACAAAAAACTCTTTCTTACTTAAAAGAAAAACTACATATAAGTTGGTTTTTTTCTTTCTTTCAAATTGCACATCTATCTTCACTGCTCTATGTAATCACAGTTCTGTCTGTTTTTCTGTCAAAATTTTCTTATTTTTTCGTTTTTATTAAGGAAGGTTTTTGTAGCTATTTTTGTTTTAAATGATATATGAAATAAGAACTTCCAGCATCATTTTTAGCCCATCTGAATAAAGTTAAATATTCTCTTTAAAATGTACAAATACCATTTTCTGAGTCAAATGGAAGAAAAGTCATTTCTTTGCACTAATTCAGAGATACGTCCTCTCTCTGAAGCAAATAGCAATGATGCAGTTACAAACTTTCTAGTCTTATGGTCTGTCTGTTTTACTAAACAGATTTCTATACTTTCACCTAGAAAACACAAAAAAAAACACTTCTGAGAGTCGAGGCAGAGCACAATAATAATTTAATTAATTATTTTAATTAATAATAATAATTTAAATCATATTTTTTTTCTGGAATTTTTGGGAGCCTGTGCTGGGCTCCTTTAAGATGCTGCTGCCAGTCTTCTCCCAGGGGTCCAGTTCAGCCTGTAAATATTCCTCACTCCAGCATCCTTCCAGACCTGGGCATTATATTTGTTACTGCATCTAAAGCACGTTCTGAGCTAGGCAACTGGTGATTTCTGCTCCTCTGGCAGCCCAGGCCTGCACTGCTGTAGTATTCCCCCTGCTCAGAGATTTAGGGACATGGTAACAACCAGCTCCTCCTGGAGGTGCTCCTTTTATCTGTGTTTTAGTGGAGCCAGGCCCTGGTTTAGTGTAGTGGGTACCCTGGGCTCTCACTGAATGAGGAGTTTGCAAGTTCAAGCCCTTGTAGAAAGACTGATCATGTATTCCACCTGTGTCAAGACCTCCACTGAAAAACAGCATGTAAAAATATTACCAGGAGAGATTAAAGAGGCCTAATCTACATCAGCTGAAGCAAACTCATCCTGCTCTAGACTGTGCTGGGCAGAAGTGCAAATGGGAGACGCTAGTGTGCAATTATGACCAAGCTACAACTCTTCTTATGACAGCCTCAGAGTCCCGTCAGGATTACAGCATGGGGCTGCTAAGTGATTTGAAGTTTATTTATATGCATAGGGCTTGATTTAAGTACAGCATCTCAGCAGCAAAACTACCATTGATTTATGGTGTGGGCAAGAGGTCGCAATGAGATACTCTCTGTGACACGTGGATTTGCAGCCTAAACAGAAAGTAGAAGGAAGGGAACTGATCTGCATAGTTGCAGGTATCTGGCAGCTAATATATGATACCTACTTATCTCATTATGTATAATAAATCTTTTAAAAGTTTGATCACAGTGTCCTGATCATATTTTTTTCAATGTTCATTAGTTCTTTTTTTTTTCTTGCACTCATTTGCTACTGTAAAGTAAAAAAAAGCATTACAGCTCTTTTCCTTTAAGTAATGGCAATCTATGCCTCATACATTATTGAATGCTCCTATTTTTTCCCAGTGAGCTATTTTTTTTTCTTATTTTAATATCTCCTGATCTTTGTACAGTTAATTCCCTTGTCACTAAGCCATATAAGTACTGACCTCAGAATTTTAGAATAGCCATGGAAAAAAATACAGTAGCTTAATTCACATCACCATTGCTAAAGTCTCTGTGCATTTCCATTATAAAAACCCAGTTGCAGCAGGCTGGACTATATAGATTGGTGCAGACGTGTTCAGCTTTCAGGAGGGAATTTATTCTTAGAAACTGGGTCACAGAATGTGGTTTGGCAGGAATGACCCAAAGTAGCTCTGGTAAAAACAGAAAATTTGCAAGGCAGCTCATTAACTTAAACAATTAGTTTAAAAAATGCTTCATTTTAAAAGTATGAATAAAAGTTCATTAGCTAAGTTATCTAAAGGTGAACTACATGGGTGAAGTAAAAAAAGGGGAACAGTCCAGAAGCCAGAAAACAAAGAAAACTGGTGTACAGATTTTTTTAATATTCTTTTCCTGTCTTGCTTCCTTAACTCTTCATAGTGTTAGCAAAATCGGATCTTTCTCAATATTGTATTCCTTTCATGCAGTTAGCTTTGATGCTGAAGAAAATGAGCTATAAATTACACTTCTGGCTGATGGAGTTGGGCTCTGAGCCTCCATGGATGCAGACCTTCATGAGACAACTGTTCAGAAGACCTAAAAATAAACACTCAAATTCTAATCCTGAAGTTCTTTGCTTTCTTCTTGCCTTGCTCAAAGAGATCTCCAGGGCATCTGTAGGTAATACGAAGGCACAGCAGGGGTTCTGGGATGGCTTATTTTCCCCTTCACAACGAGGGCAACATGACCACAAAAATCCTTTTCTGCTTGCGTGCCTTCCCAGTGCCTTTTTCAACATCAGAGGTTCTTAATGATCCTGGATCTGCTTGTTTGAGAGTATAGTAATTGGGCTATTCCTCTGAGATGTTCAAGTACACAACATTTGTGAACACTTGTCAATTAACTTTTTCCTTTCAAGAACTAATGACTCTAAATAACACCTTGAGCACTGCACTGCATTTTTTCCATGCCAGAGCAGGGGGCTTGCACTCAGCATGGCTCTAGATCTGCAAATATACCTGCTAAGATTAAGTCTGCAATGCTAAGCTTTAAACCCATCAATATTTATACAGCAGGCAGAATTCATATCAAACCTGTCAGGCAGAATCTGTCACTGTGGTGTTTCTAAAAGGTTACCAGCCTCAAGGTGTCTGTTTTTCACTTATAAACAGGTTCTAAGATGAATCGCTTTACAATTTGCGTCTTAGTCTACGAGTAAACTGCCTGATTCATCATTGAATTAATACCTTTGCTTGGGTCCATCCACAGGCGCTGCTCCAGGACACATGATGAATAACAATCTGAATGATAAAGAAGATAAGCAGGAAATGTCTCCACATCAGAGCAAATGTCTGACTTGTTAGACTGTCATTTAAGGAAATTTCCATATAGAAGACAAACTTTCACAGGGCAGAACTGCACTCAGCAATGCGGGCTGTGTTCTGCAGAACGTTCCCTTCACATCAGCTACAGTGGGGAGCCTGGGGAACAGCACTGGTTCCTCTTTTAATATACTGAAAATCTTACTTGAACGCTGCTTCAACCACTATTGAAACTGCAACTGTTTCTCTACCCCTTCCCTACATATGCTCTGTTTGCCCAAAACTGGGCTGAGGAGTGGAGTTATTAGAGCCATTAGGAAAATAAATAAATAAATAAATAAATAAATAATAAACCAAACCACCACCACAAAAAAAAAAAAGCCAGAAATGGGCCTTTGCACTTGCCAAATCAAAAGGGAAGATTCACAGCAAAATAAGTGGCATGTCAGAGGAGCAAGATCTGGAATGCCGCAGGTGTTAAACACTACTTCTCTCCTGAAGCAGTATTATGTGACAGACACAGTGTCAAGGAGGAGGTTACTTTAAATTTACAGAGAATCACATAACCTGGAGTGTCCTTTTAGTTCCTGTCACCTTTGACAAGCACTTTCGTCTCACTGCTCAGCATCCCTGCTCCTGCAGGAACGCCTGTCTCTTTCCTTTCATACTGAGACATGCAAACAAGGGAAGGGAATTTTTTCCTGTTGTATACATGTTATGTGAGAAGGTGAAAACCATACAGGAGATTTATTTTGGAGAGCAGACTCACTCGGTCAGCTCATGCCTCCCCCACCCCCATCCCCCTATTGCTGCCGCAGCTGCCTGCTGCTGTGTGCAGGCTGTAGGCTCATGTGCAAGGTGCTCTCCAAGTAACGCAGGTGATGCTTCTGGCCATTTTCTGTTTAATTTTGCAGTTTTGGCTTTGCTTTGGTTTGTAACAGAAGTTATTAACCAATTGTGTTATCAGTGTCATCCAAGAGCTTCCAGCCTCGTGCAATAATCTATCATAAAGGCAGAAACCTACCAACCCACCACAAAATAAAGACCCTCAGGTTGCTGAAGGTAATTGATATAAGCTGTGACTGTGGGCAAGGGGAATTCCTGCAAAGGAGTGTCAGACTCCCCTGCAGCTCACACATGCTATGGCATTGAAATGACTACTTTAGAAACCACAGATAGGGGAGCTGCAAATGTCCCAAAGCTGTTTTCTGCTCCAGAATCAGGGCGAGGAGGTGGCCAGTGGCCTCTGATTCAGGCGCAATGTTTTCACTGACCCTTAGGAGGGGCATGTACACGCGCCATGTCCCTGCTACCGGTGCAAACATTGGGGTTGCTCTCTTAATCACTCTCTTCTCTGTGAGTGGAAAATGAAGAAAACATTGAAAAAACAACCATGGCATTAGCACCTGATACGTCATGTAAGTGCTACCTCTCCTTTGTAATCTGTCTGTTCTGTTACATAATTTTTTTATTATTATTTATTTTTTTCCTTACTGGCCTACTACAGACATACCTTTCCTCCTGATTGGAAATTAGTTGTACAGTAGAAATATTTACTGAGGCATGGAAATCTTGATCCATTTCCTGTTCGAATCAATAGAAAGGTTGCTATTGATTTCAGTGTTGTTTATTTTGTTTCTTTTTTGAGACAAGCACAGTGTTTTATCCATTTTTCAGTTGATGAATTCCCTGTTGATGGGTGCTTTGTCAAGGTTAATGGTCACCACTTCTGTGTCTTTTGGTGAGGAATAAGAGCATAATTGAGAGTAAAAGTGATAATTTCATAAACTGGAAGTGTGCCATTGGAACATGAAAATAGGGATTACAGTTGGTAAATAGCATTGCTTTATCTTGAACAGGTACAATTGTTGAACTTCTCTTGACATTTTTCATCTATGGTGTAAAAGCTGACAATTTCTTTAAAATCTGATGCAACATGACATTTGTGTCACATCTGATCTGCTTGTATTGGTTTATGTTATGTCAGCTGATGTGATGTAACCAGACATAGCCTAATAGCTAGTGATGTGCAAAACAGGCTTTTTTTTTTTTTTTTTTCTCCTTTCTGTGCTAGGAGTAGTCTAAGATATTACAAAAAGCAAAATAATCTTTGACTTCTTGAATGTGACATTGTCACGTTATCAAGGGACAGTGACTGTAGGACTATGTTATGTGTGACCCCATAATGTTACCCATCTAAACAGGGAGCTCAGCTTTATCTTCAGAAATGACAATGAAGTACATGAAATCCCCTTAATGATTTTGGTGACTCCCTGTTTTCAGGGGACAACTTCAGTTGTTACCAAGGCGATGATGCCTGGTGGATTAATTCAGTAAATACGTGTTAGTTGGTTGTTCATCTGAGCTTGGTGGGGCTCTTTCAGGCTAGTAAGTGTGGAAAGACGGTAATTGTGCAAAGGGACCACATCACTGAATAAGAGAGCTGCAGCAAAAATCTGCAGGGAGATATAGCCAGGAAATCCTGCTAATGTTTCAGTCCCCAGCAAGTGTCATGCATCCCCAAGCTCCTTTGAGCACAGTGCAATTTGAAGGTGATATGTTTAAGTTTCTTTGTGAGCAAATCTACTTCCAGGTGTTTGATGGAACAAAATACTCCCCAGCTGCTGAGGAGCAATGCTAAGTGTGGACCTTTCACAGAGGGTGAATGGGGCAGCTCTTGGGATTAGAAACCCTCACTAGGTAAAAATCCAAAGGTGTGATGTGGTCTGTTGAGATGCTTTTTCAAAGTTAACTCACAATGAATCTAAATGCCATAACTCACAAGCACAGTATTTATTGTGTCCTTTTTTTTTTAAATTATTATTTTACAAATACAAAACAATATATCAAATAACCTTCATGTCGTCCATCATACTACCCAATTCAGGCATAACACAAAGCACAGACAGCCAAGTATTCTTGAAAGCTGAGCCAAGGTAACATGATTGTTCTGAAATGCCTGAACTTCTATTGGACTCTTCCTCCTTTAAGTTGTGGGTTCAGACCAGCCATTCACCACACCCTGCCTCAAGGGTCACGTATTTTGTCAATATTCCCCTTTCTGCAAGATTAAATACTGGTGGTGGAAAGATCTTTAAGCAGGCTCTATGTGTACAACACCAGGTGATGTATTTATAGCTGCATGATTAAAAAAAATAAAAAAAAATAATAATAATAAAAAAGCTAGAAGAGGTATTTGTTAGGGAAGTGGTGGGCTAAGTATGTTATATTTTGTATGAAAGGCTTCTTAGGAAAACCTAAAGAAAATAAGTCTATCTGCTTTTCTGTAGCAAGCCAGTCCTTGTAATCATACAAATTGACATCCAGACCACCACAGGGGCAGGGGTAAACTGAACCAGGGCTGCTAACACAAAAAAAAAAAGAGATGGACCTTTTCACTGAGTGAAGCACTGTGGGAGCCTGTTTCCACCTGCACAAAAGCAATGCCTGTACTTTGCTCTCAGTGTACGGTGAGGAAGGAGTGGCTACTGTTTACACTAGACAACGCTCAGCCTTGCTGCAGGATAAATTCACTGCTAAATGTGTTGGAGACAAGGATTAAAACAGGTGCCATCAGATATGGTATCCAAGCCCAAGCAGGGAGATTGTCACATCTGATCCTTTGCTCAGCATTGTTATCGTAAATTGATTGCATCTAAGCCCATCTGCAGTACTGTCACCAGCACTCTCCTGGACAGCTTCATCTGCTGAGCATCTGGCTTTCTTTCATAAATGATAATGATATTTTATTAGGCTAGCAAAAGGTACTTGATAAAACCAGTCTTAGCAGTGGGTTAGGGAAATAAAATAAACTAAAAGCATCAGGTTTGCCAGGAACCTCATGCACAGGCAATTTAAAGCATTATGCATGCCCAGAGGGGCCCTGATTGGGACTGGTCCGGCCCAGAGACAGTGAGGAAGGTGGGATCATTCACACCCCACCCGCTCCACCAAGACCATGCCACGGCTGGAGCTGCTCTGCACAAGCACAGTCTGGCAGGGCCCCAGAGCAACTCTTCTTTGCACACACAGTTTAGCAGAGGCAGGGGAAACTGCTCAGGAACAGGACACTGAGGTGCGGAGACCTACACAATTCATTCATGCCTCTGTGCACCTTGGTCAGGATTTGAACCTAGATTTCCTAAAGCTGGTATCATCCCTCTCCCAAAACCTGCAAAGAGCATGGCAGAGGCAAATCTTTTCTTCTTTCTGCCCTGACTTGAGCTGAACACACATTTGCAAGCTCAAAGCCAGCTAGAGGGAAGTAAACTTTATTAGTGGTGCTGATCTGATTAGGCTGGCAGCAGAACACAGACAAACACAAGCCCTTCCCACCAGTCATTATTATGTCAGAAAAATCTCTGTGACACTGTAAAGGTCCTTTGAATTTTGGCTAGTTGCTTTCCCAGAACAAGCCAGTGATTCATTTCTACATACTGCTCATTATTTTTTCAATTTAAAAAGTTACAGGAATTGTTGTGATAACATTTAAATGGCAAGAGGTGGCTGACCTGTACCAGCAGTGGTCTAAGAGTCCTGCTCAACCCACTGGCATTTAAGGAGGACTGATTATCCGCACTGCTCAGCTGTTACAAGATCACTTCTGTAACTTTCTCCTAGGGACATATTTTCTTCGCTGACACTATCTTGTGCTTTCTGGAACTCCAGCAACTCTGATGTGTAGATGCAATTTGTTCATGGTAAGGCTTGTAGCATGCTGCTAAATGAATTGACAAGTTCTGATTTCCCCTTACTGAGAAAATCTTCAATGCTTTGAGCTGGCTGCTGAGCAGCGTGTGCAGGGTATAACCAAGATAGGGTTTGGAAATTATGAACACTGATTGGATATGTATGCTTAGTAAACAGTTTTAAACATTTTTGTAATGATAGAAAAAGGTTCTGACAACTGTGTTTTTCTGCTTTCTTGGCCATTTACAAAAACACAAACATCTTCTTCCATGATTTCTCCTTGCAATATTCATGTCTGCTAAAACAGATAATGAAGCTATAAATCTGTATACCTACTTTGCCTGATATCTATGGCTAGTTTCCTATGGGGACAAAGTTCACCCCTCCAGAGAACAGTGCAAAAACGCCATCTCACAGCAAGATAATATATGGTGAGGTAGACAAAGGCTTTGAAAACTCCCTGAAAGGAACAGAGGATTCATTCAGGGCTCCTCCACAGTACTGTTCACTGTTTCTATATGTAATGTCTTTAACATGTGAACATTTGTAAGTATTGGTTCTCCAGTTTCATGTGTTACATGCACTAGGGAGAAGGGGAAACAACATCTTCAGTGCCAAGAGAGCTTGCTGCTCTGTGACTAAGCTCAAAATATTATGTTAACTACGGAGAATAAATAGTGGATAGCAGTTGCCCCTTAAAATTGTTGTTGGGAATTGTTGCCTTTTCTGTGCTCAAAAATGCCAAAATATTGCACAAGAAATATGTTCCGCAGTCATCCATTTTCTGAGCTCTCAAAGCCTTGGCAAAATAAGTTATCCTTGGTAATTTTGGTCCACAGCTCCTTTGCAGACAATGCAACAGCCGTGGAGCAACTGCACGCTGAACATGGCATTTAAAGCAGTAAAAAACCCTTGTATCTATGCGGAAAGCCTACTGCCAGACCATACTGACCATAAGGGTTTCTGGGATCAGTGACCTGATTATTCTAAGACTCTTCTTTAAATTTCAGCTTTGGATCCCTCTGTTGAGCCCTGGGATTAATCCAGTGGCTGAATCTTTGAATGCATTCCTATTGCAAATGGGGCTGGGACCACCCAAGACTCGGAGCAATTAAAACTCTTCTGATTTTGCTTCAAATTCAATGATGTATTTTTATATGCTGTAAGGTGCTGGGCATAATATATGAGAGCTGAGTATTTGGAGGGAGGGAAAAAGGAAGGAGCAATTGGAAAAGGTCTTTATTAACATTTTAATCAGAATTTAGTAAAAAGAGGCTTATTCTATGTGAAATGAGAGGCGTCAAAGCATAGTACCTGGAACACTGTTTAAAAAAAAAAAAAAGACCAGCATGCTTAATACCTCTTCTGCTGCACCAGAAGTGTAGTGAGTGAGTTCAAACCAACCTCGCTGTCCCCCTTCTCTGCAGGCTGCAGGTGGCAAATGTGTTGTTGGAGGTAGTTTCTTTGGGGCCCATGCCATCAACATGCTGCTCCAATGCTAGGCACAATTATGAGGCTGTAGTTTCAAATTACCTTGTTATTCTGAGCATCTAGAAATCTGTGGAAACCAGACTGAGATTTCAGATTCCCAAGTCCATAAATTCTTCCATTGTCAATGTGGTTTTTTTTTTAAGATCCAAGATATTTTGGGTAATGAAAAAAGATGTGCCTCTGTATCTGTAAGTTCCTTATGTTGTTCTGAAATCCTGCTTGCATGCTACATGCTCCTCCAAAATGCTCTTGCTGTTTTTGTTCATTGTAGCATGTTTTGTATTCCCCATCATTTTCCTTCGTGCTGAATATGGCAATATTAGCTATTTCACTCTACAGCCCTAGTTAGAAAACTGTGAATTTCTTTTCTTCTGTGATTTTCTCCACTGTGTTTTTCATCTCATCACTGAAATGGAAATATTTTACTAGTTAAATGGAGAAAAAAAAGCAGCTAAGGCAGATGCTGTTTCATCATCTGGCTAACACAGAGATCCTCAGCATGCAGAATGGTAGTTTACTGCAACAAATTAAGTGCACAAACTCTTCATGTGGAAGAAATGATTTCTGAATTCCCTCTGAAACCTCATTTCGTCTGTAGCAAGATGAGTTAATGAAGAAAATTACAATTTAGTGTCTGTTAGTGCTATAGAGAAACTTACTCTGTCTCTCAAAAGTAGCTTTTTATTATTTGCTGTTATTTTAAACTCCTTTGGACATGATTTGGAAACAGCAGCTGTGATCATTCCTGCAGCTGAAACTTTCAGCTACCTCTTTGCTGAATGATGTTAATGAGAAAGAACCTCAATTTCCACAGGCTAATGGGACCACTGGTTCTTTAATCAGGTTTGTTTTTCTTTTAGCACTGGTCGAAAGCATGTGAGAAAGGGAGAACAGAAAAGGTAAGTAAAAGGAGCAAGTTTTTGGCTGCCCATCAGGAGGTTCGTCACAGTTGCTTTGGCCTTGTCCCCAGCATCTGTATCAATGAAGCGGAGTGAAGGCGGCACATTCCCAGCAGCGGAGAGACTGCTCTGTGTGCAGGGTGGCCCCAGGACAGGAGCGAGGTGAGAAACACAACCCATGACCTGCGCAGTCCATGCTGCAATGTGTCATGGTCTGGTAGCCTATGTGACAAGGATTTGGGGTCTTCCAGTTTGGGGTGAGTCATCCACACCCATCTTTTTCTGTGCAGCCCAGCACCTGGCCTTCTCAGCTCTTTAGCAAACCACTGCCTCTGGGTTTTGATCTGGCAGAAGCATCTGGTGTCATTCCTCATAAAGATGTGGATGTGTTTCCTGTAATGCTTACAGGAAATGATGGCGCTGAGTTGGTTTGATTTATCCTTAAAGTCAGTAGGTACATCTTAGTGCCAAGCTTTTGTGCCTTCAATGACGGATGCAGCCAAAGATTTTATTGAAAGGAAGGAGAGGGATGTCATGGGAAAAAAAAGTAGCTTCAACTTAAAAATATCAACTTATTTTATGTCTAGACTAATCTTTTGGAGGTTTTCTTTCTCTCCATAGCGGCAGTCTATAGTGCATTTCTGCTATGTCTTTTCTATTTGGGAAACAATTAGATTGCTAAACTGAATATTTCAAAGATTTTCCTTGACTGGCAGTTTGATTTCCTCTGACATACATTGTATATTGCAAGCCTGTCTCAGGAATCAGTATCATCAGCAAGCTTGTTATGTTGATCCAGTGCAGCACCAATAGGTGACAGGGATTGCCCTTTCCCTTTTCTTAGGCCTGCATGGCTGAGAAAAAAAAATGCTCCAGCTCTGCTGCAGATCTGGGAGAGAAAGTGACTGCTCTCTGAATTCCCTTTTGAGGTAAAACTGAGTCTTTAAAGTATACATCTACATGTGAAAACAATAGCGACATTCAAGAAAAAAAAAATATAAAAGAAATTATTTATTCAAATCCAAAAAAAAAAGAAAAGATTTCTAAAAAAAAAAAAAAGACATTTTTAAAATACTTAGAAATGCAGAACATGATGAGATTATGAAATCAGCTGAATAGAAAAACACCATTCCCATAACATATTACACTCAAGGGAAACAACTCTGTCTGCCACTCACATTCCAGCAGTGAGAAATAGTAGATGAACTCTAAAGCACGAAAATGTAAAGTTTTTAGAACAGCAGCAGTTAGGCAGCCAGGACCAGGCTGTGCAGGTGGACGCTCTGCCTCTGTGCTGCCCTCTCAGCTCGCTCCTGTGCCCAGCTAGCTGCATGTGAGCTGGGAAACAGCAAGCCAAGTCACCTGCTTTCTGTTGTGTGTTTTATAGGAGCTTTTCTGACCATGTCAGACTATCTTTTAACCTACCTTTTTATTTACAAATCTTATCTTGTGTTCTGAGTTAATCTGTCAGCTTTTCTCTTCAACAGCAAGAACATTTAGACAATTAGCCCACTGCCAAGGTAAATTTTGGGATCGTTGTCATCAGCTCTAATGACAACGCTATATTAAGGATGTTTTAGGAATAAGAAATCAATGAAACAGTGTTTTGAAATGACCCAAGGACTTTCCAGCACAGTGATTTAATAACATAGTGAATAAAAAATAAATCTTAGTAAATAGCAGTGGCCTAGAACAGAATCTGCCTGAAGGAATTTTCCAATATTACTTTTATTTGCTTGTCATAATACATTTCAGCTACATTTTCCCTTTTTCTGTTCCATATATTATATTAAAGATGAAGGAAAGTTTCCTATTCTATCTGAGCCTTCTTTCTTTTCATGAGACTTCTTTCCTCATTAGTTAACTAGAAAGATATTAAAATACAAATATTTAATTAACTGACAGAACAATTTAAGCCAAGTTTCAAAGTGTTTCTTCTAACCATAGGTGGGTGCCTGGAGAAGCAACAAGGAGAAAATCCCTTACTTTGAGACGTGTTTAAATTTTTCTTTCTTCTTTTGTGCAGAGAGGAACCTTGTGATCTCACTCTTTTGTAAAGTAAATCTTCGTCAGATTAAATATGAAGATCCCTATCAGAAGGCACTTGGCTTTGACAAGCCTGACAGAGTCCTATGTATCCTATGGTAATGGCTGGCACTGAAATGAAAAGGACTTGGATAATGAATAAAGAATATTTTAGTAGCATGACTCATAAGTAATACAAAGGCATCTCTGGCAATGTCTGTACTAATTACAGAATAGTTGCTATGTTGTTACAATCATGGATATTAAGTGTGTGGGATGCTGAAATGTGTGGGCATTCTGCTAAGCTTGATCTCAGTTCTCTGCAACTAAAATCCTGTCTGTCCCAGCTGGAAAGTGGGCAATGTATGTAGGTGCCTAAATCCGGGCTGACGGTGACTAGATGTGTTTCTTTTCTGTTGTTGTTGTTGTTTGTTCCTGTCAGTCACAAACTTTCTGAGCTGTCAGAAAATGTGAAGGTGATTACATACAGTGGAATTTAACAGCTGACAGTCCTGTTGCAGGTCGGTGCTCTGGGTTCTCACCTCATTGCACAGCACTGCCACCACGCAGCATTTCCAGACCATTTTGGTCAAAGGGTGGGAGAAGAAACGTTTCCCAGCCATGTTCTCTTGACCCTATGCAGGCAGATGTTTGGTTTGCTTCCAGGCTTTCAGAGCATGAGATAACATGGGCTACTGTGGCTTTGAAACACGGACTTGGGTTTAAAAGGCAGGTAGTAAATCTTGGATGGGCAACTTGAAGCTGCTGGATGAGAACGAGTGCAACGGGACAGCTTGCTGAGTGGCTGCCTCTCTAAAGGATGGGCTTCCTAGTGTGGTTAGAGAGGGATGGGCTTGGGCAGTGAGACGTCAAAGTGACTCAAACCTGCAATTTAGAGAACTCAGGCCCAGGTGTGGAATTTGCTCCAGTCTCCATTTCAACAGTAAATGAACTGGAAAATTACCCAAGCTCAATTTTCTCTTTCCTTCAAGGTTCTCTCTTCCCAGGTCTGGGTGATTATCTCCCTGAGTGTCATCTTCCCTTGCCCATTCCTGATCTCTCTGTCATTCAGACTTGGAGGGTTTCTTCCTCCCTCTTCTGAAGATGAGGGACTCTCTGTTCATTTTCCACATGCTTTAGGGATGTGAAGCAAAATGTATGAATGCACAAAATAGTGCTCAAAAGCTGCCCTGTCTTGACAATAGTATGGGAGTCTTAGAGGTGAAGATTTTTGTACTTAAGTGGTGTGCAGTGAGGAAGGCAGTCCCTGTGCTGGGAAACCTGTGCACAGAAAATACATCTATGGCTATTAACTACCCATGGCTACCATAAGATAATGTTTTAAAATCATTTCAAGCATGCCAGAAAGCTAAAAGCTTGCAGACTACATCAGATAAGGAGAATAAAAGATGTATGTATGATTTGGGGAAACAGGGGAGGAAGGGAGGTTTTGTTTTTGGATTAATGTCTTCAATAACAGAGCACTGAGACAGGACAGAAAATTCTTCTTGTACTGTGACCACCTTCTCTAATCACACTAATGTGGCTGTAATGAAAATAACATTTAGCCTGTCATTACTCCCCATGTGATGCTCCCCTAGATTCCCTACTTTGTTGCCAACATTCAGGCTAACAAAACCAGGAATATTTTTCAAACATTTCAGTTGTAATAAAGAGAACAAGCTGCCAGCAGACTGTGCTAGAATGCATTTGCTTTGGCATCAGCTCTCACATGCTGTATGGTACAGGGTGCCAGCAGAGGCTGAGCTGGAGTAGAGACAGGGCTCTGCAGGGCCCAGCTTTGTTGCTGCCCAGGGACTGGCGAGGGGACAGGCCCCTGACAGCACAGCGTGCCTTGCTGGGTCTCTCCTGAAGCTCTTTAGCACTTGGTGTCTCTTTAAGCCATAAGAGTACTGCAGAGATTCACAGATATTGCTGTGAATAAATCACACTGAAACTGAGGATGTTCCCTGTTCTAATATCTGATCACTGTTTGGGTAAAGTATCCTTCTTATTTGGCAGGTTCACTATGCCACTGTTTTCAACGCTTTTTTTTTTTTTTTTTTAAGTTAACTAGAATACGCCGTCTTTGTAAACTCTACTGTGAGCACCAACATCTTGTTAGATCCTCTGCAGGTTGAAGCTGGCATGTGCTTCCTTCACTATTTCCCCTTAAAAGGTAGACAAGCTTAGGCCAACCACAAGAACATTTTCCTGCTATTTCTACAAGCATATTTCAACTATATAGCCACAAAATCACCATAACTTTTGTTTTTGTTTTAGAGAATGTAATTTCCCATATAAAATGAAACAAATATTTGCAACTATGGCAATTACATAGCTTATTATTTAGCCCCCGAATGTATGCACAAAGTATACTGGAGAATGTCTGCTTTGCCCCACACCTTAATCAGGAGCTGAATGTAACAAAAGCCCAACTTCATGTGAGTGAATATTCATGTGTTTGCGCAATTGAAACTTTTACATTATTAGTAATCCTAGGAGCACTTAGAGTATTTCTTTTCTTCCAAAGGCATAATGGGAGGTTTCCTGGGACAGTCTCTGGATGTGAAAATTGTGAGCAGTACACAGGCTGTTATTCACAGAATGGTCTGAACAGGAGGTAATGTTGCAGTGAGAGCCCATGGGCACAGTGGCACACAGGGACATCCCGGCCTCAGCATGGCTTTACCCCGCACATCTACTGCCTGCCCACAGGCAGCAGCCAGGCACCTTCACCTGCAGCTGAGGTTTCTCTGGTGTTGCTCTGGCACTGCCAGAGGTAATGAACACTCTCAATTTCTTGCAATGGGCCAGTGTAATTTGTGCAACGTGCAGAGTTATTCAGTGGCATTTCCAGGAGGCTGTAATCAGGGAGAGCTTTAAAAACATCGGGAATACTGCCAAAGCAAGGGCCACAGCAACAAATGAATCAAGGGAGCACGGGGAGAAGGGGAGGAGCTGTTCCCACTCCCAGGTGGCCCTGTGACATCCCATTTCCCACTTGTAAGGAGTAAAAAGCTAGCCAGGAGGAAGGAGCAGGGCTCCCACTCTGCTTCCCTAGGAGGCAGGGACGTGCTTGCTTTGCCTAAATGCTGGTATTTCCTTGTAGTGCCTACAATACGTGGGGGCTTGGGAGAGCTGGCAGAACCTGATCCTTTTTGCTGGTGCGAATCCTGGTGAAGGTGAGCAGTAAATGCACCCCAGTGCCACAGTGATGTTGGGGTGTGATTCTGTGGATGTGACAGCCCCATTGGCTGAAGCCTGTCCCTATTTTGCAGGCTGAATTGTTTCCAGCCCCTCATACAGGGTGTGCAGAAGCAGGACGGATGTTGCTTTTGCGTGGGCAGTGCTCTGCAAAAAGCTGCATAGAAAAGACAGGTGCTAATAACAGCTGCATTGCCCCTGTCCCTCCCATATTGTGCGCTTCCCCTGCAGCTCTGCAGCACAACCCTTGCTGGTGCCAGGGATGGCTTGCTGACAGCTCCATCATAGGCCAGAAAGAAATTCAAGTTGTCACAATGAGAAGAACACACAAACATAGCGATCTGGGTAACCAGATATAGGCTGCAGAGAATTTGCCTTATGTATTACTAGAGAAGGTTAACAGTGGCAATAACACATGGCCCTGCAGGCAGCAAAGTGTTATTTCAATAAACAGACAAATGTCCTGGTGTCCCCATCCAGGAATGTCTTGAAACATCTTTGGATACCAGCTCTGTCAGACAAGGTCAGCGCACTGGGGGAGGAATGAGCTCTTCCACCACATGTTGGGTAAAAGGGGGGACAGCTGTGCCTGCACACCTGCTCAGCTGCTGCTTGTGCTCACGTTCCAGGACTGGATGTCCCACGAGAGGCTGTGCCAACCAGGTGTCCTTCACGTGTTGTGGCACTGCTGACACATAACTCTTGCTGAGTGGGCCCAGTCAAACATTCCTGTACTTAAATAAGGAAAGGCAGTAACCAAGCTCCAGTAATTGCATTCACTCTCCTAGTAAAGTTTTAAAGGCTTATTAGTGAGAGTTACGCAACCCACACCCTGAAGCAGCCTACAAGAATTATCTTTTTGCAAATAAAAGTGTAGTATCTATTCATCGTATGTCAGTGTGGTGTAGGTTGAATAGCAACTGCCCATTGTGCTCTGTAGTGTGCTTGTGTTTGACTTTCAACATGAGGTCAGAGCATATCCTACCTTAAATATTCACAAAGAAATGTCAACATAGATGAGACAATACAGGGGGAGGGATGGAGGTGGGATTGCATAGATCATTTATGGCCATGAAGCATGATTAACTATTCTGGTCACATCATTCTCAACAATATTATTTTAATAATCTGATGCAGATCTTTTATTTAATGGTAACCTGTAAATAAAACAAGCAATTCTTGTTAAGAACATATTGGGCTGGGAAACCTGGCTGACAGCTTACAATTTTAAGAATTGTCATGGGACTTGCATGAATTAACCCTGTGGGGAGAATTCTTCCTATTGCAAGCTCCATTAAAATTTGTTTTCAGAAATTAAGGACCTTCACTGCTGCTGAGAGCAAGAGCCCAGCTGCCTGTCTCTGGGTAGTTTGGAATCTCATAATTTCAGAAATATTTGAAATACCTGAGCACCCAGGATAAGACAGAGCAGCCTTGAAAGATGATACTTTTTCCAGCCAAAGGTGAATTTTGTATTCCTTCCATGCACTGTGCAGCTGTACTGGTGATGGCACTCAGGGACTTTAAGGGGACAGACATATTAGCTTAAAAAAAACTCTTGAAAGATGTTTTCTGAGGACTTTGGATTCTCTGTAGATTCATGTCTGCCTTTGCTTTCTGCAGCCACCTTTAATTCTGAACTGCTAGCTCAGCTTGCTTTACAATCGCCTTTGGCATGCTACAGATGTGTGCAGCTGCGTTGGTGACTGTGGAACTTTCTTGTTCCTGGATAAGTTGCTCACACTCATCACAGGCAGCCGAGCTGCCCCATTGTCCTCCTCCATGTGCTGCCTCCTGGGGTGGCTGTCTGGGTCTGGGCACAGTTTTTGCATCTGAGAGCAGCTTGATGTACACAAATTATTTTTGCTATTTTGCACTGGATAATATCAGATACTTGCATGATCTTCTTGCTTAAATCACTGCTAACCTACTGTGGTGAATATTCTTTCCTTTCTTTTCTTGTCTGCAGGATTTGATATAATGATTTCTCTTGCCACAACCATTGCATATGACTTCACATATGAGGCTTTCTCCATTACCACGTTTTTGTCAATGTACTAACAAGTCTCCTTTTCTAGTTTATCTCCCCTTCTATACTTTTGCAGGTGTTGTATTGTGCTTTGTGATATGATAAGAGGCTTATACTTTCAAGCATTCCTTACGCTTCTTGAAAAATCAGTTTCTTTTTGGCCTCTCTTTGACTCTGTATCTACAATGTGAACTTTCCACTAACATAACATATACCATGGTTGTTGTGGCTTGGCTTGTCACGCTGCCCTTTTCCAACTGGTCATAGGCAATGTGTTAATGGCTCACGGATAGAGAAGGCAAAAAGATGTCTAGTCTTAGCACAGCACACAGTTGTGGTGTGTAGCAGAATTAGACACCTAATGCCATTCCCTGTCTCCTCTGTGGGAGATCATGACTGGAAAACCAAGAAGGCAACAATGCTGCCACTATGTTCCACTGCCTCTGCACCAATCCATCTGCAACATATTAAAAGGAAACAACTGTTGATGCTTAGACCAGTGGTTGTATGTCCTGGGTAACCAAAATTAGTTGAAGAAATCAATGCTGAAAGAGCAAAGGAGTCGTATCAGTGTTTTATACAGTGTTAGAGGGAGCAGGTTGGCTTGTGGGATGAATAACACTGGAACTGGGCCAAAAATTCAGCCTGGGGACACGAGTAGGAAGTTAGTTGTTCTGTACTAAGAGATGTCATTAGAAAACCACTTCTGTCTCTAACATTTGTTGGCATGGAGAATCTGAGCTGCCAGGTGTCATCATAAACTACAAATGACAGTCATCATCAAGAAAAAAATGTCTTGAAGATACCAGGCTTACGTCTCAACTAGTGAGACATCTGAAAAAAAGGCACATATTTAAGAACAATGCTTTGAATTTTTGTAATACCTGGGATAATTTAATCAGAGAGGGATTTATGTGGTGATGCATTACGTTAGCCTAGTGCTGTGCAAGACTTACGGAAATTAGTGATGGATTCGATTTCAGAAAGCTTATAAAAAGTGTCTTGCAAGACCTTTAACCTTCATAGCTGAGGAATCCATTAAAATAAGTATTGAAATAATCCTTGGCTGGTACTGTAGTAAGAAATATGCTAGTGATTAATGGGTTTGGGTTAGTTTCTTAACAGTTTAATACATAGCTGAACAGAATATATCCCTGATAACGGCAAACACAAAACCTCACTCTGCTGTAAGAAAATTTGGATGTGGAGTTGAGAAAGTTGCATATGTTTTCTGAGCTGCACAGAAACTTCGCTAAGGGCTGGACACTCTGTCAAAGCCCTTCCCATCTTCCCTGCTGTCTGCATTGCCGTTCAGCCCAGGCGTGGTCGCTATCAGAAGCCCAAGATGTCTTCTGTGAAGGAGACCACACCACTCAAATTGTTTTGGTTTTGCTTTGTGCAGTTACTGTTTTGTGCAGTTACATCTCATGCACAAAAATTGCCTCGAATGCACTTTGGCTCTGCTCAGAGATGTGCAGTGCCAGCCAGATCCCTGGGCACCAGTGTGCCATACATCGTGTGTCCTATGTCTGGTCACACAGCCAGAGTTCTTGCGGTGGCAGCACTGGCATTTTACCCTCACACATGTTCCTGGCTGGGTCAGGACTCAGTTTTTCCCATGTAGTGGTTTCCTCGGTGTCAGAACAGATTATTCTGCCAGTGCAGTGATCTGACAGTCTTGTCTATGCTGTTTTATGGAGCCTGGCTGCCTAATGTCACCCAGCATAATTTTCAGGGCTGGAAATAGCAGCTTAATGGTGAAAGTGCAAATCTGATTTTCCTGTCGGACACTCATAGCACTGGCAGTGCGTGGGGCTTGCTGACTCCGCAGGGAACAAGATCACTGTGAAAAGATTCATCACCAGTGACAAGTGCTGGAATATATATGTCTGCACAGAAAAACATTGCCAACAGCCTGCATTTTTAGCTGCTGGTAAGAAGCTTAATGCTGCTGCATAGAAGGAATTTCACTCGTAGCGCAAGGAAAATTCACTTCCGCTATGAACCTGCCTTGTTCTCTGTGGATCCTTTTGCTGTCATTGTTAAACATCAGGAATGAAGTTAGGTGGTCTGATAGTACCCTTTTTTTATCAGCAGTATTGGATGAAGGCTAGGGAACCAAAGGCTGTTGAGGGTCCTGTGCAGGGTCATGGCTGGGCCAGAGTGGGTGTGTCTGGCCTCTCAGGGCAGCTCTCACTGCTGTCCCATGCAGTATTAGCCCTCCAGGGACCACAATTATTCAATGGCAAGAGTTCATCCTCTGCTAGAGGTGTTGTTAGATAAGCTAGAAACTCATCCCTTTACAGTTTTGCTGGTAGAACTGTCCCATTGTCATTGCTGTTCTGATATGGGTCTTCAGTTTGAAGTACACTTTGATGTACACCATGTATATTTGACACTTGCTTTTTGTTCTTAAAATAAATCTCCAACTCATCCACCCACTTCTGATATGTTACCTGAATTTAAATAGAGAAGTGCTGGTAATTCCAGTTGCTGCCTATTCAGCACAACTCATTGTTTGATGGCATTTTCCATCACTAATCACAAAAGCTAATTGTTTTATCGCTGCAAGAATTGTGTTAGCTCTGCTGACCAAGGAAGGCCATTACCCTTGGCTGCAGCAGCTGCTGGAACGAATGATGAGACCATTGGTGTGCATCACGTAGCAAGTTTGAGAGCTTTCATTGCCTCCCACCTTTCTTTTCCAGATGTCAGGTGTTAGTGAAATATGCCAGGGTTTCAGACTAGTAATCACATCAATTTGAGCAGAGAACAAGCTGTCATAATCCACTGTACTAATGAAAATTATGATGACACCACAACATATATTCTTGCCAAGCTAATCATCTCACACCACCATGGCATAAAGTTATTTAAAGATTAATGTTCTTAGTAGCAAATACAAGCTTAGGAACAATTTCTGCAAGTGATTAAACACCACAGCAAAGTGGAGTTGTATGGAGAATTTAGTAGTTGTTTGGTAAGCAAGCATTCCTCTAAACACCACCGTTATTTCTATTGTATTAGAGAAAACAAATTCAGCAAAGCATGATAGAATAAAAGAGAAGGCCAGAAAAGTGCTGGGAATTCAGTGTGCCTGCCACTCAGCATTTCACTAGGAGAGATGTAAATGGGGATGCATACTTGGACGCATACCCAATTATCTCACTGAGGATTATGAAGTTTGACTGAAAATGTACTGGAAGGAAAAGGATTAGAGAAACCTGAGGAAAGGGACACGATCCAGACTTTCTGTGGTGTGCAAGCTGAGGACCTGTGCAAAGGTAAAAGGGAAGAAGTTCTTGGTCTCCCTATCCCTGACATTCAGCCATCACCACATGCAATAAATACATATATTTACTTCATCATCTTCTGGGAGAGTGTGTAGAAGAAAGAATCCACAAAGGTTTATCAGGGGAATAAAGAGCATGAATTCAGATTAGTTTTAGGCAGCTGTAAGAACTAGTTTGTGCAATTTGATCTACTTCAAACTCTGTCCCCAGTGGTGACTCATGAAACAGAATGTCAAACTATAGTAAATTCAAGGAATAGATACATCATTAAAAGACTGAAGAAAAGCCAAAACGAATGTGAAAGTGGGCAGTCAAAAGGAAAAAGAACGGGGAGGCTGGTGAGAGGATGGAGGGAGAACAAAGGGAATCTGAGGCAAGGAGGTGAACTGGGAACATGACAATATGTTGGTTTCAACAGAAATCTCCTCATATTTCATTATGTATTCTCTATTAGCTTATTTGAAAGTAATGTTTCTCAGAAGAAATTTGAAAAAGTATTTTGAAGGAGGAGTGGGAGCTTCAGGCGGGCAAAGGGAGAAGTCTGCTCAGATCAATTTCTTCCTGGTTTGTAGACAAGACCAGGGGAATAAACACTTGAAAAGTAGTACATCACAACTTGCACTTACCAGTCAGCTAAACATCTATTTTCTATGTTTCTGTGCTGTACAGAAATAAAACATCTCACATCACATTACAAAGGTAGTACTTTATCTAGAGAAGGGATGACCCATGGTCTTGCAAAGGGCCTCTGACAGCACTTATTGCCAGCTTACTAACAGCCCTGCAAATACTCTGAGATGTTTGCAGTCAGCCTATATGTGCTGGGAAGAATTCTAGTCTGATTTCTGAAGGAAACGAGGTGTTTGCAATCAGCATAGATTTTTCTCCCTGTGCTTGTCCCTGGCCATCTTCTAACGAAGTGTGACAGCGTGGATTTCCATCAGCCAAATTTCACCAGACTATGGGACTTTGCTATCTGTATAGCAAGGAAGACCTGCAAGTCCCAAGGGCACAGCTAATGTGGTTAGGAGCACAACTCTGAAGATATCTCAACCCTCAGCTCTGCAGAGGTTTCTGCAGATCCCTCGCACAGAGATGCTCCAACCTTCATTTCACAGCCACTTACTTGTTAATTGCTCCCTAGATCCAGGAAACCTGTGTGTAACCAGCAGCGTAATAGGGATCTGCGTGTTACCCAGAGCAATGGAAATGGCTGCTGCTGGTTTTAAACATTAGCCAGATCCATGCAGGTTCAGCACAGATTTCTCTGTCTTGCATCCGCTGGTCTGTCCAGGTCCAGGGTGCTGATGGTGGCTCTTCTCAGCATTATTCTCAGTCCAAGATGTCTCCCCAAGTAGCAGAAAAACACACAAAGGCAGCTATGGTGGCTTCAGACCTGCTCAGCTGCGTGCTTTTCAAGTGGCTTGTGGGTACTGAAGGGCTGACAGCATGGACGTGATAAACTAAGCATCTGTATTTATAATGCACGAGGGCTCTTGTTATTGCACAACATACTAAAGCATTTACTGTATATTTCTCTCTATTGATCCAGAATCACTTTATTTCCTTTCCTGGGATTTTATGCCTCTCTTTCAGTCAAGGCAAAAAGAATATATCTTTCCTGTGCAAGAAGGCATTAAATTGTCCGTAAAGTCGTTTCACTCACACTAGAGTCTCCAGGAAATTGCATGTGTGTGCCTGGAGTCAGCACTCACAAAGGTGCTAAAGGAGCAGTGGCAGCACAGAGCCGTGCTGCACTATCTGGGGGAGACGCAGAGCTCCAGCTTCTCACCTGAAGTGTTGTCTGTCTGATCTGAGCTCCATTAGCCATAGGGAAAAGCTTACCAGCCTGCATGGAATATTTTGGAAGAAGTTAAATGTCGTCATCTGCTTTATGAACTCTCTTGCATGCTGAGAATCTGCCTTCCGGGAAAATCCAAGGAATTAACCAAGAAAGAGGGGAAGGAAGTGTTTTGATTTTGAAGAGGACAAGGGAAATGCAAATTGGAGAAATCTTTCAGAAAAGCACTGGATATATGACAGTGCTCTTCAAGCCCTGTCTAGCATCTTCAACGTAGCTTGCAAGGTTAAGAAAAAAAAAACACAACCGCACTGGGAGTGCTGAATCAGTACATTTTACATAGTCCTTCGCACTCTGAAGTCTGGATGGTTCCCAAGAGTGAGCAGTCTGGAAATAAAAATGTGTCTGATCAATAAAATGAAATGACTTGAAGAAATCTGAGTTTAGTGCTCTGTAAGTCCTAATTGGCTTTGCAAGTATCAGAGGTAACCTTGCCCTTTGCAGCTTAGTTGTTACAGTGATGTGCAAGGTTGTTGCAAGATAACAGCAGGCAGGGGTGACCCCGGTGCTCCTGACAGCACAGAAGACACAGACTACCAGTGAAATCCACAGTGAGAAGGGCCTGCAAGGTCAAAATGTCCCTGTGGCACCTGATGAGTTGAGGTTTTTGTACTCTGCCTAGGTGTTTCAGAATAACACTGACTGTCTCTACATCAGACGTTGGCTAATACCCGTTCGTAGACCTGCATGCCAGCTGCTTCATTTTTTTTCCAAAGACATGAGACACAGACACACAAATCGCTAACATGGGTGAGCTAATAAAAAGGCAACTATAAGTATTCAAACAGTGTGAGCTATTTAAATACAGAAGTTAAACAAAATCTATCCCAACTGGCTTTCAACCCTCAGCCCCATGATCTAAAAATCAATTGATTTTTACTTACTGAATGCTAAAAACTCCAGAGGAGAGGCGTCTCTGTTCTCAGTAGTGTATGCGGGCAGAATAAACTTCAGAGGTTTTACAGGGGTTAGCTAACAGAGACAGGCCAGCAGAGTACAGGCATCTCCTTCCGCAAGACCTCTGGTCACCTCTGGTGTACAGACCTGCACTTTCAACAGTACCACTACAACATTTGCAGAGTAAAATTCAGAAAGAGTCGGGTTTGAATGTTATTTCCAGCAATGCCCAGCAGCATCCCCAAAGATATGTTTGGAATCACTGCCACAAGATCAACAGAAGCTCCCAGGAGAATTCCCCTACTCCCCTGAGCAGACAGCACTGCAAGGTGGATATGAGCTGGTGAGTAAGAACTGTCTCCTTGGACGCATGCAGCCACGCCACTGTTCGAAGTCTGCGTATTTAATTGCCTGTATTTCATAATGTGGCTCTGAAAACTCACTTTGAGCTGACATGTGACATTGCTCCCTTGTAATGAGAAAATCACGGCCTTGTCCACTTAAAAATTCTGATTATACAAATCCAAAATGAGCTCTGCATATCTAAACACTTTTAAATAAAACACTTGATGTTAGTGAGGAGTGAATGATGACAATTCAGGAAGAGAACATGAGGGAGCAGCTTTGCAGTTGGCACTCTCCATTGCTGCAGGGAAAGCCGTTGGGATGGTGAGTGCTGATGTGTCCCAGGGCCAGCCACCAGCCAGATCCCTTTTACAGGGGGAAGACCTGAATAATTCTTTTTCCACCTTCAAGTGAACTTGGTATTGAGCCACTCCTCTGATCAGACACAGCAGGCACTGCTTTGCAGGATGTAATAGGTTCTCTACTGGCATCCAGCCCACCACAGCACCAGATCCTCACCACAAACCCATCCCAGGGTCTCCAGAGCTGTAAGCATGAAACAAGGGCTAGACTGACCCAGAAATGTGCTGCATTTAGGGACAGCTCATAGGGTTTCCCAAAATGCACAAAAGATGTACATTTCATTTCCACAGGCAGGTCTCCCCAGAGCCGCTGCAAAGCTGGACTGATCCTCACACGTCTCACTCCCATGGCTGTAAAACCACAGCCATCAATCCAGTGGTTTCCACAATGGCTCTGCAACTCCTCAAAGAAGCTGGTTGGTGCTAACCTTAGGGTTTTTATTTGATTTGGCAGCAAGTGGCCACAGCTGTGAGATTTGCTAAGCCTTGGGAGAACAGGAATGTCAGCACAGGGATAGAGATCTCTTTTATTTGAAACCTCGCCAAAAAAAAAAAAAAGTAAAATTTTGTTTTTTCTACAGCCCTTGAAATAAATCCTACAACAGCAAAAATATGATAACTAGCAACAGTGGTGCCTAGGGTGATATGCTACTGTATAATCTTATGATGTCATGGTAAATAACTAGTGTCACTTCCTTGTAATGTACTTATTACTTTATCAGAATAAACATTAGAGAATACATCACATTTCTTTATGTTTTTCACTTCCTATTAAACTCCTGACTGCTTCAGTGAGCCCTCTGCACACAGCTTGACTGCAAACTGGTGATCTGTAACTTTCTACAGTACAATATGATCATTTCTCAAGTCCTGTTCAACTCTACATGTAACTTTTCATGGGCAAAGATGGATGCCATGACCAAAATGCAGGCACAGGCAAAATTTATCTCAGTTTATCCTGGATAGAAAAAGTAACTGAAGATACCTTGCTGAAAGCAAAATATACTGCTTGAATGAATTTACAATAAGTAATAAAATAGAGCAGGGAGAGACCATTTACTGTAGGGGAAGAAGGTAATATATGATGTCGGTAATTCACTTTAAAATGATGCTATTAAGCAGGTATAAAGGTGATCATCACCTTTTTTTAGGCATTAAAGTTATATTTATAAGCCAGTTGATATGTGACATCTAGAGCCACTTCTAATTTCTTCCAGAAGAAACTATATATGTTTTATGCGATTTATAACTCTGGTAGCTCTCACTGCAATAGTGGATGGCCAAGGCAAGCCCACATGTGAAGGCAAAGTCTACTGTCCTCAGGACCAGGTTATAACTACAGAAAAGCAAAATATCTTACATAATCCATAGAGGAGATGCTGAGGCCAGACCACAAATTAAATCAGTTCTTCTGGCACTAGTTCTCAAGCTGATGCACAGATGCATCCCAGCACTGCAGAAACTGAACAAGAAATGTTGTCACAGGCATTACAAGCCAGTGATGCCTAGCCAGCAGCATCCTGTTACAAAACCAGGTTACTTTAGCATAGATTTTAAAGGGAATAATTTTACATAATGAGGCATCTATAGACATCTCATATACATTGGCTCCTTGCAGCTTTGGTCTTGTTTTGGAGAAAGCACTTGGTTTGCCTTTTGGTTCCTCAGCCTAAAATCGCTATCCAGCTTACCCTCCACTCCATTTGTCCTAAGAAGTTCCTAGTCCTAGAGAGGTCATTTTGACCCCTGTTCCCCATATGTCTACTACGAATTTCTGAATTCTTTTTTGAATGTGGGCATTGGGAATTATACAGAATATCCTTGCACAACTGGAGTAACACTACCCTATCCCTAGAGGGATAAGCAAGTGCAGAAATGCTGTGATCTTGCCAAATCTTCCTATATCCAGTAACGTCTGTGGAGCTGCAGTTCCTGAAGGCAGGTGGTTACCTGGGCTTCTCACTGTCTGCTTTGCTTCCCTGAAAAGCTCAGAGGAAAGCCTGGCTATATGCACCCTGAATACTCAAATCCTAGAAGGAAAAAAATAATAAAACAAAACAACAAGAACAACAAAAACACAGCTATATTACTTTCTAAATCTCATGACTTGTAAATCAATATCATGATTTCAGAGCAGGAGGATGCCTTGAGGAATGAACCCCCCCTGAAATACAGATCAGCTGGGGGCAGCATTCATCCCACTTGATATTTATCATCATATTACTCCAACCCATATGCATACACACATTTTAAATAGCCATTTTCAAACAATAACTGGGCTAATTAGAGTTCATTTCTGAATGGGGTTTTCCGAGGTAGCTCATTCTGTCAGCCACAGTTGGATCGTGGCAGTGCAGCCAGCACGCCAGGGGGACACCCAGCACAAGTCTCCTGCTCCACCTCAGCTTTCACTCCTGTCAATATTCTACGTTGGAGAAGGCTGAGCAGCATGTGCAGCAGATCCAGACTAGCAACATCAAAATCAGCAGTGTCACGGTATCAGATGGGCTGGGGAAGGGTTTCCTTGGAAGAATCCCTGAATCCCTTGATGAAATGACCACTGTCTCAGTGTTTTCCGCATTTAAACCCATAGATTCTTTCGCATGTTCATCAAGAAGAGGTTAGGCGCTGGCCTTGCAGGGCAGAGAGGACTATTAACCTCCAGAGAAGGCATTCTAGTTGATCATGGTTTCTGTAAGTCCATTATAAATATTGTTTTACAATTAAACTCTCCCCATCAAAGCAGAAGCATCCTTATTAGATTATTTAGAAAAAAACATAATTACCAGGGTTTAATTTATTAACATGATGGGCAATTTAAACACTATCTTTGGAGATAATGAAATTGTACTAACTCTGAGATTGAAAAAGAGGACATGAACACCATGGAAACTGTCACTGACAAAAGCCTGCAGAGATAGTTTGCCTGCCTGCCTGTTGAAAACACACAGTGCATTCTCTCTCTTAATATAGAAGCAGAAGAAATATCACTCAGGCTGCATGTGATGCTGATGGAGAACAAAAGACCAGTTTCAGGTTCCAGAAGCAGTTTCCTTTGGGTGCTGTGCCAGCTACCTACAGGACTTTGGCAGCGACATCCTGAAGCGTTCTGGGAAAAGAAAGGCAGAATGCAGTCAACAGAAGCTCCAGAACTCGCTGAAGGTAACAGGTCCAAGCACTTTCCAGAAGTACATTTGCTCCTTCAGAGGTCTGTTAGAATAACGGTAGGGAAAAAAAAAAAAAAAAGAAGAAAAAAAAAAAGGAAAGTAGCTGCTTCTGCCTTCCCTCCAGGTATAAAGAAATCAAAGAAATCCCCCCACGCCCCTCCTCTGTTCAGCAGCCCTGGAGACCTAGCCAAGCCTTTGACAGAGACAAACAGAGACAAATACCAGCTGCCATCAGCAGTGACCGTTCTCCAGCAGAGGAGTGGCTGCTAGTGGGGCAATCAGAGAGATTAATAAGGTGTATTTAGCTTTAGGGGCCTAGCAGCAAGGTATCAAGGGCTGCTTCGAGGATGCTGGCATGCCCCAGCACTGGCACAGAGCACAGGGAGATTATGCTGCCCCATAGCACAGCACAGCACAACACTTTGAAAAGGCAATGAAAGACATGAAAGTCTTGTTTTCTGGTGACAGAAATACTTCTGTCTTTTAGCTCAGGAGCAGAAATGCTGCATTATAATTATTCATGATTCAGAGCTCTAGATAGCAGATTTGTACAAAACAGGCTTCATGGCATTAGATACTTTAATGAGGAGGTCAGTGAATGTTGTGTTGAGGGATTTGGGATTTGTACATTAACTGGAGTGGCATGTGTTAGAAGGACATGTGAATTAATGACATTATTTATAACCCATCTCATTATCACACCCAGCTTGATGCCTCAGACAGCCACTAATTCTCTTAACTAATTTCTATTTCTGGATATAAAACTGGTTTGCTTCAGCTGTGATCTGTTAGAAGAATGCTGTTGTTGTTATTGTTTGTTTTTTAATGTAAAAAGCTTCTTTCAAAGAAAAGCTCTGTGACTGTGTGATGTAACTCCCCTGAGTCCAAGTCTCAGATAGAAAAACGTCCGCGTTGAGTCTGGTAAATGAACAATGAACAAATTTCATGCCTGATTCCCCTGCTTTGCCTTACTTTTGATCTTGAATATTAGATTGCTATAATTGTTTTCAGGTCCTTCTGCATATTACCAATGTGTATGTCACTATGGAAATACAAAAATCCAAATACTGTCCCTTAGATTTTACAATAAATGTGTTCCTCCTTTTATTTCTGTCCCATTCTTTGACACAAATATAAGAAAACATTGCTTGAAGAATATTAAAACCTCAGATATGATTAGAGCCTTTTCCCCCACCATCTTGTCTTTCAGCTGAAAGAGGAAACTGAAACCTGATCATTCTTACGTGGAAAATAAGTAAAAACACACTTTTTTGTTATTTAAATGCGCAACTATATATCTACACATTTATAAGGGTTTTTAAGGACTTAGCAGCATAAGGAAGCGTTATAAGGAAACCAGACCACTTTCCTAAACTCATACATCCAATAGCAAAACCCACTCTTTCTGCTTGGTCCTGTCAAGAGATATCACTATTTGCAAGGTTTGCTGCCGGGGACAATAGCTCTGACCTGACTTCAGTTTCTTCCTCCCAGACCTGTACATGATAACTTTCTAGGAAAAGAAGAGCAAGTGTCTGTGCATTTGCTGTGGGCTAATTAAAGCTTACCTACAAACCAGAGGGGATTTTTGCTCCTCCGAACTGATTGGGGATAGAGAGGAAAGAACATGCTTGCATTGGAAAATGAGCAAGGCCGTGAGTAGAGAAAGCTGCTTGGTAGTGAATGATGCTTTTTTTTGCTCTTGAGAAAATAAACTTGGGGAATCAATTAGACCTGAATATAAATGAAAGTAATGTGATTTATCAGGCACCTAAATTGTTTTAGTGGTGGGTACGGAAATGGATTCATTATGAGTAACAATAAAGACTAACAAAGATCCGTTTCCAGAGGTGCAGAGGAGTGGAAAGAGCCATAATCACAGCCATAATCTTCACCCTTTTGCTTTTCTCCAGGATGAAAGCAGAGCTACTCACTCACAATGACCGCTAAGGTGAGCAAAAATGGAGGGGGGGGGATTACAGCCCCCTACAGCACCCCACATTCTGGTGGTGCCAAGTCAGCAGCAATGTGGCCAGGGCTTCCTCAGTCCCGTGTTCCCCAGTGTGCTCAGATCTGGGCTTGGTCCAAAGCAGAGGAGAGAGCTCCTACATAGTGGGTGGGGAAGCCTTTTTTGGAAGCCTCTTCCCTGCAGCCTCTACACACAGGTGTTATGCTTAATTATAGCCTTCATTAGCTGGCAGATCTACTGCCTCACAGCTAATGCTACATCCCTGCTGCGGCACTGGTAAGAAATTCAGTGCAAAGCTCTGCCTTGAAACCAGCACAGTTTGCCTGCATCTCAGGAGTATTGTTTCCTTTATGCATACCTCCTTTGAGTCTACTCAAGGGCTACTCAGGAATAATCATGTTATGTGTTGGGAGGGGGTAGGATTAGATTCCTATCTCTTCTCTTGTCTTGAGACCACCAGGATAGAGCATGGAGGAGGAAGATTTAACTATGTGTCATGATGTCCTTAGGCTAAAATGTCATGGACTAAGAGGACCCCACTCAAAACTGGGCAAAGGACAGCCTTTTGCAGGACCTTGAGAAAGGTTAGCTCCAAGCAAGCTGTTCCAGCCAGCTTCCCCTGAACTGATCCATTGCTGTGAGCTAATCCATCACGTTAATTCAGCACAGCAGAACATGAATAGATTGCACTTCACCCTTGCTAAATAACAAGCATTTACTGGTGAATGTGTAGAGGGAAGCCTTTTATGTGCATTTGTACTCCCCCTCCTCCCCGGCCAGACAGGCCAGGCAGTTTTCTTGCAGATGACTCAGTGTGCAGCCATGTGACTGTCTCCAGGAGTGTGGTATAATGAAGGATGGGATGATAGCCATGGGTTTTGCTGCTTCTGATTGCCAAAGAGCCATTTGTGCTTTTCTTGGGCCCCTGTGAGGTACAGCCTGAGACAGTCCACGGGGCGATGACCAGGATGGAAAGGGTCTAACAGCTTTAAGTATAAAGAGCAGTCAACGGCCAGCAAGGAAGTGCCTTTTGCATAGAGTACCATTGATATTTTGGAAGAATTACCCCTCTTGAACAAGCTGAGTCATAGCTTCTTTCATCCTGATGCATGTCCATGCCTGATACCATTAAAGGTTTTTTGCATCTTCACCAAAGCCCAGCTTTGTGGGTTTCTCTCCTCAGGTTTTCCCCATGGTGCAGCTTCCTGTTAAACACCCACTGCAGAAATCGG
Organism: Anser cygnoides; assembly: GCF_040182565.1. Taxonomy (NCBI): domain Eukaryota; kingdom Metazoa; phylum Chordata; class Aves; order Anseriformes; family Anatidae; genus Anser; species Anser cygnoides. The sequence goes on along the minus strand of NC_089885.1, from coordinate 12,876,715 downwards.
ATCTCTGTCTGCTTTGAAGCCCTCCAAAAGACAGACTTCTCACCCTTTTTGAGGCAGCAATTACCAGCAGAGACACTAATTAGCAAGCTGCTATCTCCAAGAGAGCAGAGAGAAACTCCAGGAGAGAGGTAATTTTACAGGACATAAAGGGCAGGTTTGTTAACAATAATTAAAGCACAAGCAAATACATAACAATATACCTAAAGGTCTGACTTTAGTGTATTATGCAAGGAAAGCAAAGTTAATTATGAAGACAAAAACTCTCCCACTTCCCTCAGGTAAATGCTGGCAAGGAGAAGCTCTCATTCTTTGAAAAAGTCTCAACCACCACTCACTGTTTCTGTTTACAACCTCTATGCAGCTTTTCCACCCATAATTGTTTCCAGGCCCTGAAGTTGGAATTTTTAAAGCAATCCCTGTGTTTCTGTTTGAGACCTGACTTGTTTGCACACAGCTGTGTAATCCAGCCAGAATTATTTGTACCCATACAAGTCACTCACTTCCAGTTCTAAGAAACCTATCTTCCCTCTTCCCCCATCAGGAGAAGGTCAAATACAGAATCATCCTTTGCCAAATTTAATACTTTTTGAATTAGGAGATTGCTATCTGTAATTACAAATTATTTCAAGGACATTTTAGCACTGACAGCCTGAGCCCTCTGTATGCTGGCCAGATTAACGTCTCTTATGATAAATCACCTTTCTCCCCACAAACCACAGGACAATGCACTAGGAGCCCATCACCCTGTTCTTCCATGGACATGGTGGCCTGTAGCACAGGTCAGCATTCAGTTTCTGGGCAATCTCCCAGCATGCGCATCCCCAAAGCAGCCACAGTCATTTACTTCCATCCTGTCAGATGATATCTTGCCATCCCTGGCAAAACCTGCCTGGTCATCCTTGCTGTTTTCAAGATAAACAGATTACAGTCTAAGAGTTTAATCACAGGCAATAAAGTCATCTTTATGTGGGTATATGCTGTCTTAGTTTTATACGCTTGTAACAGTGAAGACATCTTCAGCTAGAGTTTAGGGTATTCTTCTTCAGCTAGAGTATTCTGTATTAATTATGGTAGAAAAATTATCAGTGGAAAATATTTCTACAGAGTTAGTGATAATTTTATTGAGATGCTTACAAAAACACTTTCAAAACCATCACTGAAATATTTAACACCCAGTTTTCATTGACAATATCTAGTTTGTGGTAAATAAAAAATATTCTAGAATTTAAGAAAGAATGATTTTTGTAGAACCGTTAGTAAAATGTATCATGAATGTTTCTGAATGGTTCACCAGGGATAGCCTAACTCTTCTTGGGAAACTACTACTAAGTATGTAAAAAGAAAAAAAAAATACAAACCAGAAGCAGTTGAATTTTCTGGTGAAGTGTCTCAGGGTTACCTGAGATGGATGCAAATCCTGCACAGATAAAGATGTCATGTAAAAATAATGGGTCCCAATGCAGCTTGGCAGCTGTGTGCATCTCCTCCATGGCACAAGTAGGTTTTGCTCACCCCAGGCAGTAGTTGCTCTCCTACATCTGCCCTGCTGACAGCCCAGGCAAGCATGGGGAAACCATTAATAAAATATCAGGTGGAATAAATAAACTCATTGAAAAAAGCCAATAAACAGTTCTCGGTCTCTCCTCTCCTCTGACTTAAACCAACATTTTCTAGTTCATGCATGAGGTTGCGGTGGAAGGTAGAACAGATAATTACCTCTATTTCCTCTGCATTATAAAGCATATTTAAAGGGCACTTAGTAAAAGTGGTCACAACCTAAATTAAAATGTAATGTGAAAAGATAATGTTTGGTAGGCTGTTTGGGAAAGCAGTATTTCACAAGGGGGAGCACATAGCCTTTTCCTCCCTTGAGATTTACACCAGGACTTTTCTGTTTGCTTGTTCTTAGTATCACAGTTTTTCTCTGCTGCTTCCCTCCATTCCTACCAAGCAGCTATGCCTCTCCCAGCACCCATTTCAGAGCATTTCCCTGGCAGGAAGAGAAAGTCTGATCTCTTCTTCCTCAGCTTGAAATTTCTCAATCTCAGGGGATAAAAACACCACAAGAGTACAGAAGAACTGAAGAAAACCAAAATAAAAATAAATAAAAACAATAATAATAAAAACACATAAAACACACCACTGTGTCCTATGCAGTCACATACAAAAGAGCCACAAAGAAGTCACCACAAAGCTTTGAGTCTTGCACAACTTTGATTTGATTATGAATAAAACCTATTTAACATTATAACACTGGAAATGACTGGCTAAATCAAAACCAGAGAAGATGGGAGAAGCCAAACTTGCAAGGGACAGCTGGCAGATCCCTGGAAAACTGTCACCTAAATGTGTTGTTTTATTCCCCAAGAAGAGTCCAAGCTAGCACGAAACACCCTGACTAGTGTGAAACTGGCTTTAATAATTAAACCTGCAAAAAATGAAGATTAAAAATTTATTCTGAACTAAATGAAGCTATTATCAGAACAGTTTTTCCCCATTATACATTTATGATTCGTAATACACTAATACAGATGCCTTCTGTTGAGAACACCAAGACTCTTTGCCCCTCTGAGCTCCTTAGAGCTGAGGCATCCTTTTGGCAGCTCACACCTTTGCTGCTTGCTGCCTGGCCTCTCACTTGAACACTGGTGGAGCAATGAACACACACTACTTTGGTAATTCTTTAAACTATAACACCCTCACATTTCAATATGAAAATTAGTTTTCAAAACATTGTCTTTGAAAAAATGTTGAAATTGATTTCATAATTATTTTTTCTTTTTCCATAGAGTTTTCAAAGCACAAAATTCCTTAAAAACAGCAGTTTCTTTTGATCATTATAAATTATGGAATATTTAGCATAACCTAGGGGTTGTGCTAAAAAGAAGTCACAGCGTAAAATCATCGGTCATTCCTCTTAAAGGAATCCAGAAAGAATTGGACATCTGTAAGGCTGAGGAGACAATACTTTATAGTAACAGCTAAGAAAAACAGAAGTCCTACAATGTGCTGGATTACTTTTAACAGGGCTCTGCTGGTCAGAAAAAGCTCTCAGTGCTGGGGTGTAAATCCTCCTGCAGACACCCAGGGCGTCTTCCTCGCCCACATGGGAGCCTAGTGCCTTTCTCAGCAGAATGCTTTTCCATATTTGCACACCAGATCATGGCTCACTGGGTTATTTCCAATCCCCGTATATTTCAACTTACGAAGTCACAGCAATCATGGTAAGATCAGCCCCACACATTTAAAGTCCTTGCTAGAATCACTGAGTAACAACCGGCACTGAAAGAGGCCACCAGCATTTAAATGCAGTTAAGAGATGGCAGTGGTTCACTGATGAAGTCAGTAGTTAAGTTCTGGCAGCCCATCCAGGCTGGGAAAGGCTCGTTGTATCTCCACATACCTCCAGCCCCGATTCAGCCTTCATTATTTTGAGTGTGATAGTGTGGCTGTCTGGACCCAGTAGATTTTTGTATTTCTTCCTCTTCTGACAAGTTCTAGTAACATGCACTCCTGGCTTTATTAAACACCATGAGTAGCTCTACCAGAAGATGAAAATAGCTTCAAGTTTTAAAATGTTAAAAAAAAAAAGACGACTTTTTTTATTCTATCCTTCAGTTAATGCATTTGCCAGTGCATATAAATTCAGGACAGTCTGCTTCCCTATAAAAGTTTGATGGAGTTCGGCTGGAAGGCTGACAAGACATTGAATTCCAAATTCAGGAAATGTTCAACTCTATGATGTGTTTATAATTAAATTTATTTCCCTTGAATGCAACTGAGCGTCTCCCTGGCTTATTGTGCAAGGCAGCTGTATGTTAAGGATTATGCCTGTGGAATCTAATAGGTTGATGACATGATTTAGGACCTATCTGGAATGATTAATTGAATTAAATATAGCTTACACAATTTGCCTTAATCCTCTGAGGACAGTCTGACCAAATTCGCACCTTTCCTTTACTCTAGAAACCTTATTAAAAGGGAGAGAGAGAAGGAGGAGGAGTGATTGTTCTATATACTTGATTAGAAGCTTCAAATGTTCAATAAATTACTACTCTTTGTAGGGGAAAATCTGGAATATTTATTTTCTCATCCCCTGTCCTGACTAGTTCACCACTTTCTTTGCTTCTCCATAAATCAGCAGGGTGGCTGCAGACCCGGTGGTGGGGCCCCCCAGTTAAAATGGCCTGATCCTTGCTGCAATGCCTGCATCACCCACAGGCAAAAAGGCAAAAGAAATTAGCTTTGTGCTTCTGGGATTTTTGTGCTGCTCTGCATAACAAATCCCTGCCATAGATTTGCCTTGTTGATGAGAGATGAGATGTGAGCCCAGCCCTGAGCTTGAAGTCAGGTGAAGCTCTGTTCCCCACAGGTTTCCCCATATGGGTGCAGTACCAGGCCCACGTACGGAGCTAGGGAAGCTCTGAAGTCCCTCAGGATGGCCAACTAAGTAACATTCAGCCCCTGTACCTTGCTAACATGGATTTGGATCCTTGAACAAGGATGAAAAATTGGGATAAAAGATGCAGGCTGTCTCCACTCCAGAAGGGGTTTTGGTGAGGGCTAGAGGCTTGGACAGAATCGCCCATGGCACTGGTGCTGAGCTGGTGATATAGCACTTACACACATGACACTGTCATTTTGCACATTAGCATTTTGACTTCAAACTAAAAACTGCAGAGACAATTAATAAATGCTATTTAAAATAGGACAAAGGTTTTCTCTCATTAATACTTAAGGGGCTTCCACTTCAATGTGCATTATCCATAAGTTCTTACAAAGCTTTTCCAAAGGACCTTGACATTTTCTAGGACTATACAGAGGCTCACAGCCAGCCCCTAGCTGCATCCTACCTTTACACATCAGGTTCATTTGGCTCCTGCTGGCCATAAAAATGGGGTAACAGTCTGGTGGAGTTAGGAGACCCTCAGGCTACCAGTTTACAGCTCATAGGGCAGAGGGTCTGACAGACTGGCACTCTGTCACATCACCTGCCTGTGGAGCAGAAAGCAAAAGCAATACTACAATAATATTTTCAGAGCAAACCATCAAGAAGTATATACAGCTGTAGCAGCAGGGACATGTTGGTATGCAGAAACTCATTCTTGTGCTTGGAATTGGGCCAGGAAACAATCTCTAACATCCCTACAGGGGTGGGAAATGGGACTTTAAATCTCAGAATCTTCAGCCAAGCAATTAGATGGACAATAAAATTCAACCCCCCTCCCAATAGGTAACCGAGGGCTTTTCATTTGTAGATACCTGCATTTTGCTTTGTAATATCTTTCATTAAAGTAGAAATTAAATGTATTATCTCATCAGTTACAGTCTGAACACATCTGTAAACTGCATCGTGCTTTGTTAATTATATATTTAATTACTGTAGCCTCAGATACATTATAGGCACATTTATAACTATCTAAAAAAATGGCAAATGTGCCATAAGCAAGTCTTACAGGCATAGCACCTTTTAAAACAACAGCATCGTGTTTAGCAGTTGCAGTACCAATGCTTGAAAGTTTAGTGCCAGTGTATCTCTGCTATATATTCTATTAAACACCTAAACATCTATGTGTAGAAAAAGTGATGTTCCGCAAGACCATGAATTATACAGCATTTATATGTAATTTGGCATCAAAATAAATGGCCCCCTTTTGCTTTCACCTCACAGTCAGGATGATCTGGTGTAAAGACACTAGGTTTGTTCCAGATTTGTACAGCAAGCAGAATTTTGCCCATTGCTTCTGTAAGGCAGCTAAGTTTCCAGCATTGTATTTTTGTTCTGTGCCAAATAATTTGGATACAACAGATTGAATTTAAAGGTCAAAAAGGCAAGAAAATTGACTGGCTGAAGAAGCTAAAATATTTTTTCAAAACTGATTTAAGAAAATTGAAACAGCTCAGTGAAGCCACGAAGCATTTTATGAAATCTGTATTTCATAGGAGGTAAAATTGAATCTAGGTGCCAGCAACAGCCTATCATTGGTCTTAGCATGTTTGCCTCAAATCTGTGATTTCATCAAAAGCTACTCTTAGTTTGGCAATGCTGTTGACCAAGAAAGAAAAGTAAAACAAACTTCTGTACCTTAAAGTTCAGAAAAAACATTCACCAGAAAGAGCAAAAAAACCAAACAACATTCAGGCCCTGACACAAACCTGTTTGAATATTGAATCTGGATCCATACTTCAGTTTCTATAAGGGTCTTTTCTCCAGAATTACAATATTATCAAAGTCCTGGATTCAAACAGATTGGAAAGAACAGTTTTCTCTTATTACAGCCCAACCACGTACATAGCATTTCTCAATAATGCAATACTTCTTCTCTTTCCACCAAGGCAAGGCAAGAGAACATTCATATTTCTATTAAAATAGAAATTCTGAAGAAAAAAAAAAAGGTTTTCTAACCTGTGGTGATACAAGTATAATTACTAGCTCCGCATTACAGGCGATGAAAGCAGAGTTTGGAGCAAATTTCCTTTTTGATGTGGCTTCCACAGCAAGCCACGTGCTTTGACCAGGAGTCCCAGCAACATAAACAAGGTTTCTGAGGGACAGAGGAAGTGGGCTGTTGAGTCAGACTAAAGCCACTGCACATGGACTGGGTTAATTAGTGCTTATTGATGCTTTGTGGCATACAAAGCCATACGTTTAGTTAGGAGTAAATGAGCTATTCCATTCACAAGGTGACATGGCTCCGAGTATAAAAGCTGACTCCTAAGCTGAGTTGTTCATCCTGGTGACTGAGCAAGAGGAATGGCAGCCAGTCCACAACTCCTGCAGTTTTTCCAAAAACAAGTTACCGCATCAGCCCTGAAGTGCACGCTGTTCCCCTATTGTCTCATGTGGGCACTCTCTCAGTGTAGGATTAGAAAGATGCTCTCCCCACAACAGTTCTCAAACTCTCACTCCAACCAAGTTGAGCAGGACACTGCTGGCCGCCATGCAGCTCAGCACAATGATGATCCCCTCACCTTGCACATCTGCACAAGCCAAGTGCAGGTCCAGGTCCAAGGCCAGGTGTTCACCCTAGTGCTGAGAGACATGGTGCCACCATGCCACTCAGTCTTGAAGGTGTTATTTGCATGGAAAATTCCTCCTGAGTTCAGTCTTTTGAGGCACCTCTGCCCTGAACAGTCCCCTCAGGCTGAGGGTGCTGCGTAGCACTCAGCTCTCAGATGCCCCTGTGCTGAGCAGGGTGCAGAAGCCCATGAGAGGAGAGTGCCATCAGAGTGCACTGGGCAACACGATGTGACCCTAAATGACAGATTTGCAGAATCACAGAACACACCTCACAGGTCCAGCAAACATATTTTCTTGCCTCAGGCAGGATCAGCTGAACCCCAGGCTGTGAGATGTGTCTCATTTGTCCTTAATCACCTCCTCAGAGTATTCAAATACTTCAGTATATCGCCCACTGGGAAATTTTGTCCGGTATCTGATGATCTTCCCTGCTGCAGAACAAACCTAGCATTTCACGCCGGACCTGCAGGTTGCTGCCTTCACTGCTGGTGCCACGTGTGCTCCTGGAAAGCAGAAACAGACCCCACATCACCAGCATCCCCCTGCCAAATCTCTGAGAGCAGGATGGCAGCTCTGTCACGGACAGTAGAGGAAGATGAGGGGCTGTGCTGCTTGAAAGAAATGCCCAAGAGCACAACATGCAAACCGCCACAGACAGGGCCATTTCTGATCTTGAGGTGGGGGAACTGAGAGTTAATTGCTAGTCACTTTGTGAATTTTTATTTAACATGGATTTACAGAAGGCCTGCTCACATGGTCATTTGTGCTAATGCAATCTAAAAACACTGTTTTACTGGCACTACTAGCAGGAGCCATGCAATACCACCGCTGCACATTCATGCACCAGCTGCTAGCACGTCATCCATCCATTTCATCACCCACACAAGCATCCATGCCAGGCAGGACTGCCAGGCCAGAATAATGCCAGACTTTGCTGGCCGTCTGCTAACCCGTTCCACAGTCCCACAGTTAATCAATCTGTTCTGTGTGAATCTCACTTATATTGAAGTCTTGCAGCCGAGGGTTTTTCTGCAGTTTAGTAGTATATACACATCTGCTCTTGTTCAAACAGCCATAACACAGGTGGAGAGCAAGGAAATCTTACACCTAACAGCAAAAAAAAATAGACTATTTTAAAAAATAAAATAAAATCTGGCTTCACTGACAGCTCAATAAATGTTATTCAGGAAAAGACCACCTAGGTCTTAGAGCCACACTGGAAAATTCTCTTACAGAGAAAGCAAACGTACTTGGGGTTCTTTACTTCCTATTATCACATGAGGACAAAATGAAACCTGCTATATGTGGATGAAAGTAGTCCTAAATGTATTGGACACATCAGCATCTATATTGAGCTTATTTGAGGCAACCCTTTTGCAGGTTATGCTCACAAGATGCAGGTAATTTTATTTATTTATTTAAAATCAAGGACAAACATCTATATATATGAACACATCCATATATAGTTGTTGAACACCAGCACATGCTGCTAAGACATACCACTGAACAGAAGGAGTGCGTTTGTCAAAAAAGGCTCAGAATAACAGTGCTCCTTCCCTGAGTATTTTTATTGTATTTAAAGCCTCATTCATTTGAAAGCTGCTTACTAGACATGTTTTAAATGATGCACCCTCGGGCACTTCACAGGTCTTGGTGCTGGTATCAGCCCCGTGCACGTCCCCACAGTGAGCCTGCATGCGTACCAGAACTCCCAGTGTCAAAGGATAAAGACTTTATAAGGCCTTCATGCATTATTATTTTTTTATTTTTATTTTTTAGTGACTGGCCATAGACTAAAACTGTTACAGAAGTTTCTAACGTCAAGCACAGAGAAGACTATGGTACGAAGCCTCCCCCACAGTGGAGGCTTTCCTGAGGAAGGGTATGTGACAGGATAAAAGTGACAGACTCAGTATGCAAAAATACAGGGAACAGATGGAAATCTCAGCCCCTTTCCCAAAGTCTACTTTCCTCCTGCACTGATTCACACTCTCTCTAATGCAATATCCTCAGTCCAGCATCCAGCTTGATGGTCTGTAGACAGGATCTGGCCCAGTGGCCTGCGGAGGAGGTACTTCAGTGGCTTTTGTCTATGGGCATGGAAGTGGGGCCTTTGGCATTTTTCCTGCACGCGTGTTTGTTGGCATCTGATGCTGACACCAGCCCAAAATGCTGCAGCAGCTCTAGGTAGGCCCCAGGACCTAAAAGGACTGAATCCACAAGCACAACTAGCTGAAGCACTGTGTTACAGCCATGGCACCCCAAGCCCCATCCTGGCAGAACTCAGCAAATATCCACTGAGAAATTTTAACCTTCCAGCTTTCATGTCTCACCAGCTGATGAATGGTACCATGGATCTGAATTCAAGGTGGGAATTTCCATCTCATCTCCATCATTAACATCCTATGAGAACTACTTTGTCCTTGGGGGCAACATGCATTATGCATGGCAAGAATTTCTCCATCCATCTTCCAGAATGCATTATCGCTCTTGATAAGGGCTTTCCAAGTCACTAGTCTCATTTGAAAGGAAGGTGAGCTCACCCATGAATGCCACACACTATAGCTCCAAATGCTCCTAGCAGAGCTGGAGCCTCTCCCCTCAAGCTGCCTGTCCCATGCCCATTTCTGCTGTATGCAATGAGCATCTACATGGAACTGCAGAAGCAAGGGAAAGGGAGGCTGCAAATGGATCTACAAAGGTCTTTTGGGGTTCCTTGAATCTAGCTTGGTGTCAGTAAGATTAAATTTAGCATATTACTTAATTTCCTTGTAATGGAAAGCAGGATAGCAGAATATTTAGGGGTGAGGGGTATAAACACAGAGCAAACCAACCAATACTTTGCAGAACAAACTATGTAAGTATATAAAAATATATTAAAGCAAAAACCGTTACCCTCTTTCACCTGCATTGCAGTAGCAAATTTCCTATTTCATTAATGAAATGTGCAAGCACAGCATGAAGTCTGACCTCAGACTCGAGGGGGCTATCTTTACAACTTGTAGAACGAGGCACAAAATACCTCCCAGAGACACAAAGCAAGACAACCCACCACATCCAGCAGTTGGCTGCTCCTAATGAACAGGCATAACATTGATGTTCATTGATGTTTCCAAAAAGGCCACTCCAAGTACAGCTTTGTTCCGATTGTCTTCTAATCCCCCCACATCAAATGCCAAAAATATTTATGCCTGCTCTATTGCATTATAAATTTATATTTCTGAAAAGTAATGAGTTATGACATTACAACAGGCATGACAATTGAACCTCAGGGCCTAGGCCTGTTGAAGCTGTTCTGTAGCTCTCTTAAGCTTAGGAGCTACAGTAACATCCAGATGGCATTGGGGATGTTAAAAATAAAGAAAAAAAAATGCATCCAAACCTATAGATTGACTTTTCACCTAGGGAGATATCTAATTATACATCTACTTTTCTTTACTCTGCAACTTATTAGAAGCAATTATTTTAAATAAATAAAGAGTGTCAGTGAGGTTCAGTTTTCTTCTCTATCAGCTGTGCAACACGGACAAGTAAAGAGTAAGGCCTTACTCAGTCATGACTGTGGATGTGCCCCAAAGTTACATTCTCACACTTGAGTCTCATTAAACGAGCTTCCCTTATTGATTTTTTTTTGGGGTGGGAAGGAAGGATAGGAAGTTTTGTTTTTGCTTATATGCTGCAATTACAAAATTCTTAATTTTTCATTCCTGCTCCTGGCATTTTATTTGAAGTGAGCCTGAGTATAGTGCCAAGACATGTATCAGAAATGACCTTCAAGCTTGAGAGAAAATCATTTCATTTTAGAAGCCGTCGATAAGCAATAGGCAGAAGCCTTGTACATTTAATTGCACCTATCAAACATTTTCCCTTAAGAACTTGCTGACCTTCTTGGCAGAAGCCATTCAACAGCACACCATTTCTACTCAATGCCTTTATCTAAGAGATGGGATAGCTACTAAGTCATATCTGCACTCAGAAATTAGGTCAGCTATCAACAGCAACAGATTACAGAACTCAAACCATCTCTTCTCTCTGCTTGATGAGAGGAAAGTATAGCAGTGGCCTTTCAGAACCTTGTAGTCAGGGCATCCTCATCTCAGCTGTGCTCCTGCATTACAAAACTCATTTTAGGAGCACAATGGTTTAAGGGAGAGACTCTTTAGCAACTTGTAAATCCACCCATTAATAGTTGCATTCTGGTTTTGCTGGCAGGATAACAGCTGATCAGATAATTTGCAGTGAATATTCAGAGGCACTTTTCATGTTTTTACAGATGTGAAAGTAGGATCAGACCTGGAGCAGAACTGGTCCCAGTGAATTCCACAATCACAATTTGTAGGAAACTTTTTCCAATACGCACATGACAGGAGGAAAGGCGGAAATTTTGAGTGGCAGCCTCTTCAGTAATACAGTTTTTTGATTGCACAGTACAAGAATTACAAATTGAGATTTTTGGAAAGCAGGTGATAAATTCAGAAAAGTAAGTGTTTTCAAATGATCTGAAGCACTAAGAACACATCCTATGCATGAATTACCATTTTCAGAGAATGAAATGATCACATTTCCAGAATTAATTTAGTAGCAACAAGCTTAACAGAAGGTAAACAGTTGCAAGTATGCTCCTGTATTTTTTTTCATAGCATGCCCACATTTTGTGCTAGAATCATTTTTTGCATTCTCAGTAGTAGTCAGCTTTGAGACATTACAGCTAGTTACGTATGCTGAAGATGCACAGCTCTCAGATATCCTTGTCACAGAGAGGTAACTTGCAGATGTCCACAAGCCCTGAGCAGATGGTGCACCGGAGAATTTCTGAATACAGAAGGGCTGTGCAGAGTTAAAAGGAATTTTTATGAGCCCACGAAGAAATAGCTGCAAGCACAATTAATTTCTAACTATCAGACATTTCAGCATAAATCGAACAAGCCCTCTGTTGTGGTTCAGCACTTTGGGATAGAGGAAAGACTTTAAGCATGAAAGGGAAGCAGTGCATCAACAACACCAGGACAGAACTGAACTGGGACATCTTTTCCTGAGCTCAAGCCCTTGCTGCTGTTCTCCCTAGGCCCCTGCTCGAGATGAATGGATCTGTCCCTCAGGGAGTCTCTTATGCAAGAAAATGATACTTTCTCTTCTGGCTTGCGAGTCTACAAGGTGAATCAATGAAGAATTTTATCCAAAATTACTCTCAGAAAAGACATTTATTAATAAAAGTATTATTTCCTTATTGGAATTTACCTTTGCATATTTATAAGCTATAAGAATGTTGCAAGTAGGAAATCTACAGCTTTAATTCTTTCCACAAAGGAGTACTTCATGTACAATAGGGATTTATGGGCACAGAAAATGTATTGAGGAAAAATCAATCTACCTCTTATTAAAAAAAATAAGATCAAAACTTTCAAGAAAATCAATATAGCTGAGCTAGATTTCCTCCAGACTTTGAAATGAAATTTCACTTGCACAACAAAATAAGTTTTCTTTCTTTCTAGTCTACCATTTTTTATGATTTTCAGCAGTGCTGCTAAGTGGAATTTGATAAGTTAAAACTGACAAAAGAAAAGACTGTAAGAAACACATTGCAAACATGCAAATGCACAAAGAATTCAGGGTTTTATACAGTATAAATTTTGGAGCAGAGGTACTTAAATCTTGAAGGATACACTGTTCCTCTAGAACAGTAAGAAAATATGTTCTATTTTGTGAGGTCATGCAGATTTGTTACTATCCCGCTTATGCCATTCTGCAATTTCAAATATGGTGGTGGTTCGTTTTTTTTTAAGCTTTTCTGTTTAAAGCTGAAAGTAAATGCATATTATACAAAATGTAAATAAGATATCACTTGCCAATTCTCTATCCTGTGCTGTATTCTTCAACAGAGTATTCACAAATACTAATGATTACAGTGCCTTTTTTATTTGAAAGCTAGGTATGATTTTCACTCAGTGTAGAAATACATAATTTCAAATGTTCATTGGCAATAAATTTTTCACTAAGACTGAGATAAAGCAGGAAGACATTTTTGAAAATTCATAAAAAGCCTCATCTTTTTTTTTCCCCCCCCTCCATCACCTGTATCTTAGAGACTTTTTTCTGCCTAATTCTGAATTGCTAAACGAGACCGTAAAACAGTTCTTTGCTAAAAAGACAATCACCTCCTGCACAACCCCCTCGCTGCCAGCCACTGTTGCCCCAGGTCAGCACTCTTCCACCTGCACCATACCTCCTCCATCTGTGTCTAATTAAAAGCATCCACCTAAGCTGAAGCATTTTAAAGAGAAGGTCCTGATCCCAGGATAAAGACATTTTCCCTCTGCATTTCTCTGTGAAGCTGGGGAACATCCAGTTGTGTGTGCATTGGAAGTGCGAGGGCAATGCTGGCCGTAGAACAGCTGCAGGTGGAGACTAAACCCTCCCTTTTGGGGTTAGCATAAAAGGGATGAAACCAAGATACCTTCCTGTTTGGGCTGTTTATTATTTTTTTTTTTACTACTGAAAAAAACAGTTTTATTATTAAAACGTTCAATTACATTTGTAAATAAAGTAAGTTTCAAACATTGTCTAGTCAGCTCAGAACACCTTATATGAAGTGCAGATATTCCCTACAAAACTTTCAGATTTTAGCTAATTATATTGTTAATCAAGAGCATGACTGCATTTTGATTGCATTCAGTTATCTCTCATCTCTTTCTTTGAAAAACACTACAGAAAGGATTCAAAACAAAAGCTTCACATCTCTCTCAGCTGCTCTTTATGCACATCTAATTAATTTCAGGATTATTAAAACTCAGTACAATAAGAAAATGGTCAATACAATAATTAGATAAATGAGCTTATGCACAAGTTCTGAAATAATCAAATCAAACAAGCTTCATCAAATATTCCTCATAAGTGACAGAACAAATACATTTCAATGCCTGTTTTAAATTCCCCTGATGATGTTAAGATAGCCCTGTCTAGTCTTCCAGAGAGCAACAGTGGTGTCTCCTACTGCATGTGATGTATTATCTATACCCTTTGAAACTCAGAGAATATATCTCTAATACCTTTCCACATCAAATGCTTTTTGAAAATCTAAGTAATGAGAAATGGCTATTCCCTCTCCAAGACAGCTTGGCTTCTGCAGATCAAAGGAGCTAAACAAACATTTCCTGTCTGCAAACCTAACAAGAGAATCTTTCCAGTAGCAAAGTGATTCACCACATAATCACCACGTGTTCCTTATCTTTCAGCAGCTTTAGATTTTTTATTCATGAGCAAAATGGACATTATTTGAAGTAAGACATTATTCCTGTCTTAATCATGTTATGTTTAGAGCCTGTCATGACAGATTATTGAAATCCTCATGAAATGCAGTCATAAGAATAACTGGGAAGGTTATTTTTTTTAAGCTACATAGGGTATTCCCGGGCAACTTCTCAGAGCGTATCTACTCAGCAGTAGAACTGTCTCCTACAGTTCTTTCAGTAGTTTAATTGCAGCTTTGAAAACAAGAAATCCAACCTTTTGAATAGGCAGGCTTTGGTTTCCTGCAGAATGGTGACCAATTCATTGTGCTGTTATTCTTCCCACAAAACACATGGGTGACTTGGAGAGAGGCTCAGTGATTAATGCCATGTTAGCTCATACACTGCAATTATGGGAAGTCCTCATGGGACGTCAGCTGTATTAATTTATTAGTAGTGGAGGGAAATCAGTATGTCGTTACTGCTTCCTGTGCATGAGCTCATCCACTTACCACTTCAGCCTTTATCTGCCAATAAAGGCATTTCCCTGGTACAGTTTTACAAGGAAACCTTCCCAATAGAGATGCCGTTTGTTCAAGCATCAACCGATAAAATCATACCTCTTACTAGAAAAATTACTTTCTGGTGACCATTTTAAGACTAGAGTTCATGCCAGCATACTATAAATTGGTTTCATACCCCTAATCTACAGAGCCCTGACAGCAAAATCATTACACACAAGTTATAGGCATTGAGACATGTGCTCTCCAGAGTGACAGTCCAGCTACCTGCCTGCTGCTGCTCCAATTCAGATCATTAATATTTTTGCCAGTCTCTTCAGCACAAATTTAGATTTAGGTCCCACATTTGTGTATGTAGCTACTTTTATTACCCATTCATCAAAAGCTTGGGAGAATTCGTCAGCATGACTGACAAATAAAAATGCTCAGAAAAGTCCTTTTTCCAATCTTTTGCAATCCGCGACAGGTATAAGAGAATTCCCTGTAAAGAAGAGCATGTTATAATTCAAATTAAACCTAAGCATAAATTAAAATTTTTAATTTAGAGCCCATTATATGACGTCATATACTACATGACATTCTGGGTGAAGGATAGGAGGGTGTTAGATCATGCAACCTCCTTTTCTTGCTATAAAGATTTTTCTGCTGCTCAAGTGCCATAGGACAAAGATGTCCTGGCTACTGCTCTGTGGGGCTTCCCATCAGTTACATTGCAGTGCAGAAACTGCTCATACTATGAAATCCAGTGCATAGACATCCAGAGATGCAACTCCCACTTAAGACCAACTCAAGACCCCCTATGCCCTTCTACTTCTGTCCCATCCACCCCACCATGTATTTAAAGGTCAGACTTCTCATCACCAAGGCATACTGTGGGCTTTAGCATGAAACCACCTCTGTTCATTCACCAAATGCCAGAGAAACACAGGGCTTAGTCCTGACCCAGGAAGAAAACAGTTGGAGAACCCTCACTATACCTCCAGACTGCCCACCCCACACACACACCAATCACTCTAGCAAGTAAATAAATCCCACAAAATAAGCTATTAATGCCTTGCATTTTTCCTTCTCAGCATTTTTACATTAATTACAAAACCATATTAACATTTAAAAGAGAAGGTGATCAGATATGTCACCTTGGTAGCCAGGGAACCTTCAAAAGCAAAGGCTCAGTTCAGCAGGTGGCAGCCAGGCTGCTACCTAGGGTGCAGGGCTGCTGTCTCATATGAAGGTATTTCACAGCATTCTGCAATATGATTTATTTATTTTTTTTTAAGTGGGGGAGGGGAAAGGTCAACATCACAAATACCTGGTGCTTCAAGGGCCTGTAAGTATTTCAATTCTCCACAAAAAGAGTTGCACAACATTCAGAGTGGCTTTGTTAGATGAGTATATTATTTCCCCGTGTCCCTGTAGCTGTGGAGTCTCCCAAAAAGAAGCTGGGACTGTTTCTGGAGGAAATAGTGCTCACAGTCCTCAGAAACACCAATAAAAATCCCACAGTGTCTGAATCTTCTTGTTCTCGTGTTGTTTCTGTCTGAAAATAGGATTTTCTAGTGACAAGCTCCCAGCAACAGCCTAGGGAGTTGAATCAATTCATATATATATGTATATAAACGGTTCTGCAGAAACATGTGGAAAGTCAAAATGACACCACTGTGGTAAAATCATAACATATTGGTTTAATGCAGCTCTAGCTATTTGCAGAGGCAGCAGGGGCTAGCTTCAATAGGAAATACATATTCAGTATCCCCTAGAAGCAATTTTAAATCCTCTGCACCAAGCGCTCTGCTCCCTCATGGGAACAGCAGCACAGTTCTGTTCAGATATTTCCTCAGGTCCCAGGTCAGCTCCAGTCCTGCAGACCAGGAGTAGCACAACTGAAGAACAGCAAATACAAGGTCAAAGTCACACAGACAGAGAGCTGCAAAGTCCCAGATTGCTGCAGAGCAAGTGTTCCTGGTACATGCTTCTGCATTTCCACTCCTGATCCAAACCTCAAGGGAGACAAGCATTTTCTGACAGCACCATCTAAGATGGTATGTCAAGAAAATCCATGCCCTAATTATCCAGTGTGCCTGGCACAGTAAACAAGACAACCTCTCCCAAAATGATTTTATTTTTTTTTTTAAGCTATTTCTCCCCCTCTCCAGTTAGGCACTCTGGCTAACTTTGTCTAGCAGTTGCATCTCATTTGTTTAATAATGATGGGGAATATTTGTAGATGGTAACAACACACAATGCTTTGGCATATGTTAGGTATTAGGTAATAGAAGGTGGGAAAGAGGGAGATGACACTGATCAGAAGAAACAGATTTTCAGGGAGCAAACATGGTCCATCATGTTGTCTTCAATTTCTAGCACCTTGTGAATTAGAGCACAAGTGCCAGAAAAAAAAAAAAAAAAGAAAAAAAAAGATAAATCAGTGTCAGTGCAGTGGGAAGTGCAGCAACCCTCACATGGCTGCACTAGCAAAGCCTCATCCAGTTCTGAGCTGTCACTAACATTGCGTTCATCCTTGATGGATGATATTCTGACAAAGCATTTTCCCCATTGTCATGACCTGAAGAGGAGAGCTCAGCTCACTGGAGAGCTTACAGTTAAGATGCTTGGGCAAGGAAACTGCAGATGCTTAGACTTTCAGAGAGGTTATCTCAAAGAGCAGAAGCAAAAACAAACCAAAACCCCCCCCACCACTCATCGCTGCAATTTCCAGAAGCTTGCCAGACATCTCCATTTGGGTGCAAGGTGACAATTCTGAATTAGCGCACAGGCAAGAAAACCCATGCCCTTCCAGGAGCCCCTCTGTGGGCCAGTCTGGATGAGCTCATAGACCCTGAGAGCCCACAGTGCCCCCCTACACCCTGCACATCCTCCTTACCAATATGTTTTGGGACTGGGACCATTTGTCGTTCATGAGGTTTTGTAAACCATGTTTAAAAATATATCTGGGGGGGGAAAAAAAAAGAAAAAACTTCCTCATGCAAATATCTGCAGAATTCATACAGTCACAGAATAAATTAAGGGGGAAGGTGCCTCATAGCCCTTCTCCACTTCAAGGTGAGCCTGGGGCCTCCTTCCTTATGGCTCCCTTCTTCAGATAGTTAGTAGTTAGACATTACAACTTGCTGCTTCATCTCATCTCCAGGGTGAACAGCTTCTTCAACCCTCTCCATGCATCCCACACTCCAGCCCCAGCCAGCTGGGGATAAAAGTCTCAGTAAAAAAATAAACTAACAAAGGAAGGAGAAAAAAAAACCACAAACCAACCATGTAGGAAATTCAGCATAACAATGCCTGCTAACTCTCATATCTCCAACTTACATCATTAAAGTTTCAACTTCTTAAATATATTCCATATTCTCAGCCTTTCTCTGAGTTTATATACTTGGCTATAACTTGGGGCAAAAAAAAAGCAAACAACAAAACAAGCCTTTAAGGATGAACAAACCAAGGCAAAATTTTAACACGGTTATTCAAGCTCAGGCTTCCAGCATTTTCAGAAATTGCAAATTTTCTCATGCTAATCCTTCTCATTCATATTAATGCATGGGAGATCAGAATTAGCCTGATCAAAATGGATGCACAGTGTTGCGGGTTTATTTATTTAAAATAATGTTTATCATCAGAATGCAACATTAAGAGAACACTAATGCTGTGAAGGCAGCAAGGCTTGCTAAATTGCTTTGAGGATACTTAAACAAGACTTAGGGCAACCTTATCCAGAATACCTCAGAAGTTAATCAAGTACTTTATAGGAATTATAGAGCAGGGAATTATGAGGCATACTGGACACATGGTAAAATGATTATCTTTGAGTGATTTGGTGGAGTAGTATTAATCCAGAAAGGAACAGAGTCATGTTAAAAATGCCCAGTTAGAGAACACAAATGTCTCAAGATTCAGCCTAAAGTTTTAGTGTCACTATGTCTGAAGAAGGAAAACAAAGACAGTTATCTCATTATTCTCTTCAAAGCCTATCATAAAAAAAACATAACAAAATCATTTAAAGATGCACCTAAAATCACTTCTGCAAAGAATGTATTTTTGGAAAATGTATTTTTGGAAAATTGATGCCAATATATTAGCTCAGAGTAGATGCAGGAGATAAGGGCAAACTGAGTCTTTCCTCATGCAATAGCTCATGTGAACAAAAGCAGCCTGGCAACCTCACGCATTTGAAATGGATATTATTTTTATTCTTGTGGATTACACGGTGCTTGAAACCTAGTGTTAAGAGGCTAAGATAGATGAAAATAATTTGGTGGATACTACCATTCCCTCCCCCCCCCCCCCCGGAAGGATTTTAAAGCTTGCAAAGTTGATTGCATTCTTTCAAATGTGCTTTAGATTTTGCTTTTAGTATGTTATTTATTTTCATTTCCACTGCTACTGGACAGAGATCCATCCCGTGTTTAAGCCCAAATGCAGCTGTTTTTATAAGGAGTTGGAAATGAGAACTACAAAATGCTGTCTGCCCAAAAGGGCAGCCATGACTGAAACAGTTCAGACTGTTTTAATATTATTTCAATATATGTGTATTTAGTAGTACTTCAGTATTATTGGGAATCACACAGTCCATCTTCAAGGTTTACATCTCTTTACGCCCATCATCTCATCTGATTTGCCTGTAATTCAGAGTTATCCTAGAAAATATACACCTTTTAAATGTTTCCATTCTTCTCATTGATAAACTTGATCTTTTGAAGCTTTGAGAATCTCAGCTACCATCTGAATGAAGCTTCACTCATTATTCCAGCTCATTGCTGCAATGTTCTCAAGTAACGAAGCACAGCACATAATCTGGATGATCATTTAGCTCCAGAGGACAAAAAGGCAGAACTAAATAATAGCAGAACTTGCACTCCTGTCAGAAAGATATTTTTATGAGCCATTCTGAAGAATGGATTTTTTTCCAGACTTTAATTTGCCATCCCTTAGGAATC
The DNA here is from genome assembly GCF_040182565.1 of Anser cygnoides. NCBI lineage: Eukaryota > Metazoa > Chordata > Aves > Anseriformes > Anatidae > Anser > Anser cygnoides. The sequence continues at coordinate 12,857,001 of NC_089885.1, read as the reverse complement.
TACACATCTGAGTCTGGACAATCACAAGAACAAAAGTCGCTTAATTCAATGAGCCAAAAATAAAGATTTTTCTTTTCTTTTAACCCCCTGCAGGATAGGTGGTACTTTGCACTACACCTGGTGTTCACTTCAGCTAGTCTGCAAAGGCAATCCACAAGGGCTTCCTCCTCCTTGCTCCAGTGCAGAGGGACATGGTCCCTGCCTAAATCAAGTTCATGCTTCATTAAAACTGGTTATACCAGCCCTGCACAGCAGGGCAGTGCCAAGGCCAGGAAGGTTGCAACAAAGGAAGAAAATAAGAGCTCCCTGGAGCAACCCAGAGCAGGCAGATGTCAGGCAGTCAATGGAAAGACCCCACTGTTTTCACTGGGCTTGAATGAGGGCTTCAATTATTTTAGCTACTGGGAGGCACCCTCCATGGGGCAGGCGGAAGGGAAAGGAGGGTAGTGGAAAGCTTGGCATGCCTGGTACACCTGCTGTCTGTAGGTAAACACAATTGCCAAGCTGCACACAGGAACCCAGGAACATGCTGTCTGCAGAAGGCTTGGTTTGGGGGCCATTTATGTAATGGTTCACACATAGCAGTTTGCTCAAGAGCAATGCTGCCCTAAGCCAAGGAACGGAAAGATCAGTAGAGGAATGCCCCATCATATCCTACCTTACCTGTGGACCTTTACTCTCATATGTTGCCCTGACTATGCATATAAATGTTCACCAAAAATATATATTTTCCCCAAAAAACAATGACTCACAAACAGGGAAACATCTTTGTCTTCATTGGTTTGTACTAAAGTTGTACTAAAGTTGCACAGTGCCTTTCATAACATAGTAGGTGAGGCAGACTGATGACTCCAGAGCTCCTTGCTATTTATAACAGACAGCTCTCAAATTTCGAAGCTGGGTGAGGAAATTTCATTGCCTTTGCAAAAGACACATCTGGTGCCTGGGAGGAGCAGGGAAAAGCAGCCCCTGGGACATGGCCAGACACACAACTGCAGGGTCCCATAGCCCCTGCTCTCCCCAGATCCTGGCATCAGTGAGTAGCAAGGCAAGTCACAGCCTCTCAAGCACTGCTCCTGATGGATCATTGCACCAGCAACCGCCAGACAAGAGGCTGGGCTTGGGCTGCTCCTGCATGGCCTGGAGCATGGGCAAAGCCAAACCCAAGCCAGCTCTCCAGGAAACGTACAACCCACCCAAAGGCAGGAGATGAGTGCTCTGCATCTGCCCAAGAGCCTCCTAGCCCACCTTGTTCCAGCCACATGGCAGACACCAGGCCTGCCCTACTGGTCCCTGCCTGGGACCTTGGCCAACCTCTAAGGGCATCTCCAATTGCAATCATGAACCAGCTCTGCTGTTCACCTCCCAGAATGATGGGCTTTCTGGCAGGGCAAAATCCACAATGGTTGTGATTAAGAAATGTCTTTTAAAGGCTTTATAAGGTAGCTGCAGATTTAGGTATTAGCAATTGGCAACTACGCTCTGGAGGCAGCACAGCCTTGGCTGAAGCTTTGAGGTTGGAGAGGCATGGATTTTTCAGCTCCTATTTCACAACACTGACAATTGAACAAACGTAGGGACAAGCAGTCATTTGAACCTTTCTCTGATTAGCAGGCTTTGGGAGTCTCCTTGCTGCAGAGGGACCCTCTCTGTCCACACACCATCAGTGCTCTAGGGCCCTTGGCACCAGCAGGAAACAAGTTCTGCAAAGTAGACTTCAGGAAAACAGGTTTTCCCCTACGAAAAAAATGGTTTTGACAAACAGGCATTTCTAACAGAAGTCTGAGAACTTTCTGAACATCTTTCACCCATGAGGATTCCTTTAAAAGTTTTCCCCCCTGATTCCCATCCCTACAGGCATGGAGTAGAGGAGGCAAGCAGGGGGGCTGGATTACATCCAGGGTATGGTGCCTGACTGCACCACAGATCAGCAAAATATGTCCCTGAGCCAAAAAGAGAAATTCTGATGCTCTTGGGAGGTTTTATGTTTGTTTTGTTTTAAATCAAGTAGCTGAAAGTTCCACTCATGAGAGCTCCAGGGTGCATAATAAAGATTACAAAACTGCTGTCATCTGAAGTTAACCATGAACTTAACAAATGTTCCCTCTTCTTGTAGGAGTGGAGGGGCTTTTCAGATAGGATGTTTCCCTTTTTTCTTTTAAATTTGTTTTGCATGACTTGATAAATCCAAACAGCCTTCACTGGACAGAAATGCCAAGAATCTCATCTCTTCTAACTATAGGGCATTTACTTCTGTAATAACACAAATTAGGTTTTTTTTGAGACTGTAATTAGGAGAGATAATATTGCACCAAACAGACTTCTGGTGGTGATCCAGAGCGAAAAGGAGAGGTCATGACCCACAAACCAAACAAAAAAATACCCTGTGATTAAGTGCCAAACTACTGATGTACAGTTGCACATTTAGGGTTATATATATACACACGCATAGAAGCTCCCTGTTTAAGAAAGCTCTATGGCTGTAGGAATTTTCAGCTAAATTAACACTCATAGCAAAGTGTTCAAAAAGCATCTATACATTCAGTAACATGGCAGAATATCATAGGAACAGATGTGGCTTTGTCTCACCTATAATGATCTCACGTATAAAAAGCAATCATGATGGACTAGTTAATTACAGCTTTCCTATTCAGTAACAAAAATGATCCTACTCAGCTTTAATTTTAGTGTCAAAAAGAAGAAGCAGAGAATAAAAAGAGAACCAGGTAAGAAGTGTACAATTTTGCTAGAGTTTAATCAGTGGCTTTGCTAACCCCTGACTGGCATTCATAGAAATGAGGACATTTCATGCAAACGGGAAACCCAGCAATTATTTCCTTTCAGTAGTCAATACCCAGTTCATTCCACAGGGCCATTACCTGTCTTTCCATACACAACTGTGCAAATGCTGTGTTTCATCTCCTTCTACACACAGCTAAATGATTGCAATCCCAAGTCTCCTCCCTTTGGCACTGAAATGGATTCTGCTCCAAGCTGTTCAAGGATACTTTGTGGCCTGTATCTACAGCTACACATCTAAATAAGCAGATATTCTGCAGACATAGGTGAAGTGAAATAGCTCTAATGAATTAAATTTTTGCCTACCCTACTGTCATCACAGGGGAGACTTAATAAAAGGTTCATAGCTTTTGCCCAAAACACCAGCTTGTGTGTTGATATTTACGAGAGCAACGTAACAGTGAGATGCTTGTACCCCGCAGCAGTGGGGAGCACAGCTCAACCCAGACCGAAGCACAAAACAGCCGCCTTTTTGCCTGCAGTAGCCTTACCCACCTCTCCTTGTTTTAACTTTCAGCTGAGCTAACTCAGCACAGTTTTCAGCTTGTGCCTACACTGTAATTGTCAGTGCAATTCAGGACACCATTATCTAGGGATATAGGAGATAGTGCCCTCAAGCCTTAGGAGCATCACCTCAACATTTCATGCAAATATTTTGTTTGCCTTTACTCCATGTACATTCTATCTTTTGGGCTTCTTTTCAGTGAGTTGAAAGCAGAAGGGAGCAGTTCTGAATTTCATCTTTACTTCAAAAGCATGAGAGATTTCTGCAGCTCTGCATCAAGCAAGAGACGTTGACCTTGTTGCAGTCGGAGCACAGCCCCAAACAGGTGGAACCTCAGCTGGATCTCAGCTCTGCTTCAGACACCCAGGGCATGCAGCAGCCCAGGCACAGGCAGCACCTACAGCCTGGCAGGGAGGGAGCAGCCTTGCACCCACAACACTTATTTGCTGCGTGCTACCATGGAGCCTGGGTGCAAGAGGAGCCCTTGGTACGCTAGGGTGAAGGATGCCTGGTCTGACAAGAAATGGTAACAATCATGATCTGTGCTAAGGGGATCTGGATGTCTCTGTGAGAGCATACGGTGCTCTTTTTCAGCTGATTGACTGAGGGCTCAAAAGCATTTGGTTGTGGCATGGGTTCCCCCAGGAGTTCTGCCCTTAACTGCATTCTATCAGCAGCCACCAACACTGCCTAGAAATGGTTTTCTGTAGGTGGGAGCATCAGGGTTTCATATTCTATCAACACATCAGTAACATTGTCTGAGATGAGCAGTGAATCTCTTGCAGATGATCATTCCACAAAACCCTACGAAGAGGAAAGCGCTCGCTTTTTGAGAGAAAGGGATGCTTTCTGGGAATGGTAGGACTGCTACTGGGTCACCACCTGATGTTGAAAACCCTGCTGTTTGTATGACATAATTGTTTATTAATTAACTAAATTGTAGATAGATTTATATCAATAACTTTTATCAAGAAATGCTATGTCCATTACTGGGTCACAATATAGGACCTAGATTTCTGTGCTGGCTGCCATGAAGCAGACTTATTTCCATTAGAAACGCTACAGCTGTGAAACCAAGAAAGATTAGCCTGTGCATACTAGGGAGAGGAAAAACAGCCAAATGGATGTCTCTTTGTAATGCCAAGAATTCTCAGTATGACATGCACCAACTGAGGCTGCAAATCCAGAGCCAGACAAAATGTCATCTGTATTACTCAGCTTCTTACTATGGAAGCATTTAACATATAAAATGTATTATATGCATAGCAAGGGGTTTCTCCTGATTGATCCAGTTTCACTCAGGGCAAATAATTAACAAATGATAAATTCCAAGTTTGCAAAGCCAAACAGTTCCCAGAAGCAGCAGAAGAGAAGAGATGCCTCACAGCAGACTGGTGATCCAGCAGATCATCTCCAAAAAGGAACTGAAAGCACTCCATGGCTTTGGGGATGGAGCTGCATAGCTTTAACCTTACTAGGTCTTGATTCTGCTTAGCTAGAACAAGATTTACAGGAAATGGGGATCCCTGCAGAATTCATAACAAATGAGCATCTAGCTGTGAAGCAAACAAAGCAAGGGCCCATGGAAGATGAGCAGAGGGAACACATAGCATCCCACTGTACCAAGAGCCAGAGCTAACACCCTTCCAGTTCCTATGAAGGAGTTGAACTAGCTTCTCCCAGCTGAGTCTCTCTTGAAAAGCATCAAGAACCTTCCTGACAAATCATCCTTTTCATCATAAAATTGCTTAATCAAAGTTTCCCATGCAGCTGGCTTGAGTGCGTCTTTCCTATTGCATTAATGTATGCAAACGGATGGTGTTATTGATGCAAGTACAGGAACAAAAGGTCACAGAAGCAAGTTTAATTAAAGAGAAAGTCTGAACTTGAGCAGGAGTTAGCTAAACTGAGACATATTGATTAACAGATCTGATTTTAATTATTACAAGACAACCACAAGGTAAATTTGATATTAAACAGAGACAGTCCTTCAGATCACACTATCTTATTCATCTCAGATTTCTAACCACTCAGGAGAATGGTTAAGCTAAAAACAACATATGAATAGCTATGAGTGAGCAGAGGTCTCCAACCTGACACAGACAGAGCTCCCATCCTTGAGAGATCAAAGCAGATGCTGTTACACAGCATCCTTCTGGGGGCCAAAGAGGCCACAGCCATCTGTGTAACAACTGGCCACTCAGAGAAGGTCAGAAATGGCAGAGTGTCTTAAATAATGTAACTGTAAGCACATGGGTGTTAAAGAAAAGAAAAGCATATCACATGTCAGCCTAAGAATTGAAAGGAAAAAGAAAAGAAGGAATACAAAAGAGCTGTACAGACATCTCAAAGCAGTAGACAGCGTGGGGAGGGAAAAAAAATATGCATTTTTTCTTTTAACCTTAATACCCATAACAGCATGCTCCCCAGGAGGCAGAGTCAGTTCTCCCATCCTTGAATGGAGAAGAGGTTCACAGGGCAGCTCTGGGATGGTGACCTGTCCAAGAGCAGGCTGCTTCTCTCTTCAATTGCACAGGACAACCCTTAACCCAAGCAAAGATTTTTCAGGTAACATTTTTAAATGTGTCTTACCCCAGGGTAAGATATCACTTCCACGAAGGCTCACAAAACCCATTTTCCTCTATTTAACCTTCTTTCTTTTCAAAGTACACTTTTTCTACCAAATGAAGAGAGATTGTCTGAATGTTAGCTCCATCACACATGTGACATGACAGGGATGCAGTTGCTAAGCAACTACCTTGGGGGTGGGAGACATTTTATAAAAATGTTTGTAATCATCCAAGAAGATGCGCCGGGGTGAGAGTCGATTCTGGTATGATAAGAGAGGCAAAGAAATAAGTCCAACCTCCACACTTCAGTTGAGGTTTAATCAGAAAGAAACTGCTCCCAACAAGTTGTTTCAATATCATAAACAATCTGATAAACAATAAAACAGAGTATAAATACAGAGCACCTAGAGAAGAGGTAAGACTTTTAACCATCAAACTCCTGGACAAGAACAAAAAAATCAGGGCAAATGTGTGCAAAGCAAAACAGGGGAGATAGTATCAGATGTGAAAAGCTAATTGAAATTATCCCAGTGTAGCTAAAATAATTAAGCTGAAGCTTAGTTCTAATAGGAACTAATTCTCCTCTGAAGAAGCTTGCCCTCCAGCACCAGCTGGGCAGCATCCCGGTCACCCTGCCAGCCTCCACCACTGCATCAGGCCCACTCACTTCACCATGAAAGGTCTTCATTGCTATGAGAATGGATACTGCCTTTCTGAGAGGGACTTTATGCCCCTGCTCCCCTCTGCTACACAAGTTCCAGGGCTCTGGGCTTCTACAAATCATCTGGAGAAATAGTGCCCCCAGAAGCAGAGGCTAGCCCCCTCCAGGGTGGGTGCCAGGATACAACAGGGAAAAGCTGTGCTTTTTGGGGAGTTTTGCTTCAACAACTGCCTTAAGGGAAGGTTTCCCCCCCTCCCCAAAACAAGGGCACTTCAGGCTGACCCTGAAACTAAAGGTATGGAACAAATACTGCAACACCACAGGTAGCAGCTCCCTCATACTGACCAAATAACCTCAAAGAGAGCTAGGACACTTCAACCCCCAGGAAAGGAGTTGCTCTTGTATCCCTCTCTTTTCACCCTTGTATTTCACTTACCTTTACATCTTCAGTGCCCTCCTACTTGCTTCTGCCCATCAGCATTAAGCATCCTTTCTGTGCCTCGGGCTCATATTTATTGGTTCCTTCCAGCAATTCCCGGAGTCCATCAGCTGCAGCTTGTATTTTCCAGCTAATCTTCCTGAGCTGGAGAGGCAAACCCACCTGGTGCTCATCTCCTTGAGGCCCTTTCCCCTGTGCCCTGTGGTCACCTTTGGCCATGGCTTCTAGAAGTGCCAGAAGTCAATTGCCTGTAAGTTGCAATGTTTAAAAGTGATTGCACTTCAATCAGCAGCCAGCCCTGCAGAGTTCAGGAGTTTTGATTTTGCCTGATAGGAGAAAGAGATGTTAAAAACATTCTAGGCATAACCCTAGCCAGTCAGGTACATTAGATTTTGTTATGAGTAGAAGAGATTATTTATTTATTTATTTATTCATTTATTATTTATTTTAAAAAGACTGAAGAGAGTACTCAGCAATGTTGTAAGTAACATGCTGAAAGTATCCAAGCTAGGGTTCACAAAAGTAATAGGAAGAAATCTGACTGATGCATTGAGCTGGTACAGCAGAACAGAAAACTCTACCCAGTCAAGGAGCTTTTGCAATGAAAAATCACAATTTAAAGGACACTGTCAGAGCCACTGCACAGAGAGGAGAAGCTAGATCCATATTTAGTTACGTCCCTAAGCAACAGCTAACAAAGCACTTCCAGATGAGTGAAACCAGAGATGAAGTGAGAGTGAGGGTACAACTGGTATCCTCAGTACGAGTGGGGAGAGCTGTTCTGGGCAAGAAGGTGAGGGAGAAGTCGTGGACTTCCTGTGGTGTCCCATCAAACACCAGTTATCTCCAGTGAAAACTCCTGATCACTGTTGCTCACTTCTCATGCTGTGGTAATCAAAATGCAGACTGAATCCTTGTTAGCTTCCCTTGGCTAAGACATGAGAGCTAAAACCCACTCACAAGTACTCTTAAAGTTCAATCACTGCTGTTTGTACAGCACTGTGCTGCAGAGCCAAGAACAAAGCATCTTGTGTCAAGAAATCAAGGAGCCTGTCCAAAATCCCCCACGGTGGTAATCAGTCTGATCTCTAACTGAAAGGTATATAAAAATATGTGCAAATGGTATTTCTGCCCTCCCCCTTCAAATCAACAATTTTAAAAATAAAAAGTATGGCTTTTTTCCTTCTTGCATGTGACTTCAGCTTTTTGAGTTATCTCCATAACTACCAGGCAGAGCTGAGCTTTCTGCAAGGCTGAGCTTCCTGGTTTACTTGCTATCATCCAGCCATTAAAGACATCCCAATATAAATACATACAATACAGGGAACATTTCTGTTACACAAAGTTAATGTGGACAGAGATTTTCTGTCTTATTGTTAGATGTATGGATACAGGAAAACAGACAACTGCTGAAATTAATGATACCCAGCCCCTCACTTCCAGACTTCGGACTTTTTACAAATCAAAGATCTTCCATTAAAAATGTGAGGTTACCTAAACTTGCAACTTCTCATCTTGTATATCTTCTGTCTCTTCAGGTGTATTGTTACTGTATCATGACTTATTCTGGTTATGGACTCCTTCTGTCATACCATGCTCCATGTCAAATCCCTCTCTGAAAACATGATATACCAAATGGCACAGTACTACACAGAACATCTGCCTAATAGACTCTCATTCCTTTCATCTTCTTTCACATCAAAACACAAAACATTTCCAGACACTCTAGAAAGCCAGCATGGTCTCCACAGTGCCCCAAGATCAATCTACAGTTTTAATGTGCTTTTGTCAGAAAATGTTAATGCACATAATGGTAACATAATGAGGCAAGGCTTAACCCAGCTGCATGACAATTAAAGCACATGATTATTATTTCACAGGATCTAGTCATTTTGCAAAGAACTCACTTGTCTGTGTGCCAGATTTGAAGCTACAGTTTTCTGTGATATGAAGTCTACCTTTCAATCAAAATATCTACATCTGATATTTAGAACTTGAGCCAACTTAATTTGCACTGATAATATGCAGTTTTGAGAAAGTTTTAATGTGGACCAAATATTAGAAACATCAGAAGATCCTGGGACAGGATAAAGCACATAAAAGCCATGCAGAACAACTGATAAGCAGCTAGAAAAGAAGGAAAGGAAGTGAGAAGTGCTAGTGATGGAACTGAGACAGTGCAGCAGATTGAATGCTTGACAGACAGGGGATGCCGCAGCACAGCGAAGTCAGTGCACAGAAGCTGGCTGGCCTGTGCTCATTGGGTCTTTGTTCTGGCTGTGAAAAACTGTACTTGCCAAAGCAGCGAAAATGGCCTAAGAAGTCATCCCTTACAATGTGTCATCCCCAAGGAGGCCACGTGCATTTCTGCTCTATCTACCACAGCCCCTCTTCAAATGGACCAGAGCTCACCAGTGCTTCCAGCCATCATGTCAGACAGATTTCACTGGGTATCCAACCAGCCATGAGAATGTCACTTACAAATAACCCATCAATTATCCATTTGCTAAAAAATCAGAGTCAATTAGATGCATCCTGGGCTCCCCAGGTCAGTAAAGCACTCCTGGGTGGGTGGGAGCAGCAGATGGTTCTTCACATCTCTCGTCTTTGTACACATGGGATCAGAAACCTCATACTAGAACAGTTTTTATTCTCATCTGTTTGCTCTTCATATTTTATTTCAGATCTGGGACCAATTTAGTTTAAGTCCTGATGTGCAGCAAATGCATACTGTATGTTGATAAATTATTAGCCTTCTTACATTGCATGCCATTTGGTAAACCCATAGAGAGCTACTTACCATTCCCCACTGTGAATCAAAGGGCATTTGCTTAATAACTCCATATCCAGATGTGTTCAGTGAAGCACAGGGAAAGTGTCATTGTTTACCAGCCTGAGAGAATGTCCTAGATCCAAGAAGACACAAAGCCTACCCAGAGCAGCTGCCAACTATGTGCGCTGCTCTTTGGAAAATTTAGTTTAATGAGTGCAACACAAACATCTCCCCCATGAGCCACGGTGGCAAGCACCAGTTGTACCTGCTGCCTCGCTCTGAACATTACACGAGAAGAGGTACCAGGTACCAATAGAATGGGCATATAGATTTTCCCCTATGGAAGATTAGCAATAAATTGTCTGAGACACAAGCTCTCAGCTGGATTAACTCTCAGTAATTTCAGTTTTCTAAGATCATTCCTTGCAAAAGCTATGAGCAGTCTAAACACCTCCAGGTGTTTCTTCTGACTTTCGTACTCGGTTGAGTCTCCTTTAGGAGCTAGCCTGAAGTTTTGTGCTGTCCATTCTTAAGTCTTTTTATTCCTTATAAGGAACCTATTCTGCACTGAAATCTCTTTATATACTTACTTACTGACTTATTTAAAGCTAGAACAAAAAGCAAGTAGCGTGGAAATGTGAAAACTTTCAGCTGTTCAAGATGGCCACAAATGGAAGTTCTGTCCAATTCAATAAAATGTATTTTAGGTTTGTCTTTTATGAACTGATGAGAGGCCCCGCATTTTCTCATAGCCTCAAAACTTAGATGTAAAATCTGAAAAGCGCAGCTTCTAAAATGGTTGGGTTATTAACTGCTGCGCTAAGAATATTTGCTAAATTACAGCATGGAAGTATTCTCCAGCTTATTATTTCCAACAACAGGCATCTTTTATTAAGAAACTCAACTTGGATAATCAAGAACCACCCACTGTGAAATGAATGAATTGTGTTCTCCAAAGAGTACAATGGCTTTCTTTACCAGTGCTATGCCTCAACAGAATGGTAATACTTCCTTAACTTGGCAAATGTGGCTTTGGAAAACACATGCTTTTTTTTTTTTTTTTTTAGGCAGATGAAATTGTTTGTTAAATTAAAGCAAACTCTTAAGGAGTAATAAATAGTGAACAAACAGCAGACCTAATGGACCAACACTAAAAGCAGAGTCCCTCTTTCTAACTGTCAACACCAGCTGGTTTTAACGTTTCATTCAGAAGAAAATAAGTGAGCAAAAACATGAAAGAAGTGTGAACTCTTCTTTCTCTTAAAACATTATTTAACTCTTAAAAAGTAAAAGTTAGAAGTTAGTGAAAGGATTTACTGACAGCATCTCTGTCTCACTGTTGATAGGAATGAGCCTTATTTGCTGACACTTCTTCATAGCGAAGCTTTTGGAACCAAGACATCTGCCAGACAGATCTGCAGGATGAATTTGCTTTTTTGTACAGAATTTATCAGCACAGTGTTGGTCGGGTTAGGTAGCCCTGAGGTGTGCGAGGCTATGCACAGCTAAGCTTTATTCTAGGTCTCCTTCCAGGCTTGGAAACACCTTCTCACAAAACACCATTAAGGAGTGCATCAATCGAGCCCTAAAGGCCAGGAGGCCCGGTGCTGGTGGGGGGCTACTGTGCTTAAGACTGAACGGGAGATTTCAACAAGGAAACTTGTCCAGAAAACTTCACTGCAAGAGAGTGAACAGCACATGAGCTCAAAAAAATCACCTCCTAAGCAAAGAAAGAGATCTGAGGAGGTTCTCAGGTTCCCCTGAAAGTGCTAGGAGGATGAACCTCCAAATCAGCCAATTTTACAAAATGCAGTGGGGAAAAAAAAAAAAGAAAAAAAAAAGTAATTTTTTTCTTGCTAGCACAGAAAGAAATAGATGCACTGATCTGCAGTCTACAATCCAGGAAGCTTGAATCTCTTTGGGTCAGGATGGCTCTTGCACAATACCAAAGATCTGCACATTTGTCAGCTCTTAACACTTAAGGGACTCCCGGTACATCTTGATTTTACCCTGTTTGGTGCAACTTTATATCTTCCGAGCTTTGCTTATGGAACAGCAGCAAGAAGGATGACATTTTTAGAGGCTGCACGATGTAGAATCTTGAAGCCAGGCATCAAGAAACTTCTAAATAAAATATTTTTCCTTGCCATCTGTAAAAATGAGGCTGTTATGTCCATTCCCAGTGGGCTTTGCCACCTCCTGCAGCAGCAGGACATGCTCTGCGTTTCTGCAGCCTGTTCTGGCAGCAAAGTTTCCCCAGTACTGGCAGCCGTGCTGGGGCAGCACGGTCCTTGAGCCTCACAAGTCACACCAGTGGGTTCAGATTTGCATTTGGACTCAGAACAAAGAGAAATCAGTTTTAAAACGGTCTCTTGGCCAAACTACAAAGCTATTTCTTTTCTTCTTTTGTAAGAATGTGTCATTCTGACAAAGAATAGTCAAAGAAATATGAAGTTTACTTTGTTTGAATATCTAAGTTATTCATGAAGACACACCACCCTCTATAACAATACAATGAGCTGCTCCAGAGAACACTGAAATCAGTCAGAATTTTCAACTATGAAGCAAAACATACCCTCTCTTTTACACTTGAGTCTTTTCTCTACTTCCTTGGAGATTATAGCTGGAGGGGTACTCTTTTTGAATTTTACTGGATGTGATGAAGTTCTACTTTTTAATGATTGAACCATTAAGTTTTGAATGGCAGATTTTCTCTTTTTTTTTTGTTGTTTTTTTGTTTTGCTACTGACATAACATCATTATGTTGTTTGTAGGAATTATGGTTTTTATCTTCCTGTCAACAGAATATGCATGCAAATAGACTTCAGATTATTTATAGAGCAACATGAAATTAAACTGCTTGTATAATGACTTAAAACCGGTTATCGCTATCCTGCATAATATCTGTTTAAACACACCACTTGCAACAAGCTTTCCTAATCAAAGGAGGAAACAAAAACACAATGTCACTAATTTTATGCATGCGGTAATGTGCTGTTCAGCTCTCAGCGTTGCATCCCTGTGCAGTGAAGAAAAATGATGCTGTTTTTACCGATATGTGCTCTTCAATTTCTGCAGAGCTCTTTGGAGAGCACTGTCAAATTTCAGATTGTAAGGCTCAGACGCATTTGAAAAGCTGAAGGAAACATTCAGACACATTTTTCTGCTCTTGTTATGTATTAGAAGCATCTCGGGTCTTCCCTTGCACAGATGCCTTTCCCCAGGTTCAGTGGTCTCACAGCGGTGTGTCCAGGACTCCCCTCCCAATGCACACCTCTGAGCCACGAACACCATGGGAACGTGTGGTTTGGAGCTGCAGCTGGGAGCCCTGCGCAGCCCACGTCCTCTGCAGCAGCACTTTGTCCCAGGCCAGGAGTATCTCAGCGGGGATACAATGTTAGGTCCTGGGCTAATAAATTCAGCACACCCGTGTTCCCTTTCTATTCCCAGTCTTCATGCATAATGGATTTCTTCCTCCAGGGCAGACCACTAATGAAATAGTGACAACTTAAGCAAGTTTATTGTAACTCCACAAGAGCTCTTCCACAGCTAATGGCAATTATCATTTTGTTTGCTTCTCTTTGCGAGAACAAGCATAGGCCAGTCACCCTCACAAGCAATGGCACATGTGAGAAAGCAAGGCACAGAAGTCCTTCTCTGCCTCCTGCTCAGCCCACCCAGGTGGGTGTCAGTGGAAAGCCAGGGCAGGACGTGTGGAAAAGCACCTGAACACATGGCACACCCAGAGCACAGCTGTGGGGAGGCAGCCTCAGCATGAACCAGGAGTTACCAGACTTCACCGACTTCCCCCTGGGGCTATTCAGTCACACCACAGACCGAGCATTTTAAACACCCACAAACTCCTGTGGGCATGGGAAAGTGTGTGGACGAGGCAACCCACCAGGCTCTGGTACAGGCGCCTCCTGGCCCATTAGACCTGCTGGTCTGTGGGGTTGGGGTGTACTGAAGGTTGGTTCCCTCTTCACCCAGACAAGCTGCTTCTGTCCCCAACACCTGCCCCACCAGCCGGCACGGCCCCTCTGCACTGCATTTGGCAGAGCTCGGTTGGTTTGCAGCAGTTCAGGTGCCTGCTGGAGCCTGGCACTGGGCTGCTTTCCCCAGGAATGCCTCACATTTAGAACTGCCTTTCCTGGCTTTGCCTCATCTGCTCACATGGACTGAAAGCTATTAAAATCATTAAGTGCTTCAGAAATGGCTTTTGTCAGAAATACAGCTGCCTTCTGGCTGCCTTCCCTCTGGCCAGAGCTAAGGCACAGACTGCAAGGAGTCCCGCCCCAGCACCACAAAAACCACCTCTACCCCTTTCCACACTTCCCTTCCTGCCTCTTGTGTCCATATACCTGTGACAGAAACAAGACAGTGTCCTTGCACTGGTGACAGAGCTGCACTGAACGTCTGAAAGAAAGGTTACCCTTAGTGACAGCTCATACTGCATTTCCTTTGCTGGAAGTGGTGGCGAGCCACAAAAAAGCTGCAAACACAGAAATTATTTCCAAAACACAACAAAAGAAAACCAACGAAAAAGAAAAAGAAAGAAAAAGAAAGAGAGAAAGAGAGAAAGAGAGAAAGAGAGAAAGAGAGAAAGAGAGAGAGAGAGAGAGAGAGAAAAGAAAGAAAGAAAGAAAGAAAGAAAGAAAGAAAGAAAGAAAGAAAGAAAGAAAGAAAGAAAGAGAAAGAAAAGAAAGAAAGAAAGAAACTGAACCCACTGTCTGACTAGTTCCAATATCCAAAGCCTGCTCAATGTTCAAGGGGTGAGGGCAAGCAGCACGCTGGGTGAGCAGGGTTTTTGGGTGTGGGTGAGGAGCCCACAGCCCAGTGCAGCTCACGCAGGCAGTGTAGTGGTGTGAGGAGGGGTTGCTCAGCGCTCTCAAGGCAGATCTCATCACAATGAAGCATGTGAGAGCGTGACAGGAAATAAATTGGACCTTCAGTCAACCATTTAGAAGTGCTAGAAACTCCCCAGTGTAAGTTATTCAATTTGGTAAGAAAAAAAATAGAGGTGGATTAATTTTTTCCTGCCTCTCTGTCTATTTTTTCCTCTTGGACTCACTCTGCTGGTGATGGAGGAGCTGGTGCCATAAAAAGAGTTATTTTGGTGGCTCTGGTCCACACAGAAGCAGGAATTGGCCTTCGTTTATATGAGCTGCCATTTTTCCTGAACACTTTAATGATGCTAGTTTGAAAAGCTGCCATTTACTCACAGAGGAAAGTGCAAAGGGTCAAATTCTTCCTTTTTATTTCTGCTGTTCATCATAACTGTAGCCCTGTTTTATGTCATTCTGGCACTCAAGAAATTGTGCCTGTCAAGGGATGGGTATTCCCTTGCAAATCTGGTGCTGGTGGCATGTACAAACTAGGCAGGGGAGGCAGATGAGGAGAAGGAGCAGAGTCCTCCTGCACTCCTAAGATCTTCTGCCTTCACAGACCCATGTTGCTGCTGGAAGGAATAGGAAATCATCCCTCATTTCAAAAACTTTAACTGAAAGGTAAGAGCTGTGAAAAATCAAATGAATCATCTCCACTCAAAGGAAAAAAAGTCCAAGGAAAGAAAAAAATGATACACTTATGGCTCCTACATGAACTCAATTTTATATCAACAAAGATCTATTTAAAATGGGAGCAAGTCCTACCTTCAGAGCCCACTCACTGCCCTCTGTTCTGAATCTTGCAGAGCAAATTTTGCTTTTTCATCATTTACCAGGCAGATTACAGATCTCCTGAACTTTTAAAGTGATTAATCAGCACGATACCGGCCAGTACCAAAGGCAGGAACTGTTCCAAAGTCATTGCCTAGGCTGTCAGACTCCCTCTGAAAGCCACCTGATGGGCTGCTTCAGTTTGCAATCCTCATGGATGCACCAAAGGTGATCCTAATTTCAAGGATTTCTAATTAGGCATTTCTAATAATACCTGCCTCTTCCATGGTTGCATAACAGATTAACTATCTGTAATGGTATAAGATTTCACAAACAAGTGTAAAAGAAACCAAGGTCAAAACCCGAACCAAGATGTATAGATTGACAGCCCAGATGTTAAAAAATAAAAATAAAAATAAAATAATAATAATATTAACACACATTGTGGGAAAATCTTCAGGCTCTGAGGATAGATTTCACATATCCTGGTGATACCTGTGGATAGAGGCCTGGCTGAGAGGGCATTCTTAAACATAAATGCCATGTTTTTCTGAAGTTGTAAGGTACCTGGCTTGTACCCAGTGTATTGCAACTACATGGGGCTGCTCTGAAACAACCTTTACAGCCAAGGAATCCCTTGAGGTCTGGGCAGAGGACGCTGCTCCCTGTAGCTGGAGATGTTCTGGGTAGCAACACTGGCACAGAAACCAGAAGCCAAATCAGCCCCTTGGCATGGCCAAGGAGCTTCAGTCTTCTCGTGCAGTTACTCGAGGCTCTCAGCAATGCGAGACCTCTGCTTCCCTGAAGCCATGGTAACCATGGTGATTCACTTTAGAAATAAAAAACTGCTGCATTTCTGGCGGAGGAGATAGCAGCTTCTGCAAGGTGTGAGCATGCTGTCTTCCCATATCCTCAGTCAAACAGGGGCCACATTCAGCCTCAGTCCAGCTACATAACAGAAATTTATTTTTAAGAACACCACAGAATTCAGCAGGAGAAGAAACATCTGTGCACATTTGAGCAGAACAGGGCACACCCGACTCTGGTCCTGGCTGGCCCCCCACCATGCCACAGAGGGGACATGCATGGCGCAGGCTGCACAGCATGGGAACTGGCCCCATCTCCTTTCCGAGCCTGGGGGCTGCAACATGCCTCCTCAGCAACCTCTGCCAAACACGTCCAGGGAAATCCTGTGCTGCCCAACATCAAAACCCCAGGCAAACAGTGCAAAGCTCCCGCTGCTGAGATGCAGATTCTGGCTAGAAATACTTGTGTTTTCTTTGGAGCCAGCAGCTCTGCTCAGCTTTGCTCTGCCAAATGGAGGCTATGAAAACACTTTATGTCTTTTTCCACACCCAGAAACCAGATATTGTGGCCCAATGCATGTTGCTGGTAAATCACAGATAAGCCCAGAGAGATTTGTTTAGAGGTGTAGGTAATCTGAGCAAGGAGGGACACTGCTATTTGCTGCGGAGGGAGGTAGATAAACAGCTGTTTGGCTGGACCCTGAGCTTCCTAGCTGGAGAGGGGAAAGAGGGGAAAAAATGGAAGTTGAACAGGGACTGGAAAGCCCATCTGGGTAGAAACTTAGACACCACTTTCTCCTCCCCTCTTGACAGCTCTCACATTCTGACTGAACCATAACGTTAGCAAACAATATATTGTGTGTTCTCACTTTCACAGGCTTTTCACTGACATGTTGACATGCAATTTCTCATCCTTTTCTATTATGCATCCTGAGCACAGCATCGGGAGTCTTCCTGCAGTTAGAACTGACAGCCTGGAGTTTTCACTCCTCATAGCTAAGGCATTAATAAAAGCTATTTTGCTCACGTTCATGAAGTTGAATCTAGGCTTAATGGCTTTTTCTGCTACAAGAAAGAAAGAAAAAAAAATTAAAACAGTATTCTGGAACTGCTTAAATCTTAAACAAGTAACACCATGGTAAGCCAAAGGGAGGAGAAACTTTTTGCTAAAATGTGCCCAGGCTTCAGAGCAGAACTTTAGAAAGAGACATTTTCAAAATGAGGAAATGCCGGGAGGGAGTTTTCTCTGCAGCAGGCTATTGTTGTAGAACCTGAAAATTGTACTTAAACACTGAATTGCTTCATTGTTAGAAGCACTTTAAACATAAAACCTACCAGAAACACGTTTCCTTGTTCTGGCTGTGGGAGGTAGTGGAGCTTTTAGATCAATTGTTATGCAAATCTGCCTCTAGTTTCAAGTTAGGTTAAAATCTGTTCTCCAGACAATTAAAATTGGAGTCACTAAAGTGGTTCTTGCACCAAGGTTAACTTTCTAAGGATGTCAGGCTGTGGGTTTGCATTTTAAAATGTATGTAGGAGCCCCATTCCTCTCTCACAACAGACTGGGGGGGAGGAGGGGGGTGTCACTGAAAGGACGTTGGTGCCCATGCAGGAGAGGAGTGGCTTTGCCCAGAGCTCGCCACCACCCCAGCAAAGCCAACCAGAAAATCCCACCTTGGACCGGGGGCTGCCTGTCTGCATGGGTGCACCACCACTGGGAGCAGGGAAAAGGGCTGTGGGGATTTATAGCAGCAGATTTGGTGGGTGCATGGTACTGCTAAGCACACACGTGAGTGCACCCAGCTCTGCTGCAGGCACTGATTTCTCCACGGTGGCTGCGAGCTGCACAGCCCTACAGTTCCCATGCTTTGCTCCCTGCCTGCGTTACAAATACCATCTGCAACACCAAGCCACGCACCGCACTGTCTAAAGACCGCAGTCTAGAAAATTAAGCACTAAACAACCCATAGTTCAAAAATGCAGAATTTTGCTAGTAAGATTAAGACCATTTACACAGACTCCTGTTTCCTACTCCTCCATCTCAGACCACAAACTGTTACCTGCACCTCCACCTCTCCAGAGTGAGGCTGATATTTCTGGAGGACCAGTGCTGTAAAACTACTCCTGGCTTTATGGAGCCAGGTAAATAGCATGCAGTTGATTTATACACATCACTTCATGACAGGCAGACAGGTTTTCCCTTAAGAAATGTGCTTTATTGGCTGGAATGTGACTTGTTCAGTAAAATGCATGAGTATGTCATCAGCCGAGGTGCACAGTGTGTGTGATGAGCAGTGCATGTCGGTGCCAAGCCCCTGGCCCGCCATCAGACCCCACTTTCCAGCTCCCTGCTGAGATCATCCCCATCTCTAGGGAGCTTGCCAGGGAACCCCAGGCTGCAAACACAGCTCACCTCATGCCCAGCAAAGCCTGAGTGAGTGACAGTGAGACCTGGCCAAGCACCACAAGCTGGCGAGGACCCAGTGCCCCATGGGGGTGAGGGCAAGCACCAGGACAGCTGCATTGTCTGCAGCTGGGTGATTTTGGGTTGGTTTTCCAATAAGCAGAGCACCGCTGCCTGCTCTCGTATGAGAGAACAGAGTGAGCCCCCCCCCAGCTCCAGCTGCTCAGCATCCAGAAGGATCAGTGCAGGGACTTGGGAATGCTAATGGCGGGCTAACAGCTAGCACAAGACACAGCGCACACTGCAGCAAGCACAGCGAGGGGCTAATGGGGGGTAATGGCTCTACAGTCAGAAATCATATCAGTTCAGCCCACACAGAGGGCTAGTTTCCAAGAGAGCCGTTATCTCAGCTCTGATGCATGGATGTCAGAGCTCCTATGCCCATTTTATTGGTTAAGTACATGTTTTTATTGCTGTTTATAGAAGTATTCCTGCATGCTGAGAAGCAAGGGAGCACACTGACTAGAAAGCACCGAACTTGCACCGACAGCTGTGTAAGATCATCCGGACCCTGGCCAAGCCTCTGTGAGAAGGCTGGTAAGTGCACATGGAGGGCTGCCTTAATTTCCAGGTCATGACCCCCATAAACGCAACTAAAATCACTTTTCCTTGCTGATGAAAACATTAAGAGGGAAGAGGGCGTCAGAGGAAGAGGATGGCTTGTAGCCAGCCAGATGCTTTTAATTACAGCCCTTAAACTTGGCTCATCCTGAGGCCTCAGCTCTAAAAGCAAAACAGAAATGGGTGCAGCCCATGACAGTCCACCCTTGCACTTGTCCCCTCTCAAAGTAACCCCGCTCCCTGGGGTGCAGCAGGCTGGGGTCTGCATTGCAGACGCATTGCACATGCTACATCCCCCACACCTGGCCCAGCAAGGAAAGAAGCTGTGGGGAACCCTTACAATTTCCTCAGCATAGGTGGGGATAAAATGGCCCTGGCAGCACTCACACGTGTTCCTGCTGAGCCCAGCACGTTGTACTGAGCGCAGCACAAGGGTCGAACAGAACATGTCACCCTGAATGCAGCCCCCTCTGCTGGGCCTGTGTTGTCCAGAGCACAGCCAGGGGACCAGGGGAAGTGGCTGCAGCCCTGACTGGTGCTGGGCAAACCCAGACAAGTCACATCGCTGATCTCCCCACCTCTAGGATGTGTAAAATGGCACTAGCATCCTTTGAGAGCCATTGAGGCAGGCAGGGTTAGATGCCCCAGTTTGCGGAGGTGGTAGAAAAGCAGAGCTTCAGCTGTCTCTTCTCAGCGCAAAACTTTCAGCTTCTTTCCACAGGGCTGAAAGTGAAATTCTCATCATTCAGCCATCAGATGAGACAGCCACACTATTTTGCTGTCTCAAGGGAAACCTGCTTTTGAGATAAAGGTAGGCTGCAGAGATTTTACTTTCTTTTATGTAAATATATGTGTAAAAGAAAAAAAAAAAGAAAACTGAGGGATATTGCAAATCATTTTCCAGTCTGGTGCATTTCTTTGTGCACAGAAAGCGGCTCTGGAAATGGGTGACAGACTCATATTTAGACACCCTTTTGCCAGGACTTTTTATTATTATTATTATTTCTGTCTAATTGAACCAAAATAAAATACTGGGAATTGGGTTGCTCTGCTGAACCCTCTGTCCTAGTTCTTCCCCAAAGGAAGTCTGACCTGCCATTAAGTAGCCAATGTACTTTTTGAGCTTCTCAAAAAAAAGGCCAAGCTTCCCACCCCATGAACATTGCAGAGTCCTTTGTGTTGTGGGAAGCCCGGATGAACGGCAGCAGCTGCCCATGCTGGCAGAATGGGCAGAGAAAGGACGTGACAGCAGAAGGGATGCACCACTCTGCTCTCCCCTAGGCTGGGCACCCTGTCCCCAGCCCTGTCACCCTGAGGGCAGGTGGAGGCCCCAGCTATGGGACTGCAGCTCACACCTGTGGGTGTAGAGCTGAAGCTGCCCTGGGATGCCCATAGCAGCTGGGCTCTCCTCCTGGCTTTGGGGAGGATGGCACCTCCTGCTGCAGAGCACCCGGGTGCCAGGTCAGAGTTTGGCCTGGGGTAAAGGACACTGGGAGAGAAGCAGTCACCTCTGGGGAGCTGCCTGCACAGTGCTGTCTGAGCAGCAGCTTTCTGCTCCTCATCCTGTTCAGTTTTCTTCCCAGAGCCCATCTTGGCAGGACACCTGCATGCTCCCAGCAGCAGGAGACATTTGCACATCCAGCTGTCACCCATGGAAGTCCACAGGCACCTGGACTTCACCTGAAATAAGCTCAAAATGCCTCCCTGGTGCATTCAGCAAAGTCACTAAGCAGTAAGGAGATAAAAACTTCTCAAACACTAAATATTAGCAGCTACAGAGAGGCTGTGGGAGTTGGCACATCAAATACTGCAGCTGCAGTCGGCTTTTTGCCCATTTCTGCAGAGTTTCACAGTGCAGCACTTGGCTACCCACAGCATTCCCTTGTCAGTGCGTGGGCTCATGCTACAGCGGCAGGCGCCCAGCAGTCCTCAGCTTGCAGCATCCCCTGCACCGCCCGCACAACAGCTCTGGGACAAGAAAAAAGGAAATGAGTGGGAGAGCACGACATGCAATAGTTGTACTTTTGCTTTGCATTAAGGTTTGTTTGTCAAGTAAAATTGCCTCTCATGGGGCTTAGTGCACTGAAATGCTGGGGCATTTAACTTCCTACCGTTCAAGGCTTACTCCAGCCCCTTAGTACAATCTGAAGCTGTATTTTGGAGACCGTTCTATCTGCCCTGGAACAGTATTGTTTTAATGACATCTTTATAGCCCTGGTGGATGCCCTTGGTAAAGATTTTAGCCCTGCTGTTAGAAGTTTGTTGCAGAACAATGCTTAGACAATGATAAAATAGCTAACAGGGAGCTAGGAGTTGTGCGCAATTCACAGTGCACCACGTGAGTGGTGTTTGCATTAATACAGTCTGTGGAAACAGAAGCATGAACCATTAGGAATGATTGTAATTAGCATATGACTAATTCATTGGGCTGTTTGGGTTTCCATTTCTTTTATAAAAAGTCTCTGGACCATACCTCATCCGCATATTACAAACTGACATGCAGATCCCTTGATTTTCTGGTCTAGCCTCGCTGGCAGTTTCTGATAACTGTTCATGCTGCAGAGCATACATAAGCCATGAGTGAGCTCAGCTATTTCCTGTAAAATCATGTTCCAGACTGACCTTCTCCCCCTGGCAAGCCCTCACACACCAACAAATAACAGTCCCTGACCAAATAGCTCAAGGTTTGGACCCCTTCACCAAGGAAATGCAACACTACAGAGCAAAAATCAGATTTGAGCTTCAAGCTTCCATGTAGAAGGCTGCCTCCACACGTCGCCAAGGTGTGGAACCAGCCAGACCAATGCAGAGCTGAGGTCTGTGTCTGGATCCTGCACAGAGCAGAGAATTGAAATGCTCTGGTTCTTTTAGAGCGCTGAACCTTTCAGGAGCTACCTACTCACCACATGAAAGTCACAGTGGTTTTGTAATAAATCATACAGCATTAATGATCAAAGAACTTAACCATGGAAAATTGCTCTAATGCTACCTCAGTACATTAATAAATGATCCCTTAATTATTTCAAATTATTGAGCATTGGTCTTGCTTCCCTGCTACACTAGAACAACTTCATGACAAATACAAACAGGAGAATGGTGTTTGAACTATCTCTGAAATCATGATAGGCGTGTGGATCCCAGAGAGTGGCAGGGCTCTCCTGTGGGCCAGCAGCAGCCAGAGCTCAATTGACCAGTGAGTGAGTGATACCCACCAAGCAAACATCAGAAAGAACAGGTGTTTTGAAAATAGTAGGAATCCAACTCCAAAAGAAAGCTGAGAGGTAACTACATACACACAGGAAGGAGTTGAGATGGAATATTTTTTAATCCATATTGAAGACAATGTCCAATGCCTGGAAGCTGAAGCCAGGTACATTCAACCTTAAAAATCAGCAACAGTTTCCCAGCTTGGTGGGAGATTAAACACTGAAAGAATGGGGAATTCTTTAAAATGAGATCTTTCTGAATGGCAAGATTTCATTTGCATCCAGGGAAAATGTCCTTTGCAAGTGCAGGATCGCGTGGGTCCTGCTGCATACCAGGAGACGAGCTGATCAAAGCAGATGGATGGAAGGAAACAAAGTGTCACTAGAAACCCCCTGAGCAGGTCAAAGGGAGAGACAGAACAAGCAAGAAAGCGACTGAGATCTTCTGAGCTCAGACTTTCCCATCTTACACCGTCTCTCCAAGGCACTGGGATGCTCATCATGCAGAGCCTTGCATGGAAGCTTGGTATCACCTCACTGGCAGAAGAAAGTTCAGGTGTCTTTAGCTCTGCCCCACAGCAACCTGGCTCCTTGGGAAAGCTGACCTTTTAGAAATCAGAGGGATTTCCAAAAGCAGTGGATGACAGCTTTAAAACACAGCCAGAAGGAAATACAGCATTGATTTTAATAGAAGCAGAATTAGATTAGCTCCAGCTACCAGGCAAAACACTCCCCAATAATTATTATAACACAAGCCTCTATGGCACCAGCCAACAGCCCATTGTTAACCATTTCCATGTAGGAGTTCGTTAAAATGACAAAAAAATCCTGCAAGATAGAAAGCTTTCTTTCCTCCCGATGCAGAGTGATAAACGAGATGAGAGTTGAAAGGACTCATCCTCAGTCTGCCTGAGCATCACGACAAACCAGCATGCCCTCAGCTCTATCCCCTGCCTTGAAGAGGACCCAGCCCCTCCTGCTGTCCTCAGGGACAGGCTGGGGAGATACAGGGCATGTTATTAAAAAGGGAAGAATATCTCCTACCTAATAACAACTCCCATCCCTTTTTTAAACGACTGTGGGATCAGGTGTGACTCTGAAGCAATATAGATGGGAGGAGGAAAAAAAAAAAACACTACTCTAAGGTGGTGAGGTTCAGCCAATTATACATTCAGGAAGCTGTATTAATTAGAAGCTTTTCAAGAGAAGAGTTAAAGGACTCTGCAAACGCAGATGGAAACCGATTTTAACAAGCAGTGATAAGCCCCGGTGTCGGAGAGGCATCAGAGCAGTACAATGTCCTCTGCTGGCATCTCCAGTTACTACAGGGGACGGCTCCAGCCGAGGCTGTGCTACACCAGCACCAGCAGCGACTTGCCGCTGAGTGCAAGCCAGCCATTAGTCCAATTGATTCTGGGGGGAATATTGCTATATTAAAATGCATAATTTTGTAGCTGGAGCTGGTAAAGGATTATCCCCTACATAATCTTCCCTGCTCTTCATGAGAGCCCAAAAGCACCTGGGTCATCTGATTGCTCAGAAGTGACCCATCATCACTAGCTCAGGGAGGAGGAATTGATTTTTCCTTCTTCTTAACGACAAAGTGCAATGCAGCAGCTTAACACACTAGTCAACAGAGATTGAGGTTATTCAAGAGGGTTTGATGATTATTCATACCTGAAGCTTTTTTTTTTTTTAAACTTTTTTTCCAGGCACAGGAAAATGCACACCAGAATGGAAAAAGTCATAATCAATTTGCTTGTTCTTTAAATATGGTTATGGGGTTCTCCTTTTTTGTTTAAGTCAAGTAAGTTCAGAACACGGATATGATTTTGTTTATAAGCATCAAAATAGGCTCCTTTAAATGTTACATGTGCCGCCTTAAGAAGGGTATGTGAAGGCCATTTAAGAGTTAAAAATAAATAAATAAATCTAAGCAACTGACCAGAGATGTTTTAGTTCATCCCCAAGTGAACACTAACTTTGAGGAAATTCTTCAGGTTTATTGCACTAACCCAAGAAAACCAGGTCACATAAAACAAATGAGCACATATTACCTGTGCAGGCAAAAGCGCCATCTCAGCAGAGACTTGCTCACTTGGTACTTGTCCCAGACTGTTATTTTCGCTTCTCTGAGATGTGCTTCATGGGGAATACTACAGGGAGCAGACATCACTTTTTGCAAATTGTACTGTACAGGTCCGTGAGTTGGAAACAAGGACTGTGAACGCCAACTTGTGACAGATGTAATATCCCTCTCACACATGCTCCTCATCCCAAATGGGTGCGCAACGTGGAGAAAAGTGCTCCTAAAAAGCCTCAGGAGGGGGGAAAAAAGCCACCAAATGACCACAGACACAGGAGACAGAGGGCCAGAGTTCAGCTGCTGACCACTCACTCCCAAGCCCTGGGGATTATCCCATCCTTGCCAGCAACTTGTTCATGTAGTGACATACCAGCAATAAGTGGACATGATTTTTGGCACAATAAACCCCTGAGACCTGAGTGGGAGCTTCCAGACTCCGCTGGAGCCCAAGTATACCCTGTCCAAGTAACAAACCAGCAGCAGCAAAGAAAAGCCTTGGGGTGATGCTCAAGACACAGCACAAAAGCTGAGCTTGGTTACAGCATCTACCACCTCCTGTGGTGGCCAGGGTGAGACAGATGGGTTTTGTCACTCTGCATCCCTTGGTACCCCACGCAGAGCACCCAGCTCTGTGGGCTTGTTTCACAGGTGTTAGGGATTTGTGAATGACGCACAGGGGTTCAGACCACAAGTGCGAACTGAGGTCTGTCTTAAAGTTTAATCACTTTATGAAAATGGAACTTTCAATAATTTATTAGGATCTCTCCCATTTGTTAAACAACATCCAAGCGAGCTTGGTGACACTTTAGATGAAGCTGTAAAGAGAAGTGTTTGTTTTAGATGTAATTGGACAGCTGTTTTATTATAAGTTAATGAACTATGGTGATTAAAAAGAATTCAGTTTTAGCAAACCATGTTTTAACAATTAATCCTGACTAAAATCACAACTAAGCAAGAGCTAGGGAGCTTTCATGACAACGACTGGAAGCAGAAGATGGAAAAGCAAACCCAGTGAAGTGCAACAGGACGAGTGGTGCCTCCAGACAGGCTCCCTGTGCAGGGTGTGGGTTCCCAGGAGGGCAGCTGCCCCACAGCCACCAAACCACTCCATGAGCCCACACTACCACTCCACACCACCATCAGCTCCTCTGGCACAAAGCCCCTTTGGGGGCAAGTTCTTCACAAGGCTCTGCTCTCACCCCTCCATCTTCCCAGCCCCTCTGTGCTCGTGCCCCGCCTTTCCCCCCATCACAGGGAGGGAGAGGGAACAGCAATGGCAGTAGGCTCAGAGGTAGAGATATTTGACCTCTTTCTGGTTTCAAAAGACTTTTCAGACTTGTTTTGCCCCAGCTCTGTGTCACTTTTGACAACACCACAAGAAGCTGATCCAGAGATGAGGAGTCCTGCACCCGTCCCTCTCACTCTTCCCAGTTTAGAGACATCTGCTTTTTAGCTGAACATGGTGACTAAGACCAGAGACCACAGAAAGCAGTTGCTGGAGTTTCCATAGGAGTTTCACAGTTCATACAGAGCAGTTTTTAAGAAGCAAAGTCTTTGCCCTGCTAGAGCTGCAGGGAAAAAGTTCCGAAGCATAAAATGAAAACAGGTATGTACGCCATGTGTGCAAGTCACTTATCTCCTGCTGTTATTGTAAATCTGTTCCTGATCATTGTGGCTTCACAGCAGCTGCCTCTTGATCTTTTTCCACTTCAGCCCTCCATTTGGCCTTCTTTTGTTCATTCATCCTCAGCAATGTGTGATCCTTTTTGGCAGCCTTTGAAAAGAAATGGTGAAAATCATTGCATGCACACATTTCCCACCACTAAGTTTCCCTGTATTTGCACTACTTGCTTTGATATCACACTATCTTTTTTGATATTTTGTAGTGAAAGACATTGTCTCTCCTCATTTTACTAAACTGTCATCATTTCCAGCTTCTAATTAGTGGAAAAGTTGCACTGCTTGATGTTTACAGGTGCTCAGGCAGGATGGAAGAAAGGCACAGCACTTGCAGCTGGGACATGCTAGTC
Source organism: Anser cygnoides (assembly GCF_040182565.1). NCBI lineage: Eukaryota > Metazoa > Chordata > Aves > Anseriformes > Anatidae > Anser > Anser cygnoides. Next base: position 12,830,444 of record NC_089885.1, on the reverse strand, counting down.
TAGCTGCAGACCCCCTCCCTCCCCACCAGTGGGGTGGGAGAAACAAATCGCATATCTTTTAGTGGCCATGGTGGCCCAGCGGCTAGCTGGCAGTGCCATAGGAGCCCCACTCCCCTTGCTGCAGTGTAGGACCAGGCTCTGCTGCTGTTGTGTGAGCTGCTCCACAACCTTTGGACTGGCCTCCTGGTGAAACACCATGATATGGGGACATTGCAGTGCACTGGCTTATGGTAAAGTAGGTCAGAAGGAACACATTAACAAGCAAGTTGTGTTTCCCTGTGTCAATCTCTCCTCAGGAGAATAGGGTGATAGACAACCCATGAAAATATTGCTAATATGGACTTAACCTCAACACCCATCTGTCACCCAGCTGCTTATTTAAAAAGAGCATACACAGACCATACATTAAGTGGATTGGTTCACCTCACTCAGAAGCAATACTCACTTCTTTGCCTGTGATTACCATGGCCAAACAGCCCAGCAAGGTCAGTGCGATCATGATATAGCAAACCTTTATCCTCACACTGTTCCTTGCCGCGTCGAGGACCTCAGACCTGTGGAGGACAGAGCAGAGTTTCCATCCTGTAGCAGCATGTGGGAAATAAGATCATGGGGAGCTGGGTAATGAATCCTCAAATCTTCCAGCAACTGCCTTTTTATGTACTATGAATTTAACCTTCTCTTTCTCCAAGTGCTTAGAGGACTCAAAAAAAAAAAAAAAGCCTATGCAGGAAAAATTTGGCCAACCCCCTTCACGCACACACACAGTCAGGTATTGCTACTCCCAGCTGTTGACAGCAACAACACAAACAACAAACTCTGCTCTTGTATCTCCTTTCACAACAGAGTGAACAGCTGAAAATTACAAGGACAGAAAAGCAATTTCATCATGATAATAGAATTACAAGAGGTCCACTCTTGGGAGTTGCAGGGCACAGCGTGGGGTGCCGCACAGTACCAGGAGACACTGGGGCCATGCCTTGCCACCCACAGTGGAATAAAAGCACACGTGTGACATTTTGGCTGAGAACAACAGAGAGTTTCCATGCAGCAAAGAGGCACGGCAAGCGGTGATTGCATGTGTAGCCACATCCCCTTCCCAGCTGCATGAAGTGCTCTGCAGCCCCGTCTCGCCACCGTGTAGCCCTCTGCCAGGCAGCTGGCAACAGGCACACCAGTATCTACTGCAGTGAGAGGCTGAGCCTGAGCTGGAGCGGACAACTGCACTGTCCGTCCAGACTTGTCTTCCCAAACAACCGCACTCAGCCATTGCTGAGAAATCTCCTCCACCTTCCATGAGTGACTCACAGTATTTATCTAACCATTCACGCTTGCAAGAGACTACGATGTGACAACCTGAGTCATTCATGAAATCCTATCCAGCTGTGAATTTCTTTACTTAGCAAGGGGAAGGCCAAGTGGAGGAGCCCCCAGTATGCCACAAGTCTGGAGGCATTAGGTCTCTGAAATGAAATACAATCCTTTAACATAATTCCATGGGACATGAGATATCATGGAGTGTAAAACTACAGACCAGACATGAGGAATTCTCTGCAGATGTCTGTCACCAGAGCTGTGTATAGCCCTAACTTCCTTTAAAAATGTATGTAGCATTATTAATTGCTAATCAATAAAAGCTAGCCAAGAATGTTAAAAACCCAAAGTAGATGACATTTTACCGTGGTAACTTCTGAGCTACAGAGCTACTTGCCTTGCAAAAGACACTTCAGCTGAGTCTGAAACTTATGCTACCTAAAATAAGTGAATCCAGTGTATTTCACAAGGTATAACAAGGAGTTAATGCTCCCAAAAGTTGGGATTATTTTTGGACACCATTAGCAGCAAGCCCCAAAAGTGTGGCAGTCCACAAACACCCACCCTGTAAACACACTTCTGACTAACGCAGACTGGGGTCTCAATCTGTTTGTTCATATCCAAAAGCATCATTCAAGCAAAATGAATTTAATATCAGAAGGAAAAAGGTTTTACATATACTTACGTTATGTACTTGGGAATGTCCTCCTCCTTTTTAAAGCGTCCTGCCCATACTAAGACCTTTTTATCAAAATTTGTAGGCCTTCTTTCATTCTTGAATGCTTTGTAACCTTTAAGAAATTTTACAAAAGGCAACAGTGAGCTAAACTTAAGGAGAGGAAGAGAAGAAAAAAATATAGTTACAGAGGGAAAGGATTCAAAGTTCAGAATAACACTTTTCTGTTCTGTGAGAGCCAAATGTGCCTTATAATGTCAATGGGATTATGTAGCTGGTATGAGATACTTGGTTATGTTTGGAGCTTATTCAATTTAAATATATGTATTTTCTTTATTTTAAGTGGGTTTTAAACTAAAAATCTCTCCAACATTCCTTATTAAGAGGCGGAAGGGATGTGGGGCTGAAGTCACCCCAAGCCCACAGTATGTTCTCACCCTGCTTGCATCTTGCTTTTAAATAGCGAGTTCAGCACACTGCCAGCAGCACTAATAAGTCCTCAACAGCAACTCCTTTGGAAAGTGCTGATAGAGAGATGAGGTCTGTTAAAATACAGCCTGGTGGGAGGCTGTTGTTCTCATGCAAGCTGGGTACCACATTGCCGTAATCTAATGATGATACATTACACCCCAGGAGACTACCGCAGTGATGCCATTAGCATGCTGTCACTGTGAGAATGATGAGAAAGAGACTCCGGTGCCTCTTGACAGAAACAAGCCCAATGACAGGCCACAATGTGGCCAGCGGCAGGGAAGCCCTGTGAAAATAGGGTAAGCGATGGCTAGCCCAAAACCTGGTTTTTGCCTTGCACGTCCATATAGGCAATCACTGTCAGGCAGCTAGATCTGCTCATGTACCCAGGCAAGGTGCACACAAGATGCTGGGTTATGATGCCCTGTACTTGCAAATGTGAGACTGGTGTTTAGTAGTGCGCTGTGGGTGACAGAGCCCTGTGGGAGAGGCAGGCATGCCTCAGGGCACGCAGAAAGGGATGGACATGAACACGGTCAGTGTCTATATCCCCTACTCCCTGGTTGTTGTTGAATTACTGGTGTTTGGCTAAAAGGAAATGACTGCAGATACAGAAGAGGGCACAGAGCATCTCTTCCTGCCTGTTCTGAGTTGTGAAATTACATTAAGTGTCTTGGCCCCAAGCCTATTCATGTGTGCCAGGTCTTGTGAGTGGCTGAAAAATTCCAGGTGTGAATCTTGGTACTCCAATCCCCAGGTAAATTTAATCTCCTGCTTCTCATATTTTTCTTAACCAGTGTCAGTGAGACCAGGAGAGAGACATCTGAAATATCAGTGAGAGCCTGAATCTGATCTGCAGCCAGCAGTAGGATGGATTGCTAGAAGGACAGGCTCCATCTCAGGGAAAACAAGGGCAAAATCCTTTTCTAGACAGCCACATCCATTCCATGGAAACACCAGCAGCCCCACACAGCCCGGTCTTGCTAGGGTGAAGAATCTGCAAAGGCACGGCCAAGGAGGTGATGGTATGGATTATAAAGAGAAACTGTGCCAGTGAGATTGCCCACTGCAGGACGGGCTGCCGGGTACAGAGACCTCACTCATCTGGAGGGGGTACCAAGCAGCTCCCTGATGGGAAGATCAGGCTAGAAGGATGCCCAAGCATGGATCTGACCTTCCTTCTCACTAGAAGGAGCAATAAACCCATCCACTGCCTTTAAGGTACTGCACTGAGCCACTCCTATGTCCCTGTCTGAGCTGGCATACCCCTTACCTCCAATGTGCGCTGGGTGGGGAGGGATAGGACACGGCAGCAGCAGGCATCGCCACCCCTGAATGTGTGGGGATGTGCACCCATCCTCCACCAGAAACCCGGCAGGAGGGTGTGAGGAGGAACTTTTACTTTCTTTTTTAATTAACAGATTCCGGGACATGAGATGTCCGTTTGTTTGCCACCACAAGAGAAGGACTATTTAACACAAAAAATCTTTATTCCTGACTACTATGCTGGCTGGAACTCTTGATTCTCCCTGTGCCTCGGCAATGCTTATAACCCCAACGCAGCACTGAAATAGCACAGCCACGGATGGGAGCAAGGGTCATTGTCTAGCTGTTTCCTGAAAAAAAAACAAACACCTTCCCCTCCATTCTGCAGCACGAAACAGTGACCAAAGCATTTCTACCCACCTGGATTAGCTGTCTGCTGCACCGCATCCCGCACACCCTTGGCTTTGTCACCGACGGCCCTGGCAGGGCGCAGGAACAGCGGAGCAGTGTGGGGGCCCCAGGTGCTCGGGCGAGCCCCCCACCACCACAGCCTGGGGCTGCTGCCCAAGAGCCTCCCCAGCATCCTGGGCTGCTGCAAGGGAACGGCCGGGGCACCGGCTGGAGCCCAGAAGGTTGACCCAGAAGTTATTTACATAAAACTACCGCTTCCTGTGAGTGGGGAGTAGCACACTTTTCCACATTGGCTGCCAAAAGTTTCTCCTTGCGTCACGATGACTAGTTAAATTTATTGCCCGTGTTTGTCAAAGTGACTAACCTTCTGCCTTGCACAGGCAGGACGGCTGCTGTGGCAGCTCACACCCAGCGTGGGCTCTCCACCAGGCTCACCATCCTAGGGAACTGCTCTGGATATCAATGGGTATTTATTTTTTTCCTCACTCTTTATTATGCTAGGACTAAAATAGGACAGCGTGCTATATTCTCCACAAAGATAGGCTCTGTAACTGTTAATTATCACAGTCGGTTAAGCTGTTAGAGTTCTTAATTGTTCTCAGCTAAAAAAATAATCTTGCAAATCAGTCCTGTTAAACAGCCTTTGTGAAGTGGAAAGGCTTTTTCGCTGTCTCAGAATAAACATGGTTTAGTGAAGGGAAACTAAAGGCAATGTTTGTGGCTGTAAACGCACGTGGTGACCCCATCCTGGGATCATGACAGTCCCACATCTAAACAGCAAACTTTCCTAGAAAATAAATATATTTCAGACATGGTTTAAATCAGTAAACTAAGAAATCATGTAAAAGACCTCAGGTGATGCAGCATTTGTCAGTGAGTACAACTGGTCATTGAGAAGTAGCACTAACCTTTGAAGAATTTGTCCTCTTTCAATTCAGTCTCCACAAAATCTGACTAGCCCTGGGTGCTTTTTATAACATCAGCTGCGCTAATCAGAGAATAAACCAAAAACAATACCATTTTTTTCCACTTTGGTATTTCTCCTGTGTTTTGCACAAAATTCTCCCTGATGGGTCAGGAAATGAAAATGCAAAATTCTTTTCTCATTTGTAGCAGTGAGGTATTTACTTTCCTTAAATGTACGAGTCTCCAAAGCTGATTTACAAGAAGAAAAAATTCCATTCAAGAGGGAAGAAGCTATTGCCGAAAGGAAAATGTTCAGAACTATTTAATAATACTATCAAGTGCAATATTGCAGATAACCAAAGTGTGTCTAACTGTGAGGGGAGGAACTGCAAGGGGATAGAGCTCAGGATGTTGGCAAGGATGTTCTTTTATGGCTGAGAGGATGAAAGATGCAAAACAGATGCATCTCCAGCTACCCAGCTCCTGGCCCCAAGGAAAAACTCCAGTGTTTATAGAGACATTTTATATTTTTGAGAACACAAAGTAACTGATATTGAGGAAAGAAGAAACACGCAGCAATGACAAACGCTCCTTTTCCTCTTTCATGAAAGCTCCACAATGCATCCGGACATTACACAATGTGTTTAGCTTAATTTGCGTGTAATTCAGTAAAGCAAATTAGATCCATTTCCAGATTAGGAACCCATACAGAAAATAAATGGTGGTTTGAGCTTCCAGCTGCAAACTAGATCTGCAAACAAGCAGAAATCAGTGGCTATGATTATGCTGGAAGAAGCAGAAGAGAAACCTGGTAAAGTCACAGCGTCCTGATCAGGATTGCAATGGGGGGAGATGGGGTGTGCAGAAGAGAAGGCTGCATTTATAGCATAAATTTTACAGGGCTCAGCACGTCTAAGCATCCCCACAGGCCGTTTTCACCTCACAGAAGAGCTGCTGAGTGGAAAATGGGCCTTGTCCGCTCAGACATCCCTCACTGCCCGGGCAGGTAGGCAGGAGGTGACAGGGTGAGCTGCTGTGATTTCCACCTTAACAGATATGTTGAAAGATTTTATTGCAAAAGTGACTGTCTTTACCTCATGTCCCAGTCTGGGTTTAAAATGAAAAAAATATATATATCATTTTTATTTTATCTCTCAGCTTCTCAAATGCAGAGAAAATCACAGGGTTTCCAGGCCTCCAGTGCTTATCCACCTAGGGGTTGCCAATTGTTTCCTCTAAAAAACACACCAGCTAACAGCTGTATTAATCATGTCTGCTGTGAGCAAAAAAGCACTTCAGGATTTATTATGCCAGAATTTAGAAGTGCAAAGACACCCAGGTCCTCTTGAAACCACAAAGGCAGTTATTTGCTCCTGAATTTTACTCATTTCTCTGGCACTGGGAATGATTATCGCTGGGATGAGTTTTGCTCTGCAGTGCAAGACAGCTAATAAAAAGCTATACACACCACTGCGTTAGGAAATCAAACTTTCCCTTGTGCACCATGGATCTTTCTCTGACCTAGAGCATCTTGAGTCCCTTCCTGAATAGAGAAGAGATGCAGAGTGCTCTTGGACCAAGGTTCCTATATGCAGCCTAATGTTCTTAGCCTTCCTGAGAGAGGTGTTTTATGCCCAGCAAGTGAATGTCCCCGCTGCCCAGGTTACAAAACATCCCTGTAAGGCTCATTTTTTTTTCACTCCCATCATCCAGACATAGCTGGATACTTATCAGTGTCTCATTATCAGAACACAACCATTATTTCATGATTGTTAAGCTCGCAGACAGGGAGTTTATTATATAGCAGTAACAACTTGTTCAGACATGCAAAATTAGCAAGACCAGGCTTAAGGCACCATCTTGTCCTCTGCCAATGTCCTTCTGCCAGGAGGAGACCAAGGCCCCAGCTCCTCAATAAGCCCTGTACAGTACAGATAAGACACAGCGAGTAGCTGTAGAGACATCCCCCAGGCTTTCTCTGACCCTCGCTGCACGAGGAGAGCACAGGTCTTAAGGTTTTTGAGTTACAAAGGAGCAAGCTAGTTCAGATAAAACAGAAGATGGTTTGCAGCTGTAGTGACAGTCATGACATTTCTCTTTTCTCTGCAAGAGTGATGTATAGTTATAGACTTTGCTGCACACTGGTGCTTGTGCTGAAGATGGAAAACTATACACAAAACCTCACCAGACTCCCTCCCCTCTTCATCACCCTCATATCTTTTCTGCCTTCTCAGGCTCTGCTCTTGCAAGCAGGATCAGCAGTCAATCATCCTCCCCTCCCTAAATGTACACAGAAACCTTTATAGAACTGGAATCGAAAAGCCACAATATAAAATACATTACTCTTTGATTTCTGACTGCCCTTATAGTGGCATTGCCATCACCTTAATCCTGAATATTGCCAAATTATTGCAGCAACGAATAATTTGGACCCAGGTTGTTCTCACTTATACTTCTTTATCTGCTTTCAACAATCACAGGAATGAAAGTTTATTCCTCCAAAAAGCCCAGGCAGGACTACCTCTTTACATCTCCTGGTTAATTTTCATAAGACTACACATCATTTTTAGTCATATTCACAAAAGAATCCACAGGAGTATTCAACTGAAAAAATATTACTGCATTATTTTCACATGTGCTGCCCTCATAACTAAATAGCTTACCATCAGGTTCTGCTTAGCATACCACACAAAGTTTTTACGTATCAGGAGGGTGATGAGGAGCAGAAGATAACCTTATCATAAAATTCTTTACTTTCCTCTCATCTAATTAATTGTGCTACAGAGCTCTGCTTTTGTTCATAGCAGAGATAAACAAACAATTCTGGATGAGCTTGTGCCTTGTGAAATTTTAAGTGAGACAAGAAACCTTCCTCCACACAACTCAGTGTTCTCCAGGAATACAATTTAACACAGCAAGAGCAATGAATTGCTTTGAATATCTCACTCACCTGCAGAGCCCAAGCGCCCATCCCTCCTCTTCAGGGATCAGTACTCCGAGCACCTCTGTTCTCTCCTCCTATCTCCTCCAAACTGAATCCTGAGAAACTTAAAGCTCCATAACTTTTTCTCACCAAGACCAAGTCAAATTAAATGAACAATCATGGCATCTTACAGCAAACCTAGGCTTAGAGGGTTTGTAGCACCAAAACCAATCACCAGCATGAGGCTTTAATCACTTCAGGAAGCTTGGGTTCATTTTTTATAATCTCGAGTGCTATCAATAAAACAAGGCATCTAATAAAAGAGAGTAGTGATGGTGAAGGACACCCCCCTCCCTTCCATTTTAAACTTCAACTTTGTTTTTAAAAATGAAATCAAAATTCATCTACCCAGTTCTATAGTTGCTGAAATTTCTTGTGTTTTCTAGTATTGCTCTTATTACTTCAAATTTGATAGTATCACTTCACATTAGAAAAATAAAATGTCTAGCACCCAGAAATAAGACACCAAACACTACTAAAAAAAAACAAACTCCACTTACTTTGGCAAATCTTGCCTAATTCACACTATATGAGCCTTTTTGCCATCAGTCACCTGATAGGGAAAGATAATTGATGTAACCTGATCAGTATTTTCTACGACAGGAGCAGTCATTTTCCCCAGGTGAAAAAAATTTGAGCTGGTCTCTATCTCTGTCATTAACACAAGACAGAGCATGATTTGGCCTCCTCCCTGAGCTGCTATATTTAATAATTTTATGTAATCAGCCCTGAGTGTGTTGGGTCTGAGCAGAAATGTCTGACATTACAATCTACAAATGGTTCATATCTAAGAAGATACAGCTTCTCTGCCATCAAGGTTATTTGTTCTTAGGGGTCTCAAACTACAGTTAGCAGGGCTGATGTTTTGCTGGTTAAGGTGTGTTCACTTCTGGAACCATATGAAAGCGCAGTCCTCCCTCTTCTGCTGGTAATGAAAGCCCCTATGAACAGGCATGTTGCAGAAGCCAAGAAGATCAATAAGCTACTATCTCTTTGTTCCCTTCTATCAGCTCTAGGTTTTTATCTAAGAAGCAATAGGATATATGTCAGTCAGTTGCTATGATGCAATATAATATTTGTTGCTCACAGAAAAACACAGTTATAAATTGTCTTAATAGCAGTCAAATTAGGTAGAGCTTGTGGGCTGGACCTAGAGTCACTAACCCCTGCAAACAAGGATAAAAATGGGACATGGGAGGGGTCTAGAATGCACTTGGTACAAAGTGCAGGGTTTATAACAGATGGGGTCAGAAGGACAAAGCTAGTGAAGGCAAAACAAAGCTATTACTCTGACAAAGCCCGGGTATGACCTTTTCCCGGGGTTTGGGGTGGTCATGTAGAGGCAATGAAATGGCATATGGCCTCCAGCACAAAGGTGAATGGGACACTCAGCAGCCACCTACCAATGGGCTGAAATGTGTGGTGGCTGCCTAGGACTGCCTTCATCATGGAGAGGCTGATGAGGAGCCATATGCAAGTAGCAAAGAACCCAGGACTCATGGAAAATGCTGCAAGGTGTTCAAGATATTGTGATGACATTGCAAGTTTTACAACTAAGGAAATTAATGTATTGTGAGCTTTGCACCAGGTCACTTACTTCTGGAATACTGCACAATTGCACTCTGTAGCATAAACGTGCAAAACCCTACGAGGAAAACAAAACCATCAAAATCCTAACAATTTTCATTTTGGCTCACAGTGTGGAAAACCATTTAATTTAAACCTTTTCCACACCTGTTTCCCCAGCTGAAGCTGAGAAACACACTGACAAGGACAGACTCGTTGCTCACTTGTCACTTAATTATTTTCTTTCCTGAGAAAAATGGCATTGTCTTCAAAAACAGACGCATTTTGAAATTTTTCAGTCCATTAGTTGATAGTTTGGGGAAAAAGAAACCTAATTTAAACAGATTGAACAATTATGTGTGGAAATGTCTTTTCCCCACACTTGTTTTAATATATGGATGACTTTCATTTTTTCAGCTCCTGCACAGAAGTTACGTACTATCAACCAGACCAATAAACCTGCCCATATTGTTATCAGCCCCTGCACTATGGGGTTCAAATTTCACCTTTTAGTGACTGGTTGAGTATGTGTGAAATCAATACAGGAGCAAATGTGCAAATGTATCCTGGGTAACACAGGGTAGGCACTGCCCCGGGGACAGGTTTGTCCCAGCAATGCACACCATGGTAGTTCATAAAAGGGCCAGGTACCACCTCAAATTTATGACCGATGTCTTGACAAGTCCTCTAAAGAGACCACAAAACTCTTCCAAACACTCCTAGGTGAGACATGACCAGCCTGTAGGATAAGATTTACTTTCCCAGCAGCTCTTATATGACAAAAGGGACCACCATAAAAATGCATCTCCTGAAAGATGCACAGTCCCTCAAGAGCAGCTTTGAAAGGGTAGGAGAGTGAAAATATGTCACACATGGTCCAGGGGCTTCAGTGCACCAATGTTGCCTTGGTGCCTTGTTCAAACCAGTGGTAACATCCATCTGCATTCTGTTAGGAAATGGCTCATGCATGCCTCTCCTCTGTAGGGCTTAGACTTGGGCTGGTGACTCTTCCGTCACCAGCTTGCATGGACAACGCCTTGCACAGGGAGTCCCAGGATGTTACTGGAGCTCCTGCGTAGTATGGTAAAGAAATAATGAGGAGGACAGAAAAAAAAGACTCATCTTGAGAAGACATATCATGATTACTGGCAGACCAGGAGCTGGCTACATCCTACATAAACAAGGCTACTTCTCTGAAAATAACACAAAGTTGTCCTGCATTTTCTGGACTGTGTATGTCAAGGAAACACATACAGAGCCATTGCAATGAGCTGTCTTATTGCAAGAAGGGTTTGTACAAGACTTAGCTTATCACAGATATATAGCATGTGCTGCCTATGTTAGCTGGGCAGCTCTCATTTGCTTAGATTTCAGTAAAACATCCTCCACAGCTACAAACACTATGGTTGGAGAATGAGAGATACTTATAAAAATGGTAAGCTGGAGAAGGAAGTGGGTAAAGTGGGGATGGTGTCACCAAGTCTACACAGAGGTAAATGAGAAGCAAGTCATAGGAAAACTGGATGAACTTGAGGGCTTATGTTGTAGAAGCGGGGCAAAGAGTACACATCTCTTTGGGGCTAAGGATGAGAATTTCTGGACACAGTATTTTAACTTAGGATGACTCCAGGCTGCTAAGTAGATGCTGCTGAAAAAGCAGATGAAATTTCAAGATGTACAAGCAAAGTCATTCCAGTAGAGAGAAAACACACTTAGAATACTTATATGAGATATCTTGAACAATCTGCACTGCTCTGGCTACTCAAGAAAGGGGGAAAAAGGAAATTAAATAATAGGGGGGAGGGAAGGGAAGAAAAGAGGAACATGTATTTTTCTTAGCTAACAAAATACAAATGGAGAGGGACCGTGGTAGATATCTCTGAGAGAAACTCAACAACAGAGAAGAGGGACAGTTAGGTAGGCTAAATCACAGCAATGGCACCTGATCAAAAAGATAAAAGCTGTTCCTGGTGGTTGCAAAAGGCTACACATTCCTGGTGCTGCTCTGTGTACCTTGCAGCAAAGAGGCAGAGGCTGTCTCCATCCCCACATTAGCGAATGTGGTAACGGACAGCCTGGCCATGTGGCTCACCAGACTCCTGCAGCACTGTTGGGAAGTTTAACTTTGGACCATAACTGCACAGTCATTAGTGTTTACAAAACAAGTTTCCAGGGAAACAAAATTACACACTGAAGAAATAATAAGAGGCAATGTAATCAGATGTGAGAGGGAGATCATTTCATTACCTGAACCAGGCCTCATTATTCACCATTTCCCTGGCAAGAGCCGATAAATGCAGGTTAATGAATCTTAGTGCTCTAGATGAGCAAGGGGAGCACTGGCTCAGTGCTGCCGCATGCTAAGCAGGACCAGAGAATCTAACTTTCAACCAGAGGTGCAAGAGATAAAATACCAACTTATCCCCTTGCAGAACTGCAGTGAGACAGGAGAGGGGTTTTACCCACTGCTGGCTTGGTCTAACAGAGTAACCGTATCTGTGGGAATGTTGCAGTTCATACCTGACCCCAACTCTAAATGTCCCAAGATTAACGTGGGATCTGCCACATTGTCTGTGTACACCAGTGGTAGGTGCCAGGGCCAGAGCTGACTATTTAGGGAAAGACTTCCATGTCCAAGAGCATCATCTGGAGACTTCCCAGACTGTCCCAACAGTCACTAGCCAGTTCTGTACGGGTTGGGGGTGCAGAAGGAGCACCTATTAAACCTGTGAGACAATGCCAATAGCCAGGCAGGGTCTGCAGAAATAACTCAGACCGACAAAACCACAGATCACAGTGTATATCTGTTAGCATTTACAGAGCTCCAGAGGATTATGGCTCTCAGAGTACATGGGGATGTTATTCTGTCTGGGGCTGTGTCAATTTTTTAAGATTAGCCCTGTCAAATCTCTGAGAGAGGGGGTAGAAAGACCCATTTTGATGATTCACAGTTTACTAATATTTCTTTTTACCTGCGTCTTTCCCCCTGAACTCCCCTTCCTTTTTATTTTATTTTGTAAATCCTGGATTTAATCAAAGTCTGCATCTCCAAAATTGAATGTGCAATTGTCCAACATCTGAATGTCTAGAGCATCGCTCCAGCACAAGCAGACAGGTCTCATTTGACAGCACCAAGCCGACTCTCTGGAGACTCGGGACAAGGGTCTATGGTCAGCCAGAGGGTTTGGATTCCTGTTGCATGATTTCAGGCCTCCCACAGCAGTGTGGCTGGCTCCCACCCAGCTGCAGCATGGAGCTGGCCATGGGGCTCTATGCAGAATCCAGCCTCGCAGGCAGGTGCTGGGAGCAAGGATGGACTGCCTGCCCCATAAGCTCCACACTGTGACATCCAGGCTATTGTGTCCTTGTCCAAGGGGAGCAGGCTGGCCAAAGATTACCAGAAACATTTTGACTTATGCAGAAACACTTGTGAAAACATTTTTAACGACTTTGTTGGAGAAAACTCAAATGAATTCTGTATCTAATTACTATTGAACTCCTTAGCTGGAAAGCATCAAAACATTTCTCCCATATTGATTTTCATGGAAACATCAATCCAAAATGATCACTTCCAAGATCTTGGAGGGAGTAAAGCACTCAGGACCACCCAGGCTTAAACCCTCCAGAAGAACCCAGGATCCCTCCAGCAATCGCCCTCCTCCTCTCTTCTCCCAGGTCACAGGCTCCAGGGTCTAGCCAACGCCTCAGCAATCAAAGCCTCTCATTACAGCCTTTCTGCCTGGCACATTAATTTGATCTGTCATTTCACAGCCCAGTAGCTCTATCTGAACAGGTGGAACATGGCAGATTCCTCTCATTACTTTAGTCTTTGTCAAACAACCAATATTAATTTGCAGCGTTCTACATATTTCTAGATTTTCCCCTAGGCATTCATCTTTCTCTGATCAACAGCTGTATCAAATACACCACTGCATTACTAGCTCCCACATTGCTGTCTGCCTTCCCAATCTGTCCCGTAAATACGACCAGTGTTTGGCCTTTTTGGCTCCTATTTGGTGTTTGCTTACTTGTTTCCCTCTTTGCTTTCAAAATACTTGAAAATTATTAAAACATACATTCATGGCTACAAGCTGCCTTGCAGGCTTTCTTTTTGTGGCTGCAAGAGGGGATCTACCTTTTCAGAGCACCAAAGTGGATAGATATTCACTGCACACCATCAACACAATTGCACCCAGCTCCTACCACAACTGTAGCACTCTGCCAGCCGCAGCAGGGCCAGCAGAGCTGCCCAAGCCAGTGCTGCCGGATAACCTCTCAGCTCCCCAAGTGTGCTGCAATTGAGGAGCTGTGCTGCTCCCCCCCAGTTTGGCTTACTGTGGAACTCTCACTCATGGCTCAAGCTGGACACAGGTGGGCTGCAAAAGACCATTTCTAAACTGTCCCTAAATAAGACTCCCTAAAATAACACACTCCCCTGGGATCTGACAGGAGACACCCAGTCAAGTGTCCAGCTGAGCAAACCACTGCCCCTAATTTCCTGCCTGGCACACTCTGCACCCTGCCTTGTACAACACCACTGCAATCACAAAACCATGCATCCGGGCCCTTCTGCTCAGTGCATGCAAAGCTGCACCCAGGTGAGCACGCTGCCTAAGCACTCCTGCAGGTGAGGAGGCAGTCCATTCTTTCAGTCCACTCTGGGCTCCCACAATCAAAAGTGCAGCTCTGTGCTTGTGCACAAGCTTCCTAGCAGCAGCACTATTTGTACCCAGCTGCTTTTTTCTGCTGCCATCTAAATTCTGGCAGCAATAAAAATGAGTGATTGCTCCCCTGCTTGCTCATGCACCCGTTCTCCATCCATCCCAGGCCATCTGGTCACACTTGCAGATGCCATCCTTGGAAGCAAAGGGAAGTGGCACAAAGCAGCACTCCCTGTAAGTGAGGGGAAGGATTAGCAGCTCCCTTCTTTCCACCAGGTCTGACCACCTTCCCCACACACAGCCTTCCACACAGGAGGTTGTTCTCACCAACTATGAAGCTGTGGCCTCACAGACACTTCTGTGAGATAGAGGCTGGATGGAAAATCTTCTCTGCTGGTTTGAAAACTCTTCTGAGCAATGCTGTGGGTAGGCAGAGGAAGCCCAAAGCTATCTTCCCATTTCATGGCTGGAAGACAAGCAAAATTTTAGGGTGTCCCCATATTTGAGTAACTGCAGCCAGGTGCCTGGTTATTTCAGCTGCCAAGCCCTGCCTGTCCCACGAGACACAGGTGAACTGGCGGAGAACACAAGGAATAAGGAAATGCCAGCTGTTGTACTCACAGAAAAGCAGCAATTGCCTGTGCAGGAATAACAAGGAAAAACAGACTTAGTGGCTAGCTGGAGTGCTGTGGGAGCACTATGGGATCACAGGTTCAGAGATGCCCCAGCTCTCCCACATCAGCTCAACTGCAATCACTGGCTCATTTATGCAGGGCTTTCTGGATAAACCATTAAAATATTGCTGACTTTCTCCTGTTTGAATTACTTGCTTTCCCTGCCTAGTGTCATTTGCATGCCATTTTTATTTCAGCCCAATGCAGAGAGGTACGTACAGTAACTAAACCTCTGCCATTATAATTGGCAGTAAGAGCAAGGCAGCAGTGACTGCTGGGTGGACTGGGTCTTCTTTTGCCATTGGTGCTGCCCTGTGTCCTCAGGCAAGTTACTTCAGTTACTTTGGTGCACTGTTGGACAATCTCCCCTCTCTGGCTGTTGTCTCCACCAGCCATCACCTTCCACTGAGACTCCTCAGTACCGGAGCAGGGGAGCTCACCATCTTCCTTTTCTGTCTTTTTTTTTTTTTTCTGGTTCTAAAATTGTTAGAAACCATAAACTGTCATTACCTAGCCTCCTTCAATACTCTCTTGATTTCCTTGGAAACGATTTTTCTTAGATGATTTTCTCCCATAATTTTCCTTAGATGACTCTTGTCTCTGCTCTCCAGCCCTGATTTTTGCAAAGCAAAATCCTAATTCCATCAGTTGCTTGCTGAGCAGAGCCTATTTCAACACTCCAGCTGTCTTCTTTCCCTTTCTCCAAACCTCTTCAATTCTGCTCTGGCTCTTGAGCTGGACTCTATTCAAGATGCCCACACAGACTTCACCCCACACTGACTCCGTGCTTCACTGAGGTCAGTTATACTTTCATAATTGGCTGAGTTGTCACGCACTGATAAAACAGTTCAGGAAAGTTAACTCTAGCTGCTTTTACTGGGGAAGAAAATCTTCCTTTAACAGCTGTGACCATGCTATCTATTGTCCTCACTGCGATGGAGCAGGGTCAGCCCAGGTAAGGCTACCATTCCCCACAGCAATTCCTTCAGTGAGAGATCCGGTTTAACAAGCTGCTGTCTCTTTCACAATAGCCTCTCAGTTCCACATCATGTCCTGCTGCCTGGCCAGAGGTTGCTGTCTTTGATTCATCTGATTACAGTAACTCTAGCCTTCAGGGGATATACTAAATAATCCTATGAGTGAAAAATAAAATAAAATAAAATAAAATAAAATAAAATAAAATAAAATAAAATAAAATAAAATAAAATAAAATAAAATAAAATAAAATAAAATAAAATAAAATAAAATAAAATAAAAGCCAGCACTGTTGCTGTTGGGGTGTGTGTGTGTGTGTTTATTTTTTAAACGAATCATTACACCAATCTAGTTTTGGGTAAGGTCATTACCCATGGCATAGAAATAAGCTTAAAAGTATTGCCAACCAGATGCCAGGACCAGAACTTGACTTTTTTTTTTTGTTGTTTGTTTGTTTTTAAATCTGTAAAAGGTCCTACCAGCATATTCATCATATCTACATCATAGAACAAGTTGGGAAAGATTTTTGTCATCCTTCAGATAGTTTTAAAGCAATGACTACTTCCTCATTCCAAATGAAGAAAGGTCAAAACACCAATTCCCCCCTCACCTACCTTCCAAAGCATCTCAAATTGGGCAAATTATTTTAAGTTTCAAGAGTGTAAAACTTCATTATTTGTCTTTTTCAGTATTTAATAGCCTGTATTTACTAATGTTTCAAAACAAAAGGATTTGGACTAAAAGGCAAAATCACCGAAATCACTGAAACCGTGTTTTTCCAACGAGGTAAAAAGACTATTCCCCCAACCATTTCTTTGAGGCCAGCAGCCATTAATTTGTTTCAAGACTACTTTCAGTTTAAACATTTTGGAACTTTCTGCCTGATCAGACATTGTGGAGCATTCCCAACATGCTTGAAAGGTGACTCGCAGGAACTATATGATTTTGCTGTCAGCAGATGGGCTGTGCAAGCAGTAGATTTCTCCTTGGTCCTGTGTGGCTACTCGGAAAGCCAGCTCTGCCCATATTGGTACCTCTCGCTTCTCATTCATCCCTCTCCAAACAGCTGCACTACAACTATGTGAGGGATGCGCCATCCCTCAGAGCCCAGCTGCGGTACCATGGTGCCCCCATCAAATACATACATACTCATGGATTTGAAGCCAAACGATGACACAAAGCGCCGCCACAGTCCCACAAAATGAGGGAAAAAATAGATTTGAAGCTGAAACAAGAAAAGGAAGACTTCAATTTAAAACATGCATGTTGGTTTTGGGCCTGTGCTGCTACTTACCCCCCCCTCACACACACACACACACAAATAGCCAGGAAGAGGACACCTCAGCAAGGGCACGTCATCTACAGGTACGGAGAATGAGAACAGGGTGACTCTAGGGACTTGAAAGGGGACAACACAAAACATCCTAAAACTGAGTTGTGCAGCCATTTCCTAGGACTACCCGTCTGCTGGGATGACCTGCGGCCAGCTCCTTCCTCCAGAGAGGCCAGACTGGCTTTGGCAGGGCAGATGTATTGCTACCATAAGTCGGTCAAGCAGAGGTTAGATGGAGCACTGAGCATCTTTTTCCGCCCAACCGGAACATTTAAAGAAAAAAAAAAAAAAGAAAGAAAGAAAAAAAGAAGAAAAAAAAAAAGAAAACACCTTTTGATATTGCCTGACTGATTCAACGCTCAGAGGCTGCTCGAGGCTGCCCAACAGCCACCAGCAGGGCAGGACCGAGTGCCAAACGACTCCGTTTTCCGGCGCCTGCTTCGCGATGCAGGTCGCGGAGCCCCCGGGCGGGGCAGGCAGGGCCGGGGGCTGCTCTGGGCGCAGGGGGGTCCCCGCCCGCCCCCGCACCCCGCGCCGCGGGTGCCGGCAGCGGAGCCGCAAGCACGGCCCCACGCTGCTCTCTGCTGGGCAGCGCCGCGCCGCGCAGCCCCGGCTGGAAAGCGGCCGGGGGCCGAGAGGTGGTGCGGCGGAAACGCATGGATTATTATTAAGTTTGACTTCTCACCCCTGAGCCGCCTCTGCAATGGAAACGACTGGCGCGTGTGGGTGTGTTATGTTTGCTTTCATAAGCTAGGCCCCTCGCTGACTTACATGTTTATACGAATAATACAAGCACCATTTGTAATACCTCTTTTTAAATGTTTCCACGTTATAGATGTGGCTTTTTAGGCTATTTGGAACTGCTAATGTTCTAAGTTCTCTTTCCTGCCTGAAAACATACTTCTGCTTTGAGCCAATCCAAAATGAACATACTTCTTTTCCAGTTGTACTTTTCTTTTTCCAAGAGTTTTCCTCTCATTCCTGTTTAGTTTGATTCAAAACAGAACCATTTGAGCCTTTTTCCTTAAAGAAAAAAAAAAAAAAGAAAGAAAGAAAAAAAATATATATCTATATATATCCCACCATACAAGAAAAAACACAGGCACTTAGATCACTTGCCCAGCACAGAGCAACCTCCGTTTACCAGGAACACTACATTGGTCAGCACTGCAGATTTTTCAGCACAACACACACTACGATGTTTGGCAGCAGACTGCACGGGTGAGGAAGATGCCCAGGTGTGCTGCCTCTGTGCTGAGGGACAGCAATTCTTTGATAACCCTCAGGGGCTATTGAACAACCCCAGGTGCCAGGACAGAGTTGCGATGGGTAAGGAATATGAATGCTGACTCTTAAATATTTATTAAGACTCCTCAGCACATGCCAGCTTTCAGCAACGCAGGGAGTAAATCAGCTTACCCAAAGAGAACAGAATAACTGGGTGCTCTGCAAAGATGGAAGACGCTCATGCACACGTACACACACACAGAGGGATTCCAGCTCTGCTAGAGGTGAGGAATGCAGACCTCATATTCAGAAACGTGCTGATTTTCTTACATTCGAATATAGAGAAAGCACCTAGCCAGGCCCCCAGCCCTTGAGAATTTGTCTTCTGTCGCTCTTCTGGGAGGCTTAGATGGTACAAGATCATGAAAATAGCTCTTAGAAGCCTGTAAGGGAAGTCTAGAGCAGAAGCCAAAACATTCCTTCCTAACTTCCCTAAGAAAATGATTCCTGAGGTTGAGCCTTTCCATCTGAATCTCCCAAAAGCTTAGGATCATGGAACAGGTGGTGGTACTTCCCACCCGACCAACTGCTCTCCACAGCTCCATGTAAAAGGCTGAAATCTCATTTTTCAGGTCAAAAAAAAACTCCAAACAAAACACATTAAAAACAGAAAATTGCATTTTATTTGCAATACAGTGTTGATTTGTCACAAAAATATCAATATAAAACATACAGCAAGGTATGCAGCTTGGGCATCGAGCCATTATCCACAATCCTTCAATGTCCAGAAACAGTGACAAAGCCCTGAGAGGAAGGGACAGCTAGAAACCCTGTTGCATTGTTCCCAAGGAACTATTATCACAGTGAGAGAGACATTCCTCAGCACACAAAATGTATGCATTCATTCCACAGATCTTTTCTTCCCTTTATTGGGAGGTCACTTGTATTTGGGAGCGCAGACTTACGCTTCTACCTAGGAACTGGGGAGTTAGGTTAAGAGAGCCTAACTTTTCAATAATCTCATGATATCAGCAAATTTTGGACTACTGGTATTACAAGGCAGTTCTAACCTTCACTTGGGGTAAAGTTCTGCTTCTCTTGGCTCTACCGGAAGACTAATAACACTGTCCAAACCTTTGAAAAGCACTCTAGTCTCCTTTGCAAGGAAAAAACACAGCCTGAATGAAACATGCAGAGAACAATAAAAAAAAAAAAGTCTTGATGAGCGTAGAGAGAGCAGACAGCAGAAATCAAAAGTTACTATTTCAGTCTGTAGAACCTAATTACAGATTATTGGAAACAAAGAATTTTTGAATTATGGACAGATGAATGCTGGGAATGAAGCATGACACAAAAAAGATGACTATTTGTAGATCTCAGGGGAAATAATGATGAAGAAGCCTGCTTTTCACCATGTCATAGCCTTATTTCCAGTGATGAAAGTTTTTTGCTACTCAGCATTAAGATGCATAGATGAAATGAACACACACTGTAGAAAATATCAAATCCTGACCAGCCTCACAGCATTGAGCAAGGTTTAGAGAAAAAATTATTCATATTCCCTAAGCTACAGAGCCAAGCAGCAGCACACTCCTGCAGCTCACCTCCAACTGGGGAGCAAATGTGGAGGGCAAAGCGCAGCAGAAGGTAGCAACTGCACACTGCCTGTAGCACACAGGTGCATGCAAGCACAGCACCTCGTCTTAAATTTCACATGGCTGGGGAGCACCAGAATGTGTTTTTCTTCTCCTCCACACCAGTATGCACAGTCCAGCTGGATACTGGTTGGATGCAGTTAAGCGTGCCCAGTCCATCAGCCTGGGGAGGCTGCAGAGCATTTTTCTGCCCTCTCAACCAAATTGTCTGGGGAGGCATGTTCCCCCTTAAACATACATCTCTAAAAATAAATAGTATGGCTTGCTTTCATCTGAGGGTTGAACTTTGAAGGGCAGAGGGTTGATTTTGCTGTTGTTGTTTTGCATTGTCACTTTCTAATGGTTAAAGAAAAAACACATCTATGTTAAAAAATTGTCATCCAAATGGCCATCTCATTCACGAAAGTATGTGAAGCCAGACACAGTAGGAATCTCATGTTCCTTTTCCTTTTTGGGATTTACAACATGGCTGTATCTTTCACCTCGGTGACATTCCAGATAGGGACCCCAGTTTGCAGTGGGCCTGCAGCAGCTCACAATACGCTGGAAAACAAAAAACAAGAGATACTTAATGTCCTACCTTAGTCTGTAGGATTCTTAAAACTCAATAAAGCTGTAATTCTGAATATGCCCTGCAACTCAACCAATAGCAGACAAATTATCTATGTGTTTTTTTTTAAAGCATTCCAAATGTCTTTGTGTTCAGTAGATTCAGCCACAGAAATTATATAAGCAAAGAAAGCTGTGACCAGCGGGACTCCTTGGCAAAGCTTGGCAAAGAGAGCATATCACAATTCCTACATTTGCTCATTTCAGTGAGGAATAGGAAGCAAAACTTCAGGAAAAAAAAATATATATATATATATTTTTTATATATATATATATATTATTTTTTTGTGTGTGTGTTTTTTTTTTTTCTTCAAAGTTTAAAGGTAGATGGAATAACAACAGAAACCACGAAAAACACTGTTGAATGTGTGGGCGCACTCCCAGAGAATTAGATTTTATCTTCATATCAGATCACAGTAGTGTACATTTACCTCCAATTAAACTACCAAAGATGTGCTTTCGTCTAAAAACGCAGTTGATGACACCTTGAGGTACTGAACATGCTCTTGAAAAGAGGGCACACAAATTCCTTAAAATTCCAAGGAAAGTGAGATTTGATGCTCTGACAGATTTTTTGTGCCCTTACCTGACAAATGTTTCCTTCTGCTTTAAATATTTTTACAACAGCGACAATGGGAATCCAGATGACACAGAAGATAATCATACACCAGCCAACAGCAGTTCCCCAGGCTGGATATAACACTGAGCCATAAGTGGGAGTTGAAAACGTGACCAAAGACCAAACCAAAATTGCCTATTAAAATGAGAGAGAGAGAAAGAGAGAAGCAGAGTTCCACATAATTAACTTGCACTGTATTTCCAAGGTAGTTAAAAAAAGGACTATCTACAAATACTGCACAGTTCTCTCTTGCTTTCTGAACATGAGATTTGTTTATGCATCCCAACACTTCAATTACATTTACATTTAAACAGAATGAGATTTCTGGGTTCTGTTGCAATGTTATGCTGGAGAATATACGTGTCTGCAAATCTCTTGGATTTGTGATATTAATAAATTCTGTAATACAAATATAATCCAACCATCTACAACTACAATTAGAAATGCAGGAGTAATGAAAAACTGAGATGCATGTGACAGCACAGATGAAAATCTTACAGCTGGACATCCAAAGAGTAAATTCATGTCAGGGGTCTGTCCAGAAAATGGGATTTCTCTCAAACAGGAGAGTCTAGGTTTTCAATTCATCATTGCAGACTGAGAGAACAAGAAATTATCTGCTAGGGCAGACTCTGGTTGCTCTGTGTTACTCCTTGAAACGTAGATTCATCTCACTAGCTACTGATCTGAAGGTCTAGCTTCTCCTGGAAAGGACCGAGAAAGGAGTGATATGTATAGGAAAGCACGGGTAGCATATAGATTGGTCTACTGACTCCATCATACCTTGTCTCTACATACGGTGCCCAGACATTCATCTCATGTCTGCATGAAAACCCATTCTATATCAAATTAATAAATTCTATCACACTAACGTAATCCAGTCATCTGCACTCACCACTAACAGCACAGGAGTAAGGAAAAACCAGCACATTCTCCACCACAGCCAAAAGAAACAGCTTTTCTTTCCAATCATCATCTCAATGTCTTCGATAAATCTGTTTCCTCCTGTTGAAAAACAATTACATGGTGCATTGTAAAGCTGGTATGTATCTTGCAAGTGTGGTTACTTAAAAGTAATAGAAGAAAGGTCTCCAGTTCTGTGATAACAAGATGAAAGACTTTAACCGTTAGGAAGTTATAAATATTTTATTGCGTAATATAAAACATTTAATATAGATTGTGCCTGTGATTGTATAGTCAAATCATGTCTTTTCAATGCAAAAAAATTACCGTAAATGTAGACGATGCCTATTATCTCCAGGACAGCAGCAATAAGTATTCCCCATCCAGCACAGAAATGATCTATTAAGTTAACCCAGTAAATTCCTGCCTGTAGAACAAACAAGAAAGAGGCAAAAATTTACCTGGTCCCCAAAATTTATTTATGTAAATAAAATAAGTTGTGTCATTCAAATCTTTTTAACTAGTTACCAGTCCGAGTTTTTTAAATTCCTGATTCTTTGAGTTAAGTACGCATCTGTGAACACTATTTTATTTAAATATCTCTATGTAAAATTGAAAAGCACATCTGATGAAATACTATAGATCTGCATATTAACAAGATACGTATACATGCAAAGTATATATAAACAGCTGATAGCAAGATTCAGCTTTGGAACTTAACAGTATCAAAGCATCAGCTTCACAGGAATACAAGAAAGAATATAAGATTAAATGTTGGCAAATATTGCTTCACCAGCTTGAATATTGAGCAACAGGAATAGCTATGCCAGTTAATAACTCTGATAGGTTTGTATATTCCTACACACACAAGTGTCCCAGAGTGGTTAAACACAGCTTTAAACACCTGAATACAGTAGTAGGATCACAAAGCAGGGAACAAGCTTTATAACACTTCACACTCCTTCATATTAAGTCCTTTGCAAATTTCTCTGTCTCATTTTATAACCTGTTTTTTGCTTGACCATACAACTGCCTATTCACCACAACCATCTTCATTACATTCTCAGACTAATCGCATGCATAAATCTGTGTTTCTAATGTAAACATTGCAATGAACCTTTACATCCTTAAGAGCAACTGCCTCAAGAAAAAGTAGAGTGTACAGAAAATTCCATATATTTCAGAAGTAACCATGAGCTAATTGTTTTTTATGACTTGAACAGGCTATTACTCAAATGCTGTCCTGTCTGTTAGTCGGTTATGAACACAAAGATCCCATCTACGTCTAGAAACAGTTCCCACAGTGCTGCAGATATACTGTATACATATGCTTGAGATTACACAGATAATCTCGTAAACTGAAGAGCAAAAAGTCAGGTTGATGCCTCACAGGCTATTTATAGGCCTTCTATTTAAAAGCATATCTCAGTTTAGTATCCACAGAAAGCTTTGAAGAACCTAAAGTTTCCCCATGAGAATTTCCACTTTGCATGTCCCGCACATTGACAAGATTCATGATTCTCTCAGATCCATAAAAAAAAAGGAGCACTCAGGGAAGCCCTTGTCACACTGTGAAGGGATGATTTGAGTTATCACTTGCCACATAACTAAAGCCATTGCCAAAGAAAGTTTAATGCCTCACCTGAGTAACACAGATAAGACCAAGAAAGAAGAGCAATATGCACACACCCAGGGTTATAGGGATTCTCAACTTTTTCATCATTTGGGGATATATATCTTGTATGGTGGTTGTAAGTGTTTCTGCAAGGGAAGGATAAGCATGGGTTTCGAACAGAAGCAGCACAATTACAGAAGGACTTTTCATTTGAAAAGCAATGGGTTATTTAGAGCCTCACTCACCTATGGTGGCAAATTGAGAGTCAAGGCCCAAGAGCAGAAGCATGAAGAAAAATAAAAAGGACCAAAGAGGAGAAACTGGTAGCTTGGAGAGAGCCTCTGGGTATGCTACAAATGCCAGATCAAAACCTGCAAAGAAGTGGAATGAAAGATGTTACTGTTATGCCTTGGTCGAAGTAGGTCCCTATATTGACAACAGCCTTGTGCAGATCAACCTACCTGAATCTACAACCTCTGAGACAGGTCTCTCCAGCACAAATGCCATATGTCCCAAGACGGAGAAAATTGCAAACCCAGCAAACACACTGGTGAGGCAGTTTGTTACACAAACAAAAATAGCATCCGAGTAGCAGTTGTTGTGGAACTTATTGTACGAAGACAAAGCAACAAGCCCACCCCATGCCACAGACAGGGAGTAGAATATCTGAGTGGCTGCATCTTTCCAAACCTGTCAGAAACAAGAACATGAGAGTTACTGTACTACTTATAAAACATACCACAAATATTCAAGTCTTCCCTCCATGGCAGCTCCAGGATTTTTCTACACTTAGTCAAAATATCTAATTTTATTTCATATGAATTTCAGAGTAGGTGGGTTATAACTTCCTAGTGACTCTGCAGTCTCCAGCAAAAAATAATATCATCTGTGATCTCAGGAAGGTCACATCCCAAGTATGTTGCCAAATATGTAAGCCTTGTTGGATTAACCCTGAAGAAGAGATTCAATTCATTCACATATGTAGGTTGTCAAGATAGGAGTCTTGTCACAGTGCCAATGAATAAGGAAAACCAGGACAGGGTATGAGAAATGAGAGTTTCCATGTGCTCACCCACTTGTGTTCCTCACACCATGACCCAGACAAACCACTTCTGTGAGAAACTGTGCCTCTGCTGCAGCCCCACAGTTAGTGCCAAATGCTTGCAAAAAATACCACAAATTAAGTGCACTGAATATTTGCTTTTCTTCAAACAGATCTAATGCTGTCCTAAACTAGAACAGCAAAAAATCCAGGCTCCCTTTGCATGCAGTGCCTTTCCCTGTCCATCTAATTTTTTGAGCTAAATTGCTGTGCAAGGCACAGCACGAATTTCCAACTCAGGTGGTCCTTCATTTTTCTGATAAAGGCCCTTGAAATCTTTAGCAACGTAGGCCTCGCAAGGAAGCAATGCTCGCTCCCACAGCAAGAACTTTCTCAGGCTTTGCTAGGATGAAACCCATGCCTCCAGAGAACTACTTGGAGGCAATACAATAGAAATTGCTACTGTCTGGTGTGGTAGGGAGGAAGCAGAGGGTATATACTTTTTAGATCAAGCATAGCTAGAACAGGAACTTGGACTTCTTATAGAGCTGGAAAATCAGAACCCAGCTGTGGATAAGGAACCAGGGCAGGAAGTGAAGAAGCATTTGACTGGATTAAAAAATAAAATAAATAAATAAATAGCTCCATAAATGACAAGCCCATACAACCACAGAAGTTTGTCATGCCTCCAGACCTCACACTATGTCTCACCTCTGCCTCCATCAGCTTGGTGATGTTGGACTGTTTCCCAATGTAGTATTCAATGCCATCCAGAGCACCTTCCAGGGTGGCACCTCGTACCAGTAAGATGAGCAGGATGACATAGGGGAAGAGTGCAGTAAAGTAGACAACCTGCAGAAAGAAGGGTGGGGACGCACATTAGCAGTGAGGGGATGCACAGCCCTCTGTGCATGAGGAATAATGAGTGTTTAGGCTAAGAGCTGCTGGTACAAACAAAGAGCAGATGATTAGGGAAGTGAGGCTGAAGGTGAACACACATGTCAAACACTAATCATCTGGCTTAGCCAGTTCTGGAACTTCATTCCAGCAGAAAGCCCAAGCCACATATCCACTTCTTAGATACCACTTGATCAGTTTCAGAAATGTTTTCTGGTATGATTTACTGCAGTAGCAAGGCCTAAACTCAACTACCCCAGCTGCCTCTTGCTAGGCAGTGTTTCTAGCGAATGAGAGCTTGGAGACAGTCTAAATTAGGTTATCAGGATGGAATTATCTCCTGTTGAGACTGAAAAAGAAAACCATGCTGGAAGCTTTTATTTTTACTGGAAACAAAGATTTTAAGCTCTCCCAGACACAGATCTTTTCTGTTGTTTGTCTATTCAACTTCTAGCATGATGGGATCCAGGCCAGCAGCAGGGCCCAGCAGTGCTATTATGCTGCAGGTTATATTCAACAGTACTATTGTTTCTCTAATCTTGGTTTCAGTGTTACACAGCCAGATAATTGACACAATACTTCTGATTACATCAAGCCATAGCACTACACCATCATATGACCGGTTGTCATATTTAAAGACCTCCTTCACATATATTTGCCCACAATGGCCAATTCTCTCCACTCTTCATCTTTTCCCAATTCCTTCCCAACTAGATTGTTCTGATTCTTAACTTTTCCTCAAAGAGCCTTACCTTAATACAAGAACAGAAGTGACAGTTGGAAGAGCCATTTGCTGGGAACCCAAGAAATGTGAGTATAAGAAGAGCATTATGCCAGCAAAAAACAAGGCTGGGAAAGCACAGGTATTCCACAGGTAATCCAGTACTGAGAGAGACGGTAGAAAGCTTGAAATAGAAAAGGAAACTAGAGGGAGATATTAGAATGAACAAGAGCAAACAGGTAGTAAGGAATCACAGAAGGCAGGAAAAAATGAAATTCAGCCTTCCTGAAGTCTGGAGAGGAACTCACCTACCCCAGGAGAACCCAGGCAGCCAGGGGAGCTCAGCAGAACCAGAGTCTGAAAACCAGCATCTGTGGGGACCTGGCCCCTAAAATCTGCTTGAAATCTTGAATATAAACAAGATTTCACAACCAAGTAGGAACCAGTACCTGCGTATCTGTTTGCAGGACTTGACCTGTATTGTCCAAACATCTCAGCTAGTCTGTAGGTGCAAATTATTGGGTGTTACCAGGGCGGGCAGGTGTGTGCAGTCACATGCACATGTCCATCACAACAGGCCAAGCAACTGCCAGAATTCAGCCTGGATCACTTGCATGACAGCACGATCTCTGAATACATGGCCCTGGTAGAGCCAGGAAAGCAGTGCATTAAGTAACTGCTGTGCAATCAGCACCTTACTCATATTTTATGTAACAGTTATGAAGCCAAGGAGCAGCAACAACATCTAATTCAGAGACCAACAGAGGGTAGTGGGTTAGGATTGCATCCTGCCTTGTGCTAGCCTCCCTCAAGTCCAACTGACATTGGAAGTGCTGCTAGGCAGGATCAGGCAAGAAGTCTGCTGTCTGCTTTTCCTAAATTACCTTTCCAGAAGATTTTATTCCTTTAAACAATGCAGCTCCAACAATCATCCAAGACAGGAGGAGGCACAGGGCCAGGTACCACACGATGTTACCAGTCTCGTCCAGCCCACTTGAGCGCTGGAGAGCCACTTTACTGAAAGCACAAAACACTGCAATGAGAACAGAGTGACAGCAGAACACACTCCCCTTTGGCCCCTTCCTAAAGGTAAAGGAAAATGTGCTGCTTTCTGCAGATATTACAAGACCCTGCAGACGTTTTCATGAGTGTGCAGTTGTAACTGCATGATTGGAGTTGAAAAAATATTTAACTGCATGTTTTTCACTTTTTAATTTCCGCCAGCCCTCAGTTCTCCATATGTCTTCCATCATGACTACCACAGCCTTTCAAGTTAACCATAAAATTCTAATGGCAGAAAAAGAGCCTGTGAGAAGAATCAGTTCCCAGGCAAATAAAAATAATGTGGCTAAAGAAACAGTTTTCACAGTAGGCCCAGGTTCAGAAGGTGAATATATTTTACACAATAACTCCTTAAAAAATATATATATATTATATATATATATACACACACACACACACACACACCATATATAAAGACATGATGTAGTTCCAACCAGGACTCAAGAGAAGAGGACTTCTTTAGATGGATTATTTTTCAGTTTGCTACAGATTGACTCTTTTGCTTCCATATATATAATTTTGAGTGCCCAGCCTCACCAATGAAAACTTAAGTTCTGTCTGCACAGATTTACATGCCCACACTCCTTGACTAGTTTGTGTCTTACTTACTTCCAGTACTGCTCACTGGGAAATTGCACTGGTTTATAGTTTATGGTGTCATTGATACACGTGAGATTGTTGCTTGTGATGAATGAGTAGTTTGCATGAATGATTTCTCCATTTAAGGTTGCATTGCAGTCACTTACTGAAAGAAAAAGTGAAACAGAAAAAAGGACCTATTAACAGGCAGTATAATAGGCTTGCATTTTTTTTTATCACTAAGTATGTTTTCTCAAGTTATAGCTTCAGTTTTTCTACTAAAGTGGCAACATTTAGAAGTAAATTTGAACTACTACTTGCAGCTGTGAGTTTATTACTCTGAATGTAAATCTAAACACCAGAAATCTGGTGTGCTTAGCTCCCCCTTTCACTTTTTGTAAAGAGTACTTGCAAAAGGCAGAACTGAGGATAGTTAAGATCTGGGCCTTAGTTATTCTATGAAAACCTTTGTCCCAAACCAAGCTTACATGCTGTTTATCCTCTAGCAGCTTGACATTATTATGGTAGAGGACTTCTAAAGAACTTTAAACATTTTCATTACTGTCATTGGTTTTTGTTGTGGTTGTTTGTCAGTCTGTATTTGGGGGAGGGGGTGCTAGAACATCAAACAAACATGATCTGCTCTCAGTATTGAAGAACAGCACTGTATCAGCACTTAGTGTGGAAGTCTGGTTGAAGAATACTTGAGATCATCACCTTCAGTTGTGTTTTGTATTGCTCCAGCACTTTGAAATTCTAGGTTAAAACATGTTTGTTCTACTCATAAGCAGGAGTCTTTTTTTTTTGTTAAATAAAACATCTTAACTTCATTTTATGAAACCTATGAATCTTATGAGATATTACCAAATATACAGTTAATAGAGTTACAATTAGATTAGCTTTTTAAACAATATAATCCATCATGATCCTGTCCCTGTTATTTTAATAATTTCAGAGGTTACATGGCAACACATTTCCAACTGGGCTAATAATTAATAATTATCTCACCAACTTCACCTTTTGCCTTAAACTGGTCTGATACGGAAATTGGTGAGATTAGTGTTTGGCAGTACGTGGACTGCCAAACATCAAGAACAATAGCATGGAGATATGCTCTAAACATAGAATAAAGTGCAAAACCAATGCCTTGTTGGTGCTTGGGATTACCATAGCCACAGGAGAGGCATGAAAGTACCCCCAATAAAAGAATAAGAATGTGTAAGAAGAAAAGTAAGAATATAAAAAGTAAGAATACTTTTGTTTCACATAAGGGAGGTATTTACTTTGCCATGAAGCCCAATGAAATGGGAACACAGTATTTCTTCTAGTATGTACAATCCCCAGAAACATTAGAGCTTAAAAGAGAAAAAAAGGCAACCAACAAGGAAAGTCCACCCCACCTCTCTGTAGATTTCCTAAGTACCCAAAACTGGTAAAAGGGAAGCAGACAAGCTTCAGGCTTGTGTGTTTAGAGACAAAATCCAGGAACAACTGTTTCAAGCCATCTTGCTCCTATAATTTCTCCCAGAAAACAGCACGAAGTACAATTTTTCAAAAGAGTAATATTAAGCTATATCTGTTAAGTTGAGTACTTAGGCGTGTTTTGCTGCAGAACTCATCTGCCCATGAAAAGCAATCTGACCATGGTAGCACTTTTTGAAATGAGGCAAATAAGTAGTAGAGTGCATAAGCGATGATAACATTGTAGTAGATTGCCACAAACGTTGAGATGATGACCATCGTGACGCCCACTCCTAAGAAAGAGAAAAGACATTTGTCTTAATTACTCTGATCTTGGGCTGAAAAATTGAACAGCCTTCAGTTGAATTTTAAAAAGTTACTTGGGAAAAAGATTACTTTTAATAATTGCAAACAGCCACCATGAAATGGTGAAACCATAAAATGAGAGGTATAACCAACTCAGATGTGGTTTTCAAACAGAGTTTGAATAAGACCCATAGAAAAACTGGGATAGTTGTTAAGTCCAAGTCTAAAGGAGAAATTCAATATTTTTGTTCTCTCCTAGTTCAGTGGGAAGCTTTGATTGCTTAGTAAGATAAAAGAAACTATACAAAAACTAGGACTGATCAAGACATTCTAAAGATCCTTGTGTAATGATTAATTTTGCCAGTAAATGAGAAACAACACAGCTTAGTCTATCTCTGTGAATAATACTGTTATCCTCCTTTGTTAAAATTAACATTGTTCTGAAAGTTTGGGAAAATCTGCTAAACAGGTCTTAATTGTTTTAGAGTGTATATTTAAATTTTTATCTTCACAGATACATAAAGCATTAGCTATGTCTATAGACTTTTGCTTTGCAGATAAACACACTGCTCTTCTCAAAAATTGTTGTTTGTGCTGCAGAATGGAGACTGGCAAAAGGAATAAGTATTTAGCCAATCAGCTAGATTGTAATCCCTTTTGTTTCTGTAGAGCAGGTGGCAAGTAAAGTTCTTACTGTATCAGAAGAAACTTCCTTGTTCCTACATTAATTTCTCTGATAGATAAAGAGGACAAACAAGACCAATTACATAGTCCTTTACACCCATCAGTAGAAGTCCTGGATGAATATAATTGAGTAACGCATGCAGCCAGTTGCTTCCAAATGCATGTCTTCATATCAAATTCAAACTCTCACAGAGATATGCAAACTACTACTACAGAATATAATTTCTCTTATCACAAGAGGCACCTCATCTTATAAAGCTGGCGTCTAACCTATTTTATCATAACAACAGATGAATCCCAATGCAGTGACGTGGATGAATGCACACACAGTGGTGCACAAAACAATCAACCCTGTTTTCCTGTGCCAGCTCCAGTAGCCAAACACAGAATTAGCAAATCAGCATGGAATTGCTTTGTGAGGTATTTAGGATATATACGTAAAGAAACAGCAGTAAAGTTAAGTTCCGAAAAATGATTTGCAACCTCTTACATACAGTGCCAAGTATTTAACTAGGGTTTTCCTCACACAGCAAGCTCTCTAACTTTCCTCTCTCTGGACAGCTGCAGTTAGCCTGGCAGGCTGCATGACACCAGGGCACATCACAGATAAAGCCCCTCATAATTAACAACTTCATGGAAAATCATTAACCCACACCTATTTATTAGTCCACTAGTGAGAAAGATATATATCTGAGAGTGTAACACTAACCTTGTAATGGTAGGAATATTCTCCACACAAAAAATGACTTCTCATAGTTAATAGATGTGGATTAATGATTAGTCCACGGAATTGTTTATTAATAAAATGAGAAATAACTATAAGAAATTTTGACGATACCCACCTTGAAACAATGGTAATATTCTCCAGACAGAAATTGGCCCTAGACTGGCAAACTGCCCCAGGGAACATTCCATGAAAAATAAAGGCAAGCCAGCTAATGCCAACATCAGTGTATATGGGATTAGAAAAGCACCTGAAGGAAGAAGGAAAAAAAAAAACAACATATAAAACAATTAATATTTCAGTAGTCACCACAGTTGTAGTATATTTTATACTCCTGCTTTTCCCTGCCTCAAATAACCCACTGATTGTTTGTTTTGCTTTTTGCAGAGTATAGATTTATAAACCTTTTTTTCTGTAAGACTAAATAGTACCTATGATGAAGAGACACAGATTACCAGAAGAGCCAATTATTTACATAGTATTATTTCTCTTATAGAATTAAAAGCATTTTACAAGAACTACTGAAGACTGTTCTCAGAGAAACAGGAGCACTGCTCAGCTGTAGGCTCCATTGGCTTTGTCTGCTTTCTATTTCATCTTCTGGCTTTTAATTTAAAGAGGAACAGAACCATCTCTTCATGTACTTAACTGTGAGTTGCAGCTGCACTGTTAGAGTAGCTACTGGATGTCAAAGCATGAAAATTATTTTATATGGTTGGCTGACTCCTGTGTCAAACAGGATCTCAGCACGGCTTTTGTGTGAGTCCATCTTAAAGTGCACATTAACCTGATATCAATGAGAACCCTGTTCTGTGAAAGGGATTGGCACTGCTTTTGTGTGTGTTCAAAAAATAGGGAAAGTGAGAGTTCAGCTTTCCTAAACATGACCTGATATCCACACGTGTAAGTGAACTGAAATCCATCCTCTTTGCTGTCAAACATAAAAGCAATCAAGGACCCAGTACTACAAGGAACTGCAAATACCTGCTGTAACTTAAGGATGTAAATCCCCCCTCCGAATTAGCTGGGGCAAAGAAAGGATACAAAAAATGGCACAGATATGCTCCAAACGCTAAGCTTTCTGCTGCAGCGGATACAAAGCCACCTAGTAGATGGCATAATGTCATGGCTTGTTTTGTTTTCACAATTTTCTTCAACAACCGTAACTAAGACAACTGGGCCAATAACCTCAAACCAATAAAACTTCTGTACCAAGAATCTCATCTTGTGTTTCACATGCAGCTGAAAGCACTGTGTTGCATTCAGAAACCAGAATTTGACTTAAAATGACTGTTAGGCAGAGTAAAGAAGTCTATACGGGTAAGTTCTCTGCAGTTACTTGGCATTTACACTCTCTTTAATTAGGGGCAGTTGTCTGGCAGGTAGACAAAGCCCTGGGATCATAGGCGGGGAATCCAGAGCCTCCATTTGGCTTTGCCACTAGTTTATCCTGTTAGCAGGTAAAGGTTCTCTCTGCCTCACATTTCTCAAGTATCTGGGGATACTTGATATTATGGGGATAATTATCAAGCTTGGATTAATTATTCCGGCTTAGCTTGCTTGCTGGGCAAAACAAAGGTTGAGAGATAATTCAATTGCTCTCTACAAACATATCAGAAGGTTAACACTGAGGAAGGATAATGGCTATTTAGGTTAACAGAGGATATTGGCACATTGATAAAAAGATGCAAGCCTGTCACGAGTAGATCATTAGAGCTCTGGAATACTCGGATGGAAGTTTGCAGTTAAAACTCAATATTTCCCTCCTCAGGTGGTACCCAAAGAACACAGAGATGCTTCTTCCTCCTCTTGCATTTCCTATCAGTGGGCATTATGCCATTTCCCAAGGAGGTGCTCACATCCAGCTTTGACAAAACACACCCAGCCTCAGGGCTTGCCTTCACCACTCTCAGAGACAACAAGGTGTGCCCACCCAAAACGGCCGTTCAATACAGTTACCTCCACCGTTCTGGTAGGTGAGATAGGGAAAACGCCAGACGTTGCCCAGGCCCACAGCGTAGCCCACCATGGAGAGCAGGTA
The DNA here is from genome assembly GCF_040182565.1 of Anser cygnoides. Classification (NCBI taxonomy): domain Eukaryota; kingdom Metazoa; phylum Chordata; class Aves; order Anseriformes; family Anatidae; genus Anser; species Anser cygnoides. Next base: position 12,797,063 of record NC_089885.1, on the reverse strand, counting down.
GTCAGCTTTGTTCGACCAGTTGCCACGTTCCAAGTTCTCATCGCTGTCACTGGCATGGGCGTCTTTTTCATTTGACAAACTGAAGTCCTTGGAAGAGAAGAAGGATGGCTTGGGATCACTCACCCCCGATGTGAGCAGGGCTGTCATATCCTCACTTATCTGTCCGCAGCTGCACCTGGGCATCACTGAGCAGGGCAGCTACACAGGGAAGGCAGAGCCAGGCGGATTGCCAGTCCAGCTGGTCCCTGGCCAGGCAGCATGGACCTGTTAGAGAATGTCGTCCCAGAGAGCCCAAAGAATCTTCAGGGACAGTCTTGCCCTACTCCTACCTCAGCCCCTGTGGGGGCATCACTTCCAGGGGACACCCCCCCCTACTGTGCCCCTGTACATGCCAAGGTGCACCCCTACCTGTCCAGGTGTTGACCCCAACTCATCCCCCTTTGCTTACATGTCTGAGTGCCCTTATATTCTTGTACCTGCCTGAAGAAGCTTTAATGCCTGCTAAAGTGCAACCATACCTCACCTGTCCAGCACTTCCATAGCTGCCCAGGTACACACACCCTTCCAGCCCAAGTGCCCCACGCCCACATGGGATACCTTCATATCCTGCCTGCTTAGGTTCACCCATACCTGTTCTCCCACACCTGCCCAGGTACCCCCATCGCCCACCTGCCCAGGTGCTCTCATACCTGCCCAGGTGTCTCTGTACCTCACCTGTCCTTCATGCTTTCATACCTGCTCGAATTCCCCCACCTGCCCTGTGCCTCCCCCCCCCATCCCCACCTTCTTCTTCCCGCAAGAGAGGAAACCCGGCAGGCTGAGCATCCCCATAGCTGCCGCTGCCGTTGCCGCTCCGCTCTGCCCGCGCCGCCCGGCTCCTGGTCCTTTATCGGAGCCGCCTCCCGCCCGCCGCCCGCCCCCCTGCCGGGAACCGCGGCCTCGGGGCTGCCCCGCGGTCCGGGCGGGGCCGCCGGCGATGCGGCACCTCCCGCCCCAGGGGCGCTGCTCAAGGCATCCCCTCGCCACCCGCCCCAGTCCGTGCCCACTTCCCCTCCGCACACCGACCGCGCAACCCACATCCTCGGCAACACCCACCTGCCTAAGCCTGCCCCAGCCTCCTGCCCACTTCCCCTCCTAAGTACCCCTTGCCCTTCCCAGCCTTGCCCCAGACCCGCTTCCCTCATCACACGCCTTCTTCCTTCTCTGCCCGTACCTTGCTTCCACCTACAGAGCTGCCAGCTCCCCCCCGACACACACACGCCTAAGCACCGCACGCCTGCCAGAACAGCCAACCCCACGCTCATCCCCTGCCTCTCACTGCAGGGCCGCTGCCCAGCCACCTCACCTATGTTCATGCCGTACCAGCAGACCCCTGCTCACGAGTCACCCCTCTTTCATATCCAGTTCCCACACATCCCTGCCTCCTTTTGCTTCCCTCTCTTCTCCGTGCTGGAGGAGTCTGAGCAAAAGAGACACGTGAAAGCAAAGGGCACAAGGGGGTTAAACAAGATGGAAATTTCAGTTTCTAAACACACCTTCCAAGCACAGGACAGGCACAGAAAGGACAGGTCATAAAAGCAAAGCCAACCTCCAGAGGAGGAATTTAACGAGCATGACAACTTTAATGACAACTTTTCTGAAGACCTCCCCTGCTTCACCCACCCAAGTGGCATTCCCCAGGCATGCCCTAAGGACACAGAGGAATATGCTGGCCAAAGAATACCAGGTGTTCGTGTGCAAGGGGATGCAGGTTGACTAGCTGCTTAAATGCATCTTCAGCTGCTCTTTTCTAAGACTCTCAGATCCACACTCTGACAAACATACACTGTCGGTCCTCAGTTAGTGAGATTTCTTGTTGAAGAAAGCACTACCATGGCTCAGTGTAGCCATGAGTAAGAGCTGTATCAGGACTGAGAAGTGTGGGAGACAGTGTTTGAATCATAGGAAGGTCAAATCAGATTTTTACTTAAAAATAAAAAATAAAAAACACCCTGTGCAGCAGGTTCTGTAGAAGACTTCTATTTTAGCCACTAGATGGATGCTAGAATACTGTATCTTTTGAACAGAAAGTAAGCACAAGTCTAGTGTGCTGGCCTGATACTCTGGAAATTAAAATAAATGAATCAAGTAAATGCTCTTGACAGGTTGCCCATGAATGGTGGATTCAAACAGTCAAGCCACAAAATGCCAAGCTTCAAACCGGTTCTGCACAAAACAACACAGAATTTACATACCCTGAGGACAAACCGAGAAATCAGGCAAGATCTTTCCAAAGCCAATTTGATTTAAACAAACTAAAATAACCTTTCTGACAATCCTGATTTGAGTTAGGAGTATGAAATATATAAAATGAGATAGCATGACTTTGTTTTGGATTCTGGTATCTGTGGATTACTAACTCCCCAGGTAGAAAAGAAAATGTTCCTGCAAACAATGCTGGGCCTGACAAAAGCACTGACTTCTCTTCCCAACTCATGATTCAGAACTAGTTATCAGCTTGTTTAGAAACAAAATGAGATGAAAAACAACCTGTTAACCACAGCCTCTCCCTCCTTATTAGGATTAAGTGCATGTTGTAATGTTGTGGAGTCACCAACTGTGGCATTTTCTCTGTGTAACTCAAGATGACTAAAAGTAAAACTATACTGGAGGTATCGCTCCTGGGATGCATTCAGTTTCTAACCATTCGAATGTTTATTTCTAATACATTTTTGTATTTAAAGAGAGAAATAAAAATCACAGAACAGTCAACATTCCAGGGGTGATCAGTGGCGAGATGAGTGTAGTTAAAGGGGAGAATTGTGCCTGAAGCAGAGCTTTATTTTGCCTGTGTGTTAGATATGCAGCTGAATAGCACAGTAGTTTGATCTGCATTTACTAGAGGTTGAGACCATCAAGCTTGAACCCTGAAGGCTGCTTCCTTACAGCTAGCACAGCCACCCCCACCCACCAAGCACCCTGTGAGCCACTTATCATTGGAATGCCTCAGCTAGAAATACAGAGATAACAGCCTGGCTTTGGCAAAGATGAGATATCCCATCTCCTGCCCAGCAGCGTAGCAGGTACCTAAGTCACCTTTTACCTTGGAAAATCACTCCTGAATTATTATGAACTCAACTTACTGAGAATTCTGTTAATCTAACTTTTTAAAAATATATCTATTGTTAATAACCTTAATGTGTTGACAATACAGCAAACAATCCTGGCAGTTCCTAGGGAGTAGAGAGATCCCCCATGTTTTCCATTCAGTTGCACCAGTGATTTTATCGCATGTTGGACATGGCCTCTAGCTATCACAATACAGCGCTGACAATGAAGTAGATGTATTTGGTATGCTTACTTAAGAACAAGATGATTAAACTCTGTTTCTTAATATCTTCCACGATAACAATGCTTACTAGCATTGGCACCTGGCACACACATTCAAAACTGATTCAGTAGACAAAACCAATGCTAGGGAATTCACCATTCCTATTGCCAATGAGCAGAAACTAAAGACCAGAAAACCCACTCTGTGAACAGAAGCAGTGGCTTTAGAATAGCAGTAATCCTTGCACTGAAGCACTAAAGGGAAGTTACTGATATGTGTACTAGGCAGGCAGTCCTCTCTAGGATAAAGTGATCCAGAGAGGAACAAGAGTGAATGCTGCAAGAAAACCTGAAAATTCACCAACAGATGCAGTCTAAACATGGGACTTAGCTGTACACATCTCCTACAGTGTTAACAGTGACACCAAGGAGCACACTGTCCCAGAGGATACAGTTGTTGTTGCGAAGGAATAAATATAGTGACTGGTCATTGGGCCTTGGTCCATGCAATTACAGTATAGAGATGGTAAGACCACAGGCATCTATAGTCCTGGAAAAATGGTCATGAATCTTGAATTAAGTTCCCTCCCATCCAGAAAAGATCAAGCAGCTGCATATGTGTGGAAAACTTAAAAATCTCTGTAGAGTTGCTTCATATCTTTTAACATGCTTGTAGCTAGGCTGTATTACTCATACTTTTGGTATTTGCACGTGCTTTGCAGACAGTGAATTTATCACCAACAATCCAAAGAACCTGTATATCTGTTGCTTTAGTAAACTGCACTGCTCATTAATCTAGCTGTGGTAGTTCACAATGAATACAACCAAACTCTTTTAGGTATGGCTGTGGTAGTTCATGGAACACAACTAGATTGAGGGTGTATTACATTTTTTGTGCATCCATAATCGTGATAGTTCAGTACACTGAACACAACCGGACTTATAATAACTATTTGGGTATCACTCCCACTTGCTTTGAGCTTTAACACAACAATATGTAAGTGTCCACCTATGAGCGGTGGTGGTGAGGCACTGGAACGGGTTGCCCAGAGAAGCTGTAGATGCCCCATGCCTGGAGGTGTTCAGGACCTAAATGGCCTTTAAAGTCACTTACTTCCAACCCAAGCCATTCTAAGACTCTGTGAGATGCAAATCATGTAGTTCAAAATAATGTCTGTCCTAGCTAAGAGTCCAAAATAAGCAAGAGACCAAATGCAGGAATAATTGCCAGTATTCTGCAAAGCTAACAGGCAAACACACCAATGGTAGACAAAGGTCCTATGTGAAAAGCTGGCAGACTGGTCCAGCTGCCTACAAGCTAACACATTTTATCTGTGTAGCTCTCTATTATAGAAATTAACTTTTGGTATACCTGTAAATTCAGCTACGAGACATTCACCCCATGGAATACAGTGTGGTGTCATGAATCTGCTTCACACCTAGGAAAAACAAGGTATGTGCCAGCATGCATTGGATGGTCATGACAAGGATGCTGGTACCTTCCCACAAAGCCAAAAATTGGAGTGATGGACTGCATATCTGTATTTGCTGGCTGACAGAAACAGCTTCCTCATGTTTCCTTTATTCCAGCATCATTGCAGCAGCTTCTCCACAGCTGCAGACAAACATTAGGTAACCAGATGGCAGTAACACATGCAACCAGATTTAAAAAAAAAAAAAAAAAGTTGGTCTTCAGGACCTGAGGAAGATGTCACATCTAAACCATATAACCGTCTCTCACCAGCACATAATTACTGTAATCCAGACCTCCTCAGCCACATTGTACTCTAGATGAGAAGAGACAGAAAGCCAGAAGGGACTACTATAAACTTACAGACAAGGTAAAGCAGATTTAGGCAGTTGGCTCCTGCAGTAACAAGGGTTATCTACTCCTACAGAGATGAACAAAATTAAGCCCGACAATTCTTACTTAAATTAATACTTTTTGTTTAAGAAAGTATCAGCCTTGGTTAAAAGACCAGGAGATGGTGATCTTAGTGGTCAGCTGGACTGCAGATGATCTGGAAGAACCTTTACCACTAAATTAAAAAAAAACAAAAAGTCAATCAATGATCAAGTAACCAACAAAACCAAGACAGCATTCTCCATCAGGTGAGAAATGTATTATTTCATTGTATGCCAGCTGTAAGCAAGGTGGGATTACACCTGGAAGGAATGTACAGCAAGAATTACACAGAAGACAAGACAGAGAGATGATGATAGTATTAATGAGGGCACAGGCTATGCAAATTCAAGAGATGAAACCCATTGTTTTTCTGAAGTAGCCATCTGCAGCTGCAGAGAGGTACTTGAAGAAGCAGGCTGTCAGGGATTGTAACAGAACACAAAGAGAGTGGAAAATAATTATTTAAGAGTCCTCTGGCCAATACTCGCTTGCCTAATCCTAATGGCCTCCATCCAACATTTTGTGTGAGTCAGACAACTGAAACAGAGCAGCATATTCTGCTTCCAGCCCTGCTGATCCCTTCAGGGTGAGGGATGAGATTTTGTTCATGGGAAATGGAGATGTTCTTTTATACATCCTTCTTCCCGGATCTGTTTTTTGTTTATTTGTTGTTTGTTGGTGTTGTTGTTTTTTCTTTATGGCCTTTGTGCCCTTTTTTTTTTTTTTTTAAACCGCAGCTGGAAGTTTTTGATTGGTTGGTTGGTTTTTGTCTCTGCTGTTCAGCAGGTCATTAGGAAGCTAACTTCTGTTCAGTCTGGATCTCACAGCCAAAAGCTCATTTTCATTAAAAATCTCCTGGTATGGAAGTTCTAAGATTTTTTGACTCACAAACTTAGAAAGGGGGTATTGAAAGTTTTCAATAATATCAAAAGAATTTTATTCACTAGTATAATATTAAATATTGGTAAGGAGTCTAGATAAAGAAATTAGAGGAAATAAAATGGAAATTAGAAACAAAGAATGAAAATCCAAATTAAGTAGTCTGTTTTAACTTTGAATCATTTGAGGATTTTTCCATCAAGGTTTTTAGCAAAATTGACATACTTCCATGAAATATTTTTTATTTTGCAGGAGTGGCATTGTCTTAAGAGAAATTTCCACAATATTTTTAAAGAGACTTACACTCTATTCTGCATTATATAATCATATTAAAGATCAGTATTGACCAAATTGCAAAGATTGTTCCTTGATAAGATTTTTCTTCAACCTTAACACTTCTGGATTCATCTCAGAGGTGAGAAGTGCAGCAAGGTCACTTCTGCTGAACTATTTGCCTCTGTCTGTTATCATACCCCAAACAGCAGCTGAAAGTCAACTCTTTTATCTCCTCACAACAGATAGGCTGGAAAAGTGCCATAAATGCAAAATGTATAACCCTTCTAAGTCACACTACTAGGAAAATCCCTTTTTTATTTTTGAAGGTGGAGGCTTGAAACTATATGGAAAGCAAATTTACCTTCAGGTATTTTTAGCAGGGTGCAACCTACAATTAGCAGAATACACACTAGTAAAGGTAGTGATTGTGATATTTTACATATGCATGTGGGAAAAAAATATATAAGGCAGAAAAACTCTCAAATATAGCGGCAAAACTGAAAGACTGTACTATGGATCTTTTACTAAACAGATGCAGGAAAAGGACTTCATCCTCCCAGCTACTCAAAAGGGAATAGCAAGTCTCCATCCCCTGAATTAATCAGTGTTTTCAAGACTATTTTCAAGACTGTCAGCTTTTTATCTACAGCAGTTGGTCTACACATTAGAAGTCACAGTTCCTGACAACTTGTTGATTTGTCACATATTACTGAAGTTGTCACATATGAATATGATACTTCTGAAACATGGAGCTCCAACTAGATTAAGTTACAAAACAATCAAAAAAAAAACAAACTAGGGTGTTCAAGGTAGGATTAAATAGAGGTTAGGTGTTTATATCAACTACATAAACCTCTGAAAAATGACAGCTGAAATACTGACTTGCTTCAGAGTCACTTCAGTGCAGTGAACAACTGCATTTGCAGACCAGGACTGTTAATTTCCCCGGTTCTGCCACTATATATGACCCAGAGTATCTCATCTTTCCATAGACGAATGAGCCTGGTGCCAAAGTAGCATCTAGGTCTGTCTGAGATCCACCAGGCCAGCCCCTACCTGCCCCTTCCCTGAACATCCTGTAGGGATGCTCCAAATACATGTAGCTTGTCTTTGAGCAACTGAAACACTGTGTAATGCAAAACCTTGGGTGAGTATCATTAAAGTCATAACAACAGATATAACTAATAGAGGGAAGACACAAAGTACAGGAGAACAAAAACCTGGGAGGGTGCCATAATCAGAACTTAATGATTAGGGAGTGCATAGGTGTCAGAATATAATGACTTACCTCTTGGGAAACATTCCAGAGGCGTGACCAGTAGAAACTAAGGAGTCATTTTTAATTGAGTAAAATAAAGCCTATGAATGAGAACAATACTAGTTTTCAAATATGCTGAACCAAATACATCACTCTCATGAACAGTTTTATTTTCAATTTTTTTACTGAAATATCAGTATTAAGTGCTGATATTTCAGCAAAGCCAAACGGTTACACACAAACAGCTTTTCACAGAAGATAACATAAATCCATATTCTTGAGAAACTTCTACCTAACAGTAAGGCTTTGAGGTATAGGCTTTGACTACCATAAAGCAAGAAGAAAAGCTTTCAACTCTGTCCACCGTTCATTCATGTAATTTTGCACACTAAAATACAGTACTGTTATGTGATCTCTCAGGGAATTATCCTTGGAATTGTTATCTTTCACAATAGAAGCCAGTCTGTTAGCCATACATAACAATTTAGGAAGGGAAATGCCTCCATCAATGCTTTCCTTTGCATGCTATCTATTCCTGCAGATTATAGATACTCTCAGAAATGGCTCATCAAATCAGTGGAACGTCTCATGTAGGCAAAAGCAACCTCACATTAAGTAATAACATCATAAAATCACTTGTTAAAAAAACACAATTCTAAATAAAAAAGGAAAAGAAGAGAGGATTTACACATTAACATCCATTGCAATATATGATGTATGATACTTCCCCTAACAAAGTTATAGGGACAATATAACAACAATTACTTAGCTAAATGCTTTCATATTTTTTTTTTAATTATGTACAGAAAGGTGAGAAACAGAGTACAGTCCTGATGTGATATCTAAGTGTGGGTGTACATCTGAAAGGAATTTCTCAGGATACAATTTCCTATTAATTATGCAGTGTAAAATCCATCTTTCCTTGCAGCTTGACTCATTTACACTTCATTTCAACATTTCAGTGTCCATAACGTGTGTGGGATCAGAGCTTCAGATGGAACAAACAGAGCTTTATGTCTTCCTCTATGTAAGGGTGGGCAAGTATCACTGCACAATGAGAATGCTTTTTTGTCTTTTTACTTCAGATGTAAGAAAACACTAAAGGATATAATTCTGCTACAACTAGCATTAAAAATGTATGTCTTGGAGTCCTAAATTTAGGGAGAAGTTTACAAGAATGTTGTGGATTTCTGCTCTGCAGATTTTGTAAAAGTAGTAGCGTACGTGATGCCAACAACCTGCTTCCACCAGGTTACAGTTACTCTGCAGTGTAAAGCATGCCCACTTCTACAAGTATTTTATCCAGGGGATGAAAATATACACTCTAGTTTCCTTACCTCAGAACTGCAGAGGTTAATTTTTATATGTATATATATAATGTGTTACATTTTTGACTATGATTTTTTTTCCCCCTCAAAGAACCTGCATTTTCGTAGCTGGTTTTAATATTTGAACAAAAATATATATGTGTGTATAAATATATATATATATATATAACAAAGATATTTTTCCTTCAAGATGGGGCAATTGCCAACAGAAGATGTTGGCACTCATCCAGACAGTTTTCTTCAGTCACAGGTTTCTTTATGTAACATTGGTCTGGCAACCCTGTAATGTCCCATACTCCTCATTACAAGCTTCTCCTTGGCTGGCAAGAGAGGGGGAAAAGTTTGCACAGGAGTGCAAGAATACAAAGTAAGAAAATGGGCTGACATCCTTTTCACGTAATGAAACAAGACACAGTAAGCGTGACTTATGCACCTGGCAGAGAACACCAGGGCACATCCTAGCAACAGTGACTGCTGTAAAAAGGGATTGAGTAGCCCCTGAAAAGCTGAAATATAATCTATGATTGATAGCAAATACTGATCCAGAGAAAACTAGCTGTGAAAAATGCCCTGATTTACAGTCAAAATCTTGTTGTGATGCCTCTACTCTGTTCAAATTCTTGTTGCCAATGTCTGTCTTTGGACTTTTTTTTTACAAACAGTTGTAAAAACTGAATGAGGTAACTAGATTTGTTGTCTGTGACAAGGAAGTCTCCAGGACTCTTCCATACAGAACTGAGCAAATAAAACTGTTTTTAGGACCATGTAAATAGGCTATGGAGATTTGTTGCTGAGTTCTGGTAGCCAGTAAGAAGTTAAAAGTAGTAACAAGCACCAGAGTTTACAGAATGTCTACTTTAAAGACTGTGGGCACAGAGATTACATTTGTTCTCATACATACTCTTTTACACTAGCCTCTTATACCAACATAAGTAGGAATAATTTTATATTATAGCAGCCTGAGGTATATAGTTAAAATACAATGTATTTTCAAGCTATTAAAAGGAGACAACCTGTATTGATTAAATAATCTAGTCTTTAGATGTTTTAATTTTTATTAAAGGTTCTGTCTTAGTGACAATCAGGAAACATGATTGTTTTCCTAACAACAAAATGTAGTGCCAGGAGGCCTGGAAACATCCTGGGAAACTTTACTCCATTACTCCATCTGATTCCAAGTATATCTGAGCTGATATTCCAAGAATTAGTAAAACACTCCAGCAACAACTTTTTAAAGTAGTTTGTGTAATGTGAGCATGCTGTTCACTGTGAGAAAGCAGAACTATGCTGAGCACACTTTGTGCCCATTAATAAAGGATATTGAAATAATGTGTGGAATTTCCAATGTCCAGAGACATAATGCCTTGAATGCTGTTGTTTTACATTAGAGAAGGATTACAGAATGACACCCATTAGAAAAACTAGCTGGGCAGAAACACTTCAAAAATAACTATTGCAGTATGGAAAAATTAGATTCATTTAAAACAATAATGCTTTAGTGTACATTTTCAATTAAAAATTAAAAATTGATTATTAATGTGCAGAATGTAAGATTTTATGTTTAGTTGTTGTAGTTTGAGGAATTAGATTAATCCTAGGCGACTCTTGCTGTACAGATTTTTTAAGATAGTGTTTCATTTAAAGCCACTCTAGTAAAAGACATCAGCCGTTCTAGTAAAAGACATCAACCAAACCGTAATGTTACCAGCACTCTTTCCAGATATGTTTGTTATGCTGTCAGCAAACATTCAGTTTTGCGAAGACATGCCAGTCTTATTTATACAAGATTTTGTGTATAGGAGGCAGTCTCGTAAGGCATGACTTAGTTACATGAAAATTTGCTTTCTGCTCTGGAATGAGGTTTTTTTGTTTGTTTGTTTGTTTGTTTTTTTGCGTGTATGTGGGGCGGGGGGATTGGTTGGTTGGTTGGTTGGTTTTGGTTTTGCTTGTGTGTTTGTGAAACAGGCTGCCCAGAGAGGCTGTGGAGTCTCCTTCTCTGGAAACATTCAAAACCCACCTGGACGCATTCCTGTGTGACCTGATCTAGGTGTTTCTGTTCTGGCAGGGGGATTGGACCAGATGATCTTTCAAGGTCCCTTCCAATCTCTAACATTCTGTGATTCTGTGATTCTGTGTTTGGTTGTTTGGCTTTTTGCTGTTGCTATTTGTTTGTTCGTTTGTTTTTTGTTCCCCAGAAAATGAGCTTTCATGTTGGAGTGTAATTCCAAAGAGAATTAATTGTTCGGCATGTGATTTGGTCACTTCTAGCCTGATACACATGTATGGAACTAAAGCATGACATTACCTGAATCTTCTTAGAGTGTAAATCATGGTTTCCTTCTTCACCAAGACACTGAAGAAGGGCCCCAGGTACACATGCAGCATAATATGACACTAATACTAAACTGGACACTGGTATTAGAAGAGTCAACGCATGAATCCTTCTAGCAAGGGGCTGGCTTTGTCTTTCATGTTTCACTGCTTCTCATTTCTTGGCTCTTTGCTCCTATATAGTGTTGCTTTACAGGTTAAATTACACAGTTTTGTGTCCAAACTTGTTTAACTAGTATCCTTCCTTGCAAGAATGGGGGCAGGGGAGAAGAGGAAACACTGCTGGTAGAGTGTTTGAGATGAGATGATGTGGGTTGCATTTACCCACATGTTTAACTGATGGGAAGACAGTCGTGTTTTTCATTTATATTCAAATGACGTGCACTTGGGGCTTAATCTTGTGCGTCAGTAACTGGCTGAGACACTAAACTAGATGTTTCAATTTATTAACTTCAGGAAGTTTACAAGGAGGTTGATGGTGTTGTGAAACATTTTCCTGTCACTGACTAAAAGACTATTGATTATACCAGTTCCATTAAAAAATTCTGATAAATTTATTTTATTGTGTCCTAATAAATTAGGCTTTCCAGTTTTCATTGGCTCACTTAGCAAAGAATACACTTCCTCTGTGGGCATGCATTGGTTGTTAAAGCGGATGTGGATGAGAGAAAACTGAATCCTAGAGTAGATTTCAATCTCTCACATTGGCATACAGATTTACCACTATGCGGGTAGGTGTTTATATAAATATTTAGAACCGGTTCTTCCTTGTTTGCCTAAATCAAGGCCAGATAACATATCCAATAGTTTGAATATTTCAAGCAATATATGTAATGGCATGGACATGTGCTTTAGTCCTTTCACTTAGAAAGATAAAGATTGCAAACACAAGAATGCTATCGCCACGTGGCACTCTGAGAAAGGTCAGGTGTTTCAAAGGCACACTAAGGTCACAAACAATAAAATATACTGCAAATAGATAACTTGGTATCTTTGCTCCAAGATATTATGGATATTTACCAGCTTGGCGCTTGTATCTTCTTTACCAAAAGAAACTATTAAGCATTCTTATTACAGACTCAGAGCAAGAAGAAAAATAATAATAATAAAAAAATTATAGACTTTTTAGAGTGCTTATAATAGATAGTCTGAAAGGGTTTATCCTAATCAGTTTATTTAATAGGAAGGGTTACTGCAGTGTCCGAAGACCCAAAGCAGGAGTCTTGGGAAGGATAGATCTGGGACCCGCTGTGTACAGTAGTGTCATCCCATTTTCTCCTTAAAATGATCAAAACTCAGTTTAGCCCATTGTTTTCCCCCGTTACTCCAAATAGAGCACTGTTCCACAACGTTCAAAGGTGAAGACACCTCTGAAGATCTAACATACGTTTTAGCAACTGCTGTTGTGCTCAATTAGCTTTCTTTTCCTTCTTTGTTATCCTCAGCCCATGTCTTTCCTCCCATCTTTCCTTTCACCCTGTCTGTTGAGACCTATCGTATCTTCTGTCAGTCTTTGATATTCCTAAGATAAATAAACCAAATTCTTAAGAGTCACATCTCAGTTCCTCTGGTAATTCTGACATCCCTTCTCTGCAAATCTTCCAGTCTGAATTAGGCTTCTTTGAAAGTGGGTAAGCACAGGCAGAGACAAAGGGAGGGGAGGACAAGTATGCAACCTTTGAGGACAATCTAAGCATCATGTTTACATGAGAGCCCAAACAGATGAGGCACATTCTTCAGCCATTTGAAAAGCTGTTGATCTCAGCAGGGTGATAAAGCAGAGCCAGCAAGTCTAAAGTTTTGTCACCTTAGTACATTTATTTATTAAGGCAATTCTTTGGTTAATGTTTGAAGGTAGTTTCCCAGAGGAGACAAAACAAACTAAACTATATTTGCAGAAGATTAAGTCATATTAGTTAGTTTTATAGTAAGAAAAGAGTCTAGGAGGAAGTCGCTGGAGATGGGAAACATTTGTGTTAAACAGCAAATTCATTAGAAGTGAATGTCTAAAGGACAAAAGAATTCTAAAATACAACATAGAGCTTGAGCGTTTCCAAAAAAAAAATAAATGCTAAAACATATAAAACTTTTTGAAATTTTTGATATTTTTCTTTTCAAAACATTTTTAAATCGTTGAACTAAGAAATACATTGTTTAGGATCACAGAATAACTTCAACTGGAAGGTACCTCTAGTCCAGCCTCCTGCCTCTGAGGAGAATGGACTCCTCTTCCCAGGAAACAGAATAGGATAAAATAATACTGAGATGTTTTTTTCATGAGATGTTATGGAAATCCTTGGCTTTCTGCATTTTTAAAATGCTGTGCTAAGGAGAAATTCAGTCAGATGTCAGTTTTATGAGGCACAGGAGATATCTAGAGCTAGCAAGATGGTTACAGAAAGGGACAAATGTTCTGGGTTTATACAGGTCATCCCATCAACCCTTCCTCTAACTTTTATTAGAATCATAGAATCATAGAATATCCCAAGTTGGGAGGGACCCACAAGGATCATCGAGTCCAATTCCTGACTCCACACAGGTCTACCTAAAAAATCAGACCATGTGACTGAGAGCATAGTCCAAATGCTTCTTAAACTCCGACAGGCTTGGTGCCATGACTACTTCCCTGGGGAGCCTGTTCCAGTGCGCGACAGCCCTCGCAGTGAAGTACCTCTTCCTCATATCCAGCCTGAACCTCCCCTGTCACTGGTTGACTCCATTCCCCCGGGCCCTGTTACACTAATTTTTGTACTAAGATCTTATAAAACATTGTTCTGTGTTACTGGGACACTCACTCATTTACTGCCGTTTACTTACAGATGATACGACCAAACCTTTGAGAACAGAAATGTTTTTTTTCACACAGGGAAGAAATAAAACAGACAACTGCAAATCCTTTCACAATGCACACCCTGTGTATGTTTCTTCAATGTTCCTTTTTGCCAGAAATCCTGCTGTTTCAAGGTCTCTAAATGTAGGATTGTGTAGTCTGATCCAAAGGGAAAACAAAAGGATGCAAGTAAATGAAGTGAACATCTACAGTTGCAATATCATTATATCACTGGAGAGGATGGAGATCCAGGCTGTAGTGATAACTCAGATATTGCTTATCTACCCCTTCTGCTGAGACTGATTTTTCCTTTGAGAGCTAGCCAAGAGAAATAGGTTATTCTGATCTCAGACTGAAACAAAACAGTTGGATATATCCTGTCTTAATATTGTTACAACAAACATTTCTACAGAAAGTCCTGAGATCAAATTTAATGAATACTAGTAGTAATACAAGTAAGATTCCTGAAAAAGAGAGATTCATGCTCAGTGATTAAAAACCAACACCAAATCAAAAGCCTTTTGGAGATGAGAAAAACAAACAGCAGTGTAATAGAAAATTAAGCTTCTAATACTATAAAATCATTTAAAGTTATGGAAAGTTATAGAAAACAAAAACAAAAAAAAAAAACAACAAACAAACGAAAAACACTACAAGGCTTTGACATCCATAGAGAAGCAATTAAACTGAAACAGGCAGATAAAAGGTACAAATGTTTCTGAAGCCTGGAGATGGAGCTTGGATATAATATAGCAGTTCACAAGCTCAGCTGGAGGAAAGCAGCATATAGGTCATCTCTTCATGTCCATGGAATGCAAATTCTTGCCAGATTAACACCAGGAAAATATAAGATATTCTGGAAAAAAAATCCTCCTAATTTTTTTCTACTGAGATTACATTTGAGAGGACATTGGAAGCTGAAGACTTGACAGAGCCATGAAAATAAGAAATCACAGCAACTGTTAGCTCCACATGCACCTTTGCCTGTATCCCATGCCTAGGCAATATGGCAGGTCTTTCACAAAAACAACAGTCTGGTGATGATACTGTGAAACCCCACAATAATGAAACAATAAAGCTCCATGATATCATCCAAACAGGTGCAGTTGCCCCTCTGCAACTGTTTATGAGTCAATCTCCTGTATCCTCACTGGATTTAAATCTATTTCAAAAGCTCTTTTGTGAGATTGCAATATGAAATTTCTCACTTTTATTGAAATCTGCCAGCCTCTAAGATTGTTGACCACACTTATTTTGTGTTATAAATGAAGAAGAATTTACAGATGCAGTAGATAAGGTGTGCTTGTGTGTGTGTGTTAGCTATTTCCCTTTCTCTCTTCAGCCCAATCCTTGTGCATCTATTCCTGTTCCTTCCAGTTTGGACTGACTGATATGTAACCCAGACACCACTTAACCAACATACACAATACCTGAGCCATATACAATCACAACAGAAATTCCAGTTTCACAGCAGGATGGTGAGAAAGAGACAAAGTTCATGCTTAATTGTGGAAGGAAGATAACAAGTGTAACTTGTTTGTTTGACTAACACTACCTTAATTCCCCACCCCTTTAATGAGATGCCAAGCTTAGCTTGTGTACATGCAAAGCTGAAACGAAGACGAGGCTTGGAGCCTATGTCAGTCACACTGGTCACACTCAAGATGACCTCTAAGCCATTCATATAAATACCTACTTCTTCCTCGTCCAGAAGCTTTTCTTCTCGTCTTTTTCTCTCGCGGTAGCCTTGGACTTTTCCCTCTCTCCAAACTTTACAACCAAAACTCCACTTCGTACAGCAGCTAAGTGCGGCCATTTCTGTTTGTCACGCCTTGCACTGACAGGAGGCTTCATGCAAATTACCCATTGTCACCCACGGCCACACCTCATTGTGCCAAGGCTGCAAGAGAATTCTCACTGCTTGGCACAGCACCCTTCACCCTTGTACCTCCCTCTTACCTTTTTATCCTTACATTGTTAAATTTAATGATGGCATTTAAGAATTTGCACTTGTTTTTTTTTTTTTTTGTCTGTTTGGTCTCCCAGGTGTTTCAGTTTTTCAGGAAGACAATACATCTCATAGCTCTTTGCTATGAAAATTCCTTCTTTTCTTTGGGGCATGGTGCAAACGTGGTTGTCCAAAGATAGCAGACTCCCTCTTCAGCGATGTGTTAGGGCAGAGCTTTTGCCAGACTACATCCGGGGAAATTCAGTGCTTACATAATGATAACCTCTTCTTCTAGAGCAGTGCCTCTCGGCCAGGGCAGGCACAGGTGTTATGCCTACATGTACCTCAGTGGTCACCCCTGGGCAAGGAGAGTGGCTGGGTGCCCGTAGCTGGGCAAGCAGAATGTCCTCGGGGTGTGATGCTGGTTGCTAGGAGCTGCAGCATGACGATTCCATCCCCTGTCACTGCCTTCCCCATGACAATTATTTTCTGCAGAGGGATTACTTGTGTTTACTGTTGCTAAAGAAATCAAGCTGATCTAACAGTACTGAAACACAACAGGTTGGTTTTCCTGATGATGGGACCAGTCTTTCTCCTTGACCAAGTTTTCAAAATTCAGTGATAACTTGGAGAACTCTTTCCTGGACATCTGACTCGAAGTATATTGTATTAAGTGTGGGCTAAGTGTGCCCTCTCCCAGAGAAGGGCAACTGGTCAAGTGCTGGCAATGGTGTCTCTTTGCTCTAGCAAGTGGCTTTTTCACTGGTATTTGAGAATAAGGCAGCTTATTAAATAGCAACATTTCAGTATTAGAAATCCCATGTATATGGTTTGGTTGTGTCTATGAATAAGAGCCAGTGTCTAGATAAAATGCTACTACAGTTTAAAACTCATTAGGATCAACCCACAGCAAAACACTTCTTTGTAAATATTTTATTATTCCTGTCTCTCTTCAGCTCTTTTTATGACAAAACACATGCATAAAAACAGAGGTGAAGTCTCACTCAAAAAATAAAAAATTTTGTTAAAATAACTTTTTTTTTTCTTCTTTCTTTTTAGAGGAAAGATACAGATAGCAATTTTGGCCAAAGTTAGTAGTCAAAGGACATACATAGATTTTGCAGGACAACATGATGATTTAATTCTTGTACTCATTCAAAATGAAAAAAAATATAATACATTTACTTATCTTAGTATTTTATTTTCTGTCATTATAGCTGCTTTGCACATCCTCTTCCTTAGTTTCTCTTTTTAAAAAGCTCAAAAAAAAAAAAAATCCATGTCTAGTATGCTTTCTGTGGCTTAAACTAGATCAGAAAGGAAATGTCAGAGTTGTTCTAATTCTTTGTTAAACTACACCATCATCTGTCAGATGCAATGCCTAACAGATGGAGCAGCTCTTCTCTTTTTTATTTGCAGTGACATTCAGATCAAAAGATTTCTGTATGAACAAAGAGAGCAGCAGGCCAGGTGGGGAATCAGAATCCAAAAGGCTACTTAAAATTCGTTTTGCCTCCCAAATGGGACGCAGTATGTTCCTATGGTAGTTGCCAAAACAATCAAATTTTTATATATGCATATTTATTTAATATATATTTATATATTTTTTATATATTTTCACAGAAACTACTACATGGAACCTAAGAAGCCTTGCTAATTGTTTTTAAGGTTGCATTTGCTTCCTGCCATATAAGCCATAGCTTTTAGGATGTAAACTGGAAGACTAATTTCTTTTTTTTTTTTTTTTCCCAATTATATTCCTGACACTGCCAGCAAGTCTTGAACACATGAAAACTTAAAAGTCTCCACCCCTGTAAGTCCACTCTGAGCTAAATGATTGTGTTTCTCCAAAGCTGTGGTTTTGTTTGGTCACATCAGACCTTAACCCTGCTGAGAGCTTTGTGCTCTCAGGTGGGAGGAGATGGCATCCAACATCCCAGACACACTTCTGGCCCTTGCTCCATCGTGCATGTCCTCTGAAACTCAATACAGCCTCCAGCACTCCTGTCCACCCTCCATCAACGGCCATCTCCCCCCCAGACACCGTGGAGTTAAAATACTCAGAAATGAAGGAACTGAGGAGGGATGCTTCATTAGAAACAGCAACTTCACTGTGCCACCCAGATCTGTTTATTCTAGCTTGCCAACCCACAGAACAAAAGATAATCCACACAGGAAGGCATTAAATGCGTGCAGTGCATCTCCTGCTGAGTCCCTGCTTTGTTTTTTACCACTCTGTTTCTCTGTTCACACCGTGCTGTGAGATCGTGGCAGGTGGAAATGTGGGAGGCTCTAAAACCTGACTTGGAGCTGTGTAAAGAGGCAACTCCCAGATACTATCAATTGTTTGGCTATGTTTTTTTTTTTTTTCTGGCCGATTTGTTTGAAAGGTGTGAAGGTTTTTTAAACTTTCCTTAAGGTTACTTCCATTGAGGAAGGTAATTTATTTACATACAAGTGGTTTGAGTTTAGACACAAATATAACCCAAGATAACCTTTCTTTCTCTGTTTTAGCCAAAAGGAGTTTACTCAAAGCCTTTATCAAGCCCTCTCCTCCCATATACTTGAGACCAGAGAGACTACATAAAAGGATTAGTGTGTAGTCCCACCTGTGGCAGTCACAGAGTAAAGGCCAACTGCTCAAAAGTTCAAGAAAGCAGGTAAGTTATCATACCACAAAGGTCTACGTGTCATGCCAACAAAGCCTTGTAAACCACGCACACACAGCATGGGAGCCTTTGAAGCAAAAACCAGGAAACAAGATTGAGTCTGACACTGCAATGAGAGGAAATCCCCAAACTCGGTAAAGGAAAACATTCTGTACTGTTGGCTGCAAGTTTTTGTTGTACAACTCTGTTCCTGAAGGCCATCCTTGCATACCAGTAAAACCACAAATGGGATGCAGAAGAGCTAGCTCTGTCCCAGCTTTGGGCACAAAAGGCAGCTCTGGGCCCTTCAGGTCTCTATTTAAGCCTCTGATGTAGCTGTGGATGACAGGGGCTGTGACAGGCTCTACACTGTCCTGTTTGGTACTGGTGGTGATCTTGGACAGGGAGAGTTTCCAAACCTCTTTTTCTAAGGCATAAAGAGTCCTGGAGACACTGGTCCTAACCCTTCTGCTCATGGAGGTGCTGAGGTTTAACATGAAAATTTCTTTTTTCAAATAGTTTTTTATGAAGATTCAATGTATGAAAGTATCAAACTCACTAACTTTCTCCTAGCTTAGAAAACCCTGTGTGTTTATGGAAACCACGCACACACAGTTGATAATCTGTTGATTTAAGTAAGGTAGGACTTCACCTATTGTTTGGGTCTTTCTTGTAACTTCCTTCTCTGCGGATAAGAGCAATCTCTTGTGTTGGTTAACACAAGCAATCTATCTCACAACTGCAAATCAATCTCTCCTTGCACTCCCTCCAGCATCTTCCTCTCCCTGCCCAGCACTGCCCCTAAAACTGCAGTGTTCTTTCATAAGTGCCAGCAGAGGGGTTCAACCATTTTTTGCTTTCAGTTTCGTCTCCTCTTACTGCTCTTCCTAGAAAGGTTGTGTATCAAAAAATAATGTGTTCAAAATCATACTGAATATGAGAGACCCTAGAAGTCACTTGCATTAGAATACAGATGTTACTGAAGCTTCCTTTTCTCATTTGCTGTCTGCCTGGGCTTTGCTGTTTGGATGCCTTCGCAGCGGGTGAGCAGAAGCTGGACTGGACAACAGCTGGCCCCAGAGAGTGGCGAGAAGTGGACACCTAGTAGAGGAGGTTTAATATCTGGCATGAAATGCTCCTTATCTTGGCCTTGGAGAAGTAACCTCCTTTCTTTGCAGATCCCTTATTTGCATCAATAGCCACTGGAGAAACGTGCATGGAAAAGTACTCACACCATTGACTTAAAAAGTCCTACCATAGCATGGTGACAACCAAAGCACATGAGCATGTAGTGATACACTGTTCACATCAGGCAGAGAACACATTTTTTGTGTTTGTGCTGCTGAAGAAATTTGGACAGCAGGAATGGGTTCACCACAGAAACATAAGGAGACCTTAAAACTATCTAGTAGTGCTCGGTGTCAGCTCATGCAGGAGCAGTACCCACTCTTGTACTATATTTCATCACCTTCACTGTGGCATCTGGGTCAGGGTTGGTATCAGTCTCAATCTTGTTTTATTAAATGTAACAACATCAGATACACTTTAATTATTTGCTCTTTTAGTTATGTTTCTGCTTCTGATGTTGCTTTTTTTTTCTGCTGTAGGTATTTGGAGTGAAAACATTAAATGAACTTCAAGTGAACTTAAGTCAATGTAATATAATCAAAGAGTTTATCTGAAGTACTATAAAAATGATATGAGATCACACACTACTGAGAGCAGATTGTGTAAACAAGAAGAAATGTCTTATACAAGCTGCTAAAGAATTCTTAATCGGGAAGTTTTATTGCTGTCTAGTTTAGATGGTCATTAATCTCACTGTTAGTTACAAATTTCCCAAATTTTATTCCATTGGATTCTCAAGATATAGGCTTTCTGACTGGGATGGTGTCTGACAGCAACACTATCAAAAATAAACCTCTGAGGCAGAAGACCTTGACTGTATCATGAGGTATATGGAGGTCAGCCTCATTTGCCAGGTACAACTCAGTATGGGCCTGGGATCTAAAAACGCATTAGCTCCGCCTTCCTGGCACATCTTGACTTCTGTACTCAGTTTCTGTACTGGCTTTCAGAACAGATATCAGGACTATAACTCAAGGTAAATTTTGGATTTGAAAATTGTTCTTGAGACTGTGTATAGAGGAAAGACTATAAGCTCCCTTACTGTTTGAAGGGCTGAAAAGTTACGGGAGAGCCAGTTTATCTGACCAACAACTGGGAAACAAGGTTAAGTCCCAAAGTGGAGCCACTGGACAAATTCAGAATCAGGGTTATGAACCACAACCCAGAGCTTGAATTTGAGATCCAATCTGTTTTAGGCAAAATACTGTGACCTTTCATAGAATATGTTAAATAGATTAGAAATCTGGTAAGGAATCATATTTGATCAAGAATATTGTATGAAACAATGCACACAGTTATGGGCAGAAAACAGTTTAAAACAAAACGAGACAATCATTATGGATTGTTTAAAGTTCAGTATCGACTGAAGAAACTGTTATTGTGTGGAGACTTTTATTTGGCTTTTGGCAAGGAAATACTTCTAAAGGTCACAGAAGATTACAGAATAAAGGCCAAAGCTGGGGAGAGAGCAAGGTGAGGGTGTCCAGGAAATAAATGAGGAAAAGACTAGAAATAATATTCAGGTTAAAGCTATTCATTCCCTTATGAACTGGAATTCCACAGTGTAGTAATAACCCGACTTGAATGAGTGGAAATGACTTAAGAGCCAGGGAACAGCAAACAAAAGTACACATCAGGGCACTGCAAACAGAACTGGCACTGCAGGATCAGGATTTCATCACTCCAGGAAAAGACAGCCCTAGTGTTCCCACGGGGAATACCAAAACAGTTGCTCTTGCCCTTGAGGCACATGACTGAACCCAAGGCAATTGCAGAGGACAAGTGCTATAAAGAATGACCTGTGAAGAACTGATCATCTGCTCTCACTGTAAGGGGCATGGGCAGCTCTCAGTAATGCCATGCCCACAGTAGTTTCAAGAGAGAATTCAGAACTACTCTAAAAACAACTCTGAAAAAGACAGTTGCCAAACTAAATCCTCTGAACTAGATGTTTTAATTGCTTCATAACTTTATCTTTGTTTTTACCACACTGCTATGAAAAGCTGTGGCTCTTTTCATTAAAGAGTGCCTCCAGTTCTATGTTCCTATATAAATTATTTGCTTTACAATATTAGAAATGATGAAACAAACAAGCAAAAACACATCATCATTGTGGTTCTTGCAGTTGCTGTCATAACTGACTGGAATTTTTTTTTGTTTGTTTGTTTTTATTACATTGTAAAATCAGGTGAAATAAATGGAACTAGTGGCAGTTTCATTTTTCTCATGGCTTATAGTGCATTCTTACATTTTCGTAAACAAAGACCATATGGCTTGCTAGACAGAACATCAAACGTGAAACTAAGAACACCCATTCTGAGTCTGACACAACACACTGCTGGCCAATTTCCATCTTCTTTCTGCACCTACAGCTGTCAGTGAACCTGTAGGAGGCTGGCATATGCCTGGAATGCAGACACACAGCTTGAGAGAGCAATTTCATCGTTCTGTTTCCTCATATGTAAAACAGGGAGGACATGACCAAGCTATGTATCTAACCTAAGGTTATCCTTCCATAGCATTAAGTAGAGCAGAGCAACTCAAAACCTTGCACCTGTTTGATTTATCAGTAGGACTGGTAGAGTATTAACGTTTATGTGTGGTTATTCCAAAAAGCTGCATATATAGGTATGTGTGTACTTCAGACCTGATAACTGATGTGCCTAAAGACAAGCAGAGCCCAGAGCCTTTGCTACGTCTGTTTCAGGGTATGAATGCAGTGGGGAAAGAGGCAGTGGCTTTTCCATTGTACAACCAAGAGCTACAACTCCTTAACCTTCCTCTTCCCATCATCCACCAGCAAATCTGCCCTAAAATTTGTATTTTCAACCCCAGAATTTAATCCCCAGACCTGGTCAGCTGTGGGATACTGGCAACGCAGAACATTATCAGAAAGCAAAGCTTAACTCTCTGTCAGCTTGCTCTCTGATGCTTGCTCAAGGATCACACTGGGGGCAGAATGAGCAAGACCATGTACAAGGGGAATGTCCATCTCTGCAGCTCTTCAAGACAATGAAGCTGAACTTCTGGCAGCCTCTCAGAAGCTGACAGCAGACCCAGACTAGAGTGGGGAGGGCTACTAGTAACAGGTGATTCTGTTTAATCTCTCATTAAATTATCATGATACTGGCAGGTAACATGCTATTAAGTCTTAGGACAGTGTAGGCTCTGAGGGCTATATTTGGGTGTGGGAGGGTGTTGTTTTTCTCTCTCCCAAAACTCATAAGCACATTCCGTTGCTACAGTGACCTCACTGAAAGGGTGGAGGAAGGAGAGGTGGATTTCACCTCTAGATAAAGGTGTTTCTGCTGAAACTGAAAGTAAAGGTGAGACTGGGTTTTCCTCCTTCTTTCCAGGCCCATGACCTACCATATTTACCCCCTCTCAGGAATTCCCCTTGGTCCTGCACTTCAGGAAAGTTAAAACCCCACAGCCTGCCTGTCTTGGTGACTGTGGTACACATTATCACAGTGTGCACTGAGACTTGCATAGCAATCTACCCATTATAATACAACAGCGAGAAGAACATGGACAACTTCACTTCTGCATAGGAAAGTTTTTCCCTTAAAGGCTTCTACACTCGGACTTCTCAACTGATAAGCACTCTTGGGACCTTTTTTGGCTTGCACATAGCTGTAGTTTGGAAAAAATGTTCCCACTCATCTGGGTCTGGTCCAGGTATCACAGGCAGTCTGATCAGAATGGGCTTTCCTAATGCCTGGACTGGTGAGCACAGCTCTTGTTAGCTGGCTCTGGACACCTCCCAGTTGGGCATGGCACAGCAGCCAGGCATGGACAGCTGAGTGCCACCCCTTCCAGACTGCTTTGAGCAGATCTCACCACTCAACAGCCCAAGGCAGATGCCAGACTTACAGTCCTTTGCTCTGGTGTTACTCTGTGCTCCAGCTGGACCGTTCCAAGATAGCTGTGCTCCAGAAGAGCAACAAAATTGTTGCCCGACAGGCAGAGTCTCAGGACTGTATGAGACAAAGCATCCAAAGAACTGGAATAAAGCCATGAACCTGCTGGATGCCAGATCAAAACCAAATACTGAGCAGTCCCTCTCCCTCCATCCATCCAAAGATAAACACAACAGCAGCCTTTCCCCCAACCCCCTCCCAGCTGCTCCCAACAACAGTTTCTTTCTTGCCATCTAAACAAGTGACAGTAAAATGTCCAATATGCCGCCTGGTGGGAGAAAGAATAAAGCACTGACACTGACTGTGTGGGACGGTGTCCTAAAATACATTGCTGAGAACTAGAGAAATGCTTGTTCAGAGGATTAAGCCCCGCAGCAAAAAGGTTAGAGGATTACACTGGAGCAACACTTGACGACTTCTTCAGGAAGTACATTATAGATTTTTCATGGCATAGTTTTTGGGAGTAGTTTTTTCTCTGCAATCTCTACAGGGACCTAGGGGAACATTTACAGAGTTACACCTACACAAATAATTGCTTTTTATGACTCACACAAGAAGTTCAGACTGTTGTGAAAAAGGAGCATACCCATTAAAAGCTACTAGATCAAAATTCTTGGACAGATACCAACAGTTTTCCTACATCAGGCAACAATAAAAAATAACGTAGGAAGACAATTGCCAGGAGCATCCCAGCACTACCCTGGTCATTTGTATAATGGGATTTGAGGGAAGGAAGACAAGGTTAACAAATTTGGAACAAATACAAGGCAAACAACCAACACTTGGGTCCTGCCATTTGTAACTTGCTGCATTACTAGATCAATATCAGCCAGCAAAACATGTATTCTATCAGAAGAAAAACAGAAATAAAATTTAACCAGTTCTACTGAAACCAAGGAATATCAGGAGGAAGAATGTAGTCATGGCACAGGAGACAAATGACAAGATCAAACACAAAATCTAACCTCTGCTCTGAGGAATGCAGTGCTAAAGCTCTGTAAGAGCTGTAAGCCAGATAGGAAGATGCATGAGTAGAGATGGCCAGAGATTTGCAAAATAGAAAAGGTAAGCTTTAAAAAAAAAAAAAAAAAAAAGAACTGATGAGATCATTGCTAACAATGATGACTAACTCCATCCCTACTCAGGGCAAGGAACAGTCAGGTTCACCTCTGAAATGCTGACTTGAGAGCTTTTAAAATCCAGCTTCAATAGGCTTGTGGAAAAGCAAAGGGTGAAAAAGAAAAAGCAAAGCAAAGATTTGGGTGCTGTTGTCTTTCATCAGGAGTTATTGCAGTGAATGAGACTGATGGGTGGCACCAGATTTCTCAATATTAACTTTTCTTTTTGTTGGAAATCATAAAAAACCACAACTGTTATGAAATCTGCAATTTGTGTGTGTTTGATCCCCGTGTAATTTTTATTTGTATTATTTCTTCAGGTTTGGAAAGATAAGACATTAATACTATTGGAATGTTGAAGCTTATCAGAAAAGCTCTGGAGTATTCCTTCACTTCTTGTCTTCTGAGTGTTTAAGAACATTTCCTCGATTGCACAAGACAGAAAATACCAGAGGACTCTGCAGGCAGAAGCTAGCACTCTGAAAGGAAAGGTTGCTGCTGATAAATCTGCCAGGTGTTACGTATTTACTCAAGGAATCATTTTGCTTCATATAGAAGAGGGTTAAAGATACAGCGTAAAGGCATGGCAAATTTGTTGTTTGTGACTGTACATATTGAAAGGAGGACTTCACTATTTAACTCAGCCTTGCAGCCCAGAAATTCCCCAAAGTGGGTATTGCTCATTGCAATGAACACATTGTCAAACACACTGTTTTTAAGCTCTGATTATAGTGTATTATTCCTGGACAGTGTTCTGGAAGGGGCCATGAAGATACAGTCTGCTGCTGACTTCAAGTAAAGTTAATGAAAAAAAAAAACACTTCCTACCAAATATATCATCACCAGCAAAGAATGTATTATGTACCTGAAAGGATACATAAGGGTCTACAAAGAACAATTACAAAACACCAGTCTCCTATAGCTCATTTGGTCTTGACTTTCATAGGACATTTTTTAGGATTCATATATAGAAAGAGGTAGAAAACTGCTGATTGAGTTCAACCACAGGAACTGGCTGAAGCAAAAATTATTGTGTGAGATTCCTTTGCAGGAGACAAGCATAGGCTAATATAAATATCCTTCCTGTATTCAGATCTTGGAATTTCAGATAGGTATAGAGAAAAAAAAAACAAAAAAAAAAACTCCTAAGCTTACATCACATTACCCTACATGAACTGTACTATTCATAAACATAGGGCATATCTAACAGAACACCTGGAAAAGACTTGATATGAACCAGATACCTAGGAGGCATAAAAGCCAAGCAAAGGAGTTAAATTATGACTAACTTATATTCCAGCAAATAGAAAACAAATGGCTTTGCTCTGAAATTAATTTAGTACTCACATAGGGTGCCAGACTGAATTAGAGCTTATAATGAAATATGTAAGAGGCCTGGAAGTGCCACAGGAAACTGCCACAAGCATTTTCAAAACATTTGAAATATTTCATTTAGGTATAAAGTAACATTCATATTTGTTGAGTTAGTCACACTGAGTTTTCTAAATGTGTTTTTCTCCAAAGTTATGCAACTTTTGTTTTTTTTAAATTATTATTTTTGCTATTCCCATCTGGTCTGGAAAACAACAATTTATACCTGCAGCAAAATTCCTCAAACACAGGTCAAAGCTGATTTCATCAGTGCATAGTCTTCGGTGGAATCTTACCTTGTCTTCTGTTTTATCCTTCATTTCTATGTAGATTTTTTTTTTTTTAGATGACAGGTAAACCAGAATTTTGTTACAGAATCTTGTTACAGGTAGGCAAAAAAAAATGAAACTGACCATACTGGCACTACATGACCCTGGAACTCTAATATGGGCAACATCTGATGACTTGTGTAGTCCGAGGCTAGCATTCTCTGTTCTTGGAGACACTGCTGAAACAAAGCCCTGATGTGTGTAGGGAATATTTGTAGGGAGAAGGTATTTTCAGGATACTGCTTGAATACAATAAAATGTGATTGCAGGTATTGAGATTACACTGCACATACTATACAGTAAATTCTCTTTGAAAGTAAGGGTGTCACTGGAAGCCTGCCTAAACACTTAAAGCATGCAAGATCAATATTTAACAGAGACACCGGATACATGTCTTAGGGAGCTATTCATGTCATCTATATTAGTCATCCAAATGACATTAAGCACAGGCAGCTAGGAGCCCAATTTCCTTGTGCAGACAGTGCAGGAAAACTTAAGTATGTCCAGTTGAAAACAAAGAAACATTAATTCAAAAAAACATAAACTTAGACCCTTCTCCAACCATACCAACAGCTTTAGGCTCCCTTAAAAGCCAATATAGACAGAGGGAAATTTGTCTGTGTAAGACAAACTGCTGTGGATCCCTTTTCACTGCTGAAAAAAAAAGGAAGCCAAAGATTCTGCAGTGCTGGTGGTATCTCTGCACATAGATGAGAACAATCCACAGGGATTTTCTGCAGCGCACTAGCAGGTGGTCTGGCACCAGCAATTACCTTTTATGAACATTTTGGTTCAATCACACTTCACCTCTCACTCAGCTTTGATATTGTTCTGTGGGGTCATGGAGTTTTCACAAATACGTCAGTAAAGTTACCAGGTAGAGTAGAAATGGTTTTCTTCTGAGTGCCACAGTGAACTTTCAGTAACTTACAAACTGCCAAATCTGACTATTTTTACGATGAGCATGAGATCCACGCCAAAAATAGACATGTTAATTTTTTTAAAGCACAGCTGGTTGTAATCTGATTTTCAATGTCCAACTGTCTTTCTCTTTTTAAAAAATAAATAACATTATTAGTGCACTGAAGTTGTTTTCATACCTTCCAGTTTTCTACTGCAGCAGGCTGTAATTAGTCACTAGGTGGCCTCTTTCTTCTTTTGAAGAAATCTGATATATCATTATATGAACTAAGGACATAACAAGGAAAAAGAAAAGAAAAAAAAAAGCATATCTACAGAACTTTGTTCAGTAGGGTTTTAAGATCATTGCTGCAAAATAGTCTATTGTTTCCTAACTGGAATGTATTTACTGTAAATCAATAAGGAACTGAATATCTTGGCTAGCAGCCTGGGCCTTGAACAATGTTTCATCCACACAGCAACCTCCAAGAAGGTACACATAGTATGTTATTCCTTAAAAACAGATAAAAACAATACCATTTCATCCAACTAACAGATATCAGAGTGTACAGAAAGGAAGAGCTTATGAAGATAGAATTGTTGCTCTTCTCTACCCTGCTTAGGTTTTCCCAGATAATATCCAAAACCACAATCAGAGCCTCACCTCTCCCTTTGAACCAAGCTCCTGCTTGGTGTGTCCTCTTGCTGCCAAGTGGATTGCAAAAGCAGAGAATTGTGATAAGTCATGGAGCATTTAAGAGACTTTCATGGATGGTAAAATTCTAATGGGACTGAGGTTTCTAAAATAGAGACTAGCACATAATAGTTTAATGGGAGTGTTCAGCTTTCTTGAAGACACTAATGAGGAACTAAGGCATTGCCTAGAGCAAGAGAGCAATCTGGCAAAATAGCTTCAGGACAGGGGTTCTTAATTTGCCTTTCAGTATTTCCCAACCACAGAAAGCACAATCACTTTCTTGCAAAATCACTGTGCTTTTGCAGAATGAACTTTGTGCTAAACAAATGCTTGCAAGCACGTTCAGTCTTTAGAGCAGTATGTGCTGTTATGTGAGATTACATGAGGAAATAAAGCATGTTTTGCCATGGTGTGGCAACTTCCTCCATCCACAGAAATTAGATGAATTTGTTTACAGAGGAGGCAAATATTCCATGGACAGACACCCCTGTGAAGAGGAAAACAGATAGTGACTTCTCTTAGTCACAGCATGAAGGAGAACACTCAGCTCTCTCTTTGCCCTGTTGCAGTTTCTCTGGCTTAGCTCCACGGTTTCTTTTGAGTATTTTTCTGCTTGAACCAGTGACAGCGAGGGTTGTAGACCTCAAAGAAACTGAAAACAGATTTCCTCTATGTGCTTTCTTTAAATATTTTCTCTGTAAACCACTTGGATACACAAAGGGGGCAAGGGCAAAGAAAATGCTCTGTACGGCAACTGTAGATGTTAACAGTTAGTTTTACACTACTTCTTTATGAGCTATTCAGACATGATGTTAAATGTTACGGAGTTTACTTTGCTGTTATATTTTAAGCTGGTCTAACCTGCATACCTGCAGTAATATTAAGGCAAAGATTATAGAACAAACACAGGTAGCAACATGAACACAGCAAAGATTTACGACAGGGTCCACAGTAGGGGGGAGCTCTGGGAACAACCCCTCATTCTTCATGTGTCTCCAACCACGTCTAGTGTGGTTCACCAGGCCACGTGTTACCAGTGTCCCAATGTACCAGAACAAGTTCTTGGTACTGTCACCTGCTCTGCGACCCATGGAAAACATGTGAACATTCTTCAGTACTGCCTCTGAACATTCATAGGCATTTAAGAAGCCCTCATGTTGAATCCATCCTGTTCATTCCACATGAATGAATCTCAGCAGAAGAGCCTCTGATAAGAAGATAGTTTTGTTGTAGGACGGATCCATGTTGGACTCTCAGCTGAAGGAATAAACATTCCTGACTTCTCTGGGTAATTTCTTTTTCGGGTGTTCCAGTGCATAAAAGAAAGATAACTTTGCAGTCTTTCAGGGGATAAGGATCAAAATAAAATCAGATGAAAGACTGCCAAATCCTGGGCGGACAGCCAGTGATGTCCATGGGGCTTTCTCCAGTTAATATAGTACATTTAGTATCATACTCTAAAGTCTTTTTTCCAGACATGTCCTTGAAAATAACTCCCTTATGTTGTATCATTTCTTTGCTAGACAGCAGTATATTATCTTAGATTTGAAAGAAAAACAAATCTTTTTATTAGTCAACATGTTGATTATAGTAAGATTTCTATACATTCTTAATCAGACTTTTGTCAAACGTATTTACTTTGAATAGCATATTGAATAACACATGGAGGAATCCTCTTCCAAAGAAGTACAAGCACTTTGAAGAACAAATCCTGTACAACATACTTATCTAAAAGGAGGCCATTAATACAGTAAAACAAGGACATTTAACATTTTATGATAAAAAGGGATCCAGGATGCTTTAACAGCCCTGAATTCAAAACAGTAGAGATTTGTATAGAGAACCAAATTGCAGTGAGTGACCTTACTTCAGAATGAATCTCATTGTGATCAGTGAAGGAGTTTGCAGGGTAAGATGCTAGCAGCATCATGAGATCTATTTCATGATGTATTAAGTTTCTTACATCACTTACCATAGCAGGTCAGAGTACAGAGTACAGACGCTTCCTCCTCAACATCTGCAAAGAAAACGTATTGAGCTCCCTTGCAAGTGAAGACCCCGAACAGTTGCATGCCATGTGATCATCATCTCATCAAAGATTTTGGGAAGCAACATATTTTAAGCAGGTTTTGGACTAGAGATGAAATGCTTTGTTTTCTCAAGAGGCAGTGGTAGCAGCTATACTTTTTCTGCTCCATTGTGATACAGCTGCATGCCTTGCACATTTTGTATTTGTAATTTTCACTTTCCTGTCATTGCGAAAGAGCTGCATGTTTGGATGCTGTCCTAATACTTAATGCAGATGTTTTGCTGTAATTTTTTTGAAGGAAGCTGTGTGTTGTGCATAGCACTGCATCCCAGCTGGTGGGGCACACTGGGGCAGGGATGGTTGTGGCCTGTGGCTCCCAACCTCAGTGCTCACATGGCAGCTGCCTGCATGCCAACTCCTGGTAAAGCACAAAGGGGCAGGTTTAGGGCATAGGCAAGTTATTTCAGGGTTCAGCCCCATTCCTCCAGCACTGGTGATAAAACAGCAAACCCATTTGCATGCATTTACTTCCTACATGATGAATAAACTGCCCTATGCATGGGCAGATAGCTTCGGAACAAAAACTTAAAGGCTTCCCTGGGGAATGCAGAAGAATCTGTTGAACTGAAATTCTAACAGCAATAATAATGTGCTGCTTTTGCTTCTTTATGGTTATTGTTCATACGAATGACATGAACAATATAATTATATAAATGATATCTTTCAATTTCATTGCATTGTCTCTGCAAGCTCTCCCACACGTTAGTCAACAAGTAAATTTATCTTACATCCCTAATAAATCTGTTTCTAAATGCATTTAATGACTATGCCATTTTCCTTCCTGCTAGAAAGGCTTCTTACATTTATCACAAAGTGAGACTGATTTCTAGAGGCAATCCATCACATTTCATTTTAGCTGCATGTCATGTTGACCTGGCATCTGCATTGGATATGTTGCTTTTGCTGCAGTGCATTAAATTGGGCATTGTTGATTTTCTTATCTATTTTTATTTTTTCCAATGTAAAAAAAATAAGATATTTAAACTTATGTTTTTTAAAACAAAACTCACACTGGATCTTGTCTTAAAGGCATGGAGTGGAGCTTTGCAAACCTAAATTTGCTCAAACAGAAGAGCTACTGGCTGTCAGTGGGTGAGGGCTTGATCCCCTCACAGCAGGGAAATCGGTATCATGACTCACATTCACTTCTGTATTACTGTGTTTTGTCCCCGTGAAATGTTTCTGGGACTAACAGTGTTCTGCCTGGAGTTTACAGTGTCAAATTCAGATTCTGTCTCAGCTGCAGAGGAAATGGAAAGTGAACATATGAAAGAGGCAGCAAGCGGGGCTGGTCCACTCCTCTCCCAGGGCTCCTCACTCCCAGACCAAGGCCTAGGACCATTTTTGCCAGGCCTGCGGATAGATTGTCCAGGAATGTCTCCCACTGGCTTTGTACCCCAGCTAATTCCCAGCGGCAGACAGGCTGCAAAGCCAAAAAAAAAGCTGTTTTTGGAAGCTGAGGGAGTTATACCACCATCTACAGACACAAGGGCCGACACTCAAGGCGGGCAAGATTAGAGCTTGGGCCCAAAGAAAGATGGATGGATATCCCCTGGGCTATGGAGAACATGAGTGCTGTGGGGAGATGCTTCTGGACTTCCAGTGTAGAAGAGGCAAAATAGCCCTGCTCGTGTCCTTGCTGTGCCCAGGCGCAGGTGTTCCCCCATCTGCACATGGGCCCAGCACCCCTTGGCCTTGCTTCCTGCGAGGGCAGCGCAGCAGCGCAAGTACAGCTGTGGAAATGGCAGTGCGAAAGAAGGTCTGCAAGCACCTCGTCAGGTGAGGGAAATGCACACAGACTTGCAGCTGCTGGCTGGGTATTCCACAGGGTTAGGCATCACTTCACTTTACACCCCCCCCCAAAAAAAAACAAAACAAAAAAAAAAAACTCAGGAATTTTTTCATAAGCAATTCTCTATTTTGACTCCTGTTTATTTTGTATTTATTGCTTCTTTCCTCCTGATTCTTGTGAAACTCAGAAAACTGGGGGAGCGCTTGTTCTCAGACAGGTACCTCAGTAGATACTCTACCAAACCACAAGGTGATCAGCCAGCCATTGTACCTGGAAGAGAAGGTACGTGATGCTGAAGACGGCAGCCCTGGGCTCCTTCCACAGCGAGGTACCTGGTAAGACAAAGCCACAGGAGACTCCCAGACCCTTCCTGGCAGAGCCAATGGGCCAGCACAACAAGCCCCTCTCTGCTGCACTCAGCCAGACCCCGCAGCGGGCAGACAGGAGGAGAACACATCCCAGGACCTTGCTAAATGGAGCAGCCCATCCCAACAAGAGCAGTCATTTTCTTCTGAGGGAAGGAGAGTTGAGACGAGAGCAGCAAGTCTGCCAGCTTCGAGGAAAGGCTGCCAGACCTCCGCATCCCCACGTTTCAGCTTTTCTGTGTTCCCTCCAGGACAACTCCCAGATAGTCTCATATTCACAGGGAAGCACAAGCGATTTGTTTGTCCCTTGGCTGAAGGGCAAGGGGACTCACCACAGCGGGCAGCCAAGCTGCAACAGTCAGCTGCAGGGTAGCAAGATGATATTCCTGCCCATGCTCTGGCCCAAGGAGTTGGACAAGTGTGCTGAGTAGGTGCCAGGGCAGGCTCAGGCTGTGTTGACTTCTCAGCGAGAACATGCTGTACCAAACATTTCTTATTGTATAACTTATATAAACAAGACATTTAGCTTAGCACTCAGCACTAGTTTGTGCTAATAAATGCCAGTGACTTTCTCTGCTTCATATATTGAAGTCAGCTATAAAGTCAGCTCAGGGACGCACACAGGATGCTCAGTTTGGATCAAGATTCTCTGCAATTCATTTCAGCTGATAGTAATCAAATACAGCTAGAAAAGGAAGATGCAAATAGGATTTGCTGTACAAATATGACAGAGAACAAATGAACCCAATGGGAAACCATCCCTTCCATCCCTCTCTCGGGAAACACACACTGATAGGCCTAGAAATGTTCCAGAACATCCCCCTTTCCAAAGAAATCATGCTGCCACTCAGCTTCAACTCCAAACCCATTAGCACTTCCATCTGGAAGAGCATTCACCCCTCTGCAGCAGGTTTGCCTTGGCACTGACACTGGCACAACCCCTCCAAAATCCAGCTGTTGCTCATAAATTCATCTCACCATACTTGCACAGAGAGCAAGACACTGAGAAACCACACATGTGCTTGAGATTCCCTGAGAAAATTGCATGCATCACGCTAGGATACAGTGTCAGGACAGGCACAGGATGCTGCAGGGCAGCAAAGCAGGCATAAGTGGGGCTCCCCAGCTTGCACATCGCTTCTTGGACTGACTGGCTGCATTTTCTGTGAGTCCCTAAGGGAACACAAGGCTTGCAAAGGATCAGGGCATGAGAGGGAATCTGAGGTCTGCTAGAGAGAGGCTGTAACACAGTATAACTATTAGAATGGTTTGCAAATATCAGCAAAATGTTCTATTGAAAGGAAAAAAATAGCTTCTAAATTTGCAAGAAAACAAACAAATAAACAAACAAAAAAAACAACTTGCATTTTTGTCTACATTCCAGAAATCCAGAAAAAAATAAACATGACATGATAAAAGTGTGGAAAATCACATTTTCCATGAAAATCCCCAGAAAGTCCCATGAGAAACTCTAGTATGAAAAAGTCATAGAGCACAACAGTGTTCAATTTGCTCTAAAAATAAAGCAACACCAACACAGCATCTTCCCAACTTCTATCTCAGGTTCCTCTCCAGACAGTCTTTCTTGGGTGTTTGTTTAACCAAGCTACTAGAATTCATGACTTATGTATAAAATACAAAGCAGATTTGGCAAACAGAAATGTCACTCTGCTGAGCTAGTGAGTTCTCTTGGTTTATCACCTTTGCAGAATGTGACCTGGCTAGACATTTTTTGGAAGAATTGATTATCCTCCCCTCCCTGTCTTGCCTCCCATTTATTACTTTTATTTTTTTATTTTATTTTTTTTCTGACAAGAAAAAAGTGAGTGCAGCTCTCAGCCCCAAGAAGCAGTCATTGATTTCTGCCCTCTGGCTGCAGCCATGGGAGACCCTGCATTGCTGCTCTATCCTCTGGGAAGTTTTGTCTTCATTTTCCTTGCCTCTCACAGGTGTAAATCCAACTGCAGCTGCATTTCAGATTCTTGTCTTATTTTCCTACCTGCGGAGGTTTGCACAGGCATGGGACTTGATGAAAACTCTTCTTTTTGAGCAGGTCCAAACTGACAAGTTGAAAACATATAAGCTGTACTTATGCCCAGAACAGATACGGCTGAAGCATAGGTAGCTCTGGGGTCAGCTCATGTAGTTTATATTTTGTTTTGAGACTACCAAGATGCCAATTAGTGGCACAGTTGTGTTCATTACTGACCTAATCTGTATTGCAGCAAAGGTAAAAAGGCTCTACAACCTCTTATTACATCTCTGAGCCTACCACTTTGAACACCTGGTAATTTTCTTTGTATAATTATTTGTTCTGCAGTAGCATGACTGTGTTGTTGTGTTCATTGCTAAGCAATTAACAGTTTGTCCTTCCAGAAATATCCAACGCCCCAGACACTATTAGCTTGTCGGAACATTTTCAACAAAAACATTCCAGGGGAAACACAGTGGCGTCTCTTCCATTTTCTGGCATAAGCATCTCTCCAGCTGCATACCCTAATTACCAGAACACCAAACCAGGACAGGGAGAAGTGGTTATTCCTGGTGAAGGCCCCATTTTGCTCAGTTCTGCACAAAACTTTCTTCCCACATCACTCTGAAGCTGCAAGATTTCTTGTAAAATCCTATTTTCAAGGGCACCAGTAAAGCAACATACCCCTGCTCTAAGAGCGATATATGGCTCCTGCATCCTGTTCCCAAGGCTCCCAGGCACTGGCCAGCACTGGGATTTTCAGAGAGACCAGACTCCTTGTTACCCTGGCAGCACGTATAATTTCTGACCTATGGACCCACAAGTGCTTAGACAAGCTTCAAGGGTAACTTTTTGGACAGATTTCACTGAAGCCAATTATCTTTTGGTCCCTGTGTCCTCCAGCCTGGGGACAGCCTGCTGGAAACTGAGCATGGTGCTAACAAATCCCTCTTTTATATTGAGTCTAGCAAACACTATCATTTTTGAAGGATCCACATTGGTGGTTAGAATCAATATCTCTTTAGCAAAAGCAAATTTCAAATAATCAAACATAAACTCAAAATAGAATCATTATTTGCCAAAACCTTTTCCCCCTTTCTTTTATTTACAAATGAGAAAGCTTATGCATTGAGATGTGGGTAAGTCTTAGGAATCACACCATGGTTTTGCTTCTGTGCGTCAAGACAGAGTCATTTAGTCTTTTTGTATACAGTACCCAAAAAATACAGTAGTAAGTGACATTTGAAATGCAAAAAGTCCAGACAATCAGCAAGTCCTTTCCCTGAAGGCTGCTGGACCATGTGTGGGACTTATCTCGCCCGTGTAGCACCAGGACTTTGTGCACCAGGATTGTGTTCCTGGGGCATTACTGTCAAAAGTGACCACACTGGATCAAAGGAAATGATTACCTGGTTTGCAAACCTGTTACATGCTATGAGAAAGGTATAAAAACATGCATGTGGTAGCACTTTTCCCCAGTAATTCTCTTCTGCCTCCAGCAATTTGCAAATCCATGTCTCCACCTGTTCTCAGGATCCTGGGCCCAAGCAAGCAGGAGGTATATCTGATGCATTTAACAAATGTTATCTCTAGCAATATATTTTCAAAACTATATATGTGTGTGTGTGTGTGTACATAATAAAGATCAAATATTTTCTTACAGATAGGTACAGAAGTATCTGCACTGCTTTATTTACACACTCTCTAATGAGAATCTCTTTTAGAAAATCAGCATAGTCAGGGTGTAATACTCAGCACCTACACAGTTGTAGCTATGGTGAAATGCTCCTCTGGTGTATTTTATCTTTCTGTATTAAACGCTTGCCCGATCTCAGGCACATATAAGCAGATATTTAAATTGCCATCAATACAGTTATTTGCCAGAATCTTCCCTTTGGTGCTCATTGTGAAAAGGAAGGAAGAATAAATCCTCATGTACGAGAAAAAAACAGATTCTCCTTCAAATAGCTGGTGAGTAAAAGGACAAAAAATGAAAGGAACTGGAGAAAAGAGTGTCCCCACTTCATGGGCAGCCTGCTGTACTGACACAGCCCCATGTCACAACCCAGTGTCTACAGCAAGGACTCAGGGCCCCTCTCCCTGCCCACAGGGGTCTCAGTGTCTCTGAAGCAGCTCCCTTTCCTCAAAGAAGAACTCTCTTGTTGGCTGTTGAACTGATAAACTCGTCGCTTAAACAAGCGATGGAGCTTCTCCTGAAACTGGTTCCCAATAAAACAGTACAGCAAAGGGTTGATGCAGCTGTTGGCAAATGCCATGCAGATGCCAAACGGCAGTGCTGTGTCAATGATCCCTGTCACATCACAGTTGTTAATAACGTTCATATGAGCCAGGGCATCCAAAAAGGTTAAAATGTGGAATGGGAGCCAGCAAATTAAGAAGGCCACAACGACAGCAGCCACCAGCTTGAGGACTTTGTCCATCTTCTGCTTGTTTTTCCCAAACTCCTGTGCTTTTAGCAAGTGCCTCCTGATCCAGATGTAGCATGTTGTTATCACTGTCAAGGGGATGAAGAAGCCGAGTGCATTTTTGAGGAAGGCTGTTCCCACAGACCAGTTCGCATAATTCTCATGAGGAAATGCCATAATGCAAGCTTTCACCCCCAAACTTTTAATGTAGTGTGTGTCACGGAAATAAAAAGTCGGAAGGGAGGACAAACAGGCAAGGCCCCACACAACCATTGCTATAAAATAGGCCTGTTGTGGAGTTCTTCTTTGAGAGCGAATAGGATGGACAATAGCATGGTACCGGTCCACACTCATGCATGTAACAAAAAATGTGCTTGCAAACATGTTGAGGCACAGGACAGAACTGGAGATTTTGCACATGAGAGATCCAAAGAGCCAGTTGTACCTCTGTGAGTAATAGGTAGCCCAGAAGGGAAGTGTGGCGAGGCACAGCAAGTCTGCCACGGCCAAGTTGAAAATGTAGATATTAGCAACTGTTTTGGGGCTACTGTCACGACAGAGCACCACAACCACCATGCTGTTTCCAACCAAACCCAGAACAAAAAACACAGAGAAAAATGCTGGAATTAATGAAAACTGGTAATCTGAAGAGGCAAGTGGGCAGGGAGGCAGAGAGCGCAATGCAGCCGATGAGTTTGCCAGCACTGTATAGAGGACTTGGAGAGTTTCTCTGGTGGTGATGACCACAGAGTAGTTGCTCTGCATGCTGGTGCTGGCAGAAAGGGAGCTTCTGCAGGAAATTCATGTGCTAGCAGCACTTTTCTATCACATTGCTCACCTGCAGATCAGAAACCATGTGTTAGACATACACTCTGCAGCCATCTTAGTTCTGGAATCACAGAATCGCAATAAAATAAAATACTTTAAAATGATGTCAGGAAGCTGAGAGCTGTAATACCAGGCAACCCTGTTGGACTCCTTTCCTCTGTCCCACTAACAGGACACAATTAGCACTAGAGAGGTCACGACACTTTTTAATTAGCCTGGCAGAAAAGCAAGCAGCTGGGTTTCATTTGCTATTACAGATAGTGCTTTTTGTGGCCAGCTGAGCAGAAAGATCATTGACTCAAGAGCTGCAGATAGTTCAGGAACTTCTGAGACCAAAGGCAGCACTAAAGCTCCTTGCAGTCCTTTTCTTTGCTTTCTCATTCTATTTCCAGCACTCTGTACAGTTAAAATAATGTAAAAGGCAGTACTTGCCACTGGGGATTAGGTAGTTCACACCTGAGGATCTCCTGGGACTTCACAGGCATGAAAGCAGCCTTTTAGTAAAGCTATTAGGAAAGCAGGCTTTGATTTTTTTTAATTCACGGGGCTAGATACAAAGACACTGAAGGGTCTTTACAAAATGTCACCTACAATCAGAGTCTTTCTCAATTCAAATCTGCATCTCTTGCCCCAGTGATGGCTTTTAATCATAAGAATAAAAGAAATACTTTCCATGTAGATATAAGCAATAGACACTCACATACACAGTCCTTGCAAGCACTAGAGTTAACATCAGTATTTACCATTCATTTAGAAAGATTAAGACAGGTTTTCAGTAGGGAAAAATGTGGCTACAAAACAGCTAAAATAGGAGAGTCCTTTGACAGATCTCTTTGTTCCAGTTCAACGGCTCTCGAGTCTGTACTCTAAGCAGAACATTTTTCAAGCTTCAAGACTTTATAGTCAATAAAGAAATCAGACACAAATATTTTATTGTACATAATAAAAAGACCATTCCTTTTAATTAAGTCCTTATGGAATCAGTTAGGCATTTAAGAATTCTCATGGGGCCCTTAAAACAACAGAAATTTTGACCAAGTAAAGACAACAGAGTTGAGTAATGATCTCTCATTTAAAAGAGGGCAACTGATCATTTCAAAAATATTTTCTATATTAACCATTTAGTATACAATTACTTATCATTTCCTTAATGCAAAATATGCAATATGTTCCTCTGAACACACTGACAAAATTGAATTTTAATTATATTTTCTCAGCGTAAAGAAAATTCAATAGGAAAATATTAATACAGATTTCTGCAGTGAGCTGGTATTTAAGGTACCGAATCATAAGCCCACATTTTGTAATCAAACAGGTCTTAAAACAGAGGAAGGGTTTGTTTGGGAAGAAGGAAAAATATTCAGGGAAGGGTCTAAATTCTCCTTTCCCCCTTAACTCTTATGTCCTGAACCCCTCTCTTCAACCTATGGAAGCTTAAATCTCACAACTAGTCACGAAGCATTCTATATCTGATTTAATACTTGATTTTAGCTACATTATTGAGAACAAAAAGTTTCATTGATAAAAACATTGTCCTCTCTGCATGTGAACAACTTACATCTTATAATCTGCTTCTAAAATACAGTCATTCCTACAAATACCTTAGACACAATGAGGCATCTTATCACAAAATGTATAAAATCAATGGAAATGTTTGAACAACGGACAGAAAACATACCTCTGAAACCTCTAATTCGTCTGGATGTAGCTCTAGGGTTACGTGCTCCTTTCTTCTGTTTTCTCTTAACGTGTATCACCACCGGCTCTCTGCTCTCTTATATCTTCCATTTTCCCACTGGGAGACTTTAACCTACATAAACTGAGGACTGAAATATGAATGCCTGCCAGCTTCTTTTCCTTTTGGAAGCGAAACAGTTTGAGAAGCCCCCTTTCCAAGGCCACGTGAGCATATGCAGTAAATCAGGAGAGAGGAACAAGACAACCAAAAAACAAAACAAAACAAAACAAAAAAAGAGCAAGAAAGAAAAAAAAATCACACAAATATCAAAAGCAGGTTTCTCCAGCAGTTCTTGCTGGAGTTCTCCAGGAGGATACACCCACATGCAGTCCCCTTCTGCGCCCCCCTCCACGTACACGCAAGAGGTGAGAGCCCCAAGGTTAGTATCTGTGTACCTCAACAGGCAGCGGGATTCCCACTCACTTTATGGAGTCCCAGTACTTGCTAATAAACTTGAGAGAGGAATAGGCTGTTAGTACTGGCAGAACTGACCATAATGTGAACATAAAGAAACAGAAAGCAGGGGAACATCACGGCATTGCTTGTGTAAGAAAGCTGATCCTGTATCCCAGTTAGTAGCATGGGAAAGACACTGCCCAAGCCCATGTGAAGACATGCACACTGCTCAAACCAAGGAGAACAGCAGGAAAAATCCACGTGGCAGAGAGAAGACTTGGCTCTGAGGCTGCAGTGGAGTAGCACACGATCAAAGTTAGCAGATCAGCAAGGCTGTGAAATAACACTAACTTCCCATCCACACAAAACTGAGTTTTTC
The DNA here is from genome assembly GCF_040182565.1 of Anser cygnoides. NCBI lineage: Eukaryota > Metazoa > Chordata > Aves > Anseriformes > Anatidae > Anser > Anser cygnoides. The sequence continues at coordinate 12,756,902 of NC_089885.1, read as the reverse complement.
CACCTGCTTCCTCCTCCATCACCTCTCATGTTCCACCTGGCCCCAGCCTCTTTCTAGAAGAAGCTCCTGCATCATCCAAGAAGGCTGCTGGAGAATGAAAACTGGGGCAAAGTAAACATCCAGAAGCCTCAGTACCCCAACTGTGATCTCCTCTGCAGCAGCAGCCCATCTTACCGGGGAGATGTGGGCTGTGCTCTGCAGGCAAGGCTGCACTTGTCAGGCGGAGGGCATCCACAGAAGTCCCTGCCAGCAGCGTCAGCTGCTGCCAGCCGCTGCCCCTCACCAGCATGGACCCACACTCATCCACTTCTTTGAATGCTAGTGTAGCCCTGCAGTGGAGGGTGTCTGACCCCAGTGGCTAGGGGGAAAGCCCAGTGCCTGCCCTTGCTTTGGGACTGTGCAGCACACCAGAGGCAATGGGCATCACAGGCTCCGTAACCAGCAGGCTCTGCTTACACCAGTGAGACCTAGGAGAGAGATGAAACAGAGAAAACAGCGTTTTACCAGTATCTTAAAACAAAACAAATCAAAAAACACCACCACCCCCCCCCAAACAAAGAAAAAAAAAAAAAGAAAGAAAAAAACCCATGGTCTGAGTAAGCTGTGGAGAACAAACTCACCTTTCTGCCCATCTGTGTCTTTCACGCAGAAGGAACTGCAAGGAGCACTGGAAATGCTCATCAGCAAACTCGTAAACATCTCCTGGAAGAGAGAGATACTTGTCAAGGCAGGAAGAGGAGTTCAAGCATCCAAATTGGCAGCTTTTGTTTTTGTCTGCCTCATATTACAGTCCGGCTCTTGGTATTCTCTATGCAAAAAGAGACGGTTATTTAAAGAAGGGGAATCCCATGCAGCATTTTATTTATCACAGTGCAGCTGATCTGCAGCTTCATGGACACAACAACAAAGCAGACAGTGGTCAGGACTGTCAGGCTGCAAGCACACATGGTGCCTGTACTTGGAGCAAAATCTGGAAGGGAAAGAAAGTTCAAATATCTCAAGGAAATGGCATGCTGAGAATGAAATGCTTTAACACAGAAGCAGACCTAAGCAGCACAGGTATCTTGAGGGAGGGCAGTACCAAATCACTTCACAGGATGGGAGATCCCCTCATCTGTCCCAAAGGCTCGAGCACTGTGTTTCACAGCCAGGTTTAGCCAACTTACATGTCAGAACATCCCTGGCATCTCAGCACTCATACGAATCTCCCCAATGCACACTCTCACCGGTTCCATAGATTTTTACTTTGTATTTGTGTCATCTCTTTCTCTTCCTTTTCTCACTCATTTCCTCCATCGCTGCATTTGAGGTTGTCATGGAAAGGGCTGAAGAGAAGGGGAGACACCCTGGAACTGCTGAAGTTTGCATTACTCAGAAAAAAAAAAAAAAAGTGGGGGGGGGAGAAAAATGTGAAGGAAACAATAATATCCATAAGGGCTTGGGGGTTGAAAAAGTCAAGACATAATCAAAAACCTTTATGACGAAGATTTGTGCTCAGTTCATACATACCACAACCAGCACCAGGAGACATAGTTGTTTTGCTCAAGAGGTTTTAAACAGATGATGCGTCTTCTACAGACACACTGCAAGACCTCTGTCCTTTTTACAAACTAAACATCCACAAAATAGATCAGTGGGAGCATACAGGATGTACAAGTGCCGAGGTTACATATCTTACTGCAAAGCAAAAGAAATGCGCCTTTTGCCAGCCAGTCATCCATCTACACACCCCGCCTCAGATCTGGAGGACTGCTGGCGCTCAAAGGAATGACATGAGAGGTCAGCACTCACTCTGATCCAAATTCATTCAATATTTTACTAGCCGTATGTGACAGGACACCCTCAGCTAGGAATTCTTGCTACTAATTTTTTTGCAGGCAAACGGCCTATAGAAGATCTCACTCTGTTTTTCGTCCAACATCCAGTGCACTTTGTAAGCATGGAAAAAAGTCAAATGCTCGAGAATGTTTATTTTGCAAAGATAACAAACCCAGACTGTTTAGATTTAAATATGATGTTTTCCCTTACAGATGCAGTTTTGATCCTCTCAGACACTGGCTGTATCTATTCTGTTCTACTGGTACCTCAAAAAAGGTTCAAAACTTTGTGCTGGCTCCATATCTCTTAGTAGGCCATACCTTGTGCTGTCCTTTGCCAAATCCTGCTCTGCTTCTCCCCCCCAGCATTGCTCAATGTATCTGATTCCTTATCTGACCCCAAGTTCTTGCTCCAAAGCTCCATTTAGTGATGTGCAAAAGCTCTGCCTCATCTATTTCCCGTACTTTCTTTCTTTCTCTCTCTCTCTTTCTCTCTCTTCCTTCTTTCCTTTCTTTCTTTCTCTCTCTTTCTCTCTCTTCCTTCTTTCCTTCCTTTCTTTCTTTCTTTCTTTCTTTCTTTCTTTCTTTCTTTCTTTCTTTCTTTCTTTCTTTCTTTCTTTCTTTCTTTCTTTCTTTCTTTCTTTCTTCTTTCTCTTTCTTTTTTCTTTCTTTCTTTCTTCTTTCTCTCTTTCTCTCTTTCTTTCTTTCTTTCTTTCTTCCTTTCTTCCTTTCTTCCTTTCTTTCCTTTCTTTCTTTCTCTCTCTCTCTCTCTTTCTTTCTTTCTTTCTCTCTTTCTTTCTCTATGTCTCTATTTCTGAGCATTGCCAGTACAGGAGCATCTGCATGATATAAGGCATGCCCGGTATGGATGCCCAAGCTGTCTGTGCATAAATCAGGCTTGTGCCATGCAATACTGCAGCTGAGCTAATGCCTCCTGAGCTTGCAGGACATATTTGTTCAGCTTTCGCAGCCAGGCTCCTAAATGCACGTTCTGGCCCAGCACACGGACCTGCTGCATCAGAACCCAGCAGAGAGCTCAGCACAGGGGCAGAGTCTTTTAGCTTTTTACTGTTCATCTGATTGGGAAGTTTCAAAAGGTGGGAGTTTTCACCACAAGAAAACCTATTCAGTTTTAAACGGTAAGGAGCTAGTGCTTCCTGGCGCATGTATTTGAGGAAGGATTTTGTGCATGTCTTTTATATCAAGGAACTGAAAAAGAGCACAGTTCAAGAGAATCCAGAATTTTTGCTTCACGCTTACAGCAAACTCAGGTTTTCCTTTCTGCCCTCAAGCCCATACACACCTGAAGTGATCACTAGAAGTGTTTAAAGAAAAACAAAACAAAACAAAAATATACACAATATTCAAAGAACAACTTCTGATCAGCTGTGCTCATTTTTACAACATGGATTAATGCACTCCAATTCTCAGGTCTTAGTTTTCATAGGGAAGCATTTCTGTCAGGGATGGAATATTCCAAAAAGGCAGCGTATCAGACTGCTCCAGCAGACCATCAGAGCCAGCTCCTGAGGTTAAACCTTGCCAGCCTGCCAAATTCTCGAAGAAACATGGGACCTAAATACAGACCATATTCATAGGCTTTGTTTCTTTTGGAGAAAGTGAGACAGAAAAATCTCTCATAAACGTGCTCTCCAGAACACATATCTCAGTGTAGGTCAGCAAGGCTCTGACCCCTTCGGTGCTGATTTACAACAGGATTCCCCAACTCTGAAAAAAAAATAGTCCTAGGGCAGCAGCAGGAGAAGGGGACTCAGCGCACGCACACAGCCTGGGAGCAACATGTTTGCATCGTGCTGGACAGTGCGTTCACATCATGATGGACAACGAGCCTTTTGCACGCACGCACTGAAACCATCCTGCCTGCAGCTGGGCTCCCCCAGCACTCCATAAACTTTTATATGCATTCCTCCTTCCCACTTTTGTTTGTTTAAGGGTTTCTTTAGGGATTAGTTGTTCAGTGTTGTGAGTAAGATTAGAGAATCTACTTCATCCTTCACCAGCCCCAGAACACTCTTGTGGAGAATGCTGCTGTCACATCCCTTTTGGGGCTTTAGGGAGGACAGCAGCTGTGACCAGCCCCCAGTTGAAAACTGATGTCTGAGGCCGTGAGTCCTGCTCACGCCCAGCACCCATGGTCCTTGTCTTGGTGTGCTGGGTCTTAACACTGCCTCGGGTACTTCTGAAGCATAAGCAGTTCTGGCAGGGGTTCTCTCTCTAACAACCCAGTATTTTGGCCAGGATGGAGAACTACTAACAGTTTTAAAGGGAAGGTGTTAGTCAGTGTTTCACTTTATTTCCTGGAGCCAAGACTTTACATGGAAGCACTGAGCAGGCCTAGGGAAATCCCTAGTTTTCCACTTTGCAGCAGCACAGCAGTGAGCACAAGGATGAGATTGCTGGGACCCATCAGAATATGATATCAAAGAGCTCTGCTCCCATTCATCTGCTGGAAAACAATTTTTGAAGCAGTTCAGTATCTGGTTGCACCTCCTAGTGCAGTGTGGCACAGGCAGTTCAGAGGGAAGAGGGACGCTCTTTCCACATCTAGCATTCAGAAAGTTTCCAAGGCATTTCTTTTATGAGCTGTTTGTGTCCAGACGACAGCACTGCCAACACTGAGATTATCCACTATGACATTGTTTGTTCAAATAATTGGCCTTAAGCGTTTTACAAGTTACTAAAAGTAGTAAGGAAAATAAGCGCATAAGTGACTTTGGAAACGTGCTGCACCCATTGAACTCCATACTTTTGGTCTCTGAAAATTCCCAATATGAAACCAATCGCAAAACAAGCAGATTTAGACAGAGAGCTGGGCTTAAACAAGGCCTATACAAATGGGATAACAACCAGAAATAAAGCCTGTGTAGAACAAAAAGGACACCAGAACAAGTGATCTATCTTCTTCAGACCGAGTTACAAAGCTTCAGCTAGAAGCGAGACAGACCATTCCTGGCTGGGGACATGGAGCAGCTCACTCATCCTGTACAGAGACCAGCAGAAACCTGGCTCCTTTGCAGTCCCAGCTGAGCCAGGAACACAGAAAACATGAAGATTACATCCACTAAAGCCTTTGGCATGGCCCCAAATGTGAGTATCCGGATAGTGTGAGCAGCACATGTTTGCATCTTCCTCCAGGACAAGCCACTTGCCAAGGCTATGACACTTCTGCTCTCAGGGTGAAAACCAGCATTTGACCCCTAGTAACACCAAGACAAAGCCTGTTTAACTAAGTAAATGATGTTGTTTATAGCTGGAAGATGGTCTCCATTACACAACGCAGCAGTCCCAGCCAAGCTTCCAGGGGGAAACTGTTCTTTGGGGGTTTGTTGCTTGAAAAAATGTGGAGGAAAACAGAACTAACTGAAGCCAACACAGTGATCTAACAGTACAGCAAACCTAATCTGCTTCTGCATAGAAAGCAATGGGTTTGCAAATTTGTAGTTAACACCATTGGGCATATCATACATTTGTGGTTTTTTAGCCACTGTTTGGACAGAGCTGTCAGAGCAGATTCTGATTACCATAAGAGGAACGGTGAGAGAAAAGAAATCCAAATCTGTAAACCATGAAAGAAAAAGCTAAGGAAGACCAAGAAATGATGAGCAAGAAAATGCATCTGAATGGAAGGGGCTGAGAGAAGGTGCTTCAAGCACATCAAAAACTTGAGAACTCCAATATATAGAAGTGAGGGGGGAAATAAAAATTAAAATAGTGAGAAAAAAGAAAAGCAGCAATTGTGTCACTATTTACTTTGCTGACACATCATCCAATCTTTGCATTGTAAGTGAAATAATGAGACAGGAGATTGCCAGTCCCTGGCTGTCAGGTGCAGCAGTGATCAGCCCCCTGAGGTTCCTCATACTTTCTCCAGAGCAGAAGCAGCAAAAGATTGACGTGAGCATGGGAACCTGAGGAGAGCTCAGCTATATCCTCATGTGGGTCCAGTCGCTTGCTCCTTTTCCAAATTATCTACAATGGGAAGATGCAATTTTCTATATGGGAAGAAGCAATTTTCTATATGGGAAGAATGAAAACATTGAATCTTGCAAATGAAAACAAAATCTTTTCTTCTGCACTCTGGATATAGGATGAAAACCAGGGAGGAGTCAAAGGACATAAGTTTTATAGACCTGAGTCCACCTCGGGCTGCTCAGCGGCATTTTCAGACCCACTAGAGACAGGCGGCACCCTGAGAAGGGCAGCATGCCCCTGGGTGCTCTGTGCTTCACCCGTGGGGTTAATCTCTTGCCACCCAAAGATGGCTCAGGGCTTATCCTGAGATGCTGCTCCATCAGGACACGGCACTGCCCTGCATATTCCCAGTTGGCAGTGAGTGTGATGTTTGCTCAGCTCATGACAGTCTCGCACATCCCATGCCAGACGGGAGAGCCACTCTAAGCTGCCTGTGCTGAAGTCCAAACCAGAGGAAAATCCAAAAATCCCTACCCTACTCCCAAAATAGTGTTGGGTTTTTATTTTTTGTTTGTTTGCTTGCTTTTTTGTTTTGTTTTGTTTTGTTTTGTTTTTGAGCAAACTGCCAAGCCAGTACTGAGAACCATAATCAACCCAGGAGCAGGAGGGTCTCCCAGACAGATCCCAAGTGAAGTCTATTACCTGCTGCTGTTTGCAGGGAGCAGAAGGTAGGGAAAAACACTGCCAGAGCATGATGCTGTGAGAAATCTTCCCGCCTCTCAGTAATGCTCTTTGCAACGCAGCAGCACTTAATCAGCTTTTATCTGCCTAAGACTTGATCCCCATTGGTCTGCAGCAGCCAGAACTAGCTAATTTAATTTCACTGTGAGCTAAAAGCACAGCCCCACTGTTCCTGCAATGCTTGTGGTTCACCTATCCAAAAGGTACATGTTCTTTTTCTTGTCTTCTTCTCTGCTGTCTGTCAAGTATTAGATGTGGTGTCTGACTTGTGGCCGGTCATGTTCTTTCTTGTTATATTTATATTTACTTGTGCAGCAAAGACTGGACTGAGTCTGAATCTCTCTGATTCATGCCCAAGCATGTGCAAATGTGCACCTGAAGAGATTATCCACTGTAACAGAGCTGGACTGAGAGCCCTCCCTGGAGAAATAGCAGCATCCACTGTCTCTCTAAACCTTTCCAATAACTATTTGCGGATTCTTACCACCAACACATTCAGAAACCTGACTTTCCTCCACAGCCTCTGGCTGGATGGAAACAATCTGACTTTCCTGTCCCCGGGGACCTTCCATGCTCTCAGCAAGCTGCGAGAGCTGCACCTCAGCAGGAACTCGCGCCTCACTTACCTGCATGCAAACACCTTCAGAGGACTATTAAACCTCATCAGCCTGGACTTGTCTCATTGCAATATCTTTGAAATCCATCCACTTCTATTTTCACACCTGCCCTCTTTAGAAAGACTTGACTTAGCCTCCAATAACATGCGCTATGTCCCACAAGCCTTTAGGAATCTCTCCAGCCTTAGGAGGCTGTCCCTGGAGGGCAATCACATAGAAGCCATTGGCAGAGATTCCCTGAAGGACCTGGAAACCCTGTATGATCTGAATCTCAGGAAGAACCGGATATGGATTATTCAGAACGGTGCTTTTACAAAGCTTCCCAGATTGGGAGTGTTAAATTTAGGACACAATTTCATTGGTGATTTGCCTAATCAGCTTTTCAGCGGGTTGATCCAGCTCAAGACTATGCACCTTGAAGCCAACAGAATCACTGCTATTGACTGCACCTTCAGACATCTGCTTAACTTGAGAAACCTGTACCTGAACAACAACCAAATATCCTCTATTTCAGACTCTGCTTTCTCTTACTTAAACAAACTGCATTTCCTCCACCTGAGTAAGAACAACCTCAGCTCCCTTCCGATCCACGTGTTCACAGAACTGCCGAAACTGAAGTATGTGTTTTTATCTCACAACCCCTGGAAGTGCGACTGCAAGATGTTTTGGTTTTTGCGGTGGACAGCAACGTACAGGGGAGCACTCGAAGGGCTGCACTGTGCCTTCCCGGGCCATCACAACGTGACAGTGCTCAGGGTCCCTCATCCAGGGGACCAGACGGAGTGCATGGCACCGCCTGAGCTGGTGAGCAAGGACAAGTGTGGGGCAGCTGGTACCAGCATGGCTGCTGGGCCTCCTGCTCCCCCTAACAAGGTCTTCCTGCTGGTAGTCGTCTGCCACATGTGGTATTTTGCAAGGAGATAGGACACCCTGTTGGCCACGCTTTGTCAGTGTTTAAATTAGAAAGTGGAGGCATATTTTCTCACAACTTGCTTATGAACAGTGGGCTTCGTTACAGGAGGGTTTTTTTTTTTTTTGTATGAAAATAAGCTTTTTTCTTAACATAAAGGAATTAATTCTGAAATGCTAATATCAACATTCAGTGGCACCACTGATGTGCTTAGAAAGAGCTCATGTTAGCAAGCACAGGGCTGGGACTTGTGCTGGAGATGTGGGGTTGGTGAGCACAGCCCTGAGGCAGCCTCTGCTCCCTTGCTGACTGACCACAACCACACATGCTCTTCTGTCTTCCCGTGTCCAGTTCAAGCAGGGGAGATTGTGAGTACTGCTAAAATACAAATAAATTGCAAGTTTTCCAGCACATCTGGAATCCCTGTAAGAGACTCAGTCCATTGGTGTCTCTGTGAACATGTGGTAGCTTCCCACAGGTGGTATATGAGGTGCTTGCTGTTAAGAGACAAAGACAGTCTTTAATATACTATACACAATAAAACAGTGTTGGAGTGGTGGGAACAAATGTCACAAAATAAAACTTTTTATCTCTCAGCTGCTCCTCAGAGTATCAAGCCTCAGCTAACAAAATTATGCATTAGCCCGTGCAAAGAACTTGTGTGTCTCATGGATGGTCTGTATGAATTTTCTCCTGTTTTTGTTAATTATCTCTAACATGGAGCTGGCCAAAGGGCGCTCCACCTTTCCTCGCCGGTCCTCTCCTGCGCTGGGGCTGACTGCCACCCGACGGCCAAAAAACGCTCCGATGTGGTGACAGCTTCTACCGTGCAACCTGAACGAGAGCAGGTTTGTGTCAGGGGAAGATCCGTCTCCAAATCACATGTTCCTCACTTAGCATTGCGGCCTTGCAGGCCCCAGCTTGTATGGTAGCTTTGTTTGCAAAGCTAAGGAAGCAATCAAACTTAGAATGTGCTTGGACTAAATGATTGCAATTAAACTGGGTTGCAGACCGAGATAAGATCCACTCCCACTACAACTCATACTGACCACCTCAGAGCCCTCATGTGAAAAGAAACAAATACATGCATGAGAGATAATCAGATGAAAAGAACATTGTTGCAAGGTGTTGGTCTGTTATGAATGCATTTCTGTGAGCTCTTTGTACATTAAACTTCCTTTTGGGTCTTTTCCCAAAGGAATGTATGCTGGTGAAATGACAGGTCAGCGTCTCCCGCCCCATCCAACACAGTTTCACCTACCACCCTCTTTTTAGTAAGATGCTGTTTAGTCTTCATAAAGTACAGCAGTCCAACCACACCGTTCTGTTTTGTAGAGGTATTTTGATCTTTTGCCATGTTCCTTTTCCACAGTAGGGGAAAGGGTCTTTAATGCACAAGTTGACCTTTGAATGTCAAATCCACTAGACCAACAGCTAAAAAATTGCAATTACTGTTTGGTAGGTATAATAGCTAGCATGCGTAATGAAGGACCTATCAGCTAACACTTAAATTCCTCTTCCTTTTTGCTTTTTAGGAATAATCAGGTGACACTATGCTTGATGTTTGAATAGCATCAAGTAAATCCACTTGTAAGCTTGTGCTCTTTTCAGTTGCAAGAGGGGAACCTGCACCTTGAAGTTCTGGATGGAGGTGGACTTGCCAGCTTCTTTCAGGGTCTGGTTTACCCGGATGATTATAATGTCATCATTGGCTTTCTGACTGTCACCCAGGTCCTTGAGGACGTTCAGCATTCAGCACAGGCAGAAAGCACAAGACGAGGCTCAGAGCCTGGGCTAAGACCCAGCAAGCACACTGCCTGGATGCGATGCAAGCCCATGGCAGCATGACAAGCGTTCATGTACTATCAGCTCTGCTTTGGTTGAAACCCCTTTAGCGGGAAGGAAGAACCATCTCTCTTATCTGATTTCTCATAAAGCACTTAGTCTTTCTAGCCCTCCCAGTCCTTTAATAGCAGCTCACAAAATTGCCAGGGCTCAGGACGCTGTTAAACTCTTTGAGCATTGGCAATTTGCCTCAGAGGGGCAACGCTTTAGCTAGGAGGTGCAGATCAATTCCCAGTTCGGCATTCTTGCCTCTACCGCCCCCACACAGAGCTGACACGCAGCTGATCTGCGGGTACGAACTTGCATTGCCCTACAATTCTGCAGCCACCTGTGGGTGCCCCGTGTGCCCCTCTGGGGGGGGGGGGGGCTGCTGCTGCACGGCCCAGTCACCGCTGGGGGACACGGGGGTGTGGGGGGGCTGCGCGCACCCCGCGCACCGCCGACGGGGACGCGGCCTCCCGCGCCTCACCGCGGGGCGCTGCAGGGCTCTTCCCGCGCAGCACGGCGGCGCTGCCCCGAGCCGCGGAGCGCGGGAACGGCGCGCGCCGCTCCGCTCCGCGCCTGCCGGCAAGCGGCGCTCGCGCCGCTCGCGAGCCCGTTGGCGGGCCGCTGACTGAAAGCCCTCCCCGCGCGCCGGTCAGCCGCAGCGTCTGAGGAGAGCGGTCGCGGGCAGGGTACGCTTCGTAGGGTTTAATAATTAAACCTTAAAAAGTCGCCCGTGTGAGGAGCTGGGGGCTGTTACAGAAGGCACAAATTAATTAGGGACCTTGGACAGTTAACTTAGAGAACAGCGTAGCATTTCGGGATAATTTTTAAAAAGAAAAGTGGAGATAATTGAGGCGGGGCAGAGTGAGCTTTACAACCGGAAAAGCTTCAGGCAGTTTAAAGACAACAGAGACAACGGGGGGGGGGGGGGTCGGACCCGAGGTAACTTGGTACAAAATGAACATTTTTCAGTGAAAATCAGAGGTAATAGGGACAGAATGATCATTTTAGAGGGAAAACCTAAGAAAAAGTAGAGTGAACATAGGTGACATTTTGGGAGGGAAAAGCTGGGGTGATGTAGAGGGTACAGAATAAGCATTTTGAGTAATTTAGTGGGCAAAAACGGGCATTGCTTCCAAGGAAAAAGCTGAAGTAAATTAGAGGGTCAAAAATGGCACTTTTGAGGGAAAACTGAGGTATTTGTGGGCAAAAAATGAACATTTTTTTCAGGGAAAAGCTGAAGTAAGTTAGAAGGGTCGAAGGCGGCTTTTTTTTTTTTTTAAGGGAAATCTGAGGAAACTTGGGCAAAAATGAGCATTTTTTGTAGGGAATAGCTAAGGTAAATTAGAAGGGAAAATGGTGGCATTTTCTGAAGGGAAATCTCAAGTAACTGGGGCAAAAATCAGTTTTTGTTTTGTTTTGTTTTGTTTTCCCCCAGGGAAAAGGAGAAGTAAGTTAGAAGGGTCAAAAGTGGCATTTTTTGAGGAAAAATTTGAGGTAATGTATGGACAAAAATCAGCTTTTTTTCTGGGGGAAAACTAAGGTAAATAAGAAGGGTCAAAGGTAGCATTTGTTTTTGAAGGGAAATCTCAGGAAACTTAGGCAAAAATCAGCTTTTTTCCAGGGAAAAGCTGAAGTAAGTTAGAAGGGTCAAAGGTGGATTTTTCTGAGGAAAATTTTGAGGTAATTTGTGGGCAAAAATGAGCATTTTTTTCAGAGAAAAGCTAAGGTAAATTAGAAGGGTCCAAGTTGGATTTTTTTGAGGGAAATGTTGAGGTAATTTGTGGGGAAAAATCCTCTTTTTTTCCAGGGAAAAGCTGAAGTAAGTTAGAAGGGTCAAAGTTGGATTTTTTTGAGGAAAATGTTGATATGATTTCTGAGTAAATATCCTCTTTTTTTTTTTTTTTCCAGGAAAAATCTGAAGCAAGTTAAAAGGGTCAAAGATGGAATGTTTTGAGGAAAATGTTGAGGTAATTTGTGGGCAAAAATGAGCATTTTTTTCACTGAAAAGCTGAAGCAAGTGACAAGGGTCAGAGGTGGCTTTTTTTTTTTCTTTTTTAAGGGAAATCTCAGGTAACTTCGGCAAAAAATCAGCTTTTTTTCCTGAGAAAAGCTGAAGTAAGTTAGAAGGGTGAAAGCTGGATATTTCTGAGGAAAATTTGAGGTAATATGTGGACAAAAATCAGCTTTTTTTTTTTTTTCTGGGGAAAATCTGAAGTAAGTTAGAAGGGTCAAAGATGGATTTTTTTTTAGGAAAATTTTGAGATAATTTGTGGACAAAAATCAGCTTTTTTTCCGGTGAAAATCTGAAGTAAGTTAGAAGGGTTAAAGGTGGATTTTTTTGAGGAAATTTTTTATGTAATTTGTGGACAAAAATCATCCTTTTTTTTCAGAGAAAAGCTGAAGTAAATTGAAGGGTCAAAAGTGGAATTTCTTTTGAGGAAAATATTGAGGTAATTTTTGGGCAAAAATGAGCATTTTTTTCACTGAAAAGCCGAAGCAAGTGACAAGGGTCAAAGGTGTTTTTTTTTTTTTTTTTTTTTTTTTTTTAAGGGAAATCTCGGGTAACTTGGGCAAAAAATCAGCTTTTTTTTTCCTGGGAAAAGCTGAAGTAAGTTAGAAGGGTGAAAGCTGGATATTTCTGAGGAAAATTTTGAGGTAATATGTGGACAAAAATCAGCTTTTTTTCTGGTGAAAATCTGAAGTGAGACAGGTTAAAGGTAGATTTTTTTGAGGAAATTAATTATGTAATTTGTGGACAAAAATCATTTTTTTTTTTCAGAGAAAAGATGAAGTAAATTGAGGGGTCAAAGGTGGAATTTTTTTTGAGGAAAACATTGAGGTAATTTTTGGGCTAAAATGAGCATATTTGTAGGGAAAAGCTGAGGTAAATTAGAAGGGTCAAAGGTGGAATTCTTTTGAAGGGAAATGGTGAGGTAATTTGTGGGCAAAAATGGGCTTTTTTTTTAGGAAAAAGCTGAAGTAAATTAGAGAGTCAAAGCTGGCATTTTTATAAGGAAAATAGTGAGGTAACTTAGTGGACAAAAATGAGCATTTTTTTCAGGGAAAACCTGAGGTAAATTAGAAGGGTCAAAGATGGATTTTTTTTGAGGGAAATGTTGAGGTAATTTGTGGGGAAAAATCCTCTTTTTTTTCTTTTTTTTTCCTCCAGGGAAAAGCTGAAGTAAATTGAAGGGTCAAAGGTAGGACGTTTTGAGGAAAATGTTGTATGCAAAAATGAGCATTTTTGTCAGTGAAAAACTGAGGTAAATTTGAAGGGTCAAAGCTGGCATTTTTTGAGAAAAATGTTGATGTAATTTGTGGGCAAAATTTAGCATTTTTTTCACTGAAAAGCTGAAGTAAGTGACAAGGTCAAAGGTGGCTTTTCTTCTTTTTTTTTTTTTTTTAAGGGAAATCTCAGGAAACTTGGGCGAAAAATCAGCTTTTTTTCCTGGGAAAAGCTGAAGTAAGTTAGAAGGGTGAAAGCAGATTTTGTTTTGTTTTTGAGGAAAACTTTGAGGTAATATATGGACAAAAATCAGCTTTTTTTCTGGGGATAATCTGAAGTAAGTTAGAAGGGTCAAAGGTGGCTTTTTTTGAGGAAATTTTTGAGGTAATTTGTGGGCAAAAATCAGCTTTTTTCTTTTCAGAGAAAATCTGAAGTAAATTGAAGGGTCAAAGGTGGATTTTTTTTTTTTTGAGGAAAATGTTGAGGTAATTTGTGGGCAAAAATGGGCTTTTTTGTAGGATAAAGCTGAAGTAAATTAGAGAGTTAAAGCAGGCTTTTTTTAAAGGAAAAAAATGAGGTAAATTTGTGGGCAAAAATGAGCATTTTTTCCAGGGAGAAGGTGAAGTAGGTAACAAGGCTCAAAGGCGGCATTTTTGGAGGAAAAAGTTGAAATAATTTGTGGGCAAAAAATATTTTTTTTTTAAAGGAAAAGCTAAGGTAAATTAGAAGGAAGCATGGTGGCATTTATTTTGAAGGGAAATCTCACGTAACTAGGTAAAAATGAGCATTTTCTTTTGGAGAAAGGCTAAGGTAAATTAGAAGGAACAAATGTGGCATTTTTGGAGAAAAATGTTGAGGTAATTTGTGGGCAAAAATGAGCATTTTTTTTAGGGGAAAGCTAAGGTAAATTAGAAGGGATTGGATGGAATCTTTTGAAGGAAGATCTCAGGTAACGAGGGCAAAAATGAGCTTTTTTTTTTTTAGAGAAAAGCTGAAGTAAATTAGAAGTCTCTAATGTAAAATTTGAGAGGTGAGGTAATGTAGGAGGCAAAAATTTATTTTTATTTTTTTAATGAAGATAAGGTAGTGAAAAAAGGGAGATTAAAATGTTAGAAAAAAACTGAGGTAACGTGGAGGGAAAAAATAAGCATACCGTGACAGGAAATTTGAACAAAAACCTGGATATTACATTATATTACATTATTATATAACATTTTACATTATTATGTAACTCTTTTTCCTCTAATTTATAGGGGGGAAAGACCCAACACAGAAAAAAAGTATTTATGTTACAAGTAAAAAATTAAAGTTAACAAGGAGGAGTAAAAGGATAAACAGAAAATGAGAAGTAACAGACTGAGTTTGCCTATGGGGATAGAGAGAGGATTTAGTGCTTCCCTGGTCTAAGCGTCTCGTCCTTCCTTTGCAGCAGCAGCCGGTGGGGAAGAAAGAAGAGGGAGGCATCGTGTGGAACTGCACTGCGAGGCAAGAGTGATGAAGAAGAGTTGTTTTGACAACTGAAACCTTCTCACAAGAGCACAGTAAGTCTGAATTTTGCTATTACTGCAGTACCAGTGAATGGACAAACCAGGGCTGCACAACAAAGCAACACGTGCTGCATCTTCCTGCTTATCAGATTTGTGATTAGATTCATGCCAAGTATTAAACAGTCAATACATTTCTTCTTTACCTTTTGTTTGCAATGTTTCCGCTTCAGTTCAGGGGTTTCAGCACAATTCTCACTTTCCTCAGCTTCAAGCACTTTGGGAAGTTGCAGGAAAAACCTCCCCTTTGCTTCTTGCTGTCACATTCCTCTCTTCAATCTCTTTGCTGTTCTGATTTGTGTCAGCTGCTGCTATCACACCCTCCCCCCTCCACCAACCTGGGGTCTCTGGTCATGAGCCTGAATGGGTACAACCTTTTCTCCTACTTTTCCTGGGGTTTGCCCTAATGGGGCTTTTCCCCTACACCTTCGGGCATTGTCTTCAGCCACACAGTAAGTCACAAGTTCAAGAGTAATGTTTTAGAGAAGCTATCATAAAGGTAACACCTCACAAAAACACTGCCAATTAAAAAAAATCACACAACTAAAAAAAAAACAAAACCACCCTCCTCACCCCCTCAAGCACACCCTAATTCTAGGGATCTTACAGATCAATAGGACCTGTTGCAAAATACAAAAAGCAACCAAAGCACTGCTAAAAGCAACTGATGACAGGCTACCATGCTGGGACAGTGTAAATAAGGAGAGAACCCTGGATTTAAGTGTCTTTTTTTATTTCAACTAATGCTTTGCCACCATATTACATCATTTTGAATAGCTTGGAATAGCAATATGATCTCAAAATCTAGCAAACAGCTTGCCAAAGCAAGATAATATTAACTCCTATGGATACAGAATCTTCCTTCTTTGGCGACAACACTTCATTTTATCTGTAAAAATAATTTTATATTCCAGCGCATTTGCTGTTCAGTTTATTGAACCCTGCTGTTCGTAACATTTGCCTCTTCCCTGCACAAAACCTCCCCACAATGTAGTATGGTTTTATATCCAACAACATTTTAAATAAAAAGTTATATTTTTCATGCAGATTTTTGTAAAAATTATGTTCTAGGTACACACAACTGAACCAAGATGCATACAAAAATGCATTCACTTCCATTCTCAGGTGCAACTGTGCCATCAGCAACGTGGTATCATGTGTTACTGTGCGCAGTCCAAGGATGGTGGTATTCTCACATGTAGTCTAACTTAAAAATACAAACAAACCCCCCTTTTTTTTTATAAGCAGCAAGAGAAAAAACTGCTATGCTTTATTTGTAAAGTAATCAAAATAGTTAGATGTATAAAAAAAGCACCATGTACAGAGAATACCATAAGATCCATCTTCCAAAACACATTTCTCATTTAGCATTGCGAGCTGGTCTGTAGGTCCCAACTTGTACGGTAGCTTTGTTTGCAAAGTTAAGGAAGTGGTCAAACCCAGAATGCGCTTGGACCAAATAACAGCAATTAAGCTGGACTGCAGACAGAAATAAGATCCATTCCCATTACAACTCCTACTGACCACCTCAGAGCCCTCAGGGGTGGGGTGGGGTGGGGACAACACCAAGCATCAGAGAAATAACGTGGTGAAAACAGCTCCAGAGCAGCGTTCAAGGTGCTGGTCTGTTATGAATGCATTTCTGTGAGCTCTTGATAAGTCAAACTTTCCTTTGGGAAAAGAGCACATCTGTTGGTTAAAACTCCTCTCCCTGAGAATTTTGATACGAGTTTGTCTCGCAAAGCAAAACAACATCCTTTGAACTTCAACAGTTCCTAGGCCAACAGCATTTCAGCGTGGACACAGCTGGTCTGCTACTCATGCACCCAGGGTGGCAGGTTGGGTTTTTGTTGTGTTTTGTTGTTTGTTTTAATTTTTACATGGATCAACCCTTTTATACTCGCTTCATTCCCCTGCCCATCAAGCAGGCAAACACGGTCATGACCATCTTCGGTTTCACCTCCACAAGATCTTCCGGAAGAGCATAGACTCGGGCACCAATTCTTCTTGCCATGGACACAGCATACCTATTTGCCATGGAAAGAGGAGCGTGTTATTAAAAGGTGTAATTAATATTTGATAGGGCTAATAACCAGAATTCATAATCACGGACTCATCAGCTAACATTTACATTCCCTCTTCTGCTTGCTTTTTAAGAATAATCAAGCAAGTATTATCTGCAAGAAAACTTCCTGTCATTCTGCCACTGCAGAATAGTCGCAGAACACACGTTTCAAAGCCATGATTTCACAGGCATACTTCAAACTTGACAACCTATGATGATTCAACAAGATGAGAGACTAGGGTTCAGTCTCAAACCCCTGAGCTACTGGCTGAGCATTTCATAAGCCTGAACAAACAGCAGAGAAAGAGGGATCATTGCTAGATCAGTCTTGGGCTGTTCTGTGTTCTTCTCAACAAGCAAGAGTCCAACCAAGTAGTACTCTGGCATTACTGACAAGTACAGCAATTTGATTTCAAGAAGCACTGCCTATCTAAAAGGTTCAGTGTTTGAAAACTACAGAAAAGCAGTAAAAAGCTCTTGCAACTTTAAGTCACAGCATAGTAGGTGTACTCTCCCAATGCAATGCAGCTTTTCAGATAGTAAACTTACTTAGCATTATTTTGTTTGTCATCTTCCGACAGATGACCAGTCTTTACAAGGTCATAGTTGATGCAACCAGGCTGTATAGCATCAATTAAATCCACCACTGCCAAGCTTGTACTGATAGTCTTGTCCTAGAGAATACAAGCAGAGAAAAGTAAACACAAGTGTCTAATCCTTAAGAATACTTCTCACCTCAATTCAACTGCTCTGCAATGTGAAACAAAACAAACTTTAAACAAGCTATTTCCAGGCAGCACTGAGTGATTATTCCAGCTGGAGCACAAACAAACCAAAGTGCTGCTTCTCCTTTGGTAACAGTACAAGATTAGTATTCCAATTTACTCTAAGTGGTGTAAAAACACAAAGTGTTTACAGGCAGCAGGTCCACCCCACCGACCTGACCCCAGGGGACAATGCCAACCTACAACAGCAGCTCCAGCCTCAATGCTTGGACCCCACCACTGCCCCAGAGATCAACCACACTCCTCCCCTCCTCCGACACCCCATCAACTCTCTTGCCCCACCACTATTCCCCACTAAGCAGCTCTGAAAGTCTCCTCTCTGATAGCTTGAAGCCACTTTGTTCCCAGCACAGGCTGCATCCTGTCTTGTGTAAAACCCCCTCTTGAACATGTCCTGCTGCAGCCAAAGAAACCCTTTTGGGGCATCCCTCTCCTTTTGGATGCAAGAGGGGAACCTGCACCTTGAAGTTCTGGATGGAGGTGGACTTGCCAGCTTCTTTCAGGGTCCGGTTTACCCAGCTGACTATAATGTCATCGTTGGCTTTCTGACCGTCACCTAGGTCCTCCAGGACGTTCAGCGTGTACCTAAGCACAGGCAGAAAGAACAAGACAAGGCTCAGAGCCTGGGCTAAGACCCAGCAAGCACACTGCCTGGATGCGATGCAAGCCCATGGCAGCATGGAAAGTGTTCACATATTATCAGCTCTTTTTTTTATTTTTTTTATCTTATTTTTTACCCCTTTAGCAAAAAAAAGGAGTCATCTATCCTATCTAAAGTGTGATTGCTGTTAAAAAGTCTAATAAGGTGAAGCGCCTGAGTCTTGTAATAGCAACTCACAAAATTGCCTGGGCTGAAGGTACTGTTTAATCTGTTTGAGCATTCTTGCCTCTACTGCAAAATACAGAGCTGACATGCAACTAATCTGCAGATATATCTTAGGTATTTGCATCATCTTAGAATTCTTCAGAACTAGATAAAATGAAAAAGTTAATATCCCATTTTGTTAAGTGACCCCCCCCCGCCATTCCAGTTCTGACTGGGGTTATGAAGCAACCCCAGAATATCTCTTTCACAATTTCCAGCTAAACATTAGAACAGTTGTGCCAGCTAAGCTTTCCTTCCTATGGTTGCTACACGTGGGTCACCCTCGAGCAGGCGAGAGAGGTGATCCTGGACAGTAAGATGCTCACAGATCTGACAACAGACTCACTGGAGGTCTTGTCTCTGCTCCAGCCTCCCATATGCAGCAGCAGGACCAGCTCTGCCACAGTTTTGTCCAGCTGAGACTTGAAATCTCACCAAGGACAGAGGTTTTACAGCCTCTGTGGGTAACCTGTTCCACTGCTGCAGGCAAAAATCTCACAAACTTGGCAAAAACCTTCACAAACTCTGTACTGAATTCACAAGGCTGATGTGTTTGATCACATCAAACCTACCTTCTCATCAACTGCCAGACTAAGGCTAGTGTCAACGTTGGGTTTCCGTCGTTCAGATCCTGTCCTCCAATGCCAACCAGGGAGAATTTGGCTGGATGCTTTCCCAGGTCTACAGCATAGTTACAGTTTTCTAGCTACACCAGAAAAGAGGTCAAAGAAAAATCACTCACAAATACACTCTTGACTGAAAGCCTCAAATAGGAATTTCTAGATAGCGCACATTTGCTTCTGCTCCTAGTATCCATGGCTTCTTTTAAAGTATTTTGAAATGCTCACCTTTTTCATATTTGCTCCCAGCTTAGGGTATGGAGGCTTGTTAACCTTATTCCAGTCAACAGGAACTTTGATCTTTTCATATAATTGCAGTATTACCAGTGCATCTTGGAGATCACTAAAATGGAAAACACTGATCAACCCTGACATTTCCCAATTTAAGTGATTTGGTTACATCACGAATAGTTACTACTCTTTACAGGTTTTTGTAATTTTAACAACCCTAAAAAGAAAAAAAATTCAAAACATTTTGTAATTTTCAGTGCAGAAGAAATGCTCCATGTTTAACACCAGCTAGCTGCTAAGCTAACACAGGTTTTAGCATGGTAATCATCAACAGATCCAGAAAAGAATTTTGCTACATAAAATCCAGAAGTAGCCACCTTTCTCCATTGACTACAGGGGTCCAGAACATCTTGCCTCCTAACTAGGATGCGTTAGTCAAGCCCTAAAATTAGGTGACACGGAATCTATGTCCAGTTGCTGTAATGCAGTTTGCTCAAGCTCTAACTGGGATCTGAGTGTACCAATTTGCCAGGGGGAGGAGAAAAACAAACCACCTTCAGCCCTTAAAACCAGTGCTGGCCCAGAAATCCTAAGCTAAGGGCTGCAGGGAGGATATAATGAGCATTGCCCGTTCCCCAACACCCTTTCTTACGCTCTTTCCTCATCACTGTGGGCAACAGGACACTGGAGTGGGCACATCTCCACTTTGATCTATGTTGGTTGGGTCTCTCCCAAGAACCTAATGCTTACCCGTAGAGGTGATTTACATGGGGGTTCACACCAAGGGAGTTCATCCAGTTACGGAAAGTCCGTTCCTCACGGGTCTCTCCTAAACGAAAGAAAAGGAGTTCAATATGACTTTCTGCAAGCACAGAGCTGTATGGTTTCCCACCTTGCAAGACAGTAAGTTCTGAACAGCATAGCTCAAAGTTTTTCAGTGGAAAGAGATTGTTTCTACTATAACTTTTTCAAATGAAGAAGATTGCCCTGACCTCATGTTTTAGATGTCAGATTGATTTCACCAGACCTCAGAAGAACATGATTTTTGGAGGCCTTTTCCAACCTTAATGATTCTATGATTTTTTCACTTTCTTGCAGAAAGTGCAGCAAGAATGTCTTTCACATGGGAGTTAACTAACTCACTCTCTAATCCCAGTTGTGCCAAGAATTAGTGCTGCTATGAACATCTCACTGCTTTACCAAGGTGCTCTTGTCTGTGTCAGAAAATTGCAAAGCTCAGAACAGCTGAACAGGCCCTCAGGTACCCTCCTCATCTGCCCCAAACGAGTAAACCACCACTGCAGCGCTTAAACCTCAAATCATAGGTGTTACTTCAACAGAAATGCCTCCACTGGGCATAGTCTCTTGTGATCTAAGTGTTTACTTGAGATATTTCTCTCCTACTAATTTTGTGATCGATAAGGCCATCACCTTCTAGTAGAGTCCAGTCAATGTCCTGGTTTTCAGGCTTGGTAAGTGCTGGGTACTTGTTGAACAGGTTTGCAACAAAGGCCAGATTCAGTTTGGGATTGCCACTGACCACATCAGCCGGCGTGACAAACTGCCGGCACCCGAGCCGGTCTGCCTGCTGAAGCATGTACTCTGCTCTTCGCAAGTCGTCCTTCTCCTGCCGGAGACACAGTGGAGAAGATCTGTCAGGGAAGAGACCAACCTACAAAGCAGATGGGAAGCTCCTGACTGCTACGTGGAGCAATGTCACAACTCCACCTGCCTTCACTGGGCATCAGCTGCTAGTCAAATGAAGGGACAAAGCATCCACACTAGTCCCTGCTTGATGGCTCAAAATTAGAATACAGCGTGCTCCCAAATGCAGCAAAAATCCAAAATATTTCTCAATCATACATGTTAATTGGCAGGTAGTGACCAGGCCTCATTTAAAACCAACAAATCACAACATACCCAAAGTATGCACACATCCACTGACACTTTACACACTCTTGAAATTAAGATACCAGGTTACCTAGATGTCATGGAACAATTACGGGGTCACAAGTAGCTTGCAACTATACAGCACGAAGACACAACAGCCTGAATACTTACATTGAAACCTGACATGTTAATATCGATCTGAGGCTCTCCTTCTTTCTGCCCTTTAGGTGCAATTTGATTGAGAAGGTGGAAATAAGCTCTAGAATCCTGAAATGGATGAGAAATAGAACTCAGATCTCCTGCACAGCAGTGAATACATCGTAACAATTCATTTCAAGCTCATCTTTACCACGTCGCTGTGCCTAATTGGCGTATGTACCTTTACTGAATTACCAAAATCTGTAAGCTTGACAGACAATAATAAGAGAGCACGATGGCAGAAATCCAGGCAGCAAAAAAGAAAACAAAGGGAAAAGGTTAGAAATATTTAAGGCAAATAATTATGGGTTTTAACTCTTTGCACACTGACTTTCTTGCACACTGGTGTCGGACATTTTTCAGGGGTTGGAGGAGGCAGAAATGCCAGCACTGCTTGCTTGAACAGCCCCCAACAGCCAGACCATGTGGACACCCCAACACAACCTTAACCCCTGAACAAAGCAGCCACCCCTACTGCTACAGTGATGATGAAGGTGGGTCAGAAAAGACAGTTCTGGCAAAAAGCTGATTACATGGAACCTCAATGTTTTCTCCTGTGCCTACCCATTAGCTAGAACCATTTGAAGGAAAAATACCAGGGATGGTCACAAACTAGGAAGAGCAAATAGCTGCTGTAATTATTCGTCATTTACGAGTCCTTTCACTCCGCCGCACTGCAAAGGAGCCTGCAATATCCTGCCAGCCTATGGGCTGCATCAGACAAGCCACAGCTGTCAGCAGTACTTTGTGTAGTTTTGAAGTTGGAAATTAAAGCGTATGCATGGGCACATGCATACACACACACCTCAAATATCTTTTTCCTCCCCCCTTCCACCCTGACAGTTCTCTCTCCCAGAATCCACTTCAGTCTTCTTTCTCTTCCTCCCAATTACTGGCCATGCAAATATGCTCCAGGAACCTGCTGGGGGTTAGCGTGGAAAAAACTCCACACCGACCAGGAGCCATCACCATCTGGTTTTCACTACTGCAAAGAGTGAGATGAGAACCACACCTCACACCTGAAAAAACAGCTGTTATTTCCCTTCCTCTCTTACACCCATGACAGTTTGGATGAAGTGCCACCACCTGCAAGGAGCATGTGGAAATCACACTCCACAAGGATGCGGCTAATTATTTCACCCTGTCCATTTGAGCTGCAGTACAGTGCTTTTTACGTGCCCTCAGAAAACTAGCTCCTTCAAAAAAAAGACTGATCAAGAACATTCAAAAACATATGACAAATACCAGCTTGCTACTTGATTAAAACACACAACAGCTTTGCTGCAGGATCGCACTCACACTGGAGTAAACACTTGGACAGTTCAATGCTGGGCTCATTCTCATGGCCACAGACAGCAGCAGCGTGGTACCCTAAATCTACCCTTTGGAAAACCCCTGTTATACCTATTTGGAGTATTAAAGTTAAGAAAGGTCCTGTCTGTAGATTAAGGGCCTCATATACACATGCAAACACAGCCCTGGCCTGCTCCCAGCTTTTTCCCAGGCATGCGCAGCCAGGAGAGTTCTCAATACCTTGATATCTGAGCTGAAGTTATTGATTTTGTGCCAGCCTGCATTTTCCAAGTGGAAGTTGGCCCATCTTAGGAGCAGCTCTTCTGGGGACAGTTTCATAAGGTCCTCCAGATTTTCACCATCACGAAGTAAGGCAGCCAGTGCTAGAAGAAAAATGCTTGTAAGAGGAAGGAACGAGTTTCAAAAGAGGCAAACCTCCCTCCCAGATTCAGAACTGCAGTACCATTTCAGAGTGGGAGGGGGGACACAACCAGCTACCAGTTAAGTCAATACAATTTGGGTGTTAGTGGAGTTTCCTGAGTGGGTTGTTCCACAGAGAATATGAACAATATAGAAAACATTGTAAAAATGAGAAAAAGTATTTCCCATTTTCTTGAATAACAAAATTCTCTGGATTTTATGTACAGTCCTTTAAGTTGATGACAGTAAGCTAAATGCAAGTGTACTTCTATCTCAATGATAAAAACGTTTCCAAATGATTTCATATTCACTGTTTCATTCATAAAAACAATGTCAGCTTGAAACCATGATAAGCATCTTTTCAGCTAGAGGGTTCTTCACTCACCCAGGATTTTCAAGTCTGAGGTAAACAGCTTTACCACTAAGACATGATCAGGAAGCTTAAATAAAAGACAGTGAAGCCCCTCCATCCATGTGCTCTGAACTATTTGAGAAATTTCAGTTTTGGAGGCTGTTGCAAAGGACCAAGCAAGCACAGTGGGATTACTGCAGCACGATGCTCCCACGGCTGAGAAGGAAGCGAGAGCTCAGCTGTGGCATGGACAGGGGGCAAAGAGGATTTGAGGAGAATCATGTCACTGCAAACATGTTCCTGAAGAACAGAAACCCTCCTCCTTTTTGGAGGATGATCTATCACCCTAAAATGATGCAAGCAGCTTTTGCAACCTCAGCACAGCTTGACATTGCCAGGTAAACTGTGCCCAAGCCTCAAGGCAACAGCACAGGGACAGGACACAAAACAGCTTCATACCAAGTGATCTGCAACACCTAAGAGATCCCTGTGCAGGGACAAGGCAAAGCACAGCCTGTGTGTTATCAGGAAGCAGGAGGAGAAAAGGGCTGATGAAATCAAAGCAAGGCATCCTGTCTAGTAAGGTGTTAAACCAAGAAAGGCAATCCTATGGAAAACAAAGTGAAAGAGCTGTAACATTCACTTTGACCACGTCTAGAAAGCATGCACAACCACCCACCCAAGCCAACTTCACAACTACAAACCAGCTGTCGGGCACTCAGCCTGGCGCACACCCTCGATGAAGCCGATGGCCAGCTCTCCCCTTTCGGCAGAGGGGAGGGAAGATGTAGCAACGGGGCTGGAGGCAACAGCGCAAGCAACACTGGCTGGCTCAGACGCAGCATCACATGCAGCCCCTCGGCAGCTCAGGAGCAAGACGACATTCATGCTCTCCAAGTTATCACTTATGGAATCATTTACCTTCATTTCTGCTGAGCTCAATGTCCGCAAACAAGCCAATCTTAATGATCTGCCAGAGAAGCCCAAGAACCAGGTGGGGTTTCCCTTCCCTCAAGTCCTCTGCACCAATATTGACAACATGGCAACCGATGGCAGATGCAGAATTCAGCGCCAGGTTCAGGTTCTCCTGTGGACAGCACAGTCAAGTGAGACACAGCCCAGGGAGATGTCTTTCATCCAGTGCTAGCAGAGTAGGGATTTCCCCCTTGTCCTTGCTCCAACATCAGCAGCTTGGAGGAACCTCTCCCAGCTGCCCTACAGTAGTAGGAGCTTTAATGGAGCTGTCACAGTAGCAGACTGAATCAGTAAGAACTAGGCACAGGGGTTTAATTTCAGCCTCTGCTATTTAGTTTCAGCCTTCGAGTCAGTCACATCTAGTGGCATCAACAAGAACATGACTTAGAGAAGCAGTAAGGTATCCAAATACATGCAAGCACCTGTGCAAAAACCTGTTTTACTGTGGAACAACTCACAGCTGGTCCACACCAATAATCAGATTGCTTGAAAGATACCAATGTACATAATCAGTGCAGCAATAACAGGTGTGAACTGCATTTCAGCCATTTTACCTATTTTGTCATTAAGTTATCTTAAGACTAGTTATCCTAGTCTCTTGAACTGTACCCATACCACTAAAATCGCCAATTATGCACAGTACAAACTGCCTTTAATAATTCAATGCAACTTATAAAAATCTTTCCTTTCCAGTGTTCCATAGCAACTCCTTGAGCCACCATGCTAAGTTTTCCTTTATTCTATCTGAATGTGAATTTCTGCAAACGTATAGAACTGTACTGTACCTGAATTATGAATGGTGTGAGTTTCTTCTTGTTAATCGCTCTTTCATCAATTGTGTCCGGAACAGAAAGATTGATCATTTTGCTGGTAGGAGAAAAACCAATAATATTTGAATGACATTTTGTATATAATCTCAACAAGTTGTTTCACTGTTACAATACTCACCACAGTACATTTCCTTTTACTTGTTTACTTTTGCGTTGCTTTTTTTTTAAATCAATATTGTGTAAATCAGACGTTAATATTTATGTTATCAAGAATGTATTTGGAATGTATTTGAAACTAATAGCTAAACCTGAAACCTTATTACTGGCCACCATTGATCTCAGCTGCTGGAGCAAAAAGAGCACATGAATTATTCACAATGCAGTCACTGAACTAGCAAAGACTCATTGCTACTTTGTCATCTGCTGTAAAGTCTAGTAAGGCAACGTGCTTCTTCCTATTGTACAGGTGTACTACGGCCAACAAGCAAAACTGCACAAAAAAGTGCAAAAAGCTTAGTGGGTAATATAAGCCAAGTAGTTTTTAGTCAACAGAAAAACATGTTACGTTTTTACTTTATATTGTGAATTACTTCCTACTCAGTTGAGTCTTCACCTGAATAATTGAATTATTTGAAACTGTGGAAATAAAACAAGCTAAAGCAAAAAAAAAACAAAAACAAAAACAATGCATAGTCCAGTAGAGATCTTTCACATAACAACACAGCACTACTTATATTCTGGGCTGATCTAGTTCTCAATTACATTCACTTATATTTAGAAAAAAAAGACGCAGAAGACAACTGGCTGTTCAGCAGCCCTGGATACCTTCTGTTTTCAGCATGCAGCAAAATAAGTTATTTTACTAACCTAGGGCAGCTATTATCACAAACACTAACATTCCCACAGAGGTTACTGTCTGTCTAAATATCAAAAAAATGGGATACTTAATCTGTCTATCCTTCCCCAAGCTACCTAGCATCAGGTTGAGCTTGCATCAGGATAACTTCTGCTCCTGCAAGGTACTTATCCCCTTCAGCAAACTTAGTTTCAAGCCCAAAACAACAGTACTAGACAAAACCACTAGCTTGTAACAAAGCAGAAGCATCATGCATTGACACCAAAAGCCTGGGTGGATTGAGCCCCTCTTTATACATGCAAAATATTGTGCACACATGCTGGCATACAAAAAAAAACAGACTATAACAGGATGAAAATTCCCCTAACTATGGTGTTTTGGGGGAGTATTTTATTTTTCTTTTTTAAATTCAGGAGCCACCATGACTTACCATAGCACAATCCCATCTCCCACAGCTTTGAACAGGTCATCTGTATTTGGGTTCATTGGAATAACGTGCCTACAGTCAGGATCATTTTCCAGGGCTTTGTTTATCCAGTTTACAAAGGCATATTTTTCTTCCTCTAAGATAACCAATTATAAATTTAATACAGGGTTCTTCACAACATAGCAAAGATTTACCCAAAGCAGTGTACAATAGCCCAGGGGAAAAAAAAAACCACTATCATTACCACACTATTTTATTAGACACAGTTTAAAGAAATCTGAGTTTGACTTCAAATTATCAGAATATTCCTGTCATTTACTCATTACTTTACATCTTTACTATGTTCAAATGTGACACAAGGACTTCATCAGCAAGCACAGTTAACAAAACAAATAAGCACATATTTAGTTTACGCACTGCTAATCTTGCATTACGCTATATTCCGTCCTGCTCTCACCTTGATCTGTGATCACTCAGCTACCGGAGAACAAAAGCAGAGCATGGGGCAGATAGTAGAGGTCTACAAGTTTTGCCTCCACTTACCAGAGAAAAGAGGTGAAAGTCAGAGGAGTACCTGAGTAAGAGTGCTGCGTCCCCTCACTGGAGAGCTCCGAGGTGCCCCCGATCGCACAGATTCCCTCCTTTCTGTTAATTGCTTTTCTGAAAGTTTTAGCAATATCGCTGCTTTTCACCTCTTGGAAAATCTACAATTTAAAGTGCTCTGTTAGACAAAAAAAGATTGCCTTCATATAATGAGAGGGCTACAGAAGAAGTTACCTTCTGTTTCTCAGCTTTAAAGCAAACTTCACAGTACAACAGCAAATGTGAACGGCCTAGCAAAGTTGTAGTGGTATTAAATTTAACATGGGTAGGAGGCAGAGACTTGTCCAACTCACTTTTAACACACATTGCAAGTGGCAATTGAAACAGAAGCATTAGGCTTGAAGTAACTCACACATTTACCTTTTCAAGTAGATTTCAAGGGACCACAAGAAAAAAGTGAAACCTTTGCAATATGAAGGCAGGTACGCATGCAGCAGTTTCCACAGGACCAAAGTTGAGAAAGCTGTTGTGTAATTTTAACCTTTCTGTGTAAGCCAGATGCTCATGTGACTGTGACTTTAGTTCACACACAAGAGTTTGTCCACAGCCCACAGGAGACAAAAAAGCAGTACTCTAATTAGAGCATAACAATCTAATCTGCAATAATCCATAACAGATGTTTCAGCTAAGTCTTCTTCTAGCAGGTGTGGACTAATGGACAAAATGCTCATGTGTGAGAGCAGAAGAGATGCTTTAGCACAGAAGGACTATGCTGTGTAGTTTGTGCAGGTTGCATGTTACTATTAGTGGCCTTGAGTTCCTATAGAACTGAGCAACTATTAGGAAAAATACATTCAGTGGTTTGAAAGCCTAGTGTAATTCCCTCAAAACTTAAGTAAATCAGTTTCAACCACACTGAAAATACAATTGTAAATAAATAAATAAATAAATAAAATCCCTTTGTTTTGTTCATGCCTTCCTTGCTCCTGCCAGGTTTCTGCAGTGCTGGGTTCCTCTGTTTGGTTCCTCAAGTCTCATCCATCCCAACCCAACATTCTGCTATCTTTTTTTTTTGATTGCACACAAATCTTGCAGAAAAACATAGGTAGGTTCTCCAAACACTGCCCAGGAAATGGCAATGAAATAGCACTGCAAATAGAACAAGGTGCTTCTGTTAAAACAAGACATGGGGACTTGCCTGCCTGGCTGCAGAGGTGTTACCTGACAGGGTCAGCATGCCTGGCTGCCATACTTTATCTTCCCCAACCCTTAAACACAGGAAACTTAGCAAGTCAGGATGATGGTGCTGTGCAGAGTTAAACCATCTCCTGATGGCAGGCAGAGCTTTTGCTCACCCCAGTGATCAGGCAGAGCTGAGTGAAGACTCAACAGCACAAAGGTTTGGGATTTTCTGTTTGGTTGGTTTATCTTAAATTTGTTTTAAAATAGTTACGTATTTTTAGTTTTGCCAGATTCATTACTGGTATTGCACACCCTCTCTGGAAAACGTGTTTTAACACTGAGGTACCTTGACTCCAACCTCAAGGTAGTTCATGTCTTACTTTTTGTCCCAGAAACCACAGCAGAAGTGCTCATAGTTAGAAAAGATCAATGGTTCTGCTGGTAAAAGTTCTATAACTAACCATTGCATCTATGGTATGGATTAGTTGCCTCTAAGACAACTAATGATGTTTACTTGATCATTGGTACCATTGACATCTGACAGAAGACATTAATTTCTTCCTTCCTAGTGCAAAGTTAGAGTTATGAACAAGTTCAAACCAACAGCTGAAACATGCACCCAGCATGCAAGTGTTCACAAACTGCAAACAAACTCCAACTTACTAGTTGGCTCCGAACTCAAAAGTTCAGAGGGTCTGAAAACAATTAAGGAACAGAAAAAGGTAAAGCTAAATTAAGCAATATCGAGAAAAGTAGCTGACATGAGAACAGCTCCCTAAATGCACTGCTCATGTTTTATATTACTCTTCCAATATTCACTCAGAATATAAAAAGGATAAGGAGAGGAAGTGTTGTGCTTTCGAAAAGAAAAAAAAGATAAATTAATAAAAAAAATCTGAGCTATTTCTAAAGAAAAAGGCTGAAGGAAAAATGCTGAGACCCGTCCTCCAACTTTTCCTATTTCCCTACTCCTGGTTCTTCCCTTTTAAGGCAACACATGGATCTAAATTTTCCTACTTCAGCATCTAAATTAATCTCCAAGTGTGCCTTGAAATGCCCTCACAAATCTTTAGCAAATACTTGCAAGTCCCATTAAATTGAGAGGAAATTATACTGCTTCACAGGGAAAACAAGCATTCATTTGTATGCCTGGAAAAAGTGAGCAGATTCCACTCAATACTCTAAGTCTGGAGAACTGGAAGTCCCTTTTCCAGTTGTCACTCCACATGGAAACAGGCTTTTAGCCTCCAATGGACTTTTCATAAAGCAAAAGCATGTTGAAGAATATTGGTTTTTTGTTTGTTTTGTTTGAAAACCAATATGTTTCTTCTCTGTCCAAATCGAAAGGCTGGCAGCAACAGCACAACAAATCGTAGAAATTCCAGTATATGACCAAAGAGCTACTTTTTACACGGTAAGTCGTTGAAAGTCATCATTAGAAAACTAGGATTGTGTTAAAGTCAGCCCATTTTAGCCCCCTTTTTTCAGCTTTTTCTAAAAGGAGCCCCCCAGGCCATCTACCAGAGACTGCTGAGAGATTGCTAAAAATTCAGAAATATCACTTACATAGACAAATTCTTCAAAACTAATCTTCCCATCTTTATTCTTGTCGCTGTCAATCATGAGCTTCTGGATGATCTCTCTCACTTTGTACCCAGGGAGAGGCAGGTTGGCTTCCTTGAAGAGCTCGTGCAGCTCGTAGTCGCAGATGAACCCATTGCTGTTGAGGTCTAAGGATTAAAAGGGGCAGGAGAAGGCAACTTAGAAATATGTCAGTCATCCAACAGGATAAACTCCAAACACCAGGGAAGAAAAGAAGTCCCCACCCTCAAACATGCTTTAGGGAAAAAAAATGCACTGAGGACATCTGTAAGACAGAGAGTTTAAGCAGGATTTCCTAGTACGATCATCACAATCCGCACGTTTTAGGGCTACTTTGCACAGACCATTCATCTTTGCTGAAAGCAAGAACCGTGCAGGATGCAGACAGCAGGACACCCACACCAAAAATACCAAGTCCAAGAAGTACACCATACAATGGACACCACTCAGGAACCAAAGGTGCAAGTTAAATACACACAGCTCATCCTTGGAACAGAGTGCAAACCATGAGATCCCTCTGTCTTTGTGCAATGGCAGCTTCAAAGCAGAGCTGAGCAGGACAGCTCTTGACACATAGGACCAAGCCTGCTGTAAGAAGTTTTGCGAGAGAACATCTGTGTTTTCATAAATCATCTCCAGAGTTACTTTTTACATCTGAACTGCACTGCAGCTGGGTTTGTGCGTTAAAAATAGAAGGTAATGAAACACAGCACTTTTTACATTCTAAGCTGAAAACACTAAGTCAGCTCTGCGTTTCCTTTTTTTAATCATGTCGATAATGTTATTCATTTATTGCTGACAGAAAATTAAGGCCAGACATTTTAATACAGCCCAAGAAAGCTCTGCAATGACATTCACTTTGACAATCACTGCCAAAATACAGCAGCACTTCACACTCATTGAGATGTGATCACCTACTAGATCTGGAGAGAAAGAAAACAAAAATAAGCGCAAGCCTGGAGCTTTACACATTAATAGATCCCATCCTCTTTGCAGATGTTGTCACATTTTCAGATCACGCAGTGCAAATCCAGCAGCCCCAGTCTTTCTTCAGGCAAGCATGGTTTTAATGCCACCATGGAAAGGCACAGGCTTCTTCTTGCTGCCTTCTACAAGAGGACTAAGGTGAGCAAACATCATGATTCCCAGCACAGCTGGTACCCAGGTTTTAGAAAAGTCATGTCCACAAGAGGCCAGAGCATTTGAAGCAGCCCGTGCACCCAGATTAACATCCCAACACATAAGTGTGACCCTCCAGCATGGCCAGAGACAGGGACTGCAGACATATTGTGCTCTTACCACCAGCTCAGAAGTGACGTTAAAATCTGTTTACTGTAGGCAAGTGGCACAGACGGCCCAGGGAACTTGATTCAGTGCCTAAGCCTCCACTTCTAATATTTATAAGCAAACAGTCTCTCCTTAAGGCCACAGAGTTAAACTGCATTCAAGCAGAAGCTTCTGCTCCCCAAACACCCTCGCAGACCACAGACTGCATGACCGAAGAGCTGCACCTGCCCCAGCAAGCTTTGGTTTTGTTCACACGGGAATCTCACACCACAGCCACTTGGGTCAGTACCTATATTTAAAGGGAGATGCTTTCTACAGCAAAAGAAAGCAATTAGGATAGCTCAGAAGTCCAGTTAGTTAGCATATTTTGAAAGTCAATTTACTTTTAATAAGGTGGCAGTAGTGGTTTTTAAGCACTAAAAACCAACAAGCAGCATGTCCTCACCATTGCTCCAACCCCCCTCATTTTCCAGGTCCATATGGGATTTTAAGATTGTTTTCGTAAGTTAGCCAGAAAGTGAAATTCAAACACTTACTGACAAATATCCAAAGTAACAGTTCCTGGATCTCAAACTAAAGAAGAACATTGAGTCCAGACAATAAATACATTAAACTACTTTATGAAGTGCCAGTGTTTACAATAATGCTGATGAAATAAAGTGCTTGGGGCCAATGATTAATGATAGCAACAGGCTGCTGTCTGGCTTTCAATTTTAGAATTTTATTCAAAAAAAAATATAAGCTTACAAAGGCAAGCTTTATCTCAGTCCAGTCTGAGATGTCATCAGCAAACTATTTCCCTGTAGGTAAATCACAGCTTCTTCTGTTACGGTTTTCTTACCACTAAATTTAACTACACAATACGCGTCTTTTTTCCATCTCACATCCAGTGAAAAAAATAATAATCATACAAGGAAAAGAAGGGACTTGCTAATCTCCAGGGCCTACGGACCTGAAACAGATCTTTCATTTCACCTGCAGCATGCCTGAAGCCAACACTCATTGCTTCAGCCTGTGCTTGGCTGAACTATCCACAGTCCTTCACCATGCTGCCAAATAAAGCAGGTAAATCCAGAAATACCCATTCATCACTTCTTCTGATCAGTCCACCTCCTAAAAATGAAGTTTTACATCTATCCAAGTGTTAAAGAGGGAAACCATAGAGAAAAATAAGGTAAGACTTCAAAATACGTATAGTATCCTTGATAGAATCATTAAAGTGATTTTGATTGGATTTGTTAACAGTTTTTCTCTTGACATGACTACCTTAAGCATTCAGAGGAGTTTCTGAACTAGGCTTGCCTATGCCTTGTCTGAGGCTATTGAGAAGTGAAAGAGAAAAAACAACATATGGGGTTTCACAAGGCAAAAAGCCACTTGGGTGACAGCGAGGAACTGAGCTCCAGTCCTCATCTCTAATACACTGTGTAGAGATGTGCTTTGTAAAAGGATACTTAAACCTGTTTAGAGCTCAGTTCTGTGTATGAAGCCTTGCATATCTTTTAAGGGTACAATCCAGTTCAACAAATTAATCCCTAGCCTTGCATTTATATTGGTTTTCTTGCAAAACAGGAACTGTAACATAAAAACACTCTGGAATGCAATTGAGGAATTAGCCCAGCCCCTTGTCTGGCCCATCCACACAACTTGCTTTGCTGAGCTCAGCCTCTGCCTGAAAGCATCACATCTGGCTGCAGGTCAGATATCAGGATTTTCCTGCAGCTTGGGTCAGTATTCGCTCACGATGCTGGTGAGGTACATCAGCTCACCCCCACAAAGCAGCATCTTCCCATTCTTCGGGGTTTGCCAGGCTCAGAGTTTTCCCTCTGCTCACTGGGGAAAAAAAATAGAAGCTCTGCAGCACAAAGCGTCATTCAAAATGCACGTTTGCATGCAAGCGCATACAACACAGGAGTGCAGCACCAGGAAAGATGCTGCCCATTATGAGGGACTGTGCATTGGCTGCTCCCAGCACCTGCTTTGGGCTCAGACAGTCAGCACATAACACAAGTTTGAAGGACCCCTCCTGGTGAGAAACACACCCGAACTCGCTCAAAACCCTCAGGTCTCAGGATCTACATTCTTCCAACTCTTAACGACATCCCAAACACCCACCTATAATAGCCACTCTTCTACAGTATCCTGGAAAAAAAAAGTCACTGATTTATTTCATAGATTGAAAGGGCATCTATGCCCCAGACGCTTTGGAAGTGGGAATTACGGGTAAAACAGGTCTGTTGGCTCAATTTGCTAGACCCCACACCAAGTTAGAGGTTTTTTCAGTAACGATGCTCTCATTTCAAGTTTTAGCTCTTTGGCCACAGAAATGCAGATTTAAGCATTAAAGCCTGGAGGGTATGCTAGCCCATGGTTTTGGCTTGGCAGCAAAGCCTAGTAACTAGTTATTCATTGCGTGGTGGAACATCTGACACGGCAGTCAAATATACGAAGTAACATCATTAGAAAAAACAATGTCCCCTTCCCAACACCAGCAAGATCTGTAATTGTTTCCAGCATTGCTACAGGTCCACCATATGGTGCCTTGCTGGACGTCCTGCAACAGGGCCAGATTTCAGACAGGAGGTGGTCTAAAATCCTTCTCTAACGAAATCTAAAATGGTATTCAACAGCTGAAGAGGCTGTCAAAATAGAAGCTATCCCAAACGAAATCCCTTAGCATATGACCCAGAATTACTAATGGAAGAAAGCAAAATTGTTTTACCAGACAAGCTACAGCCTGGATTCATTATAATCTGCCTGATGGAAAGGAAACTACAGCACATCTGAAGTTTCCTATTTCCACTGAAAGATGCATGCATGCCAGCATACTAAACCTGCAAAAGGTCACTGCCGTGATATATGGCACCACCTTCTGCCCATATGCAGGTGGCGCAGCAAAGCCGCAATAAACAAAACCCTAAAGCTGCTCCAAGCTCTGGCTCAGCTTCCTCCAGACAAGTCCTTAAAATAGCTTAAATAACAGGATGCAAGAGGGGAAAGTAACCCACACATTTCCTTTTAAGGACATATGCTCTCAGCAGGACCACAGATCCCTATTTGCCTTAAGCTAACATTTCAGAGCATTGTTTTACTACCTTGCAGCATCGAACAAAGTGTTCAACTGGGCTATGTTTTTAAGTACTTAGTGTTTCCAGAAAAAGATGCTTATCTCTGCTATTAGGATCAGGGAGGAGGAAGACAAATAAGCAGAGCAAGTTTGCAGATTTTGTTCTGCCACGCCTCTTCTATGAAGTGCCACTGTTTGGCCAAGTGCAGAGACATTGCACACCAGTTCTGTGGAACAAATTCAGAGATTAGCTGAGATTGGGAGCAAACAGCTCTTCCCCCACTAACACAGGTTGTTTAAAGCACAGATAGTTATTATGTCCCCTCTAATAATTACTTTTGTCAGACGTTAAAATGTTCCTCCCACCCCTGCTGTTTATCACTTGGCTCACTTTCGGCAGCAATACCTGGTTATTGGATGCAGGGCGTTGCTTGCCCAAGCTGCAGCTGACTTTAATGCTAACCTCAAACCACAGTTTCTCATCTGTGGACTGGACTGCTTCTAGCAAGCAGCAGGTAGCCTACGGGACTTGCCTTTTGCTGTCAAAACAGCATACCAGGTGCATGGGAGATAGGGGATACCTGCAAGAGGCACAGAGAGCCAGAGGTGACAGAGGTGACACCCTCTGACACTAGAAGGCTGACTATCTACCCAGTCCAGCTGCACACAGAGCAACTGATCAGACACACATCCTCAAAGCCCTATCAATCCACAGTAGCAACGGCTGTTGTAGTAGGAGCATTCCTGGCCAGAGCTGCGACTTGCCCAGTGCTAGAATTAAAGCAGGTCTCCAGGAAGCCAGCGCAGCCATGCACTGGAGCTTGCACATCACCTGGCGAGCAGAAATCACTCCATTAAGTGTTTCTTCCTCCCTTCCCACATCTCCCTTAAGACATCAAAGAAACCAGCTAGCTGAGTTTTACTATAACCATGCCTCATTGCATTCAAAGTCTTCCAGGTAGCTGGATTCTGAAGCGGAAGAAAAAGCTCACTTTAAACAGCAGCCTCAGTCCAGTGTTTTTCACATTCACTAGGGACACCATTAGAAGTTCCCAGAGGAAGCCAGTCACATCATTAGCAACCAGTTATATAGCCAAGGGCAAAGATGGCTCCTTTAGGCAAGAATGAAAGGAACAAGAGCATTAAAAATGCTCTTGACAGGCACAGGCCCTCCCACAGCAGCGTCTGTGAACTGTGCCATGCCTAAAGCACACAAAACAGAAGGCAGCTAAAAAGAACTAGTAGATCTCATCACACTTGTGGGTACATACTAATGGCTAATTATCACATTTTTTAAATACGTAAGTTTTGACATTTCTATTTGTAAACTGAACAGGGACAGCAGAGCAAGCTGGTTTCCTAAAACAAATCACTACCTGACTTGAGCTTCCCCCTGTTTTCAGTGCAACGGCAGACAGCCAACCTAACCTCAATAATTTCCCTACACACTAGTGACAAAAAGCCACTCCATCCAGCCAAGTTAATCATTTTAAATTTATCCAAGGACAGAGAGGGCTGCCCACACCCATGTCTCAAAGTTTGCAATTAGAGGTGCATTACACAGCTAGAAGCACGATGGTTACTCACCTACCTCTGTGCCAGCTGACTTCCACCTGCTGGAAAAGTCTGGGACAAGAGCAAGATAGGAGAGGGAACTGCCTAAAACACAACTTGCTTCATACCCTGACAGCAAATACTATTCTGTGAGAATTGGTTACCTTTGAAAACTACTTTTTCCCCATCATGTTGTTAATTTAGAGCAAACAAGACTTCTGTTCAGATGCGAGGCAGCTACTGATTCAGAGCAATAACCAGTGCTCAAGCAGCATGGATGTGCAGCCAGGGAGATGAGCAGGGGCGGATCTGACCACTTGTGCAATGTGCTCCCATCCAGTGCCAGCCCCAGGCGTGGTTCCCCAGCTGCAGGCGCTGACCTCAGCTCACTGCCACCATCCTGCTCCCATCCTGCCCCTCCCTGGCCTTTTTCTGATCCTCCTATAAGCCCTACCAGGAAACTAAACTTTTCTGCTGGTTTTCTCCGTGATGTCAGCTCTCTGCCCATTTAAGCTTCCTGAAGCAGCTCGCCAGGGGCTTGTGCAATGCCAGTATAGGGGAGCAGGGAGGCAGGCGGAGGCAGCAGGCTGCAGCTTGGGCAACCAAGCATCACCAGCTGCGAGGGAAGGGAGACCCAGGGAGAAACAGAGCCACCAGAGGGCACCGCACATGCACAGTGGACACAAAGCATTTTATTATCACCGCAAGTTGCTCCATAAAGTTGCTCCATAATGTGCAGGTATGCAGCCACTAATTAGGCTTTGCCTATAAGCTCACCGACCGTGGTGCCTCAAATGCACCTGCACAAACCAGAAAAGTAGAGCCTACATTTGCCCTCTGCACAGCTAAGCCCCAACCGCCAAAGCCAGCACCCTCAGGACCAAGCGCTGTACAAGCCCTGAAGTGCTGCCTGGGCCAAAGGAACACAACGCCTCTTTGGATATTTCTTCCACCATCGGCAGCCAGAGAAGCCCACCCAGAGCACCAAGGCAATGCTGTCCACCAGCGCTCGCTGGCAGTCACACTGCCCACGTCCTTTCCTATGTGCTCCTTGGCTAGAAGTGACAGGCCAGAAGCAACAAGACTGCTGAGGGATTCCTGGGCATGAAGAAGGCCACGAGACAAGGAGGCTGCCTGTGTCCTGCTGGCACTGTTTTTCATGGGGGTGGGATAAGTCCTCTTCAAACGTACAGCAGA
Source organism: Anser cygnoides (assembly GCF_040182565.1). Taxonomy (NCBI): domain Eukaryota; kingdom Metazoa; phylum Chordata; class Aves; order Anseriformes; family Anatidae; genus Anser; species Anser cygnoides. The sequence continues at coordinate 12,720,102 of NC_089885.1, read as the reverse complement.
CAGGGACAAAGTGACCTTTCTCACTGCAACTTACCAACTTTGGCAAAGGCCTCCTTGAGTTCTTCCAGCTCATCTTTGGAGATTTGCGTGGTGATGGCCATCTCATGAATTTAGTGAGTACCTAAAGAGAGAAAAAGGACGCTGTGTGAAACCAAGCTGCATTCAAACACACGCAGTTTTGAACAGCGGTACCGTAACAATCGGTAACAAGGTCACCGTACCTCTCAAAGTCGCATTTATCTTTCCACTAAGAAAAACAGATGTGAAACTTGGAAGATGGGAAATGTGCTCCTTACCAAGTCAGAAATCCCATTAGCTTTGTTAATATTTAGCTCTTTATTTATTTTACAGGCTGTGTTATTCTGCACACATTAAGGTACCCACTACAGCTACATGCTGTAGTTTGGAAAAAGTTCATATCTCCAGGGATTTTCCACAACTTTGAACAGAAGAGATATCTACAATTAAAATATTAATACAATAGATACTGAATGCTCTGCCCACCCATTTGCCCCTGAGAGCATGCAACTACCTAAACCAAATAAAGATTCTGAACAGTACCTGAAAAAGGTCTTTTTCCACAAAATAGTATATCTGATATTGCTTGCCAAATGGAAATCTGCTTTTCTACAACAAAACTCTTTGAATAAACAGCGATTTCCCAGAGTCAGTCTCTCAATGGCATGCAAGGAACAGGCTGTTTGCACAGCCGCTGACCCCATGCACACTCCCGAGCCAGGCATGCCGGGAACACTGTGAGCAAGTGCCCAACAGCCAACAACAGCCCCACACCAGCCATGAGCACGCAGAAACCCCGCATTGATCAGACCAGCACAGCTTCAAGGGTATTTAAAGAAGCAAAGGATGAGGCATGTGCCCCAATGTATCCTAATCCTCCTCTCCAAGCACTGGTTAGGTGGCAGCCTGCTAGCCTAGAGAAGAGGCATCACCAGAAAGATGGTGAAAGACCAGGGACCTGCCCATGTCCCCTTCCTATGACTTCCGTGACAGCAGCATCAGAAGATGTTGGCACTTTGACTGATACAAACAAGAGGGAGCAGTGATTCATTGGACATGCAAATAGAACAAACCCTGTGCAGTGACCTCCTGCAGACAAAACTGTGGGCATTGCTAACAGTGCCCACAATCCAGTACACACACTAGCTACAGACTAGCTAAGGGTCTTTAAAAATGAGGATCTGGGCAGGCTCAATGCAACCTCCAGTGAGATTTGCAACCCAAGATTTTCCAACTCTTTGTTAGCTACAAAGCGGGAAAATAAAAGGTTTCCTCCTCTGTCTATGGGAACAGAGGCAGCCTACACCTCTGTGAGAAAAAGGATGAAGGCTGATTTCAGGTTTACAGACCTTCAGAAGACAGGATCCTGAACGGGCTGGCTCACTGCTTAAGTGACAACCCAGGCTTGGATTCATGAATACCTCTGCTCTGACTAGCAAGCCTCTTGTCTAAAGCTCACAGCTGCTCCACAGCACTTGCTGGGTTAAGAGCACAGGTTTGCCTATAGCTGTAAATATTCATTTTCTGTAATACTTTACTCAGTCTGGAAGGAGAAAAGTCATTAGAGATGAGAGCGATGGGCAGGCGTGGCACCCTGGGAAAACAGCACTGACAGGTGCCAGCAGCAGGGAAGGCAACAAGAAGTTGCATCACTGCAGAGCCGTGAAGGAGAGCAGGTCAGACCCCAGCTCCGAGCATCTGCAGAGTTGCCAGCAGGCAGGACGAGATATTTAACAGTCAGCAAGAGCCACCGACAGCCAGACAACTGACTTCAGCCTTGGGTTCATACTACAGGAACAGGGCAGGAGGAGGAATTGCTGCAAAGCTTGTTCAGGTTCACAGAGTTAAACAACACCATGGTAAATTTTTACAGCTGCTCCTCTCGCTGGGTGCCCAATCCACCTGACCGGGACCCTCTCTGTTACAGAGCCAGCTCCTCTGTAGCACCCAAGCAGCCCAGTCCTTGGGGCCTCCAAAACCAACGTGTTTTTTTTTTCTTTTTTTTTTTTTTCCCCCAGGGGATAAAGCAGTTGCTTGGCAACAAAGTCAGCTCTGAGCAAGTTTGGTGCACGGTACCAAAGGTGGATTTCACAACTGGCAGAAACACTCTGGTATCGAGATTGGAAGCAGTTTCGGCTACACATGGCATCACCTGCCAGGCAGGAGAGGCTGAACTATAATGCTAAAGATTCAGCCAAGCCACCCTCACTCATTCTTTTTTCCTAATCCTCACTTGCTCCAAATCATTTTCAAACCATTTGGGCTTCTCTTAAGATGGATTTCCAAGAACATCACTACCTATCCATTTCATTGGAATTTAATTTGCTGCTGTCTATCTCTACCATCTTTAACATCAAAACAAGAAGCTAACACCACCGTAAGCTGAGAGATTTTTTTTTTTTTTAATAAAAGCTGCATTGTTTGACTATCAGAGAATTATCACACTCAGGATACGCCCTACCATTGTTTGTGCGGGTTTTCACTTGAAAAAAAATTCAGTCTCTATGCTTTTCATCTTAGCAAGTCTATGAAATAGATTTACCTCTGTTTTCATATCGCTTTCTTCTTTCTGTTTCTCAAGTTGAGAGGAGAAAGAGAGAACTTGAACCAAGAGAGAAAAAAAAGCAGACACCTGACCTCATTATAGCTGCCTGAGAAGGGGAAAGTGTTATGATACTGTTTTGTTGTATTTGAAAAGGTTAGTGAGATGGAGAAAATTATAATTTAGACGGGGACAGTTAAGCTCCTAGAAGGATTTTATGGAGGTTTGTGGGTTTTCCATTTTAGTTGGTCCCCCCCTGCTTTCTCCCAGTGAAGAGGATTACACCTACATTTGGCACGCTGGGTTGGAGAGCTCTCCAGATTTTTTTTTTCTTTTGTGGTGTGTTGCTTTGTGGTTTTTTTTTTTTTTTTAATAGCTGAGTCAAGGGCATTCAGAATTGTGTTTTTCATTCAGACACATTTTTAAACAATTGGCTTTGTCTTCACGGACATAAAACCCCTTTTATAACACTACACTAGTGATCACACATCAGCTGTCTCTCTCAAAGCCCTGGTGGAGACCCAGCGCTGCGTCCCTCATGCCTCACCACGTCCCATCGACTTCTACTGGGAGAAGAGCCTCTGTAGGGCACGCGATGATGGCCGGAGACAAACTCTGCTTAAAGACCCATTTTAGAGGGAGGAAGAGAGAAAGAGAAAAAAAGATGACAGAAGCTAGTGATCCCACACTCACTACACACCCTGGTGACAGAAGGCCCATTGGTCAATGTGCACAGAAACAGAGCGTATAAGGAAGTAATTCCTGCTCAACATCCCTTCACTCCTGCCTTCATCCCTCCATCAGGAAAGAAGAGCTCCCTGCTGCCGGGATGCATTAAAGCAGCTTCACAGAAGCACATGGCCAGCAGGCGTGCAGCCCATTTATGCACTTTGAAGACCTCAGTTTTTGCTAGAGATGAGAGCTGCTTTAAGTGTGTCTCAGGTTTTCTAATATCAACTCCCTTCCCAGATAGGAGTTGTATCAAGTTTCTGTGTAAACAAGCTTCATAGCTTCTAAACACACCAGAGTCAGCGCATTGGGGTCAGTTTATTTGCTCTCCAGACAGAACTGCAATACTGGCAGGTCAAATAAAGTTGCCCCAGCCCCTGTGTTTTCACAGCTGTAAGCCACCTGGAGATGAGCTGTGAGGATGCTCCATCAGAGGCATGCCTCCACTTTGGCACTCCGCACTCGCAGTGCGGACATCAGACACAAGTTCCAGGAGCTCACCAGGACTTCTGGGTGGATTAACTGCTCAGACAGCAATCCTGTCCATGCAGAAGGTCCCCAGACAGTCCCAGGAGGGAAGCATTGGAAGCTGCAGCCTGTGCAGAGGATTAGCGGGAAGGAAAATAATTAAAAAAAACCACAAAACAGTAGTTTGCACATCTTAAAAAGTGAAGGATTAATTCCATTTTTAAAAGGACACTGCAACCAAATATTTCCCGACAGCAAGTCAAGCACTTCCAACAGAAACAGAGCTGGAATTTGCTTCTGATCCAAATGGAAGAATTTGCTTTCTTAGCAGCTCTACACTAGTTTGAAAACTGAGCCACCCCGTCTTTCCCTGCCCCACCCCATTCTAATATCTCCACAACTGACTGATTAACAGTATCAGTTTATTTACTCAAACAAGCAAATGCAGAGACACATTCAAGTGTCAACAAAAAGGTATTAATATGTCCTTTTTCCATCCAATTTAAGGAAGAAAAAAAAGAAAGAAAGGAGATAGGACTTGTCTTGGAACAGTGACTCACCCAATGTATATTCCTCTTTTCAGAGGAACCTGTGGTTTTGCTGTCACTTCATGACAAAGGCTCCAGACACGACAAGGCAAGTCAGTCAGCATTAGCAAATTAAAAATACTTCAAAACTTGCACGTCTTTGACCACTAATCCAACAAATATCAGTATTGCTTTAGGAATAACGTACCAGACAGCCAGGCACTGGGTACACCCTGCAGCCCTATGCAAGTGCCAGACCCCCTGGGCTTGCAGCACATGCAGCAGCCTCACTAATTTGGAGAGAATCCTGGTGACTCAGCTGATGTAGGATCTGGCCCCCAGGCTTCCTGTTGCTCACCATCCTCTTCCTCCCTGCTCTGCAGACAGGGCTGCAGCATCAGAGGATGGCGTGGCCATCCGTATTCCTATGCTTCCCTCACCCCAGTTCCCCCCGGCTCCTTTTGCAAGAAGTTTCAGCCAAAATACCCATACTAGGCTTTATTTCACGATGAACACAGCTCTCTTCGTTCATGCATAGCACCAAGCAACTCACCTCAACAGGCCAAGAAGTAACCCCACGGAGATTCAATTTTATAACTGAATCTATCTAAGCTCGTCCAGTTGTTTTAATTGATTACCTCCCACCCCTCAGTTCTCCAGCTTGCTCAGGACACTGCCTTTACACGCAGCACATCAAGTCCTTTCGACTTGTCTGTCCTGGTTTTGTGCCCCGCCAGCTGCTGTGCAGACACTCCCTGCACTGCAGGAGGACAAAAGACCACAGGCAGCAATTGCCACTGCGTGGGGCACCCTAAGGCTCACTTCTTCCCACCTCTGTACAAAGCTTACCTCCGGGTGTTGTTTAGTACATCTCTACAGCAGCAAGTGTCCTTTTTGCAGGTCTGCTTTTATTCTTTCAAATTCCTCTAACGAGCACGCTGGGAGAGACACGCTTCCCACTAAGTTTATTTTCATCTGGGAGCGGATGCAAAGACTTTGCTCCCGTTGTTACACAACTCCCTGCCGCTGTAGGGAAAATCTGTCAAATCCATCAGGAGCAGAGATGCACACTGGCGTTCAGCACCACCCTTGGCTTGACAGCAGCTCTCTCTGGATTTGGAGACGTGTCTATGGGACACTCACCTCCAGATACACACTTTCCTCCAACAGGTCCAGGTTAAAAAACAAACTTCTCCAAGCTAGATCTGGCAAGAATGATGCCAGAGAATTTTCTGCACAGCGCCTAGGCAGATGCCCAGTGGGGACCCATGTTGCACAGAAGCCAGGTCGCCCCAGCTGTAAGGGAACAACTGGAGCAAGCTGGTTTTCCTTAACCTGGACAGCCTGATCCCTCAGTTTTTGCAAACTGGTCAAAGTCTCTTCTCTCCCTACAGGATAGAAGTAGATTCACTAGTTTTGATCCTCGTAAATCCTTTTAAAAATGACTGCTGAGGCCACTAGCCAATTCACACACACTCCAGCACAGCAAAGGAGACTTTCTGGAGTGCAGCCAAGCCCAGACAGGGTCAGCACCATCAGCACCCCAATCCAGAATGAGCTGCAGCTGGTACCCATAAGAAACCCCGATTCAGCATGGCAGATATCCACTTACAGCATCAAAATAGGAATTAGCCCCTTGCTAAAAGCCCAGGGAGCAGGAAAGCCACACCTTTCAAGACAGCATCTGAAATACTGAAAGCTGGGGAAACAACACAGAAATTTGCATGGATTTGAGTACACAAATTTCTGTGCATGAGATACAGACCAGCAGAAAGACAGCAAGAACCTGGTGATGCTCAACCACATGGCACCCAGCTGCCCAAAGGCTGGATGGGAGGGCAGAAGTCAGTAACCTCCCCACTCCAGCTGCACGTGGGAAGAAAAAAAGCTTTCCCAGCCTTTGAGGCCATCCCTCCAGCACAGCCCCATCCAGCCCTGAAGGACTACAAGCCTGAGCTGCCTGATGCACACCAAGGGGGACCTGCAATCCTGGAGCAGGGTCAATGGATGGAGGCTTACTCCCATGAGACAGCATTTGCTGTGAGTTTGGAGGTCCAACCCCACGAGACAGCATTTGCCAGGAGGTTGGACTGTCAGACAATTCAAACTGTGTTTAGGACTGCAATGAAAGGGAGAAGCATAAAGTTTCCCACAGACCTACACTCCGCCCTATAGGCTCCTGACATGAAAGACCACGTGGGTCAGATAGATGATCAATGCAGGGGTTGTGCTCATTTTCAAGGAGGACAGCAGCTGCCTGCCAGACCTCACTGGCTTGCCTTTGCTCACCCCCACCACACCACAGGCTCCCAGCTACAGCACACAGGCTGCCTCACAGCCTCAAGTCCATTACTGTTATCTACAGAGCACTTGGAATCTGCAGGGCACAGTAGAAACCAGATAAAGAACTGCCTGAGGCACCAGCGAATCAGTCCTTCAAAGCCTGTTTGCCAAATGCTCCCCCAAAACGTTGCACTTCGGTACACCTCTGTTTTCAGCAGAGCAGCTGCTCCAGGATTAGTGTACTGTCAAGACTGTAGCCCACTAGATCAGTTTAACTTACTTTGAATTACAATGATGTGTTCGCATCAGTGGAAGTGGAATGATGTTCCCCAATAACTAGTTATTACAGCATGAAACAGGTAATCCTTTCAAGGCCTCTCAGGAAAGGAAGAAAGGAAGAGAAAACTCATTCTGCCTGGAACTTGCAAAAGCAAGAACAATTCATCAGATTGAATTCAAACCTAAATGCAAAGGGGATGGCAGGGGTCACATGTCTGCTAATGGACTGAGACTCAGAAGGCTTAATTTTAAATTCCTGGCTCTGGCACAGAAAAGTCATGCTAGCCTCTCAGGAAATTCTTATGCTCATAGTAATCCTTATTCTTGTGCTGTTCACCAAATAAAGCAGAGTATTAAAACACTTCCTTCTGCCTATTCTCTTTCTTAGCCATAAAAGACTTTGAGGACCCACCTCTTAGCACCCACTCACAACAAAACTTAAGGCAGCCCTCATTTTACGATGGGACCCCCAGAGCAACAGTGGAAAAGCTACCAGATTCCCCACCTGTATGAGCAAGGAGGTATAAGAATCACAAGGATGAATCAGTGCAAACTTCCTTTCAGAAAAGAATGGGACCTGCTTGCTGAGACCTGCAGTTTACCCCTGACATGCTTTAGGCATGTATCCTTCCATTTCCCAATATTCAGCCCTAACGCAGCCCAGTTCCTTACAAAGGTGGCCTCAGACCTCAGGCTGTGCCCTGGCCCACAGCAGCTGGATAAGGCTCTTCACAGATACAAGGGAGTCATGGCCACACAGCCCAGACCTTCCTCCATTCCCCCAGCACCTCCAGCCCCACTGTGCATGAGGGATGTGCCCACTGAGCACCGTGCAGGACATTGCTCTCTGGCCCAAAGACTTTCCTCCTCTTGAAAAGTCACGGCAGATGCTTGATTCATATGATTTCTGTAACAGCTCCCTGCTTTTACCAAGGGCCATTGCAGCATCACACACCCCCAAACTGGGGTCCTCAGCCCCCAAAAGCTGCATGACTCAGGAGCTTCTCCCACGTTCGGTAAGTAACAGCCACTACAGCTTCCATTCCCAGGCAGCACCTTTGCTTGGCAGGTGAAGTTGCTGATAAAAAAACATTCCGTGATTAAAAGAAGTGTTACTCAGTCTGCCTGTTAGGCTTCCTGCCTGTCCAGGCAGAGAAATCAACCCAATCCCTAAATTAAATCACAGCACAGTCACTGCTTATTCCATGCCAGCAAACAAGCTTCCGCAAGCCAAACGCCCAGTGTGACGTTGCCGATCCCCGGTGAACTGGACAATAGGGAGTTTCAGCAATTAATTTTGGGAGGGTGGGTTTCGTGCAGTCTTTCAAAAGGTACAGCCATAGTCAAGTGATTTTGCAGACTGTTTTTTCAGCTTGGAAGTAAACAGCTGTCCTGAGACTGCACAGCCAGGACTGAAATCCCAGCAGCCCAAGACTGCTGCCCATTCGGCGGATAATGATCATTCGGAGAGAAGCATGACAATGAATGCTGAAACTACAAACCATAGCTTGAACATGGGATTATGTTTCTGTTTCAAAAGTCTCAAAAAAAAAAAAAACCACAACCCACACTAGGAATTTCACCTAAGTGATCTCTTACTAGAAAGAGCTACTGATAAAATGAGAAAAACCTTTCTCCATCCTTCCCCTGCTACTCATAATCTTGTTTTAAAAGTACTTGGGAGAAAGGGAAAGAAGTCAAAGTAATTTGATTCATAGCAAGAAACAATGCTAGACGGTAATAAATCAGTTTTGCTGTATAGCTGTTCTAGTGGCTTTTGGAAGTGGAAAAAGCTGTAAATTCAATGCTTATTTTCTCTAGAGGAGATGCTGAAGATCCTATCTACCCTTAACAAAAGCAGAAACAATCTCAAAGATTAATGTGAAAAGCCTGGAAGAGCAGAAGAGAGCTGCTCTCTTTGCCTCCCAGGAGGTTGCCATGATAGTGAAATTCAGTTTACTCTGACAGCAGGGTGTTCCCTGCACTTCTCCTCTACAATGTAAATTACTACAGGGAGGAGAGAGAGGGAGCAAAGGTACCAAACTCACCAGCCACACACCCATACTCAGATCAGGCTAGCTCTGCTCTTGGACAAGCACTCATCTCTGCAAAACGCACCCAGATTAGCAGATCTCACAGCCAGGCAGGCTCTCCAAGATGTACCCAGCATTGATTTCTCTCTGGGTCCCCATGCGTGGCTCTGCCGCCTCCTCCCTGGGTCCAGAAGCTCTGGCAGCACCCAGCACACGCAGGACAGAGGTGGAGGGGAAGCAGCTCCGTGCCCTGTGCAGCACCTGGCCTCACCCCACCTTCAAGAGGGTGGGACAGTCCTCCAGCTGACAAAACCACTCCTCACAGCCAAATGTTTTGCAGAAGAAACGCCAGGGAAGAGTAAAATCAAGCTAAATGATACCTCAGAGCAACACATTCAGTATAAACAAAACCAGGCAATGAAGAAGCAGCTCTAGATGTGTTTTACAGGCGAAGATTTCCAAACATGTTAAGTCCACATTTTCCCACCATAAACAATTCAGCATTTCAAAAGGTGCTTAGTATGCTGGTGTGCTTGGGGTACAAAAGTGTTTTAGTCAGCTTTTGGAGACGGTCAATCCCAGCTTCCAGCATCAAGCACAGTCCGTCTGCCAGAAAACACAGCAGGCGAGATAAACTCGTCAGTTTGGAAACAAACTCCTGCCAACCTGCGATGCCACATGCCACTTCCCGTCTGAACAGCAGCACAGCAGCCCAGAGCCCAGCCTCTCCTGGCGACAGACCCTGGAAGTTAGGTAGCCACCAAAGCCAGCAGCCAACAGCAATTTCCCCAGAGTATTCAAAGCTCCTCAATTTCTGCAAGACAAACGTTTAAATATTTAAGGCTAACATGCAAGTTTAAGCAGTTCTGTTGTTTCAAAGCCTGGTGCAGACTACAGCTGGGAAAGACGTGCCCCAGACTGAGATTTCTGGGAAGACACACCCTCAGCACTCAGAAACAAAATACTCCGAGATACCAAGTCTGTCACAGCACCCGCCGCTGCTCTGTTTGCACGTGCGGTTCAGTCAGGTACGCAGATAAATAATGACTTTAAATCAGATCAAGACTCGCAATTAATCTTCTTGATTCCGACTAGAGCTATTTTATCCGCTACAGCATTAGCGGTCGCTACACATTTTGCGGAGGACAAAACCGCCGAAGAAAAAGCAACACAAGCAGCCGCAGGACAGCAAGCTCCCGGCGCGTGCTCGCGGCTCGGCAGCCAGATGCCCGAGCAGCAGCGCAGCTCTGGCGCCAGCCCGCAGCGAGCCTCCCTTACCTCGCCTCCTCTCCCGGCAGCAGCAACTCATGCGAGCGCGGCAGCGTCTCCCACGCCCACGGCACAGAGCTGGAAAGCCCAGCGCCGCTGCCGCCCGCCCACCCGCCGCCCAATGGGCGCTCGGGCAGGCGCTGCCCGAGAGCCCCAGGGTGGCACGGAGCATCCCATAAACAGGCAACGGGGAAGGGGGCAACCCCCCGCCCCTAACTGGCTTTTATTCCTTTAGTGCCCGGCACCTGGGAGCGGAAGGCACTAAGATATGAAGCTTTTAGGTAAGCAAAATATTGTATTTTATATGCATGTATGTACCCCGTATATATGTGTATATATTAAATCTATGCGTATAATTTATATGAAGGTATAAAGCTTTTATAAAGCTTTTAGGTAAGCAAATAATTTTCTTTATATATTTTTCTTATATATCTGTATATGAAGAAAATATAAAACTGTGTGCATTTATATGTATATTCTTATTATTACTTATATTTTACATAAAAATCTTTATAGCTTAGTATAAATTATACATATACATGCATTACGTACATATGCACAAATACGCACATACTTATATTAATATATATTCATCACTAAAAAATGTATCGTTGTTATTACAGATTAGTCTCGGCTTGTCCAGTCAAATAGCAACACAGAGCTTGTATTTTGTTCGAAGCACTCATTTTGTGGAAAGCTTTAAGACCAGCCTTAAGACCACCAGAAGTTTACAGAGCAATGAGAAGCCAGATCTGTTCGTCCTCAGCCCATATTCTGTAGGATGGTGCCTACTATTTCACCCCACTGTTCCTCCAGACAAAACCAAAACAACAAAAAACCCACAACCAAATAAAATACCCAACAATAAAGACAAAACCAAAACAAACAACGAAACAAACAGATGTGGTCTAAATGGGTGGTAAATACCAAGCTGGTCCACATAGCAATATATTGCATTACCTCAACAATTAATCCCAGTCTGCTCCAGAGGAAAATACGGACATCTGCTACCAACCAAAAAGACAAGCAACAGAAATGTGCACTTCTTTTTTAGCTGATCCAACATACAGGAACAGAATAAATCACCAAAAAAGGGTAAGAGAGATTTCCAAAGAATAACTACATATTTCAGAAGTTTCCTTTCCTGATAAATCCACAATGCCTGAGCCCTCCTATAGTGAAAAGGAGAGGACATCACTTACCAATAAGCAGAATACTTGAATTAGTAAAGAATTTGAAGAACTCGTGACCATTAGAAAAATTAAAAATACTTGACCAATAGGCTCATTGTTTTTCTTTCCTTTTTTTTTTTTTTAATTACATCAGCCAGGAAAGTGAGTCATTGCCTGGTCCCATTTCTTGGGCATCACCTTAAAATTTAGCTTCCAGCTGTAAATTTTCAAAAGAGGTTTAAAAAAAACAACAAAAAAACCCAACCCCAAACCCACAACCTGCCAGCTTCCTCAGGATGGTAAATATAATGAAAACCAAAATAGAGTTTTTTAAGCCCAGAACTGCAGCTGCAACTTAGAAAGAAAGAAGTTGGCTTGAAAAGCACTTTTGCACTCCACTGGGATCAGGTTGCCTGCGCATCAGATGGGATTTGGGAAGAGCAGCTTCAACGCTGCTCCCACTTGCATCAGCAGCTGGGTTCAGCATCGCGTTGGTCCCTGGGTGTAAGGAGTTTGTCTGACCCACAACAGCAACAGAGCCTGTGAAGTCCTGGGGCAACCACGCAACAAAAAGTGAATATATTCATTTCAGGAAGTTTAGTCCCTCTCTGTTTTTATGTGCAAACACACCACACAATAAAAACTCACACTGAGTTTTAGGAAGTTTCAGGCTTTGGGGCTTTACTGGTCTTAGAGACAGCATGCAAAAACTCAGCTCCCAAACTAGACTGTGATTTCTTCTGTGACAGCTCTGTCCTTGCTCCTTCAGGGCTTGATAGGAGCAATGCCTGATCTGGGGAGGGAAAAGAAAAACCTCCTCCCCTTGCCTCTGGCAAGAGCGTCGCTGGGAGAGAAAAGCAGCACCTGCAGGTTTGTAGGTGTCAGACCCACGCTGCAGAGGCAGACAACTAAAAGCCACCAGCCCATGGGGCTTTAAACCTCTACTTATTCTCTTTTCCAGGTAGGAGTAATGCACCCTATGGGGCTGCTAACTGCCACTGTTCCCTTTGCCGAGGAGGGAAAGGGCATCGCCACCCACTGTCCTCAGCCAACACAGATGCTCAGTGGCTCCAGGGTGAGGAGAAGTCGAAGTTGCGCTCAGCGGGTGTGCATGAAACACACCCACCCTCCACGGTTGTAGAGGATCAGCGGCAGCCAGTTTTTCTGCAGCTTTAAAAGCACTCAGCTCCCTAAATATCTCCAAACCCAGCCTCGTTGGTGCAACCTGCAATTACACGCAAACCCAAAATAGTTCTTCGGCAGCGCCAGCGCCACTCCTCGCCGTGGCACGCCCCAGCACAGCTCCCCGCCGCTCCCAGCCCGCTTCCTCCAGCGTGGCTGGGCAAACGCGGCTCCCTGTGCTCTTCCAAAATAGGAGTTTTACGGTCAGCCCAGTGCACCAGCGTATTTTCCTCTTCCTCCCTAAGAAAGCCTTTTAGGGAAGCACAGGATATGCCTGAGGTGGCTCAGAGGTTGCTCTGATCAGGTGACGAGGCATCCACTCTCCTGCACGAGGCGGAAGGCACCCATGCCCCAGCAAGGGGCACACATGGGACGAGGAGCCCTTCCCTCAACACTGCCAGCAACCCAGGAGAATACATCTCATTGCAGAGGAACCCGACCACAACACACCAAAAAAAAAAAATAATCAACCATTCTCTCATTAAAATATGTGGCTGGAGCAAGAGGATTCATTAAGGTGAAGACCTTCCTCCCCTTCTGCCCCGGTTGGTTTGCCGGCACTACTTGTGTCCAGAAGGGATGCAGAGAGGCATGAATTGTGCCGGGACCACAGACCGAAACCCACACACAGGAAGGAGGACAGCGGTGCTATCAGGGTCAACAGCAAAGGACGTCACCAGCAGCAAGAATGCCCTTCAATTGCAGGGAGGTGCTGACACACCGGGGACAGGATCCCTCCAGCGCATCGTTGCGCAAGGACGCGTCTCCTCCCCGGCTCCAGCTGCCAAGTTTCGCTGGGAGGCCACTAACACGTATTCGCCCTCCAGAGGTTACTCAGACAGAGCTGCAGGAGCAGCCGCTGCCTGCCAGGTGATGAGGCAACAGAGAGAGTAGCCCAGGAGTCACCTCTCCCCTCTCTCCTCCTCTCCCCTCATCCCCTGCCCTGTTAATGCCCTGGGGAAGGAAGGAATGGTGCCACGTGGTGGCCTTCGGCTACAGCAGGGTAGGTGACCCCACAGCTCTCGCCAGCAAGCACCACCACCTGCTCCTGGACACCAGGCTCTCCAGCCCCCTCCAGAAGAACCCTTTTCTAGCCCTAGCCAGCAATGCCAGGAGATGCTATGATAATACTGGAAACTATACGAGAACCGCCAACCACTTCTGGGGAAGTGTTTTGAACGAGGGCACCTCCACCTCCTGCTTCAAAAAGCAGTTTGCTGGGCTCCGCTCTGCCCTCCAGCCAGGTGCTGTAGGACATGGTGCACCCCCCTTCCCAGCACCTCTATGTTACACCAGTCCAGCAGAGCATTAACACCCACTGACGGCCCCTTCTGCGCTGCCGTGGCCCCCACACACGCCCACCCAGCGATGCTGCACCCGCCGCCCCTGCTCTCGCCACCCTGCAGGCCTCCAGGAGCAGCAAACACAGCTCAGCCTCCTGCCCCAGCCTGGCCCTCGCCTGCTCTGGTGCTGTAGGGGAGTGGTGTGAGCTGGGGAAACAGGAGGACAAGTAACAAGTGACAGGAAAGGCCAGGATTATTTAAGAGAAACTTTTCAGCCTCAGTCACCTGCCCTGCAGCAGTACACTCACACATCTTGCATTCTTTGTCTTTTTTACCACTGAACAGCTGCTCAGCATACCAAGCATTTTCAAGAGCATCCCCCTCCTTCGAAAGAGAGGGAGGAGAAAGGGCAAAAAGAGTAACTAGTTGGAAGAGGAGCCACGTAACCTATATAGTTTATTCTGTCAAACAGAAAACACCACTCTTTGCAAGTCAGGGGGGTTTAGAGAGCAAAGTTGATGGTCAGCCACCTTCTCATTTGGACTGGGACCAGTGACCATTTACTAAGCACCAGACTCTCCCCTCCCACAGTTCTGTCCACTCTCTTTAAAGACAAAGATTTTAATGAAGTTATGCACAAATGGACAGAAGCACTCTCTCCTGTGCTTTTTAAACACAAACAGGTTTTATGCACTTCTTGCCTTCACCTTCAGACGCTGACCAACTGCAAAGTACATTCCATCAAGTAAACATCTGTAGAAGGATTTGACAACCAAGGAGCAAGTATTTGACCTTAACTCTTCAATTTATTAGTCTCTTTAAAGAAAGAAAATCTGTCTTTGCGAGATTTCCCACTTAAAAGCTTTCTGAGCTACTCTTTCAACAAGCCTGTCACCAGGAAGAAAGCAAGACATTAGTCAGGCTCATGCTTATTTAATAAAAACCTGCATATGCAGTAGGGTCTGAAAGTTTGTCTGTATTTTTAAAATGCTTGCAAACTAGAGTGTGATTTTGCAGCGTAAAGCAAATCTGAGGACTTGCCCAATCTACCCTGTGCTCCAGCAGAGCTCAGCACGCTAATTAACTAACTAGCTCTTCACGGCTTAGAGCAGGGGGGCATGCAATCACCAGAGAAGTCAGCAAGTATGCCCAGAACACTGTGGAAAGGATATCTCATGTCTTACTATTTCATAAGGAAATCAGAGGCTCCACTGATGTCAGCTTCAGGAAATGAGCCACAAGCAGATGATGCCGGAAGCAGGCTTTATTTAGTACTGAGTCACCCACTTTATTAAATTCTAAAGACAGAGGTGGGTGTGGAGAGGGGATACATGGAGGGAGAAAAAAAAAAGAATGAGTTATTCCCTTGAGATCATGGGCAACAGGGAGTACAGGGTTTTGTTTTGTTTGTAAAACGAGAGACTACAGATGAGCTGGGAACACTTTCTGCACTGTCACTGCAAAAAGTTTCTCCAACCTGCTGCGTTTCACAGGCAGAAGCCAACACCCACTAAATTGCAGGGGTGGGTGGTACCGTCGGTCCCACAGGCCTGAGCAGGGGCACCTTCCCATCCTTTCTGCAACACCTTCTTTGAGCCAGAGCAGAGGCAAGAGAAAGGAACCTGGAGCGGAGAATCTTTTTAAGCCAGTGTTGCACCTCCACCTGACCCACCACAAAGCGCGCCTTGCACCTGTCACGGGTTGTAATAAATGGGCTCCAATGAGAAGTTTTTTTCTTTGGGTGATTACAATGGCATGAGATGAAGGCTGCTGAGGACTGAAGCATGCAGAGAGGAGGAGACCTGGACGCAGCAGAACTACAGCCAAGCAGGGCAGGCATCAGTGCGTGCTGCCATCCACTGGCCACCATGCCCACCCCCTCCTCAGTCCCAGCTCGCTGTGGGGTCAGCACATGGAGGGACGGGACGAGCAGAGAGGGACCAGCCCCGCACTGTGCCCCAGCTCAGCCACACCATGGACCAAGCCGCTGCAGAAAGGAAAAGGACACGGAGGCAAGTGGTCTGCCAGGAGGGTCCTGCAGGCACAAACATCTCTCAGTTGAAATGCCAGGGCTGCCCATCCTTTATGTGGCTCAGACATTCCTCTGCTCACCTAAAGAGGGTCCTGAAGAATATCCACAGTAAGTCACTATTCAAAAAAACAATGTTTTACACTGGAATCACACTGTTACAGAACACACACAACTGCCCAAACAGAGGGTTTCTAAACAGAAGAGCTGTTCTGATCCCTTTTCTGACAACGCCCAATTTAGTCACATTTACAATTGAGACATACGAAGTGTCCACATGAAGTTTATTCCATGAGGATACAATCCGAGTCACTTCGCAAAATCTGCAATGTAATAGAAGTGTAGCTCTTTATACTGGGGTCTTCCGACATGCAGAAAAAAAGGAACTTTTAAAAAATACAAAGGAAAAGTTTTTTTTCTGCAGATGGAACCACAATATAAACTGCAGGAGTACAGATTTGTTCACAAGAAGTTAACGCAAGTCTGACATAAGCCTTGCTACCTCCCATCAGTAATGAACATTGCACAGTCTGAGTGGCAGCAGCGTCTCTGTAAACTTTCCAGCTACTCAGACCAGGCTTTTCCAAAGAGAGTACCCACTTATCTAACACTCATTTTGATTTGAGAAGCCTACAGCAAACGAGCCATCTCTAATGCCAAGCAGAACCAGCAGCTTGTCTACAGAAACAGCTCATTAGGCTACTAAGCAGAAAGTAAATTGGTATAATCTTCAAAATAAGATTACAACAGCAAAAAGGATGTGGCTCTCAAAATAAATCTGTGGACTGTAGCAAGCCTGGCAATTACGCAGAACCAGAGGTCAGGAACTGCGTAACATCTTCCACCTATACGTGAGATGAGGTTACACCACTTTGGTCACAGCCTGCTCGGACCAGTAAGCAGAATTTTGGTCAGCTGTTGACCACTGTCCAGACCAGCCTGCTGCAGAACGATCCTGGCTAGCAGTGGGGCTGTGGGAGACAGCCACCGGGTGGCTCTTCAGTCCCACACAACTCATCTGCGGGTCACCTACCACCATTAAAAAGGTTTCACCACTGGGGAGTCAGGGCAGTGGTGGTGCAGTCACAGATCAGTCTGGGAAGCAGTCACACGCCCAGCCCAGCCCACCAGGACCTTTAAGGAGACACTGGTATCTCACCCAGGCATCCTGCCAGGTGCTGGAGGTAGCCAAGAGCCATGAGACTTGAAGATTTTGGCACATGGCTCATTCTGTTGTGCAAGTGGGCCTATGAATTCAGCTGCGCTGGACAAGTCCAGAACCTCATCTCAAGGGACCTTGAAGCTTTTCCTGGTATTTAGCTTGAGGCTAGATTTGTTGGCTTCCCCTAGAACTGTTCCTTTTATCTCAGACCTCACAGAAAATTTTCTGTAGGATGGATCTGCTGGACAGGCCAACTCCAGCAGCTCCTACAGCCATTGCACTCTGTTCAGACGTGTAGAAAGTTGAGTGTGCTAGATTGCCACTCACACATACAGTGCAAGTTGTCACTCATAGCCTTCAGGTCCCTAGACTGCTATCTTCACCATACAGCTCGTTATGCTGTTAATTAGTAAGCTGCCTCATGTTTTCCAGCCCACAAAAAAAAAGCTACTGGTAGCAGGCTGACCTCTGTCCTGTGAAGCTGTTCTTTGCTTTGACCGCAGGTTTCTTACACTCTGAAGTCTACTACTACCGCTGCTGCTGAGTTTAATATTTTATGAATTACAGTGGAAAAAACCCTCATCTTTCCAAGTTAAAAAAATCTACAGATCTCCCACAAAGCCAAGTCTAAGCAAGGCGTGCTATTTGACAGAAGGCACGAAGCAACTGTGCAGCTCAGGCAGGACGTGTGAGCAGTAACACCACAAGGTACAGCAGATTAGACCAAAGAGATCCAAATGCTAATCCAGAATATTATCTGCGAAAGCGACCGACACGTGAAACAGCAACGCACAGCTAAGTGCCAAGTTGTTTTCAACCCAACGCACAAAGCCTTAATCGCTATCATGAATTATTGACCAGTGCCAGTCATAAAGACTCTTACATAACAGGGGGTTTCAAGGCCATTAGTACAGGGTTGAATCTCACTCCATTTCATGGCTTTCCAAGAACTTTTAATATAGACTTTCAGAAGGCAGGGAGCAAAGAGACTAAAACTATCCTATATAATCCATAAGAAGGTTATATATCCCTTGGGGGAGGGAGGCAAAAAATGCTGTGCCACTAGCGACGGCTCTAAACAGGGGCAAAGTAGGCTGGGTGCTGCTGTAACCACCCACCCCGGAAAGCTACATAACTCCCAAGAGCTTCTTAGCCGGGCAGAGGCAATGTAAGTTTTTCAGTTTTTCAGCAAGTAGTCTGACTACGCTGCCTTTGCTAGAGCATTTGGTTTATATTAAACAGTGGCAAGAGACCAGCTGGAAATTAGCTCCACGAGAATGTTACAAAGGGGTAGGCAGCAGCAGGGCAGAGGCAGGATTGCACTGGAACCTCCCGTCCATGTCCCCGAAGAAAGCTTAGTCCCAGTCTTGGCCAAACAGAGCAGAAAGGAACAGGCTAAAGTTTAGGTCAGACAGACATTTGGGACACTTACACAAAATACTTGCAGTTTTCAGAAGGCCCAGTTTCCCCTTTCTCCTCTGTGGAAAGGTGAGTTTTACCTAAACAAAGACTCAAGCTTGGTCATTACTTCTAGTAGCACACGAAGACTGGAATACATTTGTAGCTGTATTTCCATTTGTTCTCTACTGACCTCCTTCAAAGCGTTGCTATCACAGAAAAAAAATCTTAAAGACAGGGCAAACCTCCTCCCTTGCCTGTCTGCACAATTCCAATTGTAACAGGATAACTATTTTAGGAAATGGGTAAGGTGTGTGTGTAAAGTCCTCAATCTGTTTTTGGAGGCAAAACTTTTTATGCAGAATTCAAGAAGAAAGAGCTTAATTGCAATATGGCTTTTGAACTCACTTCCCTCGTTCCTGTGACCAGCTGGAGACAAGCACCTTGTTCTATGTTGGGTCAAGGAAATATTTAACTACAGGATTTATAGTGGAATATATACTATGTATATTCCACTGCAGCCACCCAAAGCAAAAAGCAAACACTGTTTTAACTCAACAAAAACAGCAACAGACTTGAGTATCAGCCTGCTCATTAGGGTCCTGCTACAGAGGCTCTGAGGCAGGACAGCATCCAAGCCTGTCCCTGGGACGAGACTCAGCATCCTGGAATCTCAAAACCACAGCCCTGCTCCAAACCCAAACAACGCTCCACAGACCCTTCCTGGCTGATTATCAGGAAGGAACATAAGATTGCAATGGCAGCGTAAACAAGGACCCAGGATTTATGATCTTTCAGATGTTGTTTAGCCAATGACCCAGCTAAAACACTGCTTCATGAAGTACGAATGCCAATTTCAGGGATGGGTAGCTGGAATTCAAGTTTCCACTTGGTTAGTGCTGTTTCGGAAATGCTGAAAGCCTCGGTGCTCGCCCAGCAGTTTCCCCTGCTGGGAGGGGCTGCCCTGAGCTCTCCCAGCAAAAGCAGGGCAGCAACTGGGACTCATTTCACCACTCTGTCAACACAAACAGCATCGCTTGTGGCCAATATTCCTGCCACTAACGTACCAGTGTTACATGGGACTTCCAGCATGCAGAAGCAGGATCACACCTCATCTTATCAACTCCTGCAACACCAAGCTACAAAGGTGTTATAAGGGCATACAGAAAAGCAGGATTGTAGCTGCAATTTGCAGATTCCATCACAATAGGCACAGAAGAACACGCAAGGGACACACAGGTAACAGTGCAACCTTGTTCCACAAATACTACGCTTCACCTTTCATCTAATCCAGAAGTGGAGCAAATTTGTTATACCAGGTCTTCAACTTACATTTTAAACATCTTGGGCATTCAACTCTGGAGAGCCCTAAATTAATCCCTAACACATTGGCAAAAATCTGTCCCACATATATAAATTTGAGTGCAGAATCACATGCCTTCCTATTCTCCTTCTACCATCAAAATACTTTTCATATGTCGATCTTAAAAAAAGGGAGAACAAAGGAGATTTTCCTTAAGCTTTGTTTCCCGCCGCTTCAATGAGATGCTATAATTCCAGTAGGAATCCAGAGGACTTCCCTAGAGCTCTGCAATTAATTACCTTCTTCTAGCAGGACAGCCTCCCCATCATCTGGAGCCAAGGCGAAAGAAGCAGTTCTGTCAAATAAAACGGGCAGGAGCCCCACAAACAGGCCCCAGGGCAAGCGAAGGATTACCTACTGCATGCCAGAGCCAAGCATACCCTGGCTGCTGCACTGGTGTCCACTGACACCTCCTGCAAAAGCACAGCATCTCCCCAAATTGCAGCCTCATCCAGCACCTGGTGTTGGAAGAACTGGTACAGAGCAGCAGCACTTCTGACGTCACTCTGCCTGTCTCAAAGACATCACAGATCAGACTTTCTTCTTTATGCTTTTTCTCCTGGTATTTTGCAGGTTTTCCTTGTCTTGACCTGCCTCTGCAGTGAGCAACTGCTCATGTTGCCTCATTTAAGTTCCTGTACTTATATAATTTTAAAAGCAGCTTAGCTAACATTCTTTTCAAGGAAAAAAAAAAACAACTCAGTTCCCTTCAGCACAAAAATGTCTAGTAAAGAAATAACTGCAGGAGTCAGTTTTTCCACTTTAAGTATTTGAGATGTGAACTAATAGCCCCTTGACTCTCAGCTAAAGTAAAAACATGCGACTAAGTTAGACAAAAGCTGAAGGCTCTGTCCCTAGACTCTGGGAGGAAAAAAAGAAAAAATCCTCCTACTGCCCTTCTTCAGTCAGTTTCATGACTGTTTACAAAGGTTTTTGTAAACGAGACAATATTTCCCATCTTGAAGTTTTGTTGGGTTTTTTTTTTTTTAAATACAGTCTAGCCTAGATTAGAAGAACCAGAAACAGAACAGGCCAAGGCGGAGTCCACAGAAAATTGAAGAGAAAAAGGCATTTCAGAGAGACGTTTGATCATCAAGGTCACGTAAACCATTCCAGGCCCATGAAGCATGCTAGTCAGAAATAGCCGTGAAACAGGCACCACACAGGGGCTCCCTGCCCTCCTCCCATCTCTGTTCTTCCCTCATGCTCCCTGCTCACTTATTTATCCAAAACACCTGTCAGGGCTCAGGACCAAGCTGGAGGCTTTCATGGACAGGGGCTTCCAGCCCCACATCCCGCAGGCACTGCATGCCACTGTCTCCAGCAGGGGACAGCGAGTGGCTGGCACTATTACCGCTCTGTGAAACAACTTGCTGCCTCCTCCTAAGCCTGGCCAACAACGGAAAACAGCATGAAACAAGGCAAGAAGTCAACGGTTGAGATTTACTAGACAGAGAACTGATGCCCAAAGCAAGGAGACACTCGGCCCTTCCCTCTGCTGTCCCAGGGCCAACCACTCCCACCTGCCCAAGAAGCCTTGGCTTTTCTAACACGTGGCAGAGGGCATGAGATGGGCACATCAGGCACTGGTCAACCTCCTGCTCTTAATGGCTGTTTCCCCACGTTTTTTTTCCCCTTTTCTAAGAGGAGGGAAGAGGGAGCAGACAGTCAGGACAGCACGGGAGGCTACAGGGCAGAAGCAGTCTGTGAGCCCTTGTAATTCTCTTGAGCTGGGGCACACCTAAACTGGCAGCCTAATGCCAGAGAAGCCCCAAAACACTGCTGCTGTTCTTGCTGGGCATCAAAATGCTGGTCAACATGAACAAAGGAAGGTAAGAGGTTGTGCTTTGGGACCGGGATTGCTATCTCCCACTGAATGCACGGCCCCCAGCCAAGTGAGCGGCATAAATGCCCTTTCTCACCTAACTCCCTGCCAAGTTCATACGAGCAGGCAGCACTGCACTTTGCTCTGTGAAAGCACCTCCCCATCCAGGAGACTCTTCCAGCCGCGCTCTCCTTCCAGAGAGGAGAGCCTCAGGGTCCTCCTGCCACCCATGAAACACCTTGCTACCAGACTAAGACGTTTCCATCTCAGGTAATGAAGCACAATAACTTCTGCCAGAGTTTTTTTCACAACTGCCTAAGCTGAGGTAGGCATTTAAGGAAGAAAAAAAGCCCTTGACTGCTTCCTGCATCTGTGGCTCAGCAGTGCAGCATCTATTCCACCCATCTAGCCAACCATCTTCACTAACAAGAGTGGACCAGGAGCTCTTTCCAGGCCACCAGACCGCAGAGTCCGTGGTCACCAGCCTACAGCTTTCAACTCTTTCAGTTTGTGCAAGAAGCATGGCTAGAACTTGACTCAATCTCTGCAATAGCCACATGGGCAGAAGACACCTGGCTGTGCACCTTCCTGACACAGGTCACCATAACACTTTCTGGTGTGCTAGCAACAGATTTTCTGAGCCATTTTGCAGCTGAAAGGCTCCCCATGCCAGCATCCCAGAAGCCAAGACATGAACGTGTTGTACACAGTTTTCAGTTTGCTGAAAAGAAAGGCTATTTTTAATCCAAGCCCATGTCGGGTGGGGCTCAGTCTCCAACCAGGCCAAAAAGCCACTATAACCCACAAGACCAACCTCTGGCAGCCTTTGTTTGCAGGCTGATGCCTGTTCTATTTTGGGGAGGAATTTAGAATAAAAAGATATATAAATTAAAAAAACAAAGGTGGCTATGAAAAGTGAATAGAGGGAAGGGCCAGACTTATCCTGTGTATTTTAAGTCTAAAGAACAAGGCTGTAAAAGAACATAAATCAGAATTACTTTATTTTCTATTTCTGAAAGCAGTTTACAAATTACCATTTAAAACATGGGCAGGGAACAAAAGAGTGCAGCCCTGCATTATTTTCTACAGGAGGAAGAGTCAACCTGTGGCTCCTTGCACGGCAGTGAGAGCCTTGGGAGAATGCGACAGGGAAGCAGTCTCCAGCCACCTACATACAACCAGGATCCCAAACAAGACTTTCTATTTCTGACAACAGTGCAACAGCTGTTGGGACACCAACTTTTTTTCTGACGTTAGGATTGCAAAAAAAAATGGCAATACAGAGTCATCAAAGTGGCCCGGGGTTTGGAAAATAATAGAAGTTTTGTTTACTTAGAGTTTACGGCCAACAGGCAACCCATCAAGAGCAGAGATGTTTCATATGCTCTCAGTACCTAAATGAGAGCAAAATCACATGGACCTCCTACATAAACAGACCACTAGGTTTTACTTGTTACAGGCACCGTCCCAACAACTCCTTTAGGTAAAGGCATTCAACCCAGTTTGACACAGACATGTATTTTACCATGTCATTCCCACCTTCCTTGCAGTACAACAGATGACAGCACCAACTACCTGGTCTCTCACTTCCCATCACAAAGTGTCCTACGTGATCAGGGAAACAGTGAATGACACACCAAACTGTTTTCAGCTTTAAAAGAAACAAACAAAATAAAGCTTACTTCAAAACATCAGAAATTAGGCCTCCCGCAGAGAGACTACACCTTATCTTCTCCTGAAGATCACAGTAGTATCCTCTCTTCACAGCTATGCAGGGACTCCCAGGAGCATCTGTGAGCTGTCAGTCTTTTTACAGGAACAAAAACCTACTGAAGAGGCAGGAGAAACAGCTGTAAGCATTTCAAAGGAGGAAATGAGACAAGGAGGCTGGTTAGAAGCATATGGCCCATATGGATTGACGTGAGCAACCGGCCGCAGTCCTAACCAGAGCTTCACATCTCAGAGAGTCATCCTGCTTCCCACATCCTCAGCTGCATGTCAAACCAGTAATTATTTTATTTCTTCCACACCATTTCCCCAGTGTCAGTAATGCACGTGCCCTGTGGCAACAGTCATGGTGGTGCAGGAGCACATTCCACCTGGACACGGCAAACCAGAGGGCAGGGCTGCTGAAATTTAGAGGTAAGCTAACAGGAGGCAACAAGCAAAAGGGAAAGAAAGGCTTTATATAGCTCCATCTCTGCCAGTAGCAACTCCTCTGAGGACACGGGCCCCCTCTCCATCTTTACACCACCCGCAAACCCGGTGACAAAA
This sequence comes from Anser cygnoides, assembly GCF_040182565.1. Classification (NCBI taxonomy): domain Eukaryota; kingdom Metazoa; phylum Chordata; class Aves; order Anseriformes; family Anatidae; genus Anser; species Anser cygnoides. The sequence goes on along the minus strand of NC_089885.1, from coordinate 12,696,266 downwards.
CCAGCTCTGAGCAGGCCAAGCGTTAACCCACAAAATACAGACCTGAACCACTAGCTGTTAGAGGAAGACACATGATATAATTCTTGCAAGTGGGCCAGACAGGACTTGCTTGTCATTCTTTGCATTTTTAATCTACTGCCAAAAAAGCCAACAGATTACAGGCTCCCAGGAGACCGCTGGATGCCCCAGCACCATGTCCCCAGTGCTGCACGCCTCTCCTGTTGGCAGCATCGCCGTCAACTGTGTCCTCCATGTGAAGATCTTAAATACCTCCACCACCAGTAATTCTTTGGGACCAAAGAGCATGGTATTGGCAAAGCACAGATCAGCACATCCTCTTTGCCAGCCCCACCCCCTGCCTTTGAAGAGGAGACTTCTGTTTTCCTGCTCCATCACTTCAGCAGGAAACTAGACTAAATGCTGGCATGCGTAAGCACAACCCACCCCCAAAGCATCCCACACATACCAGCACCCCGAGAGCAGACCACAACAGGGATACCTTCATTAAACCCCTTGCCATCCAATAAGCTCAAAAGAAACGGCACATCCAGACGAACACAAACCCAAATGTGTGGAGCAGAAGACACAACAGTAGCACATTCATGGGCAGCAGTCACATGGCCGACAGTGATTACAGCCTCTCACTGTCAGCTGAGCTGCCTCTGCTCAGAGCACCTCCAGGATGGTCAGTAAGCATTGCTTCTCCCAGCCACACCACCCAGAGCCCAGGTGTTTGTTACACCATCACTCAGCTGCCTTCAGACCTGAGATCACAACTCTCACCCTTCCCACCTACGCACATACCAGCAACAAGAACAGAGGCACCTCCGGGCTGGAAAGGGCTTTAATGGTGCAAGCAGGGAGAGCTGATGGTGTGTTAGAGGCTGAGCAAGTCTCTGGGACTGGCAGAGGGGGGGGACACAGGGGACAGTCTGTCCACACACCCCCACGCAGCCAGCAGTGCTGCACACTGAACTCAGCCGTGAGCTGGTCGCAGCAAACAGCCACAGCCGCGGCTGCTTGTGCAATGCTCCCATTCCCAAAGTGTCAACAGGAACATATGTGAAAAGATGCCAGCAACAGATGCCTATCTAAGGGTTTGGGGAGCCAGGGATAGGAGAGAGAACAAGGTGATATTGTGTCATTCGTTAGAGCAACCCAACAAAAAAAAAAAATTAATACATCCTTGCATCACCCTCATTGCAAAACTAAGACCAACTCTTTTTAATCTACTTGAAATGAAGAGAATGTTTTGCTCCGCACACATGTTAAGGTTATTTGATGAACTTCTTTCAAATTCAGCATTTAACTCTATCATTCACACAGACCTAGTGGTAGACATTTCTGACTTCACGTTTGGCTTTTTAACACAATTAGCAACTTTCTTTAACTGCTCAATGTCCATATTCAATAGTACCTAGTACACAAAGTTTAGTAATTAGTTCATAAACATTAACCTATCATATTGCAGCTGTTCCCAAGATGGCAAAGAACTTCTCAGTTGTAACCAATAAGTTAAAAATTAATCTGTTATTGCAGGTTGATAGATTGTCAGTCACATGTTTAAACAGCTGGCACTGAGCAGAAAGATGAGAATCTGCCTTCCCATGCTGAATTACCGCTCTAATACACATAGAGGTAAAGGTAATATGCAAAGCCCAAACGTAAGTTTCTTCTGCTGTTTATTGCTATTATGTAGCACACTGCTAAACCAAGTTGCAGCCAAATAAAACAAATTTAACCAGTCCACCTGTTTGCAAACTGTAAAGCAACAATGAGGAACATGAAGCCATACTGTTCATCATTTTCCATATGAGCTTTCTAACTCCTTTCTTGATCCAAACCATTCCCATGTCCATGCATCAGGTCAACCAACCTGCCTTGCTGCACTGCAAGTCACCATTGAAATCCATTAAACACAGCATCATAAATTGCCTCTGCTCTAGGGTGCTGCCTGAGCTGGGACTGTGCTTTATGGGGCACTACTAGAGCTACATGAAATCCAGCCTGTGACGGAATAACACAAATAGGCAAGATGCTGCCTTACTGTCACTTCCTTTGCCACAGGCAAAGCTAACAGGCCTGTACCCACAGAGGGACAAATCTCTCTACAGGATTCTGGTCTACAGCATTCGGCATTTTGAAAAGGAAAGGAGAGATGCAAGACATTATAACTTAAGAATCTGAAAAAGTTGCTGTGAGACAAATATCTAGGGTGGTGTTCCCCCCTTCCCTCCCCTCCCAAAAAAAAAGAAAAGAAAACAGAAAAACAACACAGCCTCTTCATGTTTCTGCACCTATCATTCAATGTCATACAAAACAGTTTACCAAGAACACAGATAGGGTGTACTTGGTCAACTGCACCAAGTGAACTACTACCATCCAACCACCAACTCAGAGGCTAAACGAGGCTGTCTTTGGTGACCCAGGTTACTTACTACTTATCATTACCACCAATTTAATAAGGAATTGGATTAAGATACTATATAGGGAAAGAAATATCACAGGCACTCCCTCCCCAATATCACCATCAACCACGTAAAAAAGAAAGCATTTCTCTTCTCTCAATGTAGTAAGCTATCCACATTAGCAGAAAATGCACCCAAACGCACTGATGCTCCACATGGAGAACTTGCAGTTTTACTACACAAGTTTAATTATAGAAGTGCGTACTTAGATCACTTGCAGCTAAGCACATTACTGTCCCTAACATCCTTTATGACCAATGATTAAAAGAAGCAATTCTCATTCACTTCTTGAAATCATAACAGTTGTGTTTCCATTTCTCTGAAGCAAGTTAAGTTGCTGCACAGGAGCCAAGTAAACACAGGAAAGAGTTACTAGATCTCGCATGAGTGGATGTGGCATCAAACCCATTTAACAAGGCTGCAATTCCTTCACTCGCCATCTTAATCTCACAACAATTGAAACCCAGAGCAGAGAATTCAGTAAAGGAGCCCCAGGGGAAGGAGTTTCTCTGCATTTATCCCAAATCCAAGCATCTATCAGACAAATACCTAATGAAGTCTTCAGTCCCCAGAGCCCTCCCCACTGTGAAACTAATCTAGACAAAACTAGTAAATAGGTTTCTAGAGTTCTGGGCATTCTTTAATCTGGGGAGGTATTTGCATTCTTTATAGGAGGGAAAACTTTTGTCAGATGAGCTTTGATAAGAGAACAAAGACACTGGTTAAGCGCAGTTCTTTATATCTAGCACTGAATAACTCAATTTAATAATCACATTATGATCTCTTAACACAGACAAAGAATGAGTAATTCATCTTTCACAGAGAATTCTTTCAAAGGACCTCAGTTACAACTAAGCAACATCCTCAAATTGTTAAACTTTTGGCAAGATTAATGGGCAGCGATAAGAGCAGCATTTCAAAAAGATATCTCTTAGCAAGTTATTCTCAAGTATATTTTTCCAAAAAGTATTCAAATGCAAACCAGCAGATCTTAAATTTAAGCTCTCCATGGGCACACCCCACACTGAAATCCATCAAACTCCCCTGGGGCTGAAATCAGCTACAGAAGACTGCGCCCAGGGGATTCGCCTTGTGTCTGCTAATCCCCCAGAAACACTGCTCACCACTGACAAACTACCAGCAGCTCCTCTTTGAACACGGTTTCTTTTCAAAACAGATTGAATTTCTATACATTATTATGAACAGCACTAACATATGTTGATCTCTGTAACTATTCCCTCTTTATATCCAGGTTCCATCTGTTGTCTTTAAAGTTACTTTGCGTAAGTCTCCCAGCATTAAGGAGTTTTTCTTCTCAGGTTACCAGGCTCACTTGAGGCGTCACAAGTGTTACTGGTTGAACAATGGCTCCAAGTTCTCATGCAAAAGCAATTTATCTGAGATATCTATTATCTTTTATAGTCTCTTCTACAGACTGACCAAAAACAGGAAGCCCAGCTCTAGTTTGCACACAGGCATTCCACTGGGATTGTGTAACAGCAATAACAACCTCCAGGCTGATTCAATGGCATTTGCTCAGAGCTATACTAACAGCTCTCCTGAAAAGGAAAAAAAAAAAAAAAAAAAAAAAAAAGAAGAAAAAGGGAGTCCAAGTGATGCCTTGCTCGAAGGTACGAATGTTACTACGGAGTGCACGCAGCCTCTCCCAGGGAATGATTACTATTAACTGGAGACTGGATTCCCTTCCACGTGTCTCACCACTATTTTCACTCAGATAAAAATGTAAAACTTGCTCTGGGGCACAGTCATGCCTGTGGAGCCTGCTACCTCTACTAGCATCAGGGCTTGATGCTATTACAGCCGGTGCCAGGCTGCTCCAGCCTCCCCTGTGCAGAGGAGAGCCTCCAGCTTCGCCTCCTGAGGATTTCCCCGCTGCTCCCCTTCCCTCCCCAGCCTCCCAACAAGAAGCCATTGTCCGGGGGAGCACGGGGACACTTCCTCTCCCAGTCCCAATTAGAGATGTACAAAAATAAACCCACACGCCTGCCCCACCGCTCCGCTTTATTCCACCCCCCCTCCGCTCAGACGGGAAGCCGGCTCCAGTTTCCTCGCCATTTCTGCCGCGCTATCCTGCGCAAGAGACCGAAGTTAAACGCCGGCTGCATCCCCCTTTTGCGTCCTGCTCTGCGGGACCCCGCAGCGGGGAGCGGGAGCGGCTCACCCCAAAACCTCAAGTTTTGGCAGAGGCCGGGCCCCGGCGGCTCCCCCCCGCTCGGCACTGCCCCGGGCCCGGCCACGCCGCGGCCGGGAGACCGCTACGGGCGGCCGGGGGCAGCGCATCCCGGCTCGGCCCGGGGGCGAAGTTTGCCGTGGGGACGAACGGGACGAGCTGCACCCCCCCCCCCCCCCCCGCCGCCGCCGCGGGGCTGGAAGGGGCGGACGGACCCGCACCGCGCCCGGGGCTCCGGCCGGGGCCGCCCCCATTGTCCCGGGAGCGCAGCGGGGCGGCGGGAGGGGAAGGGAAAGGAAGGGAAAAAGAAGGGACGAGAAGGGCCGGTGGGAGCCTCCCGCCCCGCCGCTGCTGGCAGGATGCTCCGCCCGGGCTGGCGCTCCTCCGGGGGGGGGCGAGAGCCAGCAACTTTCCGCAAGTTGGAGCCGCGCTGGGAGAGCTGCCGAGAGCACTCACCGCCGAGCCGAGCCGTGCCGTGCCGTGCTGCCCCGTGCCGAGCCGAGCCGTGCCGTGCCTCAACCCCGCTGCCCGCGCTCGGCTCGCCCCGGCCCCGCCGCCCCGGCCGGATTGGGCCGTGCTGCTGCACATCACGTTGGCCCAGCGCGGCGATTAGGCGTCGGGAGAGTCACTCAGGGCGGGGAGGAGCTGCCTTGCCCTGCCCTGCCCTGCCCTGCTCCCCACTACACGCATCCCTCGTGTCCTGCGTGCCCGCCCGCTCCTGCCCCGTAAGCCTCCCCGCTCCGTGCAGCCACGCATCCCGCTCCCACGCGCGCATTGCCCCGCTCCCGTAAGCTTTCCTCGTTCCTCCCCTGCGTGCGTCTCCGCAAGCTGGCATGCCTTCTGCCTACAAGCATCCCTGCCCCTTCCAGTGCATGCACCCCTCCTTCCGTACGCGGGCTCCCCTTGCAGTCTCACCTTCTCTGTCCAGAGCGAGCACCCGGCCGGTGCTGAGGATGCTGGTGCTAAGGATGCAGGTGGGCACACCGGGGGCCAACCCGGAGACTGGCTCCTACAAAAAGCGTGAGGGTGCGGGGGTGCCTGAATCCTTGCACCCTGAGCTCTGTGCTCCGGGGCAGGGGGCATTGCCACAGCCCTGCCGTGCCCTTGCCTCCAGCTGTCCGATTTGGGATAGGTGGCCTCATCTCTGTCCTAATTTCTACATCTGCTGCACAAAGATTCACACCGAAAATTGCTAGAAGGGCTCTGGAAGCCAAGGGCCTTAGAGACACTTTTGCGCAGAAGTGGTGGAGAACAGAAGTTAATACAAACGAGAATCCTTGAACTAAGAAAGGAAAAGCAAAAACCATCTCTGGGAGGAAGGAGGTGAACAGAGAGAACGAGCCAGGGGTCCAGGGGTGTATCACTGAGTTGGGCCAGAAAGCTGCATCTCAAATGAAGGACCTCATGCTTCCCAGCATGGTGTGCCACCAGCCCGACACTACCACTTCCACTGGGCTCAGCAGAAAATGTGGGTTGAAGTTTGAATGCTTCTGGTTTTAGGAGAAAAGCAGATATGCTTTCAGGCACACAAGACCCTTTTCAGGTCAGAAAGGCAAATCATGTCTGTGCCCAGAGGTGAGAACAGCACAAAGTAAAAAAATCAGACATAAAACAGCAACATTAATGCAAGGTGTTAAGTCTTCTATAACACAATAGCACGTCCCATTTTTTGTGTTTGTTTAACTATTTTCCACCACTGTGAGAAAATTAAACTTGCAGAAAGGTGACAGCAACCTAACAAACTATAATTAGATCTGTCGCACACCAACATAAGATCATTCTTCCTCTTATATTCAAAAATTAAATATATGTAGGACATACTTAGCTAGAACTGCCCAACAAAAAACATTGTAATGAATATTTATGTATGTTACCAATGTTACAGGTGCACATTTCCATATCTGAAATGCATAGTCACACATTATGAATTATTTACAGAAAGACTGTCAGTCTAATCATTACAGAATAAAGAAAAACACATTTCATTGTCAAAACCATCAGAAAAAGCTGTTTTCTAGTTAATTTTCCAAAGCTACAAAATGAAAAGACCTCACAGAGTGGTTCCACATGATGGAAGCGACATGGTTCACAGTGGGAGTTTCCACTCCGCATTAGCAGGAGCGGCTTCCTGAGAAGAATCAGACCCTCTTCCCCTTGTCCTTTTATTTTCCTTGTATATCTGAATTTCTCATTGGATGTCAGAAGCTTGTACATATTCATCAGTTTATTAGACTAGCTCTCAGGAGATAAGAGTAGTAATTTTATACTGGTTTAAAGGATTAGTTCTATTTTACGCTCTATGGTGGGAGTCCTATGTTCATATTAGGCAAATGGTTCATATTGCACTACCACACAACAGAACTGTGTATATTTTTGATTCTGATTATGAATTTTGGCAAAAAATACATTTCAGATTTTTGGTCAGATTTTGCTAGCATGTCAACATAAAAGAGCTAGAGACGTGAAATCATCTTTGTAGATCTTGACTATTCAGAAAATGCAGATTACACGTTTCTGTGCCCTACTTTTGTCCAAACCAGTAGTATGAAACAGGCAACTCTTTGTTCTCCAAATGAGGGAGTAAAGTATTAAATATATTGAACATTTACCAGTTGCCTCTTTTTCAGGATTTCCTCACAGCTTCATACACAGTGAAAGTTTGGCTATAGCAGACAAATCCATCCACCCCTGCTTAGTATCCTGATACAGTCATCATGGTCAGTTTATGATTTTTATTGCATACTCAATGTAGTTACTATATTCTGCGTGAGATGCCAAAATGTGTCCAGTGAAGATTCGTTTATACATAACTAGTGAATATCTTCTTTCCAAAAACAAACAAAAAAATGCACATTCTTAGGTGATTATTTATGGTTAAAAGCACTCATTAACACAGATACTAGCTTCCCTTCCTTGCAAAAGATAAACACAAGGCTTAGAAATTACTGCTTTGCGGAAATATGAACAAACTTTCTCAAAGCACCTGAGAGCATGTGGTTGAATTCTTATTTCATTACGTCCAGAGGTGAAGTAGCTGGGTGAGGAAAGGTAAAATTTTGGCAAAGGTCACAGGGGAAAACCAGTGCCCTTATGAAAAGTCCCATGGAGGTTTTAAGTGGAGACTGAAGCATGGGCTGGATCTGAAATATCAGTGTTGGCTACTGTCTGAAATAATGCTTGGGACATTTTGAAAGGCCCTTTCAAAAAGATTGCTATTTAGACAACAACAGGGAACACATTTGACCCAGTGGGACTTTCTGCACAATTGCACACCATAGAGAAGTTAGGTCCAAACAGACAGCAGGTATTTCAAACCTGATCTACGCCACAGGCTAGTTTTATTTGATATGACTTCTAAATACAGTTTCAGAGAAATATTTTTGAAGATAATATGCACTCACAGAATATTGACTTTACAAACTAATAGAATACAGGAACTCAAAAGGAAGGCAATAGGCCTTGTTTTCTTGAAAATGCAGTACTTCAGCAGATTATTGCGAATTTAACATGTATCAGAAAATGCCCTGTCTATAATGCCACAGTAGAAGGATTGCCTACTGGATTTTTGTATTGAATATTTTTAACTGTAGGGACATGAATTTCCATAGATGTTGCTTATTGTAATAATCGTCCCCAGACAGGTGAAGGGCTGACCCTGCCTCCAGTACTCCTTTGTCACTGACTCCTGAGGAAGCTGCACCAGCCCTTAACAGGCTTTGCCACTGTTAGACGGATATCAGTGTAACTCTGTGCCTACAGAATGAAGTTAAATGAATTTTAATTATGTCTGTTTAAATGTAAGCCTCTTATCTGGCAGCTTAGTAATAAATCTCCTGTACTGCTTTTCTGATGTATAAAAGTTACATCCTTGTTCTTGGCTGAGTTATTGAATAATGTGTACCTTTAGCATATAATTATGTTCACTTACGTGTGACTCTCTTAGTGAGGCAACACTCAGGTAAAGTTAGAGAGGGACTATGAGGATAAATAATGCTTGTCTTTTCAGTGGCACATCTAATTCCTTTTAGACTGACAGCTCCTGCCAATATCACTAACAAAACAAAACAAAACAAAACAAAACATATTCGGTTTGTTATACAGGAGATGGTGCTTTTTGGAAATGGTATGGAAGAAACAATACAGTCCTAAGAGATGGTGTCAAACACCGAATGGTGTGCATCTTTGCAAGTTATTCCTGATATCCCATGCATAACCTAGCTCCTTTAAGATCAAGATCATCATAGACCATAACTGGGGGGGTAGCAACAATCAGGAAGAAGGGAAGAAAGCCTGATGGGGTAATTAAAAACTTGTGTCTCTGTTGCGGGGTATGCCAAAGACAGAGAAAAACTGCAAAACATACAGGGGGAGTGGTGAGCCCACATCAGAAGTGGGCTTTAAAGAAACAGGCTTTAAAGGAGCTGGTGTTAAGTTCTTCCATTAGAATTAGGGCATCTGTTCTCAACTAGATCTTTGTTTTGTTTTCTGCAAATACTTATCCAAAACATTAACAGAATCTAAGAACCAGGATATTAATGTCAAAAACACTTGTCATCAATCACGGAGAACAACTGAGTGGCACTATGAATAGATTAATTAGCCAGAACTATTTTTTTCTCTATTGCAAGAAAGCAGATTTAATTCTGTGTAATATTTTGGAGCTACAGCAAACTGAATTTACCCCCCCCAGAAACATTTTCTCAGATAATTCTAGGTACTTCCTTACTTAAGAACATATTTGGGGAAATAAATATCACTAAGTCTATCCAGCAAGCCTGGTCTGTGCAAGGAATCCATATTCAAAGTCTAATGAAGTTTATGAGACTCTTACAAGAAGGCAGATCACCCACCAAAATTATCAGTGTGCCAGGCTGCAGGCACGCTGCTGCCAGCTGCCTTCCCTCTCACCATCCCAACTGCCAGATAACTGATCACATATTGGGACTCTGGACCGTGTTGTGAAACTACCAGTGCCTCCTGTTTATTTTGCTGTGAGGCAAGCTCGTGCTTTGGCAAAGGGTTTGCCCAGGGGTTTCATGCTCTCTCTATTCTGAAATATAGGTTTTGTTTGTTTGAAATTGTGCTTTTCCTGTCAAGGGGAGTATTTCAATGATTACCTATCCAGCATGAGGAGAGCTCTGCAGCTGCAGCACAGCAGTGGCAAGCCAGATTTATTCATGTTAAGTGTTTGTACAGCCCCTAACTACTGTTTTATCACGGACTGAGCTTCCAGGGGACTCATTGATTTATTTGCCGTTCCTAACAACAGGGTGAACTTTCCTCCTTCATTGTTATGTACCAAAAAATAATAAAATAAAATAAAATAAAATAAAATAAAATAAAATAAAATAAAATAAAATAAAATAAAATAAAATAAAATAAAATAAAATAAAATAAAATAAAATAAAATAAAATATGCAGCATGACAATGAGAAGTTGTTTTTGTCTCTTCTTTTCATTTAATTTATCAACCCAACAAGACCAGACTTTCAGAAGCTACTGAATCCACACTCCCCTTCTCCCAGGTAAGGTACAGGTAACTCCAAAGCTTATCACACTTCTGGAGAGCACCAGCCGCAGAAGGTCAGATATATGCAGTTTTGTATGGAAGAACCAAGCAGAGTTAGCTGCAAACTGTGGAAAACACAGTCACAGTCACCGTCCACACAGCTGACATTCAGTCATTTTGGTCATTTATCTAGGTTGACAATTTTGCAGGCACTAACCTGGTTATTCCTGTAGCTTGATGTTCCACGTGCAGCTTCTTATTAAATCCTGGCAACAGGCTTGGAGCTGGACAACATCACCCTGGAATGAATTTTTAGGAAGGGTTTGATCAGGGAGAAGCCTGGTAGTTTGGCATGCTGGGACCAATACCACATCAGTATTTCAGGCCATTGGTTCTGCACTGCAACAAGGCTGGAGACAGGAAATAAAAACTTGTTGATGCAGGCAATTCTGCACGGTGTAATGAGGCTTGAGATGGGATGAGCTGGAAAGTGGACAGGGCCTCCAAGGAGGATGCCCGTGTGCACAGGACTGGCCTCTGTGCCAGCAAGGCCTGCCAGCAATGGCCTTGCTTTCCTTTCTCTCACCACTGTCTTCCTTTGGCAGAAGTTAAAATGAGGCACAAAAGAACCGTGTGGCAGCTGATGAATAATACTAATCTATTGTGGATAAGAAAGGGAGGCTGTGCTCAACAACCAAGGAAGTGTTCTTGTCTCTCAAGGACTCTGGCCATTTCTGGTGTTCCTAATATTTCCCCATTTGCTAGTAGCCAATTGGATTTCTTTTCCTTTCTAGTCCACAACATATTTGTGAATATTGTATTGTCCTTTTCTTTGAACTTTCTTCTCTCTTTGCTTATTTTATTTGCCCCTCTACATCTTGCTTCCTCCTCCACGTTACTCATGCCGACACAAAGTTCCCCTGTACTCTGTAAAACTCAGCAATCCCACAGCCTCTGAAATCCAGGGGGAGCGGAAGCAGAGCAGGGCTGTCTACATTCCTGCAAGCCCAGGCTTGGGAGACAGTGTGGATATGTGCCAGTGCTAATAAATAGGGAATTATTAGTGACTGTGTAAAGCAGAAAAATTGCAGAACAAGATAAGACTGACAGAATTCCCACTAGCTGATTTTGGATAAGGACATTTACCTAAGGGGAGAAAAAAGAACATATCCTTCTATGTATATCTCTCTATCCAGCCATACGTGTGTTTGCGCAGGCGCAGCATATAAAACACAGCAGTGCGAGTGTTGAAGTCTATCTGTGACACACACTCTGCTCCTTTGCACTGCCTGGTGCAGAAGTGCTTTGCAGTTTTGCAGCCCTCCAGCTGGGCTGCAGGAGCTGCCTCAGGTGCACCAGAGCAGCTGGGGGTGCAGGGGATGTTCTGCCTGGGCCATGCATCTGTGCCCTAAAACCAGGAGGCAGCTGCGGCTCTGCCGTGGCCCCCTACCACGTGCCATGCTTCGGATGGAGGTGGCTGTCCCCAGCCCCAAGGCCGGGCTGCACCACACCTGCCAAACCAAACACCTGTGTTGCTCCAGCTGGGTTCAGCACGCAGAAAACCCAAGGCAGTGGCCAGGACTGACGGAGTGGAGCAGATTACCTTGCAGATCTAGCAATTGTAAGGCTTTGTTGCCTCTTCCTGTGTCCCACAGAGTAGTGACTGGGCCAAGCACCCTGATGTTGCAGGCTTGCATTGCTGCAAAACAGTGCTAAATACTCCAGTTAACAGCACTGCACAGGTATCTGCAGAGATGAGCCTGCTGCATCCCGGCATGTCAGGAAAGCAGGGGTGCTCTCATGGGCATACAGGTGGGGTGGGTGCTACAGCACTGGCCAACATTTACATATCAGTGTTTTGCATTCTCTAAGCTCTGTTGCTATGGTCACAGTAGATAAAGAGAGAGATGTCTGAGAATAATGTGAATTTTGTCATAATTGATGTGCAGGAGGAACTGCCTGGGATGGACAGGAAGAGGAACTGCAGGGACTGGGCAAACAAAAACCAGTCTGGGGTGGTTGAGGTTGAGGTGGTTTTGCTGTGAGTCATGGGACAGAGTAGCTGTCTTCTCCAAGACCCTTCCACACCTATTTCCTAGGACTGCAGTTCCTGTTTGTTGCAGGAAAGTACCTCTTAATACTACTCAGGCTGGGGTTTTTCCCCTTTCTCTCCTGCACAGGACCCCAAGCAGCACACAGAGTGCAGCAACAGTGCACGGAGAAGCTGCAGGATGTGGGTGCCACGGGTTTAGCCTCCACGCTGGCCCCATAAGTGGTGCTCAGCTCTGCCCTCACGGCACAGCAGCATGGATCTGTCCTCAGAGCAGCAGCATGCAGAGTGCTGGATCCAGCTGGCAGCAAAGTTTTCTGCTTTCTGACCCCAGCACAGTACTACTCCCTGTGCTTAGCCCTTGCTGTTCTATTTTTTGCTGATCTAGACGTGTTAAAAAGAAATTTCTCTTGGTGCCTGACTCCAGGCGAGGTTATTAGGTAGCTGGGTCATTGCAGTGTGTGGCTCTCACTTGCTGAAATCATTTGCATTATGCTGCAGGTTGGTAACACTCTAAAAACCTCATTTGGAATGGTGACAAATCAGTACCAAAACTCCTGCAAGCTTCATTTTAAAAACATGGCATATTTTGTTCATAAAAGAACAAGAAAACTGCATTTCCGTGTTGTAAAATGATTGGCCTTCGCATGGCAAGAACCCAGCTCATTTCCCCTCTGGTCTGCATTCTGCAGTCATTACCACACTTATTTCCAATAGTGCAGAAAGTCTTTTCCATATGCCTCCTCCTCAGCCAGTAGTCTGTAGCTAATGTTTAATGTTTCCTGGGCAGGAGGAGATGAGGACAAACCAACAGCTCTACTGTGATGACAACCACCTTAGGAAACATAAAACCTTTCTATAAAAGCAGTCGCCAGGTCTGAGAGCAAGCCCAGTCCTTCAGACAGTATTTCAACACGTCCTCTAAGGAGCGTGCAGCCTTGGGACAGTCTGTGCAAGGAGTTCATGAAAGAGCAAGATTGTGCCTTGTCCTACGTGAGGGGAGAGTACTCAACAATGAAGAAGCTGCTTAAGGCTAAAAATTCCTATGGACAGGCAAATCTTTATGAATTCATACCAAATGTGTTTTGCATGGGTATTTGATCCCACTGGCGTTGAAGAACATTTCTGCCCATTAAGATGGGTGAGCAGGAACCTCGTCTTCCGCACTCCTGTAACTTCCATCACAGTAGCTTTTAACTGGACGCTGTCCTGGCATTTCACATTCCAGCCTGACAATAGTCTGCAGGTTTTGACCAACATGCTCTATAAAAAAGAGTCATTTACTGGAAAAGGACAGTAAACAGCTCATAAAAAGTGTTTCTCAGCAGCAGTTCCAGAGAGGAATTCCTCCCAGAAGCCCATCTCTCTCTCTTTGTTAGAGCTGATAGGGATGGAGGGGGATTCATAGCTGCAACGTGGCTTTAAAAAAGAAAAAAAATAATACTTTTGTGGAAAAAAAAAATGGTACTCTAGTGGACTAGTTACAGGCATAGTTAGAAAACAGGCTGTGTTGTCCTCAAGGAAAGGCACTCCTCGTCCTCCTGCTTCTGCAAGCAGGCACTCTAAGTCTTTTAAAGATTTTTAAGGATGGGAGATCAAATCAGTGAGAGGTCCTCAGCTTCTGCATGTGAAATAGACCTGAGATAACCAGACTCTGGCCACACTGTCCCATACAGAAAGGTCAAACTGGTCCTCAGAAGGCACTGGGAGCCTCTTCTGCCAGTCTTGCTAATCCAAGTCTATTCCCCAAAGCGTTGGTCCCAGGAGCTTCATCGCTGACATTTAAGGGCTAGCTCTGTCCACACCTCTCCTGTGTCCCTGCCCCAGCAGCAACTCCAGTGGAAGAGCCCAAAGCTGCAATTCTCCAGAGATCCAGCTTTTTTTTTTTGACAAGGGGCAGCTGGTCCAAGGAATTCCTGAGGGCCACACTTGCAGGAGAGGTGGCCATATGCTCACCATCTGCATCCATGCACTGCAGCTGGTTCAGGCGGGCAGTGCTGGTGGGGGCATCCCTCCTGACTCCAGCATCTCCTGCGCTCCAGATGGAGACAAAACACAGTTTTAAGAGCTTCCAGCACCCAATCCCCCAGATGGATGAAGAAGCTCATACAGAGTAACACATATCTGCCCCACTGAGATCTCATCTCATATTTAAACATGGCAGTGTGGGAGTTTTGATCTCTTCCTACACTTTTTGTTTTAGCATTATCTGTCCTCACTTTTGATACTGCCATTTGTATCCAGGCCCACTTCAACTGGTGTGAAAGCCATGGAAAAAAAAAGTTCTTCGTCTAGAAGGAGGGCAAGCAACTTCTGGCCTTAGGTTTGATTTTGCCCTAAATATTTTTATGATTGATTTAGTTTTGTGTTCACACATCTATCTCACAAGAAATTTGAGAATGAAGCACTGCCAAAGGCATTAACACATAAAAATATTTTTCAACCACTAATTATCCCCTCTTGATCTGCAAAAAAAAAAGAGATTTTTTTTCCAATCTTTTTATGCCCATGATCCATCAAATTGGTACTGGGAGAAAATCTGAGGAAGCTTTCTTTCTCACGTAGCTGCTAAGCAGCTAATACTAGCTTTATCTTTTGAAACACGCTTTTTGCAGTGGTAATGACTATAATATTGTCTGATGGATTTGTCAGGCCAGTTAGCCACAAGGTGAGTTTGGAAAATCTGGCGTTATTTACAGATGATTTTAAAGACTTGCGTTCACTGTGGGTTTCATTTATTTATTAATGCAATTATTTAAACACTATGCTGAAAGACCTCTTTTACAAAGAGTTGGAAATCACACAGATGTTTTATTTTTTCACCACTGAGGCCCTACTTTGAGGGTGGCTGCTGGCAGATAGACCCAGAGATCCCACTCACACTTACTGATTTTTGAAAAAAAAAAAAAAAAAAAAAGGATGCTGACTCCTCTGAGCTGAGGAATAAAGGTGTTTTACACCCCAGTGAGTCCTGGTTCACCCTCCTGCTCTGCCCTGTTATTGCACTCAACCACAAGCAACGCCAGACCAGCCCTCGTCATAAAATCTGGGTGTAATCTGTACAGAACACGGTCAAATTCTCCTAAAACGTCAGCTTCGGTGAGTGACAGAATGTGTGTGGAGTCAGGTCAAACCCAGCAAATCACCCTCAAATGCTGGGGATACAGGTTCTAACAGCACACTCAGGTCTAACATTTTTAAAGCAACATCACTTGACACTTCATTTCAAATGTGAAGTAAAACATTAAAAGGAGGTTGAAAGTGTTGGAAGTGTTCCCATCAAGTCAACCCAAAATAAAACTTTTGTTTTGACTTCAGCTGTACTGATCTTTTTCGTGTTTGGTTTTCCCAGCCAAGCTGGATAACCCTTATTTTCCCACTCTAACTGGGAAAAAGATTTTTACTTCCCCACTGAACACCAGCCCCACAGACCTCGGAGATGGAAGACACCCTCTGTATAAGACATACCAAATAAACCCTTTGCACTGTGATGCAAATAAGCCTGTAATGGTTTTACATCTCCAGCTGGGAGGAAGATTTTTTCCACATGCATCTATCTTTCTGGCACATACGCAGGTTTAAGCCTCAGCTTGAGACGCTGGCATCTTCTCACCGTGATAATAATCTCCAAATGAACGAGACAGGATTCTGAAAGCTTCCCCTACCGAGTCCCACCCTAGCTAATGCTAGCTAGCTGCTGAATCTGCCAGTCCTGTGAGCTGGATACTCCCC
This sequence comes from Anser cygnoides, assembly GCF_040182565.1. Taxonomy (NCBI): domain Eukaryota; kingdom Metazoa; phylum Chordata; class Aves; order Anseriformes; family Anatidae; genus Anser; species Anser cygnoides. The sequence continues at coordinate 12,680,316 of NC_089885.1, read as the reverse complement.
TTCACACAGCCTTTTATCTAGTTCTTCACTGCCCAACATTTCTTACTGAGGCATGCAGGGTTTTCACACAATTCTTAAAACTTCCAGCCCTCCTCCACAGTGCCACCTCCTTGATCACACCTCTCTGCGTGCCTGCCTGCTGCCTCTCACTCTTTTTTTCAGAGTGCTTAGACGCTTTGGGGTAAAGACGCTTGTGTCCGGTGCCCATGTGCTACCCAGCACGGTGGGGTCCTTGTGCCTACATGGCATTCCTCAGAGCTGTGATTATGGAGACAGTAGTGATAGCACCCTGGGACACAGGAGGGTGACAGGCTGGGAAAAATGATGGCAATGCAAATGAACATTTCCTACAGGGCAGCCCATGGGTGACACATGCTGTGACCCAAATGACCCCTAACAACAACTTCATCTTCTGGTCTGGACACAAATTTGTCCCTCTGTCCCGAGCTTCCCTTCGTGACTTGCCTTGGACATCACTTGCAGCCCTGCCTTATCGGCGTGGCAGCTGCCTCCACCCTGGGATGGGTGACTCAGTTCCCTGCCAGGAACTGCTGCGGAGCCACGGAGAGAAAAACTTTGATCTTTATCAGCATGAAAATAAAGTCTTCTTGGAGGCCACCCTTCCCCGCACTCCCAGCTGCTCCAGCCAAGCATAGCTGCAGCCGTTGCCACTGGCACTGCCATGCCAAGGGAGGGCGAACACATGCTGGGGGGGATTAGGAAGACACAGCTGCTAAAACAAGAGCCTGTGCGGGCAGAGCGCGGGTGCAGGCAGCTGCCTGTGGTGCCGGCAGCCAGGGCAGCACATGGGCTCACCTGCTGCCTCTGGAGCAGCTCCCGTCAGCAGCCCTGCAGACCCGTGTGCGTGCCGAACTGATTTGCAGCCCCACTGCTGGTATTAAAAGCATACACTCAGTTGCACACTTGCCAAACCATAGCGTTCTCTCCCTCATTGTACAAATGGCATGATCCAGCTGGGGATGGTCCACACTGCCCCTTGTACCTCTGCCTGCTTTCTCTTCCCTTTTGCTTGCAAAATGCTCTGCGTGGAAGGCAGCAGGGAGAGGTATTTCTCACGTGGTCAGCACATGGCTGGTCACAGCAGGACAACTGGGACCAGAAGGCTGCAGGGTCTCTAAGGGACAACTCCAGTACCGCTCTCTCTGTCCAATGCCACCGGGGGGAAGTGAGACCACAAATTCAGATCTAGCTAACAGGGTCTCCAGCTGCCAGTAGGTCATTCCTGAGTTTTCCTTTACTGCTTCTCTGGCCTTGACCATGAACAAACTGCTCCCTGCTTCCTCCAGCAGCTGGCTGTGAGTTCACATGCTGCTGGGCAAACACACATTGCTTGAATTTTATTGTCTGTGCTATCTCTCTTCTAGCAGCACAGTTATCAGCAGCACATATAATATGCCAGCTTTCCAGTAAAGCTGCCGATGTTTAGGATTCTGTCAATGAGGACTCTCTCCTGTGACCTTTCTGTATCCTAAGCAGGGACTGGCAGGAGAATCAGGAATAGAAATATTCCACACTGGGTGATCAGGAGGAGAACCAGACAAGCCACCAATGGGGATGCTGAAACTTCCACATATCTGAATTGTTGGCTATCCCTGACAAGTGGGAGACAGGCTTTAAGTGTTTGATAAATACCCATCCCAAAGCAAAAAGCGTTGGCAGTCATTGTGAAAGGAAGTGCAAAAAGTTAAAGAAACAGAAGACAAAGCATCTTGTTGTGCCATGATGCATCTCTGTAATGCTTTGCCAAGCTTAACATCCTCTGAAACTTTTTGTCTTGCAAAGCGAGGGTGTGATTTGCACATGCTATCTGCTCTGTCCACAGCAAGACACTGTTGAGGTCAGATTGGGGAAAAAAAAATGGAAAAGGAGAAAATGTGCTGGAAAGCAGAGATGAAGGCTTCAAATTCTCACCCCTAAGAGCTCAAGGCAAGTAAGAACATCAGGTGGAGAAAGATGAAACATATGAGGCAGTACATGTATTGCATTGGTGTTACAGCTGCCCACAAGCAGCCAAAGGAATGGAAGTGCTTATCAGCTCAGTGGTCGAAACAAAACAAAACAAAAGAACAGGTCTTGGTTGGCAAGATGAGAAGGAGAGAAATATTTAATCTTAAGCAACCGAAAGCACTTAGCTCAACCTGAAAAATAATTGCTGTGTTTCCTAACCCTGTGTTTAACTCCTCTTACACTTCAGGTCACTTCCAACGGAAAAAATGCATTTTAAAACTTCAATTGGAAATTCAAATAGTTACAGAGGTCCTGAGGTGAAACAAATGGGAAAACAGAAGATGCTGAAACAATCATATTTTTCAGCTGTATCTGTTGTTGAAATCATGAATAATTTCAGTTTTAAGATTTTTTGGATTTGTTTTGGGAAGGGGAGATGTCTGACCTACTGATGGGTAGCAGTTCAGGGGCTGCCCACCAGAACAGAAAATCTTAAAAGAGTTTAGGAAGAAAGAGGCAGCTCGAGCCTGTACCTCTGCCCTGGTGCACATGTGGTGAAACAAGTTCCTGACCACATTGCACTGATTATATATTTGTTATGAACATACAATCACCCAACCACAAATAGCAGCTTGAGTCCAGCATGTGTCTCATACCTGACAAACCCTTCCAGCTTTGTTTTTGAAGCATCCAATGCTGGAGGCAGTGATAAGAAAATGGAGCCTCCCTGTCATGGAGCATGAAAGGCTCAGCAGCTCAGAGGCTGTCAGTAACGGGGACTAGAGGATGCTGAAAAACAGGGGAGAATGAGACTTCTGCCTCCTGTGGTTTTTAGGGCAGTATTGTGTCAGGCACACCTTTTGGTGCCAGCTCTATGCCTTAGGGGCCAGGTCTCCCTCTGGGTGTTGACATGGAGACTGACGCTTTGCACTGAGGGGCGAAGCATGTGATGTAGGACATTTTCTTCCACCTGCCAGCTTGCAGACCTTGAAGCAGTGTTGTGCAGGTTCCCTGTACGGGTGTATAATGTCCAGTACTTTGCCCCCTGTTCTGAAACAGGGTGTAACTTCAGCACTTTGTTACAGAACAAAGCAAACAACTGACTGAAGGGGGATCTTTGTTTTTGAAGAATTTTGGAGGGGAGATTTTTGATTCATGCTTTGATTACCAGGAATAGAGATGAGAAGAACAAGGGGCTGCTCTGCTGGCCTCCAGGACCACAGCCTCTGGCACAAGGAGCCTTTTCTGTTTCACTTCCCAGAGGCATCCCAAAGACCCTGGTGCCAGGCGGGGAGCACCCAGAAAAGGTCCTGCACCCCCTGATGGTTGCAGTGAGGGTGGCTCATTTTTCAGTGTTAGCTTCCACCCCCAGCTAAGCTTTGGATGCAGTAGAAAAGCAGTGTCAGTGTCTGATGCTCTGCAGAAATGTCACAGGACTTTCAGGGTGCTGAGGCTGAAGGTATTGCAGCAGTCATGAGCTCTCTTCCTTTTTGTTTCTTTTCTTTTGTTTACACTGTACTTAACTGTTTCCTTCTAAATAATAACCCTCCTGTTATCCAGCATAGCCAGAAAAATCAAACTGCTATGGATGAGAAGGGAAGGCCTGATACCTCTGTAGGATTTTGTATGTCAGTGGCAGTAAATCAGTGGTGTTTTCCTAAAATGAGCTGCTAGAAGAAGGATCGGGCGGCAGCCTGTTTCAGCTGTGTCTATGATTCCTTTGTTATGATTCACCTTCCACAAATATCCAAATAAACAAGTTTGCTGGCAAGAATATTCTGGTGAGAGGCAAATAGTTGCAAGAAGTCACTAAACTCTCACTTTGAACTGAGAGAGCTCCTCTGGACAGTTTGATCCTTGAAGATGCCCTGGCTCGTGCCCCACAACACGCTTTGCTACAGGCAGGTAGCCACACCATGGACTTGGCACGGTGCACGGTCAAACCATGAATATTCACAGTGCTAATTTGGCACATCTTCAAGAAGTGCACGTTTTTCCACTGTGCGCTTTTTGTGAAACCTTACATAGAAAAGTGCCATCAATGCTGTTCTGGTATTCTGTTTGTTTTTGCTGATCCTGGTATCCGAAAGCAGGTGATTCTTTACAGGGGCTTCACCACTGTAACAATGGTTTCTTCCTCATCAGAAATTTCCACATTCCCTTTTATTTTGTGATAGATTCAATATCACTAAAAAGAAAGAGAATTTCCCCAACTGTAGAGTCCAATACATCAGTAGATCTAGTGAATTCAGTAGATCAGGGTTTATCTAGTAGAGTTTATCTAGGTGAGTAGAAATCTAGTGATCTTACTTGTGTGGTATCACAAATCATTATTTTTTTGTACGTATTATAACTCAAAGAATTTATCATTTTACTGCATATTTATTTATCATTTTACTGCATATTGAACATTTCTGCCACCATGCTTTTAAGAATCAAATAACCATACTAAAGAATCAAATAATGATTTTTTGAAGTTTCAAAGAACTATAATACATGCATTTTTAGAAGAAAGGGAAGTAAATCACAAAAATTGTTCACTAATAAATATTATATATATTTCCCTCCCTGTCTCAAGAAAGAAAAAATGACATAAATCCTTCACTTAGCTCATTTCATGGCCACATACAGTTTTTGGCTTTGGAGTCAACGCCATCAAGACAAGGTACAGAGCTCCTCCTCAGGGTTATGGTGTGTGCAGCAGCTCCAGGCTTGCAGCATGACAGTAACGAAGCATTATGTGGCTTCCTTGCCCAAAGTGAGGCCACCATGGTAGTGTCTGCAGGAATTTAGTAGAGGAATTTAGAGTTGCGTGAAGCAGCAGCTTGCAAAATAGTCGAGATGCTGAAATACATCCATAAGACAACTGCTTTGGACAGGTTGATAAATGAGCCTGTTATCCTCTGTCCTTCAGCAGATCTTGTGCCATATATTAAGTCCTGTCAGAAATGGCTCAGGGCTGATCTCTTGGGTGCAATGCTCTAATTTTTGGGATACGCATATGGGTCATGCCGAAGTCCAAGGCCTGGAGCATGCACAGCCTGAGACACACAGCTTGCTGCACCCACGCAGCCTGCAGGCTCTGCAGGCAGCTGCAGCCATGGCACAATGAATGGGTGTGTGGAGGGTTGAAAAGACAGCAGGGAGACAGAGCTGCCCCATATTTACAGCTATAGCTAGTCTCCTTTTTTTCCTCTTAAGAAAGAATTCACTAAGCATTTCTGAGCTTGAGCTGTTTGCACATTTGCATTAGCACATTTTTAAGTTGCTACTTAATAGGTATTCTAGAAAAAGAAAAAAAAAAGAAGAGAAGAGAAGAGAAGAGAAGAGAAGAGAAGAGAAGAGAAGAGAAGAGAAGAGAAGAGAAGAGAAGAGAAGAGAAGAGAAGAAGAGAAGAGAAGAGAAGAGAAGAGAAGAGAAGAGAAGAGAAGAGAAGAGAAGAGAAGAGAAGAGAAGAGAAGAGAAACTATATGTCAAGGTATTTTTAAATGTACTCAACTATCTCAATCCTTTCACTAAATCTGAGCAGCAAACTAAAACTATCCTTTCACATTTTCTCCAGACAGTGCATACTTTCAGGGTACAGAAATAGCTTAGCATCCCTTTTCAATAGTTTATGAGTTGTCAATTGATGCTCACTGTGTTCTGTGTTTAGAAATCATCCAGAGCAGCAGGATGTATGTACCCAGCCCAAGAAGTCTGTTTATATTTCATACACATAGTTATTTAGACCAGCTGTGCTTGTGAGAGTTCTTCATATTACTGCTATTGTGCAAAGAGCGAAAGACACTGAAATACTGTATTTCAGGAGGCTGCTAAACAGCAATGTTTGAAGTCCTGACTGCAGAGCAAACTGCTCTAATTTGGACTTCTGGAGTTTTTCCTGGAGCTGTGTGGATATTTTGGGAAGTCACTCAGAGGAGCAGTTTTTGGGAGTGGAGGTGGTTCACAGGAGAATATTCTCCTCCCAAAGTAGTCCCACTATTTCCGAAGAAAGAGCAATGTGGTTTTTGGGTTGTGTGTTGATCAGTTTTGTATTATTCATAAGATATTTGCCCCATTACTGACTGGTATGAGAAGATGATGCACTGGGGGAAGGGGTTGGCAGGAGGCATGCCTGGTCCCACCAAGCAGGGAAACCAAGTGTCATTATTCCCTGCTGACACATGGAACAAGGAGATAATGCACAGAAATAACGACTGTGAGAGACACAGGGGAAGGGCCAGATAAACACGCAGACTCACTGGACACCACCACATTTGCACTGACAGAAGAGAAGATGGCACTGAAATGCACCATTCCTTGGTGTTCTCCTCCCTCTAATTCATACTGCTGCCACTTTGCTGCTGGCAGCACAGTTCTACCTCACTCCTCTGCACATCAGAGGTTTTGGCTCCAGGAGCAGCTTTGGGCCTGTTATAGGCAAAAACATACAGTCAAGCCACCTCATTGCAATGTTATAAACGTACATGAGAGGGAATATAGAGAGTGCCTTACACTGAACTATAATTCTGTATAAAATTATACGTATACCTTTTGGGTACCCAAGGGTAGAAATGTATGATGAAACTTTTCAAACTATAGAAGCAAACCGGATCCTCATTTTCGTGGTTCTAAGAAAGCATAGCAGGAGGCAAGCTCTCCCTCCTTGCCAAATATGTATACTTAGGAGACCAAACCCCATCCAGTCTGGGCTGGGAGCGCAAGACAAGCTATTCATGAAGCGATGCCCTGTATCGTCTGTGATGTGCTATGATTACAAGTTACTAAACTAAGCTCGACTGAGTAACAGTTTCCCAAATGCCTTTCTTTCCCTGTTCCCTGAGCAGCCATCTCCCCTTCACACTCTAGATTTACTCTCGACATCCCAGAGATGTTTCAAGTTAGGAAAAAAGTCATCCCTGTCCCAGTCCTATGTACCTCTGTGCACACAAGCACTGCTGCTTCCCAGTTTCCCCAGTTCAGAGCAGATCTCTTGCAATCGGAGCTGCCAAGGGTGTGCCTGCAGCACAGTGCTGCTCCTTGGCTGCTTTGTGCGTGACAGCCCTGCACTGCATGCTGTCTCATGGCTGGATCTTTCTCCTCTTGAACTGCGGTACAGAAAATATGCAAATCAGTTTATGTTGTCCCTGCAGAGTTGTTTTGCTTTCTGAACACTTTTTGGATAGGAGTAGACAGGCTGCATGTGAGAAAGAGACAGTGTGGCAGGCTGATGTTACAGAAAGGCAGCGCTCTAACCCAAGAGGGGCAAAGCAGAACTTCTGTTGTTGTTTTTGGATTTGTTCATGCAGAGTTTCTCTTTGTTTTTCTGCCAAGTCTGCTTTTAAATGTCTGACTCCACACTTTTTGTTGGTTATTGAGAGATCATTGCTTCCCACACTTTCACATTTTTTCCACTGAGCTCGTAAGCATTCAAGTGCCGTGTGTTCAGGACAAATCCTGCTCTGCCCTCTGTCCCGGGGTGGCTCCCCGGTGCAGACAAGGAGCCACCAAGGAGGAGAGCATCTCTGCAAAAAGCATCAGAGTCCTCTTCAGACACAATCAGACACAAAGCTGGGAGTGTTCAGAGGAAAAAATCAGGAAAAGCATTAGGTGCTAGCAGTCCTGAACACATTGGCCAGGCTGGGTGTGACGGAGCTGCTTCCAGCTGGGGAATTGCTGCAGGGTTAATGGAAGGAAACAGCAGACCAGAGGTGGTGTCAGAGCACAGCGCTGGGGAACACCGTGTACTTATCCTGCAGACAGCCCTGGCACATGGCTGTGTCAGGCTTACCCGCTGGGCATCAGCCCTGCAGCCACTGCCACCACAGCAAGATAGGAACAGGATATTTTGCAAGCCTGGAGGGAATGTGCTGTCCTGCCTTAGATTTCTTCCTTAGCCGATGTAATAACTGCTGAGTGCTCTTTTCTTTGCCGTCACCCGCAGAGGTCCCTTAATTTTAATGGCAATAGAGGAAGCAGAGGCCAAGCAATGAGCATGCTGGCTACGTAAATCCTGACCGAGAACAAGTGCACCATAACGAGGCTTGTAATTTTGCTCTGGCAGATCACCTTGACCCCCATCTGTCTGCAAGGAGCACCAGCAGTGCGGAACGGCAGCCGGGGGAAATGGGATGCTGCAGGGGAAGGGAGCTGAGCAGCCCAGTGCTCCAGGCTGGTACTGTGCCCTGTGCAGCAAGGTCAGGGATGGCCTCACATGGGTCTGGTGAGACACAGACCCTTGCAAGACATGAACTGGGATCTGCTGCCCAGCTCCCAGAGGCGGTGAAATTGCCATCCTAGTGTTAGCATGCAAGGCTGGTGTCCCTTTGCTCACCTCCAACAGTGATTCTGTTTCAAATGTGGTTTGTTGCTCCTGGCTCTTGCAACAGCAACCTGCATTCGGTCACCACATGACCTGGCCTTCTTTTATTGCTCTTAAATGCTTTCAGTGTCTATGCCCTGCAAGAAAAAGGACTGACTCCTGTTAGAAAAGAAATACATATGGTTATTTCAGAAGCATTTTAGACATCCCTTCAGCACACTAAAATATTTCAGATGCATTTGAGAAAAGCTGCACTTTAATGAACTGATTCACCACACTCTGTTTAATGAAATTTCTGTTTACTACCCTTGAATAACTTACGTAATAACCACTGTTAGTCTTGGTCTCTGGTGTGTGGATAACAAACAGCAGCAGTGGTCAGAAGCCAGCTCTGGTGAGGAGGCACGGTGCTTCCACTCTCATCTCTGCAGGAGGGGAAGTCAGCAAACACTGCCAACCCTCATAAAATACAGGATTAACACACCCTGTCATGCACAGAGTGCATTACTCATTGGACAGACATATATGCATCCTCTGCCCAGGACAGCCAGCAGCGTTACCCTCCACATTACCCAGCTGAGATCTCATGTGCCAAACCAGCTGTAAGAGGGCTGTGGCACTCAGGAACACGATGAAGGGGTTTCTGCCCTGGAGAATGCAAACAGAATTCCTCTGGTCATTACCAGCTATCAGGATGAGAAGTGGAGGAGAAGAGGCCTTTTTTCCCCAAGGAACATTTTATTCTTTTCTTATTCCAAGAAAAATTAAACCATCCATGTGTCTGGTTAGGTGGCCCATGGAAGTATGTAGGGAACAGTGAGCTGTGGTGGTGGGTTACAGAAGGAGACTGAAGCACAAGGGGGGAGAGTATTAAAGCAAGCACCCAGGGCTGCAACAGAGCAGCCAAGAGAAGAGGCATTAAAAAGCATTTTTTCCACTCTGTTGCAAAACAGGGCTTGAAAACAGTCACAGAAGAATTTAACGTGTTTTAATAACAACCTCTCCTCTTATTGAGGGGATTTCCCTGGTAGATCTCAAAACACTTTACCAATGAAGTTAACACCCCTTTGTGCCTCTAGAATAGATAAGAAAACTGAGGCTCAGCTAGGGAAAAATACCTAAAAATCAACTACAGAGAGAGCTCTCTGACCAAATCACACTTCTTTGCGAGTACCAAAATCCTCCTCTTAATGCATACAGTCCAACATATGATGAAGTTAGCAGCATTCCTGTTACAGCATCCTGATATTCACCATAGCGTGTCTGGCTTGCTCACCGTGGCACATAAAGGGGTTAAACTCACAAATCACTGCCAGTATGAAGAGCAAAAATGACTGCGAGTGTGCAGATCCCCAGCCAGTTTTGCTAATATTAATTTCCAAGCGAAGGCAGTGCCTTGACCAGCACTGCCCCGGAAACATGCAGCAGCCTGGATATTAATGATGGCCTTGGCCAATTTAGCTGGTGGGCAACGTGCTGCACCTTGCCAGTGCTGTCACGCAGGGAAATAAGGAACCTATTGTGACAATCCCATCCTCTTAATCACCAGCTGCTCCTAAATTCCTTTTGAGCATGTTTGAAACCAGTTAGCCTTTGCATAATCCTGCTGCTGGTCTGAAGCTTGACAGCTGCAGAGAGAGCACAGCTCACCAGCTGACAGTGTGCACAGCCATCCTGCTCACAGGTCACCACCAGCATCCATGGCTTCAAAGGGAACTGTGCCTCTTCCCAGCGCTCAGCCTGAATTGCACCTCTTGGACACCATCTCAACAGAAACATGCAATATCAAGAATGATGTGCTTGTGCACACTCCAGAATGCCAAGGATGGTGTCTCGCCCTCTCTTTTGTTTCTGGAGTTTCCTGCCAGAGTGCAAAGCTCTCAGGCTTACAAAGGGCCTAAACTTTCTTGGGTACTAATGCAGAGGAGAGAGGGAAAGCAGCAAAGTGCCCTACTTCTTGCTTTCATTTTCAACTTGGCTTGACAACACATTGTTGCCGCTAGCACATCTCTCTTCCCATCCTCTTTTATTAGCAAATGCACTTTGACTGGTTGAATTATTCATTGCAAACAATTTACCAGGCCACATAAGGCCAACTTTTCTCTGCCTGTGAGTTATCCACAAATGAACATGTATTTCGTTACTGATGTATATTGTTGTCGGTAACTGTTCAGTAAAAAGCCTGTGTGCATTTCAGACAGTGAGTTGTTTGAGAACTGTTCGCTTGGACTGGCCTGTCCCTGGGTGGGAAGTTTCTGAGAGCAAAGAGAAGGGAGCAGCCAAGCATGGAGTGAATGTGGAGCAGTCTGACCCCATTTACACTGAAGACATCTAACAACCATCATCCCTTCTGTCTCACAAGTGCCCTGATTTGTCAGAACAGCAGCCACTGCAAGCATTAATGCTAGCAAAACCCTGCTTGCATGAATGTTTGCACAAATCAAAGAAGACAAGGTGAATTACTGAGTTGAACATGTCAAGTGAACATTTTGCAGCATTAGGTCAGGCCAATTGTTCATACACCATCCCCATAAACTGTGGGAGAGATCTGACTCAAATGAAAGTCCCAGCCTTGCTAGATTCCTTGTTCATATAAGAATGTTCACAGTTCTGTATAGCCAGAACTAAGACCTACCTCAGGTTTGAGACTAACTGCTACTTAATCAACTAGATTTTCTGCAAGCACCATGCTTTTCTAGCAGCTCACCCACACACACTTTTTTGTGTGTGTGCGTGTGTGTAACGTGAGCTTCATTACTGGCTGTGCAAAATCTAACAGATGATATTGGGTCAGGAGGCTCCTTGTAGTATAAAAGTACACGAAAGTCCAAGTATTCATCTGCTGTAAATGAGAAAAACTTTGCCTGAGGCAAAGAAGCAGCAACTGTTTACACCAGGGAAGCACTTTCAGTATATACCACACCATCACCTAGCTGTTTCTTTTGTGGTGATGTTGTAAGTCTTGGTTGCTGGAATACAGTGTACTATGAAGAGCATTTCTCACCAAGGAGAGTGTTGCTTTCCAGGAAATAAAGATAATACATCCTGCATTGCTGCCAGATCACCTGTATTGCTGGAAATGATTAGAAACCATCAAGGACCATCTGTGACTGATGATCTGAGAACAAACTGTGTTATACTGTTGAGGAAAAAAAAAAACAAAAAAACACAACCAATGTATTATGAGAAGCACTCTTTGCAATAAAATTTGTCTCAGTTTAGCTTAACGTAATGAAAGTGTTCCAGTTTTTCCTATTCTTACCAGATTTTTGTAACCACCCAGTTTGATACCTTGAATGACTAACACCTTTGCACACTTCCCTCATTCCACAAAGTTAAGGGCACAAAGAAGCAGCTCTCTCTTTCCCCACCCCATACACCATGTGCATCCGTTAGGATCAGCAACCGTTTTGATTCTACCCTGAAGGTTATTCCCACCTGACCCCAGCACTGCCCCACGCAGGAGAAGCACCCAGCTGTGGCATTGGCCACAAGTGCTTCCCAAAGCCTGAGCAGCCCCTGATCAGGCTGGATTTTGGCTAGTAGAAATGCCTCAGTTTTGCCCTCTGGGTACGAAGGATTACTTTCCACAGCTTGGAGGCATAGACAGGCACGCTGCTGTAAATCCTTCCAGCCATCATGTTTTATTCACAAATTCAGGGTCAGGCTTGAGCATTAAGCTTTCATGGGCATATCTCATCTTGGCATCCACAAGTGGGGAGAATCATTGCCGTGCAATTCCATTCTGCAGCAAGATAGATGTGAGCTTTGAATTTACAATCACATTCAGCTCTACCCACATCCACAGGCTCCTGGTTTCTTACCTCCACGCAGACTTTGTCTGAAGAAAAAACTCCTTTTCTTATTTACTCCATGAATAAGCCTGGTGAGGGTTCAGTCTGAGCTGCTGAAGGCCTGAAGCTCCATCTCCTCAACCTCAAAAGAGCCAAGGAAGTAATGTTATTACAGTGGAATTTATCCTAAAAACCAGCTGAAGTATTCTCAAAATAAATAAATAAAGAATTACTGGAGAAGATTAATAAGGAAGGTACCATTCTACCATAAAATGTATTTCCTATGGAGTTTTGCTAAAAAGTAAAATGAAATTAGTAATGATGGAAGATCAGTGTTAACTATTCCTGCAGATGCCAGTACTGTTGTCTTCTTACTAGCGAAAAGAAAAGCTTTAAAAATATTCTGTTAAGTACCTGTTTTTTTAGTTTTTATTTTTTAAATCTCAACAGAGACCTTTTCCTGAAAACTTGTTAACTTTTCAGCTAGTTTCACTTTCCCTCAAGAGCACTGGCTGTTGGAAATGATCAAAAGTGTCTCCTCTCCAATTAACTTTCCTCCATCTGTCAGCAATGGAAAACAAAACAAAAAAAAACAAAAAAAAAAAAAAGAAGACTAGCAAAGTATCCAAACAACCTTTCTAATTCCCTAAATCCAAGAATGAAATGAGAGGCCAATGCATCAGCCCTGTTCATCAGGGCATTCGCACCCTTCCCATTTCCATACATCCCAGGGGGCTGAGCCCAGCGCAGCCAAGCTCACCAGTGCTCCGTGGTGTGGGTGGCTGATGCCAGTGCTGGCTGCCTGACCAGCTCCATCACATGCGTAATTGAGAACAGGCTATTAGGAAAGCAGGCAAATGACAGAGGAACTGACAAACGGTGCTGAAGCCAGGTGATGTGTTAGACATGGGTAAGTTTCTTTGTTCTGAAATATTTCCTTGGGTAATGGGACAAAAAAGTCACACGTTGTTGACTGCTGGCAGCTTGCTCTGGTTTGAGGGCACAGTGCTTTCCAGCCACCCTCAAAAAGTGTGACAGATGCTGTCTAGACTGCTGCAAACCCAGACCTCATGTTGGTATGGTCTGAAACCTCATTGTTGGCCTCAGATTTTGCTTTAAAATGTTTTTCAGCAAAAATTCCTCAGAAAAAAGATGGCTCCTTGCTGGACATACAAGTGACTTAGCCTATGCTCAGATATCTTTTCTAACACAAATTAATTCATGGTAACTTGAACGTGAGAGCCATGCAGGAATGTTACCTGCGCTTTGCTCAAAAAAGCAGAAGGACAGGAAGGGGGAGAAACAGGCAAACAAAATCTAGCAGCTCCCATTCTGATGTAAATCCTAGGTTGCTAAATGCTTGAAAGAGGTTCAAGAGAGCCACAAAAATTGTTTGCAATCTGGAAGCATACTTTTAATGTAACTGCTGAGCAATCTGTTAATCAATGAGGAGGAATGAGGGTGACTTGATCACAACCTGCCTAGATGAGGATGCATTTTCAAGAACAAACACTTTTAAAATCAAACTAAAACGGGAAAATTCAAATTAAGATGCAGATAGCTAGTAACAAAGCTAATTAATCACAGAGACAATTCAGAAAGAAAGTAAATTTTCCCATTGCTTTAAGTAGCAAGTGAAAGAGAGGCTGTTGGCCATTTGTAAAATGCTCTGCAGCACAATCAGCAGTGACAGGCTGGATTCAGGACCTGCTTAGTGCAGCTGTACAGTCCAAAGTAATGTTTTCCAAGGGGTGTCATCCCACATCCCATCATTTTGCTTGGAATATATCCATGTGTTATGTTCCCAGGTGTGAATGATGCCATCTATTTAGCTCAGAGGGAATTCTCATTCTTTCAGCATCCTCTCTTTAATAGTAAAATTACTTGAATAATTTATTGTCATTAATATTAATGGGACTTTTCCTCACATGCCTGAAAGAGCAAGGCAGAGCTCCTGGGCTGGGCAGAATTCTGCAGCAACAATGACAGATTTTCTCTGAATACTGTGAGCAAGGACTTTAGGAGACAGGCCATCACAGAGAGGTTTATGGTATAAGCCCAAGCAGGAGTAACTACATCTAGGTAAAATGTGCCAAGTCTCAAAGTGGGAGCAACTCATTCAGTTCATCAGAATGTCCCAGCACTTTTAGAGCAACTCTGGACCCCATCTAGGGTTGGAGCAAGTCATAAAAAACTGCAGAGTGTTTATTCCAGAAACTTTTCCAAGGTGGTTGTATCAGCTGAATTTTTCTTCGTCTTCAGAGTTCCTAAGGCCTGTAGCCCAAAAAGTGCGAGATAGTGACAGTGCAATTCTGGGAAGAAATGATACAAGCAAGAAAAAAAACACTCCCATCCTACTGCAAAATGAGGTAGCATCCTTAGTAGTGTTAAGCTGTGCTTTTGCTGTACAGCTCTGAACTTTTTCCAACCCACATTCTCTGGAAAATCTCTGCTAAAACATACTAGTTTGTGGTGACATTCTCTGCTAGATCTTGTCAAAGACAAAGCACAGGCCAGGAATTAATTGGCTTGGATGAACACTTGGTAGCTATCTGAGATCTTGGTAATGTGATCCTTCCTTGCTCTTTAAAAATGGGTTTTATATTGACTTCATGCAATAACTATGAGACCTTCTGAAGAAGCATGTGGAATGACGGTGATACAGATAAAACAAGACAGCCATCTGCCATCTGGCTGGTCTTAGAGCCACTCACAGAACAGGAGGGGTTGGCCAGGGTACACTTCCTCTCTCCCCCAGCACCCACAGAGTGGCACAGGAGCCCACGGAGCTTGCATACTGGGATGAGGCACAGGGGGCCCTGGGGCTTATCCCTCCTCCCCACATGGGAGGACCACGAGCAGAGCTGTCTGGACAGTTTCAGACAAAGTTGGCCACTTTCCCATGTGCCCCCCTGACTGAACATGGCTCATCACACCAGCCCGGATGTGGCTTAGGCTTTGAGGATATATTCAGCTGCATGTCATGGCCATGGGCATTCCTGAGACCTGCTGCCCAGAGCCTCGGACTCAGCAAGGCCCTGCTGCCACTGCTCTTCCTCCATAGCATCAGCTTTTCCTCCAGGATTTGCCATTGCAAGCGATGCTGATGTGGCAGTTCAGGCTCCAAGCAACAGGCATGGAGCTGGAATCTCTGCAAACCAACTTCTTTCCACTGCTCTGATTTATCCCTGAGGTACCTCCCCAGAGCACTGACAGGCTGTTCCTGTGAAAATGCAAAGCGTTTTAGCACTTATGGGCCAGGTACGTGCAATGGCAAAGGCACAAAGACAGGATTACTCTTATGCATTATACAGATTTATACTAACCAAATTAAGTGTTAAACACGGAACTACCTGGACACTGTACTGAAGTGTCTCCACTGAAATAAAAGATTCAAAAATAAAAGTTTGTATTTGGACTTTAAAATATGAAATAAAATTCTCAGCTCAAAATGCATCGCTATATGATTTAGTTAATTTTTTCCCCCTTTTTAAAAGGGAAAAGGGGAGTCTAAGAGGCAAATAACATTTCTTGAGATGGAGAGCAGAGAAAACTCCTAACACATTTTCCAAGGTCAGCTCAGAAAATGAAGCTGCTTCCAGACTATAGCTACAAAATTAACATACCAGAAGTTAGAAACCTCATCTATAGATACAGTCTGTTTATAAAAAAAGAGTGAGCATCTTGATCATCTCTTTACCTCAGAAACATCCTGTCTGACCTCAGTGGGAGATTCTGGGTATTTGGTACTTCTAAAGTTAACAAATGTCTAAACATGGACTCAGGACCTGATGTTTGATTCCCATATAGGAAAAACCTCAAAGTCTGTCATTTCAAGTAACGAAACTGCAGAACAGTAACCTACAGTTTCTCCATGCCTTCACATAAATGAAGTCTGAATCTATTCTCTCTGCTCTTTGTTTACTGTGCAAACTCCTTCCACACAAAAGGAAATGAGCTTCTCAATCCAAACGTCACTTTATTTAAAGCAGGAGGCAGTAAGCCTGCTACAGCGTTTGCTGGCCTCCTAAGGGGCTCCTAAGCAAACAGAAACCAAAGTGCTGATCATGGCAATGCAACCATGAAATGAGATGATTCAGTAGCAAGTTATGTACATTCAAGGATAAGCAGCCAGCCAAAGCATTGCAATGAGTTTTAACTTGTGTTTGCTGAGAGCTAAGAGCACACAGTCACTTGTCATAACTCAGCAGACCTGCTGTAAATCAAAAAGCTTCCAAAAAAATTTTCAAGTTTTTGCATTTGCAAAAGATGAAAAAGCAGTATACACGCCCATCAACATTTGCAACACCCTAAATGGGAGTCCACCCTACCCCAGATGGTTCAAACTCACCAGTTGCTTTCATGTTATTGCTTAGAGCAGCCCTAAGGAGCAGCTGCAAATCAGCTCAGCTGCCTCTCCATAATCTTTGTCTGCAGAGATGCTCGTCAGAGCACCCACCTGCTGCTCTGAAGGGTGTAGCTGCTCTGTGACTGTCATTTTGTACACCTACAAGTCAGAGCATTATCCCACATTTGCAGAGCAAAAAACAGGCAGAATCAAGAGTGCCCTGATGGATTTTGTGTTTCATTCACTTACAACAAGGGAGAGACATTAAGAGACAGGACAACATATCAGGCAAGGATGCATTAAAAACAACCAAAAAATAAAAAAGCAGAAGTACTGGTTGTGCACATTTGTCATCCTGCAATCATCCTGAAATAGCATGTGTGATTCAGAAGCGAGCCCAAGGCACAGCCACCCTCCTGGCAGCTCTAAAACCACTCACAGGAGCCACAGGACCCCGCTGCTTCAAGGCCTTTGTTCAACTGGCCTAGCTGTGACTTTAAACAGCTCTGGGCTGCACCTGCAGTAATGAGTATGATCAAGGCTAAGAAAGTGGGACATAAATAAACAAAAAGCAGGTTACACTTACAGCTAAATCCAGTTACAACCTTAATTTGCACATTTTCTCTTTGAAAGCAGCTGTTTTATCTTCTGTACAGAGCTCCCACACACCCTTTGCAAAGCCGGAGAGGTGCTTTGCCTCAGAACCAACGCAGCCCTGTAGGACCACGTCTGACCTACCCACTGTGCCCTCCATGTGAGCTGCAGGACAGAGCCCTTCCAGCACCTCTAGTTGGCAGCGGTTTCTCAGCGTCTTCCAGCATTCTAGTTAGCTCTAGCCACAAAAACTTTCTAGGAGGAAAAACTCTAAAACTTAACAGCAATCTTTAGCTTAAGTCCCACTCAGTTGCTTATTGCAAACACCACAAAGTATGCATAGCTGTAAAGAGCTGGTTATTACTAAATCTGCACCTGTGGCTCTCAGTTTATAAAACCTGCACCTTGTTTGCATCCCCAGCACCTCATTATAAAACAGAACATGCCACAAAGTATCTTTTTTTTTTTTCCTTTTTTCTCCTCCTTCTTTGCGAGGTTGGTGGTGTGACTGCAGGCATATTCACCTGCCTCTCTTAGAGCAGAGCAGCCACGTGCTGTGAAGCAGAACTGCTATTTTCTATCTACATGCAGCAGGGAAGAGGTATGTATATGGAGACTGCTTATGATCTGTTTGCAATCTGGATTTTAAAAAAGCCTTAAGTTATTGAAAAACCTCAAGAGAAGTATTCTAGCACAGCTCTGTGTGACTGGTCATCCCAGGAAAAGACATGGGTGTTCCCAGTTTCTGTGGATAGCTTTGTTATCTTGTTGCTTTGTTTGCTGTTACTTGCTGTGCTCCTGTAGAAATGGGTGTCATTCTAGCAATCACAAGTGCCCAGCCCCTGTGACTACGTGCTGCTGGGGCTGTGATAGCCTGGAAGCACGCTAATAAGCTTTTGTCTCTGTTTACAGATCTTTGGCTGTATTTGCTAAACAGCAAAGTATAGCTGAAGTGTAATATTTAAGAGACCTTGTAGATGATAGGTCTGCCAGCTGCAGACAAGAACAGAGAGGAAGCACAAGATGTAACCTGCTTTTAATAAAATATTTATTATTTACTGTTCCAGTATTTTCTGCAATTTGGGGGAATGTTGTGACTAAGCTTCCATTAACACCTCTCCCATGAGACTGCTCTGTTCTTTCAGAAATCTCATGCATAAAATATATATATATATATATATATAAATTTCTCTCTGAGACCTGGCTTGGACTTTGCAACACCTAAAACTAATTGCAGAGCAAAGCTGTGTTTGTCCAACCCTACCCAGCTGTGGTGCTCTGAGAGCCCAGGCACCATCTGTGCCCTTGCAGCTCTGCCCTTAGCCCACAGCTGCCTATGTAACATGGTCCCTCGGCCACCACCTCCTGCCCTGAGAGCAAGCCTGACCTTATGCGTCCCGAGCAAGGCTTCTCCTGTGACAACTCGTGGCTGACAAAAAGTTTGTTTTCTTTAATCCCCAGCACAGCTATTTTCAGGTACCTGGTGGGGTGGCACAAGGTTACAGCAAGGTGAGGTGTAGGGGTATTATCCAGGACAACAGGGTCAGGCTTCTCAGCAGCTAGGCAAGACAAATGCCAGCACTGAATTGGTGAATCCTTTAAAGCTGCAGCCAGAGGAGTGGAAATTGCTACAAAAGGCAATTCAGACGTTATGGATCCTGCTGCTCTGCGTTGCTTCCAAGGCACCGTGTGACAGGGAAGGCAGTGTCATGCAGGGATCCCAAGTCAGAGCTCTTGCCTTCGGTAGAAGCTTGGATTGAGCAGTGCTTTACAGCTGATGGTGATCTCGGTGGCCTTGCAGAAATAAAAAAGACCATTACACGTTGAAAATATATTTTTAATAACTAAGGAGAAGCTTGTATTTTCCTGTGTGGATAAATAGAAGCATTCGGTATGCATAAGGTGGGGTGGGGAAACCAACCAGCCAACCTGGAAGTGGCACTTTGTCAAAGAACCATAAGCTTGGCCCGACAAAATGATTCAGCAACAAAAGTTGAATCACACTTCTATGCTAAGATGCTTAGCGAGTCTTTTGTTTAGGAAAATGACTTCAGTTTGCTTTCTGGGAGCAAGACTGGAGAAAAGGGTTTTGTAAGAAAAGTAACAGGATAACTTAGTCATGGTCCCCCAGATAAATGTATTTGTGTTTACATGTTATCCAGAAAATGATTACATTTAGTTATTTGCACTAGATTCAATTATTCACTGTTCAGACAAGAAATGGGATAAATCCACTAAGAATTGTTATCTACTTAGAAATTGCTAGTAGTTGTTATAAAACAGCTTCAGCTGACCCTGATTCAGTTTAACATTTAACCTACTGTTTAGTCTCTGAGCTTTCTTTTATTTATTCTCCTGAATTACCTAAAACCACTGAGTTCCAGCTCTCTGCTTTTGAGGCCAGACCTAGGATGCCTTTCTGCACCAGGTAATTGTTAGCAGTGATGGATGGCAGCTGCAGATGTGGGAGGAACAGATCAGTATGCTCAGGACATTTCAGTCGTGGTAGCGGTGGTTTGTGACACATGATTCCTGAGTAAAATATTCTGAGAATTTGGTTGCGGTCCTTGAAGTCCCTCAAACTAGTAAATTAGAGAATTCAAAATGGTGCTGGAAGATTTCTTTTGGACTACTTGCCACAGGAGAACTTTCCCATTCAGCCTCTGTAGAACGTCAGCTAAAAGTTATCTTGTAGTTTGCTATGTCAGAAAAATGGTGAGCGTATTTAATACAACATCTAACCCCACACATTTAATAGATGCATGTGGCATGGCCAAAATCTTCAGGAGTCTATACACAGATTGAGCTGCTTCCCCAGAGGAGCTGTTGATCTGGAAGTAAAGCAATTGTAATTATTTCTTTGCCCAAAAGCAAGTGGTATGGGAAAAAGAGTGCACTGCCTAATCCCAAGTGATTTTTAGATTTGCCTGGGCTTGATGTGGCGTTCTCCTTAGTGAGCTTGTTCAGGATGGGGGACTTCAGAAAGAACATGCTGTCTGGAGAACTATGTTCAGCCTGTTTTGTTCTGCATTGGTCATGATGCAAAGCAGCAAATCCAGGTGGCTCTGCCTTGTGAACCTCAATCAAGACAATTCACATGTGTTGAGAAATAAAAGCTTACATCTTGGTGAGAGACAGCACTTCGGTGTGCTTTGCAGTCACAGTGATAACAGGCAGTTAGAAAAGTTAGTTTCTCTCCCACAGGAATTTGACATTTCAACCTTTCCAGCTTTTCTGTTTAGGGGAAGACTTACTGGCTTTAAACAAAGTTTCCCCACTAATGATGCATTTAATGCTGTGTATCTCTGTTCATGAAAAATTTACTTATTCCTGCCATGTTACCTTATTTCAAGCCTAACTGCAGACTGTGGGACTCTGAGGACTACTCTGAGCACCACTTGGTTGATTAGATGTCACTATCCTTGTGGAAAAGGACCCAACTCTGTATAGCAGCTCCCATGTCATGAGCTGTAGCTCTATAGATCTCTTAGAGAGAAGTCCTAAAATGTCTTTTTGGTAAGAATGACAAAGATGCCAAGAATGATGGAAAAGCCAACTGGCTCATACTGAAAGCTATTAAGGGTGAGTGTCTTCAGATGATCTTGGCATTATGTGGATTTTCCTTCATAATCAAGCGCAGGTGGTGATGCTCTGAGACAAACATTTTTGAACTACAATAGGGCTTATCATTCTTTCTTGGAAAATACATTTCTCTGCATTGAGAAGGAGACGGGTGGGAAACTATGACATATCTGCTTCAGATCACAGATTAAGTGTATGTTGTACTGACAGAAGAAAAATGTACAGAGACTGATACCGGCTGTGGTTTGCACTGACAATCCCAAGAGTTCAAGTCATCTTCCAGCTGAGCCCTGCACAGGACTCACTGATACAACAGTTGCTCAGTTTCCTGTTCAGTGCAGTAGCATTCTGTCCTCCAGCCTCGGTATCCCTTGGGCACAGCTCCCCAGTTGTGCCTTGTGTGTATCTGTCTGATTGCCCCACGCCCAAACGCTCCCAAACAATTCCAGGAGTGTTCAGGGTGATGAGATGCCCCTAGTTACTGACCTGAAGTGATGGCTCTGCCCTTTGTGCAAGACTCCAGCAGCCTGGTGTGGGCAGGACAGGGTGCGTGTGGGGGGTCAGCTCATGCATTATTTTCTGCCCTGTGCACTACAAGGGCAGAAACCACTCCTGGCAGACCTGGCTGCTGCCCAACTTCCTTCCATTGATTAGATGAAACAAATGAACTCATGCAGCTGCTGTAACAAGGTATCTGAAGACAAACGGGGTTGCTAAGCAATTAGTGTCCAAACCACGTCTAATTAGTCCCTTGGGTACATCTTATTACAGAGCAAAGCAGAAGATGTCAGTCTGGGTATTACACTGGGAGTATGCAATTCTGATCTGGTTTGGGCTGGTGCAAGGCAGGAGTGTAAGTGTGACACTGATAACTCCCAGGACATGCCTGGGGAGAGACCATCTCTTGTTCTCACTGAGGTGCTGCACGTGGTTTGTGCTGGCAGGGGAAGGGCTCTCTGTAAGCTATGCACAGCCTAGCTCATGTGCTGGAGACAGCGAAGCCACATCAGCTGGACTCCAAAACCAATTCTCAAACTCCATAAGAAGGCAGTGTCCGCTGGCTCTGACACTGCCTTGTCTGACTGGAGTGGTGGGGCCACGTTGCTGCTGTGCAGCACTTGCCTTCTCCTCCCCGAGCACAGCTCAGTCTGCACCCCATGAGGCCCCGGCTCTTGAATCACTATGGGAGCTATTAACGGAGAAATCACCCCCTCACCCATCCCCCAAAAACCCAGTCCTGTTACACAAGGTTCACCCACAGAACTTGGAGGCTTCCAGTTCTGCAAACCCCAATTTCTGAAAACGTCTGAGGTGACTTCCTACAAACAAAATGCGGTATTCTTCAAGGGCTTCTGGTAGATAACATAGAGCTTTCTGAGCCAGATGCAGCCAGACATTCAAAGCTGATCAAATGTTGTTACATTCTAGACCCAAAACTAAACAGAATCTGAATGGGGACCCAAATCCTGTACAGTAACTGCTGGTAAATCCCAGCAAGCCATACTTCTGTGCTGAAAGGAAAACAAAGACATGCATTGGTTGGCTTTGGTAGAGCAGAAACAAATCTGCCTTCCCAAATCTGCTGACGTGTTTTATCAGGATGGTATGAATGAATGCACCACACTTGCCAATACAGCGCAGAGTGGCAGCAGAAGATAAAAAATGATCTGAAAAGAGATGACACACTTCCTGACAGCGTGCACTGGGCTGTTATTTGCCCTTCCTTCACTGTGTATTGCACTTTTGAGGAAGATGCACCCCATCAGAAAGCCTGGCTGTCCCTCTGGGAAAAGAGCAGTAGGAGAAGTTTTGGGGCAGAGACTGGTCACTTGAGACCTGCAGCACCTTGCATGGCCATGCCACTATTCCCATGGCCCTGGAACTCTGCAGAAGCAGAGAGGGTCTTTGGCTTGAACAAGTATTTTTTTTTTTTTTAAAGCCTGAGAAATCCTTGCTTCCCATTTTTAATTCTTCCATAGCATCTGGGCTCTGTATTATCAGTGTGAACAGAGAATTTGCAATGAAAGGGGCAGGAGCTGAAGATGAAAAATTACCCTCTGCCTTTTCACCTCTCTATTTGCTGTAAAATATCTGATCTTCTTGGTAAATACTGTCAAGAGAATATTTGTGACCAAGCTTGTCCTCACGGATGTGAACTCTGCTGTGCCTCTTAGGCTTGTTGCACTCTCAGATGATTTCACCACTTCACAATCCAGCTCTTATGATAACATTTAACACACACTTGCTAAGCCATGCAGTGCTAAGGTGGCTTAAAGTTCAGCGAAGGGTAGCATTGCGCATAGTCTGTTTCTGGACTGTCTCCATCTTACAAAAATGCAAGCAAATAACACAAAAAGCTGAGATGATGTAACTTTTCAGGGTAGGGAGTAGAAATTTATTGACACTGCTGATGTGATTTAGCAAACTGAGCAAAATAACATGGGGTTATCTCTTCATTCTTGTTCATTGTGTGGGTTTTACTTTGTCAGTTGTTTTAAAAAGCAACCAGCAATTTCTGAGAATGCTGAGTTAAAAAAAAAAAAAAAGTGGGGAGGAGGGGAGAGAAATCAAGCATTTCTATAGGTTAGTAAACATGATTAATCCAAGTCAACAACAGTGAACAAAAGAGAATTCACTGACCAGTAGATACTCAGAAAAGTTTTGGTTTAAATATTACTTAAAATGACTCAAATGGGATCTAGCCTTCAAACCACGACACAAGTAAAGGTCTTACATCTGGGCTTATGGTCAGATCTTTTTTTTAATGTCCTCAAAAAAATACAAGTGCTAGTAGTAAAGCAGATGGTCATTGGGGCTTTTGCATGACAAATTGGTTTATACTCTGCATTCGTTTAAGGAAGTGCCTGGCACAAAATATGCTCTTCTCATCTCCTATGACATGTTCCTCTCATAGTTGCTGCTCCCCACCATTGCCCTGCTCCAGGGAAGCCCTTTGCTACAGGGCAAAGCAGCAACTTGACCACAGGACCATCCACTCTCAGCAGTATGTGTTGGGGTCTGAATTGCAGAAAATGAAAGGCCTAGGTAGCTGCAGACAGGGTTATTGTTCATTTTTTTTTTCACTAAGATGTTGAACTAAGTTCAGGCAGGAGGAAATTCATTGACCAAGACCTCTCTCAGCCTATCTGACCCTTATACAAAGATCACATCTCCAACAATTTGCTGAACGCTCTTTGAAAACCTGTTAAAGATTTTCCTTCACTGTGTTGAGAGTTACATTACATGTTGAGCTTACATTTCCCAGTGGCTATCGGGAGGGAGTGGACAGATGGGTGCAGACAATGGCAGTATGGCTGTTGGAAGGGAAACCTGCTACAGTGGCACCTGCAGATGCTGATATGGTGTGGAATGGAGCCTGTAAATTATTGAATGGGTCTGGAACTTGATTCAATGTATACAAAAGAACCTGAAAAAAAACACAACTGAATATTCCCTATCTTGTCAGGACACTGGTATATAATAAATTACCTCTATAAAAATGTTTGCCTCCTTTATTCCCAGTAGTGAAAGCTTCTGATGAAATACAGTACTTTCATGAGAACATTTCTGGTTCTCTTTAAGAGCTAAGGGAGGTTCGCTGAATAGCTAAAAATGTGATTTGTTTGTATTTGCCACCAAAATGATCAGTTCTGATATTTTAACATAATCCAGAACTTCTTTTCCCAATTCTGTCACCGTTAGGGATTTCATGTAGGGGGGATGTCTGGCAGTGGTGCTTTCAAGCTGTTCCTAGAGAGCCACGAGGGCATTCCAGGAAAAACACTTTTACAGGCAGTTTATCACAAATTATCAAGTGGTGTGGGTCTGGGAGGCAGTACCCCCTCCCACAGCCCCATCTTAACCCAGCTGGCTGTTTCTGGTGGAAGCATCTTTGGGAAACATGCACAACCTGGGGCTGTTATTTTAGCAGCTCCAGGTTCTTCCTCAGCTCTGCCTCCAGCTTCTAATGGATGGATCAAGAGGAGAAGATGGACAGCCAGTTAAAGGGAAAAAAAAAAAGTGCTTTAACAAGGTCCAGTGCAGATCAGTGGGGGATGAAGTGTGGCCAGCGGATGCGTATACCACAGTCTGTGCACATATTGTGGTTTGTGCAGAGCTCATTTCTAACACAACCTGTGTCAGGATGGCTCTGAGAGGGGGGAAAATCCCACCATGACTGCATGTGGCTGCCTGGAGAAATCCTGCCTAGGACACTAGTTAGCCCTAAATTCATGATATTTTGATTTTTTTTTTTTTTTTGTGATTTGTCAATGAGACGGTATCTCTGCAGAGAACCAGCATGTAATTTGAAATGGATACCAAAATGTTCTTCTCTAAATATATGTGATC
This sequence comes from Anser cygnoides, assembly GCF_040182565.1. Lineage (NCBI taxonomy): Eukaryota > Metazoa > Chordata > Aves > Anseriformes > Anatidae > Anser > Anser cygnoides. Next base: position 12,655,376 of record NC_089885.1, on the reverse strand, counting down.
TATACTTCCTAGCCTATTTTCAAGCAAAGACAGCCACATATAGACAAGTGTGACTGGGGGCTCTAATTAGAAGATAAGCCCATTAAAGCTATGTGCTGGCTGGAATTGCTACATTTTCACATTCTGTTTATGTCTACATTCCGTTATCACCCTGCTTTAAAACTGCTGCAATTACTGTCTATTTTAATGAATGCTGCTGGGGCTGATGTAAATACCTGACTAAAACATCTTGCAGGCAATACACAAAAGTCCTTTTTCCTTCCAGAAGTGCTGTGTTGCTCATTTGCATCATAGATTCGTGACCAGATGCATTTAACAGCATGAATTAAAGTGCTTCTAAACATGATGTTAGACCTGTTGCACGGGGTAAATTCAGGGCAACTCCAGAATCGGATCCAGCATAGCCACACATAGCTGGACTGCTGGCGTGTTTTTGGACGGCAATAAAAACATTACTACTCTGATAGTTTGCCCTTCTGTTTTCAGTGCAACAGGTGGAGTTAAAATGCTCCTTTGTTACCCTTGTTTGGGTATTAGCAGGGATTGCAGCCACGTGCTGCAGTGAGCAGGGTGCTTTTTGTCCATATGCCTGGGCAACACGGGGGACCCCCTGCTCCAGGAGACCCAGGGAACAAGGGGTTCTTTGGCACCTGCTGACATTCAGATGCATGCTGTGGCATTTTGTGACTGCTGTGAAAGCCTGTGGCTGTGGTGGGCTGCAAAAGGCCTCTGTCTCATCAGCTTCCTTCCCACTGCCAGCATTTCAGGGCCTTGCAGAAGGTGATTGGGTGCAGCAGAGACGAGCTTTGTGTCTGTGACTTCAGGGTCCCTGTGAGCAAGCCCCCACAGTGTTTCATCTCCCATTTACTTCCTCTTCCAGCCTCTCCGTCTTCCCTAGCCCTTTCTGGCTGTTTGATGCCAAGGTCCAAGCACGGAGTTGTCCTGCTGGTCCTTTTTCACTGCTATCAGCAATGGGAATAAATACCCATTTTCCACTTGGGCAGAGTTGGGGAACTCTTAAGTTCTCTTAAAAGGCTTTTATTTCTCCAGAACCTGAAATCCTGTGGGATGCAGTGGGATCAGTCAAATTCTTTTTTTTTTTTTTTTTTTGGGCAGATGATAGCAGTTTCTCAGAAAACAGAGCAAGTTCTGAACAATTTATAGGCTTATGCAAAAGAAGTAAATCAGTCTTGTTCTAGTCTCTAGCTGCTTGGGCTGTGTTCTCTTTTCATTGCACACGAGCAACTCCATTACCACTAGCATACAAACGCAGATATTTGATCTCAGTCTTTCCTACAGCGAGAAAACCCTCAGACATGCCACGTGTCCTGCAGCCAGGGCTTGCTGCATGTCAGACCATTTATTCTTTTGCATCCTGAGTTCATGCTGGCTGAGAAAGCCACAGGCTCCTGCATACCTGTAGTTATTAGAGAAGACACAAACCTCTAAGGGCACCTCCACTCAGTCTCTCCTTAGGTGAGGTTTTTCACAAGTTATTTTCTATCTTGTGAAAGTGTTATAACTACAAATCTGTTGCAATGGAAATGGTGACTTGACCACCAGGAGTTGTTCAGTCAGTTGTTAATACATAGCAGGCAGCTTGGAGACACTGATACTGCAGCTAAATTCCTGTCTTTACCCAGGAATTTTCTGCATACCAAAATTAACTGTGGTCAACAAAGAAACCTTGATTGGTCGACAGTGAAATCCTTTAAGCAAATGCACAGATGAATCATTGTGCTGTGGTGGCTCTGGGGTAGGGGGAAATTCTAAATTTAGGGTGCGTGCGCTCTGCAGCCCGGAGGAGCTGCTGCAGACACCTCCTTGGCAAGGCCTACTTGGTGTGGTGTTAAGTAGTGCAGTCTCGCCTGGTGGTATTATGCGGTGGTGCTCCCTAGCAGAGCTGTGCTCCAGGTGTGATGTAGAAGATGTCTGAGGTCCCCGCGTGGCAGGGACATTTGGGGAGTGGAGCTCTCAGTGCTTTGTCAGAGCATCCGTGGAGTAGGATTGTGCACGAACCTATGACAAATTCAAAACTGCCTGCTCCAGGACCTGTGCGTGCTTGTGGGGTGCCAAAACCCTTGCCTCTGGCAGCCCCTTGTTTCTCTAAAGGCAGTCACTGGGGGAGGGCAAAATACACGCAGAACTTTGCCTGCTTCAGGCGCTGCTGTCAGTAACCACAGGCTCCCAGCAGGCTCCTCCAGGCTTCTGAGTGCCCCCAGCAAGAATGGAAATTTCTCTTCTCCTGGAGCAGCTGGGGGAGGTCTTGCCCGGCTGGCAGGTGGCCAGCTGCGAACAGCCTGGTGGACAACACACAGCAGCCCCCCTCCCCACCCGGCGCTTGGCTTCAGCCCCATCCCAGTCTGGGTTCGCCTTGATCGCCACGCGCTGTCTTCACCCTGCGTTACACCTCCACGACCCGCAGCCGGGATCGGGGACATCCTCAGCCTCCAGGGGCAGTGGCTGGAGAGTGACAGTGTCATTGCTCACAGGGCACAGGGTGGGGAGGCTGTGCCTTGCCATCCTCTTCCTGGAGCTCGGCAAGAGGAGGATTAATAGCTACAGCCTGGTGTGATTTAGAGCAGAGCATCCTCTCGATGCTCTCCTTCAGTCGGCCTGTGGAAAGAGCAAATCTGTTGTCTCAGGTGTATGAGCTTCTGCAACAAGCTGGTATTGCGGTACATGAAAGTGCAGCTGCAATGGGGGACACGGGGACAAAGGTCTCTGAGTGCTGTCAGCACTGCAGAGATTCCCATCCACAATGAAAAGTGACTGTGGATTGGTTCTGGCCCAGCAGTTTAGAGTCTCTCAGCATTTTAGAGTCATGAGTCAAGCTCCAAACATCATGAGGTTGACTTAGAAACCTGACATTCAAAAAAAAAAATTGACATTTCCCTCCCCCCCCACCCCCTTTTATTTTTCTTTGGAATCAGATTCCTGCCTGGTCTTCCCTGCACAACCACAGCATTGCAAACTGACTTTTTAATACAGGCAAGCCGAGATTTTCACCTCCCGACCTGCCTCCAGGAACTGAGGTCTTAACTGCAGCATTAAACAGCACAGGACTTTTGGTAAAATCGTGAAAGCTGGCAGCACTCCTGATGTAGTTAGGAAAGATCTGATTTAGAACATGGCTTAATAGTAAATCCTAACCCCCTGATCTTGAGTGGCTAAAGCCCAAATCTAATTTTCTGTTCCTCTTTCCTCTACATTTTAACGCTTTAAATTATGTTCCCTATAAAAGCGGTCAGAGTTGATCCAGATGAACAGAGAGAATAAGACTTCAGTGAATGAAATCTACACTGGGGAAAAATAACTCTCTCTTGCAAATGGAAGTTAAAGGTCCATTAGTAAAACTCTGGAAGGGATTGTCCCATTCCAGGGTACAAAGCAGAGCCAAGCTTCACCTGCATCTACTCCAGGGCGCAGGGTCCTGGCTAAGCAGGCACTGGCTAGCTGTGCGAGGCATGCTGCCCAGTGCAATGCCTTAACCAAAGCACTGGGATTGCCCAGTCCTGCCTGGGGGAATGCTGTTCAGTTTTCTGCTAGTTGACATAGTACCGTTTGACCTTCCACAGAGTGTTTCTTTCCCCCTTCCAGTTTGTTTCGGTGTTGGGTCCAGTTTGGGAAGCCCTCCTGGTGCGTAGGGTGGGAAGCTGCATAGGGGCTGCTGGGGCTGGGCAGTCATGGGAGAAGGACATCCTACAGAAGAAGGCTCTGTGGGTCTGTGATACATGGCAGTGTGGGGGGATACCCCTCTGCAGCCTGTGTCCCCCCAGGTGTGAAGACATTGGGAATGAGCTATGGCTCTGCTGCCCCAGGGGCTCTTGGCAAGGCAGTGTTTAACCTACACACTGCAAACACGCTGTCATCCTGCAAAAAGCTTTTTTCTGCCCCCAGGGACACCTCTCATTTCAGCCTGGGGGGTTTGAGCATCTTTTCTCAGCTTGCTGATTTTTCTCTACTGGGTTGCTGCCTGGCGGGTGCTCTGCTTGTAGCTCAGTTTATTCCTGCCCCTGCGGGAACTGTAGTGCCTGAGATGCTGTTTGGATCTCGGGTTTCTGTTTAAATATTTTGCCTGTGGTTTCTGGCTGCCTGAATGCCTCCAAGGACCCCTGAAAACCAACAACTGCTACTGCTGACAGCAGGCTCCACCTCCGCCAACGGTTTCCCCGGCACCTTCGGGCAGGGCAGCAAGTTTGTGCACTGCCTGACTCCATTCTGCAGCCAGTCTGACAAACAGTGGGACAAGGACCCTGGTGCAATACAGGGGAGACTGCTGTGAGCCGTTGCTCTGTGCTGGGGGGACAGTTGCAGCTGGTTTTTACTGGGGAGGAGTTGGCATTTCAGCAGAGCAGCTCCTCCTTCCTCTGCTGGAGCACACTCCAGTCCCTCTGCTCGATGCTTTGGCTGCTGCTTTGTTGCCAGGACGGATTTGATGACTGTGTCTGCCTAAAAGTGTGCATTTTTATTCTTGAGGAGCTTACAGCCACACTGCTCCTGGGGAGCTTTGGGACCCTGCATTGCTTTGGCAATAGTGCCCCAAAATACTGGGGAGTCGCTTGAAACACATCTCCTGGCACTAAAATCGTCAAGAACTGGCAAGTGGGGAAAATTGCAGGGAAAGCTGGCCTTCTCCCCACTGCCTGTTAGTGTCATTAAAGGTAGCTTTTAGCATCAAACCAAACAACCCTTGAACAGCTAAGAAAATACTGAACGTCAGCACAAGGGATTAGATGGGAAAGTTGGCTCGGATCCCTTGGGCACACCTCTCTTAGGCAGTTGTTCCAGGTGTGCTATCTACCACCGAAACACGGGCTGTGCAAACAGTTTCTGAAGAAAATGTTCACTGGGACGCTGAGGTCTGTGACTGGAAACTTGTTTCATTAAACCCGTATTAATGTGTTGTACTATTTCATACTCCAAATTGCTATTCTGGGTCAAAAAGCAAGTGGAATGTTCGGAATTATTAGGAGAGGAACAGAAAACAAAGCAGAGTCCTTGCACAAATCCATCTCAAATATCATGTCTGCCTCAGCCCTGCCATCTCGGGCAGATGTAGCAGAGCTTGAAAAGGTACGAAGGCAATCACAGGTATCGCTCACCTTCCAGACAGTCGACATCAAGATATGCCAAGGCTCTTCTCCTAGAAAGGAGGTTAGCAAATACAGCACTAGTCTAAAAAATTGCAAAGGGCACAAAGAAGCTAAAGAATGAATATTCACTTGTAATATCTGCCTTTGGTGGCACAGACAGATAGAAAGCAAACTGCAAAAAGGAATGGTGGAAGAAAACCCCACCAAACGTTGTTAAACACGAAGACATAAGTGCCTAAAGAAAGAAATCACCAGTACAGGGGGTTCAGTGCAGTAACTGACCAGGGATGCACTCCCTGGGATGCACTGTGGGGACTCCCTTCTCACCCTCTACAGCTGTTCCTGCATTTCTAAACCTCCCAGGCACCACCAGAGGTGTTAATCTGGAGAGCTGGAGATGGCTTTGGCTGGCCTGAAATGCAGTAGAAGTGTTTCCCAGGTTGTAGAGCTGCCCTGTCTCGGTGGCCACAGGCTGAGTGCAGGGAGGCTTGGCCAGCTGCTGCTGCCTTCTGCTCAGGGGGCCGGTGTGCTGCCTGTGTGGCACCGGCACCACCACCGAGACCACCAGAAACTGCCCAGCTGGACAAACAGCTCTGCCAGGCGATGGTTAAACTGTGCCACACACCCTCTCCAAAGGGCAGCCAGACTGCGCAGCGGCTCACCCTATGCACTACCGGGATAATTTTAGAAAGAAAATTTTCAGTAGTGTGGCAGAAAGGGGGTATTTATGCCTGTTTGAGTGAACTGACTGTGCCCCTTCCCAGTGTGTTTTTAGTATGGCAGTTGTGATTTTTTGCTATGGATGAGGTTAGCGCAAAGTTAGTTCTGTCTCTTGCTGCATGCAAATTCAATAAGCTCTATGAGGGAATCAAGCTAGAAAAAAAAATGTATCTTTTATCATTAAGTCCTCCATTTTAATTTAAGCAGTTCTTAAAAAAAAATAAGTTCTTATAAAAATATAAAAAAAATTATAAGTTATATATAATATATACAATATATAATAATATATATCATATATAATAATATAAGTTCTTATAAAAGTATTAAACATATATAATTTTCAGATTGCTGAAAAACATTTTCTAAGAGAATAGTATCAGGGTGTGCTCTGGACACCAAACGGATGCTGCACACATGGCTCCTCTCCTGAGCAGCTCCATCCCTTTGCAACCTGGTGTAAGAAGGTATCAGTTTTTTTCTTAGCCAGTTTACCATCTTTTGCCAGTATTTATTGTGAAAGTGCAACTGCAATCAGGGCTATTGCCATTTGTGACAGTATTTCCTGTTCAACTTCAGTGACTTCCAGATTATTTGCATGAAGAGATGAGGTCTCCTCAGTTCATTAGACTGGAAATCAGGTTGCATTTCGCTTTGGATATACTCAAAGCCAGGTCTGCTCTGACAGTTTTGCTGATAACATTAAAAGTGGAAGTGATAACAACCAAGATTTTACAAGGAACCTATTTAAAACCTCCCACTGCTTCAGCTGCGCTTTGGAGCCAGCTGACCCATGGAAATGGCTGCAGGAGCTTGATTGCAGCAGTGATGCTGCCACAGGGATGGCCGAGTGCTCGTTTCCACGTGTGGAGTACGCAGGGAGGCAATGGGGGGCGAAGGGGAGAAGCCCCCTGGGCACTCAGCACCATGCTGAGAGGCTGAGCTTGTGCCAGAGGCCTGCTGAAAGAAGGTAAATAACTGGAGGTGACATTTGACGAGTTAGTTTTTTATTCGGTGCACTGGACTCATACATCACTGCTTAGTCAGCTAGTAACATTTCACACATACCTATAAAACCAACTTCAAGTCCAGTCTCTTGTTAAAGACGCTCGGTGTAAAATGTAAAGCAGTCTATCAAATATTTACTTCAATAACTATAGCTTAGGGCCCAGTAACAGGCTGTGTCCAGTGTGCTCAGTGCTGGCTTGCAGCAGTGGGTGGAGAATGGATCAGTGACTCACAGTTGGTGCAGAGCTTCAATAACAAATGTCTAGATCCAGCTTGTTAACTTCTCACCCCACATTTATCGAACTGCTGTATAGCCTGGCCTTCTTCCTGCAACTGCAAGTTTGATTATGCTGATACTTCGAGCACGAGTGGAGCTGTACCTATGAAATCCCTAATGCAGAACTACACAGCACTGAAGAACAGATTTGGGCTGGGGCAGCCCGTCTGTGCTCTGCGCTGAGGAAAGCTGCTCCGGCAGCACAGCTGGCAGCAGCAGTCAGAACAGCATGGCAAACCAAACAAAACACAAGGTCCCAGGGCTGTCTAACAGGGCAGGGTGAGACGCTTAGAGGATGTGGGGGTCTTACACTGCAAACTTTTCGGTAGGAGTCCTGGGTGCATGCTGCAAATCAGGCATTTAGGTGGATGCCGGGGAACGCTGGAGCATCCCTGGTGGTGCTGCTGCTGGGGCACGTTCCTTGCTCATCCCCCACATGTTCTGCCTCCCAGGTGGGTGGTGCAGTGGCCTCAACGCTGTCCCAACTCTGGGACAAGGCAGGGGAGGCTCCACAGGCACGGCCTGGAGTTAGTCCCCTTCCCTCTCACAGCGGTCACCCCCGGGCAGCAGGGGGTGGCCTGGCAGGTGTGCGGGGCTGGCCCCAGCACCGTGGCTCTCCCTGGCACAGCAAGTCCATCTCCACTCATCCCCTTCCACCGCCTCTGCTCCTCTCCTGCCTGCCCTGTGCTGTGGCCCTGACTCTTGTGCTGCCACGTCCCTGCCCTCAATCACTCGCTCATTCTGTGTGTAAGGAAGGAAACGGCAGGTTGCCAAATTAGCTATCTCAGAGGAAATCTATCGAGTTTTATTGAGCTGCCCGTTACAGGGCCTGGACTGCTGTCTGCAGTCCCTGTGACGAGCATGTAGTGCTAGGGCATGGTGACCGTCCGGCCGGCGCTCCGGGCTGCTGTAAAGCGCCTCTTATTCCTCAGACCAGAGAACCTCTCATCCAGCGTCAGGCTGGTCTGCAGGGGAAAGGGAGAGCGAGTCAGTCCCGCGTCTCATTGCAAAGCACAGCCGGACCTGTAGCAGGGTATTGATTAGAGCCCATCAGTCAGGACGGTGCTTCACAGCCAGTTAGTCAATTAAACCACTCATCACACGAAGACAAGGAGCTCGACAGACTGTGTGCAGCTGGAAATCCTCCAAGCAGTGCCCAGCCCCAAGACACCGGGCATCCTCGGCAAGAACAGGAGCAAGCAGATGGCATTTGAACACAAGGCATAAGGAAAAAAAAAAAAAAAACAACAAAAAAACCCCATCCAGACAAGAAGTGCTGGCAATGAAGGACGGTGGAGCAGGATTTCTGACCCACCCCAGGGCTTTTGGAGCATATGTCAGTGTAAAACGTGGCACCAAGGTGGTCTCCAAAGCAAAAAGAGAGCAAAGCCCAAAGGAGGTGCTGCATGTCTCCAAGGAGGGGGGAGCACAGACAGTGAAATGCCTGCCCCCAGCCAGGCCCACTCACAGGGAGCATCCCTCTGCTCTGAGCAAGCACAAGGACAGGGCAAGATGGACCAACATAGTGGGAAAAACTGGGCTGAGTCTGTAGCTGCTGAACAGTCTTCTCTGATGCCGTAATTTTGGCAAGCAACCTAGCCAATACGGCTGCAGGACTTTCATCCCAGGTTGTGCTAGATAAATGCAACTGGAGGCCCTGAAAACCTGAGCGTGACGTTAACAGCTTAGCGGCAGGGCTGCAGCAGGGTGCAAGGTGCCGCCTGTCCCTTCGACGCTCCTCTACCTGGTTTGCCATCGCACGGAAGTTGAACCTCAGCGTCACCCCCTTGGGCTGGGGCTTGGCTGCCCGTGGCGGGGGCCTCTGGCTTCGCAGGAACGGGCGCTTGGATCCAGGCCTGGGGAAAGCACAGGTCTGCGGTCAGCCAGGCAGCTAAGGCAGCTCACTTCCTATCATCTGCAAACTGGCAAGGAGTAAGGGAACCCCCTGTGCACCCCGTGCTTCCCACAGCATTAATCACTGCGGTCTGGGTGAGTTTAAGGGGTGCTCAGCTGCTCTGCAGGCTGTGCTCCAGCACTGTGGCTGTGTCATATCACAGCTATCGGGGGCTGCTCTCTGGGCTGAGTGCCCTCACCCACCTTGCTTCCCGCCCCTGCTTGGATGCCAGATCCTGCACATGCCCCGACCCAGCGTGGAGCTGATGCTGAGCTCCTCCAGCCACGCTGCCCGTGAGCAGGTCAGTGCTGCTCCTCCTGTAAAGCCACCACAAGCTGTCCCTTCAGGGCATGCACTGCCACCAGCCATGGCAGCAGAACCTGCCTGTGACCACCCATGTACTGCCCCTGCTCTCACTCCCCCTTGCTCTGGATAACAACCCAACCATGTGTAATTACCATTTCCCTTCGGATATGCCAGGAACAGAATGAGGCAGCATTTGCTAACCATTTGGGGGCTGAACCATCCACTCAGCCCTCGTTATAAAAGAAGTGAAGCTGCAATAATGCTAAAGGGATTTGCAATGGCTTTTGTAGGGCTTCCATCCTAACAAATCACCTCATTTACTTACACATTGGCCTGGCTTGCCTGGGGATTAGCCACAGAAACCGTAAGAACTGCTCCAGGGCTGGGTTTCACTTGCCACCTGCCAAGACAGTGAGACAGCTATAGCTCTGATTCAAGCATGAAAGAGCACATCACGTTTGCAGTGTGGCTTTTTCGCCAATTACCTTCGCATCCTTGGTGGTTTCCCTTCTGCATTAGCATCTATCTGCAATGAAATAAATTTTAAAAATCACTTAACTATATCTCAAAAACAATGATTCCTTTTCCGGTATTTCATTTGGTATATTTGAATAGTTCTTTCTTTGTGTGTCATCAAGAAAATTGCTCATCTTGGGTTTCCTCCTGGCACAGGCAAGGCAACTGGCACTGAAGTTTCTTCTGCTTGTGCTGCTGTACAAGCTGCAGACTTTTATCACCTGTCCATGTTTTACTTTCCAGGTACCAGAATATTAAGCTGCCTTAAAAAGCCCTGTCCTAGGAATATATTCTCATATATTCTCTGTAAAGTCATCCATCTCTCCCAGTTACTTTTGGAAGGAAAGACACAACTGGGCAAGGGCTGGTAAAACTGAACGGTCACCATCTGCAGGTTGTCGAAAAATGCATCTGTACTGACCCCTCTCTGAAAGTTGGCTCTGGAGAACCGCTGCATCATCCGCTTCTGCTGGAAGCCTGGTCCCCTGTTCAGCAGGAAAGGCCTGCTGGTAAGGAAGGAGAGAAAAGGGCAGAGGTGAATATGATAGCAGGTCTCTCCTAAAGTTTAATGATGAAGTACTCACCCGAGTTTGGTATTAAAAAGCAATATGAGAAGCAGTTGAGGAATATTTTACCAAGTTCAGCCCCAAAGGTTTTTCAGCAAAGAATTTCAGTGAAACAAGTTTTTCTGCTCAAATGAAACAGCAGCTTGTGTTTGTTCTGAACTCTTCTCATTAAAAGAAAAATGATGGAATAAAATCATAGAAAAAAATCTGGTCAGAAGGGACCCCTGGAGGCCATTCAGTCCATGTTCTACTCAGAGCAAAGAAAGACAGGACTGAAACCCAGCTTCCATTTGAGCAGGGAGGACATGAGGACCACGATGAGACAGACACTGGAGCTGTGCCCAGCTCCCCGCAGCCTGGACCCATCACGGATCCTGGGGTGCAGCATCTGTTCCCACAGCTTCACTCCCTGCCTGTCCCTTCAGAATGGAGTCTATGCTTCCTGCTTTTGTGAAAATAAAGGATATTTTCACCCTTTGAAAGCTTTCCCCAGAGTGACATATTAAAAGTTTAATAAAAATAGAAAGGTCACATTGCGCTTGCTAGAATAACGCAACAGACCTCATACCTGACTTATTAACAAAAGGTTGTTTCATTTCCAGGTGCATTCCTAACACACCCAAGGTACTTCTCTCATGTCACATGAACACACACACGCTGCAGCAGACCAAGAGTGGAGCCACAGGGAACTGCTGAAAAACAGAAATTACCAAAGCTTTTACCTTCTCCCTGGGGCATGGGTGCTGGCAGCAGCTGCTCTGAATCGCTTGGGACCCAGGGGTGGCCGTCGCTGTGCCTCCAGCTGCCCACTGCTGCTGCTTTTGGCGAAACCATCCTCGGTCTTGTTGCCCTGAAAGAGCAGTAAGAGCTCAGTGGTTGGCACCCGCACTGCTGCCGTGCCAGTCAAAGAGGCAGCGACCAGGAGCGACAGCGTGCGATCGTCCTTCCCCGCTGACTGCCACTGCCTGAAAACCTGAGCGCCTTCATTTGGCATTTTCTTTGACTCTGTCTAGTGAGCGCAGGTTTGAGAACTGACAGTACTGAGGTGCCTGCACCACTCACCGACACATTTGGTGTCACTGGTGGTTGTGTCGAGGGGGTTTCAGCCCTGCCCTGTGTGTTCTGCATTCACATATTTCCATTCGCAACAGCTTTTTCTTTGCGACTTCTGCAGTCTTTCAGCAGAGCCTTTGTTGTTTTCTTAATGGGAAACTGTTTCCTCCTCAAATCTATTGAAACCTGGCCTCTTCCATTTGGCTTGTATAGCAGGAATATTTCTACCAAGCACGTTGCTGTACTCTCAGTGTTTGGATTTATTGCACACCGTTGTCAACAATCGGCATGCGTGCCGCAATTTCTGGGCATTAAATTACAAGTACTAGGGAGAATGCTTCATCCTAATGGTACAGAAATACCAAAAAAAAAAATAATAGTCTGTGGAGCGCAAATCTCACACAAGTCAAGTGTTATAGCCTTGCTCTGATTTCTTTTCAGTCATTGACTCTTTCTTTTTTGGACACATAAATAGCCCAGTTGAGCCCCGAAGCATGAAGCACATCAGAAGACACAGCAGCGCAGGTCCTCCTGCAATTACTCATACAAATGGCCACGTACTCCTTTGAGGTAATTTCTGTGGGATCACCACCATCACTGTTACTACCCAATAACTGAAATGTTTCCACATTCTTCTCACTTGGTTTATTTACACACACACAAAAAAGCTACCACAGAATTATGCCTCCCAGCAATTGCTTATTGCTTTCTGTTAATATCCAGCCATACTTAATATATACCTGAGTCACTGCAGTTGTTATTTTCAAGAATAACCACACTTTATGCACACGCATGCTTAGTTTAGGGTTCTCTAACTTACATTTCCAGGACAAAGCCATTAAAAGTGCCATCATGTTCACCAAATTGCTGTTTTTAAAAGCTTACCGAGCATATGTGACCTCCTAATTGAGTGAATTTCTACCAATGCAGGAAAAAATGACCTCTTTTGACAAAGGACTGTCTACTTGCTCAATTCCCACCTTCTACACCATGACAGTTTAATTTTAGTGATACTCAGAAGAAAGCTCTAAGAATTAATTTAATGGTGAATGCGTATTTTCCTTCTCATCTCTTGAGTCTTAAAAATAACTGAAAAATTGAAAAAAAAAATTCGCTCTTTTTTAAAGTGTTTTTGAGCTGAAACAAGACTTAAATATTTAAACTTGAGAGAAGGAAAGCTACAAACAACAAAAATGCATTTTATACTGAAGCACGTGGGCAATCTGACCTGTGGTTGTCATAGCACTGGTAATCAGTGTCCCTGGGGAAGCCTGCACACTTGCTAGTACAAAGTACATCCCAGAAGCAAAGGCACCTGAAGTCAAAAACATTCCGTACTTTGACTTCACTGGGCCTTGGAAAATGCTGTGGGTGGCAAGATCTGGTTGAGAAAGGTTTTAAAGTATTTCCATAAGAACAAATTCCATGTCTTCTCATCCTCCTGCTATCTAAATGATAATTCCATGTCATCTCTAAATAATGACAGGAAGACGAGAAGACATAAAATTTGTTTTTATGGAAATATTTACAAATATTTTAAAATCTTTTAAATATACTTTTTTTTTTAAACCCATGGGATCATATTCAGTAAAAAATACACCAAGTCTTAAGCTTATAAAGCCAACAGGAAAATTGCTGTTTTATATGCGTATGTCTGTACACACCTATGCATACAAATGCTGTGCATAGGCATACAAAAGACTGTGCCTGTGCATTTTTTATGTAGATTGTCCTTGGGTGATCCATAATCAGAAAATCTAGCTGATTACTACATGACATTCGGGAATAGCTCTACCTTCTCTACTCCCCTACCTCTTGAGCTGATGCCTGGCGATTTAAAGGGCTCACTCCATTTAATGCAGCAGCTGCTCTTCTCCGAGGACCTGGCACAGTATTCCTGAATTGTCTTCGATTGTATTGTTGTTGTCCAAACCCTCTTCTAAAACGGTTAGGTCCTAAGAAAATTAACAGTTGTTTTAGCAACCTTCAAAACTCAATTTAGGATTACAGTTTTTCAAATGTATTACAAGGTTAACTTGATATAGGAGTAGCTATATAAGTAGTGAGACAAGAATCACATAAATGTATTCCAGAAAAGTAAATTAATTTTGCAGAATATAAAATAATTTATCATACCAATGTCTCACTCCGACATTTTCATGATATATATGACTGACAAACATATCATTTGATTTGAAAGAATACAGAAGAGAAAAGCCTTCCACAATTCTGGTTCCTAATAAAGGCAGGAACACTCACATCAGGAAACCTGTCAATCTGTTGTCAGAGCTCACACTACTATGAATGAACTGTGAAATGGAAAAGCCTTTTGATACAGATACGCAAGTGACCCAGGCATCTGGAAGCCAAACTTGCAGCAGCCTGGAATAGAGCTGAGTGCCCACACTATCTCACTTGGTAAGTGAAGACTGGCCTGCAATTATTTATTTTATTTTAGCTCCATATATTCTTACTTACTGCATATATTGAAGGGGGTACCTTCTACTGCTGTTTTATGTTACTGCACAACACACACACTGAAACCACACATCTTGCATTTAACTTTTTCCCCTAAGCCTGTTTGTAATTTTTGAGTGTGCTGAAGTGTTGGGTGAGAGGAAAGCACTCAGTCTGTCAGACAGCAGCACAGTGCATTAAAGCTTAATTACCCCATATGATAAACTTCTGTAGTCATAATTAAACAGGCATTTTCCAAGCTGCTATTATCAGTGAAATGTGCGTACATCCTCACCAGGGTGTATAAATCAGACATAAAGCAGTGAATTGCAGCAGGCAGTTAACCACGTGGTTAAAACCCCACACCAGAGAAGAGAACCTCAGTGACACAAACCAGGGAGTGGTTAGACACGTGTATTGATTCCATATCATCGATTCCTACATCACAGCAATTTATAATGACTTAGAGCAATTAGAAATGAAGCGCTCTGAGGAAGCGGTGACATTGCTGTCAGGGGGACGGCACCACGGTGATTAATGAAGGCTCCAGCCCCAGGGCATAACAAGGGGCTCATCCGCAGGTTGGTGGCACTGGTTACAAGGCAAGGAACCGACGATCATTTGAGCTGCTCTGGCTTTGAACAATGAGAAGCACCAGGGCATGCCTGTGGCAGGTACCTCACAACCAGCAGTCGTGGTGCTTGGCTCCCAAGGGCAGAAGGTACTGGTTGGTGACGTGCACAAAATGCAATGCTGTTCACAAGTTTTGTGGGACCAGTAGTTATGTCCTTGCAAATGATGCCCTCGCTGCAGGAGACATGCAGGTGTGCAAAACTCTCTCCGACAAACACCCAGATTTTGGTAATCTGTGTCTTCTTTGACCAGATGTGGTCTTGCTGTATTTACCAGCACTTTGTTCCCTCTCGCATCTGCCTCCATAGTTGTTTTTGCCCTTTCTTGTTTCCTTCGACAGCTACCCTGTGCTTTCCCTTCTCTCTCTCTTGTTAACCAGACCCCTCTCCCACAGGCCACCAAGCCTTGCATTGCAGCTTGCCTGTACGCTGGAGAGGGCAACTTCTTTCCAGCAAGTGAGACTGAGCTCAGCTGCTTTTTCCAGGGTATTTCACCGGTGCAAAGGGAGGGATAGATGCAAAAGGCAACCCCGACTGGAAAATCATGCTCCTGTCAGTCGGCTCCTATTAGAGAGCCTCTGCTCAGCAGTGCACTCAGGCGCATCTCAGCCAATGTAAATAACTAACTGCGGAGCCATCAGCTCCGAGGGGCACCCCGTGTACGCCAGCTGGGGACCAGGGCCTCCGTCTGTCACGTGTATGCTGAAATGTGACACACGGGAGGCTTCATCTCTCCAAAAAGTCTGGCAGATATTTATTAATAAAAGAGAGTTTGAATAAAAGCTCACAGCTTCGGCAGCTGAGGAGGACCCCCACCTTTGTCTGGGTGCCCGCTCTAAGCCTGGCATTAAGCACACCCATACTGGCCAAGAGCTACCTCTGCCCAGCAAGCCCGGTCTGGGGAAAGGCCCTGATGTCTCAGACACTCTTTTTGGAGGAGATTTGAAATTCAAATTTCTTGTCACTAAAAATCATCATTCCCCCACCACGGAGGAGATGGTTTAAGCCAAATTCCAGGAGAGATAACAGCACTTCGCTCGCATGAATTCTCTTGCTGTTTCAATCAGCATAATACCCTTCTCCATGCTCTGTCATTACAGTGCTGTGCTGTACTGATTATCATTTTGATAACGGTTATCACATCTCAGCCCACAAGGGGCTGCATTTCAGCAGGGACTAAAGTGGAATGAGCCCCTGAAGAATTATGGGCTTAACTCCTGGCCCTGCTGAGCTTCCTAAAATTGCTACTGACATCAGCTTCACACAGCATGGTGCATCCCTGCCCTTGGCAGGGCTGAATTCAGACTCAGTAAAACCTGTAAAATTCTAAGACTAGCAAAAGTCATTCTACAAATGAATAGAAAAGTTCTCTTTTCTAAGCTTAGCTACAAAAAAACCACGTAATTGATTCATTTGATCTGCTTGCAGTAATCTCTGTGTGGAAGAATATCAAGTACTGTGTTTCTTTTTTGACAGAAAAATCAAGGAAAATTATCAGCACTATTTTGAACCAGAACAATTCTCAGTAAGGCAATATGTAGTGGAGAGTGAGAATGAAAGCGTGGGAGGCAAATCTGAGACGACAAGGACAGCTCCCAGTGATCCTACCGTCCTAATGTGTCATTTGCACTGAAGGGGATGAATGCAAAGACATTGCTGCAAAATGTCACTAAAATCTCCAATGAAATGATTTAGCAGTAATTAAAAAAAGCAAATTTTTGATAAATAAAGATGGCATTTCATGCAGCATTGCAGCATTTAACATTGCTTTAGTTTTGAAGATAAAAGCTAGTGGAACCAAACAGAGATTAGTGTGTGATCACACGGTATTATAAAAAAACTCATCATAAAAATAGCATGATTGGCAAAAGTGACAAATTAGCTCCAATAACTGAGCTATCAAAGACCGTTACTGAAGGGGTAATTTAAGTGTGTTCTGGGAAAAGGAGGATTAGGAAGAGGCATAATTAAAATATGCAAAGCCATAAGGGAATAGAGAATAGATACTAAGTCACTTTGAATTAGTAATTCATGAGAGGGTGGGATAGAAATGGATGAATTTATCCTCTGAAAGGGCCCTGATATTCCATTGTTGCCGAGAGAAAAGCTGTTCAGTGCCCAAGTACATATTATATGCACACAGGAATTCGATAGGAGAAGGATTTAGGAGCTGTATTTTGTCACAGAAACGTGTTTTCCAGGGAGGCAATGCAGCTTTGCTGGCCTTTGCTGGCCTAGGGTGCTCACATACCTTGCAAGTTCCTCTGCATCCAGGCACGGAAACGGGGCCGCCCGAACCCGTACGCCGAGTTCCTGTTCTTGATCTGCTGCCTTCGCCTGTCCCCTGCAGCTTTGGCATCTGTTTGTTCTTTCCTGTGGCGTTTTATGATGTCATCTGGATCAAAATGGCAAAGGGGAAACCCATAAAAGCTACAATTTCTACCAACATCAATTTCCACTGTTGGTACTTGTGATTGCCCACAGTAAAAACAGGGCTTGCGGTTCTGTGAGCTGTGGTGGCAGACAGTGAAAGATTTAAGCTTAGCTAGGAAGCATAGGATCAATTTACTCAGCTCCTGCAGGCTAGAGATTAAGGTGCAGTGAATTATGTAAAAATGTGTTACCAGCCAGCACATATCTACCATGTGCAGGACAGAGATTTCAGACCCACGTCCCACTGAGGGATCCAATCCCGGAGACTTCGCACAAACATCAGGGAAGGCATTTTTGCAGGGGCACGGACTGAGACTCAGTGCTGGGCAGAGAACATTTACGGAGGAGGTCTGACTTGGGAGGCTGTGGTCGAGGTGGTCAAAGTGAGTCCTTTCCTTTCACATCTTCTGAAGTCAACACAGCTATGTGCATGACTTCCCTCACTGCCTTAAAAAAACAAGGCAAGTTTCTAGCCCTTGGTGGTACGAAATGAAGCTTGAAGCCATAAGCCTCTGTGGCTCGAAACAGTAAACAAATCAATGCTACATGCACAACAAATAGAAGTAGTACTTTGTATTTTAAGTGCCATCTTCAGGACCTGACTATTGATTTTCTGACTCTCTAGAGTAGGTGTTGCTGCTTAACCACTCGGTAGCAATCCAGCTGGTTCTAGGTAGCTAAATTCCTCAGGCACCACCACTGCACAGCCCCTGAACTGCACAGAAGTGCTCTTTACTTCCTGACAGAGAGAGCACAAGGGACACAGAGGAAGGTGCAATCCCACCTACAATATTCAGAGCATTCTTGATGCCTCTGCAGGGTTTTGAAAGCTCATGATCATCCTGAAGAAGTGTTCTTAACTCTTAAAAGACAGTGCTGGACCACGCACAAACTACTTTTAGACACAAAGCTCTATCATGAAATCATCCCAAAACAGCTCAAAGCAGCCCAGTTCTCACTGAGCTGGTTTGAAATCAAGGGGGTCTTTTTAATTCAAGCTGTTCCGATGAAGAGGAATGGCAAAGGCAACGGGACATCTTCCTCATTGATATTTTCCAACAATTTCCTTTTAACCTCAAACGTTCCAGAAAACATTTAGCAAGTAATAACACTGCATCTAGTACACTCCAAGCAGAATGTTTTAACTTTTGCCAAATTAGTGAGGCAAGAAGTGTCCATATCAGGCCTTTTCCCAGGCAGAGACTACTCTAGCTCCTTAATGAATCACTGGAGTGGAAGCACAAAGTGCCATTAGCTTTCGAAGGGTGATTATCACAAACAGCAAATCATACCTCCAGCACTTGTCACCTGTCATTTTCTATCAAGAAAATCCTGTGTCCAAATTAATACAAGGCCCGGAGAAAGTGAACAAGAGCAGATGTAAGAACAGCCTGCGTGACTGCTTTTGTGATTTCTCTATCAAGTCTGCCGGGAAGAGAGCACGTTGGGAGAGCCTGTGCAATGCTCTTGGTATGAGTGCGCTAATGTTCTCAGCTAAGTGTGCCTTTGGGATACGTGTTATTTGGGGCACAGACTGCTTTGAAGCATATCGACAGCAGCCCTGCCTGCTCTGCGGGGAGGTCATCACAGGCGTCCCAGGGCGGGCTCTCCACACTGCAAGGAAAACCTCACTAGGAGTGGAGAGGAGATGAATGCTCAGCTGCCTGGTCTGTCAGTGGTTTGCGTATCAGTTGTTACCTTTTATTCTTTTCCCATAGATATGATGGGGTTAACAGGGCAACATAAAGCAATACTACAGTGAGGGCTCATTTAAGGTACTTCTGTGCCCCCAAGACAGAATTAGATCCACAAGGGCGGCCTTAGCATAACTCCTGCCGTTACCTGTGACTGCTAACTCAGATAAGAACCAACATACGTGACAGCACCCAGCGGTAAAAGTATCAGTTCACAACCAGGACTCTTGTTTTGCTGTTCTCTTCTCCTCTGAGTAAAGTGTATTCTGGATTGAACATGGAGGTGGAAGCAGCAGGTCTGAGTGCGGGAAGTGTTAAGGGAGAACAGAAGAAAGGGGAGTATCATGTACCAGCAAACAGAAAAGGGGTGCAGCACAAGCAACACCATAGGGAAAAAAAATACACAACAACAAACAAATGAAAAGTTAGGGACCAAACCAGTTATTGCTGTAAATCCTCATACCACCATTAAAATACATGTGCATCAGTACCAAGGGATCAGTTTGAGCTGGCCGTGGAAAATGTTCTGCTATTCCTGACAAGTGGCTCATCACTGGGAAATGACACAAGGCTTCTGTCAGGAAGCTAACCCCGTCTTAAAAGGTGCTGGTGGACTTTCCTTCCACAGCGGAGACGTCACCAGGATAATCCACCAAGACCTATAGCCCAAACTCCGCAGTCCCAGTCTTCGGAGTTAATAAAAGAGCAGTTGTTTATGCACAGCTTCCATATCTGCTGCCAGAGGAATGGCGAGCATCACGAGCAAGCCGCTATAAATAGCCTGCACACCCCAGGCTATGTCTCATCTCCGTATTTCAGTCGCGGGGGCACGTAGGTGAGCCTCTCCCGGCCCGCTCCGCTCGACGCTCTCCCCCCTGAAGTTTCGGGGTGCCGCCACAAAAGCACCGCGACGGCTTCGAGCCCCCCCAGTCCCTCCCCCGGCTGCGGCTGCGCCTCCCCCGCCCGCTTCACCCCCAGCGCAGCCGGGGGCTGGCAGCACCCCGCGCCCGTCCCCAGCTCCCCCACACACACCCCCCCCCATCCCCGCAACCCAGCTCCAAGCGCGACCCCGGCCCCCCTCGGCTCGGCCCCGCCGGACCTACCCAGGGACATGTCAATCTCCTCGGCTCCCGGCTGCGGCCCCGCCGCGGGGCTGGGGCTCGGGCCCGGTTGCGGCCCGGCCGCCTCCATGGGCTCGGAAGGCGCAGCGCCGCCGCCCCGCTCCTCGCAGTGCGCCTGCCCGGAATGTGGCGGCACCCGCCGGCGGCACCCTGCCCGCGGCTCCCGGGCCGCCCCGGCCCTCCGCCAGCCGCCCTCTCCAGGCCCTCCGCCAGCAACCCCCCCCCCCCGCCTCCCCCCTCCCGGCCCGGCCGCTTCCTCGCCCGCTTCTCCCGGCCCTGCAGCCGGGCCTGCCCGGGCGCTCTGCCCCCTCCGACC
This sequence comes from Anser cygnoides, assembly GCF_040182565.1. Classification (NCBI taxonomy): domain Eukaryota; kingdom Metazoa; phylum Chordata; class Aves; order Anseriformes; family Anatidae; genus Anser; species Anser cygnoides. The sequence goes on along the minus strand of NC_089885.1, from coordinate 12,635,290 downwards.
CCCTGCAGTCATCCTCGCGGCATCCCCCGCTTGGTCCCGGGAGGCTTTTGTGCAGCGCCGTGCCTCCAGCTCGCCGCCGGGCAGCGTGCCCCAGCCTCTGTGCTGGCGCTTTTCCTCTTCTCCTCCCGAACCCTTCTCCTCTGGGGTTTATGCCAGAAGGGGGATCTTCGGAAAGGCATCGGTCATTTCTGAGTGATGGAGGAGAAAGAATGTCTTTGCTTCATTTTGAAAACTAGAAAGGCAAGGTAACTCGAGAAGGGGAGGCACCCGTGGCTTGTATTCAGGAGTGAAGCTTTTTGTCTGTATTTGTGAGCTCGGGGAGCAAGCACCCATTTGGGACCGGGCCCTGAGCGCCCCCGGACCACTCACAGACGTCCAGTTCTTCGGGGGATCTTTCAGTCTCTAGGTCACGTCGGTTGTGGCACTGGTGCTGTCCTGCTCCTTGAAAATCAGCTAAACTGTCTTCCTCTACTTTTAGTTGGATAAAACTAAACCAAAGTGCTACCACTTTGGGGGAGAACAATCCCTCCTCTTCCCAGGGGTTAGCAGTATCATAAGCAAAGATCATATTTTTCTAAAGTCCCTATACAAGTGCTCTGAGATAACCTTCCACACTGCATACATAATAAAGGCCAAAGTCTCAGAACTAAGTCTGCACATTCCATGTTTTCGAGACATTTTCCGTAACGGACAGCTTGCACTTCAAATAGGGAGAGAAATTTCTACATGCAAACAAATCAGGGCAAAGATTGCCTTCTGGTATGTGTAGAGCTCTTAGCAAGATCAAGTACTTGTGAAAGTGCTCGTTTAGGGAATTGTCCTTTTATAAAAGAAAAGAACAGAGACGCCAACAAATAACCTTAGCTGTCTTTTGCACTGACACTGCAGGACGACCATGGAAGTATTTAAATGCAAAATGTTAGGAGGCTAAGGTTGCGATACCCAATCTGTGATTCTCTTGATGTACAAGGTTTCCGGCGGGTACTGCTGCTGCTCTTTGGGGAGCCCCGGCTCTAATGCCCCCTAGTCCAGGAGCTTTCCCTTCAAAGGGACCCATTAGCAATTTCCCAGCAATTTAGAGAAGTCAGGGAAGCTGCAACTGCTGGGGCAGGAGTGGAAGTATACACATAAACCTGGTCTTCAGCAGTGGGCTTGGAGAGGTGGGCTATAGCAGTGTCATCTTCTGGCACCCAACAAGGGTGTTTGGGAACGGCTCTGGGAGGTGTCCCGGAGTCTGCTGTGAAGCAGGAATTTCCAAGGACCTGCAAGAGAAGGACCGCAGGAGCAGGCTGGAGTCTCCACTGAGTACAGGTGAGACACGGATTATATGGCCCAGGTTTCTGCACTGGTAGGAAGCTAGAGTTGGTCCACAGTGAGGCCAGTGTAATGAAAAGCATTGTCACCTTCTGCAAAATCATGTTTAATTATATTGTCAGAGTATCTAAAAGCAACAGCTGAGAGATTTCCAATAGTGTCTTCATTTTATCATTTTTAGTGAAATAAATAAGAGACAAAACAAGACAAAAGCAGAGTTTTAGAAATACTGAAAGCAACTTAGTAAATAGGAGGCATTTTCAAATGACAGTTTTTTTATTGAACCACAATAAAGCAATTTCTCCTTCACTAGATGATAAATTTTATTACCTATTTTTCTCTAAGCCACATAGGATTAAAGGCAGTGATAAAATCTTTACGAGCCGTATTTCTGCATCTGGGAAGTATGAGCTGATACACACTGTTCTCTCAGCTGCCAGTCTGTGGCCTCTTAATGTCTTGGCAAGTGTCCCATTTGCTTTGTATGTCTAAGCACTGCCGTCAACCCAGTTCTGTGTAATTTCTCACATTAGCAGTGTAGGTGTTACATGCTGGACTTGGTGAAAAGGCCCTAAGAGCCAGAACCTCTTTAGAAGCACAATCCCCCTGCCCTGCATAACACTGCAAGTATCTAGCAGACAAACTTGACCCTGCATCCTAAGTAAGGAATTTCAGGAATGTGGCTTTTTAAAGGTTAAAGTGGCGTTATTAAAACAAAACAAAAAAACACTTTGCTACATTTCCCTCTAGAACTCTTTTGCATTGACTAAATCATGCTGTAGCAACCAGCTGTCAAGCTAAGCCCTTGGAGCAAACTGGGGCAGAGATTTCTGCTAAAGGTGCCAGGTACTCCCCTCACTGAAGGCACATGCATAATGAACTTTTTCAGGAAAAACAAGTGTTATTTTAGGGCAATGAGCATTTCAATTTATCAAGTGCTCCTTTTGTCACATAGCCAAACCCTAAGGAACCCTAAAAGGCTTTTAGCTAAAACAAATAAAAATAGAAGTCAGTGGGAGAAGAGAACACATGCTAGCATCCAAAGACTTGTATTATCTGAAATATTTTCTCAGTCTCTTGGTAGATTTACTGAATCTTCTACATGCTAAAGAACTTGTGGTGATCTGTTGTTGTCATAAATCTTATGCCTTGATATAAAAATATGTATTTAAAATTAATCCTGACCACTTTGTTATTATTAGGGGTGCCTCATCTTGCAGTTACTTAATACCAGAAATATGACTGTTCACTTTCAGCGAAACAGACCCAAAACTATACGATGCATTAGGAAATAAATGAAGGGTTTTTCTTGAGAAGTAGGTCAGAGTGGTTGTAGGAACACACGTCAAGGAAGCGTTTAGCATCTGCATACATACATTTGTATCTGCTGGCATGGAAGCACTCCACCGTATATCAGAATTGCTCAAAGCATAAATAGCTGCTTATCTCAGTGGGCCAGGAGTCCGCTCAGGTATTTTTGTGATATTTCGTATTTTGCCCACAAGGGGGAGTGTTGAGGCCTTTTAATTGGTGGGAGCTCCACGAGAGTAATTCAGCAGTTAATGAGGAGCGCTGGTATCCGTACAGCTTCATTAGCTTGCTCCGGAATCGGTGCACCGCCATCAAAGAGCTTATGTTTTATTGTTAGATGCTGAACGTGGCCTTTTAACCATGTGCTGCTACTTGAAAAATCATCTTGAGAAGATGGAAGAGAACAAAACTGTTCTACAGGCTTACTGAGAATACAAGCCTCCTCATCATGCTGATTTTTCCCTTCATTAACCACTCCTAGAATGTGAGCTACTTTGATGATAGTACTTCAGCTTTTATGCAGAACTTATTAGTGGATGTAATAAGGTGGTTGAGGTGCATATATCATCACGTTCTGCTCAGTGAAAACAACTGTTCACTGACGGGTCATCCACTTCTTGTTAACAGTTAATGAAGAGCTCCATGATTTGCTTCTTAATGCATTTAGCAGTTGCAGTCTGGGTACTGTAAGACTGCAAGGGATTTAGGGAAGGATTTTTTTTCTCTGTACATATGTGGATTAGAAAATGAGATATCAGCCTGGTACATGCAGAACTACTCTTACTAAACCCATTAGCTATACCTCTGGAATATGCAGAACATCCTTAAAATCATCCCATGAAAAGTATGTTTGGAGCTGGAGGCCTACAGGATGATGTCACACCAAAACAATTGTATTAAAGCACACTCCAGTTGATCATCTCGTGTCCAGTTATCTAGGACAAGGTCACAACAGTTACTTCCTATCTTAGACAGTCTGTCGTGTGATAGAGATGTGAGTTGTGAAATGCATGGCATACTTGATTAAAGATAACTGCAATAGCATGGGCTTGGACTCAACCCACACATGTGCAGGATGACAGGGGACTTGGTAGCTCCAGTGCAATCTGTATCCAACCGACTTACATCCCAGTAAAGGGAGATTCACTGCTAGACCATGCAGCTTTTTTGCTGGTTGCTTTGTTGCTGGTTGTGTAAGAGCAGTTTTAGTTCATGTTGCTTCTCAGAGGCTCTTGATTTAGAGTAAACTTTCAATGAAAGGTATGTATTTCAAATTTTGCCAATAAACAAGCAAGGAAAGTATGTTATTGCATGGCAAACACATTATTCAAAATAAATAAAATATAATAATAATTTTAAAATCCTTCTAGAAATCACACTAGAATGACCAGCTAAGGATAAAAAAGATAAAAGACCTCTGCGGCACCATGAGAAGATATTTCCAGTGTGTGTAATTGGAATAAGTGGTACTTGGAATTACATCTTTGAGGGTAGGAGCTGCCCTCCCCGCTGCCTTCAAGAATGTGTTCTCTGGTGCTCAGTGAAGCATTGCTAGCTGTACAAATAATCAGATGCTCCCAATGGAAAGGGTACTAGGAACCTTCTCATTAATGGATCTGCTGTTTTATTGTGGTCTATACAAAAGACTTTTAAGAATAGATATTGCTCACCAAAGCAAGCAGATGGAATCCCGCTTGCTTTTCTATTGAAGCATCAGATACTGTAGTATTTTGAGTTATCTCTAGCTCTTTCAAAGTGATGTTTCAGATAAATCACCACCCTTTAGCACTGACAGCGTGCTATTCTTGACCTATTTGGTTTGCTTGCTTTGCTTTTAAAGTGGGCCAAATGATACCATTTTAGTATGAGTCTTGAATCTGGTTATTTGGAGATTATTTGAACTCCCTGTGTGAGGTTGTGGACATTTGCAGGTCTTGAAGAAGAAAAGCAGTATCAATTAGGAACAGACCATACACTGGCATGCAAAGTAAGTGAGAAGAAATTGAAGAGTAATCAAGGAGATGGCAGAAGGATCATGTGAGTGCTGAAATAACTGTGAATGTGTTATCTCAGTACCTCACATGTAGGAGGACTGAGGCTACTCATAAGGAAACATAGTAAGAACATTATGGAAGCTCTGGTGTTTAATTGCTTAAAGCACGGAAGTCTTTAAAGACTGCAAAGAAAGGTCAGTGCTGACATCTTAGGAGGACTTTGTTTCTCACTGCAAAAGGCAATCCAGACTGACAAAGATCTGCTTTGTATTCAGCTCAAGTCTTTACTCAGGAATGCTGAGATCTTTGGGGGTGTCTACTCACGGCAGTCCCTGCAGCTGCTACTCGGCTTGAGGTGCCCAGAGCTCGTGCCGCTTGTGCCAGGCAGCAGAGGTCTGCAAGTCCAGGGGAAGTGCTGGGGGGCATTACACCTCGTTACACCCCCGGGCAGTGTCACTGCTTTGTTGCAGTGCTTTGATGCTCTTGTCACATGCACTTGCTCAGGCCACTGACCTGACCTGGGGCACAGCCTGCAGGACAGAGGGGGATGTTATGAAGGTACGTGAGAGATAAGGGACTCCACTCTTGCTTTCCCTACACTACTTTCATAATCAGTTTTGTACCAGCATTTCCAATCTAGATGACCCTGTCTAGCTTTCTCCAGAAGGCAGCGCTCAGGGTAAATGTGGAGCTGTGAGCAATGATGCTGAGCAGTGGTCAGAAGAGGTGTGGGTGCAGCACAGCAGGCTGGCCACACAGCTCTTGCACTTCTTCTGAGCGTGGCTGGGCCTAGTCATACCCAGAACAAGATCACTGCAAGACTTTTGAATAACCACATCTTGCAACACATGTTGAAAGTTAGGTAGATCAAAGCCTTATCTAGATCTCATTCCTCTAGGGCACTAACAGTACCTCTCAATGTTTGTTGATATCATATCTTTTATGAGTTTATGAGTTTTTATCTCATCTAGAGCGGATGTGGGTAACCACAAAGACTTTCAAAGTGGAAGCTATACATGGAAGTGGGGGATTTTCGGTGGTTTTCAGTCTCCTGAAACATAGACGCTGTCTGTGGTACGGTAGTGAGAAAATAGGTTTGTCTAGTGCAGTCTCACTACAACATCCACCTCTTCCTGTTTTCATTTTAGCTGCCTTATTAAACAAGAAAATGCTATCATCTCTGTTTTATAGAAGAAACTGGCACAGCTATGACTTACTACTCATTATGGCAAGAAGTTTGGTTTCGGGAGCCTTCTGCCACTAAACTAGTGACTCTGGTTTATCTTATTACTGGTTCTTAATGAAATAAGAAAGGGCACCGGGGTGGGCGTGTAGAAGAACTGTTGAAAGATTATAAAAGAAAATACAAATAAAATGAACTAGACTGCAGCATTCCAGACATCTGTTCTGATTGTGTGGCTACTTGCGTTGATAAATGGTCATAAAAGTAAATCTGCACATATCTATATCATAGGAGCATGCAATCATTTCCCAAGTTTCTGCCTGAATAAGTGATAATTTGCTCAAGACAGAACTTGCAAATTGGGAATTTTTTGTTAGCTGTTAGGAAAAAGTCTCAGTTGTGGTTTCTGGCCTGTTTTGTTGGACACTTTAATGCATTTAAAGGAGTGAGCAAGTGCCTGAAGAACCTCAGTGAGTTTGGTGTGCTTCTCAGTAGGAACACCTGCAGACACAGTGAATACTGTGTTAAAGATAAAAAGGCCCCTCATATGCGAGAACTCCAGCATAACTAAATGGTGATTCGAGTTCTCTGACGATTTGTCAGACCCATCTCTTCAAAATGAGCTGTCCCGTTTCCTCTGTCTGACATCGCAGAGATCAGTTAGGCTTTAAATAGCAGGCAGCTGTGTGATGTGGCTAAAAGGGAGGACAGCAGAGCGGCGAATCTGAGCTGGCCCTGTGCCAAACCATCCGCTTTGCAAACTCAGAGCAGCTATTTCTAACATTTAGTTGCTGGGGCTGGCTCCTGGCTGATGCTCCGCGTCTCTCCTGCCAACTGCAGCGCAGAGCCACTGCACCTCCTGCTCCACGTCTGCAGGCAAAACCATCAAACACACTTGGCCCACCATCAGCCTGTGGGTCTGTCAACCTCCACCCTCTCCGGTTGGAAACCCAGCCGAGGGCAGCAGTCAGCAGTGTTTCTGCACATTTGTCTGACTTTCCTGCTGTGAACCCAGGGGATGATTTGCTTTTTCAGGACAAGAGCAGAGGCTCATCGCGGGCAGACTCATGGGTAGATACTCATATGTAAGATTTAATCCTACGCTCCACAAAAGCATCCACACGCTCCACAAAAGCTAAATGAAGCAGACAGACACAATATTTGCAGGTGACAATGGGAACCCTTCCCCCGCCACACATTAATTTTGCACAGTGGCCTCTTTTGCTGGAAAGCCAATCTATTTGCAGTGACACAGGGATCCCAAAATCTGTACAATCTTGCACCAAAGGATTAAATCCTTCACTCTTCAGTACCTTCTTACTGATCCTGGCTAATTCAGTTCATCTGAATTTCGGCCAGATACCGCCCACAGAATATTACAGGGCTGTTCCTCCTTTGACTAATAATGGCTCAGCTGTCTCTCATTGACATATTGCTGACTGAAGGCTATAGTCTCTTCCATTCTGCTTATAAGAGGAATTTCCCTTAGATCCCCAAATTAGTCATGATGCATGCATGCATGAAAAAAAATCCATTTAAGGACCTGCAGGAGGATCAAAGCATAAAAACTGATTCTGCTTATCAAACCCATAGCAAATGCATTAAAATGCGGGTCTCTGAGCCTTTCTTTACCATTTCTTAATGATGACTCTAGAGTAATTTCTGACAGATAAATATGCAGCACGTAGTGAGTGCAGATCACATGGTAATCCAGCTAATTAACCTCCCAGAGTGTTCCAGCAATCGGGCAGCACCTCATTAACGGAGCACGGCCCAGGACGTGGTGGCCAGCTCATTTAGGCTTCTCCCCTCTGCTTCCCCATTTTGAGGTAGGGGTGTTACCGGCCTTGAGGCTCGCATAAGCACTCCCTAACCCCCTGGGGGCCACAACCCGCCCCCCTTTGTTCTGCCACACCAATTCCTCGCTGATTTTTATTTTATTTTCATTTTTTCTGCATTTTTTTTCCACGCCACTCGGTGGCCGTGCAGTTACGGACAGCCGCGCCTCCTTGCTGGCTTTCCCCGCAGAGGCTCGGCCCGGCCCGGCCGCGCCTGGCTGGGACTCCTCTTTAACCGCAGGGCGCCATCGGTGACCGCCGGTGCCACAGATACGACCGGCGCCAAACGGCTCCCGGTACCGAAAGGGCTCCCGGTACCGAAAGCAGCCGGCCTGCCGTGCTGACCGGGTCAGGGACACGGCGCAGCCCCCGCGCCGTGGCCGCCACAGGCCCCTCCAGCCCCGTTGCCCGCCCGGAAACCCGGAGCCGGCCCCGCCGCGGCCCCGCGGGCGGCGGCCCCCGGAGCCCCCCCCCGCCCCGCGTGCTGCCGCCGCCACTCGCCCCGCCCCCTCGGCGCGCGCGCGGCCCCTCATTGGCGAGCACCGCCCCGGGGAGCCACGCCCCTTCCCTCTTCGCCGCCGCGGATTGGCGAGGACGGACGAGGAGCGCGGAGAGGCCACGCCCCCTCGCCAGCCGCCCCCCCCCCCCCCGTCTCCCTCCCGCGGCCCCCCCTCCCTTTCCTTCTGCCCCCTGCGGGCCCGGCGGCGCCTGCGCAGTGGCGTGGCGGCGGCGGGCGGCCCCGCTGTTGTTATTGTGGGGCTGGGCTGCGCCGCGGGAAGATGGCGGCCGGGCAGGGGGGCGGCGGCAACGGGAACGGCAACGGGAACGGCAACGGGCCGGGGGGGCTGGGGATCCCCGCTCACCTCACGCTCTCCTTCTCGGCCGGGCCGCACTGGGGCGCGGCCACCCTGCCGCAGCCGCACACGGTGCGCAGCCTGGACCGGGCCCTGGAGGAGGCGGGCAGCTCGGGCATCCTCTGCCTCAGCGGGAGGAAGCTCCGCGACTTCCCCGGCAGCGGCTACGACCTCAGCGACACCACGCAAGCAGGTGGGGGGGGGGGTGGGGGGGAACGGCGGCGGGGGGCCGGCTCCTGCCGCGGGGCGGGTGTGGGGTGAGGTGTGTGGGGGGGGCGTCCCCGTCGTGGCGGCGGGGAGCGGCCTGCGGGGGAGGGGGGGGGCGGGGGGAGCTGGGGGGGTCCCGCTGCGGGCGCTGCGAGCCCCGTGCCCGGGGCGGCTCGGGCCGCGCACCCCGCGGGGCGCCCGGCTGGAGGAGCCGGCCTGCAGGCAGGGCTCTCAGGTGAGGCGAACTCGGAGGCGTTTCCCTACGAGCCGCGCGGAGAAGCAGAGCTGCGCCTTTTTTTCCGCGGAGGTTTTGTCAGGTTTTGGCTCGTCGCTGATGCGCTCCTGGGTTTATTCGCTGCTGGAGCGCTTGCCGAGAACGCATCCTTTTCGAATAACGTACCAGAACAAAATACAAATGGGAGGTCTGTCATCTTTTGTTCGGAAATAGCAGCGGCTTTCCAAAACGTCGTCGAGGCGAATCAATTCGTTGCGTGTTTTTGTTTATTTTGTGGGTTTGCTTTCCCCATCGGTTATGAATAGCTGGCTTATTGTTTTGAATAGGAGACTGCCTATTGTGGCCCCTTATCCATCTCTGACAGTCCTGTACTCCTGCTCTACCAAATACTCATTCTGTTGGTCTTTGTTGTGGGCTGCAGTTTGTGCAGAGTTAAATAACGACGTACTTGTTCTCCTGTGATATATTAGGTTGCATAGGGTGTAAAATTTGTGAAGGGCTGATTTATAAAGTCCAATTCCTGTATCCGGTACCAAGCTTGCTAATGATTTGTGGGATATTAATTTCTTTTTTTTTTTTTCCCCCTCTGGCACATGTGATGCATCCCTACGTGCAGTGCAGAATAGGGATAGGTAAAAGCGTGTTATGTCATAATGGAAGCACTACATTAAATTAAAAACAATTGTTATTTCATGGAACCTGTTTCCATGTAATAGCATAAAAATTTATGCAGCAACATAGTAGACCGATTCACTGTATGAATATTCAATAGCTAAAGCTTTAAAATCAGACATTGTATGTAGGGAATATTATTTAAATGAATTTTTATGTAACCTGAAGCAGGTGCATCAAGGATCCATATTTTGTTTACTTATTAATTCAAATTGTAACTGTGTTTAATTTTTAGCTTTGTTTTGAATTCCATCACATTTGAGTAAAAGCTGTCTACAGTGCTATTATCTTTCTTTTCAAATGTAGTAGGGCCCAGTTACCACCATCAGGATTCGACCTGCATCATGAAAGATGTTGTGTGAAAATGTTTAAAGGCAGTCTCTGACAAAAACAGCCGTAGTGCTTTTTGTTCTAAAAGCACTTATTTAAATACTTGATATGTGTCTATGCAAAAACATTCTCCTAACAATGATGATTTATTATAGTACTTATTTATGAATTAATGCCATGGAATATGAACTTTAGAGGTCTTTCAAAAACTTGATCATAAACAAAAGATTTGTAGTCCTTATTTTGACATTATCTGTGGACTTTTTTTTTTTTTGATGAGTGGGTAAATGGTGTTCTGCTGGTGAATATCTATGGCATCCTTTACAGTGTCAGTATGGCATAGAGCTTTTGATGTAGGATCAACTACTACCTCATAGTCATTTGTTTATTGGCATTTTTCTCACGGTTATTGCTGTTTCGTGCTACGATATACCCATGAATAAGGTTATAGATATATGCAGAAACATGGGGAATAGGGACCTTGGGTCAAAAAGATTTGCTGTGTTTCACTTTCAGTTCTAAGTTGGTGACTCTCTGAAATTCGGTTCTGTGATACTTGAAGCAAACACTTAAAAAAAAAAAAGTATATAATATCTCTCATGTACAAACCTAGCTACAAACAATTTCTTTGCCATATCATAAGCCTTAATGCAGTAGGTTCTGCAGTGTCACTGTAAATCCAGAATATTCTGCCTTAGCATCAGTAAAATCAACCCTAGAAATAACTTCCTGTTGCTGAAGTGAAAACACTACAGTTTTATATGTATACATGCACGCACACTTCTTAAAGCACAACTGCTGTTATCATCAAAAATACCCTTGGAGGTGTGGGTTTTTTTTTTTTTTTGAGGCTTGGCCATATTTTATATCTAACTTATGTAATGGTTTGCCAGTACATAATTGGCAAATAATAGAATACATTTTGGGCATCTTAATTCATGTGACAAAGCTTACTGCTGAACTAAAAGCATATAAACAGTATCTGGCTGGTTAGCTCTGACCTTATGTTTGTCATATCTTTTGTTAACTGTGAATTTGCATTGCAGCTCTTTGGCAAAAAACACTTCTATTTTCTGGTTTGCCAGAATTTTTCATCTGGCTGTTCAAACAAGTCTTGTGCAGCTGTTAAATGAACTTCTTGGGGAAAAAAAAAATCAGTTGCAAGATATCAAGAGGTGTATGAATATTCCAATCACTTTATTAACGTGTGTAATTTTGCTTCTTGCTGTGTGAGCAACATTAAGCCCCTGGCAGTTAAGTAATTGAGTAATCACATCAATGTAATCACTGTCTGCTTAGCTGAAGAGATGTGTTTTCTGTTCTGTTTTTTCTTGTAGTTAGGTTCCTGTGCTATACGGCCATCCTGACCCAAGTCAACAGATGCCTTCAGAAATTTCCTTATTTTTTTTTGTGAGCAGTTCTTAAAACACAAATTTAGTAAATATGAAAGGTAATGGACTGAAAGAAAAAATTTATTTGCTCTGTGTGGATATACTGGTGCCATCAGGCTTGCTTGTGACTTTGTCACAAGAAACTTGAGACCCCGTTTTTAATTTTAAGGGAACCTCCGAGTGATTATGAGTAGTTGAGTGATTGCCTCTTATATTAACCTGAAATTTCTCCTTTGTTACCGCCTGCTGCCTTTTCATGTAGCTGAGGAGTAACACCAGCATATTCCAAGTCTGACTTGAGAATGAGCCCTCCTGTCATTGTTAATAACAATTTCACTACCACGGGCCAAGTTCCCACACTGTGATTCCTGCGTGGGTCTGCTGGGGGTATGGTGTGAGGGGAATCATGCTTCTTTATGATGCCATTGCATATGCTAAGGGCATGACTGTTGGTTTTTTTACCTTACAAGGGCCAAAAATATGATGTATGTAGTGATTTGTGCAATTGCAAGTTTAAAAGCAGTAACGTTTATAGCTTAATGTTCAATGTGAATTACATGAAAATGTTATTTGTACTACTCTTCTGCTGCCTGAATGAATAAAGTTATTTTTGTTGGTGGTACCAACCTTGACTCAGGTGACAGCGAGTGATTGAATAGGAACAGCAAATCCAATTTTCAGCTGAAGAAACACATATGACGTATATTGTAAGTCTAGATTACATTCTAGAACTCGAACATCTTGAGAAATGTGGTTCTTCAGTAATGACCTCTTCACATTTGAATGGAAACAAACAGGTTATAGGAGACTTTTTGGAGTGGTGTTCATGTTCAGAAATGTATCAGATGCAAAAGCTGAAAGTGACACAGCAGTGTCTTTGCTTTTTTTTTAGATTTTTTTTGTTGTTGTTTGTGAAAAGTGTCTTCTCATGTGACTTGTGAAGATTTCTTGGAGCTGACTCAAAAGTGTATACTCATTTTCCTGGCAAGGCTGACACTTAATGCTAGAACATGTCCTTAGCAAAAAAAATAACAAGGACTGTTTGAAGGCTAAAATTTCACAGACAATACAGAGTTACTCAATATTTTTTATTTGTGGTAAAGGTTCTCCTTGACACTGTGGAGAGACTTCCAAATTTCCTGGTTTTCTGTGGCTGTCCATGGTCTTCTCCAATGGCTCTTGACGTTCTTCGAATGGACCTGGGATTTTTTTATTACAGAACCAAGGCCTTTCTTGCTTGGGCAGATATGATTATTACTGATACGTTCCCAAGTGCTTGAAGGCTTCTGTTTGACTGGTGAGCCAATGTATAACTTCTCAACAAAGATGAGTAGTACATGGCTTAAAGGAACTCTGCATCACAGGCCTGTTCATAGCCTGCTAGCCAGCAGATGTAACTTACGCAATGAGCAAATCCCTGGCCATCTGTTTGTTAAAACATGCATCTACTTAAATTTGTCACTTTATCATTTTGTTTCAGCAGGTGGTGCCAATATGTAGTGGACAGGAACTTGTATTAAAGGCTGGAAGGCTACTTTGATTTCAAAGCCAGTGTACTGGATCTCAATTCCTCCTCCCCAGCAGAAGTCACCTGTGATAGACAACCATTGGTCTGTTCCGGATACAGAAAAATGTATTTCCCATGGAAGAATTGTGGTTCAATCTGAGGGGATGCCCTTTTGGTTAAGGCCCTAATGTAATAGAATATATATATTTTAAAAAGGATATTAGGATATTATTTAGTAGTGCTGTTTGACAAGCCAGGAATGATGAATCTGTAAAGTACGGTTTCTCATTGCCTGAACAGCCTTTCCTCTGGGCTTTTTGAGTATCTTTAATTATGCGGTCATGTATGGTTTCTTCCTGTGTAGCTTTCACTGCACAGGCTGTGTAACTAAAATTAGTGATGTGGATACCCATAGAGCAGGTATTTTCTAGCTCTTGAATTGTTGGATGTAGAACCCAAACACTGCTTCCTATCTCTTGTTATTGTCTTTTTCACAGAATTAAAAGCTATTCTGCACACTGCCAAATGCCCAATTAAAAAAAAAAAAAAAAAAAGCTGCTTATAGCAACCCATCGCTTTGGGAGTGTTTTTCTTTCTTTTAAACTTCTCAAAGAAGAAGCACAAGCAGAGGAATGTAAAATACAGAAGCAATATGACAAGGTTGTTAGCTCCTACCTAATGTGGAGCAGCCCCGAGCTAAAATTTTTGGTAGTGTTTTGTCAGGAGAAACATGGTCATGTTACCACAGTCCGGTACCTTGTGTTTCACTTCTTAGTTTATTAAGAGACATTGCATGTGTTAGGAAACAGATTAAATGATCGAATGTGTACCAGAAGCTGTTGAACTGGCCAAAGTAATTACGTTTTTCATTTGTGTCTAGCTATTAATAGGGGACATATTGGTGGCTTCCTCTTGTACTTTTCTGAATGTGCTCAGAAGTCCTGAGTTTCTCACCTACGCACGTTGCAATTTTGTGACTGTGTAAAGGCTAAAATGTACTCTTTGTCCTTTCAGTTTCAAAATCTTGTGCCTATTATTCCCCTTACTGTCAAACTACAGTTGTTTGAATTGTGAAGGGTTTTCTTTCTCTTTTCTAATCTTTGGCCTAGTAAGTACTTGAGAATAGGTACTGGTCTCAATTTATGTGCAGTCTCTGATCCTTCACTGTTGTATATAGGAAAAACATTTTTCTACTATATAAACTGAACTGTATTGATACCAAAGGTCTATCTAGTCCAGTATTCTTTATTGAAATAGTATTTTTTTAACTCTTTAATTGATAACTTTATTTGCAGCCCAATGTTTTTCTTGAAAATGATGCAAATGGATTTTGTGCCCTCAGTTTTCTATTCCAGGCTCATGAAATCTCTGTATAATCTCTTATACTGAAAAATTCTCACACATGTACTTATATCCTCTGTTGTACCCTTTATTTTTTGAGATAAGCCAGGAACTGCATGCAATATCAAGATACGTGTATTGAAGGAAAACTCCATTCTCTGCTCCTAGCATTATTTTGTGCCTTTGGCTTGAGTTATCATTTAAAAAAAAATAAATAGAGTAATATGGCTGCATCACTGTCAGCTTTACAACTTCAGCATATTCACTTATGAGTTAGTAGAATCATAGAATATCCTGAGTTGGAAGGGACCCACAAGGATCATCGAGTCCAACTGCTGGCACCACACAGGTCTGCCCAAAAACTCAGACCATGTGACTTAAGTGCGCAGTCCAAACCCTTCTTAAACTCCGACAGGCTTGGTGCTGTGACTACGTCCCTGGGGAGCCTGTTCCAGTGCACGACACCCCTCTCAGTGAAGAACCTCTTCCTGATGATATCTAGCCTGAATCTCCCCTGCCTCAGCTTGACACCATTCCCTCGGGTCCCACTGCTTGCCACTAAAGAGAATAGATCAGCACCTACCCCTCCACTCCCCCTCATGAGGAAGCTGTAGATCCCCCGATGAGGTTTCCCTTCAGCCTCCTCTTCTCCAGGCTGAACAGGCCCAGTGACCTCAGCTGCTGCTCATACGTCTTCCCCTCTAGGCCCTTCACCATCTTAGTAGCCCTTCTCTGGACACTTTCCAACAGTTTCACATCCTTTTTGTACTGTGGTGCCCAGAACTGCACACAGTACTCGGGGTGAGGCCGCACCAGCGCAGAGTAGAGCGGGACAATCCCTTCCCTCGACTGACTAGCAATGCCGTGCTTGACGCCCCCCAGGATGCGGTTGGCCCTCCTGGCTGCCAGGGCACGCTGCTGGCTCACATTCAGCTTGCTGTCAACCACAACCCCCAGATCCCTCTCTGCAGGGCTGCTCTCCAGCGTCTCATTACCCAGTCTGTACGTATAGCCAGGGTTGCCCCATCCCAGGTGCAGGACCCGGTGTTGCTCTTGTTAAACTTCATGGGGTTGGTGATCGCCCAGCTCTCCGATCTGTCCAGATCTCTCTGCAAGGCCTTTCCACCCTCAACAGAGTCCACAACTCCTCCAAGTTCAGTATAGTCAGCAAATTTGCTCAGAACACCTTCTAGTCCTACATCCAAATCGTTTATAAAAACACTGAAGAGGACTGGCGCTAAAATGGAGCCTTGGGGGACCCCACTGGTGACCGGCTGTCAGCCAGATGTGGCCCCATTTACCACAACCCTTTGAGCCCTGCCCGTCAGCCAATTGCTCACCCATCGTATGATGTTTTTGGCTAGCTGTGTGCTGGACGTTTTGTCCAGTAGGATCCTACGGGAAACTGTGTCAAAAGCTTTACTGAAATCCAGAAATATCACATCAGCTGGTTTCCCTTGATTGGCTAGATGTAATTCAACATATTGAAGCTAGAGAAGGATATGAAAGTGAAATCATCACAAAATCATGCCTAAGACAAATAGAAACAAGACTGGACACTGAGAAGCAGAACTAGCTGTATAAGTAATTCAGCTGAAAATGCAGTGTGTGTGAAGCTACTGCAATATTAATCATGAAGTGAAGATGAAGTGGCAAGTAACATAAGTTTATTTAAGTATGAAAATTCTAAATGTATGGTTTGTAAAGTAGATCCTTCTGGGCAGGGACTTTAAAAACTATTTCTTTAAGTGATCTTTTGCTCCTATAGAAACGAAGTGATTTGCTATTCCTACACATTCATTCCATGCTGAGATTAGAAAGGCTTGTACTAGAAAGCCAGAAAGGCTTTTAAAGTTTAATTGGTTATGAGGGAGCTTTTCTAGATACAGGTTTTAAAGTTAATATTACAGGTGTTTTGGAATTAAATTTCAATTATGGTGATGTCATATTAAAAATCATTTGGCAGATCTTTTAGATGAATTAAATATATATATATAAAAAATAATCTTTAAGAGCCTAATTTTTTGAAAATAAAACAGTCAACCTCAATGTTAAATACTCAGGCTTAACTTCATAACGACTGGTATCCATGTGTCTACTGCTTTAAAAAAAAAAAACAACAAAAACAATTGTGCCACTGCTTCCCATTTGTGGGAAGATCGTGCTGCGGAGTGTGACTCCTAGTGTTTGTGACTTTATACAAAGTGCTCACTGGGATCGAGCCACTTCTGATTTTTTTTTTGTCTGATCTTTATCATTTTATTATGTCAGTTAAAATAGGTATCAACCACAAAGATTAGATGAAGACACACTATGCTTCTATTTGACTTCAGAGTATACACACCTGGAAAAAATCAATTTAAATGTTATTACATACACTTGTAACAGTAGATTGTAAATGTATTTAAATTTGCTTGTAACAGGGAAGGTATGCTGATAGGTTTAATTTCCCGAGAGATAAAGTGTCTAGCAGGTACGTCAGAGTTTCTTTATTGTGCGTAAGAGTTGATAGATGTTCAGTTTAAGTATAGTCCTTTACAATAGCTCTTAATCTAGGAGAACAAACGTTTTATTTGGATATGAAATGCATAAAGTTATGTACAAAAATAATTTTCCTGTAATTCTTCAGCATTTTTTTGCCAGTAAATTCTTTTAAAAAAATAAAATTGTTTTGCAGCTGAAGTGGTTGTTTATATGCAGTCATTCTAAATTCTGACACATTTAATTGTTCTGTGATTAATTTTGCAACCTACGTTGAGAGTTCTGATCTTAGTTATTTAATTACCCAGGGTTCTTTTTTTGAATTTTCAAAGGGAAATTGTAAAAAATTTCTATGTTTAACAACTGCAGTTGCGCATTAGTGTTAAGATTTGAACTCTTAACTTGTGAGTGTGCTGTATAGTGTTTGAGGAGAATGATAGAGAGCCTGCCTTCTGATCTAAGTTTGGCAAGCTTAAGAGCTCATTTCTTTTAAGGTTCCTGAAAATGAGGAGGAATCAGTACTTTCAGAAACCTTGTTTTGTACATTGTTTAAATTTTAATGGCAAGTGCTAGGTAGCTTATGCAAAGGACTTCTCATCAGAATCCTTGAGAAAAATACTCTTTAGTAGTCTCTCTTCTCTTTCTCCCACCAGATCTAGCTTTCAGGTTCTGACTAAGTTATCTTTTGTTTTCCCTCATGCCTGTACTAGCTAATGGCATAGGAGCACAGTACTTAAAACACAGAGGAGTGTTCACTTTCATTTTGTCAAACAGGACACAGGATACTAATTTTTTAAGGCAGACTTAACACCCACCCTAACCATTTAGCGCCATTTTTGAAAGCTCCAAGTAAAGGCTGCTTTTAGATTAATGCTGCCATCAAAATTCATGATTGGCACAATTATTAGGTTCCTCTATAGGATGCAGGTCTGTATTTAGGCACTTGTTTTTTTAGATGCATCTTTGTTTCATTATGGTAGTAAAGAGGAAGACTGACATTTGAAATACCCAAACAGTACTAAGAGTGTTACATTTGTATAATACAAACAATCAACAATTTTAAATCCAGTAATTAACTATGTTTAAAGAGCTCTTCATGGTCATCAAGAGCAGTCATGTGCTTAGAATAAGTCCAGTTAGGTCAGGTTGCTCAGGGTCTTGTCCAGTTGAGTTTTGAGAATCTCTGGTGATATTTCTGTCTTGTGAAATGTGTTTTCTGGATTATCCTGGAAGCCTATGTTAATTTCAGTCCAACTGAAGAAAACATTCTTACTTGATTAAATTAGTTTGTTCCTGCTAAGTGCCATTTCTGTGGTTAGTAGTGAAAATCAGATCTTTTATTTCCTTAGTTTCTCACCAAACTTGACAAGGAGTCTTGAGATTCTATTATTGAGGTTCTAGTAGAGTGAAACATACATTTTTCTTCCTTTTTTTTTTTTTGTGACTTTTTTTACTTGTGACTTCACTATTGGGCTTTGGTTTAAGGTCGGTAAATTCAAATCTTACCTTTGAATATCTGCTGACTCATTAATCCATTTTTCCATAATCCTGGAGGATTAAAACAAGGTAGAAAATGAGTATTCTTAGTGATAACATTGAAGACAAACGATATACTTAAATGTAGTTATTTAGTACCGGAATGTCACAACAAAAACTGACAGCTCTGGTTTGCTAGTAAACAACCAGTATATATACTATTTCCATGGGTTTTGTTATATTTTCACTTCTCAAAACAGGATCACTAAAATGAGCAGGTGAAAAAATGTATTACAAGCGTGTTGGTGTTCTAAACTGTTTTCTTCTGATGCTTGTAAGCTCTTAGGGCTTTGAGGTCTTCGTCAGCTTGGTGCTGGCAGAATATTAAAATGAAGGATGATATTTTCAGATGCAGATAATTTGAGTTTAATGTTAGCTCATCAGTGTTTCTTTTTAATAACATTTCTGAGCATCTGCATTTAATTATTCCCAGTAAAGAAGATGGCAAGACTAAAGATAATGTGGAAATACGGCTTTTGTGGTATTGCAAACGTACCTGAACAGGAGAGGCGCAGACTTGGAACATTTTCACGTCTCTGATACCTCAAAAGTGACATGTGAAAACAGGAATATGGACTAAGGTTACTGAATAAAGTGTGTCATAAGTCCAATTCAGTACAAATACACAGTTGTGATGGGAATGACAGGATGACAGATTGTTGGTGACTTAAACTCAACAAAATCTCATGGTGATAAGCTAATTTACAGCATTGGAGTAGTGTATATAATAAGAAGTCTACTTGAACTTGGAATCAGAGGGGGAGGAGCTGTACATGTTTTGAAACAATTATACAAATTGTAATTCTGTCATAGGTTAGAAACTGAGTGGTGGTATTGAGGATTCAGGAACTAGAGTTTAAGTAGCACAAAGAGAACTAGTGAGTACAGGGAGATTTCTCCCTAGCTAAAGGACTAGGGTACCCCTATTTTGAGTTGGTTTAGAAGCCTTAAATATCTACTAGCCTTGATTTGCATGCTACTATTTCATTATAAACCCTCATTTAAAATTTGTTTTCTATCAGCATGTTTTTTCTTTCTAACCTTTTTTTTTCTGACGTAGTAGTGAAATCGTGTAACATGCATTGTCTCACGCCATCAAACAGAATTCAGGAAGATAAGACTAACTTGGCATACTGTTTTTAAGGTTATAAAAACAGGAAGAAAAATGTTATAGCTCTGCTAATAGTCAGAGTCTTCTGTCTTAAAGTAGTTCTCCCTACCTATAAAGAGCAAACAAAAAATCAACGAATGGTTAATAACCTTTCAGTTTCAAATACTAATTTGAAGTATGGTTATATCCTCTTTAATTCGATGTGCGTCTTTGAGAAAGGACAGTGGAATTTCACCTACTTAGTACTTCCAGAGGCAGCAGCTTTGTCTACCAGCTGATAAGCTGTAGAAGATACTGCTGCCTGTTGCTGATAACCATGCAATTGATCCATGCTTGAGTTTGTAGCATCTGTAATTATCACGTATTGCTGTACTTTCACTATATTTGCTTTGGACATCATTCCACTTTGGCAGTGATGCTTAAAGCTGGTTGAGCTTTTTCGATCCGGTTGAGCCTTTTCTTTCACGTGTTGTTGGCCCTGTTTTGGTCCTATGCTGTACTTGCAATGCATCCATGAGAACAGGGTCTGTTTGAGATCCAGGAGAAAGGTGGGATACTTGCATGGCAGAAGAACAGTTGGTAGGATGTGCAATCATAGGGTGGTTTTGGAGTGTTACATGAAGTTGCATGAACTTGCCTGCTTGTATTTCTTCGGTCAAGTAAATTAATAATCACTGTGTGAAATGTAATTACACTTTTTAATGCTGTTATTGTTTGATGTAAATGCTAGCATGACAGTATTTGGGTTGGAAGGTGACAGTTTTGTGGACATGGAAAAAATTTTGACCTCTGGGAATCACCATATGCAGGTGTTTCTGCAGTGTTTTTTTCCTTTCCAGGATCATATTGCATCTGAGAGACTAATAATAAATTGTACCCATGTTCCATGTGTTGATCTCCAAACCATGTTTAGATCAACTAAAAGTATATCTTTAGGATCAGGTCTTGCACAGTGTGGTATGTGTTTTTTTTGTTTGTTTTCTTTTGTTTTTTTTTTCGCTTAGACCATACTAAAGCATTACCAGAAAAAATGGATAGGATGGATAGGAAAATTTTTACATATTGCTAGTTAGTAGAGCAGATCTGTCACCTTTTTTTCTTTTATCTTTGTGTTTACCTTTGTGATTTCACTTCTAAATAAAATTTTGGATCTCTGAGGAGGGGAAAAAGAGCAAACAGAACATCATGAATCATCATTTTTGATGAAAATACTGTCACACTGAGATGAAGTTCAAGTGTAAATTTCTCAGCTAATCTTTGCATGAGATGCATGCTGAATTTGAAATACAAAGTTTGAACATAAATATGATTGCACTGGATCAAATAAAAGTCCCGTCTGTTCTAGCAGCATGCCTGTGGTGGTAACTGATACTGAATGCTTAGAGAAAAGTGCAAGAACAAGGCAAACATGATGTTAATTCTCTTTGGCTGCCTTACTGCAGTTTAAATGTAATCTGAAAGTGGCATTTTTTTTTCTTCCTTCTGATCATGACTTAAACTTGTGAGATACATTCTTACATCTAATGGCTTCCTCTCCAAACTAGCTTTTTTCTCAAACTCTTCTGTTCTGAACTTCTAATATACTGATTTTAAATGGTCTCTGTACAGTACGTAAAGACTTAACTTCTGCTTCTTTTTGAAGAGCTAACTTCTTCATATTTTCGTAGTTCCCCTTTCAAATGTAACCTTTGTAATGTTGTACTTCTCACTTCTGTTTCTGTAGAGATAGTGAATCAAAATACCCTGTGATTCATAAGCGATCATTGATAGTGTCTTTATTTTGGTTTTCACATAACACCCCCCAATTTAATGTTTTCCCATCTAAACCGGTTAAGCAAAGAATTCCTTTTTCTCACTTCTAGAGGGGTTGTCACCTTAAATTGTGTGCAATTCTGTACTTAGCAGCTTTTCTTGCTTCTTCAGTCTATTAACCCATGTAAAACCATTCTTGTTTAAAGTGCCAGCAAGCTGCTTCAGTTTTAATTTAGGATATCTGTCCTTTCATCCACTAGCCTGCGCTAGTGTGTGGAGTTACTCTGCCACAGGTGCACATCTTTGCATTTGCCTTTACTAAACCAGAAGAGGTGTGTGCTAGCTGAGGTCACTCTGGCTGGCCTCCCAACCATCCAGCGTGTGAGTTGCCCCTTCTCTCCCTCCATCTCGGGGGTGTTCATGTGTTTAGAGCAGATTGCATCTGCTACAATCTAAACAGTACCAAATCTAAAGTTGACTGACCCCTGAGAAATGCCACTGGCAGTTAGTTGGTTTGCTGGTTCAAGCTGTTAAGCTCTCTTCTTTGAGCCTGACAGTGACTTTTAGCCACTTTTCCAGTCACTTTCTAGTCCACTTCTTCGGTTTAGTGGAACGAAAGAAACTGTTCTGCTGATGATACGATGGGAGCTAAGCAGAAACAGTTATTTTTTGCAAGTTCTTAAAAACTAAGAACTAAAGCCTGAAATAGCAAGAGGTCTGCATTGCTGCTTTGTTAAAAGACTCTGTTCAGCATTTTTGAGAAACCACATCCTTTGGAACTATCCTAACTTGGGAACCAGAGTTACGTTCAAAAAAACTAGATGTTCTTTCTAAAGTAAATCTCTATTGCTTTCAAGAAGATAGTTACATGAACTTTAATGACACAGGTTTTGACAGTTAACTGATAATTTCCAGGATTCAAGGTCATATTCCACTTGAAATTTTTTAGGCTAATAGAAGAGGGACAAACAATATTTTGTTTCCTTTTAGGCATTCTTAATTATTAGTAATACCTCATTAAATTCCTGTCATTTTTCTATTTTCTGTTTAAGTTCATATCAAATAACACTATTTTAGTATTTTAAGTCTTTTTGGTAAATTAATTATATGCTGTAGCATCTGGTAAAACTGAATTATTTTACGCTTACTTTATGCCTTAATTTTTAGGAGCATGAGAAGAATAACAGTGTGTATTTTAATCTTATTGCATGAAATTTTTGACTTTAAGGATTTTTTTTTTCCTTTTGCTTCTAGATCTTTCAAAGAATAGATTTACCGAAATTCCTCCTGACGTCTGGCTGTTTGCACCACTGGAAACTTTAAATTTGTATCATAACTGCATCAAATCCATTCCGGAATCTATAAAAAATCTACAGATGCTTACCTACCTTAACATTAGGTGAGTAATGCTTTTCATTTTTCATCTTTATATAGTTCGCGTGATTGGAAAGGTGACATCCTACTTCTTTGTGACATAAAGTGCCCTTTTGCCCACATTTTTGCTCAGGTAGATAAAAATTGCTCTGTTTGCCATATGCTTGGTGTTTTAGAGCCAGCAGTTCTTGTTGCTTCCTTTACGGAAAGGAACTGACTACATTACGAAATTTCAGTCAATATGCTGCAGTAGCTGACATTAAGGAGAGTTTAGGAAATTTTCTTTGTTTTTAACGTTATGCTGACAGACTGTTTTTTACTGTTTTTAACAGTAAATGTTAGTAATGTCAGTCTGTCAGCATAACATTTTACTGCCTTTAACAGTCAGATGGACACAGGTCTGTCATTAGTAACTGGAGCCACAGTAGTTGTGGCAAGGTGCAAGATGAGCGGTACCTCTCCATTAAAATAGGGGTGTCAGTGCACAGGGCTTCGAGATTGTGAGTTAGAATTTCCTTTGATACTTGTTTTTGTTTATGGTTGCATTTGCCAGTGGTGGTTATTACTTCTTTTAGCAGATTTCTCTGTATATTTTAGCATTAGAAAGTTCAGTTATAGTACATTCTCATTTATTCAAATGAAATGAGGACCTAAACTATACATGTGTGACAGAGGCTGTGTCTAGTAAGGAATTTATGATGGAGTTTATAGCTTAAATTTAGGTGAAATTGTGGGAAGAAGGTGGAGAATATCTCCTGGAGTAGGAGAAAAGTTGTACAATGTGCATATGAGACTTACCATCAGGCTTAAAGAGAGTATTATGATTTAGTCTTGCTTGTTCGTTTTTCTTTCTTTCAAGTCGAAATCTTTTATCAACATTGCCAAAATACCTGTTTGATCTTCCACTTAAAGTTCTGGTTGTCAGTAATAATAAGCTGGTCTCCATTCCAGAAGAAATAGGAAAGTTGAGAGATCTAATGGAGCTGGTAAGTATAACTATGAACTAATATATTAAGTAAACTTGAACTGTAAGGAGTTTATTTACAGTGTGAGAAAAATACTAATAACTATTTTTTAAATACAGGAATTCAAAATTAATTCAGTCTTTCATTCAATGATTTCAAATTACAGACAAAATATATGCGGTTGAGTTTCAAAAATGGGAATAAACACAAATCAGCATGTTAGGTTAAATTTCATCTTAAGTTGTTCATAAATAGAAATACTTTTCAGATTACTTCATTTGAATCCCTGTTAAAATGATGGATTTTTTTTTTTTTTGCTTTACAGTAATCATGGTTCTATTTATTTTTCTTGGATCTTCAGGAATCTTTTAGCTGGAGAGTTCAACTCTGTTTACTCCGTACTTAGTAAAAGTTACACCATTCCATCATTGTTGTCCTGTTTTGTATTTCACACACACACACACACACCCATCATTTCTGCTTTTCCATTATTTTGGTTTGGTTGAATAGAATGATTTGTGGTATTCACAGTTCAGGTATGTGGCAACACAATTTTATTCTGTGGCGTACTGAGGTTTTGTGTTTTTGTCATCCTTTGTTTCCTTTGTACTTCTTAATATTCCGGGCTTTTTTGAGCATTGCTCCATGTTAAGCTCATGTTTTGGAGAACTGTGCACAATTATTCACATATCTGGCACTTGGATTACTGTTTTTTCAGTATTTACAATTTCTTTGGTCATTGCAAGTAAGCCATATCCTATTTCCAGAGCAGGTGTAAATGCTCCGGAGATGTCTTAGAGCTCAGAAATTAGGTCATGTTAAAAGAGAACGTTTATTTTTTAAATTTACAGGTAGTATGAGATTCTGAATGTTCGTGAGGCTTTTCTAGTGTCTTCTACTCTTCTCTTTGAGAAATTCTATATGCTTGCTTCAGTGTTATAGGACTTCAAGGTGGGATTCACTGCTGTTGTTTACAGAAAGTGAATATTTTTCAGAATTATTGTTATGGTGTTTTTGGCTTATTTTTTCATAATTGTCACACCAAGAATGCATGCTTGATGACAGATTCTGGACATGCCAGAGAGTTTCATTCCATTACCTGTATCATACCTCTTTAGAACACAGAACAAGGAGTTTATATAAATGTTTAAAAAGTTGACGACCAAGCCACATGCTAGAAAGATGGTTTTAAGAAAGGCATTCCACCTCTTTATTGAGTCAGAAATAGAAAAGGTTAGACACTGGTTTTTATTTATATCAATGTGATTGTTGATTCAGTATGGACCAAAACTCAACTACTGGCAGAAGTAGCTGTACTCTGTGCTCATTTGATGTAGCATTGTCACCCTCTAGTGCTTGAATCCAAAAAAGTTGGTGAGCCTGCTATTACACTTAGTAAATTTTTAGTTGCATTGGTTCAAGGTTTTTAAGGAAGGAGAAGGATTTTTATGAAAGAAGCAAAATGTAAATCATCTGCAGTAACACAAGAAGTTTGTAGCTGACATGGGAAATACACCCAGATCTTCTGTTTCCTGGGGTACAGTTTAAATCTCAAAATCAGTCTTTTGTTATTTCTTTAACCTTTTGAATTGAGTTCCTGAAACGTGAATCACTAATGAAGAAACAGTGAGATCTGCTGTGGTGGTATTTCCCTTTGTGGAAAAAGCAAAGGATTTTTTTTTATTTTTTTTTAAATAATTTGTTTTATAGCAGCTCTGATAGCAGTTTTCTTTTGTTTAATTTCATTTAAAGTGTTCAGTTAATTTATTCATTATATTTTACCTAGGATGTCAGCTGTAATGAACTTCAGGTTCTTCCTCAGCAAATAGGAAAACTGCAGTCACTTAGAGAATTAAACATAAGAAGAAATAATCTCCATATGTTGCCAGATGGTAAGCTGTTCATCATCATTTTTTTGATGTAGGTAAATTAGGTAAAGTGTTAATTAGATACATTATTCTTTTTTTTTTTTTCCCCAATACAGAGTTAGGAGACCTTCCCTTGGTAAAGCTGGATTTTTCTTGTAATAAAATCACAGAAATTCCAATTTGTTACAGAAAGTTACGTCACTTACAAGTAATAGTTTTGGATAACAATCCAATGCAGATACCACCAGCACAGGTTAGTATGAAAACATTCTGCTTCAGTAATTTGTGTTAGGATCTTAAGAAAGAGGAAGCTGTTCTAAGTTAATACCAACCAAGTTTTCATTTTTTAGCTGTATTTCTGCTAGTGGGAAGTTGTAAGCACAAGCTAATCAGTGTAGGAAGTATTTTTTGGGGTGCATTTTCAAAAGACATGCTATGTAATTAAATATTTTTTGTTTCCAGATATGCTTAAAGGGTAAAGTACATATATTTAAATTCCTCAGCATTCAGGCATGCCTCAGAATAGATAAAAAACCAGATTCCTTGGATCTTCCATCACTGGGTAAACGAATCCCTTCCCAGCCACTCACAGACAGGTGAGTAATGGATTTTTTTTTTAAATGGTGTTTTTTAATTATTTTTCTTAGCATTTACTATGAAGCGATCCTTGGGATGTAAGAAAGAATGTCTTTATTACAGTTTAATAGATGTAACTTCAATGGTTTGCTTATTCTTTAGAAGTTATAGTATTTACTTTTTAAGGTCATTTTACTGGAGTCTAAATTGGCTCATCCAAGTAGCTGTGAAAAATTTTGATTTTACTCAGTTAAGATTTGGACATCAGGGCAAAGATATATTTTAAATTTATTTATTGGAATACTCATTTTTTATTTCCCAAACAGGTATGTCAAAACAATTAACTTACATTCTCATAAATATGCTGAATATAGAGTTAGTCTGCTGGATGGAAAGTCTGCCTTCTGAATATGTATTTAGGGAAGCTGTAACTTAAATATCAGTGAAATGCTGAGGATTTTTTGATTGGATTGCTCTTGAGGTCAAAAAGTACAGTATACTTTTTTTGGACATCTGTACTATATACCTCTTGAGTAATTAATTAAATGGGAGTGCTCTTGTATTTTCTGTGTTCAGTTGACTTGCCATTAATGACTGTATGAAACAATATTCTTTTTGTCTATTTGCCTAAAATGCTGTGTGCTACTTGTGGCACTCATTGGGCTCAAGGCCAAAGGAAAGATTAAAATTGTTAATAAAGCTTACACAGAACACTTTGAACCATCAGATTCAGTCCATGGTGTCAGGCAACTGTGCCACTAGGGCATCAGTCCACAGTGTCCATGGAATGCTTCTAAATGCTTGTAGAAGCTGTGGTCCGCAACTGCTTCCTGGAAGCCTGTGCTGCTTAAGACCTACAACTAAAACGTATTGCAAAAGGAACAAGGTCAAGGGTATTATCACTGTTCATCACCTTTGTAGTAGTGAGAATTGTCTAATTAAACTTTACAGATAATCTTGATTAAAAGCCATGCTTCAGTGTACAGTTAGAAAAACACACCCTGCTCATGCTGATGGCTTTCAGTCTTTAGAAGGCATACATTTGGACAGAATATTACATAGATATTAATGCAGGTTTAAACCTATATGACTGTCTAATAGGAAATATATTTGCTACTAATATAATCCATGCCTACCATTAGAATTAAAAGAATTGCTTTTAACAGCAATAGCTAAATTCTCCAAAAAATACTTTTGAATGAAATAAAACAATTCTGAAATTGCATGGATGTGGAAAGTATGATAATTGTTCTTTCCTCCTTTAATTTTTTGAGACTCTTTTTCTTTCTTAAACTCTTGTAGATTAAAAATTTGTTCTTTACACATGCGGTGTTGTGCAAAAATTCTGTATAGGCAACTGTAGATGGGTATATAGAATCTATATATTTTAAAGGATGTTTATTTTCCTTTAGCAAAGTTAAGCTGGTTTCTTTATTCCTTTTTTTTTATTATTATTTTTATTTTATTAAGCAGCATAGAGGACTTTTATCCCAATAAAAATCACGGACCAGACTCTGGCATTGGAAGTGATAATGGGGATAAAAGATTGTCCACAACAGAAGTAAGTATTTTTTTTGCTGCTGATTTTGTCTAACTTGTTTTATAGATTTTTTTCCTTTTCTCCTTTGTCTAAATTAAGAAATGTTTAACTAAGTTGCAGTTAACATCCTTTGAAATCTGTACAGATGAGTTTAAACCATTAGACTGACAATATCAGACACATAAATTATGTATTGTTTTGACTTTTCTGGTTACGTTTCATTCCTGTCCAAATCTTACACATTTTCAAAACTGAATTCTTATCTAAACAATTGTTTGGATCTTTTCGTGTATAATGTGTGTAATCATGTTGGCCACGTGACAAAACTTACTTAATGTTTGCTTTAGTTACTAGTAAAAAGAATATAGTTAGGAAAATTAAAATACATTTTATCTAAACTTAGTAACTAAGGAAACTATGACATATGTTAATTAAACCTGAGTTTTGTATATCTTAATAATCTCTTGTTTAAATTTTAAAAAGAACGTCTGGATGATCTGCTAGGTCTAAAGTCATAAAAATTCTCACAAATTATCTATTTGTAGAAATCTAGATTAAGCAGCTGTAAATAAATGATGTCAATACTGAATAGTGAGAGCAGTATATATATATATTTATTTTTAGAAAGAATCATTGCAAATGCAGAGTGATTGAATTGAAAACTGTACAACAAGGAATATTACAAGTGTTTAAGTGAATTCTAAATGATGGGAAGTGAAGCTGTGATTTTTTTTTTCAGTAGTCTTACTACTTGGAAGCTTTAGATAGGGAAGTACTTAAGTGCAGATTTATTAGCCCACTGACCAGAATTGGACTAGAGCTCTTTGAACAAAATACTGTATTTCAAAGGAAACTGAAACAATTACTTTAAAAAACAAAAACACCGAAAAAAAAAAAACATGAGTTGATTTTTTTCTGCCTTGGGAGCCATTCCTCATAATAGGGTCTGTTGTATTTGTGATTTATTAGCAAATCATATAATAATGTGATCTATATGCAAGTTCTGTATTAAATATGACTGTCTTTGCAGCCATCTGATGATGATACAATCAGCCTTCACTCCCAGGTATCAGAATCAACAAGAGAACAGACATTGAGGAATGACAATCATGTAATGGGAAGTAAACTCGATCCACAGAAAGGTAATATCTGTTGTGCATCTGTCCTTTTAGGTAACGGAATTGCTTTTTCAAAGGAAATCTAATTTAAGAAAACTGCACAAAATTATATCATGGCATATTGGAATTTTGTTTTTATCATTTCAGAAAACAATGTAATAAAATAATAAATAGAGAAAGGAAGAAAAATATTTCTTTAGATGAAGAAAGGAGACATGATTTAATTGTATTATCTTTATCTGTCATTTTTCATACATACTTCTGACTCTGAGGAGTAATGTTTGGTTGAGACAGCTGTTAATATTATCTTTTCTCTTCCTTATCAATCCTCACTAGACCAGGAGGTGTATGATTACATTGATCCAAATGCAGAAGAGGGAGCTGTTCCTGAGCAAGGAGATGTGCAGATCGGACCATTGCTGTCCTATATCAAGGTAGCATAGATTGATTTAAAAACAAACAAAAAACACACACTAATTCAGCAGGCTTTTTTTTCCTCATCTCAAGTCTAATTTTATTTTTCATCCTGTGTAAGGAACGGGGAAAACATCCTGAAAAATCCCAAAAGATAGAACAGAATGAGGACTGGGCAGATGAAAAACGGTAAATCTTTTCAGTCTTTTTTGGGAAGGGTGGTTTTGCTTTTAAACACCATCGAGGAAAGAAGTCTTGTTGACCAGAGTTCTCCTTCTTGGACAAAAAAATGAGCATATTGGAAGAGCTTCTTACTTCTTGTCCAAGCAAGTTTCAATGTCTTGCTTTGCTGAAGTCAGGCAAGTCACTAATGTTTAATTTTTCAGACTTCAGAAGGAACAGTCGTTGGCTGAAGAAGATGATGAAATCAAAGAAGTGACTGACTTGAGAAAAATAGCAGCTCAGTTACTGCAGCAAGAACAAAAACACAGGTATTAAAAATAATAGTTAACTTGTGTCACAATTAATGTGTTCTTTAGCCTGTCTTATACCCAAAAGCTCTTCATTTGGAGAACATTTTGGTCCAGTTGATGAGATGAAGCAATAGACCTATTCTGTGTTTCTTTTCGTAAAATTGCTATCTAGAGAAGCTACGATACACCTTTTATAGAGAGGAAGAGATGAATGTGAAATTCTCTCGTTTTTTTTTTTTGAATTAAGTACCTTAAGCATGGTCAATGCTTATATAAGTAGATTATAGTTGACATTAAAATGACTTTGTCTTAGTTTGTGTGGTTTTAGAGAACCTACAAACAGTTTGTGTGCTACTGGTTATTTTTCTTAAAATACAAGGTAGTTCAGGTGATGCTTCCTCTGTTCAGCCACATATGAGATATGTTTCCTATTAACCGAAGGGGAAACTTGTTCAAATGTAATTCTGTCAAATGACTGTGTGTATATATATATAAATACAATAGTGCAAATGCATCCTGATGAGCTGCCTGACTTTCTTAACTTCATGTTGGCATTTCAACAGAACAGTTCTTGAAAATGATAAATAAAAAAAGAAGACTACTAAAGTAATGCAACAGAAAAAGCTAGCAACTGTCTTAGGAAGAGGAGGAGGGAATACCTGGAGTCGCATAGGAAGCGAGCAGGAAAGGATAGGAACTGTGTTGTCTCTGGTTCCTTTACCAAGCAGGCAGAATACCAGTGAGGTACATCAGAGACAGTAAGCTCTCTGCTGAAAGATGAAAGTGGTAGTAAATAGTCCATTCAACTACAGTAGATCATTACAGTGGTTTATTCTTCCACAGTCAGGGCTTCAGCTTCATACTAGCATAAGTACTCTTTTTGTACTCTTTTGAATTTCTATGCAATGATGAGATTCTATGCTGCTGTTTTTCTTTTAAGATAACTGCAATACACACAAAGCCTTTAGAGAAATTGATAATGTGAAATGCAGAGCTTTACAAATTCAACAGTGTTGTATAATACTTAAGTAGAACAGTAGAAATGTCTTAGGGGGGAAAGATGGAGTACGTTTTTCCCTGTAACTCCATATAGTGTACTTAAGAATTTGTTGGGAAGGAAAAAAATAAGAATGAAATCTTAATGCTAACATGTTTTTTTATTAACAAAACTATTAAAAAATGAGGAAAAATTCTGTATTTTTATTAAAAGATAAAAATATTTTCTTAATTCTGATAGCTATTTATATTGTGTGTGGGTTTTGTCTGGTTAGATTTAATATTTCTTGGTTATCTAATCATTTGAAATACCAAGCCACTCCTCTTCTGAAGTACTGCAACTTAAATTTTATTTTTGTTATACTTTGTTCTATCTCAATGCAGCAATCTTCTTAAAGGTTTTACTTTACGTATATAAAGAGCGATCTTGTTGGTCAAATTTTACTTCTTAGTTTAGCTTTAAAGCTTTCTTATGTATCTTTAAATATATGGGGACAAAATCACCTCTGAGATAAAACTGTAGTTATTTGCAATTAGTAAAATGTAGTTTAATCCTGATTTTGAATCCATAGTTTGTGGGTTTATAATTCCCTGCCACGAGCAATTCTGAATTGTACCAATTGTGCCATTTCTGAATTTGTGCAAAATATGTACAGCCTGAGTAAGCAGAATTCTCAAAGTGAGCATCATTAAATAATTTCTTACTAATCATATTTCTGTTCATTCAGTGTGTTTTCTTTTAATATTATGCAGTGTTTCTTTTCTTTTTGCTTGCTATGCTAATGACTTCCCTGTCCTTTCCCATCAACCTATCCTGCTTCCTTCTTCCGTCTTTGGCTTTGATGTACATGAAATATGAATGCAGACGAAGGCCATTAAGCTATAGAACTTCATTCAGTGAAAAACTCTTCCAGAGGACAAGGGCAGCAGGACGTGCATCAAGGTATAAAGTGTTTGTAGAGCTTCAGATTTCCTAAGATAAAATGTGGACGAAAGAAACAATTTGGGCCATTTTTTTTGAACAAAAGCAGAAAAAATGGATTGTCTCAGCCTAAGATTTTGTTACCAAAAAATAAATTGCAATGCACTTAATTTTATCTGAAACTAAATAATGTTTCAGGAAAATACTTAATTAGTCAGCTGTCCAAAGCACATTTAAATGGCTCCAAACTAGAAGATTATTTTCCTGTCCCTTTGGCATGCTTTATCTTCATTCTTTTTTTAAAATATGAAGTATTAAAATGTATTTAAAATCAT
The DNA here is from genome assembly GCF_040182565.1 of Anser cygnoides. NCBI lineage: Eukaryota > Metazoa > Chordata > Aves > Anseriformes > Anatidae > Anser > Anser cygnoides. The sequence goes on along the minus strand of NC_089885.1, from coordinate 12,603,652 downwards.
AGGAAAACTTTTATTATGATCTCAAACATAAATTATATAAATATTTCATAGAAGAAGTTTGGCTGAAGAACAGGTATGTTTGGCATTACTTTGGATAGGTTTTAGTAACACTTCGTTTAATGATCATGAAAGTCAAATAGCCTTTGTTGCATAGAATCACTGAATTTACACTAATGTCATTTTTGGTGAAAGCATTGCATCAAAGTGCTTAGGTGACTCAAATTTCTAGTTCTTTTAAGCACATTTTGTCTTAATGGCCATTTATTACTACAGTTTCTCGAATTTCTCATTATCTTCAGCTAAGAAGATAAGGATAGATTGAAATTCACTGTAAAAATGACTAAACTGGCTGTTTCATGATGTTTGATACGTCATAAGCTCTGAATATTAATTTTTTGTGAGACTTATTTCTGGCAATATTGTAATTTTATTCTGGAAAGTACATTTTGAAGTTGTTTATGAAGACAATATAGGGAGCATATGCTGCTGTCTGAATCATTTAGTTTTACAAGCTTAACTTGTCTTAATGCTATTAAATTGAGGTTCACACAGTCAGATTTAAACTGCAAGTGAGATAACTGAGCTCAAAGTTACGACAATATTCGGAAGTCTGAAAATCAATACGTCATTTAAAGTTCATTGTTTTACTGCCATATCTCATGATAATGAAATATAAAAAAGTGCCTACTGTATTTTACTGCCTTCCACTGAATTGCTGGTTTTCTTCTTGTTCTTCCTGATTCTTAATAATTTCTCTATATAATTCAATGTAAATATACTTTGATCTCAGTCCTGCACACTCTGAATTCAGCGTTGAAATGTAATGTTGATACTCGCAATAATTCACCATTAATCATTCCAGTTGCTGTTTAACATGAATCTCAATTGAAAATCTGTTCGTGATTGGTGTTGTATTTTAAACATTCATAATAAATACCTCATATCACCTTCCTGTGTGTGCACATACATGGCGTTTTTTCCAGATTAAAAAAAATAATAATAATAAATCTGAATCTATACTTAACTTTAGGCTTTTTTCACTTATTTAGTGTTAAGGAAAATGGAATTTACACTGGTTCATTAGACTTCACTTAGTTCTTAGCTTGCATTTTCTTACTCTTTTTCTCCATTTTCCAACTCTCCTTTTTTCCCCTGACTTTCCTTTGCACTGCCAGTCTTTCTTCCTCAGCTACCCTCTTACCTTTTTGTACTGACTGACTGATTTCTTGTGCTCAATCTGTTGTTTTCCTGTCTGCTTTAGTTTGACTATCTTGTCTCTTCTAATTTTAGTGAACAGTGAGGCCTGTTGGTATATATTTAATAAGGAAATATTAAAAATTAAAAATACATAATGAGGGAAGAGGAGACTTAATTTTGGTTTGGATTATGTGACCAAGTTTTACTTAAAAATCAGAACTTGAAATATTACAAGAGCTGAAAGCGATATTGCTGATTTGAATGGAAGCAGGATTGGGCTTGGATTTCATATATGTATATACACGCATATGTATTCCAGCTTTATGGAAAATGCCAGCTTAATCTTCAAACTTTTTTCTACAGGAAAAGTTATACTGTGAAAGTAATATATATTCAAAGAAAAAGATTTAACTACAGAGTTGTTGAATAAATATTTTTCTCTTTATAGGCTTCTTAATCATTCAGCTTCAGTAAGTGCAAGGAACAGGCCAAAGCAGCCAATGGAATCTGAAAAATGGTATTTATTTACTTCATCACAGCTTTCAATATTTTATTAAATCAGGTCTGATATTTATTTTATGTTGTTACTGCCGTCTTTTGTCCTAATGTTTTAATACAAGATGAATTTCAAGTTACACAAATTATCTGTTCCAAACCCAGTTTGGCTGTGAATCAGGTAGACAAAAGCCATAATTGCTGTTGGTGTTGCTGGAGAGTACTGGAGTGATAACTGCTCTCTACAGTTCTCTGCAGTTCAGGTACAGATCAGAAAAACTTTCATTGAAACAGAGAAGGGATACTGTGTAAATCTTTCAGTGTGATGCATCCTATTTTGGCTATCTTTTCTCCCTCTGGTAGCTGCGTTAGCTGCGTTATTAAGGGGTTGGTGGTGTATGTGTTCTGTGGTTATATGAACAGTACAGCAACTACTGTTCATTTGCATTTGGAGCTTGACAGTCCTCACAATATTGTTCCTGTTTTTTGGGATTCTGTCACCTGTTGTAGTGCACGGCACTGTCAAGCTTCATGTTACAGAATAATCCAGGAAAGGTTGTATTTACCTTTTGCTGTATCCTTCATGAAGCAAATAGTTCTGAGACTTTTTTTTCTTGGAAAATAAGCAACAACAACAAAAAACAATTCGAGCTTGTACACAAGATCAGATAAACGTTGCAAATTTTTTCTTGTTTTTATTGCGCTGTTATAGGGGAATTTCAGTCCCTCACTAACATATAAAGAGAATACAAAGGCTGCCATATCCCTGAAAAATTTACACTTATAGACCATGTCAGAGCTAATAGATACATACGTATCAAGAGCAGAACTAAATTATTTATTGTAGCATTTCCTGCAATTCTCAGTTGAATAGCATATCAAGCTAATGGACATGATTAGACAAATTTCCTATGCCTAACAGCTTTAAAAAATAGATTTATTGTTTTGAGGCAAACAATGAAGAACAAAGGAAAAGGAATACAAAGTAGCAGAAGCTAAGAAAAGAAGCTTCAATTTCTGTGCCTAGCTGCTTTCTGAATTTCTAGGATTTATCATAATTGCACACAGTGCTGTGTCATTACATTAAATCCCCAGCTGTTAGTCTTGGTATACTGCACAGCTTCTAAGCCTGTTTTCTACTTTAGTTGTCAGAATGTGAATGAAATGGTTGTTGGTATGTTGATAGAAGTGAATTTCACAGAAAGATTTAGTAAGTTTTGAAGTGACACCAAGTCTAAACTTTTCTGTTTTCCTGAGAACTGTAAATAAGCTCAGGCACTGTTCTTGTTCTAGAGTCTGTGAGATTTGGCCATTTTAGTATTCCATGTTAAAACGTTTCTCCTTTCCATTGTTAGTACAAGCTTCTACTTTGCTATAGAGAGCTAACAGTGAAATGAAGGTTGAGTCTTCTAAACACTGAAGAACAGGCATTTTGTCAGCTTTGAACAAATGTTTGGATGGTTGCTTTGAGAAACAAAACAGTGGAGGTGCATTTCTGAAGATCAATCCACATTGTTAAGAAAGGGCTATATCTGAATAAAGCATTGAATAAAGTAGTGTGGATGACACGTCGGCGTACTGTAGAGGAAGCTGAAGAACAATTTGAGGTTTTACTTGCATAGCTCATACTTTTTAGTCACATTGTGGACATGATTTACAGCTAGCCAAAAGAAATGTTGCAGAAAAGCTGCATGTTAAGTGATCACTTTTTTAATATTTTAAAGTAACTTGATCTTGAAGTACACAACAATGTAGTAATAAAATTTCATAATGTCTTTCATTTTAATTTTTAGTGTCTCAACAGATGAAGTCAATTCTCCAGTGTCTCCATACAGCTGGCAGGTAAGTATCTAAACGTAAAAGTGGTAATAGTTTTATTTGCTTTAAGTGGTTGTTTCTTGTGGAAAACCTCTGTGTTAATTTGTTTCGTTGCACACAGGGTTATTATATGTGTATAATTGTGGTGGAAAATAAAAAATAAATTCATAGACTTCAAGAGAATTTGACGTGTTATGTAATGCAAGCCTTTTTAAGAGGATGTGGTACTAGCTGTAAGATCTTGAGACAGACATAATTTTACTTTTTTTTTTGTATTTCTTTGCATATACATTTTTTGATTAACATAATAAAGGAAGCAGAAATAAAGAAAGAACATTCATCAGTTACTTAAAATTGCCAAAGGGCCTGATATTCTAATATGAGGAAATCTTTGGAAATACAGTTTTTCAGTGTTTTAGCCTTTTTGTGAAATGGCCCCTTCAGATTGTCTGCAGTCAGTTTTCATAGAATAGAAATACATATTCATTGTTGTTTTAATAATAAATCATAGAATGGCGTGGGTTGGAAGGGACCTTAAAGACCATCTAGCTCCAACAGCCCTGCCATGGGCAGGGATGCCACCCACCAGATCTGGTCACCCAGGGCCCTGTCCAACCTGGCCTCAAACACCTCCAGGGATGAGGCATCCACAACTTCTCTGGGCAACTTGTTCCAGTGCCTCAACACCCTCTGAGTGAAGAATTTCCTCATAACATCTAATCTAAATAACCCCTCTTGTAGTTTAAAACCATTCCCCCTTGTCCTATCGTTATCTGTCTGAGCAAAAAGTTGCTCTCCTTTTTTATAAGCCCTCTGTAAGTATTGAAAAGCTGTAATGAGGTCACCCCAGAGTCTTCTCCTCTTCAGGCTTAACAGCCGCAGCTCTCTCAGCTCTTCCTCTTAGGAGAGGTGCTCCAGCTCTCCGATCATCTTTTTGGCCCTCATCTGGACCGGCTCTAACAGGTCCACATCCTTCTTGTGCTGGGGGCACAGACATGGTTGCAGTACTCCAAGTGGGGCATCACAAGGGTAGAGTAGAGGGGGGCAATCTCCTTTAGCTGTCTCTGTCAAAGTACTGTAATCTTGTAGGTAAGAACACCATGCAAGTACTTTAAAAAAAAAAAAATCCTAGTCATCCTTCCTGTGTAGTGAATATTCAGATTGAGAAATTAGATGTGCTAGTGGCTAACCACACTTCTGACTGGCTCTTTGAAATTATTTATAGTAGCATTAGATGGCTTCCTAACGTACCTATGAATGTTAGGCTCAGTGCAGAAAAGGATGTTATTTTCTTAAGAATTATTTCACAGTTCATTTTTCCTGTATGAAATACATTTCAGAAGAAAGGAGCTAAGTGATTTCTAGCAGAATCACCATTAAGGTAACACTTCTGTGTCATAAAGTAAAATGAGAGAGGCCAAGAATTTATAAAGTGTAGTTTATAATAATTTGTGATAATGCATGCAAGGTGTATTTACCTTTTATGTAAAAGTACTTCTGAACTTTTCTAGCCACTGGAAAATCAGAAGGATTCAATGGATGAGCAGCATTGGCCAGAAACACAGCCAGTGATTTGGCAGAATGAAGAAAGGAGGAGAAGTAAACAAATTAGAAAAGAGTATTTCAAGGTAATGCAGGGTAGGGTGATGGTGGTGACTTTTTTGTCTTGGGTGCTTTGGGCTCTTTCTCCTTTGCAAGCAATGCAAATTTTTGAGAATGCAGGGAACTGTGTAATTAAGTAGGAGCAAGGAAATGTCATAGGTTGTACTGCTTTTAATTTTTATAGTTAAGCTGTAACTTTATTTGAATCTTTTGAGTTAAATAATATGTATAATGTATTATGTATGAATGTATAATAATAGGGTAATGTGAGAGTGCAGGAAAAGGAGGAGAAAAAAGTCCACTGAAGACTGTGTTTATTAATTATAAGAAAGTAATTTGCAGTTGTCATCTTGTAAAGCTAGAAACTAATCTTCAGTAATTGGTTCCTTCTCAGTTTGGATCCAGTTTGAAGGATTTTTTTTTTGTAGTCTAAGTCAGCATGTTTATAAGAATGATTTATGCATTTTGGTTCTCGCTGCATCAGTTTGCATATAAGAGGTTATTTTCTCTGTATTGATTTTGCTGTTTGCAGTGTGTATCATTGGTCACCAGATGTCACTGTCTGCTTGTGGTAGAACAGATAGGAAGTTAATGCAGCAGCATCAAATAAATTTTTTGTAGAAGAATAGAATAATTCTGACCAGTGCTAGGTTGAGGTAAAATTACATTTCAATTGTGAAATTAGTTTTTTGGATATATGCTAAATATCTTTATGAATCGCTAGGGAATTTAAAATAAATTCTCAGGAAAAAGAGAGCATGCCATATAACTGAGATATATTCTTGTGATTAAAGTAGCTATTAATTTAGCCCCCTCAAGGATTTAGGGGGTTGTATCTTAACTTGAATTCTTATGACCTTCTTTCCAATGTTTGCATCCTTAAATTAATTTCACTCTGCAGTCTTTGAGGGGAACAGGACAAACTTCTAAAACAGAATTCAGTCATTTGACTCGTTAAACTATACATGTTTAATGTGCTGTTTATACAGAAGATTTGCATCAGTGATTTCTCATCACTTTAAATCTGTGTTTAAATCCTAATACAGACTTCAGTTCTGAGCTTTGTGGTAGAAGCAGGTACCTGAAATCATATTTCTTACAACTATAGTCATGTCTTAGAAAGAAATTAAGCTGGTTTTACCAGTAACAAAAAATACTGTCTGAGAGTTCCATTTACAAAGATAAGGCAATAAGCAAATGTCTGTCTTCTATAGCAAACTTGGGAGGGGGGACACGACAGCAAATTCATATTGAGTCCATATTTTTTTGGCAAAAAAGCTCACTGAATAATCATGTCTGTACCGCCAAACATGAATGACTATCTTAAGAATACCTGCCAAGTTACTGCAACCGGTGTTATTAGAACAGGAATGATTTATTTAGCTCAGCATCCAGAAGTATTTATAGAGCATCTTTATTATACATTCTGTATATTTTTATTGTGAAATTGTACAGTGCACCAGAATGGTAGAAAAATGCTTGTGAGAATCAGAACTCCTTTTCTTGTAGAATGTCTTTGAAGCCTGTCTAGCAACTCAAATTTTTATTGTGCTAAATACGTTAACAAACAAACAAAAACCTTAACCATCTAAGACAATTTTATCAACCAAAATGCATTTTTGCTGGAGGAGTTTGTGGTTGCTTTGGATCCTAGTTCATCCAAGCTAAAATTCTGGATAGCACATCCACAAGAGAAAAGAAATTACTACATGCTAGCTTTGGTATGGTTAATTATGGTGGAGAAATCTGAACACGGAACTGTCAAAGGCCTGTATGAAGGCACAGAAAAATAATATTTGGCTTATGAGCTCCCAAATTAGTATATTCCCTTGTAAACATGTAGGAAATATTTCATTTCAGACATACAGGAAATATATCCCAGAAGCAAAATGCACAGTCATGAACGTGTATAACATGTCACTACATGACTCCAGGACTTCATGCATTCTGTTCATTGGTTCTTTTTTAACAAAAAAAGACATCATTCAGTAACTCTTGAAAAGACACTTAATTTGTAATGAAAATGAATGGCAGTAGGATTCCTAACAAAGATTATGTTTGTCCTAGACTTTGATTTTCAAAAGAAACGCTTTTTACCATACACTGACATATATGCATTATTCAGCATGTAGTTCAAAATTTAAAGCTGTTCAGAGTGCTCAGAGTTGTAACTTTGAAGGAGACAGGCATCTTCTATGTCTAAGTAATACATATAACTTTTATATAACAGAATTATGTAAAGTTCCCTATTTATTAATGTTAAAAATGTAGTTGCAAGTCAATTTTTTCTTTCTGAGAAATTCTTCTATCTTCTAACTAGAATCTGTATGCACCCCTAAAAATCTTTGAAGGAAAGCTATCCTTCCAGTTCCAAAGTTAGTCTTATTAATCTATCCTGTGTTCTATATATATCATAAAAACAGGTAATGTGTAATGTAAGTGCGTAATGCACTTAGTTTTGTGGAGATGTAACTCTTTCTACATGCATCTTTTTTTTTTAACCTCTGGAGACGAATACATTTATTTCCCTAAATACTGCTTTTATATATTTCTTGTATTGATCTCTCCTTCATTCCTACTGTATTTCTCAGATAATCAGGAAGTGGGGCAGAAGCAATGTGCAAAAAATCAGGCAGACGTCTTCAGAAAAAGCAGTGGTCTTAGATAAAAGTATGTGATCAGGCTTTGCAGTTGTAAAGGAAATCTTGCCTTTTAAAACTTTTTTTTTTCTCATTGTTTTCATTTTTTACATTGTCAGGTCAATCTAGCCAAGTATAAGCAACCTTAAGAGCTACTTTTACAGCATGTTTCTGTATGTAACTTTCATGGGTTGCACATTTTTTTTTTCCTAACAAAAAATGCATGAGAGGAACAGTTATTCAGGTCTTTCCACTTGGATCAAGTCTCATATGTAGTCAGTTCACATTATAAATGTATTTTTGAAATTATCCTATTCTCTCAATAATGTAGTTCTTGAGTAACCTAGGAACTAGATGTTTGTCTTCTGTTTTTTTGTGCTCCTTTGATGATTTCTGTAACATGTTTTTTTTTCCCTTAGCAGCTTCACCAGTAATAAGTAACATCTGAGTGGTATCAGGCCATTTAGTTCAAATGAAAAACATACTTCCATTTTAAAGTAATAATTGTATGTGTTTTGCAGTATAAGTCTTCCAGAAAGAGTTCAAGTGGAAATGAAAACGATGAGGTAAGAAATGGTAATTGCATAAAATATGTAAGAAAATTGTTTTATTTGTTTATCTTCTATGAACACTTACGAGCCACAGTCATGGAACAGGTCTGTGCAAACAGACTTTGCGTTCCAAAGTCATAGTAGAAATATAGCACAATAAATATTATAGTCCTATTTGAAAAAAGCCACCAAGGCGTTACACTGGGGAAGAGTAGGGTAGTTACTTGCTTCAGTAATAACAAAGTTAATTGAACTATCAAGCAAAGGTAATATAAAAGTAATATTCTGTATAAGCAGTGAGCAGTTTCCTTGCTTTACATATTTTTAAATTCAGTTGCTACGAGCTTGTGCCATATTTGACAAATGTTGGATGTCTCATGTATGGTGTTTTTCATAATTTCACATTTTCTTGTTAAATCATAATTTTCATTTTATAATTCCATCTCTTTGGTTTCTTTTTAGCAAGACAGTGATAATACTAATGTGTCCCCACAGTCTCCTGTGTCGTCTGAGGTACAAGTTTGTGGTTTTGTTTTTCATTCAACAAACATTTCTTTGTGCACATTACTTGTGTCACCAGGTTTCCCGTGCAGATATAAAGCTGGTAGTTTCCTTTGAAACTGGAGTTAGGAATATTTCATCATACTAAAAAGTCAAAAGTAGAATCGTAGATGTATATCATAGCTTATTTTTACCTTTGCAACTATCTGATCTGTCCAGGATTTCTTCTTTCTTTTTTTTTTTGACTGTTGTGAAGAAAGATGCATTGTTTTATCTCCATTATTTTTCCTAATGAAAATGGCTAATTAAGATAAATGAAAATCGGTGTATTTTCTAGTTGTCCCTATATGCTTAGGGATTTCAAGTAAAACTTGTCTTTCAGTGTTTTGTACGTCAGCGTAAGGAACCCTGATGTACTGATACTGCTTAAGCGGTTTCATCCTTTATGATTGTCTGTCACCTTTGTGATACAGCTTTACAGTTTCATTCATCAGTTGCTTTCCTTTTTAAGGAATATCCGTTTAGTCTCACTGTGATGGCAGTACTCTAGTAAGCTATAAATAAGCCATGCTAAAGATTAATGTTTCTGCGTGATGTCAAAAGGGAACCTAAGAGAGTGGAATGAGTGGAACATCTCACAGAAACAGTGAAAGGAGTTGAACTAAGGATAGCTCATGTACATAACAGATTACTGAGTACATCTCCCCTTTGTAGATGGTGACGTGAGAAAAACATGATTTTCATATTTGAAAGTAAACATTTCTTAAGAAATTCAGTGCAAGGCATTGGGGAAAATAGTTGTATTCACTTACATCTGGCTTAGAATTCAGTTCACAGAATGTTTTGTTTGAAATGTTTTAGAATAGATGTTAGTTAATCTTAGAATAGATTTTAGTTAATCTGGTGGTGCGTTGTCTTCCTTGGTAAGATAATTTTATCTGCAGTTAATGAGTTTACTTGGATTCCATTTACTTCATAGTATCCCCTTCAAAGCAGTGTTTTACAGTTCAGCAGAAGAGCTTTATTTTAGGCAAGAATAATTTAAATGCTATTTTGATGAAAACAAATGTTAATTATTGTAATAAATGGGAGAAAATTGACTTTCTCTCTCTTAACAGGATTATGAAAGGACAGATAGTAACACTCATGGACCATTTGGTCTCAGACCAAGGTCAGGTAAGCTGCTCTTCTCTAAGATAGCATGAGGCAACAGATGTTTATTCCCCAGGCTGGAATAGATGATAAGGACAACAGATGCATGAATTGAAATGAATGTGAGGGGAGACCACAGTACAGCATTTCACTCAGTGAACTTAACGTAAGCATAGTACTGGAAAAGACATGGTTTGCCAAAGCTTATGTCTAATAATTGAAAGTTCCCAAAGCTGCACAGTGATTTTTTTCTTAAATGTCACTAACTTATTTTCTGCATGTTTTGTCACTGTCAACAGGGAAAGAGTATTCAGTTATTTTTGAAACATGGCTGAGGCAAGAGGGCTTCAAGAGAAGTAGGTTTTTGTAACTCATCCTATAAAAGGATGCATGGATCAGAGCTTTGAAAGGAGTCATATATATTAGTGCTTTGTCTTGGAGGTATTTTCCAGCCTTAATGATTCTATAAGACTGCCATACCCCCAGAAGACAGTTGTATCAGACAGGATTATCTAGGTGATACAGGTGGCACCTTCTGGGCCTTCAAGTCACTTGTGACTTGTAAGCAGTTGCATGAAAATTCTGTTCAAAGATAGTTAGGTTAGTTGGATATACCAGGACATATCTAGCAGTGCATGTCTAGAGGTTTCTGAGTTGGATGCATCCTAGGCTGCAGGAAGATGCAGAATTGAGAGGACCAAGCAGACTTGTTGAACTTTTCAGCCCATTTCTTCTTTGTGCAGTAGGAGCCATTGCCAGCTCTCAGCACTAAAACTGCAGGACCCCTTTTCCTCAGTTCTAAGAGAGTGCTGAATGGCATTATTTTTCTCAGAACACAAGACCCTTGTGTTTTTAAGATGCTTCCAAAGACGTTGTAGGTGAGATGCAATTGTATTTTTCTGTGTGCAAACTACATAGTCTCGTGTGTAAGGTCAGAGCAGTGGTTCCACAAGAATATCTTTAAAATTTCTGTGATTTTTTTTGGTTTGTTTTCTAGATGTCTTGCTAAAATCCAAACTGTTAGAAACAGTAAAGTATGTTCTAAAGATGGAAGTACTGCTTTTTTTTTTGCTCAAAAGCATAGGGTAAAATACTTGAGGATACAGTGGTATTGCTATGCAGGAATTTGTTCGCAAGGATTTTATAAAATACAGTTGTTATTTGAAGGGTTTACAAGCATGATGAATAGTAAAGTGAATGGTAGCTAGAGTATTTAAGACATGCTTTTTTAAACAGAGCTCTGAACTGTTGGGTAAGACATTCCATGTTTTTCAGTTAGTGCTTTAATAAGCAATTACTGTGTCTCTGTGTATCACACAGACATATGTACGTATATTTAAAAAGTATTCCATTTTAAGTTGGATCAGGGAGTCCTGTTCCTTTCTGTACTTTCCTTAGTCTTTATGCTTGATTAAAACATAATGAAAACACTTTCAAAGCTAGCTTGCAAGATACGCTTGCAGAAGTACAAATGGAATCATATACCTTAGATATTTGAATATTAAAGTCTATTCTGTCTCTAAAGTCTATTCTACGTCTGTTTTCTAGTAACCCAGTTCCACTTAAATAGGATAGTTTGTGTATTTTGTTTGAAAAACAAGTTTCATAGACAGCGTCTTTTACATCGCAATACTGAAATATATTTATTCTGTAAAGTGCCATAGGTTTTTTACCCACTGTTATCCCTGGAGATATTCCTCCCCATCATTACTTAAAAAAATAAATCTGAATTCTGAAAACTAACTTTGCTAATGTTCAATAGCTTTCAGCCGTGCATCTCGCCAAGACTATGGAGCAATGGATCCTGGATTTACAATGAGGAGGAAAATGGAGCATTTAAGGGAAGAAAGGGAGCAAATAAGACAACTTCGCAATGTATGTACCATTGTTTATGATGTGGGTGCAGTATGTTTAGTTTGTACCACAACTCAAACCTTTGTAATAAAAGCCTACAAGTCATTACAGATATACAAAGGTGTCTCTGTAGTGACATTCCTTTCCAAGCAATTTTATCTAACAGGCTCCATTGTTACTATTTTTTGGTCCAACCAAAACAGGAACCAGGAACTAAATGTTTTTAGTTTAGGAAAATGAAATGAAAAATGAAAGGGTTTTTTTTTTTAGGTTTTTGGTGTTCTTAGGGAGACCATAGGTCTGCTTGTGTGTGCTATTTGACCTGAGATTTGAAGAAAGCTGGTCATAGTCTTCTGAATACTCAAATGCTTTTTGAGTGTAGAAAGTTGCTACAAATTGCATAATACTGAATAGAATCTAAGTGTCGGAATTCTGGTAATTTTTTTCTGTCCTATATAGTTCTGTTCTTAAGATATTTAACAACTGTAGTTGACTAAATCTACCATGAATGATAAATACTGTTGTAGCAGCTCTGCTTTCAAGGGCAGTACTAACTTTAAGTGTGTCTTTGGAGGCTGTTTCTGCCCTGTCTGGTCCACTTCCTGAGCAATTAAAGCTTGTTGGAATGGGATAAAACATTTCCTACTTCCTTTCTCTTGCAACACAAGTGTGGGTACTTCTTGGCCACCCTTTCCTCAGCTATTTAACTGCTACTTGCATGAATGGCTTTACTTCGGGATTGTGACTTCATCAGTGGCTGTGATCCCTCCTCCTAGTAAACTTGCATGTGATTTCAACCCACAAATTCCTCCCACTAACAGCTGATGAGGGATTTAGCCTAACATTTTGCTCTTAAATTCTGTGCTTTCCTAGGAGTAGTGGGTTCATCATAGGGCTTTGAGAGCTCTGTCATGGTAGTTGCTGGCTGAATGTCTGTCAACGTATATGGTTGTGTCATTTAAAAAAAAAAAAAAAGCAAAGGGAATTATAAGCTCAATGATGCAGAGAAAAGTATTGTTGTACTCAGTGAAGTGTGGATTGGTTCCATTTACTTCATGTTAATATTAAAATGCCTTTTTAAAACTGCATGCTTTAAAATACAGTCGATTTAAAGTAATAATTAGGTAATGTTGAAAGTAACTTACTTATGGGCTTTTTAACAGAATCTTGAATCAAGGTTAAAAGTAATTTTGCCAGATGATATTGGAGCAGCATTGATGGATGGAGTAGTTCTTTGCCATTTAGCCAATCACATAAGACCACGCTCTGTTGCCAGCATTCATGTACCATCGCCAGCAGTGGTAAGTCGCTTATCTTACTTTTGTTGCATCTTATGTGAAAATAAGCTTTTGAAGTTCAATACTAAAAAATCATGTATCATATTTGCTATACTAACTGGCTACATTCCTCACTTCAATTTTTCTTCAAGAAGCATTAAACAAGGCTTAGTTTAGTTTAGCTGTTTTTTTATACTTGAATCTTCATTGAACTTGTTCTAGTTTCTGCTTAAGCAACTGTTACTGAATTTGCAGAAATATACAGTCCTTCACAAATATGTGATGAAAATCTAATATCCTGTCTTTACAGCCTAAACTCAGTATGGCAAAGTGCCGAAGAAATGTTGAAAACTTTCTTGATGCTTGTAAAAAATTGGGTGTTCCACAGGTATGCTAATTGTTTTATTGACTAATATAATCACAGAAAGTGTGTCAGCAAATACTGCAGTTGATTTTTTTTTCATGGGGGCAGAAAGGGAGCAGTAGTGATTATTACACTGACCAGGGAACTTAAAGGTATAAAAAAAATTTGTCTCCCTGGCCTTCTGGCCTGTGGTGTGAACTTTGAGGAAACTATGGGTTTCCAGTTATTTCCCAATAGCACAAATACTGACTTCCCTTTAAAATAAAATATCGTCTAAACAAAAGAACTGATGTGAGAGGATGATGTTGTAATATTTAAGTCTTTTGTTTAGCAATTCATTTTGGCAGGAATTTCAGTGTATGCCTAGTGAAAACCCTGCAGTTAAAGAAATATATAACCTAACTGCAGTTGTAGCTCACTATTCATGCTCCTTTTGCCCAACTTCCATACTTTTCCCCTTGCCATACTTCTCTGTGCAAGAGAAAAAAATGAAAGACCAAAACATTTCCTGTATATTATGAGACACACAAAACTCACCGCATTTCAGTGGAACAAGAAAACAGATTAATGGATTTAAAACCCTGGGTTGCTGCTCTGCCACAGCTTCCATCTTGCATGGAGCCACAGGACTTTCAGAAGTCAGGGATGCAGAGATTCACCTCCTGAGTTCCGTATAGCACCATCTAACAGAGGGGAAGAGTATTTAACTTCTGCTGCAAAAGTCTTTTGAAACTGAAAGATGACTTCCTTGGAGAATGATTCATTACTGAGGGCCAAAGTCTGTCAGCACTTCTAAGAGGTCCCAAGGGGAAAATTAGTAATATGCTTCCAAAACAGCGAAAGGAAGAAGCAGACCAGCAGTGCCCATCAACCTGATTTTCTTGCTTTACTTTTGTAAAGAATGTCTTTGGTTTTAGGGAGTTAGCACAGTACTTATGTATCTTAGCTTAATATTTTAAGTAAATGTTCTTTTTTTTGCTAATTTCTGCATTCATAATTAAGTATTTTTTTTCACAATTAAACAGTCAGATCTTGGATATAATTTCTGAGTGTTCTGTTACTGTAGAGAACAATGTGCAAAATTTAAAGCCGAAGACATTTTCTATGCAAATGTATAACGTGTGACTTCAGAGAGAATGCTTTTGTTACCTAGCTTGGAAAAAGTGAATCAAGCTTAACGCATGTACTACTTTATTTTACAGGAGAGACTTTGCTTGCCCCATCACATTCTGGAGGAAAGAGGCCTTGTAAAAGTTGGCCTCACTGTTCAAGCTCTGCTTGAACTGCCTACACTGAAAGTATCTCAGCTTTCCTCCATGTAACATGACTTCTTGGAAACTAGACAACTTACCGTTTGATTTGTTGGATTGCTCTGGAGCAGTTCAGCTTCCTACACGGGAACATCCAAGCCATCAAAAACTAATATCTGTCCAGATGCTGTAGAGCGCCTTACTTTGAAGTTGGACATGAAAACCTTGGAGTCAGCTGACGTTAAAAGACCATAATGATTTTTTGTCTTCTGGATGCACAAAGAGATTTTGGTAGCATCAGATTCTCTTTCCAGTTCATTTAAGTTAAAACCTGCCATTTATCATCTCAGAGTGTTACAGTTAAATGCTGGATTTCTTTTTCTACATGGAAAATGTTTGAATTAGTTTAGAAGTACAAAACCTGATTCCCCCTTGCTTGAATGATTAAAGTCAATCATTTGATTCAAAGGTAAAACAAAAATGTAGCGATGGTATGATGGTAAAAATACAGTGACTGATAATTGTAATCCACTTTCATTCTCTCAGAAAGCTTTATGTGTGTTCTTTATTTTTTTTTGCACTCCTGATTGTAATTTACGCACTTCCAACATTGCCAGTATTTAGTCTGAGTGTATGGTGATTACACAAAACAGTATAGAATGGGAAAAAGGACACATTGAGTTTTTTCCAGTCTTCTAGGTTGGTGCCAAATATTTTTTTCAGTTGTACTGTAGATTGTTTACATGTGAAGTGCCTGTGTAATTGATAACTCTTAATAGTCTTAAACATTTTTGAAACTTCTTTGTTTTAAAATAGATAAAATGGGAATTTTTAAATATTTTAATAGTTTTTTGTAAAATCAATACGTGAAGATTTAAGTAATACTTCACATTTTTGATGTTGGGTGTTTTACGTTTGTTGCACAATTGATAATTCTGTTGTCTAATAATTAGAAAATACTGTAAATACACTTTATTTATGATATTTAATTTGATAATACTTAATCATTTTTTGGTTTAATGTATTGTTGGATAAACAAAACTGTCTACTTTTCTTTGTTTGAGGCAAACAAATATACATGGTGAGTAAGATGAGGACTAGTAATGCATACAGAATAATTTAGGACATTTTGATAAAACTGCCCAAATCTCAGGTTTATGCTGTGACTTTCAGGATTTTATGTAATAATGCTCCTGATTTTACTTTACATTTTTACAAGAGGTATATCCATAATTTAGTCGAGAAATCTGTGTTTATCTTCATAGTGTTTACAGGATTTATTGTGTAATTTACAATAGTGTGTGGCATAGCACACAAATTAGTTTGTACAAATGTCACTTTGCTGAAACATTAGACTTTTCTGGCCAAATTTAAAAAAGAAGTTCCCACTGTGGTGTTCTTTTTGAAACTTTTGAGTTTATGCATTTGCTTACTTCTACGCAGATTCTTGGTGTTTTGAGAACATTCTGAACCAACTCACAGTTGAGTTCCTTTCCAAACAAGTTGCAAATAATTTCAGTAGTAAAACTGTAGTAAAACAGTAGTAAAACTGTTTGAATTAGTTTTTTCTTCACGAATGGGTAGCTCAAATAAAAAAAAAAGTTTTGACTGTCACAGATTTTCTCTTTTAGGCTAAGTTAATTTCGATGAAAGTATATGTTTGCCTATTGTGTAACAGGATTTGATTCTGTTCTTTCCAATTCGTCAAGAAGCCATTTAAGGCTTCACAGCTCATTGAGAAGCCTTAAAACTGTGTTTAAAAGGTGTAAAACTTAATTTGCAAAGTCCTAGATCTAAATCTTAGTTTCTTTAAATAAAATATGTATGTAATCTATATTGCTTTGACCTTTGAAACATGGTATTTACTGTATCTCTAATTGGGTTTTAAATCATTCACATAATACTTACTTTAACAATTTAAATTATTTTTTACAAAAGGCAGTATCTGAAGTCATGCTAAGACTAAAATGAAAAAATAATATATTAAGCAGACTTCTTGTTACTGTGTGCTACATTTGAAGAACTCATTCAAAAGGAGTATTTCATTGTCTTTCAATTCCTTGCTATGTGGTATTTGATGGCAATGACAGTAATGAAGTTCTGCTTCAGTATGCTAGCCATAGAATTGATACCTGTAAATTGCCACTTTAAATTATCTAACTTAAACCAATCTACACTACTATTTAATTGCCATTTAAATGTTATCTTAAAGTAACACTCTTATCCAAATAGCAATAAATTTATGAAGTTATCATATCACAGTGTAAACATTTAAGAATTCCCTTGATGTATCATGCCAGATCAGTTATTTAATCTTAGCATATTACTTCCTAAGTAACATGAGAACTGGATATGGAACTAATGTACTCATTTTGAATTGTACCTCTGAAATTGAAAACTACGGAAATAACATATATTTTTTTAACTACTTTAGAATTCTTCCCCATGGGTTTGCTAGGACCAGTCTGGCTTTGCTGCTCTTTGGAAATTATTATGGCCTTCTTAATGCTTATGGGAAAGGATATTCATGGTACTTAGAGGATTTCCTTCTTAGCATTGCAAAAGTTAAGGCCTTCCAGTATCCTTAGGAACAGTCTGAGAAAAGGTCTGCTATGCCTAGATGAATCTTCTCTCATCTTTCTTTAGGTGCTTCTACAAATAATTCTCTGAAGTAATGATACAATTAGCTGTTACTTTAATGATTTTTAGAAGCAACTGCAAAAGAGATGCTAAAAAAATAATTTGAAGGTAAAATTTTAATTTTGAAGAAGCATATGGGAATTGTTCCTGTCCTCCCTGTACAAGAAGTTGCCTACTATCTCCTCACTTTTTGATTCCTAGCATCCTATTTTTGGTTTTGTTTACTGATCTAGTGACTTCACGTTATTCATTACTGCATGTGACTTCCTCCTCCCTATTTACTTTTTTAAAGTGACTTTTTAACTGTCTTTAGTGAATCCAGAGTCCCTGCTCCAACAATTAGCACAGTTGAGATATTCTTTTCTTATTTTGTTTAGGATGTAATGTCATTACTTAATGTTTGATGCAGCTGATGGATTGTTAAAAACAGAAGCCTAATTCTTATCATAGTCCCTCAGTTTTTCTTCCTTTTGATGTGAAGAAAAGATAACATGAAAAGCTTTAGGAAACTGTGTTAAGTTTTCCTAATATATTTGAGTTAACTAGGGTGCTTTTGTTATTGTGGATGCTATACAAAGTTACTGCAATAATGTGATACGAACTGTAAATTGCTGACAGGGTTTCTGCCCTTGTGTATTTTTTCTATTTTCTATTTTACTGGATGCAGCATCTCGCACATGAATGATCTTTTTTTAAGCAATAATGTCTCAGATATTGTGAGACCTTAGAGCAGTGGCACTGAAATAATTAAAGAGTGGTGACTTCAGACACAGTATCTCAGAAATGCTTCCCATCTATGCTATAACACTGCCAGTCCAGTGTGCTAGTTGGAGTATTGCTGGAGACCCAGAAACCTGTCTACACACATGTATCTGAAGGCCTTCAATAACATAACCAAAAATTAACATTATCATGAAATAGAGGAATAGATTTGAAACAATAAATAACTGACATGAATCATAGGAATTTCTAGGTAAAATCCTAGCTATAATGGAGTCAGTGCGAATTTTGCTCTTGACTTCAGTAAGAGATTTTACTGTTAGATTATGGAACACCTGAGGTAGAGGCAGTGGTGAAACATGACTTAAACTTGTTTGAAGTGAGCAAAGCTTTAGTGTCAATTTCTTGACTAAAAATAGCGATCTGTGGTTAGCAACGGGAAGCTGCTAATGTTACACATTGATTTATATATTTAATACAAATAATCTGATGTGCCATACAGTACTAAGATGGTAGGAAAAATAACTCCTAAGCACTGCTTTCATACTGTGGAATGTATGTCACCTCAAAAAATTACAGGTACCATCAGTTACTTTGCAGTGCTAAAACCTTTATTTCAAATATTTGATAATTTAGCAACACTCTTCTCAGATTGACATAATCTGGCCAAATTAAAAAAAAAAATAAATAGAGAAGATACCTATTTTCACTAAAAGCAAATTTCCATGTATCCTCAGTATTGAGGAGAAGGACAAGTTTGGCATCATGTCCTTCTGCTAATTTTAAAAATTTTAGTACAAAAGGTAACTCTTGTATGTAATGCAGCTGCGGTCTCCCTGTTTGTCTCTGGATAGGGCTGTATACCAATGCAGAGGTCAGGTACTTTAATAATGTACCAAAATCTTAGTCAAATAGTAAGCAAAACCTTATTCAATGTTAAGTCGAGATATATATATATATATATATATATGTATATATATATATATATTTAGTGTCAGGATAGTGGATTTCAACTGAATGCAACGTAAGCATGAGTTTTTGAAGGAGTTTTTGCACTTTCTGTGGATAGGAAATTATTTTGTACCGGTAAGCAAAATTTCTTTTTTTTCCTCACAAAGTCAGGCTAATGCCTGTGTTTATTTTGAGAGGTACATCATATTAAACAGTGACCATTACAACATACAGCTGATGAAATATTTCCAGCTTATGGATAACCCTTTTAAATTATTTTTAAAGAGAAAATGCCACTATGGCCAGGAATTGGAAATAATACAGTTGTCCAAGGAGAGGTTCCTCTGAGTTGCAACATGAGTGTATGTTAAATTGCTTCAGAAGAAAAAGGTTTTTTTGGAAAGAATTAGCAGAGGAAGAAATGTTTCTGAAACTACTTCATGTTGAGGGACACTGGAGGCTGACCAGCTCCTGGTTCATCTTTAACTTGGACCTTTCTGTAGAGGTTACAGTAACGAGAAGATTGGCATCTTTGTTTTCCCAGAGATTGTTTGATTTTGGACAACTATGCCAGTTCTGCAGGATTCATTGTGTTAATTGTGCAGAGGGCACTGTCCATCCCCAGGCACAGGGTAGGGCACCTCGCTGGTGCCACATGCCTTCCCTCTGGCCTTCTAATCAGGCGAGGAGCTACAGTGGGCATGTGTGTCAAGGCTTGTCTGGGTGATGCGCCTTCTGAAGGCATCGTCTCCTTGCTTTGTGCTGCTGCCTCCTTCCCCACTGGCTGGCATTCTTTTAAATAGATGGTTGCAATCTGAACAAAAAAAATCTAAGGAAAGCGATAATATCTAAGAGTAATAGAAAAATAGATGTTTGCTAGTATTTACGTTCTGCCAGTAAAGACATGTGAGACAGAGAAAGCTTGTTCTAGAAACCAGACAACTTCACTTGCTGAAAATTGCACCATGACTCTAGCAGGTTAGGGTCACTTGTCCTCTTGAATGAATAAAAGTGATACTGTTTCCTCTTCAATACGCAGAACACGCTCTGGGATATATGTAATTTAGACATGAGGGAAAGGCCAACTTTTTAATCAGAAATTTTGTCAGATCTTTTTGGTTACCTAATATGAAAGCAAAAAATTCTCTTCCTATCAAGAAAGCACCTTCTGCTGATCTTGTTTGTTAAAATAGAATGTGATGAGCTGAATTCCAGTTTAATCTTGCCACTACAGGAGCAATTCTGGCTCCTGTGTTTTTTACACAATAAACTGCTGCTTTGCTTTATAAATTGTCTTCACGTATTTCACATACTACAGTCCTGACATTATGTATATTAAAACTGTAGTTTTATGCTGTATTTGTTCCATTGCTGTTTTTGACTTCTCCAATATGGGAAGCAAAGGGGATTGCTATAAGCTACATTATGAATTTCTCTGGAAGGAATAGAAGTTATTGTAAAAATGACATCAGGCATTTTATAGCCAACTACAATTTTTAAGAGGGACTTTTAAATTTTTTTCCTCATGCATACACATTTTAGAATCCTGATCTTGAAACAAACAAACCAACTTCAGTAGGTCTTTACACAACTTGCTTAGTCCCTTACCAAACGTTAAAGGAAAAAAATGGCTTGAACTGTGACAGCGTATTAAATTGTTTTGGGAGACTTTCAGTTGAATTCAGTGAGATCAGAATTTCCCTCAATAGTTTTGTAAGTGAGCTAAAACACGAAGTTAGTAATTTAAAATGAATTTGAGGCATTAACAAGGATTTCCTCACTCCTTTCAAAATTGTGTGAAATAAGGCAAACATGATGCTTATTTCCCAGTTCTAACTTTCTGAGGGCAGATTGTGAAATAGCTGCTATTTGGAAATAACCGCAATGATACTTCTTCTTTTGTTTTTAAATACAAGCGAACCGATGAAATCTTTCCAGAATTGCTGTATTCATTTAGGATTTGGTTGTGCCATTCATGGCATGAGAACTCCCACTGTTCAGTATTAAAAGCCTTTCTAGAGCATGTGCAAGATTATGCTTTTTAAATGAAAATGGTAACACATCTGAGTTTACTGAGTTGATGTGATATGGTAAGCATTCCTGCAACTCTGAGAATTCCTAGTTGCAACAATTAATGTCTGTTGTACCAGCAGGTAAATTTTTGATGCTTTTGAGGGGCTTATGGAGGCATTGCAAAAGGGTTGGTTGGTGGATTATGTTGGAAATGTGAATACTCTTTTACTATTGTGTAATGCGTAGAACAAGGAAAATGTGATTGCTTTATAGTTATCACTTGGTATTCAGTTATTTTATTTTATAATTTGTGGTTATAAAACTCAGAAAATACAACATAGCCAAATGATCAATATATAAATGTGTGCAAAACATGACAGAAGTAGTTCTGAGGCACAGTTGGAGAGTGATCATTTAAAAATAGATGCTTAAATTGTGTATATACTTGTAACATCTATTTGATAGCGCAATTCATTTTGCATTTCATGTTCTTGTAAAGTGCATTTTCCACACTTCTGAAGTTTGTCTACCTGTACAATACTGTATTAAGTCTTTTTTTCAGGACTTCCATTATTGCTGGAGCTTCCAACATGTATATGTTTTTTTGTTGTTTTTGAAAAAATGTTCCTACTGTTATTTTTTGTAAATAGTTTTTTTGTATTAAATTTGCATGGATAAAACCCACATTTCCAAAACCAGTGTACATACTATGTGTATAAAATACAAACTGTTTCATAACTCATGTAGTCAATTTATTCAATTTGATTTCACTTCAGTTTTTACATATACTTCAATTTGTACGTATTCGTGGTAAATAATGAGAATTTGTATGTTCTTTCAAATGTATATATTGCCATTTTGGTATGCAATTAGGCAAGTCACTTACCTCTCTAAAGAAATGTTGACTCTTATGCCATGGAGATATATGATACTTCTACACGTGAAGTATGTTAGATTTTTCTGGTTGACCAACAGAAAAATCAATGGTGAGAATAAGCGACGGCAAAGACACGTTCACTTGTAGCAGCGTATTTATTCATTTGCAAGCTTTTCCTGTCTTACACAACATGAAAGCCACCTGATGTCTTCTTACAGCACATCCGTTTGGCACAATATAGTTTTTTTAAAGTAGGATCTGCTTTTCTTCCACACCCTGGGCTAGAGGTAGCAATGGTACAGACCACCTTTTGCTTGGTTTGCAGTCATTAATTCCAGCACTAGGGAAACAGAACTGGCAGGTTTTGCCAGTAGCTATACTTACTTTATGTAGGTTGAAATATATCATTTAACAAAATTGATTTTTACTTTCTTTGTTTAAATATTTGAAGAATTTCACTATGTCAACCTGAATTTTGGTAGTAAAAGATCTTTGAGAGATGTGTTTCCCTGTGAGACTTTTTGTTCTCTACCTGCACCACCCACTTGTTCTTCATTTGTTGATGAAGCACAGTTTGGGACTTTTTAAAGCAGAAATTGAGGAACAGCATTACTAGAAGTGAGCATCCCTCAACAAATGCATTTAGACAGTTGGACCTTCTTTTTTTCCAGTTAGCGCTGAAGTGTCTGTGAGGGTTTGTTCCGAGTCTGTTCAGTTTCCAGCTCTAAAGAAAGCTTTACTCTTACAAAAAGACTTTGTGAGTCTACAAAAGGAATGGCTGCATGTGCCTCTGTTTCAGGCTGAAACAAGGAACCGTGTCAGTCCTTCACCATATGCGTGAGGAAAGTCACTGTTGAAGAAGGGAAGTGTTGTAAGCAAAAAAAATAAAAAATAAAGACAATTTCCACAAGACTTTTCGAGAGAAATGGAGAATACATGAAGTCTTTCAGTGTAATTATTTTTAATTTGAATTTGTTAGATTTGATCAGGGTGCCACAAAAGAGTACGTTCCTTCATAATTTGGTTATTAGCTGCCTTGGTAAAGGTGTCTGCTGCTGGCAGACTGCATCCATTCCAGCAGTGTTTGAGAACTAGTAAATGAGTACATTTTACAGAACGCAGTGCTTTCTCCCCTCAGTGATTCTCCAGGTAGTTGCTCTTGGTTTCTTATAGGCTCTCCTGACTGCACTTTCCACACATCACACAGGGCTCACTCCACTTCTGTTTCCTAAAGCAAAATGCAAAATACAACTTCTCTTTTCACAGTTGAAGTCTATGTTTCCTACTATAGTCTATCAGATACCTGCAATGTACTCATGGCATTCCTGCTTATATACCTTTTTTTTCCAATGTCTAGAGCTGCTCTTGAGCATTGGTTAAGGCTCATTGTTATGACTGTAGCCTTTTAACTTTTCTATCTGATTAAGATAGGTCTACACTGATGATGAATATAATTACAGTGCTCCAGGCCAGCACTGCTGTTCTGATACTCGTGGGCTGTGGAAGCTACTTGAGGGCTTAAAATAAATAAATCGACTCCTCATCCCTGGGTTTACAGAAGTTTTCTGTTTCTGAGACTGTATTCAAACACGTTAATCAGTTACTCTGACTACAAACATCATTCAAATGGCTGTTAGAAGCCTTTCCAAGATTATTTTTCAGAAATATAAAGTTTAATGTTGCAATGACTTTAGCACATTAAACCAATTTCCAAAATGTGTATGTAATTGTTTGTCGTTTTAATTAGTTATGCCTCGTTAGTAATGGAAATCTCATACTTAATAATGTTCTAATTATATAGCCAAAGAGTAGATTATAATACAATCAGCTAGTTTTCAGTTATAACACATTGCCTTCAGAACTGAGGGATGCATAACTCAGTGCAATAGCTTACAGCTAATGGTAAGAAGAATTAGAACATGTAAACTTTTCTGAAATTCACAGGTGATTGTTAAAGATTTGACTTTGTACCATCTTACCATAGATTTCATAACAGTGGGGAAATGGAACAACTAGATTGTGTAGAACTGTAGCCTTCTTTTGCTAGTATTTAAATATGACAAACTTATTCTAATATTTGTATTTTTCAGCAACTTAATAAACAGCAACTTAATAAACATCTTCCTAGAGTATTATAATTATGACTATTGAATTTATTTCATTATCAGAATTCATAAAAATTTGTGTATATTAAAAAAAATGTATAAAATGGGTGTCCATGTGATCTTCAGCTCAATAACTGCAAACTGGAGAAATGACAAGTGATTTTGCCAGGTAAAACTAATACAGGTTCTGTGTTAGCTGATCCTGGAAAATCTTTATTTATATACTTAGTTCTGATGCGTTGTCCACCCATGAAGAATCACCTCTCCTACTAGAGCCACAGGAGGAGAAATACCTAGGTTGATAACTAAGAATGCACCTGTGGGATTATATATATGGAACTATATAGTGTTGCCACCACCCTAGCATATAACTGTGAGAGCTTACACTCGTGCGGGGGAATGCACTTTTTGCATTCTTAACACCTTTTTGCATTTTGACACCTTTCCTTCCTGCTTGCACGTGGCATCACAGTCCCCTGTTTATGAGAAAGTCAGTTGCAGGTGGGGTTGTCATATGGCTCACTGCTAGTGACTTACTTGCTGAGTTGAAAGTGCAAACCTTCCAGAGGACCATCTTCTCACTTACCTTTGTCCTTTCATAGGAAATCAATGGTAAGTTGTCTCATTAAATGACATGCTGCCATTTTTATCTTCCATAAACTGTTAGGTAGAGCTACATTACATTTCACGCTCTTCAACATCTCAGAGAGGTTTGTTGGTTTTACTCCTAAGGCACTTACAGGCATCTTTTTGCTCCAAGGTTACTGTTTATTTAGAATTCTTTTGCAGCTTATTTAAAGGAGAAACTGATATCTTAAATGTAAACATTAATTTATGTTAATAAGACTGTGATGTTCCAGATAGGTATGACTTCATAAGCTGAGAAGACATGGTTCTTTTCAGCCTCTTGCTTTTGATACCAGAATATCTTTTCTTCTCTAATCAGAAGAGAAGAAAAAATAAAACAGCAAGCAATATTCTTCATGTTATAAACATTCAAGAGCATAAATTTCTGAAAAGTATTTGTTGAGGGATACCATCCCAAGCTCCATTTATTCTCCACTCCCAAAGAAATTCAAGCAAAAGAAACAGGAATCATGTCTGAGAACTTGTAGCAGTATCATTTAGAAATGGGTAAGTGGTACTGAATTCAGTCACAAATAATATTTATTTTAAAGCTATTCTGCTCCACTAATTGGTGGGTGATATGTCTAGCTTGCGTGTTCTATGTACTGAAATGGTAAGTTCATTCTGTGTTTTGTCCTGTAAGACATTTATACAATGATGAAACTGAGATACTTCAGCCAACACTGATAATTTTGTGATTTTGGCTTGAGAAACATAAACTTCTGTTTCCTGGGAATATCAGTTAAATGATGATTATATTGTTTCTGGTGAAATGGCAGGGCAATTATCAAACTATTTCCTTCCTTTTGTCTTTGCAAACTAAGGATTGCAAAAGAAGAGATTTAGTAGGTAAAATCACTATTCTTGGATTCCTCCCTGTCCCCATTCCTCCCCTCTCCCCCCCAATTACTCAAGCCTCATTTGTTACTCAATATTCTTGGTGTTCTGTGTGCATTTCCATGCTTCAGGCTTTCCCGTATACCAGTTATCGTAGTATTGCCTATATGTGGTATCATCAGGCCTTAATTGTACATTTGGGGACTTCAAAACTCCCTCTGCCAATTTTTAGCTTTTGCTAGTGACTTACAAAAAGCTTTTAATGTACAGGCTCAGTTTGACAAGTGCTCTTTTGTATTACTTGTATTAATATTTTTTTTGATGTTCCTCCATTGTGAATTTGATAGTTCTGTTTGATACATTAATTGAAATGGCAAGCCTTGTTGTATTTAGAGCTAAGTACTTGATTCTTTCAGCATTTACATGCCCCAAAACTAGTGTTCTGTTTCACTTGTTTAGAACACTAGGCCTTTCAGATATCAACGACAACAAAACATGAAATTCTGCTTTAACTAAAACCAAACTCAGAGCTGCTGCAGTCTCTTTAGAAGGCTAAGCACAACAGATCTTATCACTTCTAGCTGTTCCCGCAGGTACAGATTGGGAAAGAAACCTTTCTCAAGTCTGCTTTTCTCACTTGGACTTTTAAATAAACCAAGAAAGCATTACGTCCAGAAGGTTAAATTTAGTTTCTCTTAACTGGATTTTTGTCTAAATTGACTGGTTACTCTTAGCATCGAAACTGGTGAAAATATGCAGATATTTTTAACTTTTTGATGGACTGCGTGCTTGGCTATTGTAACTTGAATTTTCCTTTGATCACTTCTGAGTACAGGATGTGTTCTTCTTACAGAGATTGAGCCCCATGCTTCTGTTGTAAAGTTCTGCTTCTGCACTCTGACCTCCAGGAGTACAGAGCATTCTGCTCTTCGTCACATTTTCAGCATGTCTATACAAAACACCCTTATCTGACACCACTAAAGTTACTACCTGTTGCAAGCGTATAAACTTGAAAAACAAGCAATGGAGGTGGAACGAAAATGCAGTTAAAAATATACATCTGGATAGGGGGCAGGGCCACCTAAAGGGGTTTTGGTTCTCCAATACCTGCCAGTAGTGTCTGCAGGTGTCAGTCCAGCTGCAGCATCCTTGCACCCCACCCCCAACATAGATGAGCTCCGTACCTGCCTCCCCTATAACCCTTGTCTCAATGAAGTCTAGGGCTAAATTCTGTCTTATTTAAATTTTAAACTGCTTGCCTGGACTATCTCAGGTCCCTTCCAGCCTCAGCTTTCTGGTCAGGCTGGTAGGCACCCGCTCACATTGCAGCTGTGATCATCCTGCTCTGCAACAGCCACAGTTTTGCTGCCTGTCTGCCTGCCCTGTAGGCTCTTCAGGATGCTTCCTCAGGAAGCCACCATACTTTAGGCAGCTGTGGAGGGTGGTTTGTGCCAAATCCAGTTAATTTATTAGGGAATTGGATGGGGAGAACACATGCATTCCCTGTCAGCTGGCAGAACAGAGGGTGGGATGTTTCTCAACAAGTGAGCATGCTCTGACATTTCCAACACGAACAGCTGGACTGATATGAAAATGTATATCTATTGCTAGTTAATATGTCATGTACGCTGTGATTTTGATGGAACAAATGAGTCCAAAGGCATTCTTGCCTTGCCCTGCACTACACCGTTCAGTTTAGCTCATGGTCTTGAGTGTAAAGTCCATGCTAGGTGGTCCTTTGAAAGGCACCCAAAAAAGTGTAACTTAATAGGAGTAGGGAAGGTCTCTTCTCTCTCCTCTCTCTTCTCCTTCACAGCAGGAAGAAGACAGTGGCTAACTCATTTTTCTGTTCAGTAGTCCATCCTGGCTGGGAGGAATTCCTGACCACTGATGAATATTTTCTGTCCCAGACATTCACAAAGACAAAAACCTATAAGTATGGGAAAGTTTTTTTCTAGGCTTGGTACTCTCAAAGTACAAAATGGAGCCAATGAGAGACAGATGATCTGGGCTGGAAGATGATCCAAGGCAGTTTCCCTTGTGAGCTATGGCTCATTTACTTTCTCTGCAGCAAGCTCCTCGTTGCGCCAGGCAGTTCCCTTTCCCCTGCCTCCAGCCCCTTCTGCTTTCCCCCAGCACTCCCACAATCCCTCCAGTATCCCCAGTGCTCTTCCCTTTCCTGTGACCAGCCCGAGCCAAGACAGGGTGGGCACAGGGCTGAACCAGCAGCTTTTGGCCCAGCAGAGCCAGCAGTAACCTCTGTCCAATGCTACCTGCAGTTATAGGCACTATGCTGCAGTTATGATGTTCTGGAGAAGTGAGGACATGGCCTTTTCAACAGTTGAACGTCCCTGGGGATCTTTCCTAACTTCTGCACAGTACCTTTATTATCATTCGTAGAAGTTACCAATGTGAAATGCCTTTACTGATATTTCTAGGCTCTTGTGGAGCAGAAGAAAAATATTTTTGTTTTCTTTCCTGTGCTGGGAGTGGTCAGTAAGGGGAATGTTTTTATTACTGCGCTGTTGAGTGCGAGTGGAGGTCGGGCATCCTGTTCCTGACAATATGTGGGTTTTCTTCAAATCCTATTTAAATTTATAATTAACTGTATCATATAATGTTTCAGGCTGAGCCAATGCATGACTGGAGGGACTTACTAGGAACTATGACTTCATAAAGAAAGCATCAGAGCATGCCTGTGCTCCTGTGGCATGGCCCCAGGGGCCCTGCAGGGACAGGTGGTGCAAGACTGGGAGATGCTTCAGAAGAAGTCAACTCGTCAAGGTTAATGGTTATAACTGGATTAAAAGTGCATTGTAAAGTTGCTGCTTGGTCAATGTGAGTGGAATTTAGGAGACCATAACTCATTTTTAGAAGAATACACGCTGCTGCACTTACAGGTTTAAGGAATATCTTTTGTAAAAGCAGACAAACTAGTGAGGTTCCTTCATTGAAATAAATACTTTTCTTCCTCCTTTTAAGAGAAATCCTCTCCCCACAGCTGAAATCCATCTTACAAGTGGCAATTAACATATTGATGAAAGATTTATTAATATATTTCTTAATGTCTGTTGAAATATTTATTTTTTATACCTCATTATAGCATTACTTAGGTATTACTCAAATGTACCAAGTCATATCTTAGTAATACAGGACAAGCCTCAATTACAGAGCATAACACCAGTGAAAGCCGGAAAAGGGAACAAATAGGAAAAAGCATGATGATCTTTGGGCTTAATCCGGCACACCCACAAGGATTTCTGCATTTCTCAAGCGTTAGACTTAAGATATTAGGTGTTACCTAAGGTGATAGCTAATATTTTTATGTGCAATGTACTTAAACAGTCTTTAAAGTAGCTGAGCCGCACCTGTAAGGTAAAACTGGGGCAAATGCTAGTTGCCTCCTAATAATAA
Source organism: Anser cygnoides (assembly GCF_040182565.1). NCBI lineage: Eukaryota > Metazoa > Chordata > Aves > Anseriformes > Anatidae > Anser > Anser cygnoides. The sequence goes on along the minus strand of NC_089885.1, from coordinate 12,574,768 downwards.
TTGATCTGATACTAAGCTATCTCAGTTTGGGTTTAGTTTGGAAGGCAGCATTGCCTTTTAACAGTGTCTGAGCATGAGAAATGCTATAGCAGAACTTCATTTTTCTTTTTAATAAGAACCACACTTTTCCTCATTTTGTATGTGGGCATAACCTTTATCACAGCAAATGCGAGAGTCTGTTTTACTGAAGGTAGACTGTGAATTTGTTGTGCAGCCTGGCCGGTTGAGAATAACTCCTGACACGAGCTGCTGTGCTCTGGTCTCCTGTGGAGAGCTGGAAGTGCGGGGCTTTCCAAAGCTCTGGTTTGCAGCTTCCCCAGAACCTGTCATTACGCACAAGGGACTTCAGGCACTGATACCTGACAGCTGTGTGCTTCGGAATCCAAATCTGCATCCAGCCAGTGCAGGGACTGGACTCCTACTCAAGTAAATGTGGATGCTGGGGCACCCTTGACTTTCAGTTACAGAAATCCTTGGAGGAGGTAGCTTGTTGGGTGAGGAGCTCTGCTTGCTCAGCAGATGCTGAGTGGAAAACCAGGCATTTCTTTTGCTTTTAGGCTTTTGCAGTAATGTCTCTGTGAGGACTGAGCCAATAAATCACTGTTTATAGCTCTTCAGTAGTGTCTCAATTCATCTTTGCACTGGACTGCTAGCCGTGCATGCTCCATGACATCAGATTTTGGCTCTGGCAGCATAGCATGCCTTTATCCATGACAAATTGAACAGTGTTGATTTTTAATCAAAAATGATGTACTATCTTACCTTTTTACCCCAAGCAAAAAGGCTGTGGTCAGTGCAAATGCTGTTCTGTGAGCTTCTCCAAAGGGCAAACCTAGCAAAGCTGCAACTGGAAAGGATCATGAGGACACTCGTGTGGGAAGGGACCAGCTGCAGCTGTGGCTTTGTAAAGCCACTGTGCTTTTGTAGATCTTCAAGTAGTGTTACCCTCAGGTCCAGTCACACAGATCCACTTCTTTGTCAGTATTAATTTGTCAGTTGTAAAATTTGTAAGTAGTAAATCATTGCTAAATGATCTGGCAAAAACTTTTGTCTCCCACATTCCATGGTCACCTCTGGCCAGAATCAGTCTCTCTCATTAACCAGGTGGAAGGAGACAGTTACTGCTCCTCTCCTTTTCTCTTCAGGGTTATCTAATGCATGCATGCCCCTGGGCACGTACAGGGATTTCAAAACTTCCACAAGAGGCTGATTTGCTCTTTTCCCCAACTCAAATGCCCTGTTGCTGAACCAACCTGTGTAAGAACATCCCCAAATCAAATAATACTGTTGAAATTTAACTCTTCCTGATTTCACTGTCCAATAACTGGAAAGTGCCAGTGCATGCTCGGGAAGACCAACCAGGTGTACCTGTAGCTCAGTGGGGAGCTCTCCTACTAGCATTTCCTCATTTAAAGCTGTAATTTATAGCTGAACTGCCAGCATCTTCTCCCAGGATATGAAGTCCGACTTCTCAGATAGTGCATCGGCTCCATCCCACCAGTGTCACTTTTGCCTGTAACTGCTTGGGGCAGGTTTTTTTCCTCTGTTGCATTTACGAGAGCAGCAGCCATCGGATCAGGACCTCAGTCAAAACACAGTTTATGGGAAATAGCAACAGAGAGAAGTTATTCTTTGGTGAGGAGGAGCCTCACACAATTTGAAAGGCCCCAGGGGAAGCAAAATACAAAATTTCCCATTGAATAAAAAGTTAAAACGTTTTAATTTCATGCCTTTTTTTTTTTCCTTTCTTTCTTGTTCCCACAAATGAAGTGGATCAGCTGTCATCTGCCTGTGGAGACTTGCCCACCCATTCCTGGGATGATGAGTCCTAGTTCAGGAAGTGCGGAGCTCCAGCAGTCCTCACGTTGCAGGTTACGGGAGCTGGGAGATCTGCAACCTCTGAGACTAGCTGGGGTTTTCAAGGCTTTTCCCAGAGAGCCCCCAGCCCTGACCTTGGACGAGGGTGCCTGTGGCGTTTGCCCGTGATGCTGCCCCCACCCCAGGATCACTGCATTGCCAGCAGCCTCGCCGCAAGCTGGCTGGCAGCCAAGCAGGAGTCCGCCAGAAGTTAGCTGGAACCAGTGGATTTCCACAAAACACTTCAGTTTGCATAAATCAGGGTTCTCTGATCAAAATACATCTGGTGACAGGAAAATCCCTCAAATGCTGGTGTGGGACTGTTTACTATATCCCACGTGCACAATGTGCTTACTCTGCTATCTGGGAGGGGATATTGAGCCAGACGTCTGCCGTGAGCAGTGAGCAGTTGTCGTCTTCCCTATTTCTTCATGTGTATCCTATACACTAAACTGTTCCAGGCTGGCTGTTCAGATGCAGCTGCTTGAAACTTGTTCTCTAGAAACAGGAATATATGCAGGACTTTTTATTCAATTTTGCTGTTCCAGGTTTTTTTGTTGTTGTTTTTTTTTTTTTTTACAGCTAGTGAATATTTTCATCTTGCGCATTACCTGGCTCAAAGGAAAGTCCAGAACTGTTACGGTAAGCTGTAACTATGTGATCAGCATTAAATCCCAGCAGCTCATTCTCTGCTGCATTTAGACAAATGGGAGTGGGAGAATTTGTCTGCTTTATGTTGTAATTATATTCTGTTGTGTATTTTTGAAACTCGGCATACCTTTGCAGGTGTAATACAGAATATTGATTTGTGCTTACTAGCATTTCTATATGAATTTGAAAGAGCTTTCCAGTACTTCTTTCTTTTTTAATGGTAATGATGTTTGTGTTCTTGAAATAACTTTGGCTGCTCAGAGAGTTGAAGGTGATGATTGAATTGCAGGTTTACAGACAGACATAATTACACTTTTTTTTTTTTTTTGTATTTACTCTACTGTTGCTACAATTGATACCTGTTCCATACACTGCAAGCCACATTCTAGCTGTTTTGAAATCCTTTCTGTGTGTGGTCACTCCTAACATAAATGTAAATGTATAAATCCCATATTTTTCCTTTTATGGAAATATTTAAATAGTTTTTAATATAACAAACAGTATCTAGGCTTGTCTTAAATCAGCATGGACTCATTAATAAAAATGTGAGCAGATATTGCTGCAGTCTAAGCGTTCCTGGCCAAGCAGTTTCTCTGTTTTACTGCTTGCTCTTTCAGTGGGGGGAAGGGAGGTGAAATTCAAATTATTTGCATCTGCAGAGGAAAAATCAATTCAGCATTTTTTGATTTGATTTTATTTTTTAACTTAAAGAACTTCATTTTGGTTTGTTCGTCATTGGACCAAACATTGTACCATTGATAAAAGCATCCAGCAACGCACCTTTCAACACCTGTGAGATCTTTATGTAAGAGACACAGAGGCTGGGGCTGGGGCTGTTTGCATTGGTCATCCTGAGCCACTGTATGGGACATGCAAGGCACAGGAGAACGGCCCGGCACTGCTGGCCACTCCAAAGGCACCCTGTGCTGTAGGAAAACCATCTCCCTCAAGGGTAAATACTGTTTCATATCCAGGATTGCAGCTCAGAGATCAAAGGCTGGTCCATGATAATGATCTAGAGACTTTGCCCTTTCTCCAGTGTTTGCCAGCTGGCCTGCCAGGCACAGAGACTTCATGCAATGTCAGCTCATCCTGCTGACCCCGGTTGCCAGATCCCACTCATGGGGAGGCAAAAATGAAGCGAGTGGAAATTGCCAGATCCCCTGGCACCAAAGTTAGGGCTGTAAGCTGTACAGAATATCCATCTTCTACACTTACTGCTCCCACTGCACAGTGATCACACCAGAAGGACCTCTGCCAACGTCTCTGCTAAACTTTCCAGTACAAGACGTTGGATAGAGTTTAAAGAAGGAAAGGGAAACTTACTTTGCTTGTCCCGAGGGCTCAGAGGCTTGTGAAGGAAAATTCAAATTTAAAAAAAATGATGAAAAAGCCTTGAGGTTACTGTTATTTTCAGGTGGTCTGAAAGCTGAGATTGAGCACTGGCTCCAGCGGCTCTCAGTGCTGGATCCATCCACGCTCTGTACCCTGGGCAGGCTGCTGGGAAGTGCTCTGCCCACTGCAGGGCTGTGCCTGTGGGGCTGGTTTGCAGTGGGCTGCACACTGCCAGGCTTGCTTTCCCAGTTGCTGTGAGAGCACTCAGCATGAAAACTTCTGCTTTCATAGCAACTCTTTCATTTGTTTGTTTAATTCTGGATCAACTTGAAAATGATCTTGGAACTACTTACTGCTGTTCTGCGAAACCTGGTGGTTTAAACTAGAAAGATTAAAGCAGAGTACACATCGACTTTTGGGGGTAAACACTGCTGGGGAAAAAAACTTGGCAGGAGGCCGGGTAGGCGGCCAGAGGGGGAGCAGGAGCATGGTGTGACCGACCAGCTGCCTTCATGGGGAAAAGGCTGAACATGGCCCTCGCAGGGCTCAGCTGTCCTTAGCAGGGGAGCCCGAGTATGGGGCAGGGTAGGATGTTCCCTCCCCCTAGCATTTAGCACTGAAGGACCTATTGAAAGCCTGGCTGCTGATTGTCACATAGGGCTAGTGAGCAAGTGGAGAGAGGATTTTAAGGAAAGGCACCAGCTTCACTCTGGGAACCAGGTTGGCCAATCCTACTGCACAGGTAGAAAGTTGTAAATGTCTGTCAGGAAGCTGCCTACTCTTTAACATCAGGCTGGGGTCCATTCTGCCTGGTTTTTTTTTTTTTCATCCAACATAAATTACAGGTCAGGTGTGAATAACTAGATAAAATCCAATTGCTTAGGATAAACAAGAAGTCAAGGGAGAAAAGCTCATATTCCCACCTGGTCTGCAAACGTCCTCCAGTGCATCTGCAGAGAACTGGCCTGAAGGAGACAGGAGCCCAACTTAGTTTTCACTCTTTGTTTCGATTTCTGAAGATTTAACATCTGAGGGTCTTAGCACTGTGCTAGACTCTCACGTATTTCCACAGCAGCCAGCAAAAGGAACCTCCTCCTGATAGTTACAATAACTGCTGCTCGAGCTGGATTCAGCTCCATCAGTATTGTGTGAAGCTCTAAGAGCCGTGCCGTTCAGGCAAATTCACTAGATCACCTGGGTTCAAAGCCACATGGAGGGAAGGCTTCGGTCTTCCCTAAAGCAGCCTCAGGGCCAGCTGGGGGCCTGCAGATGCACCTGTGGGGAGGAGGTGGACTTGGTGGGAGGAAATGAACAGCATTTGTTCTGCAGCTCTTACTGGGCATCTCCTTGGTCAGTCTCGTACCCAGTATTTGTGGTGCTGGGGTCAGACAGGTCTGTCACAAGCACCCCATTGCCCAGCTGGGTCAGCAAGCATACGTGGGTTGGCTGTTTGTCTCTTCAGCTCTTGCCGAGAGATATTTCAGAGCCTTCCTGTTACAGAGATAATCTGTAGTTTCTTTTGCATTTAGTTTCTTTTTTCATTTCTGCCTGGATATATTTGTGACCAGCTTATTAGCACTTGTTGCTATGCTGGCTTTTTGTCTTTATTTCAGTGCTTCTCATCAATCCCTGGTGTATTTACAGGCAAAGTCTGGGCTCCGGCATGCCGGGCTCTGCTCCCGGTCCCCTTCCAGCATGCCTGTCCCCTGCATTCCCTCATCCTCTCTGCACTCCCCTCTTTGCTTTGCACTGAAAGCAAAAATTTCAGTGGTCAGCCGTGCCAGCTCCACAGCGGCTGCCTAGTTGGCTTGCATAATGCAGGCAGATTCAAACAGCTGCTGTCCCTTCCTAGAGATGTCCAAGCCAGGGTTAGTCCCCAACAATAGTCATCAGCAGACACAGAGGGAAAACTGAGGACTCCACTCACCACAAGAATAAATATTGACACTGGGCACTGCTGAAGAGTCTGGATTCCCTTTATTACTTCCTGGAGTCCCATGGAAGCCACAAGTGTTTAATTTATTAATGCAAAGAAAGGATTTTTCTTGCAACAATCAGTCTGTCGCCACTGCATCATGCTCCTCTTTCCTGCACGTCTCCTGGCATTGATGTACCCTTTTCTGTGCAATTCATATTACTACGCTGGAGGCAACAGGTCTGTTTTGAATTGCTGATTCTCTTATTCTGGCGCCCTGGAAAGAGCTTGTTTAATGCAAGTTGTATAAAAGAGACTTGCCTCCCTGAAACATGAGACAATTAAGAGGCTTTTATAAGTCATTGATTTTTCTTCCCACTGGCAATAGAAAAACCATCACTTTAGATCAAATGAAACATGTTGTTCAATACCCAAATGTTCTGTTCATAGCTGGAGCCTTTTATTTTTTATTTCATAGAATAGGAAGCTACTTCTTAACATGAAACTGAATTGTAAAGTTGAAAGCTTTTATTTTGAACTATCAAATCCCAATATTTTTACATAGGAGGGCACTGGATTGTTTGACAAAACCAATTTGGCAAAAGAGAGATGAGCATAGCAAACATATTTTAAGCAGAAAGGATTTGGCCCATCTTTTTTGACTTGGCTCCAGCAATGATACCTTTACCACACTCTTTGCAGTTTGCAAGGAGAAGCTTTAGCAAAGATGCTTCTCTCCATTTATTTCCTCAAACCAAAGTGAATTTTTGCATATACACTTTTACATTTCTGGATGTACCTGCTCAGTGAATCTGACAGAGGCCAAGGACTGAGCTCAGGGGCTTCTCTGCTCTTCAAAATTTCCTATTTACCCTGGAGATGCCTTTACAACTTTGCCTTCCCAAGTTCTTGCCTCTTTGGTTAATCTTGCCCCTGGAGAGCAACTGCAGTGCCCTGGGACTTGGCTGGGCTCCTGGAGGAACAGTGACTCCTGTTCTGCAGGGAAAGCTCCCAGGAGAAGTTCATGAGCACACAGTGACTCCAGCAGTTACTCACTGACCTAACAAACCTCCCAGAATCTCATTCAAGAAGGAAGCGAATGTGCTGGCAGCACTTCCAGATACAGCTATCACAGTCTTCATGGCAAAGGCAGCCACATCAGGGAGGTGAACAGAAAAAAATCCCTGCCAATTCACCCACCGCAGGACACACAGGTGTCTTGCCACAAGCACCAGAAAGCTCTGAGGAGAGGTGGGTGCAGGTCACAGCCGTGGGGAGATGATCCCAACCACGGAGCTCAGGCCCTTTGCCAAAACGCCCTCCCAGCTGTGTGCAGGGCCAGCAGGTGAGCCAGGGAGCCCTCACTGTCACTCAGGAGACTCTTCTTCCATGAGCTTTTCACAATTTAACCCCACTTGCAGAATGCTCAGTAAGATGCAAATCACCTGCTTGCCCCTGCCCTGAGCTCAGGGCATGAGGCTCTGTTCAGGCACATGAAGGGCTCCGCCCCGTGTTTCCCTCAGCTTGCTAGGGCATTGCTCTACCTGGGGAGCATGGCACTGAAAACACCAGTGTAAGCCAAGGTCTGAGCACACAGTGTTACAGAGGTGTGCAGAGCCACCTCCCACTTGCTGTGTGGGCCGTGCTTTGGCTGCACGTAGCTGGAAAAGGGCAGGGATCCTCCCCAGCTTGTCCTCAGGTGACCTCCTCCAGCATCAGCCTGGGGATTGCATTAGCACTATCTGGGGGAGGAACATGGTGTGAGCATCAGGTACCAGTGCCACAACACATGGAGAGGAAAAGAAAGATGCCTTCGATTTGCAAGGGGAGCTGGTTTGAGCAGGTGGGGCTGTGAATGTGCAGATGATTTTCAGCACTACTGTGAGCTCGTTGTTCCTCCCTGTGTGCTCCGGCGCTGCCAAGCATAGGCCAAGCCGTCGGCCAAGGCTGTGCAGTGGAGCCCTGTTATTGCAAAGCCCAACTGTGCTTTTTTCCAACCTAATTTTCTCAGGAACTGACCCAGTTCTAGCACTTGGGAACTGGCATTCACCCTACTGGCAAATGTTTCTCATCTGTTTCAAATGATCTGGCCAATGTGACCTTTTCTTCTAAAATAGCTTACACAATGAAAATCAATGTTAAAACCTCATCTTGCATAACTCTGAGAGCAAGGCCATACATTTACCAGCAGCAAGGAACTTTTCCCCCTTATTTTGTAGAAAGCAAGGAGGAAACAACCAGAGATGTGCAATTTCAATGAAGGGAGAACAGACCCATAACCTCCTTTCCCCCTTGAAAAAAAAAAAATATAACCATGGGATGCTCTAGGCAGCAGGGTCTGTACTACCCATTTCTGCTGCTTGTTGCTTCAGAAAGAAGAAGAGCAAGCAGTCATTCATATGGTGATCAACCGTGAGCAAAGTTCCCACGGTCTTCTGGGCTGTTTTCCAGCCAAGTGCCACCCCAGGTCAGGACAGCTGTGGGTCACTCACTTCCTGGTCGCCACTTCAGAGTTCCCCTTTTGCCAGATCCCAACAGAACCCAGTGGCCCTCTTCCTTACTCTTGCATCTCTGCCTTCAAAGCTGCGTGCACACAGCCGTTGGTGTCTCTTCTGGGAGGTAGTTGCTATAACAAGATATATGGGATCATATATGGGATCACTTTTTTCGTTAGCATTGCTGGTTGATACGCCTTGCCCAACTGTGTATGTCTACGCGTGTGTGTGTGTTCCCAGTGGAATTGGGAGGATAACTGGCAGGTAGAAAAGGGCTTGATCCTACCTTTGCTGCTTTGAACATTCTCATTGACTCCACCTGGGGAGCAATAACACATTCTTTTGGGCATCAGTTCAAACACCGATACAACATGTCCTGTACAGGTACTTTGAGGGCTGTTTTCTTCCTGACGAGAAGTGCTCCTTCTGTTCCTGATACTGTTGCTCATGTTCCTTAGTATGTCATCGCCATTTCTCAATATTTCTAAATTTGGCAATGGGAAGATGCGTGCAGCCTCAGCCACAGCCCATTACTTGTCAGGGCACGCGCACTGCAGCTCCGCTTTCCAAAACATCATTTACTGGCCCACCTGCAGGGGAGTTGCTGCAATCAATTTCCCTCACCTCACATAAGGCAACAGGGAGATGAACTGTTTTTCTTTTTTTTTTTCTTTTTCTTTTCCTTACCCCCCCCCCCCCCCCCCCCCATAAAGGACAGCAATTTGTGTTTGGTAGTAGAGCTTTAAGTGGGGGGCAAACCAGGTGTGGCTGAAGTACCCAGTCCTTGCAAAGGATGCTGTGGGCTGAACCTAAGGCAGGGCTCGAGCAAGGTGCAGGAGGGGCTGAGAGGTGGGGTGGCTCCCTGGATGATGCTGGGAAGGAGGGATAAAGTAAACAGGGACATGAAATGCTCTATGAAGTTTATGGTGACCAGCTGTGCAGATATACCTAAGATGCAGAAAAGGATGGAGGGGATGGATAATTTTATATGTTTCCCGTAGATCCCTGAGAGGCAGGAACAGCTGTTTGTGCTGTGGGTGAGCAGAGCCAGAGAGCTGCAGGGGAGGCCGTGGGATAGCCCAGTCCAGGGCTGTCCCTGTGGGACCAGAGCTGGGGTGCATAGGCCAAGGTGCTGCATGGGGATGGTGCTCTCAGGGGTTGGGGACAGCTGTGCCTCAGCACTGCAGGGGTTCAGGCAGCCTCTGGCAGGCAGCCTGTGCCGGTTACGCTGTTTGTTTTTCATTTTAACGAATTATTAAAATATTTGAGATATACCTTTGACCTACTGAGCACAGTTATGGCAACAATTCACACCAACAGATCATAAATCCTGGCATTGTCCTCCCTAGTGGCTGAACTGCTAGCTTAATAAAGCCTCTGAGTGTGCGGCAAGTGCCGTAACATTGCAGTGTGATATCTGATCCCTGAAGAGAACAGAGAGATGTCTTTAAAAACCTCTGAAGCTGTAAGAAAAGCAAAGTTTTTAGCAGAGCAGCCACGAGGCTGTGGAGGAGCTCAGCCCTCCAGAGGCAGAGGGGCTCCACCGTATTTAGCAGAGGTCCAGGTAAGAGCCCTTCACTGGTTTTAAATCTTTCTGTGTAAAGCTTTGCTTATTTGTATTTGCCTTGTGAACCTATGCAAATATGTTAAAATTAACCATAGTTGGAAATGGAGAAAATCTTCTTCCATTAAGATTCATGCTCAGTCCTCGGGTGCTGTTATTCATCAGGTGTGAGTTATATCTGCTGCTCTCACAGCTCTGTAAGCCCACTCTTTTTATCACAGAATCTTTGTACTGAATTATGAGATCTTTCTGAAGCAAAGACCTATATACACATCCCATCTGATAGGTTTTATTGACACAAGATTTATGTCCTGTTTAGCATGTTACAAACTAATTCTACTCATTTATTCTGACTAGAATTTTCCCTTCTCATTCTACAGTAAAACCGAAAAATTACTGGTACTGTTTACACTAATGTGGAGCACTTGGGAGGATCTGAAGTTTGTTTGAATTGAAAATTAGCTTCTGAAATCGTGTGTTTTTCATCACTGCCATGTGTTGCCAGTTAGGATTTCTGGTTAATTCATACTCCCTCCCTCGTCCCCCCCCCCCTGCCCCGAGCAACCTGATCCCCTTGTCCTCGTTCAGTGGGATGGGGTCTTTGTTGGTTCAGCTCTCAGATTTCCCAAGCTCTGCCAATTTTGTATTGTCACTCAGCAGCTGGGTGGTTGAGGAGTAGGCATGCCAGAGTACCACCCAGGAGCCAACCTTTATATCCAAGGATGTGGGGCAACAAAACACCAGGTCTGCAATCTGAAATAAGCTCAGGGATGCATTGTGTGTTCCCACAGGTGCCACCGTAATCTTACACAAGCAGAACTTCAGCACTATACATACATGCATCTCTACCTGTAGCTAATCTATATGTAAAAGTTAAAGAAATATAAGTTTTATATATATATTTAATTATACATATATATATATGTATATATAAAACCTGTAATGCATGTGCTTTCTGCCATAGGGAGGCTGGCTGAGCTGGTGTGTTCATGGGCAGTGATTCCTTCCCCCTCCAGCACAAAATCTGAAGGAAGGAGGACCCCCCCCCCCCCCCCCCCCCAAACTGCTCCACAATCCCTCTCACGCCCCATCTTCCCTCCAGCAGACCTGCTTGGAAGATAAATCTGTTCTCGTCAAAAATTGTTATAACGAAGAAGACTTCTCACAGACACTGCTAACATCGCTTTTTTTGTTGTTGAAGGATGAATTAGAAAGGAAACCCTCTCTCCTCTGATTTTTTTTTTTCTTTTTAGTGACCAAATCCTGAAACAGGAAAGCTCCGCTGGTGACAGTTCAGTAAATTGCGTCTGTTTATTGGATAAAGAAAGTCTCAAGCATTCTGATTTGGGGTTTTCTAATAAAAATGTCACTGTTTGGAGGCACTCCCTCCAGAAGGAGGGATGGCTGACTGGCTGCCTCAATCTTTCCGTAGAAGATGTGCTGCAGACAGCTTGATGATTGCAGACTGACTTTCATTTGGAGAATGTGCTTAGCTGGCCAGAAACTATTTTGAATGAAGCTAAAGTCATCCATGTGTTGCTGTCCCCAAAATTAAAAAAAAATATATAAATAAATAAAAATACAAACCACATCTCCTTTGGGAAATGATTAATCTGTCTTGGTAAACGAGTGAAAAGGCAATTGTTGCTTGTGCACACCCTGCAGAGGGAATTCCAGAGCCCCACCGCCGTGTTAAAACCTTTCAACTCTGCTTCATTTTTCCAGCCTTCCTATCTGCGCGTCGAAGGACAGCTTTTCCAACACCGCGTACCTTCCGCCCTGAACATTTGAAGTCCTTCTGATGGCTCTCTGGAGGATTTACCTTTTCTCCTTGGTGCTGGTGTGGGGCTGCATGGCCTCTTCCTCCTCCTCCTCCCAGCAGACGGCAGGTAACTGCAGCACCCGGGCCGGGCTCCTGCTCCCACGTGCGTTGCATTAGCGCGGGCTCTTTGCAGAGGTAGACCTTCAGCCACGGCTTGTTTTGTTACAGCAAGGGGCAGATTTATAAACATGCAGTCAATTGCGTAAATGTATTGTGTGTTTGGTGGAAACTTCAAAGGGAGCAGAAACTGCCTTTCTTGGGCAGTGAATATATTGTTTGATATAGGGCTGGCTTTTATAAAACACCACCTAGGTACACAAATGCTCCTGAGTGTGATTGCAGCTGTACAGACTGCGCATGGTGTAAGAAACAGAAGAGTAATTCATAACCTGAGAATAATAATTTCTTCTTGTAAGAAATATTGCTCTGAAAGCTGTTGGCAATGGCAGAGGCACTTGAAATTCTATTGTACTGCTCTGCTGCGTTACAGTCACTGGCTGGGTGCAGTGGAAGCTGGGACTTCACATCCAGATGCTCTCCCACTTTAGAGGGCCGTTTAGCAGGACTGGCCCTGCCCACCACAGTCAGTATGCACTGGAGAGTTGAAAACATGGCTGGGAGGGCATCGAGAGGCTCCCCACTCTGCCCTCCAGCATGCCCAGGAAGCTGCCAGCAAACACGATGCTGCCACTCCAGGCGAGCAAGCGTTGCCCTTAAAACGTGCTTCTCAAAACATGAAAGTCACCTGCACCCCTACTCCGGTGCTGACCAAACCAAGAAATGCAGATATAGAAGAGCAGGGGGTACCTCGCAGGCTGCCGTTTCCCCACTTGTAAAGCAGGTGGAAAAAATTACAAAGCCCTCCTGCTCCTTGCACCATTCACGCGGTGCGTGGCGGCGGCAGGAGGCAGCTGTCTCGCACACCTTCGGCAGGAATGTGCCGGCGGTTGGTCATCAAAGCAGTGGTGCTGGAGCAAGAGTGCCCAGCACTGGGAGCGGGGTGGCCTGGGGGCTGCAGCTGTTATCCAGCACACTGGGATATGAGTCACTGCGGTGCAAGTCGCCCGGAGAAGGAGGTAGTTCTTTCAAGAAACACTCGGGAGCAGCTTTCCTTCAAGGCTGGATGACAAAATAGAGTGCTTTTAGTCCTGTGTTCTGTGTGAATGATGTGAGTGAGCTTTGTATGTCCCGTAGGAATGTAAAACTGAGGAACTTCAAGAGGCAGCGTTGACATCTATAAAACAATCGAATTCCAGAATGCAAGTGACATCCTAAAACCAAGATTTTCCATTCCCACTGAACTTTAATTTTGGTTGAAATTTATTTTGCAATAATTACTGTTTACAGTTGCTATTGTTTTGAAAAAAAATGTTGCTTATGGAAAAAAATCAGGATGGAAACAAATTTCAGAGTGTTATTGTTTCCAGAGAAACATAAATTCCACTTTGGCCTAACCTACTGCTCTCTTGCAAGTTTCATATGAGAGTCACAAACAAAGGCTAGTAGCTTTTTGCTTGGTTGTATATAGGCAAGGCTCAACCTTCATCCTTGCAGGAGGAAGCTCCCAGTCCTGCTTCCAGCCAGCTGGCCAGCTGGCTGCTCACACATGGTGTGCTGGGGCTGTGGGAGTCTTCCCTCGCAGCAGCTCTGCCAGTTCTCAGCGTGGGCTGGCCGGTGTGTGATGAACATCCCCGTTCCTCTCTGTTCCCCTCATTCCTGTGACCATAAATGGCCTTTCTGGACATGCATTCATTCATTTTTTAGCAGCTGTGCCTCTTTAAGCTCTGTTCTCAGTTTATTGCCGGTGCCGCTTCTCCCTTTCCTGGAGCTTTTGCAGGTTTGCAAAGAGCCAGAAGATGCAGAAAAAAACCCTCACCTTGCCCTCCCAGCTCTGATGCTCGCCCAGAGCCCAGCTTGGGCACTCTTTGCACAGGCAGAGCTGCCTATGCCCCTACTCCCCCCTCCTCTGCCCATGTCGGTAAATCTGTGCCTGCTGTAGCGTAGTGATACCTCCCGCTGGCCTTCTGAGGGGACATGGGAATGTGCAGGACAACCCTGGACAGAAGGGGCTGCACGTGCAGGGCCATGCCCCATTGCCTCTGGGGCTGGATCAAGCCCACAGCCACCTTCTGAACCCAGGCTGCGTTCACGGGACTCACAGCTGGTAGGAGGCAAAGTGTTTTACTTCTTACACAGAAAAATACATAAAAGCGCATTTATTTCCCCTCCAAATTGTCATAATCTATTGTTCCTTGCCCCAGCACCTCCCTAAATACACTGCCATGATATCCTACTTTGACATCTAACATAACAAGCAGTCTCCCAGGGAGCTTTACATGCTGGGAAATGTGGAACCTGAAGACTGCTGCCTGTGAAGTGTTTCATTTGGGAGGGCTTCCTCAGGAGAAATACATCTTTCAGTAGTGTTCTTTGTAAACTTTCTAAAGAGCACATTAAAGTCTGATTTGTATCAATGTCTTCCACTTAAAGGTATTCTCAGGATTTTCCTTCATAATGGATTTATAAAAAAAATTAAATATATAAATCCCAGGACACAAAAAGGGGGCAGAGAAGCCAGTGCCTTGGAGTCCACACTCAGAGACGTGGCAGAAATGCAAGCCTGCCACTGCCAGGAGATGGACTACAAGTCACCAAGATAAGCGTGCATCATGCAATGAATATGTAGAAACCCAAATGGATAATATCACTGCTAGACAGCATACATGGAGAAAAATGACCTGTTACAAAAATTGACTTTGTTTGAACTAATAAAATAGAATGATCTGAACAGCTTTGTCATGAGAACAGCATTCTCAATACAGAGCTGAGCTTTTAGGAAGCATGACTTACTCCGAAATTCATCCAAAATATACTCTGATTTATTAACACATGGTAGCAACTTACAATATTTTAATAAAAGCTATATTGACTGTAAAAGCACTTTTGTTTTTTTGTCTATACCTGGCAGATGTCCAAAATAAGCATGATTCTAACTCTTTGCTTTTGTGCTTCTGTATGGTTTTATCTTGTTTCTTTCACTAATCTTCAATAAGCTTGAAAAGAGTATTTAAAGCAAGATGGGTGATTTGTCTCTGTTATACTTAAGTAATATACATTTCTCTGACAGCATGATGTGATCTGTCATCCTATGTTGGTGTACGTGCTGAATGCAATGCCAGCAAGGATACTTGTCCTCACAGCTGTTGGTAAATACCACAAGTTATAAGTGAGCAACTGGAGGACTTGAAAGTTCATCCCAGGACAGCAATTCTGTTTATAACAGTTTGAAAGGGAGTGTCAAAGATATTGTGGCATTTTTGTCCCTCTTCAATGGTTCTTGACTGTTTTCTTTGAGTATCAGCAAGAACTGTTTTTGCGTAGGCAGGAGGTGAGGTTGTGCGTGTTTGTTGAGTGGAGGCTATTAAACATCCACCCAGCTTCCCTCTGCACCCAGCAGCTGCATTTTTCATTTCATCAAATTTAATGACTTTCTTTTTTCTTTTTTTCTTTACATCAACAACCTCTTTTACCCTCTGCTTTGTTTTCAATTTAGTTGCTCCCCCACAAGACCTTCAGATCACTGATCCTGGGCTTTTAGGTTCTCTCGATATAGAGTGGAAACCTCCACCCAATGTACAAACCTTCAATGAGTGCACAGTAAAATACAAGTTTGAATACCGTAACACTGGTGACAGAGAATGGAAGGTAAGAGAACATAGTTTACTCCTCTTATATTGCTACTGTTCTGCCTTTATTTCTTGTACAGGTTTGTGTTTGCATTTAAGGGAGCAGCAGGACGGTGGTAAAACAGCAGTTCCAACTTCCCATGGAAAAGGCAGACTCCATTCCATAGGGCCAGTGCTTTGAAACTTTTGCCAGACAGGAATGTGTTTTGAAATTTCACAACAGCAGTAGTGAGAGTTAGAAAAGGGGCTGTTTGTATCAGAGGGTGTGGCCCTTAGTGACAAAAGTAATAAAGTGATATCCAGTAGCATTCCTCGTTGTAAAAGGCACTATACTTTTTAGAAAGTCTTTGCAGGTATTTGAACTGGAACTCAGGCAATGTCAACATATCCTCAGGGTTGCAACATGGCAAATAACTACCAGATTACGTTTCATTAATTATCCTAATGCTTTAACATTGCTTTCATTCAGAAGAGTGTTTTTAATTGACATTTACTTCTGTTTTTTAGATATGTTTGACTGCAGCTCAAATCTGTGATAAAACTGTCAGTCTTATCTCATTGATATGTAGCAGGGCAACAGCAGACAGACACAGTACAGGAAGGATTGTTGAAATATTTGTGGGAGTCTTTAGAAGAGGGAAATGGAGCAGGGCAAGGGGAAACCCAGTGGCAGGCTGCTTGGTTGGTGCACGGTACTGAGGAGTACCAAAAAATTTCCTTCAGTTTCCTGAAAGGGAAGATTTTGCACAACCGTAATGCAGGAGCGCTAGAAAGCTCATCAGGTCAAGAGACTAGAGAGAGAGAAGAAGCAGGCATACCAGGTTAGCTGTACTGTGGGCCCTGGCCTCTTTCTGTGAATGGTTTCTGCAGGTCCTGTGTGAGCTGTTTGTCTGCTTCACCCACCCAAGGCATCAGAGCCAAGGCTGCCGGGCTGTTTGCAGCCACCAAACAAAGGCTTTGAGCCCAGCCATCCCTTGGAGCTCGAATGAGGGGAAGAGCACGGAGCCTCCCTCCCTGTTTCAGCTGGAGATTGCAGTTGCCAGGGCATGGAAAGTTGCTCTTTGTGCACAAGTCATGCTTTGAGCCATGCAGCAGCAGGCAGCTGTGCAGATTCTTCCATGATGATTTTAACTGACATTTTAAAAGTGCAATAAAAATAATAATAATAATAAAAAAGCAGTTAAAAAGACCGTGTAAGAATTCCCTGAATCACAACTAATAAAAGTGTTTACAAAGCAGATCCAAAAGAGAGAAATATGTCACCTCTGACACCCTGCCAAAATCTGGGTGCCAGATAAAGTCACGCAGAAAATTTGGTTAAAAAACAAACCAAACCAAACCAAAATAAAATAATAAAATAAAATAAAATAAAAACAAATGAAATGAAATAAATAAATAAAATAAAATAAATAAAATAAAATGAAATGAAATAAAATAAAATAAAATCTACGGGAACATCAGAGAAAGCAAGAGTCAGCAATGTCTGGTAGAAACACGTGGCTCAACAGGGCTCTTACGCTCTGTGACTGCTGACAAAAGCCCAACTGTGGGCTCTACCACCGCACCAAGTTCCTGTTGCGGCAAGCATATTCACTTTACAGTCCGTTACTGTTTGGGTCAATATGACTCCTTCTCCCTCGTCTCTTGCTGCAGCTCTTGCCAACTTACTTTTTCTTGTTTAAGGGAAGGGCGAGTAACCCTGAGGCAAAAAGAAAAACCTTTAGAAGGAATGCTCATAAAGCTCTCACGAAGGGCTAACCCTGGGAGCGCAGCGTCACCTGGCTCCTGCACCACAACAGGATGCTGGACCAGCCCTGCTGGCTGTGGTTGACTTTCCTATGTGACCCATCACTTACAGGAACAAATTCCTCATGATACAGCTTGCTTCTGTTTCTGATTACCTCACTTCCCGAAAAAAATGCGTTTCATCTGGATTTATGTCAGTGTCCTTGTCAGACCTTCCTGGGTGCTCCTGGCTGGTGGGAATGCCTTGATGTCTGCTCTTCGTTGTCATTGGGGTGGAGGGACTCAAAGACAGTGAGGATGGGCAGCACAAGCAACAGCAGAGTGGGTTGTACAAGAGTGTCTGAAAAGCACTTGGTAGGAGAAGCAGGGTTAAAACAAAACGAAACATTAAAACGCGCGAGCCTACTAGCAGCTAGAGAGTTAGCAATGGTAGGTAATTCTGCAGCTCAGTGACAAAAGAGGTGCTTATAAAGTCTGTCTTTCAACCAGGTTATTTTTACTAGGAAACTAAAATTCAGAGTTGGATTTGACCTCAGCAGGACTGCTGAAGTGAAGGTACAGACCCTGCTTGAAGGACGGTGTACCAATGACGTGGAGGTTCAGAGTGAATGGATTTATGCTACCTTTCAGGTCCCATTGCAAGGTTAGGAGCAGCCTTCTGTACCTGGTGCAGCTTCACACTTTGCATGAGCCTGTTGCATGAAGCACTGTTGGCCTGAGGGTTGCTGGATGGCTAAGCCATTGCAGGGCTGGTTGAGGTATAAGACATCTCACTGCTGTCCGTGGCTGTGGTTGTGCTTACTGGATACCTGGGGCTCATTTCCCAAGGTACCGCAATGAGTCCCCTGCCATCAGGTGTTAACAGGCTATGGGAAGAGGTAGAACCAGAACCAGCATCTCCTGCCTCTTTCTCTTTGCTGCAAGACTCTGTCCTTACCCTGTCTCTGCTGGGTTTCCCTGCAAGAGCTCCACTGCTGAATGACAGGGTCAGTTAGTTACACATATTTCTGCTCTAACCACAGCAAACTGAGTTTTATGTGAAACAGAGCACTTGGCAGCAAAACTATCTAATGATTGTGACTGGCCTTCTTTGTCTTTTGACTGCAGCACACAATTGTTCAAAGTTGTAAAATTGTATTTCTGACTGGTGCTTTGCTAAACAGTGGTTATTTTCTTCTCATTTGACAGGAAAGCTGGAATCAGAGGTTCAGAATTTTCATTGCATCTATCATGACTGGGAATACCTCAAGTGCACTTGGCAACCAGGTCTCCTCGCTCCTCGCGGTGTACATTATGGTCTGTATTATTGGTATGTATCAGCAAAATAGAAAACAGCCAGGCAGCAATCAAGCGAACCTCACTTTGAATCACTCAGTGTACTAAGATGGAAAATGTGCTTTTATGTTTGGCAAAGCTGTTACATTATCCACCCAGAATAACACTCCGAGCAACATGTGCCTTCTGTCAGGGAAATCCCCAAACCCTGCTTCTTCCCAGCCCTTCTCCAGGAGCTGTGTCCAGCATGGAGAGGCAGAGAGCAGGCTTTGGAGCATTTTTGCTCAAGGCAAGGTGGGACACACGCATCTTCCTCAGCCCCATACTGGGAGCCGTCACTGTGTGCAGGGCAGCAGCCTGGCCCCACAGCTCTGGGCAGCCTTCCTTAAAATGGGGCTCTTGCTGATCACCTGCATGAAGTGCTTTCTGCATGTTGGCCATCATGAGGCCTTGTGCTTTTCCTTCACTCAATCTACCTGGGCCATTCTGGCCATGCATTTCTCTTGGTCATAATGCATATATCTCTATAGCATAGGATTAGGCAGGCAGTTACAAGGCTCAGTGAACCCTATGCGAAGAGCAGGCACTCTTGGCACTAACACTTTTACTTCTCAAATATATTTTCATACAAGCAAATCTCACCCAAGCAAAAGAGCTGTCTAGAAGTAGTAATAATCCATGCTTCTCAGTTATTTCTTTTATACTACTGCCTAATGACTCTTCCGCAAGAAAAACTAAGCTGGACTTAAGTGTTTTTAGATGAACTAAATGCTTCACTTGTGCTTCATTTCCTGTGACACTATGGTAAAGATGACTAGTTAGGGAATCATTTGTTTTCATGCCTTTGGGCTACTTGTAAAGAAAAGCATAGCTGCTTTATAAAAATAGTTTCTTTGTGGCTCTTGGAAGTGTTCTTCGAAACAGGAACGTTGATTTAAAACAATTTTACAAACTACAAAGGTCTGCTTGAAAAACCAACATGGAGCTGTATGATTTGTTGCTAAAGACAAACAAACTCCAAACCCACAAAAAAACAAAAAACCCACCATTATTTAACTGCCTCTAACAAAAACAGGCATTTGGATCTGGGTCCCATTGTATAACAAGAACGGGTGGGGGAGACACAGCCCTGGTAGCCTTTGATCCCTGTGACTTCATTTCTATAGCACTACCACATGAGGTTTTTCCCACATAATGATGTGCTTTACAGGGAGTCTTTTATTAGGCGTACCATACAGAGGCCAGATTCAGCCCTACCAAAATGGAAATAACCCAGCAGGAGCATTAAAAAGGTGATAGGAAGCCCCAGGCGGTATTTCCAGGATGGGGCCAGCTTTGGGAAGTAATCCCCAGAGACAGGAGGCAGTTTGGGAGGACACGGTTACTGTTTCACAATCGCTAATAACCAGCAAACCCTTTCTTTGATCCCACCTCCTGGGTATCCATTACACAATTGTGTGCATGCACAGGACCCACCCGCAATCAGCCATAACGGCTTGTTACTGCTAGCACGCTCACATTCATGGCACGTCATCTGCCACAAACTGCTGCATTTTGGCTTGGGAGGAGACCTTTCTGTAACTCCAGAGCCAGTGGCTGCTTGAAGATGGGTGCCTTCATGACTTGGGGCCAGACCCTGCCCCTGCTCCGCTCATGCAGCGGCCCCGATGAGGTCTCTTGTGCTCCAGCAGAGGGCTTGCAGAGAGGTTGGCACAGCCTATAAAAACAAACCTGGGAGAAATGTATGCATATTAATTTATTTTCTCCTCCCCCCAACAGTTTTCCCACAGCAGGAGTCCAGGTGAGAGGATGCACGGCACTGTACTTTGAGTCACTTGTAGCAGGTAGAGGGTGCGTAGGGCACAGGAGATGATCATAGTTTATGTTCATTTGCTCCTGTCCAATTGTTCTTTAAAAAAAAAAAAAAAAGTATTAACTGCCATTGTTTTCATTTTTTTTTTTTCTTTCCATTTTCCTAATACACTGCTAGGTATGAGGGCCTGGACCATGCAGTGCAGTGTGATGACTACATCCAGGACCATGGTATAAACATTGGCTGCATGCTGCAGAACCTGAGCCAGGCAGAATATAAGGATCTGAGCATTTGTGTCAATGGGTCAGCAGCAGCCACCCTGCTGAGGCCGTTGTATGCCACCCTGCGCCTTCACAACCTAGGTAAGGCCGGGAGGAAAGCAGCAGGGCTCTGGAGACCTGCATGGCCACCGAAGGCTCACACCTTGCATGCGGGGGGCTCAAACTAAAGCGTGCTCTTGCAAATGGATGGGTTTCCCCCAGAGAAGGAGCTGTGGCATGTGGCCTGCAGGACCTGTCTCCACAAGTGTCTGCAGGAAGTGGCACTGCTCAGCGCCCACCCTGCAGTTTCAGCGGGTGCTGTGGAGTGCTGTGCTCAGCAGCTGGATGACTCAGGACATAAATGGTCTGCTGGGCAGACAGCAGAGCAGCTTTGGGTTTTTTTTTTTTTTTTTTTTTGGTCCAAGCAGCAGAACTTCAAATGTGGCTTTATTTCCTCTGACTGGAACTGAAGCTGCTGCTCTGCTCCTGCAAGCTCGGGAGAGGTCTTTGGGCATTGCTGTTGAAAGCAAGCTAAGGGCAGGGGAGAAGTGTAAAGTGCAATAGGGTCTGCCAGAGGCACGTGAACTACAAGCAAAGGTGGATTTGAAACCTGTCACAGATGGGGAAAGAAAACAAAGTGCAGAATGAAGCATAACCTGTTAGACAGACTCGCTTCTTGCTAGGGCACTTCTTATGTTGATGTTATTTGCCCACACGTAAATATCAGGGGATGAACAGCTAGTCCTCCAGTTAATCCACTGGGCTAATAAGCAGGATTTCTGGATTCAGTTGGGGCTTCCATGTGCTTCTTGTGTGGCTTTGGCCATATGACATATTCCAAGCCTTTCCTGGGATGCAAAGGGTGTCAGGACAACAGTACTGAGGTGCCTCACTACTGGGGCCCAAATTGCCTGTTTGCTCTCTGAGGAAAGTGTGCCAAGAACATTGCTTAGAAGCTGGCATTTTGAAACACCTGCACCACATCTCAGACCGAGGCACTAGCCCTGGCCATGTCTCAAGTTAAAATAAACAACCCAGCCTCTAGGTCAAGTCCTTGCACCTGTAGCATCACGGCTGATAGCAATAGGTGCTCAAAAATCCCATCAGTGGGGAAAAGGGACAGAGGCTGGTGGTTGATTAACTGAAGCCCTTCCCACCAGGACGTGTTTGACGGCACCTCTTGACCTTCTCTTTTCTTTTCCCCCCCCAGCAAAGCCCTCACCCCCCAAGCAGCTGGTGGTTTCCATGTCTGCGTCCGAGGAGCTCCGCGTGGTGTGGAGCCCACCGGGTGGCGAAACGCCCCCCCAGTGCCTGGAGTACGAGGTCCAGCTGGCAGAAGAGCAGGGGAAGGCCAAGGCTGCCTGGGCGGTAGGGACCACACACCCCTGCCAGCACCCTGCCCCAGGGAGGGGAGGTGGGGGCACTGCCAGCGGCGGGGATGCGTGCCAGGAAAGCGGAGCTCGCACCAAACCGGGGGCGGCACACTGGCTGCCCTGCTCGTGGACTGTGCAGAGCCGCCGGCCGGTGCCGCTGGTGGTGGAAGCTGACCGGCCGCTGCGCTGCGCGTGTTGGTGCTTAGCACCCTGACCCTCCAGACGCAGTGATTGCTTTCGCAGTAACAGACCCCAGAGTGAGTTTCTGAGCAATAGTTTTCTCAGGCCTCCTGCCTGTTACCTCAGGAAGCCTTAACAGACATGTAAAGAGTGTTTTGGTTTGTCTTCCTGAAGCTAGCAGCACAACTTGGTCCAATGAAACTATAAATCTAATCTCTCCAAAGAAGTGTCCTGGGACACAATGGATCTTTCATACATAGTGCTTTTTCCTTCTGTGTTATTCAGTTGCAGTTCTGATAGCAAAAAATGGCAATAATTATTTAATCATAAGAGATGTCTGAAGGACATTTTCTTTCTTTAATTGTCATATCCTACATACGAGTGTTCGTAGTTAATTTCATGAAAGATTCCATAAATTAACAGATATGAACGGTGACATCCACAACTGGCCCCCCCGAACATATCTGTTTTCAGTAGATTTATCTGCATAATCATCTTTCTGGCACTAGCTGGTCCGCTATTATGAAACCGTTCAAAACTGTTAAAAAATAATCCAGGGATTTGCAAAGCCTGGGGAGCATGTTCAGAACCATCAGGTCGTGCCAGACAGCTACTGGTGGCTGCACATAACTCCTTGCCATTTGTTCTCTATTTTCTTTCTCAGTCTGTGTCAACCCAAATGGAGACTGCTTTTACTATTTCCAGAGCAAATCAAAGCCGCATCTCATGTGTCCGTGTCAGGGGGAGAACAAACAATTTCTGCGCCGACCAGGGCTTCTGGAGTGAATGGACGCAGGAGTGTTTTTCTGGTAGGGAACCAAAAGTTTTGTTTGTTTATTTATTTATTTATTTATTTTGTCCGTAACAAATAAATCATATACGCAGGGTAACAATTTACCTGGACACACTGAGTTTGAATCTGAGCCCAAGCTTTCAAGAGGTAATATGACCTGTTCTGGAATGTAGCAATTTCTTATTTGTCATCATTTATCTTTGCAGTGTCCAGAACAGAGGACAAGCAGCTATTTATCCTCATTCCAGTCATTCTGAGTTTGTCAAGTAGCCTCATAATATTTATGTTGATTGGTCAGTGCAAGAAAAGGTAAGCATTATATCAGCCTGTCTGTGCAATGTGCTTTTACATGGTGTGTCAGACTATGGCTGTAAATTTAACAAGGTATTAAATACTAAGAGACAAAAACATCAACAGATGAGCTAAGACTGGACACTAAACAACAGTTTATTTTCAGGAAGCAACCTTGTAAGTGGGACATTTCTGACACAAAATGCCTCACAACAACCCATAAAATCAGCAGGGACCCAACACCTGGTCGTACAAAACTAGTCTGTTTCTGTGAAATGCAGCAGTTACTCACAGCATAAGTAATGCCACTATCTTGCTCCAAACCACTCACGCAGCAGAGATTTGTTCTGGCTGTGTTTAAGAAGTGCTGTTTTTCTGGGCTGAGGCCTCATTCTCTTTGCGCTGTTTGCATTCACCTGAATGTCACGGGCTGCACCCAGGGAAAGCAGATGCAGTGGATGGTCCCAAATTATTAGTACTGATGACATTTTCTTCCTGCCTGAAGGATCATTTAGAGAGAATTGATCTCCTGGTACTGATAATATTATCTTTTCCTTATGAAAATATGGGGTAAGCAAGTAGAAAGCTTTTCTAATATGCTCTTTAAGTTGTTACCGGTGAGGGAGAACTGGCTAGAGAAAAATCTTCACGTTGTTCTGAGAGATGGACTAACCCATATTTTATACTTGAATGCATGGAGTCAGAGACGCCTTTCAAATATTATGCTTTGTGAGCTTTGAACAAAGTGTAGATGCTAGCAAGAAATCAGTGGAAAGCAAATGCTTCCTGCACTGACACTGAGGCGGTGATGTGTGAAAGGGATGCCACCGTGGGTCCCCCGTTGTCTTGGTGCTGGCAATAACTGTCTGTGTCCGTTGCAGAACCCCGGCAGGAAAAGCAATGTACATGTCAGTGGGATGCTAACTCTGCTCACGACTGCTGTACCGCTTGTGTTTGAAGGATTGCTCTCAGAACATCGTCCCAAGGATGGCTGAGAAGCCCAGAGCTTTCTAAAGCCCAAGTGAGTCTTCCCTGCCTGCTGCCATTCGTGAGGCTGGCTGTTGCAATGCATGTCCTCAACGGACCTAGGAAAACACTGGAGGAGTTGTAAGCTGATCGGAGCAAACTGTTTCTGATAACAGGACAAAGGACAAAAAGGAGGCATGAAAACTGCGGTGAATAAAGATAACACATTCCTCTGAGGTTTTTTTTTTTTAAGGACTCTAGAAATCTGTCAGCAGGACATACACTGAAGGGCAACACCTCACACAATGCCAGCATGCAGCCACTGCACATTACTCTTCCTCTCACCTCTTAGTCCCCATTCCTCAGCGTGTTGATAGCATTTAAGTGCTGCGCCTGAGCTAACTGTATTTATTTTATTAACTGATATGCCTTAGCTGTTGCAAAGCTGAAGTGGGGAGGCCTTGAGAGAAATTTTTGCTGTAAAAACTCACAACCACAGCCACTGCAAGAGACAGATGGTTACAAGGAGAAGTGCAGGGTTACTCTTGCAAAGGCAGTAAGGAAATTTCTCTAGGAAGCAGGCACAGGTACTAGAATTCAGTGAAGCACCCAGGATGTCTCTCAACACCATGCACTCAGCTGATGAAATTACTGATTGACTTTTAAGGAAGTCTCCTGTGATAATGACTACAAAAAAAAAAAAAAAAAAAAAAAAAAAAGACAGTTCTCAAAGCCTGGCTCTGTTTTTTAATTTTACTTTTGTCAGAAAAATGAACCAACTAACCAACTCAACCCCCTATGTTTTTTTGTGCTTTCATTTCATCTAAACAACCCAGAAAACACATCTTCTTGCAGGAGCATTTACTCAAGATGGGAATTTCTTGTGAAGAGAGGCAGCTCAAAGGGAAAATCCAGTTTGCATCAATCAGCTATGTAAAGAGCCACGTTAATCCAACCAGTCACAAATCAACACAGCAAGCACTGTTTTACACATCCAAGTGCAAAATTATTCAATCACTATCTGCTGCTTCCACTGCTAAGTAGGCAACAACCCAGTGTTATCTGGGGACACATCAAAGAAGGAAAGCACCAGGAAAAAATTGGTCTATGCACAGATTGGAGCAGAAATGAAGCTTCCCAATTGCTGATATTTTGATGACACACAAATCTACTCTTTACTGCCTCCTGGGGCTTCTGGCCAGCCAGCATGGGATAGCTTTAAATTTAGAAAATACTGGTAAGCAAGCAACCGACATTGGAAATACTGTGACTTACTTTGATGAATGCAGCACATTAGTGGTTGGAGAAGGGAACTGGACTTGGCAAGTCACCGACTGCTCTGACAGAGAAGGTGAAAGGAACCACAAGAGGAGGAAGTCAGCAGGAGTAAGGCTGGCTTGGACCAGGACCAGACACCTCCAAAACATGCTCACCAGAGCAATTCAAGGGAATGTATGTTTTATACAACATGCTGAAGCATGCAGGAGGCTCAGGATGGCGTCTCCTCTGTGTGATGGCAGGGAGCAGCTCTTTGCTTATTGCCCTCCTGCCAGGTACAGTCCCCTTCCTTCCCCCTCTGGTCTCAGGCAGGATTTTGCTGGGACGAGGGACACAGCCCTGCACCACAGCTGTCCCCGGCCTGCACAGATCAAATATTTTCCTCTACTTGCTCCAAAGTCCAGACTGCACGCACCTCCCTGCAGATTGATGGGGCATCATGGCAGGGCAGTCCCTGCGAGGACCAAGGTTGGACCTCAAGCTCTGCAACACCAGGATGAGAGGAAATGCTCAGCCACGCTAGTTCTGAGGTCTGCATGGTAATTTCAGGAACTACAGGACTTTGACACATCCAGAGCTAGGCGGTATTTACGCTATGGGTTTCAGAACTGACGTCATGGCAATAGTTAAAATCAGGAAGCACTGGAGAAAACTGTTGGAAAGCATCCCATTGAGATTCCCTGTTACTGGAAATAACTCCATGTAGGTCTCTGATAAGCTGCCAGCCCTTTAAACTGTTTAAACTTCTACTAAAAACACATGACTGCATTGTGAAACTCGTCCACATGAAGTAGAGGTAGGGAAGCTAGAGCCTGGCGCAGTGGGTAATTCAGATGCAATTTCACCTGCTTTACCATGCAGGAAATTGGAGTGGGCAGTATTTGGAGATGGCCATCAAATGTGGGATCTCCATCTTGTGTTCCCTTGGGGAGCACCATGAACACACGGAGGCACAGGGACTGCTCGCTGCTGCTGCTGCTTCCCATCCTGTGCACTCTTGCTTGTTGATGTAGATTCCTTGTTTTCTCTGGAGGCTGCTGGTCATTGAACAGGTCAGGTTGCAGGCAGGCAGGTTTCTGCTGGAGGCAGAGATTTGAGATAGTGTGCCTGGAGCCCAGTGCATGAGCAGAAGAAGTGAAATATCGAGCAAGAAAAAATGAAATCTAGGCAGAAAGCCCAGTGCTAGATCCAGAGAGGTCGCTGTGCACAGGGGCACAGTGTGCTGCTCATGTCAGAGTTTATCAAACAGGATAACAGAGTAAAACACTGCTCCTCTTGGCTTGCCAATAAAACCAGTCCTCACAGGCTGCTTGCCAGCTCCCACAGCTCTATCAGTGATGTAAAACACCACAGTGTGCACTTCAATTCAGCTTTTTTTTTTTTTTTAGAACTTTTTTTTTAAACTGTTAGACCTCATGCAGCAGCATCACAGAGCAAAAAGCCTGCTCCGAACCTGCAGATCGGCTGGAAAGGCAGCTGAATCGAGCTAGAGGGGAGCAAGCTGAGACTCTGCTGTAGTTCTCTTCCAGGAGGGCTGTATAAACTGGGTTAAAGTTTTGAGCCTAATTTTGTCCAAAAAGAAGAACAGGAGAAGAATTGAAGAGAACAAGTGCAGGCAAGAGGTGGTGAAGGAACAGATGTTGTACCTCCCCAGCTGGAACTCACCCCCCAGAATATCAGAGCTAGCTCAGTCAATACAAAATACAAAAGTTAGACAGAAGCCTGCTTAGAAACCTGCCTAGTAACAGAGTGATAAATTAAGTACATCTGCTTATGGTACCTGCATCCTGCAGCTTGGCAGGAGTGTTTCAGAAAGAGAAGCTGAGCTTCATCCTGGTGCGGGGCTCCCCGCTCACCAGCTCACCCCTGTAGTGGCAGCAAGCTACCCCCACCTGCTTCCTCACATCATTACCTCTCCAGCATGAGCAAAATGTAATCCCTACAGGTGGCCAGCTGCTAGTCCTTCCTGGTGTCCTAAACCTTGCTAGAATTTCACTAGTATGCTTCCTCCCAGCCTAAGTTTATAGTATTACATTAATTCTTTTGCACAGTATTTGCATTACAGTGGTTTAATCCATTTGCTGTAGTCCATAATTAATATTAAGTAAAGCACTTTCAAAAATCACTCTTTTGGCATACTTCACTCTTATTGTTCCCAGCTCATGTCTGGGTCCCCCCGTGCTTTGCCTCTGCTTGGCCCCACACAGCTGGCGAGGCACGTCTTTGCCAAACATACAAAGACAACTCCTTTGCATGCCCTTGAGCTTAGAGTCTTTTTTCTGTCTTTGACTGATAAAGTCTTAGAGCCATTTGTTAAGGAATAAAAAGCAACCTTTCCTACATTTTTTTTCTCCCTAGAGGATGTCAATACTTGCCAAACATATGAAAGCACAATCCTGCGCATGCTGCAGGGAAATGCAAAATCAATTTGCGTCTGTCATATTCTAACAGCTTTTGGGAAGTAACAAAACAGCAAAGGCGAATGCCAAGGTCACCAGCAGTATCTGAACATACAGAATTGCTCTCCTTCTCTCACTGAGGTTTCTTTTCAAAATGCCAGCAAGAGAACTATTTGAAAACCGATCTATCTTATGTTTGCTCATTTCCCATTCTCACATATTTTCATTTTTCTGACTCGCCTCTGAAAACAAGATACAAACACTACAACCTGCCAAAGCAAGGCTGTAAGGAACTCCTTACTCCTCTTGCAGACGAGGAAACAAAAAGGTAGAAGTTGCATCTCACCTGCTGAGGCATTTCTGCTGAGCTTTTCCATCTCGTAAAGGCACTAGCAACTCCATGGCCACTGGGTGTCAGCATCTGTGTTTCATCGCAGAGGAGGAAAGCAGGTGCAGCTTCGCTTCTGCCAGAATTCAGTATTTATTGCACGAAAATTAAATAGAGGAGACAAGGCTCTCTCACCGTAAGACAGATGAGTTTTGCTCTCTTTGTGCCGCTAAGTAGAGAAGTACCACACCTTCTTTCCATAATTCATTACCGGGCTGACTGCTGGCTAGTATCAGCCCTTGTGCCTTGTGGCATCACGTCCATGATCCAGTGCTGCTGCTGCACTGACTGAAGCTGTGTCTCCCATGCCATATGCCAGCCCTGCCCCTGCCCTACCTCCTACCCTTCTGCCACTGAGCACCCCTAGAAATACCCCATCAGCTCTAGCTGGAGGTTCAGCCCAGCAGGGACTGTGCCTCGCTCTGTGTCCTTATAGCATCAGCTCCTTCACAATGTCCATCCCCGAGCCACCCCACCGCGCATCTCAGCACATCATTGAGCCACCACAGATCTAGGCATAGATCCTGAAAGGAGGCAAAGTTGCACAGCCCACCTGGCTTCATCTTTCAGATGCTGAAGCTTTGGGAGTGCAGTAGCTAATGATATCATCAGTAAATCTAAAGAGCTTCATGTGCTGCGGTGGGTTTGCAGCTTGCTTCTTTGTGTGGCAGGGTACATTTGAGAGTACTGTCAAGTTCTTTATGTCTTCTGAATTTTCTCAGGAGGATGTGTGGTTCTCATAGCTTCGAGGCAAACAAGTACAGCTGATGCATGTGCTTAACAAAACAATTTGAGGCAACATATTGTGGCTGAGCTGTCTGAACAGCTGAAGCAGCTCTGCAAACCGTCTGTGTCAAGATCCTCTTTCTGGAGTACAGAGAAATAAAACAACCCGCTGAGGAGCGATGGCCACTGCAAGGTTTGCACCAGAAAGCAATATTCATCTTGCTGCATTCCCTGGGCTTCTTGCCTCCTGTGCCGGTACCTGTGCAGATGTACTGCGGGACTGCCCTGCTCAGGAAATGAAATGCCACATAAGCAGGGGTGTCACGCCACCAGACACATTTCAAAAACGAAATCACAAGTCCTAAATACAGCCGTGACATTTTCCTTTCTGATGGCTCACCCAGGAAAAAACTTCAGGTCTCACTCCACTGAGATCTGAGTGCAGGTGCACCACTGAGTGCAGGGACCCCGTGGGCATGGTCCCGCACCCTCCTCCCTCCCCAGTGTGGGGATCAACAGGGACATGAGCCAGAGCAGCACCTCTGCCTTCTCCTAGATACCAAGTTAGTCTGTATTGCCCTGCCTTTGCTAGAAGGTACAAAATGTTGCCCCAAGTTCCTGCAGCAGCATGGGACTGATTTGAGACATGGTGATCTGTCATCATGCAAAAAGTACATATACTTTCTTTCCTGGGAAGCTGTGAATACAGGTAGTAAAGGCATGTCACACCTTTGGTGTGTTTGAATGATGCCTCTGAAGCAACTCTCCAAAGCATCAGTGACTTGCAGGATTTATTTTCATTTGGAAAAAAGAAAGTAATAAATATCTAGTATCTTTTTCTCCATGTTGTTGTTGTTCCCAAAGCAGGGAACAACATTCTTAGATATGATTCACTTACCTAGATATCTTCATGATTTAAAAAGACAAAGGATGGCAGAATGTTTTTCACTGGAATTCACCCAGTGATGGAGAAAACACACATACCAGACATATGATGTTCTTGGGAAAAGGAGGTCTGTATTTCAAGACTAAAATCTGTAAACACAGCAGTCCCTCACCACCCAGGAATGGGGTCAGACTCCGAGCACTGAAGAACTGTTTATCTGCCCACAGTTGGAAAGAAGTTTTGCGTTGGAACACACGCCAGGTAAACTGAAAATGCTGAGTTTCCCATGTGAATGCGCGTCACTGTAAGCATCCAGCCTTCCCCGGCACCCCTCCGCTCCAGATTTGCTGTTGATCTGCCTGCAGACACATCACCCTTGTCTCCCCCAGCCTCGCTGCCTGTGTGGCCATGATGCCTAAGTCCAACTTCGGTAACAACAAACAGATGCAAAAGGCTTAGCAGTGTGCTACGAGGTTCAGCGCACAAAGCTTTCTCCATGGAACAGCTACAGAAAATTTACACAGGAGATGAAACCAGAGACAACCGAGGTTACCGTCTGCCTCCAGGTATCGAAACGTCCTTTGCAGGGTCTGGCTGCCGTCAGCAGAACTGGGGAGCTGCAGAGAGATGTTGTGCCACTGAGAGGTCCCTATCTGTTGCATAAAGTCCAGGAGAGGACACTCCATGCCTTTTATCTGATGGTGTTCCTGCTCTTAAGTGTTGAATTGGAAATATATCCCAACCTTTGAGACTCTCTCAGCTGGTAGCTGCCCAGAAATTTTTGCCCATACTGGCAATTTATTTAGAAACTTCACACTGAGAAAACAATAACCTTGCTGCCTGCCAGGTTTAGCTGAGTCCACTTTTAACAACAGAGAGCTTAAAAAGCCAACAACACAATTTATTTCACTGGAGCAAAAACATGAAACTCCTGGCTGCGCAGCTGGAAATGCAGTGACAAAGAAAAGCATTGAACAAGTCAGTCAGTGCAAAGCCCTCAAAGCCGCTCACCGGCATTTTCTGAGCTACACCAGCTAATGGCAGCCCTACAGGACATTACCTCAACGCTGCAGCTCCCCAGAGCAGACCAAGACTGGGTCCCATAATACTCAGTGTCCACGAAAATGCAGTTGTGGGTAAATAAAACATAAGTGACTGAGAGCAGTCAGGCTTGGGCTAGCTGAACTGGTTAATTCTGGATGCTTCTATGAATGCAAATGAAACATTGCTTCACACAACGAGAGCTTGGCTCAGGGCTGGGAACACACTGCCTCTGCTATCCCTTGACTTCACGATGTCCTCCTTGCGGAAGATGCTCTGGCTCAGCATGGCCTTGCCTGCCTGCCTCCAACATTGTGGCATTTTTCACGGCTCCACCAGGACTTGGAAGGACCACAGCCCAAAAATAGTGTTCTTGCTTCAAGACGTTTGTTCCTCCCATGCTTTGGGCTGTATCGCCTAGGAGGTCAGAGGTGTCATGATGCAGATGGCTGGCTTGGTGCCCAAGGAATGCCAGGTGGCAAGCTGAGGACATGCGGCACTGAGCTGCACCCTCCTGCTGTACCCCTGTAACATAAATTCCTGTCTGAATGCAAGGGCTGAGCCCTCAATAGGCTTCTTGGTTGCTGTTACTGCTCCTACATCAGAAAGTGCTACTCCAGACCTGAATTACTGCAGTTGATAGAAACCTGCTTCTAATTCCTAGTTTATTTCTGGCCCTTTTTGTATGCCAATATTCCTCTCCAGTCTAAATAGCTCCTCTCCCTTCTTAGTCAGAACAAGCACTCCCTGATGTCCTCCTGCAGAGCTTTCTTTCCCCTGTTCTTGGCTGCTAGGAGGTACAAGCCAAGCTCTTTACCCTCCTCACATCCAAAGGGCTCTCAGTGCCACTGCCTGGATTTGTGTCCCTTCACCACGCCTGTCACCGGGGCTGCTGTTCAGGCCCAACACATAGTGCAGCCTATTTTTTTTAAAGCAGAAGTGCCAACTGACTGCAATACAACAGGCAATCATATTCTTTTACCCCCAAAGAGTAAAGGTCTGGCTAAGGAAAAATACCATTTGTTGACCATGGTTTGCTGCATCACCTGCTTTGTTGCATGGGTTGAGCAATGCACCCCACTGCTTTGCTAAATGCCATCATAGGACAGTCTGGTCAGGGATAAAGGGAGATTCGTCTTCAGCAATGCCTAGGAAAGATGCAAGCCAGTGCACATTGGCACTTACCTGTTGTTTTGAACGCTACCACAACCTTTCAGAAATGTGGACTCTGCAGGAGGGGCAATAAGAGTCTTCCTCCTCAGACAGTCACAGAAGAGCTGTTTTAGAGTCAGGCTAGAACAGGACCCTGGTTAAAAATTTCAGTGGCTTGGATTAGCACCCATCATGAGCACCACGCCATTCAGTAGCTCAGTTCTGCAGCACACACAAATGTAAAACTCTGCTCTAAATGTTAACTATTGCAACCAGGCAGTGGCTTAACAGGCACCAGCCTACAGATTGTTTTTAGTGTATCAGCAATTTAAATAACTCAAAATGCCACAATTAGATCCTATTAAAAACATACATTGGATAATTAGGCTATATTTTAATTAAACATTAATTTATGTAATTTGTTATTGTGGTAATTACAATTCAAGCACAGGAACGATCAGAATGGTGGATTTAGCACGTCCCTGTGTGACACTGCATGATTCATGTCTTTGGTCACCTAATAACCAAGTGCCATTGGAGTGGCAAAACAATAGCCACTGTCCTGGGAAGCTACTGGGGAAATAGTACTCACATGTTAATCAGTACTTAGGTTTCTGGGAAAGCAAAAGATAAGGCAACATTAATGAAAGAGGTAACGCATAATGATCCAGTATGTTAATTTTTCAAAATGACTTTTTTCACCCACCGTGGGCACCCTGGATAATTTTCTTGCTTTCACCATCCCAGAGCAATCAGTTATTGGACCTTTGTTACTGCTAGACACCTATCCATTCGCTGGGCACCCATAAATCTTTGACACTCTGGACCAGCAGCCCAGCCTTCTGCAAAATTTTATGTAGTTGCAGAAATTTTAATTTTAAGCAGAAATGTTCAGTTCCAAGCTCATGTATTTGACTGCTGGTTAAAGAACTGCTGGTGTGGTTGTTTACTGGGCAAGGACGTCTTACTGCATTGATTGTCTGTCTCATATATATTTAAGACCACTCACCTGAAGACTCTCCATCTCCATGTTGTTATGGGATTGCAGCATCCCTGCACGGCTGAGAAGGAATGGCACATCTTGTAGATACTTGTCAACTTCTGACAGCTTCAGAGCATGAAATTCAGCGTGGGTAAAAGAAACAAGCTGAAGGCCTGAGACTTAAACAAAAATGAAGGAGAGGCAGAACAGTCAATAGCAACTTCACAGTTAAAAATTAAAAAAAAAAATAATGTTTTGTAAGGTGCAGCCTCACCTCTACATCATCATTACAATAGTCCATGTTTCACAGTGACACCTACAGACGCATATGATCTCCCCGTCACAGGTTTCCTCTCCAGCTGAACAGCTTTTCCTTTTTTCCAGTGGAAGACTGAAGCATGGAGACACGTCTTTTGGCTCTCTATGGGTTCTAGGATGTGTGTTCATGTGCAGGAATACGTGCGTGTTGGTGTGTTTGTGTGTGTGTGTGTGTACATCTGTCCACATCTGTTCTTCTGCTGTACCTGCCAAATGCTTGGTGATCTTTGTAAGTGCTTTCCCTGGAAAAAGCTTCTGAAGCCTTTTCTGCCCAGGGAGAAATGGAGATAAAGCCAAGTCCAGTTCTTGGCTTGGCAAGTAGCTAGTCTAATGATACTGTGACCCAGGGAGGAAATCCATCCAAGAGACATCTGCATCTTTATCACATGTTGGGCATTGCTTTTGGAATGCCAAATTAGCATCATTTGTCTGCAAGAATATCAAGCATGCTTCATTAGCTCAAAACTAAATAGTATTTCTGAAAAGCTGCTTGTGGTTTGCTTTTTTTTCTTTGAAGCATAAGTTTTCCTTTGAAATTTAGGTCTCCATACCCAGGGCCCTCATGGCTCAAGCACATCAGATGACTGCAGTTAGCCTGCTGCACAAGCACATTACCCTTGACATGGAGGGGGAAATGCAACAACCGCACCCCAAGGCAGTGATGAACCTCCTGGAAGGACTGTCCAGAAGAAAGGCAGTTGTGGTTGGTGCGTGTCTCTGTAGGGAAAAAGGCACTAAGATAACTACATTGTTCACGCTGACTACTCATAAATCAGCGTCTTTAAATTACCTCTCAGATAAAAGTTATTGCTAACCTACAAGTCGTCATCGCAAGAAGCTAGGTAGGATGCCCTAAGGATCCTCAGCATTGGCTCTGAACCTTGTTGCCTTCCAAGTGCCTCTCTGTTCTTACACATACAGGGTAACTGGTCTTATATTCAGTGAGCATAGCACTGAAGGAGCAAGCCCTTGCCCTCAAAAGACAGATTTTGAGGCCCACAGAGGTCCTCAAAGCCACCACACCTGACTCTGAGTGCTACTCCCAAGACTTGGCTGTGCTAAACAGCATGGCACAGAGCCAAACAGCAGAGACGCAGCTGAGCCAGCTCAGGTCTGGAAGCTGGGCTGCTCAGCTGGGAGACTTTTTGCCTGAGCAAACATGGCCAGCCACGCTTCAGGCCTCTGGTGGGGAAGGCTACTAGCCCTTACAGCTCAGGACGGTGCTAGCCCCGGGCTGCCATGCCATGCTCCATGTCACGGGGTTGACATTCCTACCCTACTCATTCATTTGAACTGCACAGCCTGTACAATGATGGATGTAATTGTGGATTGCAGAGGCGGTGAGCTGAAACGCTTTCCTCTCACATTCTGCCTGGTCTTACAGAAGAAGCATGATAGATGGTCCCCATGAGCATCTTCCCTGATGCAAGTCATCAGAGGAGTTTGTTTGCTAGGTCAGAACCACTGCATGCATGCTCAGTCTCTGTTTTGGGAAACAAGGCTACCAGCACAGTACAGCCTACATCATCATTTCCAAGGAGCTATTTTCACTTGTTCACCCAAAGAAAATATCACCACACATGCTATTCAAATGATAAAATCGTACCTGAGATGAGGTTTGAGCACTCACACACAACTTGCAGCAGGTAATCTCAGCAGGCAGCCCCAGGTCAGGGCTTCTTGAGGCACCAGCATGGTTAATGACAACAGTTTAGGAGAAGCAAAGCTGCTGTGAGGACAAGCTGACTTTGGTTAAGTTGTAGAGAACTAAATCAACTCTTCACATTGAAGTATTTAAAAAAAAATGTTATTTTTAACATAAATTACTGGAAGGAGTTAGGAGAAGAGGGGCAGTATTTTATCACCATTAATATATTTAGCAAGCTTTAGGGTTAGAAGTGTTGGGATACCTGATGACACTAATTTCTGTGATTAAACAAACCATGGGGCATGCTTCAAGAGGGGGAGGAGAAATGAGAGTGCCTTATCTTGATTTTTTGTTCTTTTATTTTTCGGTCAGACATACTTTTAGATCAGGACATGTTTTAACTGGTGAGAGATAAAAGGAAGAGAGGGCATGTTCATTTATTTATTTTCTGATAGACCATCAAAAAAAAATTAAGAGTGATTAAACCAACAAACTTTCTTTAATAAATTAATAGCAGCATCACAAAACCCTGATGTTAATGACCCAAAGGAAGTTGGGCAATTGACAGTATTTAATCATTCACAAAAATGTTATCACCCGCTGGCCGGGAGAGAACACAGGCTCTATAAGGCAGTCCCCTTGTCTGGTTATCTATAGAAGTAACATACATCAGAACGGGTCCAGCTGAGTAGCAACACTTGACATATTTACAGTTCTGGTGCTGAATTTCTTAAAAACATATATAAAAATTCTGTAAATTCTCAGTTCAGTTCTCATTATTTACATCCAAATATAGTAGGTTCCCTTTTTGCCCATACAACAGAACTGGCAAGGGTAAGACATGAAGGCTCCTATGCAAAGAAAATGCATTTGTGTGGACTTACACCAAATTTGAGGATGCTGTGGCAAATGAGCTATTCACATATGACCTATTCACATGTGCTAGAAGCTACTGTAATTCAACTTATTGCTAAATGCTTTCAAAGTCTGTGGTTGGCTTTTATATATATATATATGTATATATATGTACACACACACATATATATATACACCCAGACATATACGTGTTTGTTAAAGATGTGCTATGAATTCACCCAAGCGAGGGGAGGGAGGAAGAGCTACAAAAGCAACGTGATCTTTCTGATTTTTCTCTACTGCTTCAGATATTCAGATCTGACACAGAGCAAAGGGCAGTCACTGAAGGCACAAGTTTGTGTTTCTGGCTAGTCCTTTTCCTGCTGGTTAGCAGACCTTTTTGGACAGGCAGGTAGATTCCCAAGCATTCAAGCCAGTGAAACTGTCAGCAGACTGGTACGCAGTCCATCTCTGCTGCCTTCTGCAAGCAGTAAGCTATGGTCTCAAAGGACACCTTGCCTGCCTGCATGGAAGTACTATAGATTTTGCACAGGAGGGAATGAAAGAGAAGAGAGGACCAGCAGCTTCACTGTTTCAAGCTGGAAGCAGCCCAGTAGCAGATGCAACCCGTATGATGTGTTTCGGCAGTGGCCTCTTAGCAAGGTTTTTGCTGTACACAGCAAAACAACAGCACAACATTGCACTAATGCACTTTCAAAATTTTCTCTTTCCCCTACAAGTGAATCTTGGTGGGATGAACACAGCAAGCTTAGAGTACAAGCAGTTCATATTAGTAAAATACAACTTATCCATGCCTAATGTAAGCTTACCTCTTCTGAGGATTTTCATAGCCAGAGGCTGTTAGTCGTGCTAAATGCATCCGTGTTAGATGGATGACTGCAGCACTTGTGTATTAGTTAATGAAGATATAAAAACATTATGGGCTAGATCTGGCATTAGACAATACTCTACATAAAGGAAATTGCATGAGAGGCATCACCCCAGAGGCACTGTGCCAGGAAGACATGGTGCCTTTGAGGGTTTGTCTACACAGGAACACAGAAGAAAATTAATTCAAATTACTTACGGTGTGAATTAAAAGCAGATTAGTTAAACTGCATTAAATCTTGATGTGGATGTTTTCATTAAGATATAAGTGGCTTTAATATGATATAATATAATTTACTTTGGGAGTGAAATGGCATAAATCAATTTGAAAAGTTAATCCAGATTAATCTTCCATGTAGACTTGCTCCAGGTCATAATTCCATGTCTGCTTCCTTCCTGTCCCTGGTCATAGTTTTTGAACCACATCACCAGTAAATGATTCCAGTCACATACTCTGTCCAGCTCTGCCCATCACCTCCTGAGACAGGAGAAAAATGTAGAGATCTTTCATTTATGCCTCTCTTCTGAGCAGCACCTGGGAGCTGTATCCTGAAGCTCACAGCCTGACCCCAAGGTGTGCCACAAGCACAGCAGCTTCTGCCCTACACCCTAAGCTGTGTTTTATCACCAACACTGCAGATCCCTGGGTTTTGAAAAATAAAAGCAAATGCAAAATGGGCTAATGACTAAAGAGATGAGGGGATAGAGAAGATGAGCCCTTACAAAGACAGAGCACTCTTCTCCAGGTGAACCAAAGACTCTGATCATCCAAGCAAACTCTGAAGGCAGTGCCATCCACACTGAGCACCACTTCCCCCATCCCATAACAGATGATTATCTATAAGAACAAGGGAGGGCTTTTTATAAATCTGAGGATCTCCATTTGTAAAATGGTTAAAGCAGATAACGGGGGCTGGCTCCGTTTCTCATGCTTCTTCTCCAAGAGTACAAGCGATCCCAGTCAGGACCACCAAGCCACACCAGAACTGCATTTCCCACCTTTCTTATGGGAGCAGAAGCCTCCTAGTGAATAGAAAGAACGCAGCAGGACTGGAGAGGAAGTCAAAATTTAAAAGAGGTCCATAGAAGTGCAAAATTGCCCCGGTATGGCAGTGAGCCACTACCCTTAACAGGACATATCTCGCCAGCTGCATACACAGCTGCCATGCTTTCATCATATCTCTCTGCCAGGTTTCTGTACAGTCTTTACACGGCACAAATAGAGGTGAGGATTTAAAGTATATATTTACTGTCAACTGGAAAAAGAAAGTTATACTGACCAAGTCTAATAGCATGTATTTGATATATAACTATAAACGTGCCATTCTGGACTCCAGCAAATGCCACCTGAGATAAATATTCAGCATTTTTGTTCATGCACTGGAAGAAGAATTCAAACATTTTGTCCATGACATATGCAAAGTAACTAATAGTTCTGATCTAGTATTAACAGTAAATATAGAACCTTAAACTTCACTGCAGTATATTAATATATATGATTTTAAGTACTGGACTGGAAAGACAACTTTTTTTTTTTCTTAAAAAAAAAAAGAAGTTTTGTTCAGAATGCAATATTTACATTGTCCTTTGACCAACACTTACATTTTTATACAATATATTTTGGCTACAGATATACTGTAGCAAAAGGCTGTGTGAGCCACCTTTACACACAGCTCACTCTTTCACTTACAACATTACAGCTGTTTATGGAGAGCTCTGAAGTCCCTGGTTGCATTACAAGGCCCTCCTCAACTTCATCTAGTTCCATGCTGTTGAGTTCATTGCCGTTTCGATAACTAGTTAAAGTCAGATCCTTCCCATATAAAGCTGTTGAAGCAACATTCAGACACTGATTCTGTCGCAGTGCTGATTTTTTACCAGTCTTGTATTGGCAGCGGATATAATTGGAAAAAGCCCTGCGGTATGTTTTGTTGAAAAGTGTGTATACAAGGGGATTAATCCCAGAGCAAACATACCCCACCCAAACAAACACATCGAGGAGTTCACTCAAGAGGTCTTTATCGCAGGCTTCCTTGCAAAGGACAGACATGACATTAGTGATGAAAAAGGGGCACCACATGATGAGGAACAAAAAGAAAACGATGCCCAGGACCTTGGAGGCTCTTCGTTCATTGTTGATGGACTGCATAGTTCCTTTTCGAAAAAGCACTGCCTCCTTATTTACAGGAGAGTTCAAGTGAGATGCCCCCTCATGATTGTGAAGCATTGAAATGTTCTCTGTGTTGTTTTCTTTCTTGAGGCAGTTCACACTGCTTCTCCTCTGCTTGGGCACCTCTCCACACATGAACACTGTTGCCTGTCTCTGCAGCACCTGGACGGTCAGGCAATACGTGATCACCATGATGATGAGAGGAATGAAGAATGCCATGAAGGACCCAATGAGGACGAAGTTCTCATCGTTGAGGACGCAAGTCCCATTTATGAATACCCTGGAGTCATCCTGCAAACCAATGACTGGAATGGGCATAGATATCCCTGGAAGAACAAAAGCAAAAAAGAGATGGTTACCTGGAGAGACAGGGCTCTGAAAGAGGCAGCACAGAAGATGCAGGTCCTGCACACGTTCAACCCACTGCATAAGGTGGTTTGAAAAAGAAGTTATTACTCCCAGGTGGAGGTTAAAACCTTGTGTAACAACACTCCCGGGAGTGCAGACCCAGAGAGTGAGCAGCCTCCACTGGGAACTACTGCAGTATTGCTGTGCTCCACAGCTAACACAGCAAATCCAACATAACTCCTTTATCAAGAACTTTTTCTAGCGTAAACTGTAGAAAAGGCAGTCATTACACTACTGTGTTACAGCTGGCTGCCAGTTTAGGGGAGGGAGAGGGGGTGAAATCACAGGCATAGAGTAGATATTAGCAAATGTTAAAGAAGAAAATTATCAAAATGGAAAAAAATGGAGATTGAAAAGCAAGGTTTAAAAAGACATTAAAATAATCCAGATAGAAAAATGGCAACTTTTGCCATAGCTTAACGGACACTTGGAAGTAAATCTCCTGGCTTTCTGGGTCCATATCAGCTATCTTGGTGCAAGCAGGGTGATCTCTGTAAGCTCTGCCTGCCCAAGCACTTCATCCACAAGCAGCGTCAAACTGATAAGTACTGCAGAGACAGTCTTACTTGAATTCTTAGAGACCATTATGTAGTCAAATGAAAAGGATGCAGCACACATCTGCCCGATTTCCCATCCCTGTATCTTGATTGAATACAAGGCTATGAACTGGAACAACAGACATCATGAGAGTAGAAAAGGTGTAATCAAAATGGTAATCAGATTGACATGACAGTCCAAAATCAGAATCCCAGCCACAAACTCTCTGGCTGAAGGGAAGGAAACTTTAAATGACTCAATTATAGTAACAACTGAGCACAGCTTCCACCTATTCTGAGGCACAGAGCAGATTAATAAACCTTCAGAATCACCACACTGGCCAAGGTAGTTTCTCTTGTATCCTGGTGGCACAGTACAGACACTTTCTATTGTCATGAACTAAACGGAAGACAAACAAGATTAAGAACACTTTGAATCCCTTTTCTCTCTTCAGCAGCCCCTGGCACAGCTTGTTTGTCCTGGATTTCAGGTCATCAGGCATTTCTGGAGCAGAAGCAGGAGTCCTGCCTGGAGGGTCTCTGCAGGCAGCTGTGTGTCCACGCTGTTTGGCTGTCTGGCACATGGGCAGAGCAGACAGTATGTTCAGCCTGGAGCATGGCTGCCCAGGACTGCACATAGGAGTCCTCATCCACAGCTAGCTGCTGGCCTGTCTTTCACCAGGAGTAAAGGAACGAAGAAATGAAAGCATTCTGAATAGCTCTAACTCACAGGCATTTACTCAATGTCCTCTAACACTGATTTCCTCTAAGGAATATATATCTGTATATCTGATCTATCTTACCTTGTGAAAGCCATCAGCAATTTATTGTGGGGAGGGAATAGAGGACTCATGCCAGGGCACTGGCTCTTCCTTGAGTATTTGTTATGCATAGTGAGATCCAAAGTTTGTCCCTTGGGAGCTCAGTCCCACGACAGGACAGACCTGAAGCCTTCCAAAGAAATCTGTCTACACACAGCCAAAAACAACAAAAGCAACAACAACATATTTTGGAATATTGTAACCAATGCGTATATCAGAATGCAGAAAAGACATGGTGGGCCAGATCTAGCCAGACCATTGTGGGTTCACCTAGCCCTGCCACTTGTTTTTAGCAATTTCCAGATGTTTGGGGCCATGGTACAAAATGGAGCAGATGTTGACATTATACTTGAGAAAATTCCACAGCCAGAAGTGTACCCAAACCTTTTTTAAAATAAGCTGTGAGAGATCTCGTCTTGTGTAAATTCCTGATCCCATTTGATCTCTATGATGCTCAGTGGCAATCAGTTTCACAACTTATCTGTTTGTCAGGTAAACAAACTATATCTTTGCTGCCTGATAATTTCCTTTGACTCCAACAGTTTCTCTTCTGTGAGAAACAGTGAAAAATCACTCTCTGATCACCTTTTCCACCTTCTCAGCGATTTTATAGACCTTTATCTTCTCTACCTTCTAACATCTATTTTAGAAGTGAAGAATGCTTTTCTACTTATTCTATCCTCATTCCAAACTCATTTTATGCTTTTGATTATCTTTCTCCATTTTTTTTTTCCCAAATTCTTTGTCCTTTCAAAGAAAGGAAGAAAACTGCATGGCCCAGCAACCAGAGAGCAGCAGAATGTCTCGTTGTCTCCTGCTCCTTCCCTCCACAGTTTCCTGGCTCGCTGTGAGCACTCCCTCTGCACACATATCTGTGGGGCTGACCATGCTCTTCCCTAACTCCTTCTTCCCAGCAATAACCAATTTTGAGGCCATTATTTTGCCTGGATTGCTTTTTTGGATAGCTGTGAACAACACAGGTCCTAGAACTAGTCCTTTGGGATTCTGCATTTCTAAAGGGAGAGAGTGTAACATGTTAAAACCATTAGCTAGGGTATTTTTCCCAGTGGGCCAAGTGTTTTCCAGGATTCTGGAGAATACATCTGCAATCAGTCATTAGTATAAAATTACCACTTGCCAGTAAGTTAGTGAAGGAATTTCTTCTGAAAATTAATGTATTTAAATGCCTTCTGTGATAATAGCATGTGTTTCCTTAGTCCAAGTGATAGTTCCAGGATCCAGTCTTCTTTCCTCTAACGTTTATCAGTTTACCCTTGACAAGGTACTCGCTTCCTCTCTGATATGCTTATATCTTTTAACTTTCCTGTGCCAAGTCTCTGTCATTGCAATAACCTCTATCCAAAAAAGCCATTGACTTTTTAATTTTAAAGACATTTTCCTAATGCCCTGGCTCCATCAAATTCCAGACATTCAGAAGGTAGAAAGTGGGAGGTAGAGAAAACAGCTTTTGCACAAAGAAAAATCTGAATTAGATCAATCGCATTACGCTGAGATTTTATTTACATGGAGAGTTTTTTATGTTTTAGAGTCTTGTAAAAGAAATACCCTTTGAAACAAAATACAGAAAGGAATAGAGGTTCATTCATGAAGTAGTCTTCACTGAATTTTTAGTGTTATTACTTTAGCCAAAGGAAATGAGATGAGGTTTCAGAATATCCTCATGGTCACAGACATAAATTACATTCTCGAAAAATAACCCAGTTCTGGAATATGAATATAGAAGTCAAGAGTGCTGATAACAGTCTAAAATTCTACATGAGGATGAGATACCTCAGCACTGACCACATGGAACAAGGAGGTAACTGCTGTAATGGAAAAATGTCCCTCATGTTTTTCATAACAAAGTGGGATTTCAAACCAAGAAAGCACAGAAGAGAGAGCTCCAGGTCTTTGTTTGCTCCTTCCTCCAATCCAGGAAAATCCCATTGCTAAACAGAAGGAGGAGGAAAGATGCCCTTGAAGGAGCCTGCCAACATATACTCATTCAGCTGCCAGCTGTCTTACAGAACTGCTGAACAGCCAGAGTTAGCCTCATCTCAAATGCTTTCTTCTGCCTCGCACTTCTCCTTTGTAGCTAGTTGCATTACAGCAGCTATACATTTTAGTCATAGCTTCATAAAATAAATTAATTCTTTAATGTGAAACTTATCACTGATCCACCCCGCAATCCAGCCCTGAAGGGAACTAAGTCTGTTATACCACTTGGGCGATGGGGAGTAACTCTTCAACCCCCAGCACTGAGAACTGAAGTGCTGTGGGTCTCAGACACCCCAGACAGGATTCCTCCAGGGGGATTATTGCAAAACTGCAGCTGCCACAATCTCAAAAGCACAAATACCTGCTTTCAGATACTGCTCACACACTGACCCTGATTATAATAGGTCACTACATGCAGTACATACCAGTAGGCATGCCTGTGGTATCTGAGCAAGGGCAAACAGGAATGCTGGCCTTATCTGAATTATGCTGTTTGAGCAAGCATGGAGAAAGCATTTTACTCCACTTGACTCAAATGACCCACGGTGCTAACACGAGGGTTATAAATGTTCACAATTTAAGAAAGAAGAAGCCTACCACCAGGCAGCATTACTGCTGTTCAGCTCTGAGCCCCAGTGCAGAACATTTCTTGAACTTCTGCCTTGCAGCTGAGCTGGCACAGTGCTCAAACTTTGCATGTTTCCTGAAAATCATGCTTTGCTCTTCACAGAAAACTTGGTCCTCTTGCTCGATGTTTAAGCAGTATCTAGGGCAACCGGGATTGCCTTGGTGAGAAGACAAAACCAGCCACCATGAGCCAGCAAGCCACAGATCAAGTCCCTGCTCAACTGAACACTGGAAGCGCCTTCTGGCCAGGCAATAGCTTGGGTCAGACATCCCTTTTCATCACAGCAGTTCACAAAGGATATTAATGTCATTTTTATCTTCTCCCCTCCCTTAGCTTCTGTCTGATAGAGCATGCAGAAAGCAAGACAGAGGGACATCCTCTGGATTACAAATCCAATTACAGTTGTTCTCCCATCTCTGCTTCCTGTCATCTTTAAAGCTGTTCTCAAGCCAGCATATCAGTTCAACAAATGGGGCTGAGAAGATGCTGTGGACACAGAGTAACAGATGCTCTTCACAGATTCCCAATTAATAAAACAAAACCCAAATGACTACAAATATGGCTTTGTAAAACATTTACTAGCTTGCTCTAGAAGAAAAGCTGGGTAAAAAGTCCAAATGTACAAGTGACAGTCACAAAATGTAGAATTAAATGAAAAACAATAATGTTTTTGTGTTTAGTATCCTGTTTTCTTATGTGAAAGCCTACGAGACTGATAAAGATTACTGGAAATATAGAGTCTTTGATGGTTTCCACTAAGAAGGAAATAATTTCCATTCTTTCTTCCTCACAACATTCTTGCATAAGAAGAGATTTGATTTCATCCAGGGACAACAACTTCGATAAAGAAAACAGGAGCCTGCATATGGGTTTACTTTCTCTTTCCACGTGTGAGATTCTCAGGGTTGAATGCAAGCAGAGTCACATTTTACTG
Organism: Anser cygnoides; assembly: GCF_040182565.1. Classification (NCBI taxonomy): domain Eukaryota; kingdom Metazoa; phylum Chordata; class Aves; order Anseriformes; family Anatidae; genus Anser; species Anser cygnoides. The sequence continues at coordinate 12,530,690 of NC_089885.1, read as the reverse complement.
CTGGTTGATGGGCCTAGGGATGCCAGGGACAACTTCTGGTGTCAGCACTGGATCCAAAGTTTGCTGTGATCAACAGATCAACAGCAAGGGCTCTGCTAAAACAGGTGGGCTTTGGACCTCCCTACCACTCTCCTGGCATTTACACACAATTCAAAAACAAAACACAGAGAGAGAGCTGTGAGCCAAACGAGACTATGGCTGGCACAAAAGCTCTCTATGCTGCAAAGGCAAGAACACTGCTGTCCGTGCTAAACACTGCATGTTTAACTCCACTTCTTTAACCTCATATTTATTATCAGATAAAATAAACTTGGGTTATCGCTTTAAGAGACATTCACCTGGATATCAGCAGCTGCTGTAGCTATTAATTAGTGTTAAAGAACTGACTCCCTGAAGCCTCTCAGAAAAGGGAAAAGAAAACTAAAACAAATCTGTTTGGTTTCTTAACAGAAGTGTCTTGCAAAATGCCTGCACATTTCTCTAATAATCACTATCAGACAGCAACAAGTAAACCCCAACAGACACCAGCCTCCTTACTTGCATTATGAAAGGAAAGGCACAGGTTTCAGGAAGCAAGCTCTTCAGTGGCAAATTGAAGGATGTCAGTTTTTGAAGTGTTCTAAAACATAAAAATTCCATATTCCTCATATGTCAGCAAACTAACTGCAGTACACTTCATGTGCTAATGCAGTAACAATGCACCTTCAGGGATGGATTAGGTCTAGTTTTATCTAACTGTTCCAACAGAACAACAGTGCCAAACCTGTGTTGGTTTAAAGTCAAAGATAAAAGGGGGGTTGAACTTTGAAGAATCTCTCTGCATGCAATGAACACAACTGCAAACAGAGGAATGTAATTACTGCCTGTGTCTCAGCAAGTTGCTGACCTTTACTTAAACCTTATGAGAGCACTGAACAACCCAAGTCCAGAAGGAAAACTAGCAAACACCAATAAAAGATTGAAGAAATAAATGATTTTCCCACCTGCCCCTCTCTTTTGCTAAATGACTTCTCTTCCTTTGCTCAACCACTTCTTTCCAGTGGTGCATGTGAACAAAGAGGGATGTGGCTCCTCCTCACAGCGTAAATGCTGCCAGGGCTGAACTTCCCCCTGGAATCACAAGATGATGCCTGAACTCATGTTCAGTAGCAGTAGCCTCAAACAGGAGACACCAGCATCTCTCTCGCCCCCAGGAATGGATATAGTAGAATGGTCAATCCATTTTCTGCACAAATCACTTACAAACTATCAATATCTGCTGCCATCCCATGTAAAACTTTTCACTGACATTTGATGACAAAATCAAACTAATCCAGGCACCCATGACAGAAATCCTTAAGTAGTTCCCCTGCTACAAACTCAGCTTATCAACTGCTATAGTCTTCATCACCTGGGCAAGATAACTCTTGCTGATATGCTAGAGAGACTAATGCCCCCCTTGGTAATCATGATAAAAAGCTCTAGTGAAATAATACTGGTGATGCCACTCTAAGCATGTTCCTCAAATTGAATGTCAGTGAGATAAGGGGAGGTTTAGCTGAGAGCTGGAGGCCCTTTAAGGACATTATTAGGACAGCTTGCATAAAGGGACTTGCTCAGCCTGTGTAAGAGAGGAACACTTAGGGCAGAGCAAAAACCTGTTAGACACATCATCACTTAATCTAAGATGAGCTTTTACTGATCCTTGCAATCACAGATCTTTCATACTTCTACAAATAAATCTCCTCAATAAAACAATGATGTAGTATGAAAATTTTATAAAGTATTTTACATCCTCGTTCAAGTTTAATGATTTACTATACACACAAACCTAGTATGTCTACCTGAAACTGAAACTGTGATATCAGTAGCAAGTCAGAGAAAGAATGAAAAGAAAGAAGTCCAGTTCTAACACAAAACATACGTTCAGCAGCACATTTCCTTTTTTGCTACTTGTTTTCAAACAACCAAACAAACAAAATAGAGACTTGTTTGGCAAGATATATCCTTGAAATGGTAAGAAACAAAAAGTGAAGAAAAAGTATTCAGTGACAGGTTGATGCAGTGTGAGTGTCCCAAAGATTCTCAGTCACCTAAGAAGCTGTTTATTCTCTCTGATAAGAAAAGCAATTGTGAAAAGTCTGCTTATGGCAGTGATGCAAAGAACAAAATTTGGAGCTGATCTGTTTTTCGTGCTCAGATGCTGTCAGCCAGGTATGCTGCAATGTCCAGGGACAGACATCCTGCAGCCATTTGTTACAGTAAACAATGCTTACTGTCACACAAATTCTGCTGTCCACATACTTACGCTGCTGGCTATAAAGCTTAACATAAAATTCCCAGGCCACATTTCCACTAACAACAGCTGGTTCAGGAGAAATAAATGTAAGAACTGCGGCTGGCATTGAATTTAAAGGATGGCCTCACGTACTGAGTTTACACTGTTACTAAGGAAGTAAACCTGAGCTGGAAAGCCTGCAGGTCGTGTAATTTGGATGCCCTCTAGTAAGTGACCAAACCCTGAAGTTTCTGAGAAGCAGAAGAAAATGTCCTGTGGTAGCAGGCACACAGCTGGGCCACAGGAAGCTTCAGAATTATATTTTACTTATTTTTATATCAGAAGCAACTTGTGTGCACCCTTCCACACCACTGAAGTTCGTTCATTTATATTTCAAAATTGAAATTACTTTTATATCAATATTACCCAGTTAATATTTTATCTTGCATCATAAGGTGTGTGTTTAGAGTTTGACTACATCCGCATTGCTCCTGCTAAGAGCTACATGGAGATCTCTTTCTCTCTTTAATCTGAAAAGTGGCCCAAGGTCACCTCACTCAAAGTAAGACATAGGGATTCTGGCAAGACAGGTTAAGTCTATGCATCACGAGTGAAAACCTTTCACTTGCAACAGTGCTAAGTCTGAAGACATGAAACATGATCCTGCCAGCAAGCTCACAGCGATAATTTATTTTCATTTTCAATTGTGCAGATATTTCAGTTGCCTGCATTTCTATTTCCAGCCTCTGCATCGTGCTGTCATGAAACTTGTTTTCACAAGATGCTCTTCTCAGCACTTCACAGCACCCACTTTTTCTCTAACTGGACACAAAATGTTGCTTGGGGTTCATTTGCTAAGACACAGGACAACTGACTGTGATGCGCTTTAATATAGAACAAAGAGGACATTGGAAAAGATTTGTTTGAAAAGCAATTGCCAACAAACAGGAGGACTCTGTTAATGTTCCTCTGCTTAAAAACCCAGTCATGAGTTTAGGCTTGTGCAACCTGCCAAATTCATAGCTCAATGATCAAAGAACTTCTATAATATATTTTGCTGTCAGCATTAACATTTCAGGAAAATGGAATGCAAAAGCTACTATATTAAGATAAATGATATGCTTTTTCCTTCCGATTTTAAATTCTGATTCAGGAACAGAATTCAGAATTCTTTACTTGGGATACATTTAAGTTTCTTCAGTCCAGCTGAAGCAGGATTTAAGAAATACAAACTGACCAGCCTGAACTAAAGTTATGCTTAGAATTTGATACTCAGTCGTGTACAGAAATGCACAGATTCTTTTCTGATACTTGATATTGAAGGGGGGTGAATTTGTTTAACCTATTTAATCCTCTTGAAAATTTTCATCAGAACTTTCCAAGCGACAAGTAGGTAAGAGCTAGAAGATAACAATACACTTTGGGTGGGTTCTTCCCTTTCATTTCATGTTCAGTTTATTCCTTTGTCACATTTCTGCATTCATTTATGAAGTAAAAATAGTTATGCTAAAATAAGCTAGAGACATACCAAGAGTAATTTTCTTTCCCCATTTAGTGCAACCTAATGGAGAAGGCTCAAGTAAATGGATAAACACTATCCATGCGTTGGGGAGGGTGGAAATCCAACAGCATTTCAGTGTCCTGCTTCTCCACACCCTGATCAGACTGGAGAGGGATTATTGACTCTGCCTGTATCTTCAAAAAAAGGTATGCAAGCAAAGACTTCCCTGGACCAGCTGTATCTGCATCATAAGGAATGAAGAAAACATCCCCAAAACCCAGCCAGCACTGTACACCCTCTCAGCTGTGATCCCAGCACAGGAGGGCACCCAGGCATGGGCTGTGACGCACCTCCCTTCACCTCCTGGGAAGCTGCAGACATCCCGCTGAGTGACTGCTTACACCTTCTTCCTAAAGGCTTTTAGATGCTGGGGAATAAATACAGCACCTATTGCCTCACTGATGGCTAAGAAACCGTATGTTTGGAAAAGAAAAGTGCCGTTACGTCTCCTTTCCGAACTCTTTCTTTTAAAGTTCATTATTTCACCTGTTTTGCATCCTATTACAAATGCAGACTGCTAAACGTCATACAAGAGAGCTAGGCAGGCATGAAGTGTTTGAACTCTGAAGCAGAACCAAGTCACCTTACCTATCCTGGTTCAGGTACCTTTGCCCTTGGAGGGTAGTAGAGTCCATAGTTCTCATTTCCGTCATGCTGAGCCATTCCCCACCCTGTAACTCCAGGAAGAGGTAGCTCTATAGCTACCTCTTTTTATTTTTTATTTTTGCTTGTTTTCATAACCTTTTTCTAGACAAACTTCTTCAGAAGTAGCCCCTGCAGCACCCAGACATCAAGGATCATATTACATTTGTAAAGCAAAAACCTTACAATACTGTACTGGAAGTGACAACTGCTTTATGAAAGAAAACGTAGAAGTTAAATTTTAAAAGTAGTCTCCGTCAGACTACTTTTTATTCAAGCAAATAAAGGTAATACAGCATAGGGGAGAGGTCATACAATCCTTCTGAACTTGTCCCAAGTATCTCTCTAATAGACCACATTGAAATAATTCTGCTCCAAATGTTTTTCTTCACATAATTCCTGATGTTACACTGTTATCTTGTTATCATTTCTCCTTTTCCTACCTATTTAACTGCTGCTTTACTTATCATTTTTTACCAAAGTGATACAAAAGTGTCTTGTTTTATGCCTACTCCTCATTTACTATGACTTCAAACTCTCTAGCTCAGTACTAGAAACAATCCAGCTGTGGCAGAGTATAATAAAGGCTATAAAGCCCACACAAGAGGCAGTAAATATCTAGCTGTTAGCCTGCCTTGAATTCTACGCTGCTTTACTTAAACTGCCACCAGAATTTGAGCAAGTTTAACTGCAGTGACTGCAGTGTAGATCTCATTTGTATTGGCTGGATTTTATGTTCAAATTCTTTGCTAATGCTATTTTCTGCTTTGTTTACACAGCAGTTTTATCGTTCCATTTGTCTGTGTTACCATCATTATTGGCATATTGATATGTATACAGCAGCAGTGCTTCAGCATTGGAAGTGGTGATATTCTGAAAAATGACTACTTATTTTTGTCAGTGACCAATCACAATGAAAGATTTCTATTTCCCAATAATCATTTGTTATATTCAGTCATGCAGGCCAGGTAAATTAATTTGAGTATCCTCTTAAAAATCCTAAATGAAAATTGGAGTAACACTGTTATTCATTAAGACACGGTTAAGATCGTAAGCCGCATTTCTTACCTATGGATATGGTCCAAACTGCAGCAATTTTCATAATAGCCTTGGTGCGGGAATTGAAGCGGCTGTGCTCAATGGGATTGCGTATTGCTACATACCGATCAAGAGAGATGGCACAGAGATGCATAATAGATGCAGTTGAAAAGAGCACATCTAGGGAAATCCATATAGGGCACAACTGTTTAGGCAAAGGCCAAGCATAATCTGAAACATAGAGAGAAAAGAAATGAAAGGAAAAAAAGAAAAGGAAATAATTTGGGAAGCTAGGCCATCATTTCTGAGAAATTCTTGGATATTTTCACTCTACCAGTAAGAATACTAATAGCAGTAAGGAGCACATGCATGAGTAGTGGACAAGGAAATCTCTCTCAGGGCCTCTCTTGGGACAGCCCCTGGCTCTGGACACTCCGTAAACCCGTAGCGAGTTCTCAAACATCTGTTTTCTATGACTCAACCTACCAGTAGCTAAACATGAAGGAACATTAGTTTGGCAATGTCTCCAGGTCACTGTTCTTGCCACAGTCCTCTTCTTGAACTTTCCCTCAAATTTTTACAAAATCAAATATTCCTTTCAATTATAATAGATCAGTCATAGTTTTTCAATGGATTACATAGTGCTGTGTGGCGTTAATTTTACTCAGATCTATTCTTCTTCATAGTTTCTGTCTTCTGAGAAGAAAGGTATAAGGCATTTTTTCTACAGACTGTCCACCAACTAGCTAATTTACACTGTTTCACCTTAAACATTCTCCCTAGATGACCTGTCTTAATAACAGAGACCTGTCTTAATACTTGCCTCCTTGCAATACTCTCTATTGGTCGACTGAAGTTTAAAAATTGCTTTGAAGGTAGACAGAACTGAGCAGTACTATTTACAGAAAGAAGCATACCAGCAAAGTGAATGGACTAGATAGCCACATCTGTAAGCAGCTGGCAGGCAGCTGGTCTGCATGTCTGTATTTATTAGTCAGTTTACTCAGTGCTGAAATACATCTTGAGAATAAAAGTGACCCAGAAAGATCCCCTGGGGGCACCAGTATTTATATGAAAACTCAGAGAAAACTGCTTTTTGAACGATATCCCCATGTACTAATGTCCAGAATGGGTTGCGTGAGATCAGTGATGTGTCCTGCCAAGTACTGGGCTTCTAGCACACTTATCAAAACAAACCAACAGCATATGCAGCAGCTGGAAACACAACAGACTTCACACTGGTTGCATAATGAGGTATTCTTGTGTCTTCATTCAGAACATGGATATCTAAAGCAATCTTGACGTCTACCCCAAAGATCAGCAACATCACTTTTTGTCATAGTAAAAATGATGCAGCTCCATTTTACCAATCTTGAATAGAAAGACAGAAACATTAGTCACAGAAAGCATGTTTTGAAACAAATGACCCAGACAAAGAGAGACTCATATTACCTTACACGTAAAAACCCAAGATCAACTGAATCAGAGGAAATTATTAAGAACTGTCCCAGTGAAGCCCAAGAACGATTCACAGGATGCTGGGCAGAACAGGCCAGACACATTAGCTCATTTTACCACTGGAAACACTAATAAGAAGTGCTAAGTAACTCACAGAAACCCACAGAGGACCTTAGCTCTGGGGAGATACACCCGTTATTTCAGCAAGTCTGGACTACCCCTAGTGGGGGGACTGATATTGGACTAAAATCCAAATCTTCAAGTATTTAAAAGATCCCTACCAAAGGAAGCTAAGTAAAGTGCATTGTGGCTAGAGCATCTTTGCTTTAAAAAGCACCTCTGCTGTACAGATCAATCAAACTTGCTTAAATTATAACTCAACCCCTTTATGAAGTGGCGATCAAATTCCAAGCCTCCTGCTCTCCTTTGCAGTAACTTAGGATATTGTTGCCATTAACCTGCAATTGAGTTGAGAGCTTCAGTTAAGCACATATCGTTTTGTTTTATTTTTTTTTTTTTTCTTTTTTTTTTTTTTTTACAATTTCCTTTTAATTCCAGTTGTGTTCACTCTTCCTAGCACCAGGAGGCTCCCAGGGCTGATGCTGCTGTAGCACTCCAGTGAAAGCTCCAGAGAAGAGCAAATCTGATCTCCTTCAAGTGGTGCAGGTGCTTCCTGTTCAGCCCCAGGCTTTTGCTGCCAGCTCCAGCTAAAACACATTCAGTGACACTTTATTACTTGCTGCTTTTCCCTCTGAGTTGCTAGAGACAGCTTGCTGATGCAGGCTGAGATGAGGTGTGAGCACAAGACCTGAAGAAAGGCACTGGGGAACGTGCTGTGATGGATGGAGTGGTCCTGCTGAATACAGACTGATGGCAGCAGCCTCTGCTCAGAGGGATGTTGATGGGGATGGCTGGGTCTCCCCATCAGGCAGACAGCCAGAAAATCTCCGGTGTCTCCAGGAAGGGCCTCCAGGCTCCCTGTGCGTGGGAGCATCTCCACTCTGATACACAGAGCTGCAGAGGGTACCATCTGATTCTTGACATTTACTAGACCTGGAAGAGGTTTCTACAGCAACCAGCTTTCCAGCACTACTGAATGATGAATAGCCTCTGCTACTTTTTCCTTTAAGCTCTCTGAACACTCCCCATAACTGATTCCCCCTGGAACAACTTCTGCTATTGATGTGGACTAGGCAACAGCACTATAACCAAGGAATTAGCAGGAGTGAAAGCAACCGTAAATGTTCATACCCATGGTGAGAGGTTAGAAGCTTCTGCTGTCAGCCCTGGCAGAGCAGGAACCACAGCCTGCTCCAGAGCTGAGCATTTTCTCACACGCAGCTGCAAACAGATGAAAGTAATGCTTCCCAGAATTTCTGCCCGGGCAAGCTGTCAGGATGCGTTTAAAGATGAAGGTGATATGAGAGCCCTCCTAATGGCTAACCCTTTTAGTCTTTACTGTCCCAAGGCACTCTGTTATGCTTCCAGCTGAAAAGGCAGTTATATGAGGAGATATTTTACTTTCTCAGGAAGTATCCTAAAATGATCTGTGATAATAAAATGTCACTCCGGAAATTTGTAGAATGGAAGCTTGTAATTCATGACTATACCTTGATATGAAGGGCATAATAAATATTCCATCTCAAAATGCAGTTACTTTTAAGTAAGCATGGTGTGCGCATTCAAGAAACACCTACACAGCACATGAAGCCAGTAATTTGAGCAAAAAGAAAAAAAGTTAATTCTATTTCTGTTTAAATAAATGTACAAAACATAGGAAATGTACCCTGTGACTATGCCAAGGTGGAAATAAAGATTACAAAAACAACTCTGTTAACAATGTTAGACATTTAAAACAATGTTATCCTCAGAAATACTCTATCTGCAGAAAATAACATTTCTCTAATTAGTTCTATTTTCTCTCATTTCATAAACAAACCATAGCAATTAACGTATATTTAGAAGTGCAGATGACTGAGTGCAACACATTCTTGGACCCCAGCACTTCTAAGTTTTAGTAAATGCATTTCCAATTGAAAGCATGCATCTCAGTCTAAATTTGCTTCTGGGGAGAATGAAACAGTGCCTAACACCTGGGCAGCCAAACCAAAATTCCTGGTAAGAAGTTCTGATTTTTGTACCTTGAATTAATCTATGCTCTTGAAATTAGTCTCATACGTAATGCATTAGCTGGTAAACCTTATAGGAGAGTGCTGAAGAAAATTTGATGAATCCAGCAGAACAAAACAAAAGGAGATATTCTTTAACTTAGGGTGTGATTAAGTTGCACATTTTTTTTGCTTCCAGATACTTTATGGATGCTAGAAGTTTACAGTGGACAAATTAATAGATAAAAGTGTAAAAAATGTAGATAAAAATCATAGATAAAAGACCATTGCCATGCTAGTTCTTCTAGATCAGTGTTAGCTTCTGGTTCTGATCAGGATAAAAGCACAAGCTATGAAATCCTATAAGGAAGTTCCTGGAGAATGCCCATGTGTATTGCTTCAGCCTCCAATGCTGAAGAGCATGGAACCCAAGCTGCTGTGGTTCCTCACGGGAAACCTGGGACAAATACTCATATTTAACCAGGAGTCAGGGTTCACAGGTGGGATTTCATCTCCAACACTTCACCAGATTGAAAAAGCAAACCACAATTCCTGTGTGTCAGTAAATGTTGAGATGGGCTCAAAATGTTGGCAGCAAAATACAGAAACTCAAAAATATTTTGGCAAAGTTGCAGGCCATCTCTGTCTGCAGCTAATTTGCTGTCAGATGAGAGCTCCCTTAAATTTTTTGTGCTTTCCATCAAGAAAGATGGCAGCAATGAAATTTAATCACTTTTGTCAGAGATTTTATGTATATGAATAAAAAGTGTTATATAACACTGTTATTACGGTCATTGTGCTGTTCACTGCATGAGAGTCAAAATTACTAGCCACTGCAGCAGGAGGGGACTGAATAATCCAAAGCATAGCAAGTGGGCGCAAAATTAAATATGTAGAATGGTAAAACAGAATTACTCCAGATTGAAGGAGAACGGATGAACCAGGAAAAAAAAAAAAAAAAGAAAAAAAAAGTGTTAGAACCTGCAGCTGGAAATATTGTGGGATTGCAAAATAGACTGAAGCTTCTTTCTCCCCAAAGCCTCAAACAAAATCTCATGAGTTTTCCACGGCTTTTTGCACTAAGCTGGAGTAGATCAAATTGTTGTGTACACAAACACACCCCACGCTAAAAATGGACTTGCCCACCATATTTACATTTCAAAAAATTATCGTTTGTAGATATTTACTACTTCTATGGCAGTATCTGCTCCAGGATACCTCCAGGGAATATGCAGTGCAACACTCAGGACAAATCTGGTATAATACTTGGTGACAAAATACCTGTTTACATCACAATAAAGCTAAGAGTTATGTAAAATTCATCACTGTAGCTTCAGAAGTTTTTCACGGCAAACTCACACTAAGCTGCAGCAGTCGTTTCCTTTCCAACCATAAACAAAAATTTGGAAAAGGCTTCAGAGTATACTTATTGTATTTAGCCAGTGCTTTAGATCTGTTGGGAGGGATAAAAGGGTAAAAAAACACCCTTCAAAATCACAGAGGAAGAGTAAGGGTATATTTTGTCCTTTAGGATCCTGATTTTATATATATATATATGTACATACACGCACAGATAAGACATATATACATACTCATATATATATATAGGAAAACAAAAACAGAAAAAGAGGTGCAGAATAGAAGAACTAAAGATGTTTCTCTGTTCAGATATAGCCTCTTTTAACGTTGTCCATTGGCTTGGCCAAAACCTAGAATGCATGTAACATTTCTTCTTTTGGGGTTCTGATACATACTGTATGCATTTTTCACTTTAGCTACTAAGTAGGTCTTGAACTAATTGAATTAAAAACATAAGGAAACCATTATGCTTGAATTAATCTTAATCCCAGCACCAAGCACGATTTCCCAGCAGTTAACATGGCAACAGAGCACAGTTTTTCAGCACCTCCTGGTTGTTCTCTAGATGCCATGGGTCCATTTCAGGCCATGAGCTAATCTATGTAGTATTCTTGCTCACAGAAAAGTCGATTACAAAAGGAGATGCCTCACTTAATTCTATGAGAAATGAGGATACTCTTTTTATTCAGTGTTTTTATGCCTAACAGAATGATATTCAATAACAGCAGCCACTCATGTTACCTTGGTGTAACTGAGAGCAGTGTGCAGATGATGTGAAAACAGCAATCCAGAAGATGTATCTGAAAGCTGTCACTTTCTGATGGATTTTTGCAGAATCCTAAGAAGATTCTTTCACGTATTCCAGGAAAATACAATACCGTGGTTTGTGGAAAAGAAGCCTACTTTTGCCCCCTGCTAAATGTTGTTTCATCCCATTACCACCACTAGCATATAGCCACTGAAGCATTTTATACTAGCCAGACTTTCCCATGTTCACTACAAAGTTTCAGAGCAGGCACAGGCTTTACAAAAATAGAAAGCAATTACATACAGTTCTAACATTGCTGCATCACATTATTCCTAAGGGAACTAAAGAATTCAGATTATTTTCTTTCTCTTTCTTATCTAGGAAGTGAAGTATTTCTTAGCCTGAAACACCGTATCAGCAAGTGTAAAGTTACGTATCTCTTTTTCGCTCCTTTATTTCCCTCAAATTTACATAGAAAAATGATTCAGAGACAGCCGTATCATTTTGAGAGTCATACAACCAAGTGTGTTGGAAATCTCCATTGTGCCTGAGAAGTACAGAACGTCTTGTTGAACCCCCGCCGTCCTCAGTCATTACCACCACATCCACAGAACAGATCACACTTGTTCAGACAAGCTTCCTGGCTGTAGGAACAGCTGGTCTCAAGGGAAGCACTACCAATGCATCTGATTTCATCACCAATAGAGTGGTATTTAATGTTTTTTCTGAAATACTGAACTCCTGAACACTGGGTTACATGAGAACTTGAAGTTCAAGTTTCCAGTTTGCATTTTTCTAGAGAAGAAAAGTCTATCCCAAAGCTATCTGTATCCCTTAAATAATATGTATTGGAACACAGCCAAGCACAAAGACATAATCACACACAGAGAATGACATAAAAACTCCAGATGCAGCTACAGATACTTCTAGATGGACCTTATCTTTGAACACTATAAGCAAGACCAAAAAGGCGTGAGGGTCCCAGCAGACTCTCAGCAGAGGATGGGCTCTCGAGTGATATGATTACTAAGGGGGTGGAAGGTATAAGAAATGACCAAGAAAGAGAGGGAACGTGACATGGCATCCACATGCAGCATTGGTGAGACTGCTGCTGGCACCCAGCACTTGAAGATCTGCACCTAGAATATGTTATTTTGCCCTAGTGCAACACTGCACAAAGGATTTACTTGAGTCTGTGCCACAAACCACATCCGAACTGCGCCACGCCACCATCTATGCTTTGGCATGGATGGCATGGAAAACCAGCTTTGGTTTTCCTCTGAGTTACTCCTTTTCGTCTCATGGTGCCATCAGCATGACACGAGAGGTCCTGGGGCAGGGAGCAGCACACAATGGGCAAGAACAGGACGGCCTCCTTCAGAACCCCCCTGCCAGTGGAGGAAACCCTGGTGAGACTGGGTGTGTTTCTGTAGGTATTCTGGTTCTTGTCTCACCAATTGCGGTGATGAATTGATGAGACTGTATTTTATTGCAAATTAAACAATCGCACTCATTATGGTGTTTTGAAAATTTTAAATACCTGTGTTAGATTTTACTTTCTGACCAGCATGGCAATGCCTTGAAGTCTTGATAGGACTTGTAAGAAAGAAGCGTGCTGAGACCCAGAATGAATATAATTATCTGATATAGGGAAAGGTAGCTTCAAATCATTTAGACGTTTTTTAAAAGGTAAGGAGCCAGCTTTATCGCATAGTATACTTACAACAACCTTGCTAATAAAATGGGATTTTTGCTAAGAAGAAAACATACAGAATGCTGTTGGCAACCCTAAGACAGCATCTCTTCTTTTAGGGAAATATCTCAGTATTCTAGTGCAGTCTGTCATTCCATGAATCCATATGTTACATTAATCTTTTCATTTATTGGTGGAGACTAAAAAAACTATGTTTGAAATCAGAGGAAAAATTTCTAGGCTCAATAATGTTTTTTTTTTTTTCTGCAGTATAAGTGTCTGTAGCTGCCTTCGTATGGCAAGTGAAATGGACAGTTAACAGAGTAATAATATTAGTTGAATTGCATCACCAACTTTGTATAAAGGGTTCCTCCTAACATTTTCTCTCCAACAGCAAACTGTCTCTTTTCACAATTTTGAGATATGTTTCCTTCTCTGGAGATATTCAAAACCTTCCTGGATACCATCCTGTGCAATGTGCTCTAGGTGATCCTGCTTGGAAGGAGAGTTGGACTAGATGACCTTCAGAGGTCCCTTCCAACCTCAACCACTCTGTGGTTCTGTGATTCGTTCTTCATAGTAATTTATCTAAGTAAAACCTCAGTTTAATAAAATATTCATATCAGGATAAATTTTCTTTTCACTGATATTCTGTATGTCAGGACAATGTCAGGACAGTAGCCTCTCCTTTAATTTCCTCCATGCAAGATACGGATCAGCCTTCAACCATTATTTAAGCAATCAGTAAAACAACAGTTGAACCAATGTCACACTTGAAAATAAGCCCATGAGCAAAGACAGACCCCAAATTAATAACTCCTAAATGTAATAACATAAATATTTTCCAAAAAAATGTTGCATAACAAAGTGCACAAACATGTGACAATAACAGGTGTTTTTGCCTATTTTTGACAAAATTGAAAGGGATCCATTATCACAAGAAATAGCTGCCAAAACATACAGATCATCTGAGGAAACCAAAATTTAGAACAGAAAATGCTATGGCATTCAGATTACAGCTGCCTGCTGAGCAGTTACCTTAGCTGGAACAAAGAAACCATCTGCTCAATCCCAGAGTTTCTAATATCAAATAAATCTAGATTATGGCTTACCCTGGGAACACCTGGTCTGGTGCTAGTGAAAGGACACAAAACCATGTGAAGGGGCTTTTTTTTTTTTTTTTTTGGTCTTCAGTTTGATTTCAGCATAACTCAATGGTAATTCAGACATCAGTGCTATCTTGACAAGGTCTGGGAGCCCATTTAGGATTAATCCTTTTTTCTCAGCTCAGGCCTCCCTCCTGGAAATCCAGCTGAGCAAACTGGTCTCTGAATCCTGAATAAAACATCTGATTGCAGAAAGAGATGTAACATGAATTTCCTTTATTTAATGTAAAGTGTTACATATTTGGTGAGCACAGGTCTGTCATTTGTAACTAACCACCTTGTTTTTACTAAATATTCCAGAAAGATAGCCCATTTATTAAGAATAGACGTATTTACTTGACACCTGCTTCTGCAAATCAAAAAATCACTTGTGTGAGTGTACAGACGAGGCTGTTTTCAGCTGTTTTGTCATTCTGACTTTGCAAACATGGTAAGTATTTTTTCCTCCATCCTCACTATTGAATTGCTTGTAAGGAAGAAAAGAATCGTATCTTATGAAATAGAGCATAATGTGAGGCCAAAGAGAAATCTGTAACTTGAAAGATGGCTCTGATTTTGCGTTCTGTTTGCTTGCAGGCTGCTTAATGGGAACAGGATATGACCGTCATTTTGGCCCTTGTTCAGCATGGTGCTATGCTTACAGCACTCCAGTTCCAATGGGAAGCTCAACCCGTACTCAAGCGTTTTGATGAATTTAAGAGTATCAACGTTGTTCAGTGAGTCAGCTTTGCCTCTTATTATACAGTGCACCTTTCTCAACAGCAGGACAGCTATTAGGGGCAGTGGGTTAATTGTCTGGCTGAACTGCATGACAGTGTGAATCATGTTCTGCTTGCCTGGTAAGGTTAGAAACCACTACAAGCGATCTTTAATAAAATGTGTTCAGTAAGACTGGTAAAGGCAAGAAATTACTTCGAGTGAGGCAAATAAGCTATATTTTGGTCAGGCTCACAAATGTTAATTTCCATTTCCAATATATCTTAGAGCAGAGGGCTTGCAAAATGCATTCCCTGTTTAACTTCTTCCAAGTTGATGGGCATTTCTGGTTCTTCATTATTGTACAGGTAGAAATGCCAGTGTGAGAGTGCTCCAAATAAGGCATAGCAAAACACAATTATTTGGGGTTTCTAAGAAGCCCAGAAATTCTGCTCCAAATCTGAGTGCCTTCCGCTGTCCTCCTGTCACTGAATAACTTGCATACCAACCTCCCACTTATAAAGTCTTTCTGCCACCTTGCCCAGGATGATTCTAAACAAGAGCAGATACATCTTTAATCACAGGAGAAGTGTCAGTTTGGAGTTCGCACCCCTGGAAACTTTTGCTGTGGGAGTCTGAAAGGTGATAGAACAGCACATTTAGTGGCTATCTCATTGAAATAATTTGCTACTGAACTCAGTAGTACATGTGCAGTAATCCCACGGAAATCTGTGAACAGGCAAGTGAGCAACACTGCCTTCTACCAGTTTAATCGCCATCTTGTGCTAGCTCAGCATAGCAGTTAGTCTGTGCACACAACCTGTCCCACACAAAAGGCAATGCAGTGAAGAATCCCTGTCCTTCAATGAAACATTACAACATTACATTGTCCTTCAATTACACCAGTAGCTTGCTGTTTCCCCTTTTTACCAGGCCATAGGAATACTGAAGACTCCTTTTACAGGCCTGGAAAACGTTGTCCCCAGCAGAACTAGGTTTGGAAGCACTATCAGCAGATAAGCTGGACAGAGTTGTGCCTGCTAGAAAGCCTATTGCTCTGTCAGCAGCACAGGTGGCTTTCCTAGACAGCCTAGACACCTGCAGGCATGAACGTATGAAAGGAAATCCCCTGGTGTGACCTCCTCCACTTCTATCACCACGAGGAAGTATCAGCTTTAAGTATCAGCTTTAAAGGCTCATGTTTAATCGAACTTCCCTGCATGAACTATGGACACAAGTCTGTGGATGTAAATCTTGGAGGGAAGGCAACTTGCAGACTTCATCTCAGCATGTTGCAACGTTTCTTCCTTTCTCATCTTTACAAGCCTGCAGGCTATTTCTCTCTTCAGCCCAGGAACAGACTATTGCCCAGAGACTAACTTCTGGCCCTCCCGCAGGATTTGATTGATTTAGCCCAGAAGGGAACCAGCTTGCTCTAATACTCAAAGACAAGTTGCTTGTCCCCGTGCCATGGAAAGGACAGGCCACCCTGTCACCAGCATCCAAACATCCAAAGTGACCACAGGAGAGCAGGGAGCTGGGAGCGCTACACGTGGCTGAAGCTGCACTGCCGCTCTTGGGAGACCTGGGGCTTCTGCACCCCCAGCCACCATGCGCCTGGCACCCAGCCTGCCGGGCAGAGCTGATACAGCCCCAGATTAACGCAGTGTGAGTTTAAACCAGCCCTTTAGTCCAAGCAACCAGTCAGTTATTGGGTGCGACAGCTGAACTTGTAAAATCACATTATATGATGTTGAGGATTTGCATTACTGTAAGCAATTTGTACGCAACTTGTTACTAATTAAAATTGCTCACCATGAACAGACTCTACCATAAAAGACTTGAAATTGGAATAAGATTTAATCTTACATTGTGGTGCTTTCATACTAAAATATTTACATGCTATAAAATGCCAAATTTTTGTCAAATTGCTGCAGGAGGATGTCTAAGAGTCAAGTCAGCACACCTTTCTTTACAGCTGCAAAGATTTACCAACACCTCAGAGGACGCCAACACATGCACCTACATACCCACATCCTGTAATGCAGGTGACATCTCTCAGCCAAAAAGAAAACAGACAGACAGCAATATCAATTCAGCCTGAATTTATGTTCCTCTCTGAGACATGATAGCAGTACATAATTTTGAACCCTGAGATGGCCTGCGCTGAAGATGGCAACACAGCATGAGGTGAAACACAAAGTATTTCATGTAACAATGTTTTAGCATGGTAGAACATACTCCTGATGGGTAATGTCAGTGGCAAAGTGAAACTTAACATAGGACCACCATTTGGGTACAGTTGTATTGCTTTATTTTTGAGTTTTGCAGAAATTGTAGGCCTATTGTAAGTTCCATTAACATGAAATAGAATTCAATTTAATATGGGTAAATGAAGTGTGGTCATACTGATATATTAGAAACAATACTATTACCCAGAAAATTATAGCGGTCTCATGAAGTAGAAAAGGAAACTAAAGAAATGATATTTAGTTAAGTTATACCATTGGGTTTTTTGATAGCCTTGTTTTTGCTTTGTAATCAAGTGCAACATTATTTTTTTTATCATGGTTATACTGTTATTACAATGTAATCCTGCACTTGATTACAAATCAAAACCAGTTATAACTATGATAATAAAATAATGTGATAACATAATAATTTAGAAAAAACTAATAAAATAAGTATTGCCATAGATTTAACAGGTGTAAATGAGTAATATGGGTACTGTAGTAGAACTAGTTACTCCCAAGATACAAGAGGCATTTATCCCACTAAGGACTAGAAAACACTTGGAAAAATCATTATGGAAAGCAGATAAAGTAGAAGTAATGCATATGTTAAAAGGGTTTTCGTCTTGGAAGTTGTTTTTACCATGTTTATATTTGTCAACATCAAATTACAATGCTATGTCAAATGAATAAATTTGTTCTGCTGCTGTGCATCTTGGATGGAGACAGATTTTAATGGTAAAGTGAACTAACAACTTCTGGCTTCTGCTTTATTGAGATTCAGTCTTTTTGCATTAATTTTAGACAAATTGATCAAAAGGAATCAACAAATAGTTAACTGGCAAATTCAGTAATTTACCTAACAAATTTGAAATGTACGTGACAGAATGAGAAGTAGACACTAGTCAGAACAAACACAAGGACATGAGGACAAAACTCTGCTGCCTCTTAAAACCAGCCATCAATATTCATAGGTGTCAGGCATGCATTCACAGCCTTCTGCATCCCAGTGGGTGCCAAATAGGTATGGTAAAAGCCTGTCATACAGGCTTTTACGTATTTCCATATCTCAGCAACACCAAGACCTTTTTCTACAACTGTTGCCTCTGATTGTGGATGAAAAAAGACTTCTATAAAAACAAACAAAACACCTAAAAACTTAACTAAAGTAAACACAACACAAAAAAAATATATATATACATCAGAAAGTAGAAATGGATTGGTCAAGGTAACAACTGGTCTGTCCTGATATCTCCTACACAGTTGGAAAAGCAGAGACTGCTGCCAGCATGTCAACAGGAATGGAAATCAAGCCACCCAAGAAATAACAGAGAATCAGCAGAATCATATCAACCATCCTGCCTTTCCCCTAATATCTTGTACCTAATAGTTAACAGAGGACTTAGTTATGTAATGTTTGTGTATCACTAGTTGAACTTTTTGTAGACCTGAACCTTTTTCACCTAGGAACGGAGGTGGCATCTCAGAGGAGAGAGTCACTCACTAAACCCAACGTTGTTATTGTGTTTATCAATATTCCTGTAGGAATAGTAAAGTTTTCCAACCACAAGCCTTACTAAAAAGTGAAAACACAGAGGAAGCTTGAAAAAGTCTAATATATATTTGAAACTAATACCTGAAACCAGAATGTTGATATAGCATGTATTGGTAATCACAGCATAGGCTTCATGACAGGCTCATACAGAAATTTGCCTCAACTCATTAGCATATTTAATGGCAATTTTGGCTGAAAAGCTAGTGAGGATACATTTTGTTTCTCTTGTGAGATGTCCATTCAGAAAAGGATTGTATTGCGTCAATGACACAATGTGCAAATTAGTGCAAGGCAGAGAAATTGGCATGTGGCCCCTCTTCCATCAATGTAATTTCCATTTAATTACCACACAAGCAGATGAATCACATCAGAGCCTCTTTCCCAGCATGGGCTGGTAAAACAGAGTGAGAACTTAATGCTACTGTTACCATTAGGTCTCAGGGAAGCAAACTACCCTATAAGGGTATTTGAGTGCATTTTAATGAATATTACAGAACTGTAGAGCCAGAATTTCAAGGGATGTGTCACATGAATTGGAGAGACATTAAAATCATAATTTGCTGAGAAGAATTTAAAGATATCAATTCAACAGACAGATGTAAAAGGAAGTAGAATAAAAATTTGAGTTAATTCTGAGTTAATTGACCCAATCCTGGAAACATTCATAATTCAAGCAAATATATTACATTGGTATATTTATCTTACAGTATATCCAAGTGCTTTTCAGAGATTTCTCCTTGCTTCTCTCATTATTTCTTTACGCCTTTTGAAAAGCAGATGTCTATATATGTATTGGTCTGAAAAATAGCAATGATTTTTCCACACTTTTAGGCTCAAAAGATTGGTTGGCCCATTACATGAACCTCCTCTGAAAATGCTTCCTTGGGGTCTTGGCATGTTACCATCACTCAGGTGGAGCCATTATACAAGAAATTATGATACTATTATATCAATCACGTAAAGAAGATTAAGGATACCATATGTTGAAAAGAAACTGTAGTTATTTTCACAAAATTCTACCCATAACACAGTACAGTAGAAGCAACAAATATAATCAGATGTACCCAAAAACACCAAGTAGCAAAATGCTGGCATGAAGCATCTATCTACAAGCAACAACAGACTCCTCCAGTGAATACAGGGAGTAATTTCCACAGAGAACAAAGATGAGACAGTTTTTCAATTACATGTTAAGTCAGGAGTGAGTACAGAAATACAGCTGACCATCCGTGGAGTCCTTCTGCATTTCCCGTTATGTTCTCCAATATCTGCAGCTGCAGCCAGCACAGGAAAATGAGCCATATGTTAATCTTTACAACAGACTGCAAGTAGGACTGTTCCTGGAAATTGTAACTGCTTGTTGGCAAGTGCTGAAAAACACATGCGACTAACTAGTTCCTCATCTGAATTTCACTCTGCTAGGGTGAGTGAGAAGAGATAGCAAGAACTCGGCATGAGATAATATATTCTAGATATTTGGTGTGTGAGCACGTTACTAAAGTTAGCTGCAAGCAGCTTCCAGGAGGGGAAGTAGGGGCCTTTATGGGTAACAGAAAATAAAAGCAAAAGCAGTAACTGGTATGGTGTATTCAAGATGGACAAAACCAATGAAGTTACCGAGATGCACTCCTCTGTGACAGCTCTGATCAGCATCGCGTGGTCACCTCTGATTTTTAAATTCCATGTCACATATTTGAAGTTTCTAAGTGCAGGATATTGTATTTCCCACCTCCCTAAGTTAAATTAATGTTTGGATAAAGCTTAGGAGGAGTTACTACCCTTTTCTCGAGTTACCATCCTTTTTTCCCTGCTATTCCATGGAATTCTCATTCTCTCTCTCTCTCTCTCTCTGTTTACAAAAATCAATAGAAGCAAATGTCAGTCCACACACAGCTCCGTTGCTCACTGAGCAGATGCTGCTGGAGCACCAGGCTTTGTGGTGCAGTTGCAGAGGCGGTGCACATGGTAGCTGGGTCTCTCTCCAGATGGTCAACAGATTGTGAAAATGAGGAAGGCCCAAGCTACAGCTGAAGCTAAACTCAGGTGAGGTTTGCAAAAGGATACCTAAGCTGGGACTAGCACCCATAACTCAGATAAAGTCCTTGCAAGAAGCTATATGAGGTGAAGATATATATATATATATCTTAATAGATTTGCTATACATAGTATATACATATTTGTGTGTATATATATATGTACAATGATATATACTAAAATGAATTCAGTCTTTGTCAAATGTCTGAAATTCTCATTAAATCATTTCCCTCTATTTAAAAAAAATTATGTTTCAACATACCCAAGGAAGATTCTGTGTGGCCTCCGGCCCAGGGACCCAGAGGTGCTGCTGTTCTTCCTCCCAGATGAGGCTAAATTTGCCTGGGGGAGACACATTAGCTGTCTTCATTTGACTTGTTATCTTGGCAATCCACCTGGCACCTTTACAAACCAGCAAGTTTATCTATCAAGTAGTTTATTGTCATAGGGTCTATATGTTTATATAAAACAATTCCATTTTTTTCTTGTTGTCTTGTATCAATTTCTGATTTGCTACAAAACATGTAAGTTTATATTTCTTTTCAACTAAACTCATAAAAGTTAATTACAATGAGGCAATGAGCTTACAGAGCTACTAGTGGAGCTACCGTCATAAAAAGTAAACAAAGATTCATGCATTTTAAAGCACATTTAGCTTCACCGATCTAGAAGCAAATTGGGCATGAGAAGATTGCACTGACAGCATTAAAACCACTGCTGTATTTAAACTGAGATTAGTTCTCCTGTAAAACAGAAATGTAAATATACATACTCCGGGTTTTGGGGCCCTTAAATTCGTGTGAATTTTAAAACCTTTTGCATTTAAAAAAAAAAAAATAGCAAAAGGGTGAAATTAAAAATATAATTGGATCTAAATCCTTATTTGCATTAAATAACATTTGAAGGTGCACCATTCAACATCATTCTCATGAGCCATACTTGAACATACAAGATTTGTTTTGGATGGGCAATTCTAAAACTACATTGTGTAGTCAAGACATGCCTGTCCAATATAAAGTCTAAAATATGAAAAGTAGCTCCCTAATTGGATGCAGCATATATGTTGTGGGTAAATTAGAAAACTATAAGGCCATATATTCAGCTAGCATAAGTAGGAATTACTCCACTGAGATCACAGAGTATTTTAACTTTTCCCTTCATCTTTCAGCAATTTGGAAGGAGGCTGAAGCTGGACTCCATTGGTCTTTTCTGCCACATTTGTAGAGGCTGCCGAAGAAATATCCTCACTGAGATGCCTGGGGAATATTTTACATGGTTAGCTCTTATCTAGGACTGCTTCCAGGGGGTGTTTTGGGGTAAGACTGGCAGTAATGCATAAAACTTGCCTCCACGTAGCAAGTGCCCACCTGAGTCTCTGTATCAGAAGCCTGCTCTACAACTTGTTCTCATTACCAGTTACCTTCTGGCTTTATTTCAGACCACAGCCCTTAAATAGTTTAGAGATGATAACTTTATGACTTCTTGTGCTTCATATAGCTGTGACAGTGGAAATACTAACAGATTTCCCTGGATAAAACTGCAAAGGAGAAGCAACCCAGTTTACTGAGTTTTGAAGGAAAGTTACAAGGCTCATTTGCTTCTCCTTACAAAGTACAAAGGGACGCGGAGGTTTTGCTTTTTTCACACTGCAATGTTAGAATTTTCTATTTAAAAACTGCTGCTTGCAGGAAAGTTGAGGTTGGCAAAGATACGAATTTTGGATTGGTAATAAGGTGCTCAGAGATTTGTCATGGCTTTCTGTTGCTACACACTGTCACATACAGATCCTGGCTTCAGCATCCCAACAGCAGGCAGACCTGAAAGGAAACAGGATCTGGAAAATAGAAGATATGACTGCAATAGCTCTGTCTTACTAATACCTGGTAGCAAACAACAGGACACAGTGAGTCAGAAAGTCCTTTTAACTCCTTATTCCTGTGAGATCAAGAAACTCTCCTTGGAGTCTGTGATTTCATTTTCCTATTTGGATCATGCAAAATATGATTTATTTCTCTAAGATGAATTTGCTTCCTTTGCCTTTCGCCTTATTTAACTCAAACCAACCAACCAACCAACCAACAAATCTCAACAGTCTCAGTCAATCAAGGGTCCAGAGGAGATGGACTTTCTCTTCTTCCAGCAGAAAACAGAGAAAAAGAAAAAAACGTTAGGGAGCACCAACCTCACAAAGCCAACACAAAGGTTAATCACAAGCAGCTTTTCATCCCAAAAATGCATAAGCAAGTGAAAGTCCATTGAAATACTCTTTAGGATCAGGCTCTGCAGAGTGAGAGCAAATTTCAGGACCGAGCTACATATTTTGCACTGCACGGTGTTAGGTTATCTTATTGGTACTGGTGCCAGCTAATTTCTCTTACTTACAGGTGTCATAAAGTTTTAATGGGAGAGTTGCCCATGCTTAGTATGATGGTGCTGAAACCTAATAAACTGAAATGCCATGAAGGGAGCTGCATTGCAGTGGTAGAGATTTTCTTATACTCAGAAGAGATCAGTAAAACATCTGCGACCCTTGTAGATGAAGGATGCTGCTGTAGTTGTGCCAACAGCTACAGCCGTGACCATGCACGAGGAGTGTAAAGAGGGCTGGAGGATGCAGAGAATACTCTGGCAAAAGCCCCAGGCTGTCTGAACTTGCTGCCAATGTTCTCACTGACTTCAGCATGGTCAGAATCTCCCCCGGTATATTTTGTAGGAAGCCATTCCCCAGATCCGCCTGTGAGCACAAGGGGAACCACGCAATGTTTCCCTACCTGAAGCCTGCTACAACTGCTCACAACAAAGGAGGCAAAAAAGTAACATTTAGAAAATAAAACTGAGGATGTTCTTTAGCATTCTTCTTCTATTTTTCTACATTAAGAAAAAAAAAAAGAAAAAAGAAAAAGACTTCTCTTTTCTACTTGACAACTCACCAGCTCACCTTTAAGCTCAGATATATGAATTCATGCTTTCATGCAACATTTTTCAGATTAACACAATTGATTTTGTTCAGGTCTTTCTGCAAGAGGCACCATCCACCAAAAAGCCTGTCAAACCCACGGGACAAACGATGAGCGGCATCCCTCACAACCTGCGAAAATCAGGGCCACAAGCACATTTTCCTGAAAGGCAGGGATTAACTCTGAGCCTGACAGCGCTGTAGTGTGCTGAGACTATTGAATAGTGCATGTGTGGATTGCTCACACCTGAGACCCAGCACCACCAGAGCGCTCTGGGCTGGGATGCTTGCACAGCCATTGGCACCCTTGTGGTACAGCAGCTCTCTCTGATGTGCATCCCACTCTTGGGTGTGTACCCAGGGATTCTGTGATCCCCTCACTCTCTCCAGCAGGGTGAAGTTTAATTAAATCTATAACGAGGTGATTCAAAGGGTGTGCAATCAATAAGCACTCTAGCATCCCAGAGAAAGCCGCTATGCAACCCTCTGTGTGACCGGGCCTCTTGATCAGTCACCAGAAACAGAAACCGTTGGATGTTTTTTGTGCTGTGTTCAGTCGTTGCTGGACTGCACAGCCCAGGCTCCATGCACAGCAGCGTTATCCCCAGCAGGTCAGAGGCTGAAGGCTCCAGTAACCCATAGTAGGCAAAGTAGCTGGTTACTTAACAGCAAGAGGTTAGGAGAAGCAAAAGAACATGCTTAAGAATGAGAAAAAAAAATAATCTCTGGTGTTTCCTCCTAAAGCTGGCATGTGGGCAAGATCCTCTTGTCAATGGAAATGAACACGGGGAGGATAATAAAAAAATTTGCTGCCTACACTGAGAAGAAGGATGAAGGCAACACTGAACAATATGCAGGCAGCACAGAGCAGAGAAATAACGAGAAAGAGGCAGGTGGTTAAAAAACGTAATTAGTAATCATTCTGCCTCTGTATCTGACAGCAGAAATTGGTCTTCAGAATCCCATAAATTGACGCTCCACAATGTGGATTATAGGTGAGTTCAAATTTGCAACAGGGGCCTGGCACAAAATTTCCAGGCCCTACCCGCAGCACATAAGAAGAGCAGCATTCAAACTCTCTTAAAGCTGGCATTGATTTATGTCAGGAAAGTCTTCTTGCTACATCACCCTGGTCCGGAGCTCAGCGGCGTGGGAAGGAAGATTAGAAACCTGGGGCCAGGGCTCCTCTGCTCTCCTGAACAATGAGGAAAGGCTCACTGTGTGCAAGCAAACCTGAGCAACGCTGAAGTGATGGGCCAGAGGCTTGCAGGGAGCAGTTGAAGGATGCACAAGTCAGCTCAAACTGGGAGCTTGGACGTAGCTGCCTTCGTTGCTATCAGAGATAGATGTGGTGATCTCCTGCCTTGGAGGATGGCACTTGCTGATCACAGAAATTGGGTTTGCGTTAACACAGGCTCCGAAGATTTGGCCAGTTTATAGCACATGCCTGCATTTATTTTCATTCAACATTGGAATAAACATAAGAACTTCTGAAGATTTTTGAAAAAATAGAGTTAAAATTAAACTAGTCCAAGACTGAAATTCTACTTCATAGATTGAAATACCTATCAATAGATTGATATGCCCTAGTGATTATGTTAGTAGAAATGTTTTTAATTTTTGCACAACAGGTCACTGTGAAGCAGATAGAATGGGACTCAGACTCCCACATAATGAAAAAATATTTCACCAGCAATGAGAACAATCCTATTCCTCTTCCATCTTCCCAGGAGAAATGCTGTAGAAATGGATACACTTCTGCAGAGCTCTCAGTTTTGGCAACAAACCGTATTTCATTTAAAAAAAAAAAAAATTGAGACAAAAGCATTCAGAGCAGCTTTAGCTGTCATGACACGCTCACTTGGGAAGCTATGCATTCTCCAGAGCTGACAGGATTCCTGAATACAGGGTTCAGCAGGCTGATTTGGGTATGACAACCTGGAGAGGCCCTTGCTGCCTGCTCTTATGCCATGCAGGGCATCAAGTCGTGCGCAGCACAACGGAGACCAGGCTCCCCCGCGCTACAGCGAAGCAGGAAGAGGAGAGAGGCAGCTTCCCCGAGTGAAGCATTCACTTCCAGAGCACGTAATGAATAACAGCATTCATTTTCAAACAGAAAGCACACAGAAGTACACCTTGTGCAACATAACCTTCATTCCTGTAACTGGAGTTAATGAAGCCTTGCCGAGAGCCCAGGAGGGACACTTGTGCATTCATTATAGCCGGTTATTAACAACCAGTTCACTTGTCCTACCTTGGGTAACAGATGGTAGCGCAGGCAAGATGGATATTAAAACATCACAGAGGCTGCGTGACAGTTATGGCTGGCTGCACCTATGCACTGTTGCCCCACAGTACTTGTCGTGACTTTGGCCCATACACGTTGCACACAGCAGAGAGCACAGCCCAGGTTGGGGCTTGTCATGGTTGCACTCTGCTCACACAGGTTGGAGGAAAGACTGGAATCATCCTGCCAGACAAACACAGCAGGAATTGCAGACACAAGGAGCAGCCCACAATCCACCGCAAGGCTCATTCAGGATGGGGCCAAGGAACTGCTACATAAACTGCACAGGGGGAAGTTGGCCTTGCTCCCACCTTTCTTGTGGTGCACAGGATCTCTGAGGATACAGTTCAGACCGACGCTTGAGGTGCAGTACCAGCAAGCGCTGTCAGCTCCTCTCCCTTCTATTATTCTGAAATATATTCCTGGCTGTCACAGCTCGCTTGCCATGATAATGTTTCTTCTCACTACAAATATAGCAGATGCTGTTGCTGCAGCCTGCTCACAGTAAGGTCAGCTGAGGAAGGGAAACATTTCTCCTGAGAGAGAGAAAAGAGCTTCCACATAGAAGATTTAGAGTGGGTCCCACAAAATTATTTAGGAAGAATTTACAATGCAAGCCAAAGTTTTACTGAAATCTGAATTTTTATGGGGCTGGTTCCTATTATATTAAAAGTGACAGGTTTTCTAAATCTGCCTGTGAAGCTGCAGCATGCATAGAAAAAAACAGCTCAGTTACCAATTACCATCTGCCCAGAGAAGTGATGGCAGGTCGGACACTGAACAGTGTTATAATTTTATCTACTAGAAGAAAGCCATATCCTGCAGATGTTGTTTAGAAGTGATATAAGACTACTTTCCAGAGGAGCTAGGATTACTTCTTGCTCTACTTAGTTTCAGGTTGAGAAGCTGTTCATAAGTCCTATCTAATCCAAAGTAATGTTTTAACATCATTTTAAACAATGTCCAAACAAAGAACAGTCATTCTGCAGGCAGCAAAGACTTCCTTTCCTTGTATTTATACAATTTATTTATGAATTGTTTCTTTGCTTGATAGCCTTGTAACCAAAACCCTGAATCGTCTCAAAAGGATAAACTCAGCAGAAAGAAAGCCAAGATACAAGCTTGACCAGGCAACTTTTCAATTACTTTCCTTCCTAGGAAATTCACTGTCAGCGCTGTGTGTCTTGTTTTACATAACACAGCAGCAGCTTGTCATGGAGACATCGTGGTGGAGCTCCACAATGATGGAGACAACTCTTCTCCAGTTTTGTGGGATGCCCATTTTTTGATCTTTCTCTTCCTCGGCCTGATGGGACTAAAACTTGAAAGAGGCTTAGAAAGGAGCATATAAAGAAGCCTCTTCAGTCAAATGAATGGGTGTTTACTCAGACAACAGAACAACCTGTACAGTCATTAACAGTGAGATGTTATTTCACTGAAAATAAAAACAAGTTTAAGTCTCTTCTTTCTCTATCAGGGGGTAGCTGTGCCCACAAAAACACCTTTTGTCACTTAAATGCATCAATAAAAAACCACATCCAAATAATGAGAAAGAATAACAGAAGACAAGAATAAGTTAAATTCCTGTGACTATTTTTAAAAACAATTCAGCACTAATAAAAGCTGCAACAAAATGACTATGAAGTACTGTGGAACACTACCATCTTTATTTCAAAGTGCTTTGCCCTGCTCAGATGATGCCACTTTCCCCACTAGCCAGGCTTCCACTCTTTATTAAGTCCAATCAAAACTACAAACAAGATAAAAAGGCAAAAATAAGGTATGAATAATCTCTGATGAAATCAGAAATGAAATTAAGAAGAAATTAATGTGTATGGAACAAAGCCAGCCCTCGGTATATTGATTAAAAGCTAAAGGCTCCTACTGAAAATGTTTTGGGAAGATATTGATGCTCATACATGTGACCAAAGTCAAGCACTGCTCAGAAAGGGCATGTAGCATCACTCCCTCCTCTTGCCAGGTATTGTCCCCCTCTCCAGTCACAATCTCATTTGCTGATTTCAGCTCATCAGCTTTGACTCTCACTTGACCAGAAGCTATCAAGTTAAAGTTAAGTGGGGTCCTACTGCAATTTCTAAACATGATCAAGAACAGTGTCATCACAAGAGTGCAATATTTTCAGGGTCTTTGGAAAATCCTACAAGTTAACATTTAGTGCCTCAAGATATTTTACAGTCAGGATACAGTATTCAACAGAGTATCCAAGAGGCTATTCAGTGTTTTTTTTTTTCCCACACTCTAACCAAAATTTAAACCTCGGGTAGCAAAAGGGAAGCTTTTACAAGGATTCAGGGCACAGCATACAGAGTTAGCTTTCCCAGCAGAAACACAGCTATGACACAACTTAATCCCATTTGTCACATTAGGTAAACCAGCAATTGTTAACACAGAGAAAATTCAATAGCAGGATACTCAATATCTGAATTAAAGTTTATATATATATATAATCTGGAAAGGGAGGGAACAATGAGGTAGAATGTTTTAGGATTTCACAGAATTATTGCCCTAGCTTCAGCTGACCCTATCAGTAGCAAAGCTGAGCATGGAGGAGCAGTCGATACCGGCAGTAATGTAGGCAGTTAGGCCAGCTGGGAAAGGAAAGGGCCCCCCCATCCTCCCCAGGGTGTGTGAATGTGCAGCCAGCGGACATGGCAAGAACTGATGGGATGTTTCTCCAGCACAGGGAGGTGCCAGGAGTAATGTGACCCAGGGAGGACGACGTCAAAGCAGTACATCAAAGTGACCCGTTGGAGCCCAGGTCATGGACAAAGTGGTCAGGACCAGGTCTCAGATTCTTGATTTACCATTTTTCCAGACCACAAATGGATTTTGAACACAAATTGTTACATTAAGTAATAGGCTGATCTCACCAGTTTGACATGTCAGTCATAAGCCGATGACTAGATTAGAAAATAAATAGCTGGAACTAAGACAGGAATTTGTCAGCAGTGGGAGATTGTTAATTAATCCAAGAGTGCCACAGTCACTACTGCATACATACAACTGCAGCAGTTTAACTCACAGCTATAAATACACTAAAATACACTAAAGGTAACATGGAAACATGACTTTTTATTTTACCTTCTCACTCTCTCTCTTAAATGAAGGTCAAAACAACGGCTATATTAACTCTTTGTGCCCTTTCCACACAGTATTTGGGTGCGGGCACCTATAGCTAGTTGACAGCAATAAATCCTAACCCATGCCTTGAGAGTTATTACTAGAAATCAGCAGGAAAAAAAAAAAAACACAAACACAGAACAACAAAACTACCACAGTGTAGATGTTCCCTTCTCTTGCATCAGCACGTTGCTCCATGCTGCATCTTCAGAAAATGACAGGTATCATCAAGGCATTTGGTATGCCCTGGTTCTGCTGAGGCTACTTGCATTACAAGCACTCCATGTACACTCTGTCTGTCCTCTCAGATACTGATTGCATCCAGTAACTTATTCAGTGACACCTTGTCCTTGTCTCACCTGATCAGGTCTCTCTGCAAGATGTTTGCTGCTAATAGTGAGTGCCACCACAAAAGGGCAGAACAGGGTCAGGCAAAATGAGATGGCAGAGCAAGCTGTTTGACTGGCAGCTGTTCTGCTTCCCCACTCCCTTCCTTTTGCAGAGGGAATACGCAGAGAAGTCTGCTGCAAGTGCTCAGCACATCTCTGTCACCACATAACAATGATGATAATTAGCAATAATAATGATAATCTGGGTGTAAAGCTGCTCCAGCAGTTGGTGCTAATGGATGCTGCATCTAATAGCAGCCTTCCTGAAAACTGTGTTGGGCCACCGGGGTTACATTGCTTTTTTTGAGTCTCAGAGAGAAGAGCGAAGCCTGGAAACCTGAAGTCTCAGATGAATGTGCTAGCCACTTGTTGGCCAAAACAGCAACTTGTTAGCATCTGTTAACATGTTGGTCTAGATTCATGAGAGCAAAGGAATTTTAATACCTTCTGGAATTGCCAATACAAAGAGATGATGGGCGTTGTCTACTAAAAGTAATGAAGGAATGCAAGAGAAAGATCAGACCTACCTTTTCTTGCCAGTAGCCACTCCATATGATGCAAACCTATCATTGCTTTTTGCTAAAACACCCTAAGGAGCAGATCTCCATATGTTGTCAGAAGTTCCACTACTAGCAGAATAGCTGATACCCTCACAGGTCACACCAATATTTTTAGCTACATCTGAAATTTCTCCATTGAGATTAAACACAGTTTTAATTTCTCATTTACTCTTCCCGATGCATGTTTATTAATTAATAAAGTAATTTGTTTAATTCTTTAGGAATTACATGCCATGGAAAATGTTCTAAGTTGTCAAAAGCAAGTCATCTATTAGTCCAAGACATTTAAGAAAGACTAATTGATAAATATATCAGAGCACAGACTAATTGGTGAAAAATCCAGAATAATGTATCCTGCCAACACTTTCTTTGAAATAAGGTTCTGAAATTAACTGACAACTTGATTTTTACTTCTTAAAAACAAAACAAAACAAAAAACCCACACTCAAAACAGAAATCTTTGTGGATGGTGTCTATTCAATTTTCTGGTTATGCTTCAAGCCAAGTCTACTTCATTAATCTCATTAAATGAAAATTAAGGAAATGAACCCACTCTGCAAATTAGAATTTATCATTGGGACTCAGAGAGCTGATGTGGAAACTTAAAAGCAACTTAATCACTTGTCTATTTATTACATATATTTTTTAAGGTTACTTTCTGATTACATAAATTAAAAGTAACTTCTCCAAATCTGGAAGAGATCTATTGCACGTACTTCTCCATACAGCAGCTTTTGAAGAGGCTAGTGCCACAGCGTATAGACTGTAGAGAATATACAGGTCAAAATACACAGAATAAAGATGACTGAACATTCGCAATTATGTCTCCAAGCCATGTCCTTAGCCATGAACCCCAGACACTCACAGAAGAATTCTGCTGAAATATGAATATCCCCTCTCCCTTCCCCTCCCTTAATCATTGGTATTGGTTTGTGTGCTACCATGGCAAACAACACAAAATCTATTAAAGTATTTGTAAAACTTTTCTTGACCTCTAGCATTTTGTAAGTGTGATAGTCCAACATCCTCCTGGCCACTGTGGTGTCTAAAGTGCTTACATGCTCCTGTAAGAAGGACCAACTTTCTAAAAGGTGTAACTCCAAGAAAACTAAGTTAACAAGCTCTGTGTTCCACAAGAGACAGATTTTGTCCTCACAACCAGCACGTGTAACAGCGGAGTGATACAACTTAGGACAGACTCAGGAATAAGTGGACGACCTGCAGAGCTTCACAAGTTTCCCTGAGGCTCACTTCCACGCTTCACTTTCCCAAAACTTTAATTTCCTCCTCCCCACGCAAAGCCTGAACGTGGTAGCCCAGCAAGGGCTGCCCAGGCAGCCCAAGAGGGTGCTGCCAGTGACAAGCACGGTTCTGACAGTCCATGGCTCCTCTGAGGTAACAGTAGCTAGTCTCGTTTCTCACAGTATTTCCATAGCTTTTCCAAATTAAAACTTCGCAAAAAATCTACCTAGTGTGGTGTGCCTGCAGAGAAGTGTTTAGGCCACCACCAGCTAATATTGATGCTCTGGTAGAAAAAAAAAAAAAAAAAGAAAGAATTGCAATTCCTCTTCAGATCAATGATATTTACTTGCCTATAAATATGTAGCATGCTTCATACCTTTAAATGACCTTAAGGAATCATTTTCGAGGAACAACAGAAAATCTATTTCCATTAGTTTCCCAGGACTCAGAAGGTATGTATGTATGTGGATCACTTCCATAAATTTGCCTTTTCAGAGTCACTGGGTAACCCAGAATTTATGCAAGTGCAGGTCAGTCAAATAATTCAGTATTTATATGCTATCTTTCAAGCTCCAGAGAACCAGAATAAAATGCTAAAAATAAAATACATGTGTTGTAATTTGCAGAAGATTTAGAGATGGAACTATTCTGACAGTCCAAAATAAAAGGCTTTATGCATAAGAACTCAATGGCTAGGTCTGTATCTAAATCACATATTGATTTAACTCACTGTAGACAGGTTATATAAGTTTTGGAATAATGTATGCTTGATCAATGTGTTTTAGAAATGAATCTCTGTCCAATTTAATCATTTAGGCAAGCGAAGAAGTCACATAAATATCCCTACATTTTACTTTATAGGACAGTAAACCAATTTCTAATCAAATCAGTAAGTAAACAGCATTATTTGTTTCCAAGAAATATCAATATTAAAATACCTTTCAAAGAAAATCTGAAAACAGACTTCAAAAATGATTAAATGCTATATATTAAATGGACACACACTATACTGATACATGTGTATACAAACATGATGATCAGATACAGAAACAAACGCAATATCCCTTTGTAATATCCACAAATAGGGAGTCCTAGGATTCAGAGTCTCAGACAGATAAGAGAGTTGGATGTGGTGGATGTTTTACACTTCTGAAATTCTAACAGCGGTCCTACACGGCACTGTTGCTCTAACACAGCGTAGGAAAAATGCCCCACTACGGAGCAAATGCACTGACCCTAATACAGGAGGGAAGGGTCACACAGCAACAATGAACACCTACACGTGTATATCTCACAGTTTTAAAACAGAGAAAGTTGTTCTCAGGTTAGGGGGAAATTGAGGCACAGAAAGGCAAAATGACTCCCTGAAAGGCACAGTGCAAGCTCAGCTCAGGTAATAAACGCCAAGAACATTTGAGTGCCAAATCTACCAGTGCAAACCTCCTTTCTAAGTTATTGCTCAAATCCCATTGATGCCAGTGGGATTCAAGCTCAAAGACAGACTGACCTGACTTAGAGCTGGGTCAGCTACGACCACACACACAGCTTTCCCCAGAGCTCTTGGTTGCTAGCTAATTTGGGGACAGATCAATGGAGAAGGCAAAAAGCTGACTCAGTGCTGCAGCTTCTCAAGGTGGTCTCAGCAAGAGAAACCAACACTGGTTTATTCATGGTTCATGGTTTATTCCAGCAGCAAGGAAACAACCACTGCTCCTGGCACTGCACTGCCCTCACCCAGCAGAGCCTGACCCTTAGCAGAGACCCGTGGCCAAGTCTACGCTGATACAGCTACCAGTGCATGACAAACTGGGCAAGGCAGATTGCTGCAGCCTCAGGGGTGCCCTGTGAAAGCATACAGCTGAAAAAGGAGGGAAGCCACTTACCGTACAGGACTGCAATGAGCGACACGGGCATGACCAGGATACCCACCAGCATGTCTGCCACTGCCAAGGACATCAGGAAGAAGTTTGTGGCGTTCTGCAATTTCTTCTCCAACGACACAGCCATAATTACCAGTATGTTCCCCCCAATGGTAAGCAGAATGATGACCAAGATCAAGAGGGCTGGCCAGTTCTTCTCTCTCACCGACATCCGAGAGACTTCGCCCTTCTCAGAGGCATTAAGAGGATCAGATGTAGGCAAACTCTGATTCAGAGTCAAATTGCTGCTTAAAGACCAAGCCATCAGACCACCATGCAAACTAAAATCCAGTGTAACAGACACTGTTGTCAAGCTGAGTAATATTCCAGTGCTGCTTAAAGTGCTCATCATCTGGTACTGGTTAATCTGTCTCTTAACTCTGCCTCAGAGATGATCCCTTTTCCAAATTTTGGGTCCAAAGTAGATGCCGAACTTCACAAAACCTGAGCCAGAAAATCATTTGATCTTCCATTGTGAAACAAACCATACAGAAGTTAATGTGAAGCTCTTTCCTTGTATGAAGCGGAAGGTGACCACTGACCAGCAACCTTCAGGGAAAGTAGACTTCGCAATCTCCAGCTGGTTTCCAGGTCCACCATTCTGAAAAGGAAAGAAAAATTGCATCCTTCACTGAAATCACAGTGTACAAAGCACCTTTTTTTATTCCCATGCAAGTGACATTCTTATTCTCTCTCTTTCTGCTGGCTAGGATGTTCTACAGACTGCAAGTAATTTATCTTATGGGTACAGACTATGCCTACAATCATGAGGGAGAGAGGAAGAGAATCACATCAGTGTGCTCTGGCTGGTTAAAAGCTGATTATCACTAATTAAATGTTTTGTGAAACCTGCAAAGGCAAATGTGAAGAGCAAAATATGTTTCAATTGATAGCCACTTCACAGACACTCTGCCACTGTGTAAAATAGTAATTGCCTGAAATTCCAACCAATCCAGACAGCACAGCCAAAGCACTGTGTAAACCATCACCTTAAACGGAAGTGTCTGAATATATTTTGCACATTTTGAGATAAATAACAGGTGTTGTAAAAACACTCAGATATAAGTGATTAACTCTCATAATAATAAAAAACATAGTTTGTGTTTTACTTTGAAATAAATGGTATATAAGACCCAATAAATATCAGGTAACAGCATATGATGCTATGTTGTCAATCTCTCCAAACAAGCAGATAACATAAATGCATGGAAGAAAAAAGACAAACTTTCATAAGAGCTGAGCAGATATTTCTGCTCTTCTTCATTCTTTCCCGTGCTGCTGTGCCAGTCACTGGCAAACAGAGTCCCACCAGCCTGCCCAGCAGGAGTACTGCCCAGCAGGAAAGTACCAGCCACTTTGTCAGGCTGCAGGATAGATTTCCTCAAGTATCTCACGTAATTTATGCTTCTTCACAAATTAGTTGACAGAAAAGGTAAGTCAGTTTATCTCTGCTGAGTGCCTGTGTAATACAGGCCAGTAAGCATCACACTGCTGCCTCTGGAGTTCATTAGCCTCATCCATTGACCTAATTCAGCAAATTAAACATATTCTTAACAGCAGGTAAATACTTTACAGCCACTAACATTGAGGGGATGTATCCCCAGCCCTGGTTAAATCATATCCTCAGGAAAACAATTGTTTTGACTGCTAATACTGTAAAAATGATGAAAAAAGCAGCTTTGCTATTAATTTCCACCACATCAGAAGCAGGATCCTAACAACGGGAAGAACTGTGTAGTGCACAGAATAGGACTAAAAGCACAGAAGAGGAGCTGCTAGGCCAACAAGAAAACATACACTGAATGGAAGAAGATCAGTAAGTAGAATAAAACATGTAATTTCTTTTCTCTCAACTTTTTGTGTAGTCCACAGCAAAAGAGCTATTATATCACTGCTAAATAAATAAACAAAAGCCAGATTTTAGCTCTTGAATACATTATTTTATAGACATGTGAGACAGCAGTTTGCTATTCAGGGATCAAAAGCTAAATGTAATTTATGGGATTACATTAGTTTTTATGTAAAATAAGAAGCGCTTAGAGTCCTATAATAAAATGCTTAACATTCATGGAGGTTTTGGAAACTTACTAATGGGCTTTATGCAGAGAAACGTTTCTTAAATGAGCAGTGTGTACAACGAACCCAGATTTGCTTCTGCATTATAGTTAATTGCTCCCGAAGGGTCTCTAAACCTCATATTTAGGAAGAAGTTTTGCACTATGTGCACAGAAAATAATTTTGCAGCTGCACATGCAGATGAATTAGCAAGTAGTCACTGGACCATTTCTTTTTCGAACTTCTTTAGTCTAAAATATAGTCTCCAGAAAGCTTCAAAATCCTTGAGTATTTTTTTTCAGAACCCAGCTCTCACTTTAAAATTCTGAACAAAATACCCTTTTTTTCCAAATCATCCTTCCGCAGTGAAGGAGTCACTGGCCAGCTTTGTGGCACCTGGGTTTCACTGTGCAGGCCACCCCTAGTAAAATCAGTGGGAATTTCTGGGTCTCCAAAAACTCTCTGGCTCTGTGATTCTTGGGCACTCCCAACCATGTCACACTAGTATTTTGGCAGGACGAGCAGAAAGTTCATGACCAAACTTGATGATATGGTCAGGACAGTGGGACACTGAGCTTTGGTCTCACTTCTTCCTGAGCAAGAAGTTTTGGAGAAGGCAGCACTGTCACAGCTCTCAGTGACAGTCAATGAGCTCGATGCTCCTGGCAAGTGTTAGCGGGGTTTGGCAGAAAAGCATAGGCAGGGAAATGCCTTAACTCTACGTAAGATAAGATTTCTGAATTTAAAATGTCTAATGTTATAGATGCTCAGGGCTGAAGTCTGAATGGTCAGTAGGGTCAGTCTCTCATGTATTTCACAAATGTATTCGCAATAATATTTTCTTCCATTAGCGATGCTACATCACAGCAAGAGTTTCATGTATAGGTAGTAAGGAGTTAAAAATCAGTAGGCAGAATCATCGTTTAGTTATTCATCAGTTATGTTATTAAAAATGTATACTATTTGGCTACTAATGTGTCAAAAGGACGGAGTTCAAAAATTATAGCAGTCACCAAATAGATTTTACTTGAATTAAATTATTCTCAGGAGAAAACCTGTTCCTTATCAGGAAGATCTAAGAAAAGGAGACTTCAAAACTCATTTGCTTGTTCTAAACAAGCAGTTTATCAAATACACACAGAGACAGACCCTCAGTGAAATGCTTTCTATACAAAGTGAGTTCTGCAAATCCAGTACACACTAACTTCTCAGCAAGAAAACTGCTTTTTCTGAAAATTAAGATTTTTCAATAATCCTCCCCCCCACACACACTCCTCTCAGTAATTAAAAATGTACACGTTTTACATGCAAGAATAAAATCATGCTTTGATATTCAGAACGTAAATTTTTGGAATTAGGACTATAATGATAAAAATGAATCTTAGAATCCGAATTTCATCTTTTCTATTAAAATGAATTACGAATTCTTTTAAAAGTTGATCCATTCACCTATTATTTGGAGGGATCCATGACGAGAATCATTACTATTTTTTGTGCCAATACAGAATTAGCAAAATAGGAGAAAATCATGAAGACACCTAAAAAAGCATATTTCCAGGCGCACTTATACTATCTGATGTGCAATACTTGGAATAATCTATACATACGTGGAAGAGGTGTAGAAAAGAAGCAATGACACTAGCAGGAGTTCTGCCTTATCCTATAGTCCCCATATTTCCAGCTGACACGAATGGAAGACTTTGACATGGCTCTGTATGTTACCTTGTCCCCGTCAGTGCTCAGAAATGAGGTGCCAGCCCTTGCTCCCCCTGCCAGCCACCCCTGGGTGCAACCAGGTCATCCCTCCCTGGGAAATGGAGGAAGGAAGAACCATGCTTTCAATGGCAGAAACAAATTCTCGGACCAGAGCAACATCGCCTCTCACTGTGACTTTCCCTAAACTGAGCCATCACCAGATCTAGCACAAAAAGTGTCAGATCTTCATCTCTTACCTTGCCATAAACAGAACGAAAAATATTAAATTGAAAACAGGTGAATTCTAAGTCTTAGCACATTTTTAAGAAAAACCCTCTGCTAGCATCCATATCCTTATCAAGTCTTATCGATCCCCCTTTTTTCTATGTTGCCTTTATTTATTGTTTCATTTTCAGATTTTCTGGCTGCAGAATTATTGTTATTCATTCCAAAATAATATCAAGTTCTCTAGTAGCCAGAATACCCAGAGAGAACATCAGGATAATGAGGGTTTTCAAAAGTGGTATAGATTTTATCCAAGGCTACAATGGTTAAAATAAATAATAAAAAAAAAATCTTTCTCAGCAGCCTTAAATGAAGTATTTTACCTATATTCATTTTAACTAGTGATGTGTAGAAATTTGACTACAGCAATTTTAAAGATTGGGCTCCACCTTCAGAATTAACCACCTTATTGGTTTATTGGTACTATTTTTTTTTAAAGCAAGGATTCTGGCTAGAAATCGAATCATTAACTTTCTTTTTCATTGCACCCCTTGGTCTCCACAAGTTAAAACTTTATGACTAATTCCTTCAGCTACAACCTTCTAAGCACATTACTGTAGTATAAAAATAATACACGTTTTATTCATGAATTCTATATATATTTAAGGAACATCTCCATAATTTTAAAATAAAACCTGCCTAACACAGATTTTTTTAATAGCTAACTTTAAAACACATATGCTAAATTTTGTGGTCAATCATCAATTTCAGTTCAATCTACTACTGACAGTCCTAGGATGATAATTTAAATATTGAGCAAAGCTGAATTCTCATTTATTCTTCTCTTGCATTTTGATAGAGGTGAGTAATGAGTAATTTGGGCAGTTTTTTCTTTCTTTCATTCTTCAAATCCAGTTTAGAATAAACTGAAGCTAAAAAAAAAAAAAGTTTTTGTTTCCCTACTATCAAAAAGACATGAATTATTTAAAATAAGAGTTGGATATGCTGAAGCTTCCAGATACCCCAGAAAGTTAAATCAAAAGGAAACAAACGCTATGGCAGTTCCTAAGTCAGTAGTGGTAGGGCACTGGGGGGGGGGGTTCGCTCACCTTTGGGAGTGTTTACCACTATTACTCTGTCACTAACAGGAAGAAATAGAAAACAAAAATCCAACTTTGTTGGAATAAAAATGATTTTTTTTTTCTTTGAATTAAAAGCATCCATCTTTAGCTGTTTTACCATTCCAAGCTCTTTTTTTTTTTTTTTTCCCCCCCCTGAAGAAAATCAGCTGCCTGCTGGGAAACTCGAGGCGTTCACCAGCCCCCAGCCAACATCGTGCCTTGTCTGGACAGACCATGGAGCTCCTCAGCAACCATATATCATATATACTCAAATTCTCTGGGACTCACAGCTTGATTGTTAACAATACACATTTGAAATCAGGTAGGAAATCAAAGATTTAGCCTAAAAAAAGAACCAGCAGTCTCATGAAGACTCAGAGAGGAGAATAATACATTAATTCATAGGAAGCCTTGTGGTAAAAAACAGAAGTACTTAATGATCAAAAGCCATGACTTTCACCAGTTTTCTCCCCACAAGGAAAAATAAGCATTGTCTAGGGGGTTATCAACAGCAAAAAGACCATGTGTGAGACAAAGAGATTTTTTTTTCTCCTAACACTATAGCAGTATGTAATTCTCTGAGCCTCATTCATGTTTCATTGGTTAAGTAGATGAAAGTCCGCAAATTGTTAAAGATCAAACATGTTTTTAAACTGAAAGTTTTTCTTCAGCCTTAGCGTTGATGGTAGATCTCCATAAGGTTAAAAATAAAACTAAAGTTGATTAAAGTTGATTAAACTGAGCTGCAAGTACTGCAGTTTTTGACAGGAAAACAGCTGCAGGTAGTTCACAGCTATCTGAGACAGACAGTCAACCGGTATAAGTTGTTATAGCTCCATAAAGACCTTTACAAAATGGCAAATAATTTCAAATAATATAGTAGGTTGCACAGTTTAGGTTCAAGAAGGCAGACTTAAGATTTTGTTCTTCACCCTTAATTCCGTATTTCCTACTATTTGCATCGTTACCTATTTTTTTTAAGCAATACTAAATTCATTTTCATTTGAACAGAATTCTGTATGTTAGGCATTTGCAACTAACCTTTCTCCTTTTTGTAGCAGCCCAAAAACTTGTAACTATTTGTGAGAGTGCAGCAAGAAAATCAAAACCTAATGATTATTCTGCAGATACCCACTTCGAAATGAACTGAAGATGAAGTCCAAGGAAGTGCTTATGCCTAATTTTAAGTATTTAAATACTTTCCAGAGCCACTCTTGAACTGGGGACCATATTACTACAAGCACTCCTGATTAACATACGGACTCTCTTTCCAAAGAAGTATATGATACTCCCTTTGCAGTTTTGCAAGAAATTCTGGAATTTTTCCCAGTAGGTTGTGGGGGATAAATCAGTGTAATAAAAAAACAAAACACATTAACAAAACCTTAGGGAAATTTCCTCAAACATAGTTTTTTACCACTGTTTTTTAATCCCAACAGAGAAAATAACTATTCAATTACTTGCAAACTAAAAAAGAATATATATATATATATTTCACAGCAAGAGGAAAATAGATTTTCTTAGATGCAAGTTCAAGTAATTATATTTTTAGGGTCATAATAGTGAATCACTACCATTCTGTCCAAGACCAAATAACATTACCTTCTTTCTCTGTGTGTTTCCTCATACTGAGTCAGGAAGTTATTCGTTACTTTTCAAGACACTTCAAGAAAATACAAGTACACAAAAGACAACTTAATCTACCCTTTGGCAGTAAGACTAGCATCCTTATTTTTTATTTTCCCTTGGTAGAAGAGCACCTGATAGCTCCACGAGAAGATGTAGATACTCTGCCACTCCCTGTGATGATGAGTTTGCTATCTTGGCTCAGACATGAAGAAATATTACAACAGTATAAATCTGAGTCTCACTGCATACTGTCGTAGCTTAATAGAATGACTACACTGTAGTTCCACATTTTCTACATGTAAATATAATATGAAACTCCTTCCCCCCTGCCCCCTTGTTATTATTATTATTTTTTTTTTTTAAATAAATGTCCCCATATGTTGAAATTCACCTTTGTACCAGATGAATATCCCTCAATCTTCTGTGTAGGCATATTATT
Source organism: Anser cygnoides (assembly GCF_040182565.1). NCBI lineage: Eukaryota > Metazoa > Chordata > Aves > Anseriformes > Anatidae > Anser > Anser cygnoides. The sequence continues at coordinate 12,490,486 of NC_089885.1, read as the reverse complement.
GGGTGGGATGTTTACCTGCCACTGTGTATGGATTTAACCTTGAATTAAAATTTGGATTTTGCCTCCTTCTTATAGATAAATGACTGAAAGCATTCAATCCCGGCACTGAAAGGTCAACAGTTACTACAAGCATTACGTGTGAACAGCCCCAGACTGTATTTGCTCCATGGCACAGGAAGATTTAAGTCTGCAGAAGCCCCAGGCAGCTCTGGTGGCTGCAGAGACCATCCAACCCCTTCTATCACTACTGTAGTAACATTCTCTGTCCCTTTTTAACTCATATGGACAATGCGGTAAACTTCAAAGATAACATTGGTGAAAAATCTTTGGAGATAGCTTTATTTACCTCCAGCTTTTCAGGGTTGCTGTCATAAAGTACTGTTAAGCTGCTTTCTATGCTGGTTTCACAATAAAATCTTTTCTCTCCTCTTTTAAAAAGCTTTGCATGACAGCTCTTTGCTAACAACATGAAGTCTGGAAATGAGCGTTTTTAATGTGTGACCTGAAATAAATAAAAAATATATATAAATAATAATATTAATAATAAAAAAACAGCACAACAACCCCCCCACATTTTGGCTTTCTGTAGGCAATATGACCAGCTAACCTTTTGCTGTTCTAAAACCAGGCCAATTTAAAAAAGAAAGACCCCACACTTTTAAGCAGTTTTTGCAGCACAGCACTCTATCCCCATGTGTGGTTAAATATATTCATAATTCTAAGCTACCTTACACAAGGCAATCATTACCTGTATGTACGTACATACAGCAATGCACACTTAAATATATACAAGTATATATATTTCTAAAAAAAAGATCATGAAGTGATTTATTTTCAAATGATATTTTTGAGGGAATCTTGTACTCAATAAAAATGAAACTGACAACCTTAAGTTATTGTGTATTTTGCAATAGCGAGCAGCAGTCAATCTGGAAAGGAAGAGCACGAGTATTCACAAGGCCAGACCATGAGTCATGTCATGAACAAACACACACCATTAAATAAAACATGCCCATTTTTAGGAGAATAGTGATGACTCATCTATTACTTAATAAGACCGATTTCTTAATCAAGCAAGAAATCGTTTGATGTTGCATTTATAGCTTTCTTTCACTCCAAATCTTTGTGCTTTCTGAAATCATGCCAGTTTTGTAACACCAGTCATCTAACTACGAAATTGGGATTTATCATGCAATGACCTGAGGCACACTCTGCACCACATGTTGTGCATGATCTAGGGAGAATCTCCCATTTGCTTTTGGACATGAACCTTGGGCTCAGTCAGCTTCAACTGTTGTGCCCGTGTGTGCAGCCTGGCAAGTCAGCGAGACATTGCTGCTCCTCATGGGGCTTCACACGGCTGAAATCACTTCTCCGTTTAACTGATTTTCCCAAAAAGTGCATGAACCTGCAGAACCCTCAAATTCAAAGCTCTGAGAGGTGTTTATTTTAAGTTGTGAGATGTTTAACAGAGGTCTCCTACCTTATTCAGTGGTGCGTTATTAATACTGAACACCCCTCCCTGTTGTCAGTGCTGCCTGCGCTTCTTTAAGAAATCACAGTATCAGATAAGCAAGGCAAAAGATATATATAGCAAATCATGTCCCTAACAAACTGGAAAACTGCTCAGGGCATTGACTATAACAGTGTAATCAAGCGTTTTCATTTATCTGTACAATGTTAGAGAAGGATTTATTGAAAGGTTGATGAGCTACTTGACAGATATGTATCCTGTACATAACAACAACTGAAGTAAGAACATCTATGTAGCAAACGTTGCTATTCATAGCAAAAATAGCCAGAGGATACCTCTTTATGGCTGATGCTGGCAGTGATTCGAACCTAGCTCTCTGCGACATACAGGCCTCTTATCAAAGCTCATGTCTTCCACGAGGTGGGACTCAGAGACAGCTTCCTCTTGTGCCCGTTGCTGGATGTGAACATGCCTCACTCCTCAAACACTGACTGGAGCCTGGGTCTCATTTCAAACATGTTAATTATAACTGAGGTTCATATTCACCCTTAAAGAAGCAGATGGAAAATAAAAGCTAGCTCTGGTTCCACTACTGCACATTATTTATTTATTTATTTTAAAGTCCTATGGAGATGTTCTGCTGCCTTCCCCAGCAGAGAAGGCCCATGATCTGTCAGATGTATTTTTCCTTTTATTCAGGTTTTATGGGCTCTCATATGGCTATTTAAAATACAAGGAATACGTTAGGTCCTAGGAATGTTAGAGGAAAAACACTGATAAAAAGTTAAATAATTCCTCAAAAAAAACACACCACAAAACACAAGAGAACAGAAACAAGCAACCACACACACAAAACAGAAAACCACCCAAAGAACACTGTAAAAATACAACTTTTTTTTTCCTTTTTAGAGTTTTTTTTTCTTTTTTTTTTTTTTCCTGGCGAACTGATCCATATGGACCTGAAAGGCGATGACAAAGTACAACTTCAGAAAACTTCAGAAAGATGGCACTTTTCTGATCTAAATATACCACAGGCACGTATTTTGGTAAACAAGTACTAACGAGAAACCCTAAAGTAGGTAGAAAGGATAACTCTTAATGACACACATAAAAAAAAAAGGCAAAGAACAACAAATATCAGACAGAAACAGCTAAAAGAATTGGTCTGAGTGATGCCTTCACTTAAAGATAGAAAACGATCCATGCAATTATAAACCTCTTAGGTTGACCTGAACAGATCAGATTCAGAACAGAACAGATTCAAAAGGAAAATTAAAGACAAGAAGATACACGGAAAGTGCTATAAAATGCAATATGAGTCTCCCAGATGTACTCTGTAATGGTCTGACATGATATCTTGGGATTTGGTTTGTTTGTTCTTTAATATCCTGTTTTCGAGGGAAAAAAAAAAAAGAAAAAAGAAAAGAAAAAAATGCATCAGATCTAATTTACATGGACTTCATTAAACCATTTGATACGGTGTCATCAGGGAAATCACTAGGTAAACTCCAGAGAAAAAGGCTAACATCACGATTCTGAAACTGCCATAGAGGTGAAAATGGATTAGGTTGAAAAACTAAACTCTTACTTGGAAGCAAGTCGCTTGCTGAGATTGGCAAGGCTTGATCTTGATAGTCATTTCATTTTGATTTTTTTGTTTTGTTTTGTTTTTTTAAACGAGAACAGAACGAAGCATTTACTTTGGGAATGAAATGTTCCAATGATTCAAAACCGGGAAGTATCATTCACATTGGGCTGGAACATCACACATGAGAGGCTGGGTAACTTGAGGACTGAACCAATCACATAACTAACAATGAAATGTGATAATACAAACAATAACAGAATTTGGATATAAACTAGGATTTTATGAGTAGGAAACAAAGAGAAGAGTTACTTCGGTCTCTGAGCCACAAGTCAGTGCAAAAGGGACACGGAAGAGAAAAATATAATCTGATATATACACGCCAAGAGAGAGATTTCTTGTAAGGATAAGGCAGAATTAATGCCATTGGCACAAGTCACTGTTAAGTCATAATACTCTCATTTTTATTGCCTAATCCTCTATTTTCAAGAAAGATGATTCAAACAGGAACAACGCTAATAGAATAGCCTTCAGCAGTGAATGTTCATGGGCAGGAGCATCCTGCCTGTTAACCAGCTCCAGACAGCAGGACATGGATGGGTCGCACCATCCATGTTTTGGGCGTACTTGGCAAGGTTTTGGTAGCAGGAGGGGCTACAGGGGCGGCCTTGTGAGCAGAGCCAAGCAGCTGCCCCGTGTCAGATCAGAGCCACTCTCAGCCAGCTCCAAAAGGGACCCACCGCTGGCCAAAGCCAATCCATGAGTGATGTTGATTGTGGCTCTGGGAGAGCAGATTTAAGGAAGAGAAAAAACTGCCATGCAACAGCAGCTGGGAGAGAGAACCAGCCCTGCAGACACCAAGCTCAGAGGCTGGGCAAAGGGAGTGTGGTTGGGCTGAACTCTTACATGGGTAGAGCTAGACAAAAGAGTAATCTTAGGTGAAAGACTAAAAGGCTCAGCTTGTTTAACCTGGCCAAGTAGTGTACGAGGAGACAACACATGGCGCCTGCAGCGAAGTGGGACTGACCATCACCACTGTTCTGTGTCTCCATTGTGTTTCTTTCTGTAGGCTCCACTGAGGCAGGATCACAGCCACAAAGCTCGCTTTGAAGAAAAGCGACTTTACTGGTACAAGCAAGGTTGTAATATCTCAGCAATGCCTCTCATAATACTTCTGAATTCCAAGTATTCTTCCTGCCTTTCCTGGTAAGTTCTGTGCTTGCACTAAAGTACATTATCTTCTTCAGCTACATCAATCATCTAAATGACAGCACCTAAATGATTAGTTCAAATTGGTGTAGCAATTTGCTTTCACCCTCTCTTCCTCACACCTACACCGTTAAACCTCTTGCCCTGGTGCTGTCCACCAGCATTTGTGCCTCTCTGCCCCCACCTGCCGCACCATAGGGTGATAGCTAGGGTTGTCCCCCTGGGCTGTCCCCTGCAGCCCTGCTCTCCTACTGGCACTTAACCCGACTAGCCCCATGGAGGCCAACCCACAGATACAGCCCAAAGAGGCCATCAGCTCTTCTCACTCAGACCAGCTTTCCTCTCCAAATCCAAGATCCCAAACCCCACGTTTCACACATTTTACATTCTCCCTTCTTCTTTTTCTCTCTGATCAGGTACATCCTGACACATGTTTGCGGTTGTCTTGTAAGCCTGCATTCCTTTGTCAACACTGAATAGAGTCAATGTAATACTTTTTCATTATTATGATTTCTTTTAACAGCATGGCTTTTTGATTAAATCCCATTTGCTAGACTTTTAAAAATTTTATTAGTTTGATTTTTTAAACAGTACCTTTTTAGTTGCTTATTTTCCAGGTTCTTTCAGTTGAGGGAAAGAAAAAGTGGACAGAAATTGAAATGTTTGATCAGGTTTATGTTTACTAATACAAGAAAAAAAATCCAACTATTAAAAATCTTAAATGGCTTTTTTTCCCCCATATTGTGCTGGGCAAAAAACACTCCTGCATTTACTACATTTGCTACTGATTTGCTTAATACAATGGTATAAAATTAAGCTTTTTCCTATTTTGCTTATTGTTATCTAACTTCAGTTAATGTCCTACTATTTCATACTCGTAACTCACTTGTAATTATACTTAGACTGATGTAGCAACTCCATTAGCAACTGTAGTTTTTTTTCCCCCCTTAATTCCCTTTCATCTTTTTAAGAAATGTTAACATCAAGTGTTTTTCTGTACATTCTCCTGCTCTAAAAGCAAACAACCAACTACTTTCTATGCTGACTGATTCCTGCCATGAGTGGCCACTTTAATCTGTATGCCTTATTTCCTAATAACAGCTAAGTTTTTCCTTGTGCTACTGCTCACGGTCTAAGTCAGGGACAGATTCTGAGCTCTTACACTGAAGTGAATCACAAATATTTTCAATTAGACAAGAAGGCCCAATCAACTCTCGTGTCAGATCGACTTCAGTATAGTCACTCTTGACTTGTACTAGAAAATAGGCCAATTGCGTTGAAACATCTTCAATGAGATTAGAAGCAGGCTCTTTATTTAGGGAAATCATTTAATTTTTAAAGCATTTGACAATTTTAATAGACATCATCTATGAATGAGTCAGGGTGTGTAATATGCCTGAAGCTAGAAGAAAAAGGCTCATTAACTTTGAGAAAATAGACAGATGGGCACATTGGGGTAGAGCTCTGACAGCTCCTGAATTATGTAAGAAGTGAAGAGCGAGGAGTCGGATGCCACGTGCATGTGTGCAGGAGTCATTTCCATGGGAGCAAATTGCAGTGACACAAACAGTCATTTATGACATCAGTAAATGAGTCAGGAAAAATGAAGGGAAGAAGACAAAACATAATGGAAAATACTTCAGATTCCAGCATGACGTGAAAGGCAAAGGAGGTCTATAATGGTACAATTTGGATTAACCTGGTTCTCTTTATGCGCATAAGTATGAAACAAGGATTTTGTATGGTTCGTATTCTATCACGAATATGGTGCATAAAGCATTCTCGAACTGCAGCAAAGAAAGCAGTCCTAAAGTGTCTGGAGCTGCAAATGGCTAACAAACGCTTGGCTGCCTTTAACAAAGTGGTTAGGACTGGAGCAAAGAAAATGAAAATAGGAGGGAAGATGTGGATAACACCAGGAACACAGCAACTGAGAAAATGGGAAGGTTAAAGACTGACTCTCTAAGTGTAATATGAAGACAACCTTTGACCTCAATGACAGTCTGTGGAGAAAAAAAAAAAAAGAGTATTTAGAAGTGAAGGGAAAGAGGTAATTAGAAGTGATATCATTCGAACAGCATTCAAAGCAGCCATTTTCTTTTTTAATAGAATATTTTTTCTATGTTTACCTAACATTTAGGTGAAATTTGACAGGTACATCAGCACTGTTTTCCAGTCAGTCTGTGAACGACTGCTGTACTTTGGCCAGTGAATAATACTGAAAACCAAAGGCAGACATCACTGTGTAAGTGACTGATGCAGGGAGACCAATCTCTCCTTACACAGGCTGTGCTAACCTAAGTATCTGAGGGAGGTGGTCAAATGCATTTTAATAAACTTGACTGAAGAAAAATAATGAAACTATCAAAACAATTGATATATGAATCAAGTAGTGTCAGCATTTTAATCTCTAGAACAAAGGCAACTGAACTCTAATGGAGTTGATTTTCTCTTGAAAGTGATTACTAAATTGCTTTCACTTTGTCAGCAAGGTAATATCTATGTGAACAGCTCAGAGTTAAGGAAGTAACAAACCGTCAATTGTCAAGTGGGGAAAAACATTTTTTTCCCCTGGGTAAAGCACATTTGAAAAAGAAACAATTCTAGCAGAAGCCAGGATACTCTGGTAAAAGCAAGTCCTTCACAAGAAGGAAATCCTCCAGCAGGAACAACACGGCCAGTCCATCACTCCATCACAGTGCGCTGCAGTTAGAAACTGCAGGGATGGAAGAGGCAACCAGCAGTCATTAAACATACTGGGCAGAAGAATCAGTTTACAGTTCCTGAGCAAAACAGATTTTGAACCTTGCCGCAGTCTTAGTGCGTCATGTACAGCTGTGAGAGCTGTTGAGATGCAAAATGTTAGAAACCAGACACCTCTAAAACACTGGAAAAAGTGACCTAAGCACAGCTGATGCAACCCAGTTAGTCTTCTTGCAGCAGTTTGTCTCTATATTTTTCAATTGATTGATATAATGTTGAACACAAAGAAGATCCAATCTGAGTCAGTGGCAAGTACAAAGTAAGGCACATCATGTTAAGTTCCAATTCATTACCAGCCAAGTTGTATCAATTTATGTCTTCTGAGGACCAAGGGATCATGTAAGACTACTATGGTATACATTAACCTAAGGCACAGTAACTTCACCAAATGTGGGGTCCGAGCCCCAAAAAAACAGAAGGCATCTCTGCCCTGGGCACAGAAAAGGAAAAGCTCAGAAAGAAGATATAATCTTTTTTTTTTACTTCTCCAGCAAAGCTGTGTGGGAGGAAAGACATTGTTCAAGAAAGGAACTGAGAAAGCAGAAAAAAAACAACCCAACAACCAAAACCTAGAGATTGTAACTTCATTGAGGATTCAGAAGGCATAACGGCACCAAGCAAATTTTTCATATTTGAGGTTTCTATAGCATTAAATTCATTTAGAGAACTGAAAGGCATAATACTTTTTACTTTCTAGATAAGAGCATTATTGTAATCATTCTAGTGTAAAAGGGCCTTATTCTGCCAAAAATATCAACAACATGCTGCAGTGCAGAAACCCTCAAACACTACAAGACCTAGCTCTGAATCAGACCAGCTGATTCATTCAGAAACAAGGATACTGCAGTTTTCCCCTTGATCCTACTCAGCATGCTGTTACAGCCCTCTGAGAACAAAGATAGTTCTGCTACTTGTATGACAAATGAAATAAAACCTCTTCTTTCAACAGCTTACAGAAAGGGGCACTTCTCACTGAGTTCCAGTTGAGCTGTGAGGTTTCAGTGACAACACCTAGGAGTATGATTGGGAGGGCAGGGTGGAGAAGCTGGGAGAACAGGGCTTAGTTCTTGAGAACTAGAGATATTTTGGTAGCTTGCTCATTACAATAACATACATATTTAAAACATAACTAGAAAAACAAGACCCAAGAAAAGCAAGAGTTTACATCAAAGTCCAATACTTCACACAGCTCACTCCCAGGAGAGAAACAGAAATAGACTAAATGGCACCAAACAGGTCTGAATATTAATATATAAAAATATAGAGTAAGCTGTTTTACAGGATCAACTGAAATATAGCACAAAGCTGGAATTTCAATCTTAAGGTTGTTTTGTTAAATAACATTATAAAGAATTCTGACAAACATTAAAATACAGTACTTGCTCCCACTTACTACTACTTAATATCAAGTGAATTCTTTTTATTTCATTTCTTTTGAACCACAAAAGAAAAGTCCAGATATGAGAGGCAATAACTGTGAATTACTCAGATTCCTGCTTTCACTTCACTTTGGGAAACATGAAACTAGACTAGTGTTGCCAAGTGTCACAGGTTTTCCTCTCAAGCCTTTTAACAACTTGCGTCTTGGGTTTTAAATCTCAGCCCTCCAAGTCAGTAGGCTTCTAACCCTCACAACTGAAGACAAAAGATAAAAAGTACGTCTCCTAAACACATGAAAAACAGAAAGCAATATGTATATATATGTGGGTATGTATATATATATATATTTAGGATGTAATACCTTCTGAATTTTCTGATCTTAGACACTTGAATTCTGGTTTTAAAAAGCTGTTATGGACAGTGACCGTGCACTCAAAAGCCTTGACAAGAGATTCTTGAACTCCCAACATCCAGAACAGTTGAAATTTAAGGAGAGGATTCAAGCCTTATGTTTGATATCAGCCTTTTGCCACAATATTTTTTGCAGATGTCCCCAGAATAATACGTTGTATTCCTAAAAGCTAGCATTTATGTTTGCAAGATTCTACCACACTTCTCTTTCTCAAAACAAACCCACTCTCCAAATCACGTCTCAGCTCTGCAAAATCTAAGCCAGGCAACAGAGAACAAGGACCTTACACTGCTGTACAATGAGTTGTGAGCTTGCCTTTCTACCTCATGCCTTTCCAGCACAGTGAAATGGGACCTAGATCTGAATTCTACACTCTGGTTAAACCACAACTGGGGCAACATCTGGATATTTAGGCAAAATCATTTATAGCACCTATCTGTAATTACTGCAGGGATGCACTTTGCAGCTGGGGCAAGTCAGTCTCTGTGATGAAGCAAATAAGGGAATTTTTTTTCCTTTAACACTACAGACTAGCTCAGGCAGGTAACAAACAAGTTTTTAAGATTGCAAGATGGTGACTAACCGTGTTTGGACAGACAGGAACATTCATTGCATCGTCTACAGCTGGCCTGCAAGCAGGGCATTCCACAGCAGAAGGGGACCTCCTGACCTGAAAGAGCTGCTAGTGCCAAGAGACCTTGTTTTCACTGGAAAGCTTTTTTTGACATCTACTGAGTATCACAGAAGCTTAACATGAGCCAAAGAGGCATAGTCCATACAAACAAAGCCAACAAACTTAGTACACGCACAGTTTGTACCACAAGCCTCATGAAACAGGAATGTTTTTGACATCCATAAACTTTTTGCCTAGAAATGTTGTGTCAGTGGTCAGCTGAATGCACTTCCTTACTAGTGAGAAGGCTCCAGATTGGAACTGTAGGGGAGAGGGAATCAATCTCTGTCACCAGCATCACAACAGAAATGTAAGTGAAAGGCCAAAAGAAGGTATAGGCACCAAAAGAAAGAAACAAAGCAAAGCAAAACAAACAAAAAAGAACCACCCCCCACATATCCTAGTCTTCTGTCTTTTAGGCCCATCAAGAAAAGCTTACTGAATCAACACTGAGTGGTTGACAAAATAAGCAGAAAGAACTGCACCATTTTAACCCAACAGGCATTGCTACCTGACTACATTTTCCTCAGACGTGGGCAGTTGATTGTATATGTTTTTTCTACTGTTTTTCCTACTTTGAAGATAGAAACCAGGCTCTCAACAATACAAAATACACACAAATAATACACAAGCAAAGCTATATTCCATAACAATTTGTCTGGAAAAGGAAATGAAAGACTTGTAAAAGCACATTCATACCACTTTTGCTTGGATAAACATTATTTAGAAGATGTCTTTATCAATACAGGCAACACAGAGCATGTTTTTGCTGATACACTTCACACAGTTATCAAAACTAAACCCATACATAGCCAGGTGTGCCTGCTATGTTGATTTTTGAGCTATAGCTTGATTTTGGAGTAACAGCAGCTGTTACTCCAACAAACGGCCCCCAGATAACTTCACCACCATCACCACCACCAGTTGCTCCCGTGGTTCTACCCTGCATCTCCCCACTGCCTGAAACCCCAAACCTCTGGCTCAGTCTTTTATCAAAGGGAGACTGTCACTAGGGGTATGTGACCTGACAGGCACCCTTATCCCTCACCGTATAACATGCCAGCAGTGACCCTTTGCACAGCTGGTCTAAAAAAGGAGGGGGTGACTGGTTTCTCTGACATACCTATTAGCCCTCCTCCCACGCAGTCATCTGTGTTTGATTTCCATCTGAATTAATTTGTCAGTAGCAAATAATCAGTAATCATTTCTTTTTTCCCATTCTTTCTGCTGGCATCATTTCCAATACTATCACAAATCTCTACCTCATTCACCGTTATCTGGGAGAGGACCTTCTCTACCTGGAAGTGATTTGAGGCAGAATTCAGAGCCTTTCCACGTGATGTAAAACAATATTTTCCACCTTTCCTTTCCCAGTGACAGCTGTATCCTGAAATACCACTAGGTTCCTTCCAAAACAAACACCGCACAGCTGCTCTGATTTCCCTTCAAGGTCCATAAATTATAGATGGAAAATACTTACAACAGGAGAACATCCCCACTATATGTTCCTGCAAGCTGGAAGAGTGCCTTCAGCTGCAAGGATGACGCTGCAAACTGTCTGAAAAAGTTGAAGCAACATTCCCAACTGGAGTTAATTTCCCATTGTATCAGGGTGGTTCAGGGAGCCACTGAACAGAAATGGGAGTTCAGCCATTCAGAACCTGGTCAATGGGATATGTTGTTATCAGCGTTGTATTTATAGGTATCAGGATGTATTTACTAGGTTTCCACCTTAGTACAAAGGGAGAACAGAGATGTGAAAAAGTAATTGCTGGCTTCTGCAAATATGAAAGGATTGCATCCTGCTAAATTTATTTAACAACTAGTAAACATAGGTCATTCTCTTGTACACTCTTGTGCCATAAAGACTGTCTTCTGTATGCTTGAAGAAAATGAACTTGCTTCATCTAAATACCTCTGATAAATTCTGTTTTTGTAGCAATCTTGTTTACTTGTTTTGCTTGCAAATGCTAAGATGTAATGAAGAGAAAATTTATTACAAGAGCTAGTTGGAAATAGTTGCACAAAACTTTTTTCTTGCCAAAAAAAAGTGTTAAGCCAACACACAGGGAAAACAGTTTTGATGCATTCCTCAACAGAAAATACTGGGGAAAAATAAAGTTTCATTTTTACAGTTTGAAAGCAGCAATAGTCCTGAAGTTAGAGATTACTTTTTGACTTTAATATTAAAAACAGCAGCAGCAAATATAATTACATATTTAAAATTATATGGACATCAAATATTTCAAGGCATCAAAATGATTTACTTGACTGAAACTTATTCATTAATGAATTTTAGTTTACATAGGCTTTTTTTGACATTTCTATGCTTTCTGAGATTTCACACAGGAAAAAAAAAAAGACTCCTAAATAACAGTTGTGGGCTAGAAAAGCTGTTTTCCACCTAGCACTAGTTATGTTATTAGGCTAGCATAAAAAGAGAGAGACACACCATGTTACTCTCTGGATCTAGCAACTTCTTCTATCATGCTAAGATAAAAACGTGTGAACATCAACCACATGGAATACAAGTTCTTTGTTTTTCTTTTCCTAATGAACTGTGCAAAGAATGCAACATAATTATGTCTTCAAAAGAAACTACTACACTACCAGAGATACTAAAAAAGCTCTCTTCTTTGGCTGGCACCCATCTCTGCAAATGCTGTCACAACAGACTCCAAACTGTCACTTCAGAAACTGCCCTACATGGGAAAAAACATATTTCTTCTAATTAGTCAAAATTCTAACTCCATGTTTGAAGAGTGTAATTTGATCTTTTCTCTAGAAACTCATTAACCACTTGAGCTTAATTATTAATATTTGCTTTAAAAACTCACTGAATTAACTACCAATTGTGCAAGCACAGATTTCTTGAGATGATGCTTATTGCTGTGGAAAGTGGGCATGTCACCAGGGGAGCTGGTGTGGTCCAGGTCCACACAGCAAACTCCTCTGAATGTCAAAGACATACAGATAACACCTCTGAGTTGGCTCTCAACTCACTGAATGATTTTGGGCAGGTTAACCCCTTTTCTATTCCTTTCTAAACATATTTAGGATGGTCAGGCCAAGAATTGTTTGGAGCAGGAACTTCACAGAATCACAGAACGGTCAAGTTCAGAAGAGACCTCTGGAGGTCATCTGGTCAAACACTGCTGCTTAATCAGGAATACCTAGAACAGGTTGCTCAGGACTTCTCCTCTTTCTGTTCCACTGTGCTTAATAAAGTGTCCGATACAACTGGACAACAAGATCATCACTGCAATAATAGCTGTTGACACCTTAAAGACCAGAGCTGGCGGGGAGTGAAGGAATCAGCACTTGGGGAACATGCTTCTGATATTGTGTTGGTAAAGTGGAGCTCCCAGTCTGAGTGAAAAATCATGTAAAAATTCACACCTTGGTAGGGCTTGATGCCAGGGTTACTGTTAAGTCTCCTGAAGGGCCCAGGGTTGCAAGAAATCTGCTAAAAACACTCAGTCTTCTGGGATAAGTCTGAATGATACTGATTCCTACATGGAAGCCCTTCAAAGAAGCAGAAATCCATTATTTATTCAGTAACAAACAGGTTCTCAAACAGCATCACAAACACCGAATGCACAGACACACGCTTCCACTTAGCCTCAATGAATAAATATTCATGATTTACAGGCCTTCACACCCGTTCCCCTCTAAAAAAATCCAGGACACCTAGGACATGTGCAGAGTACAGGAAACTCCCTTTTTTGCAGTGCAGACTGTGTTCCAGAAGAACACATTAGGAAAGATATTGTCAGAAAAACATTTTTTTCTAAAGAACTCTCCAATTTGTTTTAAAAAAATAAATCTAACTATACCTTCTTTTGGGTTAAATCAGGCGAGTTCATGCATTCAAAGCTTCTCTTAAAAAATAAACAGACACAAAGCTCCGTGTTTTCTCAGTCTCTTGGGGACCGTATCTCATAGCATCTCTGGTTGAACACCTCCATGTTGAGGATTTCCTTAGTCCTTTTAAATTCTCCAGCTGGTATTTGCTGCTGTGTTTTGGATATGCAGAAATGTGTGAAAATCCCCAGAAAACTAAATGGCTCCAGCACCAGATCTTTGGTACTTGGATGCTAACTCTAACATTTTAGCTTCTCATCAAAAGTATCTAACAAAAGTTACTTTTAGTTACCAGCTTTGACACATTCAAGCAGCCTGAAAAAAAAGTGATAGAAAAGCAGCTAACTGAAAAATAAGCCTTTCCAAGTTTCCAGTGTTATAGGATATTTTCAGATGAATAAAGGTATGAGCTTATGCAAGAGCTTCTACATAAACTGTAATATCAGTCTGCATGAGACTCAGGTGCTTTTGTTATTTCTCCATTTGGTAAATTCAGGAGTAACAATTCCTGAAGTCCTTTGGCTTTTACAAACAGGTATGATTGACAGCCTCTAAATGCTGTGCTTTTCATAACAGCCATGATTGACAGCCCCTTGTTGGATAGCCCAGTCAGCCTAACAATGTTATTGTTCTCTAATAATTGCCTGATAATGTTTTTTTAATGTGTTGCTGTTAGTTATGGTTCAACTAAGTAAGAGTCTTCAGAACTTTTCAAAAGTTTCTTTAACTTGTATTGATTTCTGGCTTGCCTTTCTGATTCTGTGGCAGTGCTGGGATTGCAGACATTATTGCCCAAGGTGTATAGCCTGTCAATCCACCTTTAATTGATGCTTTCCCTGGAAAACTGTGCATACTGCTCAACTGTGTGACAATCCATGTATACTTATTGTCAGTTTGGCATTTATCACTCACAGTTTCTGTACAAAGAGAAATGTTTCTTCACTTAATAGTCCCAAGAGCGTAAGAGTATAGCAAGTGGTTTGTACGCATCTAAGACTGGAGACTTGCGTAGGATTATGTATGCCTGTATCTGAGCTTCGTTCAGCACAGTTTATTACTTCCAAGCTGCTCAAGACAGCAGCTTGTTTAACTTGTGCTGAAAGCAATAATTGAGACTTTCTGCCTTACAGAAAGATCATTCTCAAGAATATTCAGCCAGGGAACTGGCTGACTAGTGTGAATCACTAACAGAAAATCCTGATCCATTAGGGTGACTTCTCTGAGTATTTTCTGGTACCTGAAAAATAAAATTAATGACGTTCTTTTCATGCGAAGCAAGTCACCCATAGCACTGTCTACTAGAGAATGACAATAGTAGTTAGAAAATGCTTAACCCTTTTACCCTTGTATTTGGCATAAATCCAAGCTGGGATTATTCCGAAACTTGAAAGTGTACCTTTTCCATCTCTGTCTTGATTTTCATGTGGGATAGAAGCAGTCAGGCTGGAAAAACAAAAACTTTTTTCTCAGTTTTCCAGCTGAGAAAGATTCAAGAATCCTCTGATCTTTGCATACCTAGAAAAATTGAACTGAGAAGACCAGTTTGGAGTTGAAAAAAATGTTATTGCCAAATCAAACTAGTATTGGGAATGAGCATGCTTAGTCTGGGTCTTACAAGTATTTCCAGTTCTGCACTGGGATGCTGAAAATAGTAAGTAGGAGAAAGCTGAATGTCCTTCTGGGTCTTTGACTTTTAAAGCCAGAAATGTAGGCCTGAGGCACTGTTTTGTTTTTCAACTGTTTGGTTGCCTTTTCAAGAACTAGTCTAAAGTTTGGCCTCTGCATCAGTGTACATTATATATCAGCAAACATACCACAGAATCAAGGCTTGGATTTGCATACAGAACACTGGAAAATAAGGTTTTTTTGTTCACATTTATTGCAAATGAAAGCAAGTACACAATGCACAGATTGTATAGCCAAATGGGCTAATTCTGCTCAAAAACATTTGTTCACACAGATTTAGGGGCTATGTTGGGGCCAATTGAACAGTTGGGCCTTTATTCTTTGTTAATTTGCTTTCCGGTACTTCTGAATTTTACCAACGTATTTATAGAACTAGCCATTTCAATAATGTATTATCTGCGGCCCTAACCCCTATCTCTCATTATCCACAAAGCTAGTTCTATTATCAAGTATTTTTCCCATATTGTGTATATATATATATTGCGCATTTCCTAGAAGTTTGTTTTGGATTGATAAATTGCGTACAGAATGACAGTGAGGCAATGAATTGTTACAATGACAGTGCACTGTCTCACTACAGATTAAGAGGAAACTAGTCATTGCATACCAGATACAAAGCAGAGGACCAAAAATTCAACCATCTGTAATGTATGCAAACACCATGACGGAGAGCTAAAAACTACTTCTCACAGATCTTAATTCAAGGCATCTCTGAGATCTTAATTCAAGGCATCTCTGAGATCTTAATTCAAGACATCTCTGACCCCTTTTTTTCAAGAGCTTTCAGGATGCCTTACTGAGTTCCCATCCTACCATTCCGCAACCTCTCACATCCAGTTTGAGATTCCTGTGACACAGAGCACAATCATCTTGGCACATTCAAATTTATCTGGCACCTAAAGCTCTGTTCTTTTAGATGCACACAAGCCCTGGTTCACCACCAAAACGTATCAGAAGCAGGTAACACCTTACTGGTAAGCCCTTTTGGGGGCAGAAAGAGGGTACGGAGGACCCATTTTAATACCTTAATAAGTGATCACTTCCACATTTCACAGTTTTGTAAAGTAATTTCTCCTTTAACCCATGGCATCTAAGTGGATGACAGCTTGAAATCCTTTGTTTCAATGTCCCTCAGCACAAACACATGGCACCAAATCCCCACCAACAGCAGTGTAATAGCAAGCTGACTTGTAGCCTGCTACATGCATACTGTGGGAACCCCACCACACTAGCACAGCCCACGCTCTTTGTTTAAAGTACTTAAGTGCTTATCAAACAGATGAGGAAAGTAAAAGAGGACACGTGAATATATACAGCCCTTCCATTGCACCTAGGGACCCATCTACCCACTATCAGCCAGAAAGAAATTTCCAGACAAATGAGAGCAGCTCATTGCTCTGCTAAGGCACAGCAATGTGTGGGAAACAGGCACTGAAAAAAACTGCTACATGCATTTCCATACTGGCACAGAAGCCAGTATGCAGGGAGTAACATTCCCTCAGGGCAGAGCAGCCTTTTGTGGACCCAGAACTTTTAAAGCTCTCTAAAGTAACTGGAATCCTTCTGCTGCTTCACGCAACATTCCCACACATTTCCTTAGCAGAGACCATGTCCTACCAGATACCTTGCTCATGGATCCTGTCCTTCTGACACTTCTCAGATGCACAGTTAATCTTAGGGCAATTCTGCTGCATCAAAAAGTGAGATGAGGAAAGTATTTCATGTATTTTTAGGATTAGAAGCGAGGAACAGAAGCCACATAAACAGCCAGTTCTTCACAGACCACCAGATGTCCATAAACAAGCCAAAGAAAATCCTGCATATGGAAGAGTGTTAGCACCATCTAACAACAGCTCATATCAAACAGCTACATAACCACAGCATGTGTTGTACTAGATATATAGAGCTAAGATAAAATTAATGCTCAGTTTTGAGGTTGCTTTTCGGCATTGGGTGGAATGACCTTCTCCTGTGGCTTTTGCTGTGTTTCTGTTCATTTTGCCTCACCCCCCTCCCATCAGTTCTACTCTACTCTCTAATGAAACCCCAGACAACAATCAATTAGATAAATTTATTATTTCTTACAAGATACAAGTTAATGATTCATCTAAGTTTATTCAATATGTTCATGGTCCTCAGTGGAGTTTTGATGACCCTCTGCTTCACTTCAAACTTATAAGAGAAATCTTTAACACTGTTTTATATCTCACTGTGGTAAAAAAAAAAAGAAAAAAAGAAAAAAAACACACCTTAGTACTGTCAGCTAAGGCAGTCTTAAATATTTACTAAGTTAGTTTTGTCCTCTTAATTACTTTACCAACAAATACACTTCCAGCATCCTCCTCTTATTCATGTTTCCTTACAACCACATTCTAAAATCAAATATTAATTAATCCAAATTTATCTAATTTCTAGTTTTTCCAATTATTTATCAGATTATCTAAACCATTTTCATTTATAATTATAGCTTTAGATACGTAAAACAGATTTTTCTATTAAAACTGTTAAGCTTCCTAAAAGTAAATAATACGCAAAATTTTAATCTCTGTTCAAGATCTCAATCTATTATTAATCATTCTATACGTATCATTTTAAGTCAAAACAAGTGAAACAAGGACATAAAAACACAAATTGTATTATAGACTATGACAGATCCTGCAAAATTACACCAAAGCACTTTAACATTCCTGAGACAACACTGAAAGCAGGCCGGTTTTGTATCTTCAAGAATAATATGAAATACAAACATATTGATCTTGTCAACAAATGAAACAGAAGCTAAGGTGCTGAAGGATGCGCAGGCCTTCAACTCTCTGTGCTTAGCTCCAACACTGGGAGTGCTACAGGTGTAAAAGAGGAGTCAGAGCCTGGTAGCTGGGACACAGCACCAGGTTCATGCAACTGCGTGGCTTCCCAGCCCGACCTGGCACCTCTGAACAGGGCGGACGCTGCATCGCACGGTCACACCCTTCCTTAATTAGATTGTGAGAGCCTGAAAACACTGTTTTATAAAAAGCATGCACGTATTATTGAAAGAAACTAATCTTCCCCTGTGATCAAGATAATATGCAACGTCTGGCCCTCATAGGGGTGTTCCCAGCCTTTAAAGTGCAATTGAGTATTTCCTCCTGCAGCATTTTGCATTTGCCCTCTCTTTTTCCAACTTTTCACACATGGGAAAGCAGGAAAATTACCACAATAGCATCTTCTGATACCATATCGTTGTAGCAACACCTCTCTGCTGTTACATGTTTCCTAAATCTGAAGCAGCCTTGCAGAGAATGGGCTGGTATAGCCTGGAATTGGGCAGCAAAGCTCCTCAGCTTGAGAGGTAGTGGCTCATGCTGTTAGATCTGGAGTCTCCTGACTCATTCCCCTACTGTGTATCACTTATACACAAAAGTGATTTCTTCCGGAGGCAAAATCACACCACTTGCTCTTTGCAGATTAGCACTTGACTGTTCAATCCATATTTCTGTGTTTCAGTTCACCAAGCAAAGCCAAGTACTTTGGGTCTTTCAGTCACCCTAAACCCTGTCATTATTAACAACAGAAGCACACTGCCATTTTTTGCTTTTGTGGGCCATTTTTCTAGCCTGAGGATTTGGGGGCATTTCAGCAAAGTGGAGGAGAATGGAGCAATGTCACTATTTTTGTCCCATTTCCAGGCAGAGTGGCAGAGAGCCAGATCTCAGAATTTTTCTGAGAAGCCAATTGATTCATGCTTGTCTCAAGTCCTAGCATCCTTGTGAGAAGCTGTCAGAGGGCAGCCAAAATAATACAATTACTTCACCTTCTGCCAAACACTGAGATAAAAGACCAATCGGTTTCAATCATAAGCAAAACCAGGGAACTGTCACAGAGCAAACAGCCTTCCCTGAAATTCAGATTGCACCCAGAATTTCATGAATCAGTTAGTAACTGCTGTAAGTCAGCATGGTTAATCACCTCATCTCTGCATCTTAATGAAACTCTGATACTTTTCCACCAGCCTGAGGACCTATGAGTAGGTTTAATCCAAGGCAACACTTCTGATCTACGCAGCTGGGTTGAGAGCTGTGCTGAAGAAACCTCCCCACAAGGTCCTCAGCAGGTCTTGCTGCGAGCCAGACTTGAAGGCGACCTGTGGCTAATATTACCAACTTTCCACTCACATACCTGGCCAGTGGCAGGAGCCATGCCATCTGCCAAAATTGGAGGGAAAGACAGAAAAATCCGTAACAGCACAGCCTGGGTTTCTTTTGTTTTTGCAGTCTTAGGAAACAGCTTGTGTCAGATAAGGAGAGAAATGAGACTGGAGTTCAGACATATTCTTTCTTTAGGTGAACTTCTTCACCTGACCATAATTCAAAGCATCCTTAAGACACCAATATATCGCTTATCTTCACAGGAAAAGTTCTACAGAAAAAGTGACAGCTGATTTAGCAGGACACCATTACAACTGCTTACACAGCAACTCAATTACCTGAGGTCTCAGACAGTCAGTCAGCCACGAAATGTCTGTATAACACCGGTAAACACACATACATCCAATTTACAAGTAGATAAATCAAGAAATACTATCTTGGAAATAAAATATGAGAGGAATAGTTGAGCAAACGATGTACCCCATCTGGGTTCATTTCTGGTTTCTTGCTACAGAAAGCCTGAACTGTACACACTTAAAGTTTTTGCTCAAATGAGAACACAGCATCCTTATATCTTCTGTATATATCCTATAGCATCCTTATATCTTCTGTATATATCTTATGTATATCTTCTATATCTCTTATAACTTCTGTGATGTTACATCACATACCTGAGGAAAAGCATGACTTTGGGTATGTTTTGGACTGGCTATTCATCATGCCTAAAATTCACCACTTGAAAGTAAGCCGTATCAGTTCAGTAGGACAGGTTTTTTTTTTTTTTTTTTCTTCTTTTTTTTTTTTCCTCCAGCTGGGATATTCACTGTCTAATTAGTGAGTTGAATCCATCCACTAATGGGTTCAGTGATTTCAAGAACTAACACAAAAAAGTGCTGGGATTGTACAGATTAGAGTGAAAGCAGAGTGGGGAAACCTGAGCAGTACAGCTGCTTTCAGGAGCAGTTGGATGCTCAGCAGTTACTTAAGCAGAGGAGCTCAATTCATTTTATGCAATTTCAATGCAACTAGAATATCATTGCTGTCCTATGCAGCCAATGGTGAAAGATATTCTCCATAGCTGCCTGGCAAAACCTAAGCTAGATGTGTGATTTCAGCAGTATGAATGCCTGAAAAACATGTGATGGCTTAAGGACCATTTCTGTTGTGAATTTAAATCAATTATAATGTCTGAAACAGTTTTCTTGAGGATCATAACTGAATTCAAATTAAAAGCAACAACCAGGAGACAGAAGGCTAAGCATCTCTGCCTAAGGCAGAAGAACTGATATATTAACTAAAGTATAAGGCAGAACACGTCATACCTCAGGAAATGCATTTTCTTCAAAACATGTTAAGACTAACAACAATTTGGCTTGGATATTTACAGCACAGTACACAAAACAAAGTCATTAGAGTGCTGCAGTATGCAATAAAACTGGCCTTTAACACTGACAGTAGTGGTATAGAGAGGCAAGGTACCTGACCAGCACCTAAGATCAACAAATTTTGGGGATGGAATCATAAGGGATTAACTTTTACAGTTTATGTGATGCAAAAAGGTCAGACTAGGTTGCAGGGTTTATTCTAGCATGAGAAAAGACTGTTAATCCTAATTCTTATAATCTATTACCACTGTTCTTCATTTCCCCATCACCTATGTACACACACAATACACACTACAATGCCGTCCTCATACACACCCTGTCCATCCTGGGGAACCCTTCTGCGCACTGAGCCAGAACTGCCTACAGAACTTCAGGTGAACAGAGTAAGAAAAAGAACTTGGGTATGGATAAAAGTTCTGCTGTAAAGGCAGCTCAAAGCTTTGGCAATCAAAAGAAATCTTTTGATTGTGCAAATTGGGGCTTGACTACGTTTTTAATTAACCAAAATATCTATCATAAAACAATTATTTAATATTTCAGGACAAAACTTACTTGTTCTACTTAAATTAAAACATCAAAGAAAGAATGAATCAGGACCTAAACAAGAATGCAGTGGATACTAAACTTATAAAATGATACGTTTTCTATGCTGGAGAAAAAACAATAATCTGCTAAATATTATAGAATATTATTAAATTAGAAGAAATGCATTCAAAAGCAATCTATATACGTAAAAGTGACGTCATCCATAGTTAAAACAGCCACAATTTTTATGGTATGCGAACTATTGTGTTCATCATTGGCTGCCTGAAGAATACATTTCTCTCCCTAGAAAATTCATTAAATAACTGTCGATCTCAGAGGTTTTATGTTTTCCTCTGAAAACCTAGAAGCAGCCATCACCAGTGACATGGTGATAAACTAGTGAAATCCTCCAATACTTCTTCAAAAATGCCCAATTAAAAGCTATTGTACTCATTGCCACGGAATGTCATGAATATTAAATTTTACATGAGTTCAAGAAGCAATTAAACAAAATAATGACAAAAAAAATCATTTTGGGTATTAAACAGGATAATACCAGATATGGCTTAGGAAATCCCTAAAGCAGGAATTGCTGGAGTTTAGGAGATTACGAGGTTGAGCACTGTCTGCTTGCACTTGGCCCAGCATTCCTCCTTTTACTGATCACTCCTGGAAATGGGATATTGGGCTGGATGAACCTTGGGACTGACCCTGTAGATATACTTGAATATGAAGAGCTTACAAGAGATAAGTATATCAATACTGCATTTAATATGCAAACAGCCAGATTTGGTTCTTTTGTACATGGTCTAATGAAGTCACAGGAAAATGAGTCTCTGTTACACAGGGGTAGAGCTCACCACAGCTGAGAACATAAGCATACTTTGGAGATTTAAATGATATCTTCATAGAAGCTTTTTGCTACTACATCCAATTTGTTATGCAAAAAATGTCACCAGCATAAATTAGTTAATGTGGCAGATGACAGTTTTGGGGGGAGGCTGGAGTGTTTTGTTTTTACTTGTTTGTTATAAAGAAACGAAACAAACTTATTTGTTTGTTTTAAAGAAACTAAATGAACTTACTGAAACCAAAACAAATTAGAGCCCTTGACTATAAAAACACTTTGCCTCCCTCCCCAGGGCCAACCGGGTTTGTTTCTTGATGAGATGAAAGATTCCTAATTCTCAGTCTAAGTGTAACAAATGATGCTTGGAGAACACAAGCTTAAACTATATTGGAAATCTGTTGTGACCAGTACCATGGGAAACTGCTCAGTCTGTGCTTTGCAGGTTTGATTCCCTCACAAAAATCTGGAAAAAGAACAATCTATACTGCTTTTTTTTTCTTTTTTTTTTTTTCTCCTTACTGCTCTACACTTCAAATCCTTCAAAGCTTATCTTCCCTATTGTTTACTGCTTTAGTGACCTTGGAGAGAAGAGATGGAGATAATAGAAGCAGAATACTAAAAGGATTAATGGTTTTATTATCCTACTATTGGGAAGCTGATTAAAAGCACATATCCTTTCACAGACTACCCTGGATGTTAACACCCTCAGCTCTCTTCTTACAAAAGGTCATTGGGGGGATATTAAATGGAGCCTTAAATATTGAATCCTCTACACTTCCAGCACTGGTGTCCTTCTCATGGCAAATGTCATAGCAAATTGTCTGTCTTCTAGCCCAGAATTCCTTTTTCCTTCTTACTAAAGCACAACAATAACAACATGGACTTTCATAAGAAAATGTTACTGGCCTGGTAAAAAGCCTAAGAGCCATGCTGGATGATGGATAGTTGTAGAAGAATCAGCAACTTCTACTTCTGGATTTCAGCCAGATGTCTTGTTTGTGATTGTTTCTATGAGCCACTCTACCAGGCCCCAATGAAGAAATGCATGAGTTGGTTCAGTCCCTTCAACGTTTCTGTGAGGAACAACAAAAAGCTGAAATAACTGTGTGAGAACCTCTCTGCACCTCATACTATCACAATGCCATACCAATGTTACTTTACAAGGCCTGAAGATACGGTCTTCAGTATTTTCCCATTATAATAAAAAGTCACCTTCTAAATGTCTTGTTTTAGACATTGACCAGCTGCTTTGGCATGGGATAGGATCTCCTGATGTCTCCTCCTACCATGTGGACCTGGCAGTGGTTAAACCTTGATTACACTCAATGTGAAACAGATTCTCTCCCTAACCCAGAAAGAGGTCAGACACCAAAAATATGCTCCCAGTCTCCCCACCCTGTAAAAAGTGCCAATTGCAGAACCAGTATATGTAAGAATACATTATGGTGGTCATCCCCCAAAGCACCCAACAACCTTCATTGTGTTGTCACACACCTCCTGGAATATAGTATTTATTATTTAATGCCTGCTCTGGGTAATAATTCACGTTAGAACACCAGGGCAATATGGTGTTTATGTGAGGATCAGAGCAGATTGAGAAATGGACACAAATAACTCACAGCAGCTGAAGCTATTTTCTCTCATCATATTTACCTCTGCTCTTAATACATCACTGCTTGTATGGAAGAATCCCCCACAAGGTTACAGAGCACCATGAGTCAGTGTCACCTCTTGAAATAAAACCAAGGTAAAGGTCAGCTGTTTTCCTACTGTTATTGCCCCAGACAACCGAAAGAGTCCTGCCTGCTAAGTCATTATGCAACAGAGATAAACCATCCTTCTGCAGTCATTTGTGGGTGTCAGGAGAAGCTAAGAATAAACCAGGAAAAGCCTCCTGAAAGGTCTGCTAAGAAGTAAGCTGAAAATGTTGCTGCTAAAAAAAACCATCCCCAAGACACAGTATGAATACCCTCGCTTGAAACATACCCTTATACAACCTATACTAGACGACTGCAGATCATAATCACATCTTGCAGTTAAAATTACTGATTAACCTATCCAGGAAGAGTTGAAGTAAGCAGAAGAAAGTAGATGTTAGTAACAACGGTTACAACTTTGCTCATCTAGGATGTGCTGGAGTTGCTAAGCATAAGAAAATAGGTAGGTTCCCCCTCCTGCTCATTATACGGAGTTATGGAGTGAATTGCAGCATTTTAAATCCTACTTAACCACAAGCTGGATAAATTAGCCATTTCTTTATTAATGGATTATCTCAAAGGAGCTACAAAAATATGCAGGCATATCCAACAGAGAAAGCAGGTCAACATTAGCCCCCAGTCAGAAGGAGACCTGGTCAATAAAAAGAAAGAACCAATTAGGACATAACTAGGCAGCCCTAGTCGGGATGATAATGGGGAAAAAAGAAAGGAGAGAAGGAACAAGATTGTCTGAGGATGATCAGTCTCCCCAGCAGAGGGTGGGGAAAATCTTACGCTGTTGTGGATGAGATGAATTTCATTTCCGTGCTTGCAAACTAATAAAACATGCTATGAACAGACTTTGGAAATAAAATAATAATAAAAAATTATTAAAAAAAACTTTTCTGTGGTATCTTTAAGCTTCTCATTTCCCTTGTTAACAAGATCTAGAAATTTCATTGTGAGAGAAGGCTTCTCTCTGTAAACTTACAAAACTTTGTGGTTTGGTCCCACTTACTCTGAGCACAATGGAATTGCAGTGATACAAAAATGGAGAGAAAAAGTTTAGAAGCAAGACCAGGGAAGAAAGAGTCATACCAAATGAAAACTTGACCTTCACTCATTTTGTTGTATCTGAGTTTTTGTAGATGGAATAATGACGTCTTGAGAACTGAAAATAAGAGGTTGATCACACAAAAATTGATTTTCTAATCATTAATTTGCAATGCCTTTCAAAAGAAAATTTATCACATCATCTAACCTACATGCTCTTCCTAATGCAAGGTCAATAACAGTAACTGTACCTTTTTAATTCGCCCCCTCCCACCTCAAAACTGAGTTTACTGGATGTACTGAAGTGTCAAGTACCATCTAGAATCACAGAAGACAGATTTAGATGAAATTGTCTCTTCCGGAAGCCACCAGATATTGGTTTCTTGTGATATTACAAAAATACTGGTACACAGAAGAGGCTTTTTATTCATTGCAGCAGTAAAGAGTTTCAATTAAATTTATATCCAGGGGAAAAAAACAATCAAACAAGCAAATATTTGCACAGCATAAGAAGCAACGGTCTTTGTAATGGAGAAGAAAGACTCCTCCTCTTCTCTTTTTTTTGAAGAAATAAAGCTCTAAAAACACTGAGCACATTAGTAATCTGAACCTTCTCAATGATCCGTTTGATTGGACATCTTTATAGTTAAATACTGAGATGAAACCAAGGAAGGGTGCAAACCTAAATTCAAGATGCTGTTCTTCAGTGCCTGCTTCCAGATGCTACTATTCATGCAAAAAAAAAAAAAAAAAGCATTGCTAAATATTTAGCTCATCCACTTTCAACGTGGACAAGCAACAGTTATTCCACAGTTCATAAACTCTTCAAAAGACTAGAGAGAGAATTACCCATCCACACTGCTGAGCACAGAAACAAATCCAGGGAGAGTAATGGGGTCTGACTGTGTCTTTCAGGCTTCATTTGTTGAGCTGGGTACACGTCAGAAGGACATGATTTCTCTGGTAATATGCTAATCATACCCAGGATCAGCTCCAGCAAAGCTGGACACTGCCCAGATTCCCCGAAGACTAGAACTAGACGTTTTGTGATCTGAAGGCAGGGCCTGTACTTTGTTCTACTCCACCCTAATTACACAGCCACTTCTACATACCTAGCAATAACAAAGAAACTGGCAAACCTGCAGACATTATACAGAGGAAAAGGGATTACTATTTCCAGTTTGCTTCTGTTCTCTAGAAACACTGGTTTCCTACCACCATTTTGGCAGAACACATCAAACTATGTATAGCAAAGTAAGTAATGATGGATCACCAATATGCA
Organism: Anser cygnoides; assembly: GCF_040182565.1. Classification (NCBI taxonomy): domain Eukaryota; kingdom Metazoa; phylum Chordata; class Aves; order Anseriformes; family Anatidae; genus Anser; species Anser cygnoides. Next base: position 12,464,521 of record NC_089885.1, on the reverse strand, counting down.
TAGCCTGAGAACAGGACAGGAACAGAGATGGGACTTCTGATGAATATCACAAGCATCAGAAACGGGTTGTGTAGATAGTCAGATTAGCAATAAATATTATCTTTTTTTTTTTTTTTTTTTTTCCCTTGCTCTAATCTGTACTGTTGCCTGGAAGAGGAAGCTCCAAAAGAAGTGTTTATTATTTCCCCTAGTAAATGACTTGCAGACCAGCTAAAAGTTTTTAGCATAAGTCCACTGGAGCAGGAAGATTTCTTGAATTCAAGAAATTTAACACCCTCCACCCAAGTTATCATCCTACGTCTGTATTTGAATCCATAAATGGTTCCTGATAGAATAACACGTTGATTAATTCATCAAACAAAATTCTCCCTGACACTGGTAGCAGCAAGGCAGCAGCTGTTTCTAAGAGCAATTATACATCAAGAGAAAAAGCTGACAAATTTAACGTTAACACTGAGCTACCTGATCGGGTTATCTTTTTCAGTAGCAAGAAATGTGGAGTCAGCGGGAATTTTTCTACCCAAAGTACACAGAAGAAAAGGAACCTCTGCCTTTCGATTCATTATTTAATATACTTGATGCAACCCTTATGTTCACAATCTGTAGCTACACTGAGAAACATAAGTGATCCAAAACCTCTAAGGACCTTAATCGTTACAGAACATGCAGGAAGAACTTGTTGACAACAGCAGCAGTAATTTAAATCTGCTGGCACTTTCAGAGACAAATGGATCTGTATAAAATCCAGCTGGAGGTGGCTTCTCTTCCTCTTGGTCTCTGAACACTGATGTCCTGAACATCCTAGCCTACACCCAGCGGGTGACTAGCAGGGCAGTTGATAAATCCTGTAGATAAGTCATCACATGGACCTCCCCTCACCCATCAGTGCTGGAATAAGGGAAGGTCTTCTGGCAAGCAACTGTCCAGATGGAAGGGCAGAGACATTAAATGCAAGGCATTTGATAAGTAGGGTAAGGCACTTTTTTTTTTTTTTTTTTAATGACAAGTCACTGTGCTTAAGGGTCAGATAGTGGGTGGGAGAAGATAATTATTCAAGATACCTCAAGATGAGATGTTCATGCATCGAAGCTCAACACAGAGGGAAAGCACACAAGTAGGTTGTGAGTTTTCCTGAGAAAACACAAAGCTCTTCTTCTGCAGTCATCTATAGGGAGAAACACTCCCCCAGAAACAACCTGCATGGTTCTTCACAACCCTTTTTCTCAAATGCATTTTTACTGCTAGACTGCAACTCTGTTACCAAATGCAAAAATGGTGGGTTTTTCATGGATATATTTACTCTCTTAAAAATTACAAATCTTCACTACCAAATTACCAGAATCAATAATGGGTCAGTGCTGTTAAAGCTTTTGTTTGTTTTTGTTTCTTCACCAGGAAATTATTTTCTCATGAATTTTCAGATAAATTCTAACAGATAATTCCTAATCCTGCCAGGAAAGGAAAACCAAACTTTTTTCTTCAGCAGAACCTGCTTATCAGCCTCCACATCCTCTTTAATGTTGTTTCTGAAATAAGCTTTTTTTTTTTTTGATGTGGTGAACTAGTCCAAATACCAGGAATCTCTCAAAGAATGATATAAGTATCTGCCTTTTGAAACACTCACCAGTAACCTCTGCTGCCAATGCCAGTACATTCATCACCGATTCTTGTCCTACCTGTTCTTGAAAAATCTCTCTCAAAGTAAATGCTGGCCACTTGGATCTGCTGCTCCCCAGGTCTCTACAGCATCAAGGAAACATTGACAAAACTAACACTCATGCAGAGCACTAGGGTAAAAAACATCCCATCTCTTCCTGCATCAGAAGATGTGCCACAGCACTCTGAGCCTTCTGTCATCAGCAAGATAAAACCATTAAAAATCAAGCGGTTTAAAGACTATGAAAAGAGGAAAAAAACACCTTTGCCATCATTTTTGATTAAGTGTACAGGAGCTTTTATGAAGTTCGTAAAAATCCTCTAGATGAACATCTAGGGCTCATCAATTTGAAGTGATTTTCTTTCTGCTCCCTCCTTACTAATATTGCTCAAAAAAACAATGCTGAAAATTATCACCAGCAAAGTAATCCAGCCTGTGAAAGGCACCTAAAGGGCTTCTATGCCTACAAGTAACATCATGGCTCCTCAAGGCACATCACTTTTCCATTTTTTGTTTTGTTTTTCCATGTTTTTAATTTAAGTAGGCAGTAACCTTTACCACATGAAAACAAGATGGCAAAACACTGGATTTCATAGGTGTGCTGGGCCTGGGCTGCCTGGCTGTGAATTGCAGGAAAAAGTTGTGCCTTCAGATTCCTGAAGTTTGAGATGGCACTCGACACCCTGCTTTCAGCTTTGTTCCACGTCATCTTTTCCAGGTAGCAACACATAAGAACCAAGCCAGATGAGCAAACCCTTGCAGAAGTTTTCCCTGAAAAAACACTTAAGTCGTGCCGGGCAGCAGTAAGGAACTCACTAACACAGCGACAGGAACATGACCTTTACCCTATATATGCTCTCAATATACTGAAAGCAACTGATAATCAAAACGAAAGCGAAGCTATAAACAACACAGCCCAAGCCTTTTGCATTAACATTGCAATTGTAGACCAGCCTACCCTTCACTTTGCCTTTTTTCCTGTATTTCAGCTGCAGGCTGAGCAGTACACAGAAGCACTGATCCACTGATACCTGAAGAGAGAGCAAGAAGCTGCTGTGTTTGGGTGAGATTGCCTAGAATCAGAATAACATGAAGGCACAGCAGGAGACCAGTGCCATCCCAGCAACTGTGCATTCCCAGATACCTACAACCCCCCCATGTGCTGCTGATCAGAAAGGCTGGCTAGCACAGGGATGCAGGCAAACAGACACTTATCTTGCATCTTATTCCACCTTGTACAAGGGATATGAGACCTCTGTTTTGTCTTCCTCCAGAGAGATGATGCACAGAACTGGGAAGGCAACATTTAATGTCCTGCCAGCAACACTGCAGCAACATCTTTCTCACTTCCAAGTGTTTTTAGCTGCACCAGTCTGCAGGGAAATGCTCAGAAAATAAAAGGAAAACTTTTCTTCTTAATGGCCAGTCATGCAACATCAATACCAAGTTACAAAACATTTCTAACATGGCACCAGAGAGAAGGATGTGAAATCAGCTCAGTCCTTTAGTAGCTGGGAGAAAGAAATGCTGGCAGTAATGGAAAGGCATCATCAGTGTTATTGTGATAAAATGTTTGCAATTACTACGCTGGCAATTTTTCCAAATGGGTTGGCTTAGAGACAGGTCTCTTGCGCTGATTACTAAATTATTTTCTTTACAAAGGTCTAAGTGCCTTTGTTTTCCAAAAGAATAGCCCAGAGCCACTTGGTTCAGAGCATTAGTCCCCTGAGATTCACCTTGGACTGTAAAGAAATGAGATAAATGAACACTAAACTCTCCTGTGGATGAACCCAGCACCGGTTTGGCTGAAGAGAACACTTTAGGTAGAGTACATATCAATTTAAAATAAGAGATGGACAAGAACTGGAGCTAGTTAAAATACTAGGAGTCGGAAGAAATATTTGCTAACAAAGCATTTTTAAACCAAGTAAACCTTCCTAATGAGTCTTGGAATCACCTCATCTGGGAGAGCTGCCTGGCCACCACACAAGCAGATTAGGGGCAGTGGGCTGAAGATGGCATTTTCCCAAACCAGCCAACACAGTCAGACAGCCACCACAGATCCAGAGGAGCAGTATTTGTTATCTGAGTCTACAGTAATATATTTGCCCAGCATTTAGTGCCCGACACTTACTTTTTTCTTGAAAGACAGCACCTGTGCTCAGGGAAGGATGCTTGCTGCTGCTGGCTATGCATCCAGTGTATGGCTGCAAGGCGACGTGAAGCCAGGGCGTCAGGGAGCAAGTGTCTCACTCTCACGCAGTACCACCTAGACACAGGTTCCCATCAGTCTTTGTTCGTGTAAAAGCACAGGCAGCAACACAGTCCTGAGAAAACTGTGAAGTTCAGCCTCTCTTGCAGCTGATCCGAAGAGCATTTGTGGCCCACGTAAGGTCATGAACAATCAAAATTTGCTCTGTGACTCAGGGTCTTGCTAGCATGTCTTTAGTGGGCTCTCTTCGAAGCATTCTGCATGAGCAGATGGCACAGACCTGGATCAGGGAGGAGATTCAAATAGACCTTTAGTGGGGAGGGATGGAGGGGCAGTGGGGGGGAACGAAGAACTATGTTCACGCTTTAAATCTAAATCTGTCTGTGGCTTCCACACAGTAAATTTCAAACATCCCCATTAAATTAGTCCATTAGATAAACTCCTGTTAATGGGTTGACTTGGTCAGCTGTGGTTTACTCAGAATTCATTGTGGTTTTAGTGTTTTACGATCAAGCACAGTTATGGGTAATTTGAACCTCACAACACCAAGCAAAAATTGCCGACAATTAACAGCTTCAAATACAAGCAGCTTTCATCACAGAAACACCACCAAGAGTCCACAGCATTCTACACTCTACTTCACTAGTTTATTTAGACTGTTTTATAAATAAATTTCTTCCTTCAGTTAAAGTGACACAAGCTCACACTCATTTGAACTGCTCCTCTGCAAACACAACAAACCATTTCTAGCAGCTAAGTTTTAACCTGTCACGAAAGTTTTCAGCAATCAGACTCCTAAGCATTAACTTTGGTAATTCAAGTAGCATACGTGACAAATCAGCTGAAGGGAATATAACAGCATATTTCTATGTAGCTTGAAGAATTTCTACCTTTTGCAGTCACCAGTGGACTATTGAAGCCAGTACAGCATGACATATGATGCTGCAGCACCCCTGGGCTAGAGAAGTAAATAATCTGAGTCACCTATAAACAAATTCAAAAGGTCATAAAAAGCTACTAAACCCCATGAAATTAAATAAACACATTAATCAATTAAAAACTATATGAAACAGCAGAGTTGAATTTTGCTGCAGTAGTATCAGAAGGCTTTGGAAATTGCTCTTCAGTAATCCAGTAGAAACTTAGCATGTTTCCACCTCTGCTTATTCTCTTCGATGATTTTTACAATGTGATCAGATACCAGTCTGAAATATCAGAAAGAAATGAAAAATGGGATGGTGGGATTCAAGAAAATTAAACACTAGTATCTAGCTTTCATCCTGTGCTTCTCATTCGTGAATCTCCAGGTAACTTATGCAAGACAGTGAATAGTTTCCTTTTGAAAGTATGAATTGTAGCCATGAGCCACTACATGCATCATAAAAGACAGCATGGCTGGAAGGGGAGCCCAGGCCAGGGAGAGCATGATGGTCTGAGAAACTGAACAGCTCTTGCTCCAAAACTGCAAGCAAGGCTTAAGAAAATAAACCAAAACTCAGCAGTGCATTCTAAGCACTCATGCAGACCCTAGAGCCTCAAAGCAGCACCAGACAAGGATCATTCTTCTAGAAGCTGTAAAGGCATTAAAGAAATCAGACAATGTGTTCTTGCATAAGAGGATCCTACGATAGAACAGCCACTGCATGTTCTTGGCTCTGCATCACTGTCTGTTTTTAAGTACCACAACACCTCCGTCTTTGAAAAGTCCTTTTTCCAACAAAAGAAACTGTAAATTGGCAACTCCCTTCTAATTCTAAAAACGCAATGTAATTTGTACTGTGTGCAGATTAAAAATTCCACCAAAAGATTTTGCTGTGCTGCTGATCTGAGGCTGAAGGCACTCACCTGGATGACCATCTCAGTGTGTGATAACTATCAAAATCAGCCTATGAAAAGAAAAGGGATTGCAAAAGATGCTTCAGGTCTAAGACAAGTAACAAGCATCCAGTCTTAAGCATCAGCATCTTGCAATGGTTCCTCTTATAACTTTTATAAAATGACCTTTCAGGAATGCACTTTTTAAAGTGACTAGTCTTGCTGGTGACATATAGCTAGGGGAAACAGAGAATTTACAGTGATTAGAACAGATCAAATTTATGGACTAACGAGACAGATAATGCAGTGAAGCAAGGAATGAAATGTAAAGAGGCCAAGAAAAAATTAAACACATGTTATATTCCAGCTTGAACAGCAGCGTACAATATACAGGAAATACACTCTTTTAGAATTGCATAATGTTTAGTAGCATTACCAAGGAAAACCAGAAAAGATCTTGCAGATCTTACAAACTTTTTAATACAAAGTAAAAAACAATGGAAGGCAGTAAGGCAAGTTAGGATGCACTGCTGAATAACCTGCATGAAATGGACAGGTACAATCCCAGGAGCGCTTGGTGTCCTGTTGGAAAATGCAAGATACTTCCAAACAGATTTTTGGAATGTTCAAACCTAACCCTGAAAGATTTCATAGGTATCAGGTTATTCAGACAATAGTAACATTCTTGCAAAAAGAAATCTACAGTTACAGGGAATAGTCCTAAAGCCTGCGGGATCTCCTTCAGGTGTATGACAGATAAACGCAACAGGGAAAGTGTCTCCCAAAATGAAAAGGTGTAGCAAGGAATAAAACTGTCTTTGAGAGAAACAGGAGTGACAAGCCAAGAATTTGAACCTGTCCCCAAAGAAGCCTTGGCAGTCTATTAGTCATGGCTGAACCGTATTGTAAAAATGCTGTCTCGAAGGTATTTTTTCATCTCTCTTTGGTTCTCTGTATTTTTTCCACAGTTGTATTCAGAATAATGGGAAGAACAGCAACTCTTATACAGCAAGAGATGATAAAAGATTTTAAAATATTATCAGAAGTAACAGAATTTTTCCAAACTATTCCTTTAACTCAAGAACACCTGTTTTAAAAAGCCCTTTGTACATACAACTTGATTAAATATTTCCTCAGAAACAGGGACTTATTAGCTGTATTCCTGACTAGTTTCTTAATTGTGCTCAGAAGTAAAATTATCATTTGGATGCTAGCAGTTTTGCTCTTCAACATCTAATCTATTTTGAAAGCTTAAACAAATTCTATAAATATTTAAATTAAATATAATCTGCATTTGCTTAGTGATTTTAATTAAGTTGCTGTTATCCTGAAATGTGTAAATGTTTAAAGCCAGTGCAGTACTGGGATAATGTCAGGACACTGAAGATTCTGTACCATTATTAATACATTTTCCTACGCTTTGTAGGCGGAGTTTAGTGCTATAGTTGAGCTGCTACACAACTACTCAGAATAGTCTTAAAAAAAAAAAACTACAAAAAATATTGAAAAATTAACTAAATTTGAAATTGCTGTGACTCAGATGTAGAACAGGATTTTAATCCATGTTTCTTTTTGTTGTTGTTTGTTTTTATTTCTACTTTAAGTCCAGTTTCTCCAGACCTCCCTTCCACAGATAAAACTCTGAATCTGTGACTTTGAGCCCATAGGATTTTTTCTGGGTCTGATGAAGGAGCTTCACGGATACTTATACTGCTTTCGGAAGAAAAGCTACCTGTGCTGACCTCCCAGTACTCTTTTAAAATGATCGAGGTACAATCCTGTTTAAGTTAAATATGTACTCTTTGCATGAGGGTACAACATCTGAATCTTAACCATGAACTTCCTTCGCGGTAAGTAAACCGAGAAGACCAACAGTGCATGTCCCCAGCATGCTGAGCCCGCACCAAAGATGTCTGCTTTGGTACATCCTCCTCAGTTAGCAGCCTCTGATGACGTTCCTTCCTCCACAGGAAGGAACAGCTTTATACCTGGCATTTTCAACCCTCCCACAACACATCCAGAAACAAGCTCTCCCAGCACAACCATGCCTGGAAAGGAACAAAAATACAGCAGAGATGCGGGACGTCGGATAGCGACAAATTAGGGGCCTAAAGCCAAGAACTGAGAATAAAAACATCAGATATTTAATTGGAAAACCAGCTATTAAAGTAGATTGCAGTTGTTTAATAATAGTTTGTCAGTGAACTAATGTAATTAACTGTTGGACAGAAATGGGGACAATATAATGATTACAGATCTTGGAAAGAAGTAACTAGAGAAGAATAAGCTGTGAAGGTTATATGTCCAAGATTCAACTGCAAGTCATTTTCACTCTTATCCTACAAACAATTAAAATGATTTTTCAATTTATCCTCATCTTTGAAAGCATGACTGTATCATCTACAGTTGCATTTTGACCACAACATAGATACTGTGAAGCATCCTGGAAAACTTTTTCTCTGTGTGGATCTCTGTTGGCTTCAGGGAGAGTGCCAGAAGCAGGGTACAAACTTTGTCTGCCCCTTTCTCCAGAACTGCTTACATAGAAAAGCAGCGGGAACCAACAACTCAACAACCTTAACTTTTAAAATTATTATTCTTTTTTCCCACCTCTGTTCATATTATTTGTCTCTAATCTGCCTGCACAGGTCTCTCTGATGAATAAAATTTGTCACCATTATAGAAATGGAGAAAAACAAATAGATCCCAAAAAAGCAGAATGAAGGAATATTTAAACCCTGTTTCATAGTACAGGATGTTACTAACAAAAGCAAAGGGCAATTATTATTTTACAGAAAATGACATTCAGCCATTCCTTTGCATGGCTTCTTGGCATGTAAGAAGATGGTGTATATAAACTATCTGTGTATCTCCAGAACATCTACTTCATAAACGATAGCATGCTCGGTGATCTTAAAAACAAACAAACAAACAGCAACAACAACAAAATACAAAAATTCAGCCCAACAGATCGAATCCCACACACTTGTTCACAAGAGGTCAGAAGATTAACTCTCATTTTGATCTAACATGGCTATCATGAGAAAGAGCACAATTTTAACACAGAGCAGCATTCTGTTCCATGGACACCAAGCAACTCAGGGCAGCACAGAGCAAGAGGACATTTTCAACCTGCCATCCATCCAACTTCAATCTGTTATGCTGATTCAGTTGGCGACATCTGAAATCCCAAGGCATGAGCACATAGCTGTTCCCTCATTAAAAAGTCAGCATGGGCAATTTGGGATATGTAGATTTTATAGAACACTCTTAGGATATAAAATAGAAAAAAAAAAGGCAGAGAAAAGAGTAAACAAGTAAGCTTTTTTTCACAGCCAGAAAAAAAACAGGCATTAATGTTCTCCAGCACACTTAAATTTCCATCCCATGGAAGTTAGCACTGCTCTGAAATTAAACTGGGTGCGAAGTGGCACACAAACTGCGTCTGATATAGGGTGCAGTAAATGCAGTAAACCCACAGCAGTTCTGCACATCTTTCAGCTTTACCCTCTGTCATTTCCCTTTTTACTACTGTCTTTTGCAGAGAGAATGAGACAGTTGCAAGCACCACTATTAACTCTGTCCCTAGGACACTCCTCCTCTGACATTGTCTTCAATTAGCATTCCCATTTGTAATCCAATATATCACTTGTAATAACTTTAGTGCAGTCAACTGCTTCCTCCTCAAATGACAGCAAGGTTAATGAGGCTTTCTGTTACTATTACTGTATGCTTTGCAGAAAAAAGGGAATGGATTTCTTAAATAAAAAGAGACGGCGTTCTTTTCTTGAAACATCTCGTTACTCTGTGCAACGCAGACAGAAACTTAACAATTCCAGCCCCTGACTGACTTTCCTCTGGACCCAGAAGCCCACACAGCATATGTGCTGTTCACTGGCTGGTCCGTAACACTCCCATAGGTATCAGTAGTGCAGGGACCTTCCCAAACTCAGCCCCCGCTTATTAGCTTACTCAGGGGCTGGCAGCAGTGCTGTTGAGCACCAGCTAACATTTGACAAGAAAAATCCTCCACTTGTCTGCTTGGGGGCTTGTCTGCATGGGGGCTTTCAGAGACCAGAATCCAATACAGCTTACCGTGATGTGGCTACGGGTGCAGTCAGACATGACTGAGGAGGCCAGATAACAGCAAGCAGTATGTGCTTTGTCATATCCCATTAGATTGTATAGAGAGAAAGGCGTTCTCTATTTCATTTGCTGTGACACCTTCATTATTCAGGAAAAATCCTGTCTCCTCCACGTTACAATATTTTTTTTTTCTCTTCCTATATACAAGAATTATACACGTGCAGTTCATTAGGCACTCTAAACAAACTTGCTTTACAAAAATGGAGCAGCTAGGCTCTGAGGACATCCCTTCGCCACCAACTAAGTACAAGTGGGCTGCTCACATCTGACCAGCTTAGGAGTTCCTTCTCCACTCCTGATGCACAAGTGTGGCCAACGGAGAAGTGGCTCAAGTGTCTTTAGACCAGGTCCTTTTCTATAACAGAGGAATGAGTCCTTTGAAAGGAGAGAGTCAAATCCACTGGTGACAAAGCTGTTTGCATCAGTGCCCTCCTGAGGCTGGTTTTCCATGCTAAACCCAACTTGGGTATTTAAAGCGGAGAAAAAGTTAGAGAGAATAATATGCAAAGCGGAAGTGTGAGATATTTAGAAGTTTGACCTGACTATAGCCAAAACTTTTTCATTCAAGTAACTGAAATTAATCCTGTTGTATAATCTTGTTTATCTGTTTTTCCCCAAAGAAAAATACTGATTGTGATTGCTTGGTAACAGCTACAACCAATTGCATCATGACAATAACTTTGATTTTATTTTTATGCTAATAGCACACCATGGTTAGCAGCTAATTTTTACAATTCTTATTTATTAAATTATTAATCTTATCCGCAATTTGATTCAAACTGCTTATGGATACAAGCTGGCAATATAGAAAAATATTTTAATAGGTGCACCAGCTACAAAAGAAATCGTTCAAACATGACTTGCATTTAAATGAGAGTCATCATGTGAAGCAAATTATCTCCATAATTAGTTACTTGAGCCAATTGTTGCTAATTATAATAAGACCAAAGAGCTAAGAGAGACCTCAACTAACCTACACCTTCTCCTAAGAAACGATTAATGGTAACTGCCCTTCTGAACTAAAACTGTTTGCAATTAAGCATAATTTTACGCTTTTAGCAAGAGAATTTCCCGGGCTGTAGTTTTCTTTATATGGTAACAGGAAACATCTAATGCTTAAATATTGGTTTTAATGTAAATTTAAGAGATTATAATGGGGTTAAATCTTAATATAGATACAATGAGATGTCATTGTAATTCTGAAGTGGTTTATTTCAAATATTTTGACTTCAAATAGAAATACTAGATTTAAGTTTAAAAGACAAAACAACAATAACGAACAAAAAATAGGACTACCGCCACCCTTCACACCCACTGGTTACGGAACTCATCTGAAGGATATTACCAAGAAGAATGAGTACAGGGTGGGTCTGAAAGCTCAATCCTCAATGGTGGCAAGGCAGATGGGGCAGGAAATGTAGCCCAGCACCCCCACGCTGATTCACAAGAGCAAAGAGGTCATATCCAAAATAGAAGAGTGCGCCTGGGCTAAGCAGGATATTGGGCGCATCTCAGCTCAACAAGCTCAAACACATCCTCCTCCAGCCTCTGTTTTTCACTGGATCCTGCTGACCTGTTTGTCAAAGTGGGAAAATTCATGCTATTTGCCCCACTGATTTTTCAGTGCCAGTTTTTCTTCAGCATCATGTTCAGCGAGGCTCATCCTCATGCACCAGGATACCATCCCCTCTAGCCAACAGTGAAGTGCAGCACACTACCAGACCCAGAGAAGCACAGGAGAGAGATTCTCATGGCCACATCAAGCAAAGCACTCCCCTAGTCTGAACGTGCAAGCCATGACACAGAGCTGCCTGGGGATTCACTGACATGCCTAGATGAACCCAAGCCCTGGGGCAAGGATGCTTTGCGTGCTCAGCACCCTTCTGCCACAGCCGTGGTGCAGGCACCTGTAGTCCTGCAAGGTCTGGCTTAAGCTTCAGGCTTTGTTTCAAAAAGGAATTAATTCAGGGAAGCCCTCTTGACTTGAGGATCTCTTAAAGCAAGCATAAATCAGTATCACCTTTTCTTGGTGCCAGGTTTTATACTTACTTTGCATTAGCATGAATGACTGCCAAAAGGAAACAGAGAGGAACTCAGGTCCATTAGCTGTACTTTATTTTTTCATGATCTTCCCAGAAGTCATTGCCCACAGCATTCTGGTGCATCAGTGCAGTCCTCATCCAAGTCACTGAAAACCCTCAGTGCAGCCCTGGCATATCTGCAGCTTTTAATCCCGGGTGACAGCAGCACAGGCTGCAAAAAGAGAGCTGAAGCTATGAATAGTATTATTGGGATGAATAAATTTCATGTTAGTTTGCTCGTTCTTCAGTATCACAGAAGAATACACGCTGTCCAAGCTGCAGACATCATATAATGCAGAGTCTAATATACGCAACGTGAAGGAAGTGGCTTTTCTATCAGCAGGAAACATTCTGGCCAAGTTCAAGGATGAAGTCATGCAGAGAAGAAACACCAACTGCTTAAGAGTGAGCAAGCATACTTATGCCAAGAGTTCATAGTCACAAGTCTAATTTTGTCACTGTCTAAAGTACCTCTAAGTTACTGAGCCATTTCTACTGAAATAGGTGAGCTTATTTCTGTCCCCTCAGGTACGGCTCACCAAAATAATTGGCAGAGTGCTTACAAATGTGTGAAGAAGCACACATTAGGGCCTCACTTAAAGCCACTGCCTTCACAAAATGCTTATTTAATGTTCAAAGATAGACCTTGTTCTTTCTAGAAGAACTACAAGGCTACATTTTGCACTGTTAGCTTTAAGACCAAGTGTAAAAAAAGACTTGTCTCCTATCACAGTTCTACTGTATAACAAAACTTCCAGAGGGGCTTCAGAACATAACCTGCTAAGCCTCATTTCTTTATCTGTAAAATAGGAATGCTCCTATCCTACCTAAGAGAGAAAAGTGCAGCTTATTTAATTTAGTTACTACAGCCTTTCAAGACAGTCTCAGAGAAAATTCTGTGAAAACAGTAAGCAGTAACAACAAATAATATTTGAGCTAGGTTTCAGTTTTTGTTTGTTTTTTAGATGTTAAGGATTTCCTGTGGATTTTTCCATTTATTTGTACTTTTTTTTTTTTTCAAATTAGAACATTATTTTCATAATTGCAGCTGTGAAATAAATCTCTTATAAGTGCTTTCCCCTCTAACGTGGGTTTCCAAAGGGATTTACATGTAAAATTATGAAGCCTTAAAGCTGGAGTTTCCTCTTGGATTACTGCTAGGTCACTTATCAATGAATAGTATTTAAAACTCCTGGAAATATACCACTTCTTGTGGAGCAGCTGAAATTCTACAGTCCCTAGTGCCCCCATGTCATGGGGTTAAGAACTGAGCAGCTACAGCTTCCAACAAAGATTTGAACATCACCAGTTTGGGAGTTAAAAACTCTCCTGAACCCAGTACTGCCAAGACTTACAGTGAGAGCACTATGGGCATGTATCCCACCAAAATGTGACATTACCTTCCATGTGATTTCGTCAATATAAAATTCTGCTTTCTGTGTTTTAAGAGTCCAGAAACCCTTTTCTATCAATTGCATGTAATTGTGATAAATATAATAATAATCATCATAAAAAAAATATAGAAATCATTTACGCTTTCTAATCATTTTCTAATAGATAGTTTTGCAGGCACACAGCATCTGCTCTGCAGCATGGGGCCTCCCAAATGCAGTGTTTGAACAGTCACAATCCAGCACACCAAAGAGCCACCGCACAAATCCCCACACCTACATTCGGTTCAAAATGCAATGTCTAAACAAGGATTTTGCACAATTTCATGAAATGCTACACAACGTCATACAGATAAAGCTGTACTGAAGACAAAATGGAGAGAGGGAAAGGACAGCCTTTGGGGGAAAGGACCAACTCTACACAAAGTCTAGCACAGCATAACAAACTCCGCATGTTTGGCAGGTTCGTTGGTACAAAAAAGACTTAAGAGCAATGCTTGAATTTTAGGTATGAAGCTACTAATGTTGTAAATGTCCACATCGTTATGAGTCTCACAAAACTCATAATCTCTAATCAAACAACCCAGTGAAATTTTGAATTTTTGTAGTATCAGGAACAGAGAGGAGGGGGTTATTTCCCATGGCTGAGAACCAACAACTGAAAATAATTTGAACTTAAAATGAATAAGACATTCAAAAGTAGTTAAAAGAACCACTAAACGCCCTCAACGTAAAGATGCTTAGTCATGGTTTTACATGTATGCCAACACTGCACTGCACAGAAAAAATATGAACCCTTAAAAAAATAAATCCTTTATAACCGCTCTCAAAATAAGCTCTACTTCAAATCACTTCCTTAAATTCCCCACTACGAATAATTAAGAATCACATCCAATGATACAGTGCATTACGGTGAAGCTGGTCCTACCTAATGACTGGTCAGAGTCCCTAATGAACATCAATCATTATACAAACAGATGAATTAAACATTATTTATTTACATAATGCATGTAAAATATGTATTTACTTGTATGTGATGGAACTCTTATTGTTTTGTTTGGGAGATAAAAGGAACAGGATGCCTAGTGTTAAAATGAATTTTCTAATTGGACTTTAATGAACCCTGTTACACCTCATGATGCAGCTTTTTCACTTTGAAGATCAGTCAGTTCCTATTTAAAGAATGAGCCTGCATTAAGATTTAAAGGTCTCCCTTTTAGTAGCTGGGACGTGCATGCTGAGTGTTAATTTCAACCACAGGCAAAATATTTTTCTTTTCAAAATGAAAAATAATCAACACATTAGACTAAGGGAATTACTTTACATAATTTTAGATAATGTAAATAGTTTATTTACATTATTTGATTTGTAAGGGAAGCACTTAGGGAAAATACCCTTAGGAAAAAACAAACAAAATACTGCCTATTGTTAGCTGATTAAAAACAATAGCAAGTTCTACATTCCATAAGTATTTTATTTTCCTAAAGTTCCCGTTTGAAAAAAATGCTTGTTTTAGCTTTTCAAAAAGAGGCCACATTTTGACTAGTCTGCTGTGACCAATGTTAAAAACAAACACCTTTAAACTGTCAATACATTCATTATATTCACACTATCAGGACAGCTGTTACTGGATTTTTTAAAAACCTTATTTATTTTTTGTATATGCAGACATTACTATAGCAAAGAAATATTTTGTGTGACTCAAGAAGAAAACCTGTTTCAGACTGCTTTGAAAATTTTAATATACATCAGTGAAGGCAAAGAGGACAGCGTGGATGTCTCCTCTCTCATTTGTGCTTTCCTTGGTTCAGTCTCCTCTATGCTGCAGTGGGGCCCTGAGCACCACAGCAGGGCTCCCAGAATAACCCTAAATATTCTTAGCTACAAGGCGGATGTGGCTTCCTAGCTTTGCAGAATTTTGGAAATATTTTCTTCCTCTTAATATCAACCATTTCCTCTTATATACATCTCTTCCTTTTGCCTCAAATAGGCTTTTATAGCTACTGCATCTCATGCACCTGAAATGCCAAATTAGGCTCCAACATCGCAATGAATTATTCCTATCACTCCCATGTTCCAGACTCAGGAATTCAGATTGCTGTCATAGTCAATAGGTCCAAAATTATCAAATATATTTTGAGTAACATTCAGTTAATTTTGATTACCTTACACCAAACTTGAGATACTGAAATGCCCATCTTCAATCTAGAAAAGTGTACTAAGTTACAATTTATAAGAGAACTCTTAATCTGATGTTGGGCAGGAACTTGCTCTCATGCCTCTGTTATCAAATGCTTCATTCATTGAAAAGAACTTTTCATTTATGTTGCTCTCCTATTCTCTTAACAACTCCCCCATCTCCCATAGAAATATAAAATCCTCATGTAATTACATCTCTAGCCTTAAAAGCTCCTTGCTGCTTTGTAGGAATAAAACATTCCTGGACAATAAATAGGAAAATAATTCCAAAATAAAAATAACGGCAGGGGTGAAACTTCCTTCATGAAGAAAACTAGAACTTCACTTAGAATTTTGAAGACTTCATTAACAAAATTATCTCTGGATATCTACAAATATTAAATTAAGATCAAGACTTTAAACAGTTTGTCACAGAGATGAGCACATCAAAGCATTTCCAAAAGGAAGAACCTGAAATTTGTACAGGTGTCAAGAGTAGAATTGAGAAGAAATTAAGGCTAATGAAGTGCAATGCCTGAAGAAATGGCTAGAACAGGTTTTCATTTACATTATCATCCTCTGGCCTAGTGGGATTAAAAATGAGGCTGAATTCACTTCATAAGATTAGATATTTTATTACACAGAAATACAGATTTCTATAAAAGCTCAGTTTTCCCTGTTTAATCTCCCCTTCTTCACTCTATACCTGAAAGATCTCTGCTTTTATTTCAAAATTATTTGCCTCACCAGGAAACAGAGTAGAAAATACTACATACATTCTCATTAACCTGCTAAAAAGGTGCTGTAGTCCTGGCGCAATCCCTGGGCCAGCTCCAGCTGCTTTCTGTAGACCATGCACCTATGAATCTGCAGATATACCCACATGAGTAGTTGCTCTCAGGTGCCATCCTCTCTAAAGCAACCAGCAGCCTATAACCTATAGTGGCCAACATATACATATGTATGTATATCCTAATGTTCTGTAGCTAAGCAGAAAGGTAAATCAAGAAAGTCTTCAGATACGCTGATGGCCACAGAGCAGCATAAAACAATTAGGCATCAGATAGACATATAGAGATGTGTCCCGGAGGAGATCCTTATCCTCTACAACCTGCAACACAGCCCCAGGTCTCCTGTCTTCACCAGACAAATCAGACAGCCCTAGAGGTAAGGGAGAGGGAAAATAACTGTCTTTCTGTGAGTAATTTCATGTAATTTCATGTAAATAATCTCTATAAAAATCCATAGCGAATTAATCAACCTTTTTTTCACCTGTAACCTAAGGCTGAAAAAGCAATTAAATATATTCATGGTGCAATATGTTCATGCTTCAGACAGGAGCTGCAGCAAAAAGAGTACTCACTCCAGAATGCAGAAAGATAAAGCCCTGTAGCTCTACTCTCATCAGCAGCAAAGCGTCAGGCAGGTGTATAAAGTCCAACACAAAATGTCTATTTATTGTTCATAGTAAAGAATTTTTTAGAAGGGCGCAGAGTTAACAACAAAAGAATCCAACTCGAAAGCACCAGAGCTGGGTAGTCATCCTTATGCCTCCTCCATGAGCTCACAAACATACGTGGAGAAGATATTAGTACAGTATACGATGGTTCCCTTAAGTTGTCGAATTAATATTTTTTGTACCCAGAACAATTTATAATTAATGTCTGTTTTTATCTTGTGTGACACATGCTGAGTTTGTGGTCTGCATGCTAATTCTTTTGGAGCAGCAAAGTTTGAACTCCACAATGAAAGAATTATATCAACTGTGAGTGCTGGAATTAATCCCTCTAACTCACCAGAACCTAGTCTCAGTCCTGTTTCAGGGTATTCATTGCTTTGTTAGCCACTAACACAACCTGAATTTTAAACGTCCTTGTTGGGAGAATATTGGATGATGTTTTAGATGTTTATTCAGTTCAGCGTAAAGCTTTCCAAAATACATTTTCTGATGCGTGACTATTTGAAAACCCTGCTTTTAAGATTAAAAACTAAACCAACAAAACAATACATTTAATTTAGCACAGCCCATTTGGGGATGCTACTAGAGATGCATGTAAAAGTGTTTATTTCTAGATGCTGATTGTACTTATGTCTGACTGCCATAGCGAGTGGATTGCTCTCAGGAAAACTGCCATGGTCAGACTGTAAGCTCCTCTCAACAAAGCTGCAAACCCCCAGGTGCCAGGTAGGAAACCTGCAGGTGCTGAGGGAACCTTTGGCCACATGTCCTGTTTTGCAGGCTCCGTGCCACCACTCCAATTTCCTTGCTGTGTTGGATTTATCAGCCTGTGGCCCAGGAAGGAACATCCCTGTACCCCTGGAGACTAGTCTTCATGGACCAAATATTTCTTCAGGCCCTGGAACCTCAGCACAGAGGAGCAGAGGTGATGATGCTTGCTAAGTCCATTTAATGTGTGAAAAGAAATATGGTACAGGATAAAGGTGATCCCTTTGACACACATGGGAATTCATCATCACATAGTCAAAGTGTGGCATCGATGCAGCCACTTCTCCGCTGCTGTCTCCCATCATGAGGGTTTCACAGAGACTCATAGTCCTTTTCAAGGGCATGTAGATCAGAAAGATACCCCTGAACTCATCTTCCCTCCAGCAGAACACAGACAGGACTCCCAATTACTGTAAAGTATTTTTTTGCTTGTTTGTTTTAAACATTAATGCTTGGTAAAGCATAAAACAAATAAACACTATCAGAAGCAAAAATACGATCACAGACCAGCTTTGTTTCCAGTTGGAAATTACGTGATAAGCTGCCTGCAAGCTCATTACCACCCAGCTTCCAAAATAAATTGGATATTTTCAAAACCAGAAAGATGAATAATCAAGGAAATTCTATAATGTCATTCACCCAGGAAATAACATTATAAAACAATCTTTGCTGCTGTTGCAGATTGACTTTAGACACGGAATTTATTAACCATTGATAAATGTCAATCATGGTTTTTCTCCCCAAAGATAGCAAACTTCATTGTGCTAACCACCCTATGCCCCTTAGCTGGCTCGCTAACATTGTACTTAATGTTTTGGATGAAAAAAATAATAGAATTCAAAATAGAGTATTGCTCCTAAGCCTTAATAAAAGGAAAGCCACAAAGTACAAACCTGGGTAATTACTTCCACTCAGAGGAAAATTACTCAGGCAATTCCCCACTTTAAAGCATTCCTGGGGGGGTGGAAGGGGTGGAAGGGTGGGGAAAAAAAGCTCTGGGGCTTGTTTTTATTTTTGGGTTGTTTTGTAAGTGCATTACTGAACAAATACTCATTGCAAACAAGAAAACAGGACCCATGCACTCTTTAAAACTGTCTGCACTGGACTCACTCTGCTATCACTTATTACTTTCAACTGTATTTTACTGTGTTTTTATCAATATTTCAATCTTTAATTTAAAATTATGTCTTTCACTGGTGGTCCTAGAAAGCTTTTCATTTACATGAAACTTATTCTTAGTTTGTGGAGTGCCTTTGAGATTAACAGTATTGAAAATATATTTGTCTCAGTATCATGAGAATATTCTTAGTAATAAGTTCTAGATAGCAGTAAGGGTAAGTAAAGGATTTGTTTGCAAAATATGTGACATTGCAGTCAACAAGAAGTAATTGTGAAAAGGCACAGGAATTTCTCCTCTATTTATTGAAGTTGGGAATGATATCAATAGATATATTTGAATACTGACTTTGGGGGCAAATCTCCGTAACTAGGTAATTGCTGTGACTACTTCCCAGAAGTGCAAAGCATGTTCTTTGCCTGACTGTATCCCTTCAGGAAAAGATGATCCAATGCAGCACTGATTTGAAAGCATTCAACACGTATAATGGTGACCTGCAGACAGTACAAATTGCCAATATGCAGATGAGGTCCAGCACTAAAAAAAAAAACACCAAACATCAGATTTCCATACCTCACAGTAAGGTGTTACTAAGCCATACTGGGACAAGTCTGGTCATAAAGCACAGCGTTCTGTTCCTACAGAACTGCTATTTATACAGCTTCCAGGTATTGCTCCATGACTGACTGCTACCAAGAGGAGCAGTAGGTTTATTTGTTAAAAGACAATTACATGTGGGGACACACTGGAGTCAGCATAATGTGCAGGCTCTCAGCACTTTGGAGTCACGCGCCTCAAATAATCGCATTTCTCCCTCCTGCCAGGGCACTGCCAGAGCCACAGATGGGAGGTGTCTGGTGGCACTTCACGAGCAAGCCAGGGCCATCTTCAGCTGCATAATTCTGGCACCTGATATCTTCAAGGGAAAGTTCTTCTCTGATGACCAAAGAAAGTTGTGCTCTTTGGCCCCTTTGCTCTTTCCCCAGCCTCCTCTGCCCTACCTAGCAAGATGAATCAGATGCCCTGCTAGATGTATCTTACAATGCTAGAAAGCCACCACCAAAATGGTTGAGATCACTGTTTGCCTGTCTAGGAAATCCTCAGCTATCCCAGAGCCTCTAAAACAGCTCTGACTCTAACCACCTCCTGGATGCCTCTACAGACTTCGTGCTTAAGACTCTGCGATCTCCAAAAGACCTTCTTGTTTTGGGTAGCTGGTTCAAACTACAGCTGCCATAAGACAGGCAAGAATTGCTGAATGGTTTGGGATCAAAAGCTCCCAAAACTGTTTATAGCATCAGCAGCTACTGCTGAGAATCTGAGTGATAGCGCCCACATATTTACAGTTTACTGAAGAAATAGATCCTCTTAGCAAACTGGAGCCTGCAAGAACTTTGCAGAACATGTCAAGTTCCACTGATGGAGACAGGTCACATATAGATGAAGTAAGTGATAAAGCAAATAGCTGCAAAATGTATGTGAGGGCCCCATACACCCACATCTGAAATGTCACCCTGCATATGAAGTAGTTTATAATTTCCCATAATGCCCAAGGAAGTCAAAATGCATAGAAACGTGATTTATTTTAAAACACAACAACCAAAGGAGCTCTCACAGAAGGGAAAACGTTCAGATTTTTAAGCAAATCTGCTCAAGTATTTGTGCTATTTTCAGGACCTTATGTGTGCACAGTGGAAAATTAAATCATTTCCAAAGTTACTTTGCATGGCACCATATGTAAACCAGAACAGTTCAGATGACTTAACACAATCTGCTCTTTAGTGTTCCGTGTTAGCTTTTGTCTCTACTATTAATTTGACAGGCTGGCATATGAACGTCACCCTTGATCTCAGAATTCATTCCATTCCTACCTACTACAATTTGTCCTCCTACTATATTTTCTTTCACCATCACACTGTCAACATGCAAATACACTCAACAGTTGAGGATAAAAAACTTTTAAGTTACTGGAGAAGTAGAGGGAGGAAATGGCAAATGGTGGTTCACACTCAGAGATCCTCTCTCTGAAATCAGTGGAAGTTTTGCCATTGACTTCCATGGGACCAAAGCAATCTCCTCGCAGCTACATCAGATCCTATTTCTGTACGTGGTGAGATGACACCAGTCCATTCCTGCTAACTGCTTGTTTGTACTCTTCAAAACAAAGGCACGTGCTCCGTGCAGGTACATTGCAGCTAGGAAGTCTGTGTTACTAGTCATTTAATACTGACATTTTCTCAGGCCCAGTATTTAGTAATCAGTCACCAGGTATTCCTCCTCTGTGTATTATCACACTGTTTTACGCTACCATTATTTCTACATGCAAAGTTTTCAAATTTCTACTAATGTAACATAGGGCTTGCCAAAATTTTTTGCTACACCTACTTCAGCAAGAACTTTGAGTGTAGCAGTTCAGTAAGACAAGGAGCATTTGCATGTGAATAGTGCTGCGCTCCCAGACACAGGCTTCGCTTGTCAACTGCTGGCTGAAAGAACAGTCCTTTTTGCAGTTGCATATGTGCTGAAGGCTGAAACTATTTTTAATCGTCAGTGCTGCTGCATTTTAGAGCATCGAACACATAATAGCAAATCCCAGACACAAAAGCAATGATTTTTCAGCTGACCACCCATACTATCACAATAATTTTCAGTGCATGTGAGGGCTCAAGAAGGAGGGCATCAGCTGCAGATTTATATGAGGAAAGGGCAGAGTGTTCCATCCACCCACTGGCGCTACCCAGGGGAGCAGATCAGCTTCCATGGC
Organism: Anser cygnoides; assembly: GCF_040182565.1. Taxonomy (NCBI): domain Eukaryota; kingdom Metazoa; phylum Chordata; class Aves; order Anseriformes; family Anatidae; genus Anser; species Anser cygnoides. Next base: position 12,442,933 of record NC_089885.1, on the reverse strand, counting down.
TTGTAACCCAGTTCCAGCTGTACAGGCCCATCCTCCCCATTCAGATCAGGGTTGGTGCCAAAAAACCTTTTGGACCCAATACAGAGCCAGCCCAGCTGTAATCTCCTAATATGTCTGTATAGCCCCTCCAAGGCTTTTCCTACAAAGGGATCTGAGCCAGTGAACGTTAACATATCTGCATTCTCAAAATCTTCTGCAAGCAAGATTTATTTCACAGTTACAGAGAAGGAAACAACAGTACAGAAAGAAATTAAACATCTTGCACATCAGTGCGCAGTGCCAGTCTCAAAGGCAAGAACACAACCCAGATCACAGCTCTCAGCCTTGTGCCTTAATCACCAGAACTTACTCAGTCCTAGGCGGTTAGGGATGAACTGCAAAGGTGGCATAGCATGATCCAAACAAAATGCCCTAAAACTCAACATGACAAAAATATAATGTCGACGGATCATGAAATAACCAGTGAGGCACACAGTGAGGGTGCAGCAGACCCCAAGAAAAAAAGCATTTGCACTACTTCATTTGAATTTGGGCTGAAGTAGTTTTGAAGCCTCTCTCCACCGTATTTGAAAAGTCATGGCAGTCAGGCAAAGACTCTGGTGACTGGAAAAAGGGAAACATCACTCCCATTTCTAAAAAGAGTAGAAATGAAGACCAGTGAGCCTCACGTCTGTGCCTGGGAACATCATGGAACAGATCCTCCTGGAAGCAATGTTAAGGCACATGCAAGGCAAGGAGGTCATCTGGGACAGCCCACATGGCTTCACCAAGGGCAAATCATGTCTGACCAATTCGGTGTCCTATGATGGAGTGACCCTTAGGGGTCAGTCCTTTGACCAGTGCTGATTAATATATTTATCCATGACATAGACAGTGGGATTGAGTGCACTCTCAGCAAGTTTGCCAAGACCAAGCTGAGTGGTACAGTTGATACACCAGAAGGAAGGGATGCCATTCAAAGGAACGTTAAAGCTTCCTCATTCGCACAGAAAAAGTCAATGCACAATTGACTCAGATCATTCAATCACTTCTCAGCCTGCACAGGAACTTATCATCACCAGCAAAGTCTGTTGAAGTAAGTAAATACCTGGTAGCATTACAGTGCTCTGTGGCTGCCAGGCAGTTACTCCATCCAGAGCAATGGATTAACGCATGGAAGCAGCACTTCAGAAAGCAGCATCTTCCTAAGAAGGAAATGTTTAGACTGAGATGGTTCCGTGGCTAAGGCACTGTGCAGTGAATTAGGAAACATACAACCTTTACTTGTTTCTGCCCCAGATTCCTCTGTGACTTTAAGAGACCCAAATTAATTAAAAATATAATTACCTATTTCTGTCACAAATAACATCTGATTTACTGTAATTGCAAAACAAAAAAGGAACTAGAGTAGTGTTTTATCTGCTATCCCCCTGTACATGTACATGTTTTCACTTTTCCCTAGGTGGCTTTGCAGTTATCCTGAATCAGTGCCAACAGCTGCCCTTGCGTGTATATTATATGTGTATTATATGTGCTTGACATGTACACAGGAAAAAGATCTCAAGTCACCAACTCCCCCTAATAACGGAAAAAAAATTGCAGGAAAATTTGAAAGAATAGGTTTTTTGTTTGTTTGTGAGAAATACACAAAATTAGTCAAAGAAACTGACCACGATGGAATTATTTTAATTACTTTAAATTCTCAATTTCTTCTATTGCACTAAGTGGTCAGTTGATTTTCTTCCCCCTTTTTTAGATGTTACCTCATACTCTCACATAATCATGTCTCCTTAAATAGGACTTCCATGAAAACATCAAGTAAAATACCGACACTGTCTGTTGTTCTGAAACACTCGTTGCCAGAAACTGGGAGACACTTCCCACCGAAGATCTACACTACACTCTTGCCCTGTACAAGACTTCTTCTCGTGTTTTTGCTCATTGCATGCCTTTCACATCTCATCAAGCTGACAAACAGAACAATGCCTGATGCAGGATGTACAGTATGAAGCAGCATGACAAGGACAGTGCCAGCAAAACCAGCAGAATGACATTCTCAAAAGAGCCATTTCCCTTTGTCACATTCCTAGATCAGTCTTCATGTAACTGAAACATGCAATCCAGGCACCATTATAGAAAGGAAGGATGCTTCAGTAAATATGACTCTGATCTGGAAATCAGAAGCCTTCATGTCCATCATTGACTTACTGTATGAAGATGGATTTTGCCATAAACTCATTTGAGATTGAGCTTCCCACACTATGTGGCAAAACAGAGCTTTCCTGTCAGCTCCCACCAGCATTCACTGCCCTCCAACCCTCACTGCAAAACCAGCTCTCACACCAGCCCATATAGTCCGACTTCCTCACTACTCTTGAGTTTAGGAGCTGGAAAGTTACGACGTCCCAGTATCCCAAGTTATGAATCACTGTATCCTTGAGAGATGAGTGCCCTGCAGTTATTGCCTATTGATGGAGTCAATGGAAAACTAAAATTCAGTGATTTCAAATTTTTTTTTCAAAGGTGCAAAGAAAAAATGAGAAAACATTATTGACACGAAACACATGCAAAAAATCCCCCTCCAGTGCTAAAGCAACTGTCTTACATCTCCTGGTCTCCTCAGTTAAGTGAGAACTACTGCTATTGAGGTAAAACAGGGTTTCTTTGTTAATATGCCAGTGCTCTCTGCTCAGATGTCAAATATCTCTTGCCTGCTTAGTAGTGCTTCCTTCTCACCTGTGACTGTTACAGCAGTGCACACCCTGGTTCTGCACACAGCCTGCCTGCCTTCATTCCTGCACGTGGATTTACATATTGCTTACTAATTAGCACATTTGCTGTTTCAAATTGCTTGTTCTGGTGCAGCCTTCCAAAGACAACAGATAAAATGTATGCATCATATAAAAAATATTAAGCATAAAATCATCCATATTAGAACATCAGATTCTCCACTATTATTTCTCTGTGTGTCACAAAACCCACCAATCACCTGGTGAAACTGGAAAGTGGATACCTTAGGTGACAACATCCCCTTTCCAAGTCGTGGCTGTACAGACTCTCTCTCTTGGGAACCCTTCACATGTGCATTGAAGCCCAGCAGCTTAACATGTGGCAGCCCACCAAGGCTGAGTAATGGTAGTCATGTGAATGTGTGATTTTGGCCTGCGGTGAAGATGAAAGAGAGTTAAAGTTACATTTAGAAATGGCAGCATTTACCAGAGGCTACAGACTCTCATACAATTCCCAGAGCTCAGGTGATGCATGATGAACTGTAAACTAATCATGAATCTGAAACTTTATCTATTTACATTGCAGTGATAATACCCTGCTGTCCAAAATCCCCTAGAATCAATGAAACTCCCTCTCTATGTTCTGTGCCTTATGCTTCTTGCTACAGCCACATTATTTACTTTGATTAATGACCACTTTGTGTACTATTAGCTGAGCAAGCAAAGTGTGACTTCAAACATCTGAAATAAGAGCCGGGAGATATTAAAGCCTATAACACAATCAAATGGCCTTGCAGTTCCCTAGCCCCTCCTTTTCAGCTCTTGCTAAACCAGCTTTGAACTACAGGATACATTTGCTGAGAATCTTCCAAAGACCCTAGCTTACTAATGAAATCAACAATAGTATTTAGAGCTCCACTGGGTTAAGAATATTCTTCCCTAGCTTTTCAATTTCCTCAAGACTACAAAGATAGCAGCAACGGAGAAGTCAGCCAAACCGCACATATATTTTACTGAACAGACTACCACAGATAAATCATCACATATTGCTTGGAAAGTTTCAAAAGAAAATGAAGGGCTAGATTTTCCCCACAGTAACCAGAAGAAATGTCCTAAAAATGAATAAATAAATAAATAAAAAGGTAGGAAATTCCAGCATTGCCTCCACATGCTTAGTTTAAGTCAGAAACATGGGGGCTTGGTATGACGACGATTCATATAACCTTCATGGGCTTGGGGATCACATGGCTGAGAGCCATAAAGAGTTGAACTAAATTAAATACTCTCAGTGAGCTTGTCTTCCCTTTCTAGTTTATTCCTGTGCAATACACAATTATTATTCCCTTCCTCCTCCCCCAAAATATAAAGTAGCAGAATGCGTCTTTCTGTAAAAGAGTTCTAATCAGAAAGTTTGCACACAAAAATAATGAAGCTTTTAAGAATATTTCTCCCCACAACCACCAGATCACATAAATGCAATTACTACGTATTAGGTATGTCAAACAGATCAGGATTCAGGTCTTTTAACAAATGAAAAAAAAAAATAATCATGTAATGAAAATTTTGCCTTCAGTCAGAACCAAGATTAGACTTGCAGTTTAGACTTGTGAGCTATCACCTTCCCTATAAACACACCAGATGACTTGTACTGCACTTAAATTTGCCCAGTGAAGCTTTCTCATGGCTTGGAGCTTTATGCAAGTTCCCCAACTATTTCACACACAAAAAAATTGTGGATATAGGAGGTTAATTGTTTTGCTACCAAAGGAAAAAGAGGTGTAGAGTGGAATTCAAGTTTTTTTAACCTTTATCAAGGAAATATACCAGTATCATACTTCACTTCTTAGCAGCTTACTGCCTTCTGTTATTAGCAGCATGTGAAGTGCCAAGGTAAAGCAAAGGAAAGAAAAAGGAAGGAAGTTTTAGTTGATCTTCAAAACCCAGACACACACCTATAAATGCTTCGGCATCTGATCTTGTATCTGACCAAGCTGCAGTGATGTGCTATACAGAGCAGACCTACAGCAGCACTCACTGCTGCCTCTCTGCTCACCTTTCCTTGGACGTTCAGAGCCCTGCAGATAGTCAGGGAAACAAGGCAGCTAAAAGTTGTCCATAGGCTACTACTGTAGGTGCAGACACAGGTAAACGTCGGACCACCTGGATCATGTGCATCACTCAGTTGCTGTTACGATGAAGAGCCAAGAGTCTCACAAGAGAGAAAAATCAAAACAAAACCCAAACAACTTGGCATTTCAGAGATGGAATTCAGCTCTTAAGATGTCAGGATGATTTGTGAAGTTCTCCAACAATACAGAGCCTACTTCTATTTGTTCAAAACCACTAAACCTGCACTGTGGATTTGCAGAAGTCTAGTGCACATGTACAGAGTGAGCTGAAAATAACAGTTTGGACAAAAATAAAGCTACAAGAAAAACTGTCAGAGTACATGGGATCAAAAATCTTTCAGTCTTTAGAAACCAAGCATTTTGTTAAGGTGAGAAACTCCCAACGTTCTCTTTTAAGTTTAAAGAAAAACAATCCTGGAATACTTGAGAAATAAATACTATCCTGTGACTCACAAAGGAACTATTCCCATTTTTTCCCCCTGTAATTCACAAAGGGGAAAATATTTAGAATATTTTCTTCCCTCACTTGGTTATATAGATCACAGGTCTGCCTACGGAAGTTATAATGAAACTGAAGAACTATTTCAGTACAATCTCAAATCCAATGAATTATGTGAATATTTTAAATAGATGTTATGCATCAAACTGTATTCTCAATCATATTTTAGTACAGTATTCTTTTTAACACTATATTATATATATATTATACATAACACTATATATAATTTATATTTATTTTAACACTATAAATAGTATCCACTTGAAAATAGCGTGGTGGTAGGAAAGCTAAAGGCAGGGGATTTTTTGCTCATTTATTAATTTTGAGCTTGATCTGTTCTTTTTTTTTTTTTTTTTTTTGGCAGCATTTGAGTGCCCTCATGTGTAGATTCCCCAGGAGCTATTCCCATCCTGAGGCAGAGCTCTGCTCCTCGCAAGCAGGATGCACACCACTGCCTTCACTTCTTCACCTTGCAAACAGGAACAATTTTAAATGAGAGAGATTGCTAGTGCTATTTTTTTTTGTTTTTCCCCACGAATTTATTGTGTGTCATTCTAGAGACTAGCAGAACTTCACGCACAAGACCAAATCTGAATGACTGCCTTTAAACCACACTTCTAGAAAACCGCTGTTTTAAAGATTAGAGTAGTAGAGTGGTTCAAGCTGTGAAAGACTGCAAGTAAACTAGAAGTCAGCTGTGAACAGGACAGAACTGAAAGCTAACGATTTCCAAACGCACACAAAAAAAAAATAAAAACCTAAAAAACATTCATTGAATTGAGAAGAGCGTGTTTTCAGTGAGCTTCACATGACATCATGCGTCATGGAGGTGATATTCACAACCAGAGCATGTGGGGAGGTGGGTGTTACTTTGTTTTGTTTTATGAATTGTCGTACTTCTTGGCAGAATTCTCACCATACAGGGCTCAAAGCTCTGATGCTTTTACTTGATGTAGGGCTTCAGTACTGCCTACTGGCTTATTTCTCTTCAGAATGGTCTGAGATCTACTGTAGCCTATTCAGAGAAACACAGAATTTTGCACTTCTGCACTATTCTGCACTTCTTCTACAACTCATAATATTCATGGCCTGCGGAAAGCTCTTCAAAACCTCATGAAAACGCCTTAAGAAACAAGTGGGGTTTTTTTTTGTTTGTTTTTAAGAATTTGTGCAAACCTAAGCACCAGAGGAAATCTAAGGGCACAGAGGGTTAAGCAGCAATTAGTATTTTATTACTGAATCTACCTTTTTTTTCTCTTTCAAACTAGGTAGGTGTATTGGAAAAAAAGGTGTCAAATACAGTGTTACCCATTAATTTTTTCTTCAAAACATTTTTCCTAAGAGGACTGCATTTGCAAACCTTAGGTGAAACCACACAGCATTAAAACTTTCAAGCATGCACTTCTGTTATGCAATCATTAGTAATCAGAACAATACAACACCCCTTCCAAACAATAATCAAATATATATGCTGAATTTCACATGTAAAGAGTATGAATATTTGAATTAGTTTTTCCATAAATGTTCGTGTTATAAAAATACTCACACAGCTCTAGGCATCAAATTTTAAAATAGCTTTTCCTTTAATATTCCAGATTGGATTGCACTGCCTTAGATGTGAAAATACCTCAGTGCTTCTTATATATGTATTTTCAAAATACATATCAAAATTCTATTTTTGCTGAGGTCCAAGAGAGCAATAAAGAGTTTTCAAAAGGCGTAGATTATAATTACCATGCTGCTTACTCACTCTTTCTAGTCAAAGCTTGTGCAAAAAAGTCTCTGCGTTGCTACAAGGATTTCACCTTGGGCAAACACTGGACAGTTTAGTTTTACTCAGCTTCTCTGTGCTAGGGCTCCTGCCAATGGTTCTAGCACAGCCCACCTGCTGCCTCTGGATGGGGGAATGCACATCCCTTGCCCATGGTTCCTGCTCGGCCAGCAGCTGAGGAATTTCCCATGTAGCTGTGAAACAGCAAGCCCAAACTATCAGGTTTGTGGGTGGGATTCATATGACCAGCTGCAGAATCCTTCAAAACTGATCACGGAACAGAGAGATGGACAAGAGTCACTCACAGGTCCTTATAGTGATGGATAATTTGTACTTGATGCATCCAATTTTCTTTCTACTGACAACCTCTGAGCCATCTTTCTGTCAGCTGCAGTCAGTGCGTACATTTTATTCAAAACCTGTGGACTGGTGTTTCTTAAATGAAGTTTTCTAAGCAATTTGAAATCATGGGAGTTTCTGAAAAATGTGGTTCAATCTGATTCAAACCAAAACTGAAACAAAGAAAACAGATGGGGAAAAGAAAAAAGTTTTAAAAAAATATTTTTTGCTTATCTTCCTATCTAGTATCTAAGATAAATTCTTACTTGACACATGTTGAAATCATCCCAGTAATTTTAAGAGACCAACTACCGTGCATATGCAGTAATGATCAATTTTTTGTGATACGCTTGAGACTCAATACACGTTTCCTGGACTATGCTCAAGCCATGCCTAAATGTTTAGCTTTGTCCATTGCACTTTTCCTCTTCTCGAACATAAAAGCAGTCAGAAATACCTGCTCTCTGTTTAGCCATGTAGTTAGCAACCTCAGCAGTACTGCAACGTTTCCACATACGAATGAGTTCTCATTTCCAAGCTGATAAGAAAATAACCTTCACGATGCTTTATGGCTATATGAAAGCAAACATTCTGAGCACAAGGAAACACAAGTTTCTTCTCTCTCCCCAGGTTAACACTCGAACTCTATGAGTTGCATAGATTCTGCTTTAGAGTTTTGCTTCAACAAGCCAACCTCCACTTTGTCCGTTAAACTTAATATTATACATGCAGAATTGAATCCATGGCATCATCCACAGTTATTCACATGTATTAACGTTAACCTTCAAAATTTATTTGCAAGCTTGAAAAAAGCCTTATAATTACAATAGTTTCAATCAGGTCTCAAAAAGTCATGAGTGTATTTTTGCCTCCTGACACAACAGAATATAATTTCTCCCCCCAAAAATCAATTTGCTTTTGTCATGTCCCTTGTCACCATGCTATTTCATAAAGAAGCCCCAGAAATCAGTTCAGAAAAATATTCTAGAATTTACTTACTTTGTCACCAAAGGGAAAAAAAATAATAAAAGACTGGAAAATAAGCCTCTCACCCTTTCACCAAGCAATAAGTAAACCATAAGTCCAGATCTTCATTGCTTTCTGCAGCAAGAAATTTAATCTTGCCCCACGTGTTTCCTATTCCTGAGGCAACAGTGCCGTAACATGTATGGCATGTGTGGACCTGAGAATGAAGGGCATCCTACTGCAGACCCCCCATCCTGCAAGATAAATCACTTCACCTTTCTAAAATATTGGCATCAGTTATTTCATGCCACTCATTGAGGAACTAGAAACTTTTTCACTAGTGCTTCAAGATCACCTCAGCTATTAGAAACATTTAATTTTATGTGATCTGACATGACTTTGTACTTCTTTCTGCTCTGATTTGCTATGATGGATTTATAAGGGTGGCTGATAAAGCATTAATATATTTATCTGTTTTTATGCAAACAGAAACAGTGAATTTGCTTTTTCATGCACTGGGACGAAATTCAATGTGATCATAAGAATATGCTAATATAGTAAAATATCCGATGAATAATTCAGGCTCTTAGGAGCGAAACACTGAAGGAGACATTTTCAGATGACTATGTTGACAGGCTCTGATGTCCAATATGTTCAATGCAATGGAGAATGAGTTGGAAAGCCCATGAATGTCATTTCCCTAGTTTGTTTACTTCTCATCAGTAATAAATGGCATCGTGTGTTCATTTTAGATTCCCTACTGGAAAGACTGGAACATTTATGCTAGAAATCAAAAGTGCATCACAATGACGTCAATGCCCAGATGCAGGAATGAGTCAGTTGCGTGCTTCTAATTGAGACAGCGTTTAGAAGAGTTATGAAAAAAAACAACAAACAATATTTACAATAAGTAGAACTCATGCATGAGTTATGCCATACGTGCTGTCAAGTTCAGCTTGGGAAGGGTTCTGCTTTCTCCAATACCTCTAGGTACATGCTAGCCTCTGGCTAGACTGTCAGAAAGTCAGCCTGGAAACAAAAGGTTAACTCCTGGACTTGTTTTCAGGCAGCCTTTTTTTCTCCCACCAGGCTGAGAATTCATAAAGTCAAAAGCAATATGTCTGGATCTCAAAGCTTTTAAGTGTTGGCCTACTGACTGGGATTTTTCAAAGAGAGACCAAGCAAACTCATCACAAACAAGCAAAACCAAAAGGATTAGAGTCAGGCTTCCTTGTGCCAAACAAACCATTTAAAGCCTCCCTTGCTCCCTCAAGGTGCTCAATTGTCAAGCTCATCATGTCACATTAAACCATAATCATTTTAAATAATATGTGATTTATGTAATCCTACACAGGTCTACTGAGCAAAATTAACCTATGCTAATATATCCCTCAGGAAAAAAAAAAAAATCCAACACTATTACACTTCTAATTAGTAAATAACAGATTTCTCTAATTGCTAGGGAAACAAAGCTAACCCATTATAGCAACAACTCTGCAGGTCAGCTGGCCAAATAGTACAAGGGAAAATGGGCCGCTCAGCAAATACATACCTGAAACATTACAGTCTTTTCACAACATGGACATGTTGTGATCTCCCTTTATCACACAACCTCAAAGTTGTTGCTTAGGTGGTGATGTCTCACAAGATGCTTAAATCTCAGACCTGCCAACTCCCTTGATTTGCCAAGCCTGCTGGCCTTTCTCTGAAATATGCAAAGCAAAATAGAGATAGAAATCGAGGCAGGCATTGTTCAACTGCTTCAAGTATCCATCTACAGCTGCAAAGGCAATATAAAACCATTCTTCACAAACATCCACTAAGAGGTTTCCCGCGTGGCCGTAAGCAAACCACTTTTTAAGAAAAAAACAAACAACAAACAAACAAAAACAAAAAAAAAAAAACTTACCCCCTTCCCAGCATTATGAACTTCTCGCAATCAACCCACACTCATACTGCTGTTTTTATTTTACAAACTCCAGTGCTGAGCCAAAGCTGGATGGTGACATGGCAGCTGTTTTGCAAAGTTTCAGCTATCCTTCAGCTTTAAGTCAAATGCATATGCAAAACATGTCCCAGATCCTAAAGATGAAGTACCAATGTTTTCTATACTTGTGCAAAGTGGAAGCAACTACAGATTGGATTTTCAAAGACATTTTGCCAACCAGTGCAATATTAAAAGACAGATATCAACATCTGAAAGCCCTGGGAGCATCTGAAGATCTAGCCTGGTGGCTGCCCACATCAATACACAACGAGAAAAACTTTCAAACATAGCTTCTTAGACATAAAGCTGTCTTTCTAACATTGTAAAGTTAAACTACATTATGGCTGTAGTATAGAACCAACTAATTTAATGTTTTGACCATAAAATCATAACTTTGACAAAGACATAAGATTTAAAATTACCTTTTGTGTGATTTCAATAGGAGCTTATTATCCAAATGTCAGATGCAATCAATAACATTACCTTTTGGTATATCCCAGCGTACATGATTTATTTGCAGTAATGTTCCATAATTACAGCTGATGTAAAATGACTAATCAACTTCACATTTCAACACTAATTCATCATGGTTAACCATTCTATTCACAACTTCCCCCCCATTTGCTATTTAACACATCTTTAAAAGCAGTTGAATGATCCCTAAATAAGTCAGTGAAGTACTGTCCTTCATTTAGATTTGTATTTTTATATATACGTACACGCACACACAAACAGCTGACCAACACTTTTTGTTTGCCCATTAAAATATTGTACAAACTCCAAACAGTAGCCAATTTTCAACGCAATTCACAGCAGGCAAAATGATAGAATATTTGACAAGTGACAGAAATTAAGCCAGTTTCTACTTCCTTTCAGTTCATGTCATTTATTTTATTGGATTACAGTTATTAGAAACTGGGGGAGGAAAGTGGGCAGGAAAAGGGGGGACTAGGTTTAGTTGTTCAGTCGACAATGTAACTTACTCATTTTGGCACATACTGCAATACCTATTTTTATACTACCCATCGCTCTGCTCTCCCCAAGATGTGCCTTCACCCACACACCACTTGTGCACTGTACAAGTCACATCAGTTATGTAATGGTAGCATTTTGTCTTGGAGATGTAGGCTTGTGCCACGGCATATGAAAGTGGGAACAAACTCATAGAAAGGAACCAGCAGAAGGACAGACACGGGGCACAAGGAAGGGGCTTGATGCAGCCCCCAGATGGAAAGGCACTGATGGCTTTGAAGTCCCTCAACAAGAGAAGATTTAAAAAAATAAACACCAGTGATGCAACCTATTAAATGAAGAAAAACAAAGGGTAGTGCAAAAAATTTCTTGGCTTTGAATCTGAACAGTTATTAAAGAAAATCAGACATACCGGTCTGAGAAACAACTGTTTCTCAATAAATCCATTTTCTTGGCATCACCTTCCTTCTTACTTTTCTTTTAGGGGCCTCTTCCTCTAACAAGAAGGAACAAAAACTATACCTCTAGTTTTGAGAGCACAAATCTAAAACAGTCAGATTGATATGCAAGAATTTACAACAAGAAAATCTCTTTTACATAATTCAGAATGGCCAGCAGAGTTCTTCAATACCTTTTTCGTTTTTAAGTCCTTCCATGACAATAGCAGATATCGTTATCAGTAATATATTTCTATAATTCTGTGTTTTGGCACTACTGACTTTGCTTCCTATGTGTAAAAATAAAATTTCAAATTAAAGGCAATTTCTCCTTTTCTCTATCATTCAAAAACTGTAATTATAAAACAGATATTCCAAGCTTCAGCCAGTAATATGGCTTGCTCCATCACATTAGTAAAGAAACAACTTATGAGAGAAATCAGAACCAAAATCAGACCTACTTTTTTCCCCAAAATATACAGTTATCACTCATGTGAAAATCTGAAATAGGAAGTTAAGACTAGTACAATAAATCATTCTAAAAGGTACAACTATGTTCCTTTCTTGTACATAAATTTCATTAACCATTTAAAATTAAGGGTGTATTTTTTCCTTCCTTGTACATTGGTTAACAATTAAAAATACTTCCCTATTTCAAAGTTTTCATAAATCACATTTTAGAGAATTTAAGCAGATAATAAAGAAAAAAAAAAAAAACAAAAAAAGATTTAAATATATTTGTAGGAAAATAGAGTAATGAAAAATCAAACTTCCATTTTTCATAAAAGAGCAAAGAGACTGGTGTTATTGAGAAAAACTAGGACCTTGAAGGCTGTAAGGTGGCTGTTGTCCTACCCTGCTAGGAGAAACACTAACCTGTTACCTTGCTCCAGTGACAACTAAGTTGCTAGACACTAAACTCTTCATCTTTTCTGCAAAAGGCAACTCAGTGACATGGCTTAAAAAAAATTATATAGAGGAGATGAGATGCATGATCATGTTGTCAACAATTATTTTGAAAATTACCATCAACCAGATTCAACACTGAATACATTTCAGAGAAAGGTCAGTTATCGATAGGAAAATGTCATTATTAAATGATATCATAATCTAGATGACAAGCACAACAGACAGATTTCTAGATATCCTGCAAGGCAGCCAGCATGCTTTTCTGTGCTGTGTAGAGAAACAAATGCATACAAATAACTAATAATAGTAAAGCAGAGTCATTGAGTAATTCAAAAGATATAGTGGCTCTCCTTCCTACAGAGATTAAAATTACATAACAAAAATAAGATAGTAACAAGCTAATTCCATCATCGTCATTATTATTAGCCCGTAAAGTTTATGTAAATGTTAACAAGGGTTGTCAAGACAGTTAGATGATAAAGCATATGCAGCAGACAGATTGGTTCAGTTTAGCATCTGAATTTACGTTTCAGCTACAGAGAACAATTTAAATATGAATTTCATTTGAATTAAAATATACAAAAGGATTTTCATAAAGAGACCTTGTTTCCTATAGATCTATATGAAAAAAAGCTATCACGAAAATTGAGTTATTTTAACAGATTCATTTCTAAAATGACAGGAAATGGATGATGTGAAAGTGAATGGGCTCAGCAAAGTAAACCTCAAACAAATCCACTTTATGCTATGCTTTTTCCAGGGCCAATAACAAACTCCAATACATCTCGCTTTGGCAAATACCTGCATGGTCCTCCCAGACCTCATCCCTCCACAGAGGCAAACTGCATGCGGCACAGGGCATTGCCTGTGTTTTTGTTATTAATAACAATAATGTTTTTTTATTAATAACAAAACCACAGGGACCACTGTGTTTTGTTATTAACACTAATAGACTATTGGATTGGATATGTAAGAGGAACAGGCAAGGTATCTTTTTGCTTCATGTTTTTATCTTTAATAAAATGGAAAAAATGGAAATAACATCTACGTGTTAGAACTTATTCATCAGGAAACAATAGCTGGAAACAATAGCTTTATTTTTTTCCCCATTTGTAGATCCACGTGGACTTTCTAACAGCAGTGTGAACCACTGAATAAATTTAAACCCCTCTCAAACCAGTTTTTTTCTGCTTAGTCACATTTTTCAGATCCATTTAGAAAAAAACCATATCCCATCAGGGGCCTGCAGGCTGTAAAATATCTAACATTTGTAGTTTTTATTTAATGCCAGTAAGTTTGATTAAGACAAGGTGAAACAGTGTCTGCTTTTTCCAGCATGAGACAGTTTGAGTATCCCCCAGGGTTTTTGTTCCATATCTGTAGGAATCATGATACCTTCTATGAAGTCTAGAATTAATTTTCACAATGTATGCTCTAATTAGATATTAATATTGTTTCCAGAACAGACATCTCCTGTCACACCAAAGCAACACTGTACATCTGGAAAAACTTTTTTTTTTTTTGAAAGGGTTTGGAGTTTTAGAAAAATACAAACTTAAGTTCAATTTTATGAGCGCAGAAAATCTGGCTGCTTCAGGCAACCAGAAATGCTGAAATGTTTTTGTCATTTCATTTGAACACCTTTGTAATAATATCGGTGTGCCTCAGCACACAAAGCACATTACAGGTATGATAAGAAGGTAAGCTGTGAAAACAGACAAAAGATTATCTCAGATGAAACCGATGACTTCAGCAGTGCTAACTGTGACATAACTGAAAGCCATAATTCAGACCATCAGAAGAAAGAATTGATTGGTAAGGAAACAATCTACTAATTGTGGCAACACTCAAAATGGAAGCAACTAACAAGTTACAAGGCATTTTTATGAAACCTAAGAAATCCAATAGAAAACTACTTGAGCTATGCTTCTGGACATGCTGGATACCATGGCCTGCTATTTACCCAACCAAAGCCGGCAACGTGATGCAGTTCCTCAAACAGTATAACAAAGTTCTCAAACACCTTTATTTCTGCACGTGCACAGTCCGCATCTGTTTTGCTCTCCTTGACGACTAGGGAGGAGAGTAGACAGGATTTCTGACTGAGGTTCATCCAGTGCATGCAAACAGGTGCAAAAACACTTGACCGGAAATTTTGAGGAGAAAGAAGGAAGCCAACCTCATCGGCAGTAGCAACATGCTGTTATATGATTGCTGCTGCACTGAAGTTCCTGGTTTCTGTAAGGTGGCTACAGTCGTTCTCCTACAATTCATTGCAAGTCTTCATGGTGTTGATGTGGATAACATCAAAGCATTAAATCATTTTTGTTTCTCCATTGCATAAAAGAATAAAATTGGGATTATGTATGCTGGCACACACACTGTGCATCTACAGGTCATAAAAACAAATCCAGTAAATTGCAGTCGCAATTTTTGCCAAGTAAAATAAAATATATCATCACTTCCAGAAAAAAAATAAATCCACTAACTGTTGAAAGTGAATGTTCTACTTGTATAAAAAGTGATCTAAATATTACTCTTTACCGCCAGCATGAATTTGAGGAAAAGGAGTGTGAATTTTAATTACTATGCTACTGAGAGATACTTAGCTGCAATTTAAAAGCATTCTTCATGTTTATTTAAAGACTTTAAGAACAGCAAAAGAAGTGCTGCATTATAATTTTTTATTGTATTTGGAACTGAAAACATGCCTTTCTCAGTTTCCCTCCTCCAAATATTTACTTGTTTGAAATTCAGGATTATAAATGACTGATTTTTTTTAGTAATTACATGAATAAGGAAAAATTCCTCACAAATGAAAAATGTCCACTGTGTGCCTTTCAGAGACAAGAAGACGAAAGTGATCTTAAACAAGAAATGTAACCTAGTGATGAGCTATCAGAGTTAAAGCCCACTCACATGTGGAGTCCAGGTGGAGCTGAGAGTACCTTGCGGGCATAGAGACTTAGGCAGCAGGGGTAACAAAATTAAACTACAAATAATGGCTCAGAGATAAAGATCAATGAGTAAATGGAAAAGGAAAAAAGGAAAAAGCAATCCACAGATCTTGCCAGGTAAAAGGAAAAACTGTGAAAATGAGATTAAGAAGGGCACCATAGGCATGGAGAAACCCTTCTTAAGGTTAGGGAGACCCTCTGTCGCATCATGGGACTCCACTGTCATGGGAGCTTGGCTATGGTTTCATGAAAACACCTACAATGATTTTACAGTGTATAAAACATGTGAAAGATCTGACAAAGCATCTGACAAATACCAAGTCAACAAACGCAAGATATTGGCCTAGAAAAGCATCATCTATATGCATTGCTAGCAACCCTTAGCCATGACTATTAAGTTTTGCTGACCACTCTCTTGCCCTTCTGGACAACAAATGCATAGAAATTGTGAGAAAAGAATATCGACTGAATTTGAGATTTGCTTTCCTCCACAATACAATGCTTTCCCATGAGTACAGATACTTGCTAAGATTATTATTTCAACGTTTTATAATCTTCTCTCTGGAATTTGCATTTACATTTTTGTTCGTGGAAGCCAGGTAAATAACGACATGTTAAGATATCAAAAAACAAATTTAGTGAGTTTGTTACCATGGACTATTAATATAGATACAGATACCTGCAATAACAAGACAGGAAGAAGGCCCAAGTGAGGGTACTACACAGCTTCAATTTCCAGTCTCGGAGTCTCCATTTACAGGACAAGTTTTAAGAAAGAAATATAAAAAGAGATGTAAAGGAAGATTTGCTCATTAGCAATTCCTGCTGAGGTTGCATAAGCCATAGATTTATGATGTTAATGTTTTCTGCTTCCATAGATATGACAAATATATAGCTTGTAATTAAAAAAAATGAAATATAACTAATGACATAGTTGAGTTTTAGATAATGAGATAGTACCTTGGAAAGCATAATTAAGGAACCGAGGGTGAATCTAAGGCCATTTTTGAGTGCCTCTAACTTTGTAATTGCTCTGAGATTTCCATTGGCTGGTATAATAGTTAAAAAACAAAAAAAAACTTAAGACCTGGTAAAAATCCAAGTAAGCCTTGAGATTGCTTCATGTCTCTGAAGATCCCTCTCCATTGAACTATAACGCAGTGCCAGTAAAAGAAGTGGAACACAGCAGCAAGAGCAGTGTCTGCCAAAGTGGAGAAATGATATAGCAAAACCAAGGGAAAGCAGAGAGGTGAAGAGCTACAACACTGTGCTATCAAAATCTAGATAATATTCCATCTCCATTGAGGCGTAGTGCTCAGCTGAGGCAGAGATGAAATCACACGATATTTAACAGTTAAGATACTGTTTAAGGTACAATTCCAAAGTGCCTATTAATTAGTTGTTCAAAAAACAGATCAAGTCTTTTTGAAAACTTGTGTTTAAATTGCTTTCAAGTCTGAATTATGATTGCTTTGTACAATAAAGAAAAACAATGGCACAACAGATACTGAAAATCAAAACCATCTTTCTGGCTGCCTTTATAAATTTGCAGTTGCATTCTGCTTTGTGGAAAGCCCATCAGGACCACTTTGCTCTCTGCATTGCACCATTCTTACGAAGACAGCTCTCTTATTTCTCATAAGTAAAATTTATTTTTCCTTTTGGCTGATGGGATGACTGCATCCCAATAATTTATCTTTGTCTGTACAAACACTTCCTGACACTGCTTCATGATGTTCTTTAAATGATGCTACTTTCCACTCTTCCATTATCGTGTTTGGTTGCACATCAGTGCTGCTCTGTGGGGCTCTCATCCTGCTGTTCTTACTCAGGCAAGACTCCAGCAATGCCTCTAACATCTTTGTATGAGCAGGCTCACTGCACACAGGAGATATTATATTCTTTCATTATTGAAAAACCAAGAGGGAAACAGTTTTCTCCTTCCCACTTAAAGAAACGCATGCAAAAGCTCAAAACATAATTAAGTGCCTACTTCAAAAGTCCTTCGTTCAGACTCTCTCTCAGAGTTCCTTCCGTACTGTGGAAGAATTTGTTATTAATTCTCTGCTATCCTCAAGGTACTAAAGTGTTTTTGTTTTTACTACAAGGAACTGGGCAAAACCGTCACCTAGGTGAACTATAAAGCAAAACTTACAAACCTAAAGCCGTCCAGGGCAAGGGCTCTCTCTATGCCTGATGTCAAAGTATCAAGCAAGTGTGCCCTGCTGGGTGTGAAACAGGTGTGAAAGCAAATCTGTGCTTCAGACAGAAACACGCACACATACCACCCCCAAGGCAGAATAAGCCAGGACTACTGTAACATGCAGTGACATTTTTTTCGGGTATTTGGTCATCAGTACCTTATAGGTATTAGTGATACCTAAATAGACATTTTTGAGTGTACAGGATGGTCCACTGTAAGTTTATTTATTTTTTGTTCCTTTGCATTCATCTTTCACCTTTTCCATCTTATTCTACCCCACTGTATCATGTAAGGTATCAGCTTCCCAGATAAAAGCTAACTGAAGTCAACTGGGACCAATTTTAGGGACTATAGCTTTGCTGTTTGTGCCAAGCTTCCCCCTCCCTCCTGAGCTCCTCTTAGAGTTTGGAGAAATAGTTTCTGAATATCCTAAGTGTTTTCTTTCGATAAACATTTAATAAAGGTTTAACTAACTCAGGAAAAGGACAGGGGTGGGAGAATTATGAAAATGAGAATGTTTTTAGTGAAACACAACTTATTTTTGAAGAGACTTCCAAAAACAGTCACTTCTTAGGAATGCATTTTCTGCAGAAAACTCCTTTGTGACCCATTGAGAAAGCACAGATCTAGCAAATACATTATAGTCACTCTGCATGCTGTTAATTTCACTGAATTTTCAAGCGTAAATGAGACCATAGAGGACAAAAAGTAACCTCTTAAAAAAAAAAACATACCACAACTAGATGGACTTTGGATGAGTTCTTTCCTACATTGCTGACATTTCATAAGTTTTCTGAACAGGATGGAATTTATGCTGTGGAGAAGCAAGTAAATAATATGCATTTTCCCTGGAACTTGTCAATTTTATCACTTTGACCACACCATAATCTAAGCCACTATCAGCATCATCAGCATCTTTTGCAACAAATCTGTTTTCTTGCAGCAAGTTATTTGAACCCACAAAGTACCCACCAGTAACAACAGAGTCCCAACTCCAGCTCATTATCACTTGTAAAGATGTATTTTTGGACACTGTCAGCTATCAGGATCAACACATAAAAAAGATTAATGGCTAGATGTGCTGATCAACATCCCAGTGCAAATCTTTACATAAAAATAAGCAAAAAAAAAAAAAGGCAACAAAACTGCAGCCAACAAGGCACATTAAGAGCACTGTTTAGCTTATTCATATTTAACATGTTCAACCTAGTCTTAGTATCCCCTTACGCTATGTATTCATTTTTAACTAGTCTAAGAATCCATCATTTGCTGTTCCATAATATCCTTTCCCCATCTTGAGCCAATATAGCCGCTGCTATCACTTTGCACTTAAAGGCACTGTTTCTGAAGGACTGAATGAAATACCCCAAGTTAAATTCACATTCAGTCGATGGGTAGCCTGTCCCTTCTGCCACTCCTGACACTAAATAAATCCTTTAACTCTTGTTTTCCAATGTTTCTCTTCACAGATCTCTCCTGCAGCCCCCACACATGTATTTCTGGTGTTTAGGCTTTTCTTGGCCTCAGCATCCACTCACTCAGTTCCTATGTGATTTAATTACCTGTCCTTCCCAGTTCCATCCTACTATCTTTATTTCCCAACAACTCCAAAGCTGGTAGATCCAGCACCCTACTCTAAAGATTACTCTTTTGGCTCTTCCTTGGAGCACATTCCCCCTCAGACTCCCTACACTGACTTTAAGAATCCACGAGCCTTCTGCTTTGTCACTTCGGCTCTCAGGCCTCTTTAAAATCTCCCCACTGCTGCAGTACTTCCTAAGCCTCCTTTGACTTCTATTTCAGGTAATGACTTATAACTCATATTTGAACTTGAAAACAGGCATACACGCACACATATATATACAGATATATATTAATCTGTCCTCTTCCACGAAGATACCTGCTGATCTCCCACAATTACCTCCACAGGTTCTGAGACACAAACTTGAAAAGGACTGAGACACCAATCTCAGAAATTCACAGCAGCTCACTACTTGGTGGATCACCTGGGGAAAGAATTACTCATTTTGTTTGAAATTATCAGCTCTGCCTCTTCAACAAAAAAAAAAACAGCCACTGCTTGAACAGAACAACGAATATTCTAATCTTCAGAAAAACCAATTTGGCTGCAAAGATCTGCAGGTTTACATAACAGGAACTTTTCAGCTTCAAACAGATGTGCAAACAGGAATTTAAAGAACACTGAAAACTGATGAAGAATCCTCAACAGCTGAATGGCACAAACTGCGAGTGTTACAGGAGAGAAATACAAAAAGAAGAGGCCCTTTTGTATTTTAAGGAGATGACATGCGCTGGCACAGCACGCTACAAGGTCAGTACATTTGGAAATCCCAAAGAACACTGCAGAGCAGACACGTCTGTGGAGTCAGTGGAAGGATACACAGCTGTCTGTTTTCTTCTGATGATCTTGAGAGCAAGAAATAACTGGTTTAGATAGTCAGGAGAGTACATACGTCCCTGAGATGAGATGTCACAAAATGGGAATGCCCAACACAGGCAGAGTGCTAGGGAAAGGGAGTTGTGGTAGAACCAGGAACACTCCGTGACCCGCAACCTACAGCAACTGAGCTGCCAAAGTCCCCTCCTGAAGAGATCACAAAAGGTCCACATTAAGTCTCACGTTCTCTGGGATTTGAGAAAAAACACATTCTCAAGTTTGGGAAGTACACAGGGTGGGAGTGGAGACCCTTGCTGTATCCAAGAAGCAAAGGGATCCAACTGGGCTACAGCAGCTTTTGTCATGCATAATCTCTAACTCTACCACAAAGGAAAAGGAACATGGAGCCTCTTACATATTTTGGAGGTTAAAAATGGGAAGAAATATCATGTACAAGCTGTGCTGCATGACCACGCAGCAAGCTCTTGCTTCTGCTTGCAAGGATAAGCCCCCAGGAACAAAGAAAGTCATTTTTAAAATAGGAGTGGAAGCCTACAGCATGACAAATGGGCAATAATTTCTTTAAATGCACTGCATTTTGTTGCAGCTCTAAGCATGCCAGAGGCACAATATAAATTTCTCCACAGCTGCATTTTTATGAGCCCATGGGATGTATCTGCTAGGAGCAAAATCTAGCAGAAAAGAGGTGCAGGGCAAGTTCCATTAGCACACAGATACCAGAAAGGCAAAGGCTAGATAAAATGCAAAAGCAGGTAAGTAAACCAAGCATACATGAGATACAAAGAAGCAAGTCCAGGCTTCTTCCATCTTGATCAAAATGCAAAGGAAAAAGAAAAAATTAGCATATTTACAAGAAAATTGTAGTCCTGCCTCTTGTTAGAATAAACTTAGCAAAAGTATGCAGATCAGGAAGCAGCTTATTTGTTGATATCTGTTTTTTTTTTTTCATGCACTTACATCATAAATTTTCCTTCCCATGTACATGTATGATGATTTGGATGAGACCTTGGCCCAAGCAAGAGTGACCAAACCCATTAATAACACTCATTATAATGACAAGGACCACAGCGCGTGGTTTACATGGAAGGATAAGGCTCACTAACAGGAATGAAAAGACAGGCAAAACTAACCTTTTTAATTCTCATTTTGTCAGTCAGCTGACTGACAAAACAACTACAGCAGCCACTTGCCAACACTTAGTCCCATCTGGGAAAGCAACTAACACCCTATGAGAAACTCCCCAGACGGCAATTTTGATTACTTCAATTAAAAAAAAAAAAAAAGCCCATCCACCTACAAACCAAAGCAACCACAATCACTCCTCTTGGCTCCAGAGGACTCCTTATTAAATTTTCCAGTCTTGGCACAGTTTATCCCTGACCAGAAAAGTGGAAATAAATACATCTGCATGCCACTACGTAGTCAAGGAAGAAGTGTCGAAGTGTATGCTTCAGAGCCCTCTGAACTGCACTGACTGCAGATGACTTGCTGGGGCTATAATAGAAAACAGATCCTAAATCCTTCTCCCATTCACTGACCTACTGTTCCAGCCCTCAGCTCACCACAGCCGTGCTGACACAGGTGTCATGGGAGCCACAGCATAAATCAGAAAAGATCCACCCTACAAATGACCTCCCATTGCATCCCCCAATAAAATTTTACTTTTAACTCCTCTCAACAGCATTAACAGCATTGTCACACAAATGCACCCTCTCCTTTGAGGAGTTGACATGACATCCAGGCACACTATCATTGTCAATATTTAATTCAGGTGCATAGTATATATATATATATATATTTATATTTGTCCTTTTTTTAAAATAAAATATCAGGTTAGGAAATACAATAAAAGCATACTACAGAATCCATTTTCAGCAGTGAGGTTGTGCATTTTGCTAGAATTGCCAAGGTCCTCTCTTCTGTCTTCCTCTATTGCTCTCAGAGACTATTCATTCCCAACACAATCATTCACATTTCAATTTTTATTTTATTATACTTAGATATGATGCAACCTGTATTTAACAATGCATTACCATTTTCAAGGGCAAATATTTTTCTGTAATCCCTGCTATGTCATTATTCTCTTTCTATTACACATACTTTAAATGTCAAAATCCATCTCCTAGAACTAATCAAATATAAAACAAGCCTAGCAGGAGAAAGTCAGCTTGAAAGGAGTATTCCAGATGAAATAAAAACTTAAATGTCCTTTCTTTAAAATAGACCTTGCCTATTATTTAATTTACTTTCAGGTTTGGAAAAGATCTCCCAGGGACAACGTATGGTAAACCAGACTCATGCCTGTCTCAGCTCTGCTGAAACTACCCACCATCTGGGGCAGCATATATACGGCTGAAGAATTAACCCGAACATTATGAAAGGGGGTGGTGGGAAACATATCACCACCATCTCTGATTTTAGACTCCCTTTTACTCACAATAGGCCAGCAGTAAAAGTAAAAGCATGAAAAAAAAAGTGTTAATGAAATGAATATTTTATGAAGATGGAAGCGTGTCAACATTACATGTTTAAGCGATTTGAGATTAAGCTTGAGTTACATTTTCCATAAATTCCCTTACCTATACAGCTTGCCAGAACTGCTTGGCTCTTGTTAAATACTTCTCAAAATCCATCTCCTTCAGCAAATAAGGAAATACATCAAAAGTCTTAAGACACCTGATATCTACTTCTAGGTTATGAAATGTTAAGCTGGGATCTTGCCTCCACTCCCAGCTGATGAGCCCATTTAGATTACAAATATGACCCCGGGCATTGGTCCCCAGACACTGGATAACACTGGTTATTATGTTTCTGTCCAAACTTGCCTCCTTCTTGATTCAGGTAAGACGCTTGACATAATTTCTATGATTTGTATGACCTTGCCAAGGTCTTTGTAATCCCAAACTCTGATTTTCTCCTATTTTGGACATTCACTGATCAAAAAATACATTTACTTTTCCAGGATATTGTTGATAAGACTACAGCTGCCTTGTCTGCAGAATGGGATTTTGACTTATATTCTCTACTACGTTTAACACTGACTTGGTTTTTTTTTTTGGAGCAGTTCATATTCCGTCTTTGGGTGCCCTCACACAAATAGGCAGGAAAATGATACTCTGTGTAGTGTTACCTAAACCTACAGCAACTCTGTAGATACCTATTCCCCATTTTAATGTGCAGATGGATATGAGTTGAAAGAGCTGACAGTGATATCAAAGTGTCTGTCTTCTTTTTTCCCTTGTTCTGAAGCAGGATAATAAGCGTATCGAATTCTTCCTTTGCCAGAAACCATCTAACCAGTTTGTAACCTGTAGTGAATTAATCACTGAAGCATATTTCACAGCTTCCACAAGAAGCCAGCTCTTCACAGTCCCTGTAGCTGGAAAATAATTCCTTAAGTCAAATTCATTATTTACTTCTTTTATTTCCCATAGTAGTCTAGATAATAATTCGTGAACAAATCTTCATCATTTTTAAATTATTATTATTTTATTTTGCAAAGTCACAAGAGCTCTGTTTAGTCTAAATAAACTTCTGACTGTCCCCACCAGTCCCATATTCGGCATTTTTCATCTCTCCACACTTTGGAAACTTCCATTTGTCTGCAGATTTCTCGAGTGTGAAGCACAAAACTGCATCTCTTCAGGATAATATCAAAATTCTTGCAGTCACTACTATAAGCTTTCTAGTGGTGAAGTGAAGCAGTTCCTTTATATCTATACAGCATTCATACTGTTGTCAATGGATGTACAAAACAAAAGTTTTTCACTCTAATCAGTCAAGACCCTGCTTACAGGAGCCCCATGCTGGGTAGTCAATAAGACTGCCAGTGGCAAGATTCCCCACCGTGTAAGCGTGCTGAGTTCACAGCCAATTTTAATGTACATGAGCTTTTCCATGAAGCTTTAAACTTTTCATACTACAATATAGGTCTTTATAGACATTTCCCTAATTTGTATTGAATTCTCTTACATTACTGTACCTTCCCCCTCACTAAAGTTTAAGATACTGATTTGGAAGGGCAACTCTGATATCACACAATAATATATATATATATATATATATACACACATATATGTGTGTGTGCATAGAACTTATATTTTAAAAAGAATAAAAAGGGTAGATTTAGATTAGATATTAGGAAGAAATTCTTTGTCATAACAGCGGTGATGCGCTGGAACAGGTTGTCCAGAGAAGTTGTTGATGCCCCAGCCCTGGAGGTGCTCAAGGCCAGGCTGGATGGGGCTTTAGGCAGCCTGGTCTAATGGAAGGTGTCCCTGCCCATGGCAGGGGAGTCGGAACTAGATGATCTTTAAGATCTTATCCAAACCCACAGCATTCTATGAGATATATATATATTTATATAAATGTATATATATATACTTACAGGGCTACATTTATTAAGAGTTCTCTCCCTTCTTCAACCTCCACACTAGTCTAAATATTCATGTGCCATAGGTGTTGTCAAAGACAGGCATATATTACTCAACTGAATGCAAGTAGAGGCAAAAATAAAAAGGCATTCCAAACTCTAGGCTTCTTAAATATAACTTCAGTAACTGAGCAAGACAAACAAGTTTATTTGCCTCCCAGAAGAATGTGTTTTAATAGAATAAAATCCTACCATCAAACACATAGATATCCAGGAGAAACAACTGTGCCTTGGCAAGATCTTCTCACCTGAGAATACAAGGCTCCAATAGCTGGTTTGTGTACAAAAATCACACTAAAACAGCTGCTACAGGATCCAAAGAAATGGGAAGCACTATAAAAAAAAAAAAGACATTCCTAGAACGGAGAAAGATGTAGTTGTTTTTCCTGTATCACTTCAAAACTAGATAAAGTTATCATGCCGTTACAGCCAATTTCAGGGGGAAGAAAAAAAAACACACAACACAACTGGCACGATACTTAAATTGACAGCAGGAGCTTGCACACTAAGTAAGATCCCTTCTTATCTCAGGGACTTCAGCAAGAGAGTTTCTGTGAGGTTGCTACAAGTATTTATGGAAAGATAATACTTTTTAAGCAAGAAAATTGTGCACAACCACCTGGCTTTCACACCAAGTCATCTTGGAATTGAGTAATGCATTTGAGCCTTTCAAAGGCTATATTTGGCAATTTAAAAATATACCCAGATACCACCACCCATACATCTACAGCAAAATCACATCCATAAATATGCCATGAACAAAACAAAAGCAAAGGATAAGGCAAAGGAAAAAAAGCATTTAATGAGGATTAGAAAAATAATCAAGACATACATACAGCTGTTCATGGCTACCTGTCATTAGGCGCTAACTTAACTTCTCTTTCACATCATCCTCTCCTTATTAAATCTTAATACATGCTGCTTGTTTTGTCACCTTCAGAAAACAAACAAAACACAAAAAAAAACACCACAGCACTGAAATTTCAGTGGAAGTGGGACCCTCCTCTGAAGTGGCTCAACTTTTAGCTAGCTGCTCTCCAAGCACACTGGGTGGGAGCAGCAGAGGCCAGGGGTTTGCAGAACAATTAGGTAGCCTCTCACAGAAGTACCGCGCCTTGTGCTGCACTGATTTAGGCTCCCTCATTGCTCACCAGAGGGTGCAATGCATGCTCAGAGTTTCAAAAGCCAGAGAGAAAACAGAGAAACGGATGAGAGACTTGTTGATGAACATAAATTACAGAAAAGGCCCTTAATCTGCCAACTCAGTATCTTAGAACAAGGCAAGGTAAAAAGTGGCACATCAAGAAATATAATTACTTACCTTCCAGCTGAAATAAATTATAAGCTCCTAAGCCTAGCAGACAGTTCTGAAGCCTGCAAGAAAAGCAGGTAAATGAAAGGTAGCTGCTCTGAGGGCTACATAGTTCTTAAATCTCTTCTCATTTTTTTTCCTACGCTTCTCTAAATTGCAAGAGGGACTAGAAGTTCATTTTCTTCAAAATCTTGACCCCATAAAGTATATGAAGCCCAGCAAGAAGAGTGATCTGACACCAGTCCTGCATCTCTCTGGACATATTTTTCCTTCGACTGAAGCATGTGATTTACAATTTTGGGAGAGCACTAAATGGAAATGCTCTTTCCTTCTCTGCAGCTATGAGTCACCATCCAGACACCACAGTAAACTCAGTTACGCATTGAGCAGAGGTAACTCATCACCCTCAGCCTTATCTATGGGCAGTGGTGAGGAGCAGGCCACCCCTCAGCATCTCTAAATCAAGGCTGATTCAGACCATGAACAATGAAGGAAACTACCTCTACTTCCACAGATTACTGCGAGTCTAGAATGAGCTTTGCCTCCTAGTCTGAGCAACCCTGCTAGTGGATTGGCAAGGGATAATTATCTTACCTGGACCTCAGCACTGGGGCTTGTGGATTTATGATGGCTGGAGGACCGCAGTCCCCATGCTTAACTCCCAGCAATGCAGTTGACTGATTTGTTGCTTCACTGACTTGTTTCAATTTACCTTTTTCACTTCAGCTTCTGCAAAATCCTTGATATGTCATCTATTTCCCAACAGAATTGAGAAAGAGAAAAGTGGAAATCAAACGGTGTTAAGTGAGATGCAAAAATGAAATGGTTGAAGAAATGACATAACCCTGGGAAAATTAATTACAAAACTGTCATCCAAAATGTCATCAGGAATGGAGTCGCACATATCCCAAGGCCTTTGATAAAGAAGGTCTAATACCAAATCAGGAGAAGGAGGAGAAAGCAACTTTCAACATTTCACACAAGCTGGAAGCTAATCAAAATTCAGCCATGAAGATGACATTTCCCTTAAATGAGCTCCCCTTTAGCTTGTCAAAATGGTGACAGTTTTAAGTAGATCGTACTTCATAGTTTAATTACTAATGGATTTTGTTTTGTTCTTTGGTCATCTTCAATTTAGCGTGGGTATTGAATTTATTTTGCTTTAAAAATTAGCATAAAGCAAACATTCATTCTTTTTCCTCTTAAGACTTACTTTCACGAGACATTAGCAATATTTTTAAAAACTTTTTTTAAAAAGCCTAAAATTGCAGTGTGTGGCAGAATATCTAAATAAACAATGAGTGAACATTTCAGCATTTATTTATTTTACACATACATAAATCAGATTTATTATTCCAGCAGATTCCTGGGCTTGGAGCCACAAGGCCTCAGACTCCTTTCTCCTCTGTATGCTCTGAGCTAGAGACACCAGGATTTATTCACTGCTAGCCAAAATCTGAAGAAGCCACTTAAAGGAAAACAAACCAGCCTTGCCATTCCAAAGAAGAAAGCGGAGGTCTGAGCTCTGTCACACACCAGGATATCACCAATGACAGAAGGGTAGCAAACACCTGAACTTCTGAAGGGAGCCCTGAGAAAGAGATCTGGGGGCTTTGAGAAGAAATCAGAAAATAATGGAAATGCCAGGGAACATGCACTGTTTACAGCCTGCAAAGAGTAAGATTATACAAGTAAGTCACGCTCTGAGAAGCGGTTTTGTCCTGTAATAAAATCCAATTTTTGGAAAACATTTTGTCTTCACGGAAACTGAATGAATTTACTCTGTCAAGTTATATATTCTCCAGGAATCAGGTGACTGAAATAAAGGATAAGAGAAATTTGTTACCTGCCCTGTGCTTAGGGGGTTCACACTGAAGACGTACGTATGCTCATAAACACCAGTCTAATGCTCCTAAAACATTCCTGCATGCCTCGCGGTTTACTGGCTGCAGTACAGAGATCGTGTAAGTACCAGCAATGGGAGCATCCTTTTAGGGACAGAGAAGGTAAAATGTCCACTCCAGTCTTACAAGCTTCTCTGCCATCCTCAGCACAATGACCAAAGGAACAGCTTAATCGTGTGCGACCATAAGCGAGGGTAGCCCCTTTTTTTCCCCCAGAAATGTCAGACCTAGAATTGTTCGACAAGGGCTGATCCACGCAGGTGCTGCCTTGTGTGCTACTTTTACACTGAGGCTCTTCTGTCCGTGCAGCAGTAAATGCCAGGTAAGGTGTCACACACACTGAACTTCCCTGGCACTGTGTGCTGGCCCTGCGGCTACCTAACAAAGCAAAACAGCCACACGGTTCTGATGATGTTATCAAGTAAACGTTATTGGATAAATATCAATGGCGGGTGAAAAAAAAAAAACAAACAAAAATCTTCCAATATCTTAAAATGCCAGAAGAGAAAATTAGCCTCATTGCTAGCTTGGAAGAAGGTGAAGGTTTTGGTTTGTACCTACTAAAATAACAGCAGGGCTTTCAGAGTCTACGCCTTGAAAGAAGGAATAATAATACCTAGATACCATTTATTAGCAGCAGCCTCTAAGGACATAAAAGAAATAAAAGGCAGTGACCTAAGGAGAGCAAAGAGATGTATTATCAGAGGTACCACCCAATGGTCTGACTGACAGAAAGGTCATTTCCAGGGCTACCTTAGGTCCCTCTTCTGGACCAAAACAGAAATTACAGCAAAGAGCTTGAAAAGTGATAGTAATGACTTGTTGCTATGGTTATGGAAAAGAAAGAGGTAACTTTTCTCAAAAGCATACTCAAACAAGAAGGCAAGCTACCATGATTACAAGCAATATCAAAATGTGCAGTTTTAGATTTCAAAAATGGTTTTCAGTGTCTAAATCACACACCTTTTCCCACCCACCCTGTAAAATTAGAGGCTCCAGGCAGCCAGGCAGCAGCATGAGAAGTAATAGGAACCTTATGAGACAGTCCCTGAACACGTGCAGTGTCGAGTGTCTAAATCTCAGCCTGCTTTGCTTTCTTTCTTTCCACATACATTCATTCTTATTATTCATTTTGATGCTTAAGTGGAACTACATCCTGATTCAAGGCTTCATGCCCCAACCCCTAAGTCAATTCTTAGTCACTATCTCAGGAGAGCCAGATGATTCCCCTCCTTGTAATCTTGCAAATAAAAGACTGCCTTCTGTAGAAAACGCAGTAATAAAATCATGGATATCGTGCATGTTTACAATAAGCTCAGAAGTTTTGATAGGGATTTTCATACTGTCTGAACCACACCATCCAGGGCAGCTGCCCCAGTAGGCAAGCACCGAGCCCAGCAGTGATACGGGAAACACCGCTGTACACACTCGCTCCATTTTCAATACAAGATGTACTTGCTTCAAGGTTTGCACTAGGCAAAGCCCCATCCTGAACTAGTCCACAAGTCATCCAGAAGAAAAGAGGTCTCCCTGTGAAATCTTTTTATTGACTCCATAAAACTGCTTTCAGTTCAAGTCTTAGTGTGATTTCTGTCACAGACTGCAGGTAGATTTGCAGGCTCATTTTTCCTCTGAATTCTACCTATCCCCAGGCTAAAACAGCTCTGAGTGGTGGAATATACAAGCCTAGCAAAGCTATGGCCTCTGAAATCAGTCTGGGCTTTGCCATTGATGGAAAGCAAGGATTTCACCTGCCATCTCTCTTGCAGTTTAGGCTAGCGTAAGGTTTGGAGTAATGCAAGTATACAAATAACCCGCACTTAGATCTTTGTAGTAAGCCTCCTTCTGCCAGAATGGATTATGCTGCCACTTCGCAGTGACCTTCTGGCCAGCACGTTGCTTCTGCTCACGCAGCAGTGCCACAGCAAAGTCTGCAATGGGTTAAACACACCTGCAGTCCTAGAGCTCACTGTCACATCTCCCTCCCTCTGAAGTCGGCATGTAGGGAGGAAAAGCAACACTATGTCATCTTGTTCCGAAACACGTCATAGCCAGTACTGGAAATACGTGGAGTTACAGAGCAAACGCGTACAACTGACCAACCTGTGGCCAAGTACAATAAACGCTGCCTTTCCAAAAGCGTTGGAGTTCCAGCCACAAATGACAACTGGCAAATTAGTAATTTAGATTACTCCAGGAAAAAGCTACATAACCTTGAAGACAGTTATGAAATTTCTGACTTCCAAACAGTAAAAAGCATACCTTATGCTATTAAATTATAAAGTAATCTCAGCGTTATACACCAAGACAATAAATTTACAGAGCTCAGCATACTGGGTTGAATGACGACAAAAAATATTTTTTTCTGTCCTGAAGGCCGACAGCTTCTCTGCCCTAGAGGGAAGCACTTGCGAGCAGATTGCTTTTTATGAAAAGAGAGGAATAATATTTACATAAGGCAGGCTTGTTTTTTTGTTTTTTGTTTTTTCTCTCTCTGAACTGGCATATGCATTTCAGATGTAACAGTAAATTAGGCAATTTCATGAATTCACAGCAGCATGCTTGATCCTGAAGTGTTCAAAAATTTAGAAGAAACTCACAAACTACAAACACTAGATATTATGGATAGAGTACTGTAGCCCCCACTGATTTACAGGCAGCTTGCTGCCTTAAAACCACTCTACACTGTTTACAACTGTGTTTTGCTTTCCGTATGTTTTTCTTTAGGTTGGGAAAAATCATTTCATTGCCCTTAACATTACCTGTCCCAAGCTGTTCAGCATCCCATAATAATTGAAGATCTTAGGAGAACGTAAAGGGAAATAATTTCCTGGGTCTTGGCCAGCGTCACATTAGCAGAAGAGCCAGCCAAGGCAAAATCCCCAAAATATGGTAAAGTAAGGAAAGCTTCACAGAGCATACATGCGCTTTTTGAGGTAACTTTCAAAAGATCCCAGGAAGACAGAACCCCAGGGTCTGGTCTTCCCCCAAGTTCATTTCTACCAGAAAGGGTTTGTCTGTTTGCCACATTGCTCATGAAAGTCACTCAGGTTCACCACTCTGGGTAAACGCACATCTCTTTTAAAACAAGTTTTATTTATTTTACCTGTTCCTGCCTCCCACCTCTTCCCTCTGCATCCTTCACCGTAGCAAAACTCAATTTTCATTTCCCTTTCTTAACCCTATAGCAATGTTTCTGTAGCTACATAGAAATGAGTGCAATCAAAACAATTCCTATTATACCTGTTTCAATAATAAAAGATCAGGCTTCACATATCCTGAACGTATCCATAGCAGTACTGTAAACCTTCCCTTCACACCTCCCACCTACTGAAGGCTAAAACACACATTTTCTGACACAGATCATCACCTCTTGTCTACCATCTTTCATTAGCTAATTTCAAAGCTACTTACAAAAAAAGGTCCACATCATTAAGATAATGATGGCTCAGAGAAAGGAATTTGTCTGTCAGGAGCTAAAATATGGGTAATTTCAAGAATACAAGCCTGCATACCTTTGCAAATATTTGCTTGCATGTGTATAGCAAATCTGATTTTCAGTTTTAGTACACAGAGACCCTCTCTCTCTTCTGGGATTTTTATTTCAGCTATGAGCCTTCATTTCATGAGATGATTGTAGTGATAGGCTATACTGATAACAAGTTGTTATAATAATTTTAAAATATTCCAATCTGTTTGTATGGGAGAAAATCAAGCCACAGCAGCTTTCCACAGTTTAGTAAACCACACCAGTTTAATACTTATGTACATTCACGTGTATCTATGGTAACAGCAAATTATATTGCATTGCCACAGTACTCACACTTGTACCTTCCTTGACTTTAGGTTATCTACTGTCTGCAACTGGAAACCTGTAAGGCATCCAGTCAATACCTCTCCCAAATTATAATCCAATCTTAGCACACATCACGCTTTCCCCAAAGCTGAGCTCTGGAGTGGAAGCTCTATCATCACACCTTCTGAAGAGCTTTCCAAAAGTTACCATGCCTTGTGTTCAGCATCTTCATTTTGTTGACATTTTCACCATGTAGTTTTTCCTTCTTTTACCCCTAACTTTTTTCCTCTCTCTCCTTGGTATTTAAGGCGACCCCCTTAGCTCTCCCACCATCAGTTCATGCACACACACCTAACTCCCACAGAAACGTCTTTGTCCTAGAGACATCGCAACTCCTCTCTAACTCCCATCTCTTCCCTAACTCTTTTCTAATGTTGCTCCCCAAAATGAAATTGCTGTTCCAGGGCTCCTCCTGCTACCACAAAGAGCAGAGTTTTGCTGTTTCTTTCTTCCAGGATTCAGCACTGACATATTATTATAGTTGTCATTTCTGCAGCCTCATCATGTTACACAGTCATGTCTATTTGTTAGACCTTTATTACCCCTACATCTCCCAGAGCTTTACTAGCCGCCCCCTCTCAGGACTGATTTATTTACCTTGGATTGCAAACCCTAAATTCATTAGCTTGTCCTTTCACAGAATGAATCTCAAAGTAGTTTTTTGGCTGCACTTGGAAATTCTCTAGATACTTTTGATTTTTTTCCTTGGCATTTAGAAAGGGATTTAATTTACTATAATCTGCCACTTTTGATACAGTACTGTTTGTTCACTCTTTGAGATCATCAAGGGAAATATCAGCATCAGAAAAAAAGAGATGACAAGTTACTGGAACTCCCTTCAAATCATCCTATGAGTAAACAAGTCATCCTCTTTTTTCATGAAGCTGAACGTGTGGAAGCATTTCACGGGTACTGAAGCCAGAGGAGACCACTGCCAGCGTCAGTTATGGTGATGCTCACAGACTCCCTAGCAAGTGATCAGACTTTCTCCCAGGGAATTCAGACATGATTTTGCATTTAATTGCCCTGATTCAAAAGAGGAATAAGAGAAAAACAAAATCATAGAATCATAAAGGTTGGAAAAAACTTCCAAGATCACCTGGTCCAACCATCCCCATACCACCACCATCACCCACTAAACCATGTCCCTAAGCACCATGTCCAATTTTTCCTTAAACACCCCCAGGGATGGTGACTCCACCACCTCCCTGGGCAACCTGTTCCAATACCTGACTGCTCTTTCTGAGAAGAAATTTCTCCTAATTTCCAACCCGAACCTCCCCTGGTGCAACTTGAGGCCATTCCCTCTTGTCCTAAAACGTAGGTAGTGCCCCAAAACCTGCCACTGCTGCCAGGAGAGCACAAGAAACTTGAACTCAAAACTTTTATCTTATGAAAGTGTAACTCAGGATTGAACACCATAACTCTACATTGAATATGTTTCAATTTTTGTGATCGGAGCAAGATCCTATAAGACTCAAGAGGGTAGTTTCTTAAACACTCAGGTGCAAAAATAAGTCAATAGTTCCATAAATCTTACTGGCGTTTAAAAATACTTAGAAGCAACTGAAGAATTTCTAAGGCTTGCCATTTAGTCAGTTATTACGTCCCGTTTTGGGAAACACACACTGTGCATGAAAATGCTCGATATGCAGTAGTTATTATCTGCTGTGCAGTTTGAAACGTCACTCCAGACACTGGGAGAAACCATGCATTTTCAGAGATAACTTGAAGTATCCCAAGATGCAAAATATCTTTGAATTATAAACAATATATAAAATAAAAACAAAGCCAAGAAACCTTCTAAGATAAATCACAGAACAGAACACAATTTCATAAAGATAAGAATTAAAGGAAAATAAATTATTTCAAGTGTTAAACCAGAAATGAGGAAACACACACAACAGATCTTAAAATAATCTAGGATAATTCCCAGTGGCTCAAGAAAACTTACAAAACGTGCACTATTCACTTGGTCAGAATGCTGATTAACAGATTATGAGCCTATCAAAGCATTACCAAGCTGCAAGTGCAGCTTTCCCAACCTATTCCAGAAACTATTAGGTTCTTGAAAACTAAGTGTAAAAGAACTACTCCTCAAAAATGGAGAGGAGACAAAACAAAAGAGCAAGTGGTATCAATAATCAAAATCATTTGGAAAACACAGTAAGGCATTAGCTAACCACCTCTGTCATCAGACCAGCTATCAGAAATAGCAGAGTACATGCTTCAGCTTTCATCATTTGCAAGGATGATCAACAAAAAGACAGGCTTCTCCAGATTTATTACGGTGTTCTGGATTCCAGTTCTAGTAAATTATTTGTTTACTCAGATAATCGCCTATCATAACCACAACATAGTGCTGATGTTTACTTTATTTCTCCTTATTACTGGCCATCTTAAAATCATTACACTTTCCACAGAGTTATTTACGCAACCCATTATTTTCCCACCAGTCTCAGTAGAATCGCAATTCCTCAAAAGCTCATTTACCTAACGGGAGAAAATGTTATTTACTGACTCATTGTACCAAGCTTGGCAGCATGTAAGATAGAGAAGAAGTGGTTCTCAGCCCTCTGGCTTAAGCATACATTACACCAATGAGAAGTTACAGATGTAAAATAGCATTTCTGTAAAAATAGATAAGAGAATGCAACTGCCATACTATTCATGAGTTTGGAGAGTCCGAGCTGTCAGGAACCAGTAGGGTGTAAGGTGAAAATCCTCTCTGTATATACCCAGAAAATCCAGCTTCTGTGTGTTCAGTTCATTGGCTGCTCAGGTACAATCTCTGCAGCACACTGAGACATTAAGAGGGGAAAAAAGGAATATACATAGCAAAGACCAGACAGGAGAATAGCAAAGAAAAGTTATTTCACTGCAGATTTTCTAGTTCAGCTTTTCTTCCAAAGCAGTCTACAAGTAACATCTCTAAAGTTGCATTGTTGTTCTTTGAAGATATTCCTAAAACTCAGAGTCCCAGAATTTGGCAAAAATGAAGCAAAATAATCCCTAACAAGTTTGAAAATATCACCTTGCTCCCACTGTGTGTTCGGTGATCTTATCTCACCTCCTTATACTCAGCCTAATCTGACCTCTATCTTTAAAAAATTCATAAAACCCAGGATTAGAAGGTTCGGCAATAAAATGTGGGTGCTAGCCATTTTCAGCAATCACACCCTGACCCAGCTTTTCTGGAGTGACACACACCACCTCTTGATACAGCTCTTTCATATATATGTCTTTTATCCCACTGAGTGCTTAGGGTCAGCCTGTAGGGAGGCTCAAAGGATCAATAACCCAGGAAGAGAAGTAAAATAAACCCAGCTTTACTAGGACGCCTCAGGAATGATTTAAAGGGTGTTTTAAGTTCTTACATGAAGCAGTTGCTGCAATTCCCATGTTGTCAGAAAAAAAAATGTCTAAACTGATGAATGTGTTGTCTCAGGCCTGATGGATTGCAGATCTCATGACTGCAGAGTTCAGCCAGTTTATCAACCAAATGCTGCTACTCTGCAACAGTTCCTCCTCAGAAATCTTTCAGAACCTTACAGACAGCTGTGAGTAGGAACACAGCGCTTTGCTTAGTTTGTCTTTGCTAACTACGTCTCTTTGAAATGATTATTTCTGAAGCTCTTGAAGATTTTTAAGAGGAAGAAGGGAACTTACATCCAGATGTGCAGCAGCGTGAAGTTTTGCGCTGCGCAGTAAGCCTAAAAGCTTCAAAGTGCAACACCTTTCTTCTTACCTTCCCTCCATCTCACCTGATTGCATTCAGGTATCTAAAATAAGACTGCCTTCCTCACATCCTGAAGGAAAAGGATAGCATTTCTTCCTTCAGTTTTAGCTAAGGATTTGCATCCCTTGGTTGGGTCTTTAAATAAACGTACTCTTTCTGAAACTCGGTGAAGGGCAGAGAGCAAGAGGTAAAGTTGCACCAGGACAACCATGTAGAGCCCTTGTCTGCTGAGAGGCCAAGTACCTGCCCAGTACCGGTAAGTTCACTGAATCTGCTTAGAAAGTGGCACGGGTTTCAGTCCTGAGGTTCAAAACCAAACTGTATGTAAAAGCTGTATGATTGAATATTCTGCTTATTAGGGTCAGCCAGCAAAGCATATGGAGAATGTTTTCCTGAAGTTTCTCACCATCTCTGAATGACTCATTTGTTCCAACAATATGAACCCTATATTTAACCCTAAACATTCTATACATCACACGGATATTAAACATTAAACAGAATACATAGCAGACACTGGAAAATCTCTCTCTTCTAAATTAACATATGACACGGAAATACCATTTGCTGAACCATTTGAAAGCTTCATTTAAAGCATACAGAAACGTGGTGGCAAATTCCTACACAACTTTCCACCAAAAAACATACTTATCTCTATTATTTCTGATAATGGAAGATGTACAGAGATAGAGCTTTCCCAGCCAGAATACCGACATATTATATTTATTGAGCACGGAATCAAGTAAATCTCAAGAGCATGGAGTACCTAGTTCTATCTGGCTGCAAACTCACTTTGCACATCACCCTTTCCAGACTCTGTAAACATGAGCTGGCCCAAGGGTCTGTTATCATCCCCTTTGGATCAGCTCTTGCCTTGTGTCTTGGGGACCATCAGCCAGCGCCATCATAAAATTGCCTTCTGTGTTGTTTTTCTTTCAGTTCTCCAACCTTCATTTTATTCCATAGTGTTAGGCAGGACAGACATTCAAGAACTGAAATGAAAATAGAAGAGATGGCCCTCATCTGAAATTTCCATAATGTTTCCCAATCTATCAGCTTATCTGCTCCTCATCTCTTTTTCACAGATACCCAGATCTTCAGAAAACCGGAGCAGAGAAGTCTCTGCACCTGCTTGTTCTTCGTATCTGCTTTTTAAACACAAATTTCTGTGTGAAGGTTGTTTCTGAAATTACAAGCCTATCTAGCTGCTAATGGTCCGCCCATTAGAAGGGGCTTGTGCCACAGGGCTCTCTAGGACAGCTGCTTCAGGGTAGAGAGGTATTTTTCCAGAATGACCAAGCTGGCAGGATATGAATTTGATAAGGACAAAGGAACATAAATTTGTCCTTTTTCAAGGAAAGCACAAATGAGAGCAGAAAAGTCCCAATGTTGCAAGACAGTCTAGTTCTCAGAGGTTTAAAAACAACAACAACCACCACCAAACAAAAGCCTAGGAAAATTGCAGATTTTGTAGCCAATTCTAAGGGTTAGCCTGCAAATAGAAGGTTTTTGGCTGCAGGTCGGGGGGGAACCTGAGAGAGAGAGAGTGAAGTCCTAAATATCCAGGAGACCCGGTCTTCCCTTTAGGGATTTTCTACTGATATTTTAAGGGAATACCGGATATATATGTGCATATACATATGCATACTTGTATATGTGTATTAAAATATATATTTCATGTTTAAATACACACGTGTGCGTGTGTACATAAAAACATCCATTAAGGTCTCTGCTATTTAAATTCAATATCAAGTTCAACATAATCCTTGATCTACAGAGGAGTCAAAATACAAAACATTTAAACCAAGCTGTGCTTAACCATTCAGCTGTTATATAACCCCAGAGGCAGCAGTATAGGAAATATTTTTTGCTATTAATAAATCGTATTTGATATCAATGCTACATTGTAAACCCTCACTGAATTTATTGATTTGTTCTTTTTTCCTTAGGTCAAGTTAAAACTTTCTTGGGCTGATAAATATAGCTTAAGATCTAAAAGATGATCTGAAGCACATTCAATTTGAAGTTTCTGTTTCTGTGTACTGTGTTGTAGGTTATGCTACCTGATGGCCAAAACTGAGGAGCTAAAATCCATCTTCAGAGATAATTAAAAAAATTCAACTGTGAAATGAAACTATCAGCATGCCACCTTTTAACTAACATGATTAGAGCTACAAAAGCTGCAAGCTTATACAGTTCTCACCCGTGTAAGTCCCTGCAGAAATAGAAGCTTTATAAAGGATTTCAGTCCAAACAGAATACTTGAGCATGCCTGAAATACTTTATTTTGGGCATTTCCTCTTGCTCTTAGTAGACTCAGTGATACAATGAAACAAAATGCACAAAACCCTGAGTTTATCCAAATTCCACTTGGGCAAAATACACTTTACCCAGCTTTACACACATGGTGCTAAAACAGTGCTGAATCACTTTATTATTTAACTTTATTATTTAACTACTATTTATTAGACTATTTAACTTTAACTACTGTTGTTAACTTCAACATTTAACTACTAATACTCTAGCTAGGCTTATCGTTTTACTCATAAGCATCCAAATACTTTACTTGTGCATCCACATATTTACTTGCACATGCATCTATCTCAAAACTTTGAAAATTAAATTTCTATCTTTGATTAAAAAAGTCAAATGCAATCCTCCAATACAGTATATTTGTTAGAAGAATCAGACTTCTTCCACCAATCTTCAGCTTGCAAAACTGTATTTTCAGTGATACAGCTTCTGGAGGCCCTATGGTGCCTGAATCAACCAACCATGCTTTTACTTACTGCAATGGGAAGCTGTGTTCCTTTGCTTTGTTTAGTACAGAAGAAAGAATGAATACTGACGGGCTCTTGGATATGAACTTACTGTACTGCACTTGCAATTCTGCCAGCTACACTGGATCCATTGCCAAAAAGTTATAATTTGAGACTATTTCAATGAACGCAGCCCCAGCACTCATTCCTGCAGTAGGCTGGGATAAGCAGCCCTGGGGTAATTCCAGTGGGATCCCAGCTACAATGCTGCAGTCCTGGAAATCACTTCTGGTGCCCTGATGTTTACTGCACAGATTTGAGAAACCCACAAATACAAACCCTTAGGCAGAGCGCAAAGGAGCTAGAAAACAAAGGTCAACAGCTAGAAATTATTCTTGAAGGAAAAGCAAAAGCAGGATCACACGGAAAGATTTTATAATCGTGGAAAATTCCTCTTACATAGTTGTGAGAAAAACCTTAAATATTTTGATGATGCTTCATTTTCTACCTATTTACTTACTATGTAGGTAAATATACTAATTATGTTAATACTTCTGAAAAGAAAAACTCAGCACCTTAAGTAACCTCAAAGTCTATAGCAAGTTCAATTTCTAACTCTTTAAAAAGCAGTAAAGCCTTCTCAAACAGTTTTGTAAGTTGTTCTTATCTGCTTGATACTGTCATTCAAACACACACATGCTGACAGTTCAGCTCTGCTTCAGTGTCCATAGGTGCTTATGCGGCAGTCAGAGATGCTGGACTGGACACCAGAAACACTGACAAATTTCCAATTCTACCCCTGATTTTGCATGCAACAGGAACAACAAGATTTGTTGTTCTCATCAAAATAATGAACTTTGAAATCCATTGCTCACTGTAACAGCATAACTGCATTCCTTAGTTACCCACTGAATTAAATGAGGTACTGTTGCAAGAATCTACGTTTACTAAATACGTGGAGACCATCAACCCTTCAAACTAACACCTTTCAACCGGCTGTGCACCCTCCATTAACATTTTCGTGCATATTTCAATGGGCTTTTACCAGGTAATTATGAAAGCGTTGAACCTCCCAGCCAAGGGGCAGCTGCACCACGTGTTCGTCCTGCACGATGGCTGCAGCGACATGTGCCACTGCTGCGAAAACACTGGCTGTTCACAGCCACCGGCATATTTTATTGGTGTCCTAATTCTCCAGGCAAGTCAGCCAAAGATTTCCTGATTTCTTCCTGCATTCACAATTCCCCCCTGTGCCTGCAACA
This sequence comes from Anser cygnoides, assembly GCF_040182565.1. Taxonomy (NCBI): domain Eukaryota; kingdom Metazoa; phylum Chordata; class Aves; order Anseriformes; family Anatidae; genus Anser; species Anser cygnoides. Next base: position 12,403,376 of record NC_089885.1, on the reverse strand, counting down.
TCTGAATTTTCTTCTTGGCAACCACAAGGCTCTGTGACATTCGCACTTTTATCTTCATTTCAGAGGCATTCGAGCAGCATTACAGGGAACTCAGAAGTACAGTGAAGCATAAGGAAAGGCAAGTGGCTCCCTGCCTGCCCCAAGGATGGATTACCATGGAGATGGCACCTCTTGGATGATACAGCCATCTTGCCTAAGCACATTGATGCTTGGTACTTGTGCCCTTGTGACACGATCCAGCTGACTTACCATCAAGGCAGAATGCCATTCGAAGAGACTGGAACAAGCATAGATGGTTAGAAAATGATCTTCCCATAAATCATTTTTGCTGGTGGCAGCAATGTTTGAATTGCTTTTCTTCCCGTTCCTGAACAAATAGGGGAGGGTTTGATCTCTGCCAAGTTAACAGAGCTATGAAACCACAGATGAGGGGGCTGGCTCTGCTGTTACTGCCCATTTTCTTGCGGTGGTGGCAAGGCACACCTCGTGTGAGCACTTCTCAGCATTTTCTTAGCTCCTCTCTTCACCACCAAGGCTGAGTTAGTTCAGATGATCACCTTCCTGAAGGTCATGGTTTCATCTTCTTCACCTCTAAACAACCTCTAAAACAATCCTAGTCTTTTCCCAGCCTTATTTCTAAGCAAGAACCCTCTCTCATTAGACTGCTTCTCCCACAGTTGCATAAGATATATAATTCTCTGTATAAAGACACAGAACATTATAGCAGAAAGGAAAACTGTGCTAAATCAAGGGGAAATCACAACCTCCCCCTTGCGCTGATTCTCATAACAAATTCCCATAAAGACTATGGTATTCCAGGCAAGCAACATCTCTTCTCCAAGACAATCTGAAATATAATGAAGCCTCTTACAACTCCGAAAAACAATTACCATGGGTAATTAAACCATTCATAATAGCAGTGACTTGTTCTCGCATGCACAAGGGCAGTGCAAATGTTTAATACTACACCTAGTGATAAGGAATAAACTGTTTGCTCATTCTGTAATATGAGTCTTAGAATTCAGAGCAGTTATTGAATAGGCTTTTGGGCAAAGGTCTTGGTAACTGGTTGCATTCATGTGGAAAGCAGGAAGGTACAACTCACTGAGAAGCCTAATACCACAGGCAAGCATCAAACAACAAAAATAGCAAATGCACAAATGGAGGCAAAAGGCTGCCTTGAAAATTAAAGTTTAGTTTTGCTGGAGGAAAACAGATAAATATATAAGCGTATCCTCAGTAATTTAGATGCCATCTGACACACATGAACTTTAATTCTAGGTTGCTAAGTCAAAACTATTAAAAAACAGTTTCTTGTAGCAATTTAGTGACTTGCCCTGTTCTAATTTCAGCCCAAGTTGGCAAGGAGAACTGGGGGGGGGAAAAGAAAGCAAACAAAATATCTATGCAGCCATGTGATCTTATTTCGTTCTAAATAAATTAGTTCCCACACATCAAGTCAGATTCTGAAGTGCCACACTCATTTTTGGCTCCTAGCAACTGCTACATAGATCTGATCCAGACACAGAGCAGTATTTTTGTAAGCATTTCCACTAAAATACTCTTTTTGTCTCTTCCAGTTCAGAGTTGTATCAATATGAAGAATAAGATTTCTCAGAAACATCCACCTATTAAAATTTGAAATTTCATTGAAAACATCCCTGACACAGCCAATTTTCTACAGCTTCGATCAGCCCTGATAGCTGAGCAATAGAACGGAATGATAACCCAGCTTCCTCAAAGTACAAAAAACCTTCACCCCTCTAAAAGTGACTGAAGACCCAGGCTATCACATTCCTTTATAGTCTCTCCGATACAAGATGCTCCTTTGTACACACAGCTTTGTAGGGACATACTGTTTATCCTCCATCATTTACACTTATCATACATAAGGTTCTGAAATCATACTTCCAATCAGACATTCATTTCCCCTCCTCCCTTGGCCCCACCGCTGACATACCCTGGAACAGAAATAGAATCAAAAAATAGAAAGACTGGGGGAGGAAGAAATGAAGCCCAAAATCAGACATTCTCAGACACATTTTGGTTCTGGTTCTTACCATCCTCAAAGGCCACAGCCACTTGATGGCGATGTGACAACTCCAGGGAAACTCCCCCGTCGGTGCTTCACAAAAATTATCACAACCCTTTGGTGAGCAGGTGGAAGCAGAGGACAGATCCCTCAGAAAAAAAGAAATTTGTTGCTCCGAGGGAGAAAGCATAGGCTTACTCTCAGGCATAAGAAGATGAAATGAAGTGCCTAACTTCACCCTAATGATATGAATCATGCATTTGGCCCCCAGACAAACTTCTCATCTTTCTTCTCTATTTAATGTGAAAGTGTTTCCACTGAGAAATCCTGTAGCACAGCAAGGTCATACTTTTCTGAAATCTTTCACACATTCCAAGTAAACACTTAAACACAGTCTACCTACCTAAACCACACAACCTTTGCAAGGGAAACCATGCAGCACAGTTAAAATTTTTTTTACTTATTTTTTACGTAACTGATACCCTGAACAGAAGAGCACGGATGACAAGGTATTATCACTCTGAGAATGTGAGCTCATTACAAAGCCAGACGGACTCTGCACCTATCCGTACTTGAGCAGAGAACTGCAAAGTGAGTCTCCAGGAGGTCTGTGTGAGCAGAATGAACTTGCCACCAAACTTTTTGCTAGCAGAAGGTATTTAGCAGAAACGAAAAAAATCATCATCTGTGAACTCAGAAATAATTCAGTTAAAATAACACATGGCCAGGTCTTCCCATAATCTGTGATGGAAAGAGGATTAAGAAGCGATGACATTTCAGGGGTCACACCTATGCAAGTCAGGAGTCTCTCAAAAGTGACAATTAACAGAGATGCAAAAAATTCCCATGGGAATGAGAACTGCCTGCAATAAGGGAAGCAAAAACACAGTGCATTTTGGCAGAGCTACACTAACTTTAAAGGGGTAACTCTCAAGTAACAACAGCATCATGGTGATAGGGTAAAATAGCTGCTTAATATCTTTTGTGTCACAGAGCAGAATAGTTTGTCTGCCTTCATGTGGTGAAGTGTTACTCTGCTATTATGTTCAAGACACGAACAAGTCTAACGCACCTCTTTATTTGCTGTAGACATACCATTATCTCTGTCCTGTGAAAACATTCCCTAGTGCTGTCAGTGCTAAGACTTGGCAACACCACTTCTTCCTATAAGCACTCAAGCTGTGACAGGAGCTAAGTACATTCACACCAGAATGCAGGACCCGTGCTTCTGTGAAAGCTTTCTCTAAAAAGTTCATAAAAACTGGTATCTGGAACAGAAAGGAAGAGATGAACATGGACAAGGAGAGGCAAAAAGAAAAAAGTAACAACATCGTTTCATTCTAGGAAATGCAGCAGAGACAGGATTAAGTGAGACTACAGTACATGCCGCACATCCTACGGTACTATGGTAAACGCCACAAAATGTGACAGAGGATACAAAAACAAAGCATGTTCCCCTTAACAGCACCCAATTTTGGTGGCAAACAACAACAACAAATAAATCAGAAACTTATTTCTTCCGTAGATTAGACTCATAAAAAAATTCAGGGTCTTAGATGTCACTCCAGACACCACAAAGCAGTATGGAGTACATTTACCAAGCTGCCACCTGCCCTCTTGCCCATTCACACCCTTTCTTACATCTTTTCCTGGCACGAAGTAGAGGTGAGAGATGCAGTCTCAGCTGATACCTGCAAACTGTTGATGGCGAGGAAGGATGAGCCGTGCACAAGCAATAGCTGCTGGTGGGCTTGCAGCTGAACAAAACGCCCTCAGGACAAACTTCACACACGCAGTCAGTGCCCAAACCAACCCTGCCAGAGAGCCCTTGGGTCAGTGCCGGACCCGCAGAGAAGACCCCCTGGCTCCCACAGACACAGTTCTTCCCTCGAGGTGTTTTTAGAGGTGACAAACTGACCAGCTCTCTGAGGGCTGGCATTCCCTCAGATTCCTGGATTTACTGGCATTTTTTACCCACTAGCCTCTCCAGAGACTTCATGCAAGGAACCAGCATCCAGGTTACTCTCCAGCTCTCTTCAGGTTACTCTCTTCAGCTGAGCTGAAGGAGAAGACGTGAGGACGTGCTGCTGGCAGGGTCTCAAGGGGCTTTCCTTATACCACTGCAGGGGAGAGACACATGGACAGGGCTGCTGGAAGCACTCGCCTCACCCTGAACTGCTAATACTTTGTCCCTCTCTTCCACGATACCAGCTAGAGCCTGAACAAGCTTCTTCCTTTCACTCTTTGTAATCCTAGCCTGCATCTTTTGTCTACAGATTTCAATATGTTCCTTCCCACCCTTGCCACAAAATGATGCATATGGGCAAGACCTTTCTTCCCCCTCCCCCTCAATTTTCCATCTCTCTTTCCTTCTGCTGAAGTACTTGTGATCCTCTCACCACCTCCAGCACAGAACGGTGCTACATTTTTAGCACGCAGTACTTAACCTCACTATTTATGCTTTTCTTTTTGTTTGGTCTATTATGTCTAGGGGAAAAAAATAAATTTGCATTAATGGATGTGCCATTAACACAGAGAGTCAGAAAATTTTAGTATCCTGAATGCCAAATTCTCCTGACAATATCACTCTGCTGGAAAAAGAAACTACATTAAATAAGACCAAAAAAAAAAAAAAGGGCACGTATGTGCATAGCTTGGTACAGAGTGAGAAACCACAGGAACAGAGCGCTCAGCAGCACAAAAAGCATTGGCCTGAGCTGTGCAGAGAGGCTGGAATCAGGAGCAGCAGCCGGGCTGACAGCAGCTTGCTGCTCAGGCATGGCCACACCACTCGCAGGGCACCCACGTGCTGCCTTACTCCACCTTTGCTGTAAGTTTGCTAGCATTCTGCATGAAGCGCTCTGCTATACAGTTATTTTAACCTGACACTGCTGGGAGCTATTTAGCCCCGCTGAAAGGCAAGGAAGTCAGGATTAATAGTTAGTGTTTCACCACTGAAGCACCACGGTTTTGCAGCCGCCTCAGTTGGAACCTTCTGACCACAATTCCACAGCCACCTTCGTTTTTGAGTATGCTAAGCTTGGCTTTGGCTTGGGACAGACTGTGACTGTGGGAGGTGTAAAAGTCAGCCCAAACTCGATTAGAGAGAGACTGCTGCGGAAATCCCAGGCAGCACCCAGAGCCCTGCTAGGGTTTGGTGTGAGTGCTAACAGGATAGCAGCAAAACCAACCACTGCTGCCAGGACTGCATTTGCTCTGAGCTGCAGGAGGCTATTAGCACAGGCAGACAGTGCTCCCACAGGGACACTAATATTCTTCCCCTTTAACACCTCCTCGCACACAACTCTATGGCTTTATGATGGACACATGGCACCATAGTTGACTTTCAGCAGCCCTATCAAGACAGTCCCTACATGGCTTATATTCTGCAGACGTACTTCCCTCCCAGGTACTGGCAGTTTGCAGCACATTGTATATCATCTGCCAGGAATGCAGCATGTAGAGAAAGGTGAGAAGCAGAAAGGTGCTAAGCTGGACCCATCTCCTCTGCCCTCTTTCTGTGCATCACAGGCAGCGTGACTGGATGGAGAGGTGGATGGAGAGGGATAATGGTAGAACATACCCACACTACAATCACTGTTAGGGTGCTTAACTGCAAGGCAAAACAAGTTTAATCTGCTATACTCGAGGCATATGTTGTCTCAGATCCATAAAAACAATAGCAGCAATACTTTACATAGAAGAACAGAACTAAACAAATTGAGCAGTTAAGCAATTTCTGTGCAGACATCTCAAAAAATAACAACATATATTGCAGAGAATACTACATTGTTATTGTGTTTTCTGCATACTTTGTCATACAGAAGTACGGCATTTCCAGCAATATACCTGGGTTTTAGTATCTTTTCCATACAGAAAGTATCAAGACAGCGGGCACCTTTAAAATATGGCAAATGAATAGGACAAGACACTGACTGGTTAGTGTAATACTTGAAATGTCAAGTATTTCCTTAGAGTAACAGATGAAGTTACTAGACAATATAATTATTCCCTTAAGATGAAAACGCTAAAGATTGTATTCATTTAGGGGGGGAGCTTCAAGAACCCCTGCATCATTGGACAAAGCAACAACTACAAACAGTCACAGTCCTTGCAAAGCCTTCTCTCTCCTCCTCTTTTCTTTTTCTGCAGTGAACTAAATATTATTAAGAATGTTGCCTTTCACCCCAACACGTTTACTGACCATTCCTGTACACAGAAATGGTGGCAGCACCACCCTGGCAGAGCCCAGATGCAGATGGGAGCTGCTGGACGGTGCGGAACAGGGCTGCCCAGGAGATGGGACAGGTACCTGCTGCTCTAGTTGCTCATTGCTTGTACAAACAGCAGCATTCTCTCTATTTCTAACAAAGATAGCATTGTGAATCACTGTGTGATCTTCAAATTTCAACTTACTAAAACTCAACTAAGAGAAACTCTGTTCTAATCCCACTAAATTTTGGTACTGACTTCAAAGGAGAAAGAGTTAAGTTCTTACTCACTGCAGCTCTGAGCATGCAGGTTAATTGCAGGCAGCTCCTCTTTCCATTTATTTTCATTTTTATTATTCATACAAAAATCAATAGTCTATACATGTCATATACATTCTACCTCTGAATTCCCTGAACTGTGTGTGGACAGCAACAGCAAAGGAGGTTTAAACAAGAAGATCATTTGCACAAGTGCTGTGAGAAGTCGGAATAGCCATACCAGAATGAAAACATGTTGGAATGAATTCATTGCCATCTGTCTTTATTTTGCTTACCAGCTCAATCAGACACCACAAATACTCTCAAACATGAGAAAAATATTTAAATTATTTGTGTTATGTCCTTTCTCAACATGTAACTCTTCATGTCATTTTTTAATCAGAATTGAGTGCCCATCAATAGCAGTGAATTCATTCTCGCACAGCCTTTGGGATATATCTGCCCAACTTCAAATCTACATTATCTTAATAATGCAAAAATATACACGCAATAAAAGTTACAGTATTACAAATACTTTAAAGTAACACAAGGAAGCATGATCAAAAATGACAGAAGAAACTTTGTTCACCAGTGTCAGTCATTAAAAAGGTCTACAGCTTTTGTAATTGTTGGATAGGCAAAAGCTCAAACCAAAAATATCTGGTAGTTCCACCACAACAGTTTTCATACAGAGCACAATCCTAGGTAGTGAGAAGGATATGATGGAATAAGAAACAAATAAAGGAAAGAAAATGGATTGTAAGAAAAACACAGAAAGAAATGAGGAGAAACTAATCAGAAAGACATTAACATAGCAAAAAATGCAGGCTCCTCTTATCCCCAGCACTGAGGGCAGAACTCATCAAACCTATTTTTAGACACAAGGCACAGCTTTCCCTGAGACTGGGAAGACATCAGCCCGCAGTTCTCTTCTCACTCAGCTACACTGAGACTTATTGGCACTTTCTTGACAGCTAATGACATGTCCCAGCCTCAGAAATGATGAGCAAAAGCTGCCTGCCTGCAGGAGCTGGCAGTCCTCACTTCTGCCCCCACTTCCAGAGCCCAGCCCAAGGACCCGTGCAGACCACATTTTTCACATGGCTTCACAGCCATCACCTTCAGCTGAGTGCCCAAGCACCGCCCCGAGGCTCCGCTGTCCTCAAACACCAGCCGGGCAGTGACCAGCACCAAGCAAACACCAGGCTCTTCTCTCACAGACCCACTGCCCTCTGCTCGGCTCTCCTGATCCAGCAAAGCCGGGCAAATCTTCAGCAAGAGAAACCAATGACAAGGATGCAGAACGAAGCACCTTTACCTGCAGGCACGTGCCCACCCACAAAACACCCAGCACGGCCCATAAGGACTCATTTAAGGACTCTCAGTAGACGGCTGACTGGCAGAAGTACAGCAGCCCAAGCGATGGCAGGAGATGAAGAAGCACCGCTGCAGCCGAGCTGCTCCCTGCACTGGGAGCTGCCCGGGCACCAGGCACGGGGGAGCAGCCTTTCAATCCCTGATGCAAGTGCTGTACAAGGAGAGCAGGTTAAAAAAGAAAACAACTGTGGTGCTCATTAGTTCAGATGCCTACTGCACAACCAGCTTTAGTTAAGGTGACTGAGATCTCTACAGAACATCCAGAATGATGTAATCTTTTCATTAGGAGTTATTTAGGCCGAGAGGCAAAGTCCCAAGTTCTCCCTGTATGAAACATCTTACAATAAGCTTCTCCCGTCCCCAGCACTCCGTCTCCCCAGCCAGTATCACACATGTGAAACGCTGCTGCTATCACAAACAAAAGAACTGATCAAGAGTGTTGATGGCAAAAAGCAGATTTTGTGCTGCATGCAGTAGAGCTGCAAGTGTGTTAGCAGAAGAAAAATAAGCATTTCACTGGGGTTCATGACTTTTAAAGTGGAAATACATGAAGGAAAGCTCTGCTGACTCTTTGCACTTCTCTTTTTCAGTGTTTTTCCTGAGTTGGTATTTTCCACAACACACAGACAATACTAAATTTGGAATTCTTCAGCTGTACACAGCACTAAAAACATGTAGTCTTCTAATGCTGCCTCTTGTGAAATCTCAGTTTCTGGCACAGCATCTTTCTTGCTAGTACAGGCTAAAGATGCAGAGAATTTCTCAGCACAGCCTAGAGACTAAATTTATTTCATGTAAATAAACATTTCAAAAACAACTTTAACTAGCAGCTGGCACTATGCCATCAGGCACCCCAGAATATAAATAACACTGCCAGGCTGGATAGGAGCAGCTGAACCCCAGCACAGAGCAAGAGCTCCCAGAAGAGCCAAACAAGGCACAGGAGCCTGTACTTCAGCCCCTTCCTGGGACATCAGCAATATTGAATAGATCACAGAAAGCTTCCCTAAACAAGACAGAGTGACATGAAAAAAAAAAAAAAAAGGTGCCACGCATTGACAAGAGAACAAAGAATACAGACACTGTTACTGGGAGGAGAGACAGAAACATCTTCCTGAAAAGGAGCTGGGAATGCAAATCAGAAAAACAAACTCCAAAATATCAGAATACCCAAAAGAGAAAGAAACATCAGAAAGACTTTACTTCATTGAAAATTCTCTGTAGCTCATAGGCTGATAAAACAACACTTGGTAAGGTATTTGTTTGCATACCTCTGGCAATTTAGCACTGTTGCTCTGGAAGACTTCATTCACAGCTTCGGCTATAAACCCCATTTGTCATCAGAGGACCAACACCGTGCACTGTCAAGTGACGGATGCTTGAGTCTGGGAAGTAAAGCACAATCTGGATGAAAGAGATTCTGAAGAATGCAGTTTGAGCACCAATCTGATCCATATTTTTTCAACTAAATCCTTCATCAAGGAATAATAGATTTTCATCATCTTTTCCTTTACAAAAAAACTTTAATTCAAAATGACAGAGATGAAACGAAACACCTCCCATGAAGAAAGTGAAGGCCAAAGAAAATTTCAATCTGCATTAAAAAATAAACATTAATAAGTAGTTCTAGCCCCTGCACTGACTTAATTCAAAAGAGGTAATTAAAAAGTACTCTACTCAGAAAGATTTACAAAGCAGGCTTGCAAACTGAATAACCAGACAACTGTGTGCCACAGTATCAGACACACAGTGTGGATAACTGAATGGCTGAGAACTGTTCTGACTGACCATTTTTCTTTATGATCGCAGATGATCAATGAAAACTACAAATGCAGAGAGGACGTCTGATAAGGGGATGTTTGTTATGAAAAGATAGCCTAAGATGTATATGTTGAAGATGGGAACCCCCAGTCCTCTTACAGAGGGTAATTACCGCAGGCTTTTGTGCCCTAAACATCCCCTCAATAACTCTTCTTGCTTTTGTGATATAGCTTGATTAGCTTCTAAATAGCAGCGTTCCAGAAATATGAAAAAAAAAAACACAACAGGGATACCCACAAGTACAGCAAGAAGAAAAGTGTTGTGTATCTTATGACATACATAACAGATATGAGGCAGACATGAGCAAAAGTTATCTACCAGAAACTGTTCAATAACAAAGCCCATTATCAGACACATTCATCATAGTAACAGCCTCCCAGCTGAGATTGGAGTATTAATATTGGTACGCTGATAGCTTCCTCTAATAACTTTGGCCTAAAAACATAAGCCGCTTTTACATTTTTAATTACAACTGGATTTTATTCTGGGCCTATAATCCCTTTCCAGCAATTGGATTAATGCAAATAACGATTTAAGGAATGGGGGAAAAAAAAAAAAAAAGAAAGGAAAACCTTCCCAGTAGAGTAGAGGTCCTGCCTTTGGAGGAGGCCATTGTTACAGCGGGGCCAATGAAGCGAGGTCAGAACAGAGCTTATGCATTTCCAACCAGCCCACCACCATCATATGCAGGGCTGAACTTTACATGTGTTAAGCCCTAAACCATCTTGGAAAAATACCTGGACGTAAGCACCGCTCTCACAGTACTCTCAACACTGGATACCACTTTTTCCAACATCAGAAACTACTTTTCAACATCTCACATCAAGTCTTTAATTATATTAACTGTAGACTCAGGGCAGATAACGAGATAAGGCTACTGAGCTGATCCCACAAACTTCTAATACAAGTACTGTTCCGTTGGAGTTTTTGATAGCCTAGGAAACATTTATTTCGCCTTGTTTCTATTCAGTGATGTCTCTGTGCATCACATACCAAAAGCCTGAGTAAATGTTGCATGAGTAGGAGACACAGAGCAAACTCAGAGGAGAGCAGGCTCTGTTATGACTGTGGCTCCTGGAGCACCTTGCAAGACTGGCAAATGAAGCAATGTGCTATGTATTCTAATTGCCATCATTTATGCAATAAAATGAGGCAGGAAAGCGCCACGCACCTTTCATCACTGTTGGCTGTAGCATGCTTGGACGTGAAGGACATGGCCCACAGCCCACTGCGTGGCAGCAAGGACCACATCGGTTCAAGGGGAGGGATAACACCTTTTTCAACCAGAAGCTTTAGCCATTTTTTTTCAGTCTTCTCCATTTAAAACAAACAAGTAATAATACAAAACATAATTACTAATCCTATGAAGTGCAAAGCTCCTGCAGACTCCCACAAAATGAAATGTTTTCAGCAGCAACTGGCGTAATACATAGTACAATTCCTCTGAGATAGGTATTTGTTAGCATTTCCATCACTGTCACTGAAAACACATTCCCCCACCCCTATTTTTAAATTTAATTTTTAACACAGTAAAAGAATCCCTTTTTTTTTTTTTTTCCATGCAGCTCCTGTTCTTGAACAGGGGTTCAGGTCTACAGAAAGCTGTTTTTGTTCTATTACAAATTCATGCTACATCCAGTTGAGAATGGACTTTCATTTTTGCAGCCTCTACAAGTCACTTCAAGTGCAATATTTGTCTTTGTAACAATTTTTGCTTGTAAATATCTAATTCCAGATATCTCAGCACTTGTCAGGATAACTACTATTCACAAAAAAATTTATCAAAATAATTTGAGGGGAAAAAAATTTTGGAAGTTCTAATTTGTGGCAGAGAGAACATGGGATGTGACTCTGGTTTTGTTCATGCAGATTAGTGACTATAGCTGCCCAAATTAAAACCAGCACTGAAAGCACTTTGCATGAACTAACATTTTCAAAACACTAGAATTAAAATTACAGCTTCTTATTAAAAATAAAAACAGAAGATTCAGTTTGTTTTGTTGTTCTGTTTCTAAAAAGGAAAGAAAAAGAAACAAATGTTCACACAGAATTTAAATAATGTTCATTTTTTATGAAAAGGGCATCTTTTCCCCAAATTCTAAGTGGTAGAACAAAAAACAGCATGTTAAAAAATACAGAATAATGACAACACAAGAACATATGAACCTAAAACTGACCAAAATTAGATTCCTGTACTATTAAATCCTGCTAACGTGTTTCTTTGAGGAGGTCTGGATAGCCACAATGGTCCTGTAAGTTCTTGACACTGCCTTTTTCTCACTAATAAACTGCATCTACAACACAATTTTTGGACTCAATCTCACACACAAGAAGTTCTCCTAGATAGTACGGACATGTGTGCACCCACACAAATAAAGAAACAATTTTTAAGACCACCACCAGCACCATTTCTTGCAGGTATTTTATATCTCCTTGTCAGGCGTAAACTGAGCTCCATTATGTCCACATTGCATGCGCTGTGTACGTGACAAATACACACAGCATGTACAATGAGGACAATATAGAACCAGGTCAGATAAATCGTAGCAAGTATCTTCATAAAGGAAAATCAACATCTTGTGACCTAAGCACTGTAGCAGCATTGGGAATCGGTCTCTACTGAAAGAAGAGTTTGTGTGACAAGAGCAATCCCAAAGATTCAATTGTAGAGGAAAATAATTATTTAAAATGTGGTAAATAAAGAAAAAAAAAGGACTACAACAAAAGGCCTGTTAAGAAGAAAGTGCACAGGAAATAATATAAGTTTAATTGCAATTATCAATATATCAGTCTAATGGCTTTGCAGTGTTACTGGAAGCCAACAGATTCATCAGTGCATTAAAGAGAAGTTTTTAAAACAACTGCACTTGCATTTTTTAAACACTTGTTCTATTACATGGATCTTTAAAAACACATTAATAATTGCTAGGAACACTCCATAAAATATGAAAAAACTCATGATCTTGTCAACAGTAAACAATTTCAAAACTTTTTGTGAAACAGTACTAAGCAGTTTCAGAACTTTGTGCTTCAGGGTTAATATAATAATTCCTGTATTAAAACCCACAGATGTTTTTATGGTTATTCTAGCTAGGTATTTACAAAATCACAGCAGAAAAGATGCACTGGAGGCATATTAGCAATCTCTGGCAGAAAATCTGAATGCAATAGAGACATTAGCAGAGGTTTTTTTTGTTTGTTTTTGCTCTTTTTTAAAGCCAACAAACGTTGGATTAAAAGCAGAGCAACACCACAACACTTTTCCTCTGTCTGTCTCTCACTTTGACCCAGACATCATGAGAAAGATTAGATTCTCTGCGTGTCCTGAGGGCTAACAGGACTGGTTCTTTTAGGCATGAGGTGGTAGGAAGGTGGTTTTCAAATGAAAAGGACCCATATAAATTTTCCAGAGATTTCTTCCCATGAATGATCCTCAGTAATTTTTTTTTCTTTCTGTCCTAGAGGAGAGGAAACGTATACAGAAAGCAGTACAGTATTTTTAGCTTCATAATGTTTTCAATGCCATCATCTGTTGCCAGCTTCAGTCCTCTCCTAAAATATTAAGAGCCGGTCAGAAAAAAAAACAAGCATTCATAAGATTCTGAGCAGTTCATAATAAGTTCTTGCTATTTCCTCCCTGCTTTGAGCCTTCCAGAAATCACCTTTTTCATAGCATTTTTATGCAAATTAAAAATTTCTCCATCTTTATTTCACAGATGAGGAACTTAAGCTTGAGAATTTGATTCTTCTTACCATTCATCGTTACCTTCTTAAATATTCTTCAAGACATCTTCAAGTATACTCAGCAGCCTAAATATACGCTCATGATTCTGAATCACCATAGGATAACACAGAATGTCTATTCTCATACTCTTCATCTTAGCTGAAATGGTTTATTTTGATGGAGTCTGTTTCTCGAGAGTCAAGGATATCCCTTTACCTGAAACAAGGTCAGAACTGCAGGAGTAAAGGCAAAACCTGACTTTGTTATGCAAACACAACCTTGCTCAATAGTTGTTTTAATTCAGTTATCCTAATAACTGGGAGATTTCTATCCCGTTGCGCTCGTACGTTGCTATGGCAGCATAAAATATAGTATAACAGTTTCTATGAATCCAGTCAGATTCCAAAATGCAGTTCTTCTTTCCAAGCATCAATTCACAGAATAATAAATAGAGTCAGATTAAAATCCTTCTATTCACACCAAATAACAAAAAGTATAAGTTTCCTGGTCATGACCTGAAGGAACTGCTCAGCCATTGCAAAAATAACACTCACTGGAGTTTCAGTCAATCCCAAACACACTGCATGTTCAGCAAAATAGCTACGTTCATTGACATCCTGCACTAGGTCAGTGAACCATGCCTGTTCCCGGCTGAAAGCCAGCCTTTGCCAGAAGCTGCAGGAGACAAAACTCATAAGGATCAGCCTCCGATCCTTGTGGATACTCACCTGACCCACATAATGAGAACCGATTTATTGCGGAAAGAACTGACAGCAGTACACATTATTTAGACCAGAGAGCATCTGTCTTTCATGATACTTAAGTCCCATACAGACCTGTCATACTATTAGATAAAGTACCCAAGTTTTTGTATTAGATCAATTAAGCAGCTGATATCCATAGTCTTAAACTGGAAAAGAATGGACAGAATACAACCTGTTACTATCTAAATCGTCCATTATCGTACATCCTTCAGAAGAAGGCTCTCATGCTTATAAAAACAGAGGCTACGATTTCTGCAAGTCAGTAAAATACAGAAGAAGATTCAAAGAAGGCGGAGAGGTTTGCTAGAAACATGGAACAAAATCCAGACTTGTGTGCTAGCACGCAGGGAAGCGGCACTGTCCTTCACACAGGCATCTCTCTCTCATGAATTCAAAAATTCTCAACTGCATCTTCATAAAATGCAGAAAGATAGCGTTCTCTTTTACCAGTCCTCTTGGCAGAAAAAGATTGAAATTTATACCAAGTGTAGGCATATGTAATTACCCTAATATATTTTCTATATCAAGCAGATAAGTCCTATTCAATATCCATTACATCTCAGTGAACAAATACAACTACTGAATGCCAGAATTATGTTCAGAATCTTTAAAATTTCATATAGTGAAGCCACTGACAATTTTTGATATACTGAATTATGAATCCTGTAACACCTCAGGCTCATGGAACAGAAGATGATGATAAACCATACAGGTTAGGAGCTAATTTTAAAGGTCATATGAAAACTTCTCAAACATTTTCATAAACTACCAGAAGGACAGAAATGGGAAGAAATCAAGGACATATATATATTAATCCATCACGATGCCATATACAGTATTAGTTTTTCAGTTATATAATGCCTATGCACATTCAGTTTCTAATTTTACAAAAGAGGCACGTCTTCTTATTATATCTAAAAAAACATAGCCATCTACAGCGCAGATTAACCATTTGGTTACTCTCAGATCTGCTCATCAATCACACGTTTTGGGACTGGTAGCAGCATTTGGCACTCGTACCATCGCTTCCTCTGAACAGCTTTATCAGTATTGCAGTGACACCAATTTATTTATTTATTTTTTTCAATAGAAGGAATGAGAAAAAATTGAAAGGTTTCCAGCCCATTGTATATCAACGTGTGCCAGTATAGAGCTAGTACGTGCACAGCAACTGCTTTCTGGAAACTGGCAGTTCAGAAGCCCCAAACTGGAGCTTGCAGCTCATCGTCAGGTTTCTGCGTTCAGACTCAAAGGGGCTGAGGCCAATTCCACTGGGAGCATCTCGAGACAGGGCCCTGGGTTATGGACAGGTCCGAAGTGTTATCTCAGCTCCACACCCCAACCTGGAGCTGTAAGTCAAAGCTCCAGGAACCCTGAAAGCCTGGCAGGTGCGAGGACGTGTGTGAAAGGGTCCAGCGAGCCAGGAGAAGGCAGAGATCTCTCATAAAAAAGAGGTAAAAGAGATGCAGGGATAAAAGACAACGTGGCAAGGGAAAGGGGACAAAGGGTGCTTGCTGCCAGCAAAAGCTTCACAGCTGGTGATAGCCACTGTGAGACAGCTGTTGGAGCATAGGTCACATTTAGAAAATCATCCAGAGTTGGTCATTTTGATCTTTCTGTCTGGCGCAGCAGCGACACTTATGTGGGCTTCTAAGCCTGGGAAGGGTTTTTTGAGCTCACCCTTAATGATTGCCATGTTGCTTTGTTAGACCCAGCAATTTTACCGCACCATTAAGATCACCCTAAAAGATTTGCATGTTACAGTGCTGATCTTCAGGGTGGTCCATCTGCTTAGAAGTGCTTGTACTCCCTGAACCGAATAATTATTTCAAGAGGAGGAAAATTATTAATGAAAACTGGAAAACTAACATAAAACTCACTTTTATTCCAGGGCATAAATCCAAAGCCTAATAGTTAGTATTTCCAAGCAACACTTGAGCCAGCTCCAATTTTACTAATTAATGAACAGCAATGCTCCTTATCCTTTAAAGTATTCTGGCAACAGAAATCCCCAAATCAGGCTTTGAAGAGCAGGTCAAGCCTAGTCTGTCACTCACTCTGATAGACATGAGCTGTTTCCAAAGCTTAGGGGAGCATTTTTTCCTCTTTGAGCCAGTGCAAGGCTTGCTTGGAGGGCTACACCATGGCATCTGCTCTGGAACAAAGCGCAAGAAAGCTTCCCCCCAAAAAGAGGATTTTAAACATGCCCTGTAGGTACACGTATGAACTTCTGCCCCAGCCAAGTGCTCCATCAGCTGGGAGCAGAGATGGGGAGGCACCTGGACTCTCCCCTCTTTCCAACCTCTGCAGATCTCCTACCTGCCCACATAATTATACAGTGGCACTGTCCTCTAGGAGATGTGACTAAGAGTAGCCCACCGTTTACCTTTATGGAAGCATGTCATTTCACGTAGAAAACATTGTCATATTAAACAGAGAAAACTGATTATTCTGAGATCAATCTAATTTTCTCTCAGAAAGCAAATATTAAAAACTGAGGCCTGGGAATCCTAAAACAATTCTCATTTCTGCAATGAAATCTGAACATACTACTATGAGTAAATAGGATTTCAGATAATATTTTTTTTCCTAAACCTCTGCGTGATCTGGCCTTGTTAGAAATTTCATAGAATCCAGATCTCTAATGGTTTGTGTATTCTTTGTGGGATTTCATTAGACCTAAAAATGAAGCAACTTTTGCATAAATAATTTCATGATACTACAAAGCATTGGTTTGAGTTCATTTCTAAAAATAGACAAGTATTCAAAATACTTAATCAGCCACCAAGACTACTCAGCCCCCAAAATTTATGTTACTATTATAAAACCTCAAAAATTCACCAAGCAAATATAATCAGCCAGTTCTTCAAATCACAGGATGTTCTTCATGCCCTGATTTCATTTTCTTCTGCCACATTCGTTGCTCTAAAATAAAAACAACTTCTCAGAGAAAGTGACCACAAACAGGCCAAAAAGCAGAGTTTTTCCCCATTTCCCAAATATGCACAGAGGCACGACCAGAGCATGCTCAGCCACTATCTGATATCTGGCTTGTGATTCCGATAATCAGAAGTTACTACCCTCAAAAAATATTTGACAGACTCAGCACAGCTCATGGATCACAGCGTTCATGAGTCAAAGCAGAAGGACTCAGAATTTACAGTATTCTCAGCTTTCAGTAGAGGAGACAAGGGTTTAATAGACCCAGAAGGAGGAAAAAGCCAAGTCTCTGCTTTTGAAGCAGAACCTATGTGCCATCTTGTACATGGGGAGGGCAATCAAACATTAAATGGGCAAAGCTAAACATCTTCCCTTACAGCAGAAAACAAGAACCATTCATTCAGAAAACACCCTACAGAGCACAACTGTTCTGACAACCAGCTAACAATGTGTGCAATATTAAAGAAGTTAGCGTCTGAGCATCTAGCAGCAAGTTATCTGCTGGGTGAGAGCTCACGGCTGTGATATTTAGCTGGAGAAAATAGTGAAAGCACTGGTGAAGGGCATAATCTTTAAAAATATATTCCTGCATAACAGGAGAGCTCAAGCGTGTGTTTTCACCGAACAATTCAAACTGACAGTAAGCAATGCACGAAGCAGTCCATCAGAACACGCATTTTTCAGAGCATAAAGCACCATGAATAGGTGGAGGTGCATGGCTCTAATATACAGAGCCTTTCCCAGATGCCACACGGGCCGGTGCAAGAACCACCATGACAATCTCCCTGCCTGTTTTTTGGTCTTCCTGTTTTGCTTTTTCATTGTACTTCTACATTTGCCACCATGCTACAGCCAGAGCAACGTGGAGTTCAACGTGGGACACATCAGCTGAAGAAGCTGGATGACACTCATCAAGGAAGGAAACACGGGCAGGTGGTTGGCCAAGCTGTGACAGGATGGAGCCTTCAGCTGAAGCCACAGGAGTAAGCCTGCATGCACTGCAGTCAAATTTCCCTGCAGAGCAGGTGCGACCAAAGAGAAGCACGCCATTTGACAGACATCAATTCTAATCCAACGTGGAAACCTTTGTATTCCTAAAATGCATGCCAACATCCAGCATTTACAAGAGCAAAGAATCAAAGCTCCGGAAAGCGGATCATCATCTTGATGGGTAGACACTGATTAAATCCTGAAATCATCTTAGTCGTAAATACAACAGCTACTTCACAAATACACCTTCTACAAAAAGCTAGCCGGGTTAAGACTTAGCAGCTTAATATTCAAAGGGATCACATGCTATATATACTCTCTAGCAACAACAAAGAATCTGGAATGCACAATGATGAACTGAATACTTCCTGAGGAGGGGGAAAAAATAAAGAGTGCTTTGCATAAGCTTCTATTAACTACATTTCGTTTTTTAAAATATCACTTCAAAAACATCCTTTCCTCAGATGACAACGCTTGGTAAGGCATGTCCTTTGTTCTTTTTAATTCCATTAAATTGTAAAAATCAGTGAGATAATGAGAAAGCCAAGGAAATCCACTGCTGATGTACTATTGCAATTTATTAGAAATATCTCCAAGTCATCATCATGGGAAAAACACTTTAAATGTGCAAGGTTTGCAAGTTTAAACCATTTGTGTAAAACTATTGAAGACTTTGATGCTAAAAAGATTTAATTCCCATTTCAAGAAACTTGGAGGCTGACCTACTTTTTTCATTATTAGGTCAGGAAATACACCATGTAAATTATTCCTGATGAATGTGTCAGTATTTCCATATTAATAGGTTGCATCCACAATGCATAACGTCAACAATTAGATAATAAGAACCTTTGTTGTTATTTTTCAATGCACTGGATGACTACAGACACCTAATAGCACTACTGAAATGGTAATTAATTATACTTTAATAGAACAAGTAGAGATGTTGCCTCTGCTCTATGATACATAATTCTGAGTTGGGTTATGGCACTGTAGTACTTGGGAAAAATCATTTTTTCAAGATTTGACTACTCACAAGACAATTTGAATGTTGCATAGTGCTTCCAGGGATCGGGGTGCAGATAGCGGAGGCAGGGATGAAAAGGCTGTGTGCATGTAATTTTGATTAATATTTTCTGTTCTGGCATAGTTTCACAGTAGGATCCAATTTACAATCTCCACGTCAATCGTTAAAATCAGCCTCAAGTCAGACTCGGTGATGGTGGCAGACAAGGAGGGATTTCACACAGAACAATGCCATCGCTATGGTGGGAGCGGCATCAAGGAGCTCTTGGTGACTATATGCAAGACAATGGATGTGGGGCTCAAGGCTACAAATGAAGAGAAACATGGGGTTACAGCACTAGACTTAGCAGGAGCTCTGCACCAGGAGCAGCCCCCTGGTGAGCCCAGCAGATCCTGGCTGGACACAGGGAGCCTTGATCCCCCGCAACACAAGATCACATCTCAGTTAACTGCAGGGTCTCTCGGCTCCTGCTGGGCTCTCCACATGGAGGAAGGCTTGAGCTAGAACACATGCCAAGTTACCATAGGCTGCTAATTGCTTTATCATGGGTTTTGGTAAAACCGTCTTTAATGAGCAAACAACATAGAGCACAGTCTTAGAGCAATAGTTTTGTACATTCAATGAAAAGAAGAAAAACTATATTGCAGTTAACATAGATCAGCGAAAATCTCTTCAAAACCAGCCAGCCCTAGAACATGTAATTTCTCTCCTTCGTGGCCTCCATATAACTTTGCCATCTACTTAACCACTGATGTATATTTTTCTCAAAAATTAATTTTAAGATACAGCTTCCAATTCAAATGTTCTCAAAATTTATTTCATCATGTAAGTTAATGGAAAAATTCACATTTAGAGATAATATAATTCCTACATAGTCATATGGTTTACCTAGTGATTTTATAATATGTAGAACATATTTTTAAAAAGAACAAAAATGACTCAAGAAGCGCAAGTATGACAGAGTTACCGAATGCTGTTACGTACTGTACTGCACCCAATGAAGTCAATGAGAGCCCTCTGCAGAAGATGGGACATCCTTCCCCCTCCAAATAGGTGAGAAAATCAGCTCAGACTGCCCACGAGCATCCTGGATGAAGCACAGAGAGACTGGAAGGGTCGTTCTATCTCTAAAGACACCAAGAATATTATCTTATAAAATACCTTTTCTGGAAATACAGGCATATACTCCGTGAATCAGGAAGAAGAGAAAGGAAAGAACATTTCCAGGATTGTCAAGACATTGCTGCTGGCCTTGTTAAGTACAGGAGCTCCCGACACAGGTTTCAAAGAAAAAAAAAAAAAAGGCTTTCTAGGGCATAAGAAGCTTTCAGATATTCACTGGAGAACAATTCATCCTAACATCTTTGCAGTAAATCACTATTCAGTTTGGAAAATTAGAAGTGCATCAACATGATAAGAGGGCTGAAAGTGGCAGATGAACTCATAGTAGGTTAATAGAGAATGAATGTAAATCAATAATTTAGAGCCACACTGGAAACGGTTAGCTGGGAACGGTTAGCTTTTCCAGCTATCGTAATGTCCCTTTTGAATATAAATAATGTCAACTATTACACAGATGGCTCCGCACTGGGTACATTCTAGCAAAACAGATTATGCAGTTTGTACATTGCTGTTTAGAATGTTAACTAACAAGGTAGAACAAAGGGCTGTAATTTAAATGATCTTTTAATTGTACTTTTTTTTTCTTTCTAATTTTACTCAGAAGGGAATTATCAAGCAGTTTGCAGCCTTTCACATTATAACACTGGGAACATGAAACTGTTTCAGTCAACTTGATCTTGCGTAAAAATACACTTTCATCACAAACAGAAAGAGACTGTCACAGACATGGCTTAGTGACCATAAATAAAAATCACAAATACATGGGAATGATCTTCAAAGTTGCCATATTAAAAAGCAGTATAAAATAACTTTTTTTTTTTTTTTTGATCTGCAGTAGAGAAAACATTTTGACAGAAGAAGCCATTAGGTGAAAGCACTAGGGGCTACTAATGCATACCTGACATTGGAACGTGCTTTATTTACTTTACAAAATAACCTGAATATAAATAGGCTATAATGCTCAAAATAGTGCATAAAAATTAATCCCATACTTTACAGAGAGATGGATAGCTGATAAATCAGATTAGTGAATGAAAGACGGCACAGGAGACATACACAGAGTGAGCTAGAGATGAAGCTGGGCAAACAGCATTTCTGAATCTGTTCCCGGAGCTCATCTGCTGCAAGGCACGCAGGGGCACCCGGCACAGCTGAAGTTGCAGTCAGCAAAGCAGCACCCTCTCTGGCACATAACACACACTCAGGCAGTTTTTAACCTTATCTCACATATATATCTCCTCTGGAGCCTAGCTACCTTCACTTCTACCAAACCAGTGGTGACACAGGCAGGGACAGCATGGAAACATCACCTGCCCGTTGTCCACCGTGCTTCCTGCAGTCCCAGGCAGCTGTGCTGCAGGTGCTAAAATGCAAAGGTGAGGATTGTTCATTTGGAAATCTGTAGTGCCTGATTATGTTAAGCCACAGCCTTGTATACCTGCAGTACCAAAAATATAACCCTCTACCATGCCAATCAAAGCAGTATTTATAGTGGCTGCAAGACACCAGCACACCTAACGTGAATTGAGGTGGGAACTCACCTCCCCCCTTCCCACAGATCTGATGTTTTGGCATGGGGACAGATGCTGTGGCCATACTACATGCCAGCTGACAGACCGGCTTTTCCACTTAGAAAACAAGCCAGTAGAATAGAATTTAAAATAAAATAAAAAAGGAAACCTTGTATGAAAAAAAAATATAGAAAAAAAAAGGTAAATGTGCACACCCACTGGTCATTGCTGCTCTGACAGCAAATGCACAGCTCTGTCCCAAGAAGGAATTTTAAGCAACAAGGCTTGTTATCCTTTTCAGCCTGCTAAAGGAAAGTGTCATATGTCCTAATCTGAAAGCCAGATGACTCTGCAGCCATTTTGGTCCTTTTAATGAGGGGATATGGAAAGGCAAAAACAGCTTTATAGCCATAGAGGGAGTATTTTTGATCAGCTAAAAGCATAAGGCTTGACTTCATTTATGTTTATTAAGTTTGTTTCTAAGCAATATACCAAAACCAGGTGCCTGAAAGTACTGGCATATTTCAGAACTGCAGAAATACCCCTAGTTCGGTTTTAAAGAGATCTTTCTATGACATAGATGGCTACATGAGGAGCTGAACTATTCATACTTGATGGCTTTTGCTCTTCTAGGTTTACAGTCTATGTCACAGGGGTATGAAAGCACTAATAAGCCATTCTGTATGCCCTGTACCATAAAGTTGTGAAAGTGCACATATGGCCAGATATTTACTGCTATTAAGAAAATTTAATTAACCCAATGGAGTAAATAACAGAAAACAATCAGATTAAAAGCGTAGGCAAAGCAAGAACATTCGTTTACTGTACTTCACCAAAAGGGATTATTCACTCCCCAAAGTACCTGAGAAACAGCTTCCCTTGTCTTCTCCTGACACTTGGCCAGATTTCTATACTACCTTTGCAAAAACTTGCATGTAAGATTCAGTAGGAGGTCATTATGTGCTATTTTGAAGATATTCAACAGCAGTATTTTTACTGTTTCCAATCATTTCTGCGTGTGTGTGTGTTTTAAACCTGTATTGCATTGCCCAGCATTGCCAAAACAAATGCTAGAGTTTACTGCTCAAGAACTCTCAGGTGCACTGCAGTCTCAAAATATCAGTGGAGTTTGTAGCCACTGTGAATCAAACACTGTTACAAGTTCAATGGGAAAGGATGAAGAATGTTGTGACACATTTGCTGCAACATGTAGTTTTCTGATTTCTGACCACTCCACACCCAGTTTCTTTACAAATGTCTTTGTCAGAACAGACGTGCTTAAACAAGAGGGATGCATTCCTCTGCTAGTCACTGTGCATCGCTGGACATGTCCAGAACCCATGCAGCATGGCATTCAGCAATCAACTGCTGATTTTACAAAAATATTTGTTGAGGAAGATGTACGTTAACTCCTTTTCATTTTAGTTACAGAAATAAAAATAATGAAAAGACATGCAGAGGCTTCATTATAATCAATACATAAAAGTGCCACTGCATACTGCTGGTAACATCCTTCACATCTGACGTGCTTTTCTTTCACAATGGTATCATGGAACTTTGATTTTAAATTGATGCATAAGAAGGAAAGCAATAATAAAAAAAATGAAGTTTAAATCTCTAAAGAGTCTTCAATATTTATGAAACAAGGATTTTTAAATCTATCTATTCAGGCTCTATTATAAAATATTGCACACAACGTTTTTATTCTACTTCCCCTTTGAATAGAAAAGTTTGATATGCTCAAATAGAGGTGCAGGATACTATTTTAAGACCATCTCCTAATACTTGCTTTTTTTTTTTTCTTTTGCTACTCATAGAACAGAGTGATCCTAAACTTCTGAAAATAAAAGCACATTTTTGGTTTTCCCACCTACTGAAAGTAGTTGCATTGGATTGTTGAGTTAAAAAAAAAAACAGAAAAAAAAAGCAGGGGGCAATTTGCTCTGCAGATTCACAATACATATGTGATTCTAATTTGATCTCACTTATTTCTGATTTATCTCCAATAACATAATTCCACCTATTCAAAAGGGAAAAAACCATCAGTATATGACGTTCTCTCATGTCCATAAGCAGAAACAACCAAAACACAAATGATCCGTGGTGCAATTTCACTAGCATTTTGCATTGGCTAAAGTCACTGTTTGCAGTCACAATATAATGCTTTTGAACGTTTCAAATCTGGTGCTGAATATATTACTGCCTTGAGAAATTTCACTTAGACCACTTGCTACATAGGAGTAATGTCTCGTTTGATATCTGGAGAATTACGGAAACAGTTTGGCTGTCAAAAAAGAATGATCTTTTTCTGGCCTTTTCACTAGAAAAGGCCAATCTTGCTGAAAAATTTGTCTGTACAGAGTTTGACTGGTTACACCAGTCCCTCATCACAACACCAGGACATGGATACGGATAACAACAGATCGCCTGTTTTGTCTGAATTAAAAAAAAAATTGAGACCCTAATACAGAAACATTGTTTATACTAATGTATTCCGTGTATTCAATGTCTAGACAAACAGGAAAATAGATTCCTATTTAAATGTTTGTTAAGGGACCTGAAACTTTACTCACAATTGAGAAATGCCAGTGAGGCATTCCTGCATGCCCATCAGTGCAGGGAGGCAAGTGAATCAGGACATCGTCAGCAGAAGCGGTGCAGGTCAAGAACCTCCTGAAAGAAGCCAGGGCTGTATCTCTCCTTCGCTTACAAATTACTATTCAAAGTTTCCCAGACTACAGAACTGCTCCTCTGCTTTGCAGCCCCACAGATAAGAATATCTGAATATCTGTCGCTGTGGTTTGTGGGGAGCTGTGTCTTGGCTATTGTGCTGCATTACTGCAGGTCCTAATTGGATTCTTTTCTTGCAGTATTCTCGTACTGCAGAATGTGAGAACCTTGTGTTCTACTGCAAGATTACGAGATTCAAAGCAGTTTGATTTCTTCCTGAAACTGCTTGCATTGACCACTGATTAGTTTAGCATCATCATTTTTCCCTTTCCAAAAAAAAAATATATATATATAAAAATTTAAATTAAAAACCACCCAACAAGCAAACAAAAAACAACCCATCAACCTAAAAGAAACCAAGCTACATTTAAAAGGTTACATTCATCCTGGCAGCTTAGGTAGCTGGCACTGAAGACAACCACTTCTAACAGTCATTTTTTAAAAACCACTGAGTGAATAGTGGTAACATTAAGCTCACCACATTTTGCTTTACTTTTGCATTTCCTGAACTACTTGTGTTGGTTTAGAATGCACTAAAAGGAGCTATTCTTCATGCCAAACATTCAAGGCTTGATTGCTGGGATGAAAGCATCACTTCACACTTCTCAGAAAATCTACATCAACTGTTTATGTGGCCGAAATCCTGGAAAAAATAATTAGTTTTTACTAATCCCTTTCACTCTGAGAAATTGTGGTCAACCAAAACCATGTCTTGGAAACATCCAGCATAATACTTCACAAGTTATTTTCTGCTGCAAGAGGTAATTAGCCTCTTATAGAAAGCATCTTTCATCATACCAAACATAAATCAATTTGAGAAATCAGACATTTCAGCGGCAGATGAAGCGTTACCAACAGCAAGACCCATGGAAACAGGCTGGGGAGGGACTTGACTGTAAATCCCATTGGTTTATACTGCTGCTTTAGGCCAGCTTCCCCCATGAGGGGTTTTGGCTGAAGTTAGTCCTGTTCCTGCAGAGGCGTTACTCCATACCACATACAGTGCCCACATGTTCCTCTGCTTAGCCCCAAAACAGTAGTTTATATGATTGCTGTTTTGGACTGATAGTTCCTACAAGTTTTTACATGTTATGTATACATGCACTTGTGTATATAATATTTTATATATATGTACATATATGTACTAATGGACTCTGCCATTAATTTGTAACAATACCTTTAAAATGACAGTATAAAATAAACACTTGCACAATTTTCCAAATGGCTCCAGAAGCGTGTTAACAGAGTATGTATCAGCTTCTCTTTTCTCGATGAGGTAAGAATGCTTAAAAATGCCAAGAAGGATGATGCACAGACATTTTAAGAGGGCTGTACTGATTACCTAGCATTTCATCCTGCATGCAGGGACCAAATGGATTTTACCAGAAATTGATGTATCTGGACAAAAGAAGATGCTGAGAATGGCTCCCAGGGCTCAGACCCACAGAGCAGCAACCAAGCTAATAGTTCTGCACTATTTGTCTTCTGGGCCAGTGTCATGCCCACTAGAGGACAAGGCAAAACTGATGGCAGCAAGGGGAAGACAGAAGTCCTACAGCTACGGGAGGAGTAGGTAGTGATGGCAGCAGTTCAGCTCAACCCAGAAATGCCACTGCTCTCATTGATCTGGAAAGGGAGGTTAGCAACACTCAAAAAAAAAAGCAAAAATGCAAGGGAGAGCCTTTCATATGTACTTGGAAAATAAAATAAATAAAAGAGAATAAAAAATAAAGAAATATATAAAGCGATAAAAAAGAATGAAAGTAGCCTAGTAGGAATATAAAGTTCTTCACAAAACATTTTTTTAATATTTATCCAGACTCTGTAAGCTTTTGATCAGCATTTATCTTTTCTTTTTATATCTACTGATTTTAGGCACTAAACATCAGGTCTGGAAACCATCCGCCGCAGGCTGGTTCCTCCCTGAAAACCCAACCGGCCAACATCAAGTCATTGAAATTTTCCAGCTGGTGCTTTATTATAGCACCATTTCCTGGTTAGAAGCACAGGAAAAGTGGTTGCAGAGCACTAAGCCCATGCTAATACAAGTGCTCACGTTGAAAGACAATACAAAGTGTCAGGTCTGTGTCTGTGCAGGAATGGGAAGCACACACTATGCTTGCAATGTCTGCCATCTGCTCCAGGTCCAAGTGCAGCTCTGCCAGATAGGAAAAAGAAAGGTTGAAAGAGAAGTGCAGCCACAGCAGACACGTGGCAGGAATTAGAGGTGTTTGGAGTAAAGTAAAACGATTTGAAATAGTATTAAAACAGTTCATTTTGCATTAAAAAAAAAAAAAGATTTAGAAGAAGAAGAACGCAATAACAAGCATGTTTCATTCAAACAGAGCCATAACTTAACAAAATACTGAACTACTCCTGAGGAGAGTCGACTTATACACGCAACTAAATCACAAGGACTTACCCAGAAATTCATATTAAGCTAAAACCTGATGTTAGACAAAATAAATAAATAAATAAAAAGCATAAAACAACAACAAACAGAAATCTGGTAAGAGGGTGAGGGGATAATTTATAATGACAACTACTAATTTTTCCTGTGATTCACTCAGTGAGTAAACCCCTACAGCTGCAGCTTTCTAAGCCACAAGGAAAAATTGATTAGGATACAAAATAGCTGCATCACTACAGAGGTTCCTGAGAGATCTGCAAGCCTAGGTCCTCTGTTCAAGGAGTCGGAGGTGGGGAAGGCCCATCACCACAGAGCAGTCCACCCACTTAGCCCCCCGGCAGGTGATGCCCAGTTCCTGCAGATTGTGCCAGAGCAGCCGTCAGAGGCACCTGCAGGACCGGCACCTGGCGCTACTGAACCTTGTCATTTAGGAGCTTGCTGCAACGATGCCAACTCACTTTGGGCTATTTTGCTTCTCCACTGCTGTGACGTCACATTAATACTCATGTAAATCCCTCACCTAAGACAAGACTGAAGTTTTCAATTACACGCAGATATTAACTGCATGTTCCTGTCATGCCTATCCAATAAAGGCATTTCTAATCCCAGCACCATTCCAACACAATAAGCACTAAACTTTCCAAATTCACTTTGCTATGTAGGTTTAGCTAGTTTATGGTATACAGTCTCAAAAAAAAGTAACAGTCAGATAAATAAAAAGGTGGTTTTGGAGCAGAAAACCATTTACACAGGATCCAAGTGCAGACCTGGGCTTGAGCACTGAGGAACTATTCCAGAATTGTTTTAATATAATAATGGTGTCTGACCACTGCTGAAGCAGAGAAAGAAACATCGGTTCTCATTAGTAATCTACATCTGATATCCAAAACCTTTCCCTCCCCCAACCCTAGTCATTAAACCCTTTAGAAATATTCAGGACAGACATGCACATGCAATAAAATAATATGCACAACTGAAAATAATTCTGCTATGCACCATGTGGATCTGGTACAGAGGATTTTACTGCAGTCAACTTTGCTGCTGCTACTACTCATCCGCGTACATGAAGCTGTTGAGAGTAAGCATGTATAAACCCCATGGATACCTGCTTATTGATCCATCATATTAGATGCTGGGTATGTTACTGCAAGACTCTTCTTCCCACGCTTAGCTCTTGTTAACAATTCCTTAAGGCCAAAGTGTTATGAAAGTAGATGTCCTTGAGAGCTTTGCAGTGCAGCTTCTGCCCCTCTCTCGCACCCTGGTCTGCACCTCCAGGAGCACAGCTATAGCTGGTTTGGGCAAACACAAGCTCACAGCCAATACCAGTTTCCTGCCGAAGCTTCTCCCCAGGTGTCTTTATTTACATCTGAACACCATTTGTGACCTGCTACAGACCAGGCTTGTTTCAGTACATGAGAAAATTTGGGCAAGCTGTATTTGCAACTTTAAGCTGAGGTTTAGCTATATCTTTTCTTCTGTAGGATAGCTTGATGAAAGCAGGAAAGGAAGGTAATTTTTTAAAACTGAAACCGTAATCTTTTATTGTTCTTCATGCAAAGAGAGCCTCCTATGTGCCCGTGTGGTTAAGGAGGCAGACAAATAGAGAAATGAGGCCTTTTGTTTCTCTTTCTCAGGGTCAAAATTCCTTAGTACCAAATTGTAAAATGGAGCTACAAGTCTTGTAAGCCCTCAGGATAATCAATTAAATTACAAAAGTGAAATCACATTTTCCAGGCTCGTTCATTAAGAGAAGCAAAGCCTGCATTACGGAAGGGTTTGCCTCACCCAGTGCTGTCAGCAGGCAGTTCTACACTACCCATGTGTTCAGAGCAGGGTTCTGCTTTGGCTTAGATCAGAGGAAAAGCCAACCCTGGTTTATTGCTGCTATTTCTAAGACTAAAACTCACTTATGCTGAATTGACACACATTCAAGAACGGCACAATTATCTACATTGAAAAGACAACAGGAAGAGGAGCCGCAGACAGCTTCAAGCATAAGGAATTGCACCCCTGGCAATCTCTTAGGACATCTCACTTGAAGCTTGTGCACGTGACAATGGAAGAAGACGCACGACCCTTTCTTGTCATAGCCTGTTATCAAGTACTTCAGCTTCAGAGTGTCAGAACTGATGAACTAAACTTAAAAATGTCATCACAAGAGAGAACAGAGTGCTGCTGCCACCATCTGTCAGAGGCACAAGGAGAGCAGTGACAGGGAAGTGTCCCAGCAAGAGCACAGCTCTAGGGCACAAAGTACACAGCCTCCTTGGTCAGACAAGCACCAGCAAACAGGAGAAAATTGCCAGGCACAGGCCCCTTTTTACCACTGCAGGCAGCTGGCATGGGCACAAAGCCCTCATCCTCTAAAGCTCACCCAGCAGTCGGCAGAAGGTATTTCCCTCCAGCCATCCTGAAGTCTACTAGAAACGGAGGGAAAAAACTTTTCCAGGAAGTAGTTCCTACCCCCGAGTGGGAAAGTTGAACTGTGCTCTCGGATCTCAAAGGAAGAAAGCTGCTTGTATATATACAAGAAAGCCTAAAGTACAAAAGTCAGTCTGTACCATGCCTAGAAGTCAAGGTGGGAACAGAGATACTGCCAGCTTTGGTCTGCAGGTGGGAAGAAAGCAAAAGGGAGTAGTGGAAAGTTGAGCCTAAGAGGCAGCACACAGTAAAATGTTCCTGAAACACTACTAAATGTATATACTTATATCATCATCAGCCTTTCTGAGTACAAACCAGCACAGTCTGTCCCACGGGCATGACCTGTGCACCCCTTGAAGCGGTGCACGTGGAAAGCTGTGTGTGGGAGGTGGCGGCGGCTCAGTGGCAGCTGCCCACCCTCTCCCTGTAGCACAGACCAGCATGTCCCAGCGCTGTGCCAGAGCAGCACTTCAATTCTAGCAGTCAGCTTCGGAGCACTAGGACTGTCACTTCCAATCTCAGCAGGGATGTTTTTGTGGCAAGTTTTTAGCAGCTAAAAATGATTGTCCTGGTTTAGAAGCTAAAAAATGACTCTCAAATTCGCCTTCTGTCCTTTGAAGGATGCGGTAGGGTCACTCCACCTTCTGAGCTTCAGTTCCCAGTGGATGCAGTGACTCCGTTCCAGGCTGGTGGGCTGCTGAGAAAGCACCTGCAACAGCTGGGCGAGGATGAGAGAGGAAGGGGCCTAATTACTGGCTGTAAGTTGAGGAAAGAAACAGCTACCCAGGGTGAAGAAAGAGCTTCAGAGAATGCTAACTGCTGGGAGGGTCACACAAGAGTTGCCTGCAGGCCATGCAGCCGTGCATCACCGACACCATGTTGTGTGGATGGAGTGGGAATGCTGGGTGGTGATTTCCCTTCCATTTCTCCCAAGCTCCCTGCATGCCTACGTGGAGACAGCTATTTAACTCACAACGAGAGAGAAGCAGGGAAAGGCAGAAACGTACTTTCTTGTTGTGAAGGGAAGCAGCAGCTCTTCTTGAGCGCTGCTTCTGGAGAAGCACTTCAGAAGAGTGGAAGGACTAAGCCAGCTGGAGAAAGATTTCCATCAAGCTAATTTTTAGCCAAAACCCTCCCCTCCCGTACATATCTCTGTAGGAAACTTCAAACAGTAATTACTCTAATGAAGCAGTCCATGGGAGAAGAGAAACATACACTCAAATTCTTGGCCAGTTCTAGCTGATATACTCTCCAGAAAAACAATATTTAGCATTTACACTAATGGCTTCCATCCAGTAACTAATTAATCCTCTCAACACTGAGGTATAAGATTTCGTTTTTTTTTTTTTTTCCCGGAAAGGAAAGGGAAAAAATGTGCTATCTCATGCCAATCTGCAACTACAAGTTCACCTCTCTCTCGGTGAACAGGACTACTGTTTTAGGGCCTGCCACAGGTATGCACCAGCTGCGCTTCCTATTAAGATCAGTATTCACTGAAAAACAGTTAACCACTGCCAGTCACCTAAAAGGCCAGATGTTCAACAAGAAATTATCTCCCTGAAATCCGTTCAGGGAACAGTTACCAACTAGTTTCATAGCCTAGTGTCTCTTTAGGGATGGTGATGTTTATTTCCCCAGCAAGGTCCAAATTAAATTCAAGCACATTTGAATATACAGCAGCATCTATCACGGTGACTTTCCAGCCAAAAGTTGGTATAGTTTATAGTCATGCTGACAGAAAATATTGCTGCATGCCTATCAGGAGGAGACTTCACTCCATCCCTGAGGCAGAATATTCTCTGAAGGTTCCCATAGCTGTGCCTCTGAAAAGCTCTGTGTCCATCTTACCCAGAGCAGCCATCTCCACAGAAGAGGTTTGAGAGCCAAGTAGTGCTTTGAATGTATCTTGGGCATGCTAAAATTGATCCTTGCCTGGCAATACAGAGGTATTGCATGGAGCAAGCAGAAAGAATGGATTAAGAGGCTGTTTTTAGAGTGCCAGTATCACAGAAAGGGTCATCCCCAGAATTGGCCCATCATTAAACAACACAGAACCCAAATTTTGGCTCTCCATGGAAATCAAGCTGACCTACTCTGCTCCTCACACCCAGAACAGTGTTTAAAGAAGGTCATCAGAAATGGTTTAAAAATCCAGAAAACAGAGCAGCCCGAGACCACATGTTGGTGAGCTCCTGAACAGAGACCTCTGTAAGTCTCAGGACTTGAAGTCTTACTTCAAGTAAGCAGCCCGTAGGGGTGATGCACTTAGCTCTTGCATTTTCACATTAGCACTGCAAAGATTTATAACTCCAGAGGTTTGAGAGCAGGTTTTGGGGCTTTATACTTCTGATGCAATATTTTTTTTTATATATAAAAGCTCAGGCTATATGGCACCTCCTAGGATGTAATTCACATTCAGTGCACAGCCTCAATGAATTTAGGTAAATTTTCATGAATATATAAAAGGGGAAATTTTAAAGATGCACAGACTCAGATCATAAAAAATATTCTTCCTAACCAGACCA
The DNA here is from genome assembly GCF_040182565.1 of Anser cygnoides. Taxonomy (NCBI): domain Eukaryota; kingdom Metazoa; phylum Chordata; class Aves; order Anseriformes; family Anatidae; genus Anser; species Anser cygnoides. The sequence goes on along the minus strand of NC_089885.1, from coordinate 12,371,513 downwards.
GGCAATGACCATCAGGCAATGACTCGCATTCTGCACACCCAAGTTGGCATAAAGTTTTCAGCTCTCTCATCTGAAGTGAATCAGCATAGAACTTGCCAAACTGCACCAAAACTTGAATCAGTCTGAGCTACAATCACAGACTGCAAATACAACCTCTTTCTTAAGAAGTTATCATCTTAAGTTTGTTGTGCAAACAGCTAGCTTATCTTCAGAAAAATTCCTGAGGTTGAAAACTGAACAGGAAAAACATGTTTCAAGCATTTTTTTTTTTTTTTAATACATCAAAGTCTTCATTGCAAAACAAAAAAAAATCTCATTAGAACAGGTTGCAAGAGTAGCTGGTTTTAGAAAGACAGTGTACTCAGAACAGCTCTGACAGCAGATCCCAACAGTCATAACCCACCACCACACCGTGCTATGAAAGAAATATGTTGACTTTTTACCACTTGTAGGGAAGCTGGCTGAGACCACACATTTTCCAGCGAATATTGATCAAAATGAACAGGTTTAGCCAGCCCTGAAAGAAACATCCACCCATGCCTTACAGTGAGAATAACGCATCAAGTACCATCAGGCACCAGGAAGAGATAGCATCTCTCCATAGAAGATGCAACTGCAAAGGCACAACGAATTAAATCACAAGACATAGCACAGCTCTGTGTCTGAGCAACCCTAACTTTGAAGGGAGAGAAGTGCAATGGATGTATTCTGGGATTCAGGCAAGCAGGCAGGGATAGGATTGGGATACCTCTTACACGTGCTTTGAGCCTGTTCTCAGTGTGGACAGCTGAGCAGAAGTACACAAGGTGAGAGTAAAAGATAAAGAGTGAACCCTGACTAATAATAATTATTATGATTTTTAAAGGAAATCAAGACAATCACATTTGAGGAGACCGATACTCTGCCTTCCTTGAGGACTTGTAAGAGACAATGTACCTCAGCTTGAGAGCTAAAGGCGGCAGAAAAGGGCGTCAAGGAGGCAAGGCAGAGATGGAAGAGATGCAAAGTGGGGCAATAGCCAGGAAGTCAGGCAGCCGGGGCCACAAATCCTGCCAGAAGATGGGCAGAAGCCATGGCTTCTCTGAAGAAGCAGAAGAATTCAGAGACTGCCTCTTCACACTGGTTCGTGACAGGGAGGGCCAACAGGCCGGGTGCTGGAAGCCTGCCCCAGTAGAGCAGGCAGTAGAGAGCAGAGCTGCAGGAAGAAGCAGGACGGCTGCATCCACTGCATGGACAGGGGATGCCCTGTGGTGTCAGACAGCAGCTGGAGAGGAGACAGACCAGAAACAGCTGGTTTATTCACAGATGTAAATAAAGCTCTCTAGGGACAAAATCAGAGGATGAAACATTGAGACAGAACGAAAAAAAAAGACTGAAAAGCAGTCTGTAAAACTATAGAGCCACTGACAAAAGTTACTCAGGATCATTGTATAAAATCCTGAGACTGTTAAGGTATGCTGTTTAGAGTTGCTTTGCAACTATGTTACAAAAAGAGTGTGCACAGTTACTGACTGAGGACAACTTATATTTTCAAATGACTTTTCAAGCACACAACCATGTCACTGTCACTTTTCAAAGAGTACAAGATTTTAAACCTCAAACTCAGAAGTCAAGGAAACCAACACTGATACGTTCAGTACTAAGCTTCCATGTACACGGAAGAGAGTCTGGGCAGAAAAGCATCTGAGGCAATGGGAAGTTTTTTCCTGAGACCTCCTGAAAGAAAAAGTTTATAAACATGGTCTCAGGTGGAGAAGGAAGGGTACAGATCTGATGTAAGAGGTGTGAAAAGACAGAATACCCTGATCTGCACAGTCGAGAGAGCCAGTATTTGCTTGAGTGCTCTAACAATCCGACTGAGAGGGCCCTTCTTTCTTTGTTAATGAATTGGAAAGATTTTCTGTCATGTGCATAACAGTTTCAGCTTTTTGAGCAGAAATAGAGAGCTCTGTCCCTTTGATCTGCTTTGTTGCCTATTCTAGTAAAGAAATGCAACATCATTTGCCAGAAGCTGAAGAGGTCACTATTTGAAGTTGACCTGCATCCTTTGACTGCTTTAATGCAAAGGATGCTACTGTATTTTTCCAGAGTGAGTGGAACCAGCATCACAGCAGGAACTAGAAGCAGGTACATATTTGGCTTTCCTCACATCTTCCTATCAGCAGGCTCCAGAGCTGATCAAGATGACTTCATTCAAGGCACTTCCTCAGCTGGCCTAGACTGACAAACTGCCTCCACACACTGGATCCTTAAATCATAGCAGCGTTTGACAAGGCTGCAAAGTCACTTCTTATGCTTTGCTAGAAACTCTGAATTATTGTTTGCCTCCCCTGCATAAGGAGAAGTACTAATTCTTATTACAGATCCAAAGAACCACCACAGGATGAATCACCTAATGAATTACTCAACTATTTGATTCTCTGCAGATGGCTTCGTTTCCTACAGTAGCTCCCTACAAGCTGCTCTATTGCTTTCTCTTTGTGTCTGGCACAGTACTATAAGCCAAAGTGTAAGTCTTGATATTCCAAAACAACAGAAAGAAACATCAGTAACTGGATAAACATTGCATTTCACCCTCAAGATAGCATCTACAGGGGTTTTGCCGTACACTGACTCTCGGACGCTGTTGAAGTATTTACTATGTAAAGTTAAGACAGCCACACATAGCTGTATTACCAAGTTTTGTGGCCATAGACTATTCAGATCAAACATGACTGACTCACAGCCAGACATGCAAAGTGCAGCTGGAATCCAAGAAGGAAACCTAGAACTTCTGTTTTGGGAGCAGCTAGGAAAAGTAGTGACTACCAAAACAGGGCCCATACCTATTGCCCACCCCAGGTTTAAACCAGCAGGTGTAACTACAAATGTTCTATCCCATCCAGCCTCAGCTATGCAGATTGCTTCTCATTTGACACAGGAACAAAAGGACCAGGTTCCTTCACATGGGAACCAACTCCCAGCAGCATTAGCAGGCTCTTACTCTTTTCCACACGCCAACACAAGGGAGGCACATCATCTTTGACATGCTGCGTCATTTCTGTTACTAGAGTTAACGCAGAATACCAATATAGACCTAATAAAAAGCCACAGTTTCTTCCACTCTCACTTTCAGGGCAGAATCTCAGAATGAAAAGAAAAACAACCACATTGCAAGGTAACAGAAATGAGGAAATTTAATTTCAGCATTACACTTTTCAGAGGAAAGAACAGCTAGAGAGCAGCAGGAAAAGCCAGCAAGAATTACACCAAGGAGACCTCAACCATGGCATATTTATCAAAACTCATGGGAAGAGTGTCTTACGTGAGAGCAGCTGAATGGCTATGGACTTCAGGAAGCATGCACTCAGAGTCCCTATGGAGCTGTGTTCTCCTGTAAGTTCTGCAGCCCATATACATGACAGCAGCTCAACTATTTCTGCAACCACATAGGCTGATATGGATATTTATACCCTGATTACAATGCATCCTGTAACCCAAAAGTGACTGATCTCAAGGAACACTAACAAACACAAGGAAATGAACGGCAGAAGGGCATGTGGCTTGTAAGGAACTTCTGCTTAAACAAGCAATACAACAAAGATACACCAACCCCTGTTCTAATAAGCTGCAAAATTGTATCCACAGGATCCACTAACATCATTATGATAAACAGTAATCTTAACAGCAGCTGGAACACTACAAACACGATTGCTATTAGCAGTTTTGATACAGAAATGTCACCTGATAATCCAATTTCTCTGACAGTGCAGGCATGCCTTCTCCCACCTGAAGCTGTGCCCCAGCTCTGCCTCCACAGCTTGTCACCATGCCTCCCACCTTATATTCCTCTCCATCCATTTGAGCTCTCCATGTGATCAACCCTTAAACTGTTCCAGTAAAAATGAGCCCGCTCAGCTTCATTTGTTTCATTTTGTTAACCGAGCTCACTCAGCGCTTCTTCCCCCATTTCGCCACAAGCCGTTCAGACAGCAGATCAGTGTAGGCAGCCACTCTTCACCTGTCAAAGCTGTCAATGCAGAGGTTGCATCCATAATGCAGCATTGGCATGTCTCGTAACACACATCTTTGCAATTAATCAAACTTCAGACTTTTTTAATACAGCAAGATTATTCCCATGTAAATTAATTAATCTTCAGGAGAGACACTGTCTTATTTTTATCTTTATCCACCTATTTTTTTCCCTGAGGTCCACGGTGCGAAGCCAGTTACATACCTTCAGACCTCTGTAAACACTGCTTGGAGGCCTTAGTTGTCCTCCATGAACTCATTTCCAACCTTGGGAACTACCACTATCAGCTCTGTCCACGGTCTTTGTCCAGGTATTCTGCTTTTAATCAACCCTCCTTTCCAGGAGACATGAAAGCACTTGTTAGCAGCAGTATAGCAAAACAGCTTGTTTTGCTTTTTCTATAAGGCTGCATTCAGACAGGTTGGACAGTTTTCTAGTTTTGCTTCACCCTTTCCTCTGACAGATACTTTAATACACATTACCTCAAAACTGGCAGCCTTTCCCCAAGGTGTAGCGCACGCAGCCATGCCTTAGCCCTTATAAGTGGATTTCTCTCCACCCCAATTTTTACATAGGCTGCCCTCCAGCTGGAGAACAGCTGTATATTTTAGAGTGTCCTTTTCCTAAGCCCACACCTTGGATGCAAACAAGACAGACATTCATAAGTGCAGGTGGCACCCCTGCAAATGACAATCTGTACCATGAGAAGCTTTTTATGCATCTTGTCCACATTTATTCATCCCTCCCTCCATCACTGTTGATAGATCCGCAGGAAACTTTCCACCCTGCATGGCTGAATCCTGTCTGGGTTTTGCTCTGCAGCCCAGCAACTCCTACTGTCTCCGAAACTACAATGCACAGAGATAATTACCATCTCCCTATCACATGAAAAACAGCAGTAATTAGTAGAGGCATCATTTAAAAGTAGGCAAAGTGGTAATGTTTGACAGTAAGTGTATTTTATGTTCAGAAATATAAGATAGACATTACTATTTCATAGAGGTTTACTTATTTTCTCCTGCTTCACCGGGTGTTGATACCATAGTTCTGGCAAAAGGTTACTAGCATATATTTATTGAAAGTCAGAAAGAGTAGCATTACAGATACAGCAAGGGGAGGACAGTCTGGGCTGTGTGAAGTTAGTAACATTTCAGCAAGCGGTGAAAGGTTGGAAGACAGAGACACAGATAAACAACTGCAAATGCATCAACTAGCTATAATACCTGTCAAAAATGCACCAGAATAAAATGATACAACACAACTGATAGGAAAAGATGAAATGAAGAGACTTCAGTAAACAATGACTGACCTTAAATAGCCAGAAAGGCTCAAAAGCTAAAATAAAATACAGAAATAGATGCCTAGGAGGAGGAGTGTTAGAAGTCAGGGAGCTCAAGTTGTTCGCAGAGGATTTGTATTTCATAGGTTTATTTAGAAGGAAGGACAGCTGATACTGCTGCTACGCTCCTGGTTAGAATGTCCCAACCGAAAGCCCATTGAGGCTAATGGCCCTCGTGCTATTATAACAAGCTTTAAATCCACAGCCTTCAGGAAGAAGTGATGAAAATGGAGAAAATGACCTGCAAAGAGCAGAGTTCAGGTCCATGTAATTTCTACATACATCTCTTCAACCCAGGTATTCCTGTGTGTGCAAGCCCAAATCAGGGTGGGATACTTCAGCCAGGGTACACATCAAGATGCAAGACCTCAGACACAAGGAAGCAATATTCAAAAGAAACTGCAGAGAAAGAATTACAAATGCAAAGGTGTCTGTTTTCCTTTCTCCATTCCAAATCCAATCTGTCATGCTGCAAAAGTCCCGCATTAGTCAGTAACCCAAAAAGGAGTTATTTTACATGTTAAAACTATGTGAGCAGAGGAAGAGAGCTTGAATCATGAGCAATTGAGATTGTGAACAGGTGATTGCTACACTTTATGAAATAAACCTGTAACTTGTGCTTCAACTCCTGTTTCAGCAAACTCATATCAAAACATCTTTACAACTGTCTTAGAAACAGGGAAAATCTCACCCAGTTCCCTGCAAAAGACAGCGGGAATGGAAACTGTGAAGCTTTGTGAACACAGCAAACAGCCCATTAATTTTGCTTTATTCCCAAATTCTCTTCATCCCTGGCCTTACTTACAAATAAAACTGAGCCTCTACATACAGAGAAATCCTAAATATTGACAGCTTGTAAAAGACTAAGGAGTGAGGATTACTATGAAATATTATTCCGTGGCTTAATTTGCTTTCCAGAGCAACTTGAATTTCATTAACAGACTAGAAGGTATCCAATATTCAAAGAAAGTTTCCAAAATAAAGCTAGGGTTGGAAGCATAGCATAAGACATTGGGAACAACCAATATTTGCAAGTGCCAGACATCTGCCAAACACTTAAGAAAAACTACGTACATTTATGTACAAAAGTATAAAGTCAACAGAATTCCTGAAACACACAACATTATGCACCATTTGTATGAGGTTCATTCTGAGCTTTAGGAATATGCTAAAAATCAACCAAGCCCCATGGAAAAAAAGTTTATTTTTGATTTTGATCAGCTTTGCAATTCAGTTATTGGTTGTATGAGCACACAGGATGTAACAGAGCACAGATAGGATTGAAAAACTGATCAAGACCGCTTATTCCAGCATCAGTGCTGACCTGTAGCCTGTCATTACAAACCCTTTTCTTTCACAGCAATGTTTCATTATTTTCCCATATTTAGACTTTTATCACAAAATGGTAACGCCTAATTTACAGAAGTAGATCCTTTATAAAATGGATTTTCCTAAGCTGATTATTTAATATCAGCTTCGTTTTTTTTAATTATACTAAACATTTTCTGCCTTCAGATTTCACTGAAAGCACACACCATTCACATCTGCGTAGCTGACAGGCGTTCCTAGTCCAGACAGCCTGATACATCCTCAGGCACAGCTGAATATTCTTGATTGTCCAGAGGGAGTGGGCATTTTACAGCAACAGATCTTATTCCTTTGGAACTGAGTGCTTCAGAAATTTCACACCACTTTGACAAATAAATTATAAAGTACCTCACCAGTTTCAGCAAAGTACTTCTGATTTGCATTTGTGTAGCTAAAAATATGATTCAGAGGAAAAGTCCAAAACAGGCCCAGCTTGATTCAGTTCCCTGTTTATTCCCAGTGCTGAGTGAGTCAGCTAATGAAAAGCTTATGGGAGAGCCAGCAGCACTGGACATTTCTTGAAAGTCCACTTGGAGACAGATGCAGTACTACAAGCATTTGAACTCTGATCTTCCCTGCTCGCATCAGTTCTAGACAGAAAAAATCCCAGACACCAGAGGATCAGCTGAGTTCATGCTGACACAGTGTCCCAGGAACTGCCAGACCTGCTTGGGTTTCCTCGACCAGCCATGCTGCCACGTTCCCATTCTGCTGCTCAGCCCAGTTTCACTCTCAGCTCATTCCTACCCTGCACAGGCCGTGCACCTCATTTCTCACATTTACGTGCATTTTACTTAAATCTCATCTTATTCACGTCTGTGGATTTCTCTTGGAGGACATTCCAGAAACCTGCTATCCAAGTACAAAACTAATTCAGAGGTTAACCAAGTCTTTAGATCACTAAAAACTGAGAAGATGCCAACTGTTAATGAATTAGTGACATGCGTGATCATGGCTTATCTTAAAGCAGAAACCCTCTTTACACCCACGGTTTGCAACAGAGAAAAAATACCCTGCTTAGCCCTTAGCACACTTCTAATTCTAACAGAAGACATTTTTTCTTGCAGACAGATATGATGAACAAATCTGAGGAAGCAAACCATAGGAGCCTGAGAAACTTCTGCCTTGAGTTTGAGTCAACGCAACAGAGAATGAGTGCAACATTATTCAGTAGGTCACCATCTTTCATCTATATACAAAGCCCATTAAATTCATAAATTAAAACATTGAAAATTACTGCATCTGATGAATACCATAAAAGAAGTTGCATTGGACTGTGGGCAGCGGTAAGACCCACACAGAATCAATCTCATGCAGATCGTTCCCATACTTTGCTGTGTGGGACAAGGAAACAGTGCAGAGCTGCACTCCTGCCTTTTCTTGTTCTCCATGTCTCTCAAGCCAGAAGTTTTCATAATTCTTACATGCTCATTCACTATCCACTTCATGTCACCACCACAAAACCCGATAGCTAGAGCTGTGGCTTCATTCCCCCACCTGCTTTTGTGAGAATCCCTGTTTGTAACTGGTTCCTCTCACGTTTATTAACTCTCCAACGCACAGCTCATTTTCATCATGTGTTCATTCAGTTGCTAGCACAACAAGGTCTTGGTTGATGAGCACAGCATCTAGGGGCATCAGTAACGTACATTCATTAGTATGCTGCATTACAAAAATTAATCACGTACCCAATGAGACTGCGTTTAGTAATCCTAAGATGACTATACAGAAAAATATTTACAATGAGGGATAGGGAGGATGATGGCCATAGAGTGCAACAACAGTGACATGAACCAGAGAGAACTGCTACATAAGTAAGAAACAAAAAGATTAAGAAAGCTCTGGAAAGGCAGCAATTAACAATAAAAGATACTATAAAGCTGTGAAGAGCCTACAGATACTAGACCAAAACATCTAAGCTTCTTGTTCTTGTGCTACGAAATAAGAGGGCAGTCAGAAAGAGTGAAGGGCTAGCAATTTAAACCTAAAAATAAAATCTCAGCTAATCCACTGGAATTTTGTGCCAAACAGCAGAGGCTAAGACTGAAGCAGGTTTCAAAAGATGATGGGGGCAGTGATATCATCTTACAAGAACAGATAAGTTTCAGTAGAAGAAACAAGACTCTGAAATGATTACAAGCACCTATTTCCTTTACAGGGAACCGTCAGCTCAATTTCAAGCCACCCATTTCATTCTTACCTGCAGCAGGCTTCTTGTTCCTCCCTCTGAAGCAAAGGTCTCTGATGCTTAGCGGGACCAGGAGCAGAAATGGGATCCAGCTCAGCAGCTCCTCCGATCCATGAGCTGTATGCCTCTGCCCCAGAGAATCCACAACATTTTGTCCCAAACTGGGATTACACGTAATCCTCTGACTCAGAAAACCCCTTCACTACTGGCACTGCCGAGAGCGCATCGTGCTGTGATCAAACTGGCATCCTGCAGCATCCTCCCTGGGGACTCCCTGGTTAAATGGGCAGCGGGTGCTACGGGGGAACCCAAAGCACTCCTTCTCATTGATCCTCTGCCCTGCACCCTGCCATCATCCACTGCACACACCAAGTGGAAGCAGGAATAAAGGCAGAGAGAGCTGGAGAAAACAAACACACAATTCTGAAATGATCACCTCCAGACAAAAGCCTCTCCATTTCTCCGATTCCTATCTGTACAAATTAGCTTGCACATGCATTGGCAAGCACTGGCTTTCCAAAACAAAGCAATAGCAGCAAGAGCTGTGTGTGTTCAGGATTATTTTAGTTGGTCATTTTCTTTAGTGGGACCCCCGGGAACTTTTACTTTTCCAGTTCTTTGAAAAGCTTTCCATCATCTCACTGCCCAGCCTACGTCCAGTCTGCCTGCAAGCCCGACCAGCCAGCTGTACAGGATCCAGATGCTTCTTTTTCCCATTGCTCAGTGTTTTACCCGGGCTGCTCTTCTGTTCACAAAATGCTTCCAGCTGACATTGCTTGTGTACCACCACACAGAGCTACCATCATGGCTATACACGGTACAGACAGATACTTAAAAAGCTACCAGACTCTTACATGGGAACCACTCAGCCAATGCTTTGCCCTATGTGTTCCCATTCCTAGGAGCAGGATACTAACATTTCTACAGTTTGGATTTACCACAGCCTTCCCTTCTGATCCATGGTGTTGCCTTGCTGCAGCTCTTTCACTGTGCTTTAAAATTGAAACCAGTAAAATTAATTTTGTCAGATTTTCCAGGTAAGTCAGAGCTACTATATTTTCTTTTAATATCTTCATTTGCAATTTCCTGATTGCTTCCTCATCAAAGGAATGTAGTTAATACAGTGTATGTTAATTCAGAGTACATTTGTCTTTATTAGAAAAAAAATAAAGACTACTTTAGTTGAAAATGCAACAAAGAATGCTGGACTATGGTTCAGCTTTTGGAAGGACTGAAACATTTCCACCAGCTACCTGTGTTTGTGCAGAAAGTTCAAGTGGTTATGAACGAAAAGCTCTTCTTCCCAGGAACACTGAACACTTAAATACTCAGATTAAATAGTAGTGGGGTGCTTTTGTAGACTTAAAAAAAAAATAAAAATCTAGAAAGCTTACCTAAATGTTCGCTATTCCTTTTTCATATTCGTGCAAGGAAGTGACAAGCAACAGCTCTTAACCAGTATCTGTTCTGTAACTAGACACATCTGATTACACATTCTGTTGGCGCTGTTAAAGCATGGAAGTCTCTCTTTCTGAAGACAAAAATGTACTTCAGAAAAGGAATGCAGAGAAAATGAAGACAAACTACCCATGGTTTCGGTTTCATTTGGAAAACAGGCTGCCCATCTTACAGCCTACGAAGTCATCAGCCCAAACCACTGCAGGCCTAACATCCTTCTCCTCAGAAAGGACTCCCACATTCTCCTGAGGAGCAGACTGGGCATAATAACTCAAGTTGTGCTCCTAACCTGTTCCCTATTTCTTTCCTTCCCTGGGGACCTTTCCTCTCCTGATATCAACAAGACAGACCAGGACAAGTGCACTGTCAGCCCCCGAAACAGGGTAATTAAACATCACAGGACCAATTTATAGGAAAAAAAGCCAAGGAATGGAGCTGTGAAGCAGTCAGCTACATCTGAATCAGATGAGAGGAAAATTTCAAAGCTGCCCAGCACTGGATCCCTGGTGTCAGGATGATCACTCTGAGCTGGGTCAGAGCTGGATTGCTCACGTAAAAAAAACAACTTGGGGGTAAAGTCGCAAGACAGCCACCAGGAGCTTCCTTGGACACAGCACAGATCAGGGCAGGCTGTTCAGGCAGCCAGGTGTTCCTGAATTTTGGGGAGGTAAGCTTAGGAACACTGGGTCACGCATTGAACCCTAAGGAAAGTAGGATGGATTTCAGTCCTTAATTTTTTTCTTACTATCAGTGCTAGGGACCCTAAAGACACAGACAGATGCACTGCTTCTGTCTGCGTCATGCCAAGAAGCTGGGGAAGAATGTTGCTGCATGTCAAGATGGGGCCAACCTACGATTACCTGTGCCTGCTGTTGAACCCTGCAGATCCTAGGGTGCTCGTAGCCTTCCTTTCCGCAATCCTGTCGTGCTCTAAAGGCCTTTGCCGTAGGAGCCAATAAAGAAGCTGCAGCTTATCTAGATTCTGTTTGCTTTACACAGGCCTCACAAAATTTTAAACCCCATTAACCAAGAACTGCTCAGAAATGACAGGATTGTGTGCAGCCTACTTTTTTTTTTTTTTTTTGCAACGGGATTCTTGGGATTTGTGGGTCTCACAGCTTAGCACAGACTCACCAAGCCCCAGCAAACAGTTACACAGTGTAACAGACTCCAGAACGGTAGATTTAGCAAGCTAAGACCTTTAGAAAATTGACATAATCTGTACCAAGTTTTAAAGGAAATGAGATGTTACAAAGCCCTTCCATAGGTTTCATAGCCCTGGCCTTCTGCTCATAATGAACCCAGTGGGAACAGAGACACGATGTCCTCCTCACGCTGACTGAGCCAGATAATAAGGCAGTACTTCTGTGAAACTAAACAGAACAAGAACCAACTACTGTATTCTTATCAGAAACTTCTGGCTTTCAGCAGCTGAATTTCCCGAGGATTCCCACTTGCACTTTGCAAGTGGCCCATGGATAACTGGGTTTTCCTCCAGCTCCCGGCGCACCAGGGACCAGACCTCTGCTCAGCAGATTCACATGCCAAACCTCGGCTGCATAAAAAACACAGCAGGAGGAGGTCCATGGAAAGAAAAGGATATCTTAGAAAATGAAGTCAAGCAGACTGGTTAAGAACACGGAGTATTTGCTTGTGGAGTGACATTTGAACCTGCTCTGCAGTTCTGCAACGCATGTGATGAAGAACAAGTCAGGCCACAAAAACATTTACAGGCTGACATGATTTGGGCATGCCTCGTTTTCCAAGTCTTTGAGGCCTGAACCTGGAAAATGCTGGGTGCTCCCAGCTGCAACTGATATAGAGTAGAAAATGCATTTAAATGCAACTTCATACACCAGTTACCCGGGTATAACACAGGATCTAGTCGGGTTCCAGACTCCATAAACATAGTACTGCACACAAGAGCATACTCTGACCTTTTACTCTACTGTGGATTTAGAGCATCCCAGCAAGTAAGCTGTGAAGTTGTGAGTCCTGTTTAGTCGTGTCTTAAGAACAGATGACATGGAAAAACATCGCAGGGAGCCCAGAGGGGAGGGTCACGTCCAGTCTTGAGATAACAACAAAGTCCTTTGGGCATCTTTCTCATTCTTCTGAAATCACTGCTCTCAAAATATTTTGCACAGCTGCAAGTTAGGAGCACAATTTTGATCCCTCCCTCAATCATTAATTCATTCTGTTCTGTCTTCTGCTCATTCTCAGGCATTTTGCCCTAGTACCTCAACGTCAATAATGCAATTAGCACAACAGCCAAGAACTAGGGTCTTTCTGTAGCATTATCTCTGTGTATGTGCGGAAAAAGGCAGGTCTTGCCACAGTATTAAAACCAGACCTAACAGCAGGTGGGAAGACAGAGGAAAGAGATAATAAAAATAGAGACACTCATAACTCTTCTCCAATCACAAACAGCAATCACAGCTCACCACCTGCTCTTAATGCTCTTTTTCAGTGGAGCAAGTCATCAGAGCAGTTTGCAGATGAATACTATCACTTGTTTAGTTAAGGCAGCCATGGTGATTACAGGTCTAGAGAGATTACTATGGAAAGAAAGCAGAGGACATACATGTGGACCAAGCAATCAAGTGGTGGAAGCTAAATGCTTTGAGGGGGTCGCAGAAAGGAATTAGAATATGTAAGAGATGAAAAAAAAAATAGGAAAAATTAATCAAAGAAGAATGGAAGGCTGAATGTCAGGCAAACCACAAAGGTTTATCTCTTCCCATCCCTGGCAGAGATGGCCAATGGAAATGGTAAAATAAACTCCCTAATTAGAATAGGAAAAAAAAAAAAGAAAAAAAAGAAAAAAGAAAAGAAACAATGGCTTACAGATAAGCCTTTTATGCAGCAGCAGAAAGATAAAGAGGTTTCCAGTTTTGATGCTAGACAAATGATTAAACGCCTGGACATTTTCAATATAAGAGGTATGAGCACAATCCCAACATGAATCAAAATCCTGTGAAGGCATAAACTGAAGCTGGTTAGGTGCCCATTCACAATGGATGTAGCTCTCCCTTGTACATTCTCTGCTTGAGAACAGACCTGCCTCCTCCCCTCAAGCCACTGAGTTTTTATTTTCATTATTGTTATTTAGCAAGAGGGAACTATATAGCTAAGCTAGTTTTCCTTAGAAATTGCAACACAGAAATATTTCTGGAAAACCTATGAAGTTCAGAGGCATCTTTCTGTTACATTCATTGGAAAACCACCACCACATCACCTTGAAATTCATTTGTTCATTCACACGCATATTGCCAAGCTATTATTCAGAAACTGGGAAATGTTTGCTAGGTGGAAAGTATGTCAAACAACTGTAACAATTTTTGTTTTCAGTAGTTACTAGCACAGGAAGCATAATCCCAAATAAAAATTGTTCATAAGGTTTTCTGCCCCATTCTGTCTCCTTTTCAACTGCTGGCATTGATGAAGAGCCAAAAATCATTTATAGGTTTAATTACAAAGATAAAAACAATTTAAAACAAGTTGCTGTCAGGATGAAGCCAGGACCTGTTAAGGGCTGCAGAAAGAGGAATGGGATCAGGATTTTTCTTGCTCCTTCCTACTTCTCACTAGACCCTACCCTACACAGCGTACACAGACGGTGTCCCAGGGAGCTCTGCCCTACAACAGAAGTGATGCTACATCTGTTCCACCCATCTCACTGTTCAGCACATTTTCCTTGTACTTGAAAACCTTCCTACAAGGCCCTACCATCCTTACACCACAAAAAGAGAAGATCTCCTCCTCTTGGCACATACAGGCCCAGCATACACAGCAGCTCGGAGCTATACTTGAGCTGTGCATTAAGCTGCCGAACTTAAACACGTGGCCTTATTTTCCCCTGGCTTTAAAGGGTGAGTAGCTTTTGTTTGAGCTCATCTAAAATTAATCAAGATGTAGGCATTACATGGATACAGCTCCCTCTTCCTGAAGCCATCTGCAGAATGACATTAGGAATGGCAAATTAGCTACTGATAAACCGTCTAATTTGCATTCTGGGCTACTGCAGACAAGGAACTCTGTTGGGTTACAGGTAAGACCCAGCACTTCTTTTTATTTCTAACATCAGGTCAAGAGAAATGCAGACCAACAACATCCAGTAAGGAATATTGAAGAGATCTGTGTAGGATAAAATAAACTAGCCTGAAATCATAGGCAATTTGAATACACAAACATTTTATAGAGCATATTCCAGCCATCAGTAAATGATTAAATTAAGCGTTCATTGTCAGATCTTTAGACAAAAAAAAAGAAAAAAAAAGCAAGTACTAATTGTAATTACATACTTCAACAGAAGTATAGGCTTTTTATCAATGCAGCCCTTCTGACTCCTCCTGCCATCCAGCAAGCCCAGAATTTTCTGCCTTGCATTACTGCTGCCTCTCTCCCATCAAAGTCTCTGGGAAGAAAACACTCAGCAGTATGCAGCACCTACATGAGACATGATGGGAAACAATCTGGCTGCTGGCATTTCATTTTGACCGGCTCCTCTAAATTCTATAATATCCTGGTTCCAGAATCACCATATCTAACTGTCTTCATTGTAGATTTGCCACTGAGGTTTCTTTGTCAGGGCAACACCAAACTAGTCAGCCCTAAGTCTATGATACTCTAACCAAAAGGCAAAAACACTGAGATTGTAATAGAAAGAACTCATTCTTCTCTTTACAAGCACTCTTTGCATGTGGTGTCATGCACTCCTTTTCATTATTCCTTCTATTAAGTATCTATCATGCACTTTTTAATGAGTTCTTTCATCCATATGGTATGTATGCAAGATCAAGTTGTTAGCAGTGCTATGCATTTAGTTCATGCTATGTATCTTTCAAGATTATATTTAATCATCTCCCTATCTGTGCATACTCCTCCATACAATATCACTGCAGTCTTGCATATACTGTTAAACTGTTCATAGATCTACAGATATTCCAATCAATAATCTCTACAAGATAGAATATTTTAATTCACCATCTATGCCATGCGAGCATACAGCTACAAAAACAGACTTAATATTTTCCAAACCCATGCAGCTGTGCTTTATCCCATCTTGCAGAGGTGCGGTGGTAGTAGCTGCCCCTGCTCACAGACAGTCATTCAATTAAAGACTATAACTCCATGTCACCCTAGGCACACACATTTTCTCTTTCTGTGAACTCACTCGAACACTTAGAGCCCAGTCCTGATTTAATTACACTTAAATTTATGTCAGTAGTAACTCCATACTAATTAATAGAATCACGTAAACATGATCTGAGAATCTGCCTTCGATTGTATACACAGAAACATGGCTACAATCTTTTTTAAAAATATACAGAATACAGAAAACTTATACTTGCAAGCTATCTACAGATATCACCAGCCCAGATCTGAGCTTCATTTCAACACTTCAGTATCCTTATGTGACACAGCAAGCGCTTTTCAAAGTTAAAAATAAAAAAAAATCATGTATGTTCAGGGGCATTTTATCTTCAGAATCTTTCAGTGTTTTGCTACTTTAGGGGCATAGTAACTTCTGTCTGTCCAGCCTCAGAAGAACCGTTAATATAGGATGAGTGAGCCTCTTAGGAATTTATATGTGTTTATCCAAAATAAGCTGCAGGTCATGTGAGCCTGAATGGTTCCTTTTGCCTTAATCAGGAAATATTTTCTTCAAGTTTCTCAGAAAGATTGACAGAAGCAGTACTGATGGCTTACTACTGTTAAAGATACAGACCGTGAATTGCTAGTAACAGGAAGCACTATGCTAGATCAATAAATATCACTGCAAACCCTGCTCTACAGACTGCTTAATGTTTGTGATGGGGATTTCCCACAAGGATGACCAGGCTCTAAAGTGTAATTATGGGCTCTGGATACAGTCTCCACTACCCAACTAACAAAAGTCCAGTCACTCGCTGTCTCAGCAGCCTGGAGAACAGATGCATAAACAAGGGCCATCCAGGCAGAGATATTTCCATCACATTTTCAGAATCAATACTTCCTGATGCCTAGAGTACTCCTTATGGATACCCTGATACTGGACAGTTCCTTCCAAAACTTTCCCAAATTCAGTAGTCCAGTGACTGAGGGAGCGCATCAAAACCTTTGCAGCTGCACATTGAGGTGCACTTTGGAGACCACAGCAGAGATGCAGAGGAACATACAGATCTTTGGTAATGGCCTTGGGATGAGCTAGAGGATGCACATAAGGATATCCAGAAGATTCGCTCCCGAGCAGCCTAAAACTCACCTCCAAACTGCTTGTCTGGGAAAATGTTCAGGAACACAAACACCCCCTGCCCAATAAAATGAGAACTAAACAAGCAGCACAGGACAGGATTAATTAGCTGCTTGAATGGATACGGTGATATGAGAGGAGATGAACAGCAAAAGCAGTGAGTCAGAGAGTCTGATTCATGGCCTGAGAAGAGTTATAATTTTTTCTCTCCTGGACAAAAAAAAAATAAAAAATAGTAGTTACAACTTGTCCATGTTTCCTATTCTTTTCCTTTTCTTTTTTAAGATACCTTTTTTAAGATGAAGAATTAGAAATTCTAATTAGAAAATTCTAATTGGAAATTAGATGCTTCCTGTGGGCACTGAAACTACTCCGTACCACGGCGAAGCACCAAGGTTCCCAGCAAGAGGGATAATGGCCAAGGAAAATAAAACCATCTTGTTTTAAGAACAAGATGGCCACCCCAATGTCACCCATTAGTCAGATGCTTTGTTGCCATTTCAGACACTAAGTGAGAGCAGACTCAGATACAAATCATCCAGTTTCAGAGAACTGCCAAAAAAAATGCCTTGGGGAATGCTGCGCTCTCTGTGCTATTTGCAAACTGTCAGATACTGCAGACTCATATAATTACTTAAAAAAAAGTCTTGGCCTATTTTTACTATTTTTTTAGCCAAGAAATCTGCTAGATGCTCTCCTCCTTCTCAGAGAGCCTGTTGACACAGGCCTGACACAGAGAGGCTGACTAGATGCATCTTCTTCCTGTTTTTCTCCCTTAAGAACCCACTCCCTGTTTGCATTCCTGAGGCGGGCTGCTCTGGAGTATGGGGATTCGGGGCAGAAGACGAGCCCTGAGCTCAGACACACCAGCCCTGCATCTCCTCGAAGAACTGGAGGTCCCAGCAATGAGTGATTCACAGCTATCCTCACCATCGCCTACTCTGTCTTCAGAGAGATGAAATCTTGCCTTGGCAAAAAAGAAAAGTGCATTTCTACCTCCTCCGTCAATATTTTTAAATTTTTCTTTCATTACTTTTGGAAGTAAGATGTTTTAAGAATAGGCTTAAAAACAGGTTTAAAAAGCAAGCAAATACATTTTCATATCATGAGCAAGTGGAGAAGTACTCTCAATGCTCTTTATTTGTGTAGAAAACTGACAGGAAAAATGTTTTTAAAATGAAAAGCAATGGTATTTCACTGAGGTATTTCATATTTTCCCATTAGGGATAAATAAATAAATAAGAACATTAAAGCAAGTAGGAATTATGTTATTACTTTGAAAATGGAAATACCTCTTTGGAAACTATGGACACAGTAAACTGGACTCCTCAGCAGCGGGATCAACTCACAGAATCCTGGGCCAAGGGCTATTAAACACAACTAAACCGATCCCTTTATGGTACTGAACCCCAACGTTACCATCTGCATTTCTCAGCTTTAGCGAACGTGGTGCAACAGGAACCCAAAGGAGAAACACTCACATTTAGACCTACGTTGGTAGTCCAGCCTTGCTGCGCAAAAAGCAAAGGAAAAAGCCATCTGCCCTGTCCTGAGGCAGGTGCTCAGGTCGGGCACAAGCAGCCTTCCAGAGGTGCCCCTCCAGGTGCACGTACGGGGCTGAGGAGCGCGGGGAGCAGATCGGGAGGGCAGCGCTGAGCTGCTGCTGCCCCAGGGGCCAGGCTTCGGAGCCGGCTGTGGAGCAGCAATTTCCATGGAAGGTGTGACAGGGGCTCAGCAGAGCCTCCGACCTCCTCCCAAAGGGAACCGCAGCTCTGTGCGTACCAGCCTGTTTAGCAAGGAAGAGGGAGAGTGAGGTCCTTGACCCTTCCTGCTCCGATTCTCTCTCCGGAGAGGTGTTTCACCAAAGGGTTAGGGGCTGGTAGGGGCAAAGCTGCTTCCCTTTGCTTCGAGGTGTACCAGAAAGCCGGAGGAATGCCAGCTATGCTTGAATAATGCAACAAAACACACAGAGAAACAGGAGAAAATGGATTAGAAAAAGGACAACAACAAAGGAAGAAGAAAAATGACAACAACAAAAACCCTCAATATATTCTACCACTCTGGACTAGTGAGAAACAATTCTCCAACAGTCCTGATGGACATTTGGTCAGAAATAGGCTTCTAATTAAACCCCAGATCTCCCTCACTCAGTCCTGAGAATGAAAATAACCTGTAACTACTGAGGACTGCTTTAGGAACCAGTATCAAGCTCATTCAGCAGAGGCAGTTACTCTTACACATGCTGAAGAAAGTATTAATGTGACCGTCTACATTACAGCTGCTCTGCAGGGGACAGGTCACAGCTCTCCACGTTGTAGCTACACATTGGCAAAGCTTCCCAACGTGTTTCAAGTCTTTAAGTAGAGGGCACTTATTTAGCTTCACAATTAAATCAGTAAATAAATAGATATTCACTAAACTGAAGGCTTCCCCCCAGTTATGCTCAATTGCTACTTATTCAGAGATTCCTTTTAACAAGGGAAACTCTAAAATACATAATCAAACATTCATACAATAACATTCCAAGTGTTACAGGAAGCACTGTTACATTACCATAGTCAGCCATCATCACGAATTCCCAGCATTTTTAATTAATCATTTTTATCAGTAAGTATCCGCACTACCCCAGCACCTCAGAGTCACCAACATGTACCAGCAATCCAGTCCTGAGCACCTTACAGACACAAATCCAAATGACTCGCTCTGTCCCCAAAGAATTTACAGCACACTTGCTGTGAGTTTCTTCTCTTTTGAGCTTTATCCACTTGCCATAGCACCTCAACCCAGGCATTTCTCATTTCTTGTCCCCAGACTAAGGTGCCATCAGTTACCCTGTTTTCTATTCACTGTCTGTGTCTCTTTGTGGCAAGAGATTCCTGAACCTGGTTCAGGTGGTTTTCTCTAGGTGATTTGTGTGATTACTCCCGTAACACTACAAAAGGGTTAATAAACAGCTGTAATCTCTGTTTGTGAGCAATACAAACACTGTTAGCATAGTTTTCCTTTTTAGAACTATTAGGAATATTTTCTGCATTTATTTCCATGGGAGATATGGCTCAAAGAGGAACATGTTGTTAATGCAAGTATTTAAAAGATGTCTGATGGGAAGTTCTAAATGCGGGAAATTATAGTTCAATAGCACTAACAGCAAGGATCCAAATCCGCATGTTCTGCAGTTTGTCTTTTTCTCTTACAAGAATGCTAAAGCTCTGGAGCCTCAAATGAAACCTACATTTGGTTTGCTGGCCTCTTCTTACTGTTTCTTAACTGTAGAAACAAGGATTATTTTATCAGAAGCTGCTAAATTACTCAAGCCCTAAAAAGTCGTTCTATAAAGCCATCCACTTCTGACCACTCCTTAAATAATTTCTGAAATCTGTATGCGTTTTAGATTATGTACTGTGCCCATTTTAGTATTTGACAACATACAGATGTGAAGTAAAAGCAAATATATTTTGTTAGACAAAACACATCAAGCCCAGTTGAATTTGGTGATCTTCTATTCCTTTAAAGGAGAAGCAGCTCCCCCATTTCCTTGATACAAATCTGTTATTTTTACACAAAGTATTTACACTTTTTTCCTAGCTTACACTATTTAATTACAATTAGGAGAAGGAAAAAATAGCAGGCATTCTTAAGGCAAATAACCTGATTAGAAGCCCTACATAAAGCAATACAACACGATGCACCAAGATTTCTAGTACCATGTATGTAACAGTCTAGGACATAACTTCTCCTTCTAACAGGTTCTCCATTGTGTCACAAAAGTGAGTCACAGTGAAAAAGGTGAATCAGCTATATAGCTTGCCTCATTTCTACTGAGAAATGTATTTGCTGTTCCTTTTTGTTCTCGTTACCATTTCTGCAAATTCGTACCTCTGAGTGATACCAGTGAAGCTATTGTGCACCGGCTTTCTCATCGGGAGGTATTCAGATAATTTCCACAGCCTGGTTAATTTAATAATGTTGCAGAAACCCTGCGTGCTGCCAAGTCTACGCGTACTCCAGGAACTAGATTATTCAGAGGATACCATGTACTCAGGATAGACCTTAACCCACTCACCTTCCCCCACAGCATGGCTATGGAGCTTCAGAACATCTCATCCCACAAATTCTCCTAAACCTCCCTGACCCTTCAGAACAGTCCATCCAGCTTTTGCCTTGGCTACCTCTGCCCAAAATGGCAGGGATACTCAATATTTGAGAGTTATTACTGTCAGTGTTTGTTCCACGTTTCTGGTGACATGATTTATACGTATGCACACATGTAACTGTCCTTGCAGAAGGCTTCTTTCTCCAACGGAGCACTTTCACAGAGCAGGGAGCTCCTGAGATCCTGCCTGCACACAGAGAGCTGCTTCCCCTTGTAAAGCTGCCCAGCTGTCAGTGCAAGTGTTTGTTGGAAGTCTGGCTGCCTAATTTTTCCTTCACGTTCTTTCTGATTTTAGATTTGTTTCAGTTGTGCAAGGATACGGAATGGTTACTTCTATTCAAATAAAATACAAATAGCAACCACCCATTGTATTCACTTGTCAGCATATCTGTACAAATACAAGTGTTAGCTCTGTTTTCCATGGCAGCCCAACGCTCCAACGAGCGGAGATAATGTAACCAGCTTGGGAGAGACACAGTGTGCAGCTGGAATATAAAGGCGATGCAGAGGTGAATTATCACTGACCGCATTACTCATTTTGCCAGCCCTTCAGAGTAAAGACAGGAACATTTCTAGACCATCACCCAGAAATCTGTCTCTAACAGCAAGGTCATAACAGACACAGACACACACACACACAGTTTGGAGCAGTTTTAAGCAGAGGTATGAGAGGCACAGCAGTGCTGTCCCTTCAAACGAGCTCTCCTTCATATCCCCAGCTCTTCTAACTACCAAGTACAATTTTTGTGCAGTCACTGTTCAGTAGTGTGGAGCATTAAGACAAATCTCTTGCTAATGTATAGGTTTGACATTTTCAGATTTATTCAGACATACCACCTATAAAATGGCTCTAACGCAATCAAAGGACATTATCAGAATTATCTGTTCCCAGGATGTTTGGCAATCTATAACTCAGATACATTTAATTCCTCAATAACTCTTGTACATTTAGATAATTTGCTGCAGTAATGTATAATCATGCCTAGAGGATTCATCCCTTAAGAAGTTTAATAAATTAAATAGAAAACTGAGTATAGCCCACATTTACTAGTCATCACCCTGTTTGAGAGACCATCCCAGAGCATCAACCATGATCTCACCACACTTTCTGCAAGGCAGACAGTGCCTAGCCAAGCATTTATGCCAGGTTTCATGGTATCGGAGATGGAAGTAATAGGACATCCTGGTACCTCCCATCGATCCCGGGCCGCTCCAGGCCAGGGATAGCAGAGATCACTTCAGGGTTACAATTCAAGGTGAAATGTGTTTTCCAACCCTCCTCACACTTGTCAGAGCAGGAGGAAAGAGGTGGATAGGGAAGGAAATCAAATGCCTGTTCACCTCTAGACAGAAGTCAGGGCCAAATGACATGAACAGGACAAGAAGGGGAAAAATACCTGACAGCGCTACCTACCCTGTGAAGCTGAACTTCCACCAGAAACTGCAGGGCAGTCAGTTTCTGTAGTGCCTCTCTCAGTTCCTGTGCTAACACCAGGGTATCAGTCCATTCTCTGTCTATGCAGGTGGATTTCATTTCCAGATGAGCCTCACCTGCTGGCATAGGACACTACATGGTGGGGCACCCCATCTTCCCGAACAGTGCTGCATATCCACTCCTTTAGACAAAAACCTGCTCTGGAGGGCTCTGTGGAGATATCAGGGACTGTATGAGCTGAGTGACCTTGCCATGTGGAAATTTGGTGGGTATTGGTACCCACAAGGGCCCAAAGAGGACCGAAGTTCCCCACTTGAATGCATCACCCATTGAAAGTCTTCCCATACCTATCAAGATCCACATTGCTTCCTCTCAAGTTCCTGCCTTCTGTTAAAATGAGTAAATAAAAACAGAAACCCTCAGCATGAGGCCCTTCCAACATCTGCTCATGGGTGTCAGGGCTGCTCTGAGTTGGGGTGCAGATGCTGAGTCCTCAGTAGCCTCTGTTCTTGGACGGATCACTGAGTCCCTGACATCCTGCATGGCAATGGTAAGCTCCTTCTGAATTTCAGTCTATTGACTAAAGTTTTTAATCTAAAAAAGAACTTAACCCTGGAGAGAGAGACACAAATTCGGGTCTCATCAGTCCTTTAATTATATTGGCTTATTTGACTCGTTTGTAGCTCTACCAGTATGAGATAATTACACTAATGGGAAAGCACCACTTACGCCTAGAAACAGTTGCCATCAACAGAAGCAGAATTTATAAAGTCAGAATCCATCCAGAGAAGGCTATTTTATTTCAGTTCTCCTCCATTGCACGCTTTCTGCCAGGGTACCCTGGTGCAGGCAGAATGAAGCCTGCCTTCCCGGGCTGAGCCGGACCATTCCACTCCATCGCTGGGGACAGCATTCCTCCCAGCAGCTCCAAACCTGGCAGGGAGATAAGTAAGGCTGTCACTGCGGGCCGAGATGTCATGCAGAGCCCTCAGTGCCAGCTCCACTCTGGCTGAAAGCCAGCCACTGCAGCAAGGAACCCAGGGCTGGCGTGAGAACAGGCGAACAGCTCACGTTACTTCAGCACTGCAGAACCATGCAGACATTAACAACTCCATCCTTTCATAGCTGAACCAGCAGGAAGGGCACCCACAGAAAGACAGCACTAAACGGATGCTCTTCCACAAGTCTAACCCAGCCTCAGACAAATCGCACCTTTGCCAAAAATACAGGACTGCAATAGTCTACAGTAGACAGTCATTTGTTCCATGAACCACTCGATCATTTATTAAAAATTAGATATAAAGGATTATTGTAAAGAAGTTTCTTTAAGATGCTTTAATTAAACTGTTTAGCTTGTGAAGAGCTCTGCCAAAGCTGGCAGCATCCATTGGTCACCAAGACAGCTCTTTCCCCTCCCTCCCCCTTCAGTATTCCCTCAACTATTCAGCTCTTTTCTTACTGCTTTTTCTATTTCCAAGTAGTATGTGATAATGCTTTTAGGGTCACAGGCATGCCAATAACTCATTTACCAGTATATAGTTTGCTCATTTTTCTACATCTTATCTCAGCCCAAAAAGATCTGTTTTTCCATTGCCTTTAGGTATTAAAGGTTACATATCTAAACAGCATCAAAGCTAAGAGTAGAAATCACTGAGCATAGGGCCATCCATTGCAATAAATTTTCAGAGTTTCAAAGGAAGCAAGATGTTCCTTTTCCATAAATTCTGGGGGTTTGTTTGTTTGTTTTTCTTATAGAAAACCATTGCATTTCTGTCCAGCAACTCATCTCAGGAGAAGAAACCCAATCCATCATCTGATGTGTGTGTGCGATATTTCTTAAGATAGGTTAAACACCCAGTGTCTGCTACTAGATCCATGTGATATACCAAATTAGGATAAGAAGTGCAGAATAAAGCCATATCAATGGAAATGAAGCTAAGCAGAATATAATTAAGCAGACTGGAATTTAGCAAGAGTACTAGTATTAGCATATTAATACCAGGGTTTAAATAAAAGCTTGGTGAATATTGCCACAGAATGTCACAAAAGCTGTAATAACTACCCACTGTCTGGCTCGCAGTTTTTGACGTCTTCCTGAAGAAATGGCTCTACATGCGGCGCACGATGGCAACGTGTCCTTTGCTCCTCAGCCAGCACCAGCCCAGAGCCAGCTCCTCAAGTAGTACCCCCAAGCTCCATGTTCCCCAGCCTTCCTCAAAGTTTCATTTTTCCCTCACAGCCTACAGCCTGGATGATGCCAGGTCTCTACAAGATGACTAACACATTACCCTGCTGCATGGAATGCAGTACGCTAAAATAATTTTGTCCTTCAGGAAGAGGAAATGTGCATTAATTGCTATTGCAGACAATAAGAGATTGACCTAGTATTCACATATGACCTAATATGCACATATGAACTATTGATATATGATATTGATATATATGAATATATTAATTTATATGATATATAAAGATATATCATTTATCATATATATAAAAAGATATATATTTATCATATTGATATATATGAACTATTAATTTCTAAAACATATTAGTTAGATTCGTTGCTCCTACACCATATTCCATTTTCAAATGTAATTCATTCCATGTTTTTAAATGTAAAAGCTAAGTCATTCAACAATCAGATCTGAAAGACTTGGTTTTGATTCTATAGCAACAAGATCTTCTCTTCATAGTAAAGATCTCAGAAGATTTTTTTTTTTTTTTGGTGAAACTTCAGTGCAAAGAATTGCTTTAAGACTTGAATTTTGCATGACAACTTTTGAATCCATTTGAATTTGTAAGGCCAAAAAAGTCCTAAACAACTGTAGATCGGTCAACCCAACCTGCATTTCTTTTGTGGCTAGAAGTGTGAGTGCAAGCAAACCAAGTTGCAGATTTACACCATGTTCGCTGCTATAACAGCTATAGTATATAGCTATAATAGCTATACCAAATGGTGAAAATATGCATTCAAGCAGTTCTCAGACCGAAGGCACTGCTGCATATCCGCATGCTAGTTTGCCAGCAGTCTGTTCCCATAGCCTCGCATGGGGTCTGCAACAATCACATTAGAAGGGGGTGTACTTTGTGTTTCAGCAGACTACATTCATAACTCATGCTCTTGGCGAAGCAAGTGCGTTCTGAAATCAATATAAAATCTCAGCTGAGATCAATAATCAATAAAGCGTAAATTTCAGCCGTTTGCTCCTTGTGATATTCCTTACTTGATTTTTTAAATAAATATTCTTGTTAATATGTGTATTTGTTTGTCAAAGCATTGCACTGATTATACTTTAAGAATACATTCACTGATTTCTGTGCACTCATTTTCAGTTATTTTTGTAAATAAAACTGAAATCTAGGCAGGATCACAAGACTGGTTCTAAAGAACAATTGTCATTCTTATCAAATTTAAATTGTGCAGAGAGCATTTGACACAAGAAACTCATTGCAATAAATTACTATGATCATTGTTATTTTAAAATGAATTTTGACAAGATCCATTATTGGTAAGCACTATTAATTTGTTCTATTCTCCTAACAGTTTTATTCTCCTAACAGTTTTTACGGGACACTGAAATTACATATGTCATAAAAAAAATGCTCATTTTAAAGTATTATTAAAACTTAATACAAAGGCAGTAAAATTATCCCTATTATACAATGTGTTCATTGTTATGAAAAACTGGTAAATTGCTAAATACATAATAGGCTCAGTGAGAAAAGGAAATTTGTATTGCATAGGAATAAATCTGCTTTACAACATGTTATTTCAGTACTTCCCCTAGAAAACAGAAATGAGTGATACAATAAATTAAAATTACATATTTTTGTGGGTATGCAGAAGTTACCATCATATTGGAACTTTCTATATTGCTGTAATATTTTCTCTAGAAGTTTCATAAACAGATGATGATCTTGCAGTGACACTATAATAATATATCTGTGGGGGATATCTGGACCATTTTCACGTATCTTCCTTACAATAAGCCAAAATAGGAATTCTCCCAGCTGCAGGTGATGAATCAGACCTGTATAACTTGCACACCCGCGGGAATGCTGAGCATTCATTTCTCTCATTTGTACACGTACAGAGTACAAATGAAGACATTTGCACAACTCCAGCAGCAGTCCCTTTGTTCTAATGGAAATCTCAGGATCAGGCACAGTGCAATCACCACCCTAAATTAAAGGAATGCAATTGCCTGCTGACAAAATATTCAGAGGCAAACAATTCCACTGAATCTAAGTAATGCCAGGGGAATGTTTTTTCCAGCCTTCAAGGCATGAGTTTATTCAAGAACTACTACAGAGCTCACTCCAAATAACCTACCTGGGGGACATGCTGTTTAAAGAATAAGCAAGGATCATGTATAAGAAAACATGTATTATTATGTGGAAATAGTATAACGTAGCAACTGCCACAACACAATATACCCAAACTTCAACTAGTACATCAAAACATCAGTTTCTTGATACTTGCTCACTCTCTTGGACATTAACCCCTTCATTAACTTTTAATCAGGTCTACTGCAAGGTTGCCACACCCATACAGGATCAGTCAGTCCATTCCAAAAGAACGCATCAAGAAGTCTCCTTGCTTTCACAAACAAGATACCTGGAATAACAGCTTTTCCCATGCTTCATCGTATTTTATGCAAACTGTGGAGAAAAACCTAGACAATACTCCAGGAAGCACTGGAGTCTTTATTCCAATAGATTAATCAATTCCTAGTGATCCAGAGATAATATAACTACAGGAGAGCTCGCAAGACTCTAGATACCAACTCATTCCCTTTTCCCTTTGTCAAAATAACCGCAAGGCTGATACATAGCTATTACGACTGTAATGATGAGTGAGCTGATTTTAAATGTTGATGCTACAGGCATATTGGGTAGTTGCAACCTGTTCAGCTTGAAGTTATTGATGTTATTGCATCTATGCATAGCTTTTATTCCAGTTTAAAAAAAAAAAAAAAGATTCATCAAGGAAAGCTAAGCATGCAGTATTACTGCATCCCATAACACTCCTCAAAAGAACAGAGCTTAATTTTGAATGGCAACCAGCTATAAGCATAATTTTGAATGGTAACCAGCTATATGTACCAGAAACATCAGAGAACGACTTAGCAGCAAATAAAAGAATCATAAACAGTGATGATATCTAATGAATTACAACCTCAAATTTTTGTAGTCTAGATGGAATTAGAAAGACCAGACGCTTTAAAAAATAATTCCTGTACCAAAACAAACACAGTGATTCTTTCAAATAAAATAAATGAATACACATATCTTCTGTGCTTATGTTTTCCCTCACAAATGGTAATGGAGGGAAGAGGACAACTTGAAAATGAATACTTACCACATACTCTGAAGAAGTCCTAAATGTTTTTGTAAGAGTTATATTCAGCCAAAATAAAGACATTTTATCTATCTTAAAGATCAGAACATTTCAGCTGTTCAATTTTCCAGTTGAACGCAGGTAGCAAAGACTAGAAAAATTCTACTTAACTGAAGATTAATTATTGCTGAACAATCTGAAATAAAAATCATTTATCCAGTAAACCAGATGCAGAATAATGAAATAAAGAAATAAAACGGTACTAAATTATAGGTCATGCAAGCATCTATCTCATTAGCAACACCAAAAAAAATATAAAAAAGCTTTACAGTTATTTCATCTCCTTAATGTTTTCACCAGATTCTCAGCAAACTTCATTTGCTGTGCACAGCCATAGACTACAACACTACTTAAACTTCTTATAATTCCCCCCAAAATCCACTGCAGATTTCTTGCAAATAAAGCCAAGCACTTTTGCAGTAGTCCAGAAAGAAAAAGATAAACAACTAAAAAACTAAAAAGTTTGATAAACTGTTACTAACTTTATTTTCCCTGTTCCTTTTGAAGAATATAATACATAGAATTAGCAAGAATTTTCCTTGGTATACAACAGAAAGCGACACATTTTATACAGAACAAAAGGATAAAACATTTCAAGTCTTTAATGCCTCACACAAGCCTGTAGTTTATAATTTTATCACCTAAAAAACTGCTATTCCTGCAATCAGGATATATTCAGTATAGTGCTGGATATGGTTGTCTGTATACATTGTATTTTTCAGTGTATTACCTGACTCTTGAAAGAGTGTTGGAAAAAAAAGGAAGTCCTAGGAAAGAGGAATAAAACAATTTAAAAAAAATGATTGTAGCCACTCCACACATTTTTACTTTTATTTTTTTACCTAACTTATATTATTCTGGTAATTTACTATAATACCAGGAAGAGGACAGTCCTCAAAGAATTTAATAAGATGGTAATGATCTGAAAAATAATGAATCAAAATACACAGAGATTGTTACTGTACTGACTGGTTGAGATGCCAACATTACGTAGAGTAGAAACCATTCAAAACAGTGCCACTCTAGATTATTGAATATTCTTATCATTTTGATCTGATGGACCATAGGTGAGATATGACTACAAGAACACTCATATGAAGGAGAAAGTCAGTGTAGTGGAGGAGTTATTAAAACAAAAGCATGTTTCCAGCGTGGTGAAAGCAGGACACTCCCCATCATGGTATAAAGTCAGAGGCTTCCATAGAAGAGAACAGAATAGCTCAGTCGGAAGGACCAACAAAGATCATTAGGTCCTACTGCCTGACCACTTCAGGGCTAAGCAAAATTTAAAGTATGTTACTAATGGTATGACCCAAATGCCTCCTGAATGCTGCCAGGCCTGGAGCATCAAGTACCTCACTAGGAAGCCTGTTCTAGTGAGGCTAGCTTCACATTAGAGAATTTTTTCCCTGGTGCAGCTCCGTGCCATTCCTGCACATCCTATCATCAGCTCCCACGGAGCAGAGACCGGCACCACCTCCATCGCTTTCCCCCTCAGGGAGCTGCAGAGAGCGATGAGGTTGCCTCTCAGTCTCCTTTTCTCCAGAGCAGACAAACCGAGTGTCCTCAGCCTCTCCTTACAAGACGTGCCTTCCAGCCCTTTTATTGGCTTTGTTGCCCTCCTTTGAACACTTTAACACCATTTTTATGTTGTGGAGACTGGAAACGCACACAACACTCAACGTGAGGCAGCACCAACATTACGTATAGCGGGAGAACCGTACCTTTTAATGGGCTGGCTAGACTGTGCTTAATGCACTCCAGTGCATTACTCCTTTTACTATGAATGGGAAATATTTTCCAAGGACTGGCAGTCCATTTACGTAGCATTTGAACAAAGAAAAATGATAGAAGGAACAAGGGTATTATTGAAATTCAGGTCCCATAATTACTGCCAATATGTTTTCTGACATATCCTGCACATTGTACTGTATTTCTTTCAGTCTTGCAGACAGAATGCTAACTATGGAGCAAAAGTACAAGGGAAAGGACTACCAAAACAAAATAAGTCATTGTAAAGTGCACATGGAGAATGGCACGCAGACAGCTATTTGACCAGTTGTTCCATAGACATTTAAGAAGGCAAAACATTCAACATGATATACTGAGAATGAAGTCTTTGGAGTTATATAAATGATCTGGAATCAAGAGCCGCTCATTCCTCAGCCTCAGATTTACCATGTTTGGAGTCTGTTGCTCCCAGTTGTTCAGTCAAAAATCTACTGGTTGTGGGACAAGGCCAACTGTTATAGCTACCGCAGGACAAAACCAGAGGCAGGCCTGAATTTAATTCCCTGACTTTTAAGTGTTTGGAGGTATCTTGTGGCCAGGTTTCCTGTCTCATCTTTCTCATGCCTGTCTTGTGCTGCAGCTATGCAGGTTTTTTGACTATCCACACATTTGAAATGCAGATTTGATAGATACTTGGGTTTCAACACACACTAGAGCTCTCCCTACCCATTTCTTCTATTTGCCTATGTTCATTTCTTCATTTCCATTTTTTGTTTCAAATCCATTTCGTTGTTGTTTTACTGTCTGGCTCAGCAATCCAGCATTGACAAGCTGGACATACACCTACGACCTGGTGGAATCCCCTTTCACACAGCTCTGATAAACAATCCCTATAACCAACTCCCCAAAGAAGGGTCAAATTCTCTCAACATGTGTATCTTCTAATATATGGATTCCTGCCTTGGAGATGGAACAAGATGGACTGCAATATTCAAGAGACCATACAAAAAGGAAACAGGGGACCTTTTTTAGCCTTATAGGTTGATTTATTCATTGTTCACTTTATCATGGTATTACTAGTCTCATAGATATGCAAGCTTTTGTAATGATGCTGCTCAAATTCAGAGCAACTTTCATTAGTGATGAGCATATTTTGCACAATTGCTTGAAAATATTTGATCTAGCATTTAAAGTGGATATTATGAATGCATGAGTTCTACTCCGGTTCAAGGTTTATATTCTTTTATAGCTTAATCTTACACAGGAGAACTAACTTCATATACGAATACACAAGTATTTATTACACACTAATTTTGAAAACTTGAATAATTTATCAAGACTTCTTTCCTAAAAAGATGGACACAACTGTGTAATTTAATTTTTAAACTTGTCATCACAAAGAACTCCAAACACGCAGACATTATGAAAGCATTCTGCGATATGGAAATATCTTGCAGGGGATCTATAAATGTATATCTTTTGTAAATATGAATAAATAAAGGAAGGATCTAGGTGCCAGAGGACAGACACATTCTCAGAAGTCTAAACAGCTTTATACTGAAAACCTTAGAGTTTAATTTGGAATTGAAACAGATAAGCCACAATAAAAAAATATTGAATGTGATCATTTCTCTCCTTAAAAACACAGCTCAAATTACCAATCAGTTCAATAGCAGATTGATTAAAATCTGATTTTTAATGAATAACCAGAGTGGATGAGACTTCAGATTTAGAGCTTAACTCATTACCCAGGACTAGCAGCATACCTAGCCAGAAAGCCCTCATTTAAATGCATAACACTGACACACCCATTTAAATACAGTCATCAGCAGAAGTCCCAGCAAGCTTTACCACTGTCATGAATATGAATTCTATTATGGGTGTTTAGCTGTGCTTAGCTATGCTTTTTATTGCTGTAGCAGTTATAGAAGATGAGTTTTTGTAGGCTCAAGTCCACAACTTTCAACTTTCAGTGAAATTATTTTGGATCCTCTCTGCTTGTACCAAATTATGGTTTTGGTGTTTTTGTTTTTTTTTTTTTTTTTTTTTTTTGGGGGGGGGGGGGAGGGAGCATATTTCAAAAGTTGAAAAATATGCATAATTTCTATGTGACAACTGAGTTATCATTCCATCTCCTAGCTAAAGGAATAGCTTAACACTATAATTATCAACAGTGATAACACCGAAATAAATGAATAATTGTCTTGAAAATAACAGTATTTAAAGTAGTTAAGCAAAAATATAGCATTTCATTGATAACAAATACGATTTTTTTTCCTGCAATTACTAAAAGTTCAGTATGCAAGGGGGATGAGCTACAAGAAATTATTCGCTATCTTTCAAAAAGATCTGACAATTTATCTAAACAGATAAATTTAATAGATAAATTTATCTGAATTGGCAAATTGTTCCTAGCGTGATTATGGCCTTCTCAAAATTCTTTAAAAAAGACAACATCATGAAAGTTAGGAACACAAACTCCCTGTTCTCACATCCTTACTTTCTAATAATCTGATGTCCTTTAAAAGTCAGTTGTGAACCCAACCACTCTTGGTTACTGCAAGGCAAATCAGTTGCAAAGCTGGTACAGCACATAAGCTGGGCTGCTGAGAGGCTCAGTGAGCTCGGATGCACTCAGCACAAGAAACAGGCTGTGTCCATTTCAGAGGTCAGGGGAAAAAAGCAAATTCAGTTCTCCACTCAGTCCTAGGTTTACTGCACCGCCTTGAGCAGCTAATTAAAGTAGTAATAAAGGGTTGCGTAAGAGTGATGCTAGCCCCATCATACTGTGAGAAAGAGCAAATATGAAGGCACTCTGATGTGGCACATACAATGCAAAAGACATCCACTAGCCATTTATCTTGCTGTATCTCGTGTACGGAAATTCTACCTCCTAATTAAACCATTCAGTTTGTTAAAGAGAAGACCACAAGGTCTTTCATTCACAGACTGCAAATGCCTGGCCGGGAGAAAGACTTAAACCTACAACAGTTTGATCATTAAGACAAAACACCATATCCCTCAAAGGAGAGGTTAGTTCATATTGTTCTCAGGGGCTATTTAAGTCAAGCAATTGGGATACACACAGCCCAAAAGTTTTAAAACAACCAGGGAAGGCCTTGGGATCAAATGTCTGCACACCAATGGGACTCAAATGACAGCTACAAATATTTACTCTGTGCTTTTTTGTTTGAAGCACATGAAGCTTTAATGACTGATGGAGCAGCTGTCACACAGTACAGAAGAATTTCACTCCAAGATGAATGAAGGATTACAGGATTTGGCTTTTCCTGTGTTTTTTTTTTAAAGTTGCTTTTATTACAGCATAAAAAAATCTATGGGTTGCTCTGGGGCTGATGCTAGATATATATATCTGCATCAGAATTATTACTTCTGGGATTCAGTGTTCTGCAGCAGATTGGATTTTCTCGTATAAAAAATAAATAAATAAATAATCTACAAGGAATGAATAATATGCAGAAAGGATTGCATCTTAATTCACATACTAAGATGACTTACTTTGCTGTGCTATTTACAATAAACCTTTGAGATGCACAACTTATCTGTGGTCTTTTATGTTGAAAGTGTCCTGGTTTCTGTGTAGCCATGTATAAGTACAACAGATTGAGGAACTGATTGCTTTGAAATCAGCAAGTCATGATTTTATGAAAAAATATTTAAGGATGTCTTCAAATATATCTCTTCAGACATTCCATCCACCTCCACCATGAATGAGAAATACAGTTATGCACTACTCCTTGGATAATTCAACATCATCTGCTCATTTTACTTGCTTCCCACTGATAGCCACAGAACACAGATAACCATGTAACAAGGCTGTATAAAGGGACGAACCCTTACTCGAACCTCTCTCAGGGTTATGTTATAATATCAACCAGCTCCTTGTCAAGTCCATGTGTTTATCAAGCATACTTTCCAGGAATTTTTTTCCATATACCTCCTCCAGGAACCAGCTAATGCCATGTTAGCAGAATCCTTTCTGATGATCCTCCACCACCTTCCTACTTCACCCTACCCAACTCATGCATCGAAGGACAAGATAAGATGTCTCAGCAACACTGTCACTAAAATTTCGCTTTCATTTGCTTTTTTTCATGCCTTTTTCAAAATGTTCAGGGTCACAGCTTTTAAAACTACAGCCTCTACACTGTGAGAGTGATCCTCAGCAGGTTTGATGGTCTAGGACCATACATATGGCCGGTCCCAGGTGGAGCTGTACATCAGCACACGGTACAAACGCAGTCTGTAGGGTGCACCAGCATGTACTTACTGGGAAGGGTATGCTTAGCTCTCCTTCTCTCCTCTCTGCCTGCCTCATCTACATGATGAGTATTAGTGAAACACCCTTTTCGCCAAATAGGACAAGGGTTGCTGCCAAAATAGAGAAAACAGACAAAAACAACCCAGAATACCACTAATACCAATTGCAAAGCACGGTAGCTTTTTGCTTGATTGTTTTAAATAATGCAAAGGAAACAGGCTTCTGAATAGTACCTGTGAGACAAGTGAGCAGAGGTAGGTGTATGAAAAAAAAAAAAAAAGGATAAAAATCATCCTCAAGGTGAGAACAGAAGAGTGCCCAAACAGTCCTCTGTCAGGTCCTCCCTCTGCTGAGAGGAACGTCAGCCAAAAACAGCTGATCCCTAGCAAGCCCAGAAAGGAAGCAGAGCAGAGTGTTGTGCAGGTCCCAATATATTCCTTTTGTCCAACAAACTGGGCCTGGACCCCTCCACACAGTGGCTTTTTTAAGGGAAGTTGAGGATGTCGTATCTAAAAAGGACAGATCTTGGTACGTGGTTAAAAGGGAAATGATCTTGCAGAGGAAGGACCATTAACTTCTGAGCATTTCTGATCTGATGGAGAGATGTTCCCTTAGGATATGAAATTAAATGCAAAAGTGGTTGGGCTCAGAAACAAATAGCTGCCTGTAATTTACTGTCTGTCAGAATTATAACCCACATTTTTATTTTCTTATCAATATCAACGCAGAGTTGGATCATAACCACAGAACATTCAAACACCCTTGGTTTCCACTGTCCTTCACACATTCTCCCATATCCTTGCGCAAGACAAATGGAAATTGCTGTAGGAGCTTAGGAAAGTCTTTTATATATAAGCACATCAAGTATTGGGCAACACAGTCATCAAAAACTGACTGCTTTTCTCCTCCAAGTACAGGTCATTTCCTTCTCTCTTCTGCTGCATTATTAGGGCTGAAGTTGTGTTCAAAGGCTCCAGGGTCAGAGTCAGGGAAAAGGTAATGAATTTACTGCTTTGTATACCTGGCTATGCAATTTGCTACACATTGTTCACCTCCTGGCTGCTATGATAGATATTTCATAATGAGCAAACTACAGTTTTAATAGAAGATCAACATTAAGATTACTTTAAGGGGAAAAGTCATCCATTTTTAGAGTTGTTAGCTTAAAAGTAACACCTTTCCAGAGAAATGAGCCTAATCCAAGGAAAGCATCAGATACAAAAGTCAGATACGAATTCAGATCTCAGTTTTGTCACATTTTCCACGCAGAAATAGCTATTTTGTCAATGTCATGATAACTTGACATTGATGAGTGAGATTTTGACAGGAGACATTTCGTGCAATTTTTGTCTTTAAAAAAGCACTCTTTTTTGGTAGTTATAAATAGACTGTAAATCACAGAAATTATTTCCGTTATTCTGCGTCCTTGGCAAGCTGTTTCAGGCAAGAGTCTCAGCCCGCTCCTGCAGCAGCTAGCGAGGCAGAGCCCAGCTCCCATGGTGGCCACCACATGCCCAGTGCCATGACCATGCCATCAGTGAATGGCCAGGAATTCAGCTGGTCACACAGAGGTGGGACTTATTTTTTTTGCTTTGTTGACAAATAACATCACAGTATTAAACCTTACGCTGTGTATCAACAATTACATCCCACAACAAAAGATGATTCATTCAGATCAATATAAGGATTTGGGAGATTTTCAGTTAAAGAACAGCTCAATGAGAATAAAACAAAGTACCATCAAAACTGTAAAGATTTCTTCACTCTACAAGGATTTCAGGTTAAGGTCCGTACTATACTGCCTGGGACAGCCCTCTTCAGATGTATTTTGTTTGTATTTAAAGGAAATAGGCTTTTCTGCACTGACTCTCATAAGCTTCCAAAAAGTTACAAACCTACAAGCCCAAAAGCATGACACAGATTATGATGATGATAGCTCCACACACACCAGATTTGTCATGTAAAAAGTTTCTAAGAAAGCAGAATTTCAAAATAAAGGCACAGAGGTATCCTATATCACCAATGACTGACATTCAAAATCATTTTTTATTGCAAAATTCACTCCCTGAAGTAGAAATACAATTGGCACAGCAAATTTCAGCCCAAAGTAACCACTAGAATTTATGAAGTATGTACATTCAAGAATAAAGCAAACCATATCAGTGACTGATGGTCCAAAGATGTTCTTATTTTTTTGACAGTGGAATCATACTGCGTCTTACAGTCTCTTTAACGAAACAGCAGCTGAAGAATAACAGCTGCACAAAGTCTGCAGGCTAAGCTGTGTCTAATGTTCTTTAGTGAAAACAAAACATAAAGGACAAATGAAAGCTGTGGAGTATGTAAGAACAGAGTACGCAATGGAAGGATATTGCAGTACACAGACCAGGGAAAATTATTTTGCTCTTTTCTGCAGTGAGGACTCCCGACAGATGTTTCTGTTATATTTTATAACACACACAAAAATCCAAAAATCCAGCAAAAGAACAGAATACCTGTGTTAGCACTAAAATAAATGCTAGGAAGGTGTCTGTAATACAGTTAACCCTGGGTATGAAGCTCCATGAAGTCCTATGCCAGGACCACAAATCAAAAGCAATTGTTTGAAGCAGAACTGAAGTTTGCTAGGAATTCCATATTATCATTTCTAAGCACACAAACTTTATCTTTCCAGAAGGCTAAGACAGCTTTGTAAAGTGGGGGGAGAAGAAGCATTTCATAAAGAAAAATTCAAAGTTCTTAGACGCTTCAAATTTTAAATTTTAAAAATTTTAGAAAAACCAAACTTTCAACACAATTGGATAAATGGCTGTTGATCTTCACGAAAGCTACCATTACCTACTGAAATCTCAGGAAAAACAGCTCCTAAGATTTTAGCAAAATACATGTAGGTAGACATTAGAAACAGCTCTTCAGCTCAAAACAATTCCCCAAAAACCTAACCCCTGAAGTGCCCCTGCAACAAATACCTGAAAAACACCAAGAGTGAAAATTATTATGAAAGGAGTCAAGGTAAACGTAAACAAGGTTTTATCCAAACATAATGGTAAATACAAGGATGGAACTGGGAAAGAGAAATATCTAAAGACCATTAATAAAATTGCACCAGGTCCTGTTCACAATTTTACTCAACACAGCCAGCACCAGGGCAGCGCCCATGCTCTCAGGCACCGCTCTGTTCAGGCTGCAGATAAATTTCAGATAACTCAGGGGCTGTATTTCAGTTTCACATTAAATTGTGTGCATCTTAAAAGAATAAAAATACTAACAACTACTACCACACTTTAGTCGTGCTTACCATTTCCTTTTAAATGGCCAGCCTCCTTTATTCACACTTACCCTTTTGAATTGCATCCATCTCGTTCTCTGGAAGCATCTCCGGGGCAGTTTTCCTGTAAAGAACAACGTAGCTGATTGCATGTTGTGTTTTTGTTATCTGATGAGCTTCTTTGCTTCTTCCTTCTGTCTCATTCTCTGCTCTGCCCCCTCCTCCCCCCTCCCCACCCCCCAACAGGAGGAGGGCGCATTAAGCCAGTTTAGTTGAAATTTATATTATTCTTATTCCTATATTACCCATACTCTGTACTTCAATTCAACAGACATGTTACTAATGTTAAAAGCACTGGTCTGCAATACTAATAGCATCAACTATGCAAGGACATCCCAAAGCTTTATTAATGCAAATGAAGCACTTTGAGGCAGACAGAACAGGGTAAAGTACTGTTATTATTATTTTCCAGAAGTACAATTCTGTTTGGCATTAAAATGTCATCCATTTGGACTGTGTGACACTACCACATGGGCCCATGTCCTTTCCTTCTAGTGAAGCTTAACTTCACTGGTGAATTTCTAAATCTCCAAGGCAAGAACGCAGCTTACATCTGCCCTGAGAACAAAATCAAAATAATTTTCTGCTTTGCAGGGCTTATTATTTACAAGTAATTAAGGAAGATGCAGATATAAAATCAACACTACATGGGCATGGTTGGCAATCTGTCTGTATGGAATTGTAGCAAGACCCTTACATGAACCGTGCTTTCAGCTGAGCATCATATTGACAGGACTGAAAAATGGAGCATGCTACTTAAAGTACATTGATGCAAGCAACATTACTCAGTCTTACCATAATAAATGCTGTATATAAATAAAGCAACCATAATCTCAGAACTGTGACCTTACTATAAAATCCCATTTGCAAAATCTGTAGTCACCTGTAAGTCTTTAAACAATGGTTTAAAGGAAAATAAATCTGAAAAAAATCTATGATAATTTTATACCTGTTAAATCTGTAAGCAATATTTAAGAACACTGAAGCTGAAAGTTGTGAAAGAAAAAAGGCTTCACCCATCCATCCTTTCTTCACTTAATGTGTATTTGAAAAGGTTGGTTTGTCTTTTTTTAAAAAAAAAAAAAAAGTTTAATTCCTCCCCCAGAATATTTAGCTAGAGTTTTCTCTCTTGGGAGAGAACATTCACGAGCCTCAGCAAGATAATTTTATATATAGTTAAAAACATATTTAAAATCTGCTCCAGCAAAAGATATTCTAAGAAATATCAATTTAAAATAAGGACATTGAAAAACATCAAATCAAATCAGGAAAGAAAAAAATCTTTTCTAAAATCACTGTGTTATAGAGCAATCCCAACAAATTGTATCTGGATCATTACAGGAATTAGCACCTAATGGTATGATTTTGAAAGAATTTACTACAAAGCTCACTCAAGTCAGTGAATGACAAGTGTTTAGGCTTTAAGGCCAAGAGGAGATAGTCTTAACAATAAGATCTTGTACACAGTATAACACGGAGATCTGTAATCAGAGGCTCTTGCAGCTACCCTGGAAGTCAGCAATGTGCTGACCTTCAAAACTGGCATATTCCTAAGGACTTTTAGTGATGAAGATCCACCATGCTCTTCGGTAAGAATTTTTAGAATTACACTTCTTACAACACATATCAGCCTAATTTTAGCTTCCGTCCACCAATTTACATAGCTCCACTTTTGCCTACTAGTTTTAGAAGCCCACAAATCTCCCGACGTAGTATTTATACAGTTTAATAAGTATTCTATTAACCTTATTTTAGCTAGGATGAGCCTCTCATTAAAAATGCAGGTTTTACAGACATAATTTTTTGCAGAGCTTTTCTGAACCCTCTTCAAATTGCTATAATCCTTTGTAAAAAGTGTTAACATCAGAGTGGGGCTGACTTCCTAAGCAGCCATCTCATCTGTGCGCAGTACAGAAACAACAATCCTTCCCCTGCAGGTATATTCAAGGGCCACTTTTACCCTCACAATGCTCAAACACACACACACGTGGCTGGCTTTCAGCAGGATGCCCATGTCCCTTTCAACATCATGGCATCCTCCCACCCTGCAGATGTGAGCAATATTCTTTGTTCCTAATTGCATGACCATTGATTTGGCTGCATTAAAATGCATGGGAGAGTGCACTGATTACAATGGACTTTGAATCAGACTTCAAAAGAAAATGTGCTGTGAAAAACATGTTTTTCCAAGGACCAGAAGACAGACATGTTAAGAGCTTATTCCAATAACATTCTGCAGCAGGGAATACTTAGCAAGGCAGAAATGATAACCAAATGGTACTCCACTCTGACACCCAGCTAGAGCATTCAGCCTAACCACTAAAAGACGCAATTAGGAACTGACACCTATTTGTTGACAAAGAATATGTGCACCTGTTAGCACAGCCCTATTTTAGGCTTCTGATTCTGGCAGCATTAATGCAAAAAGTACATCATATCTCATCTATTTTAATCTATGCAATAAATTAATGAAAAACAAAAAGCAGACAAAAACTTGACAGATGCTACGGAGAGGATGCAGAACAGAGCTGATCGAAACTGATGAATGGGAAGATTTCATCACAGCACAGAACAACGCACAGCTGTAGTTTTACAGAACAACGTGAAATAGTTTTATTTGGTTAACATTATCTCAAAGGTAAGTGAAAACAGTTCTCAGATGCAGAGCTGTGGACATTTTGCAGTAGTTCCAAAAATGGTTACTGTTCTCGCATCACATGAGCTGATGCACATCAGCAAATCTATGACCCGACCACATCACTCCACACTGCACAAAATCCTACCACTATTGGCTTCCAGGCTGCAGGCCTTGGGGGGCTCTTCTGCATGATCCAAGACCCAACCGATATGAGACACCTCCCATCTTGAGTTCAGGGGGACCCCAGACAATGCTCAGGCTACAACTCTGTGACTAGCAATGTAGAGTGGAGACCCATAGCACCAAAATTTCATACTCATAAACCAAACCGACTGCTAATTTATGCAAAACAATGTCCTGGCACTGACCACTTTCCAAACCGATGATTTCCATTTAGGATCTTCAAATGTTAAGTGACAGCCACATGCACAAACACACACACACACGCAGAAGAAAAAAAAAAAAGTAGCACCCTTTCTGCATCTCTGCTGTCCTCCCACCAACTGGCTTCCACCAGCTGAAGAAATCATCTCACCTCTCCTACGACAAGGTTCCTCCCATTCTTTGAAACCTCTGATCTTAACGTCTGTCAGGGCAGACACACCAAACAAGACAGACCTGAAGCCTTCTCCAGCCTGGCAATTCCTGAATTTCTATACTGTTTGCCAGCAAACAAGTAAACTCCTCCAGCTTTTTAAATAGTAATAAATTCTTCTCCATGTCATCTGAAATACCAAGTACATTCACATCTCTCTCAAAGCAGTAATTGTGCAACTCAGTAGTTCTTAATAATTACAATGAAGATTCCTAGACTATTCCTGGCTACCAAAATTGAAGTTCTTATACAGATGCAAATATCTTATTTTTAGAGAGATGCAGAACCACATTTTCTCTCACAGTCTAATGGCTCTCCCAAAAAGATTTGCAAATTCTCTTGTGCAGCGTTTTTGTCCTGCTAATACAGCACTTACAAAAAGTGGTTACCAATATAATAGTATCTGTAAGGCTTCACAAAGACACAAAGGGAAACACTATTCTTTCAGACACAGTACTTTCACTTCTACATCATTAAAGTAAGCTTTTTTTTTCCAGTTACTGATGATCTCCTACCATTACATCCATAGGGGAGGAACTGAAAGGAAAATAATATTGCCATGAGCAATTCTTGTTATGCCAGTATACAAGTAGGATGGAAAATATTAATGTCAATCAACAACTCTTATTCATCACAGCACTACGAACACAAAAACTGTTTGGATATCTCATAGCTGCATTTCCACGCTCTGTGATAGAAACTCACCCCTCACTCCAAGATGCGTGTTCTGGTTAATCTCATTTTCCTGCTAACAACACGCTCTGTTTGATATATATACATTTATTTATTTATTTATTCTTGTTATAAATCTGTTCTTTTCAATACCTACTTTACAGGCAGACTTTTAGATGTAAATGAAATACATCATTTTTGATCACGAAAAAATACTCCACCTTTCCTATGGACATAACTGTTATGGACGTGACAACCTTGAAGAACACCAGCCACAGGAAATACCCCTCTCCAGGGTGCAGCAGCTGGTTTCATCAGATCTTTCAGGGCTTTGCAGGTTTGCAACAAATTCTGGTGGCCACATAACTTCTCCTGCTGCCACACTGCCTGCCTGGGAAGGCACACAAGCATCTGTTCAGACCTGAGAACGCTATTTAATGACAGCATTGTTTATGCACCTGACAATCTTCTAATTTGAATTCGGTTGGGGATGGGGACAGGTCTCCATGGAAACAAAATATGCCACTAAGTAATAAAGCAGATTTGAAAAGAGGGTCCCAGGCTGTGGCCCACTGACAGTCTGGAGGGACTCCAGCACTTGTCACAGCAATAAGATAGAAAAATAGGGATAAAAAATAGGGATAAAGTAAATCCTTATGAAACGGTACCATCCTGTCACATTTCAGAGTTACTTGATTTGTGAAGAGCAGTTTGGGCAACAGCAATGCAACCTGTAATGCTGCATACACAGCAGCTCCAGACATGTAACAGGCAACAGAGGCAGCATTGCTCAAAGCTCAGCCGCAGTCAGTCGGGTACTCACTAGCCTTTTATGTCAGATTCTTAAAGTTTGAAAAGAAGCAGGAAATAAGCTTTGACCTGTAGGTTCAAATGCTAGGAGTTCCAAATTCCACATGAGGAACACCACATTTGGTACATGAACCGCGGTCTTTGATTTCCAGATGACAGCCTAATAAGAAAGTGGCTTTACTTTACTGGGAAATGTGTGTCCCAGACAAGCAAGCATGGTAACCCTTGGCGTGAAACAACTTGCCTTTTCTTTCTGTCCACCACTCTGAGGCATAAGCGTGAGGCATAAGGTCTGGTAGTACAATCAGCCACTTTATTGTTTTCTCACTATGGAGCAAGAATTCTCATTTCAGCCCAAATACCCCAGCTAGCCAAAGGAGATACGCTGTGCTGCATTACCAGTCCTTCGGCTATCTGCAAAAACCTATTTTCAAACCAGCACAGAGCACATTTGCCTGGGGATAGTAGCTCAGCTCCTGAAAGCTGCCTAGCCATGGAGTTCTTCACACACTTCTGCATCCTGAACAAAGACAGGGCAATCTGGCCATTATCTTGATAGCAAATACAGCCCTAAGGAAACCAGCATGGGATCTTTCTTAGAAACCTGATAAAGAACAATAACTTCAAATAGGGAGAGAGAAGGTCTTGACTTTGGACTGATTCCAGCTGTAGAAAAACTCACGTGAATGGTTTGCGCCGTTTTCTTTCATCTGCCCAGTTCCTGCTCTTTATTCAACAGATTCACATTCAACAGTGTTAACAGTTTTCAGAAATACTTGTTCAAGACATTACACCCTTAATAACTGAGCTCTTGTGAGTTCTTACCCTATCTGTAGACACACAGTCATAGCTTAGATGTGACAAGTCTACGGGATGAAGATTTTTGCAGGAAAAGACTGGACTGCTATACAGGAAACTGGCAGACATTTCTCAACTCTACCAAGATGTTTATCTAAGTCATTTAATTTTTACATGTCTCCGTTCTCCAATGGTAAAATGAGATCAAAGAACACAAATGTTGCCAGCAGAACTGCCTGAGGCACGTCAAGAGGACAGACCCCTATGGGGAATAGCCTCCCTTGTACTCACCCCTTGCCCTTCTCAATCCTCTTTGATTCTAAAACCTTCTATTTGGATATGGTATTTAGCATAGCAAGGGATGTTCCAGTACTGAAAAACAAGAATAAAAACAAAGACATACCACAAAGCAGAAAAAAATCAAACCACATAACGTTTTCTATTCCATTTTTTTTTTTTAATAAACATCAGTATCCTACAATAATCACTGGATTTTCAATTCTGTCTTGAACTGGAACCGTGCACTCCAGTTTAACACTGCCTTACACTTGTGCTAATGTTACCTGCACCCTCACTTAGCCCAGGCTAGGCCTCCTCCACACCTCCTCACTTT
Organism: Anser cygnoides; assembly: GCF_040182565.1. Lineage (NCBI taxonomy): Eukaryota > Metazoa > Chordata > Aves > Anseriformes > Anatidae > Anser > Anser cygnoides. The sequence continues at coordinate 12,328,454 of NC_089885.1, read as the reverse complement.
GGGTCATCCATTTCCTGTGTCTGGCCCAGCCAGAACTGAACACCCTGTGTGTTCATCCTGTGATGGCCTACATCATTCCCGCAGCAGGCAACTCACATTGAAACAAAGTTCTCCACATCCTCAGAAAACAATCACCTCCTGTTCATGAAAATACTGTTATAGTAAGGGCACAGTGGGCTTGCTGAGGCAAAGCCCCTGCTTGGGGGAGCAAAGTTCCCTGCTTGGGACAATCCACACAGGGCTCAAATCCATGAAGCTTGCACTTCTGTAAGGTCAAGAACCAGCACTGACAGGCTGGATAGTAGGTGGCCCTGAACATCCCAGAGCAGCTCCCGGTATCGCATGGTCTGATTGTCACTGAACAAGTACCACATGCTTGTTTAAGAGACACATGAATTATTGATGATGTTCAGGAGCCCTATTAAATTGTCTAGTGGGCCACCAAGAACACCGAATAGTTCAAATGCATCAAAACGCATAATAAAGCTTTCTATTTTCAAGTTTGGCCGTTAGAGAAAAGAACCCTGGCAAATATATAATTTTGTGTAATTTCACTTGGATGCTCACTGTAATAGCAGTAGTATTTATGACACTGTGAGTCATACCCATGCACTCCTCAGATAGCAAAGACACCATTATCCACACTATATAAAAACATAGTCCTTATACAGGAAAATATCTTACTAAAGGCAAGACCTACTTATTTGCCTTAAACTATAGACTTAGTCTATAAATATGTACTATTTTGGTACATACATCTGTGTCACAGTCATGATAGTCTTATAAATAAGTGTTACAAAAAGGAGAATTGTCAACATTATAGAAATTACCTTCTAGTAATTCTTGTTTAGACCCTGCCTATAAAATAAGGAATTCAATTAAACTGCTTTCTTATTATAAAAACAAAAATACTCCTGTCATGCAATAAGTAAATCATAAAACAAAGCCTCTCTCTTTAAAAACAAACAAAAAAAAATCCAAATTGCATATTCTGAATGGGGTATTCAGAGTCTCTTCCTGCCCACATTTGTGTGTTTCATTGAGTGCCATCGGAAGCGAGAAAGCAAAGGTATTTCTATTTTGAGTGTAGGACAAATCAGGAGAGCTGTTTTGAGGGGGCATTTTCATTAAGTTTGAGACAAAGAGAGGTATTTCTCTATTCAGTGCTGCCAGGCATTCAACCACAAACCTGAGAAGCTCCTACTCTATCGCCAGTCTCTCCCTTCCCTTCCTTCTCCTCACAAGACACTTAAGAGACTGTGGCTCCTGAGGGTGTAACCCCTCACAGCTACCAGGAATCCTTCTGGGTAAGACAAGGCACACCCAGGTTTTCACATGTTGATTCAGTGTTGTTAATGATCACAAAGTGGGAACTTGATTTCTTCTGATGGATTTGATGTCTTGATTTAAGGAACTGTTCAGTAGCTTGGGACTCATGGTCCATCTCAACCACCTCAGTTGCAGCGAAACACTGTTCGATATTCAGAGATGCTGTTTCATATAACGTTCAAAGGCTTTTACCACAACGTAGCTACAATACAAATATTGTATGGCTTTTATTCACTACATCCACATACAACTTCCCTTTTTAATATCCTTCTTTCCTTGGCTGCAATCATCATCCACATAAAAGTCACTAACTTGGGAAAATCGTGTAGTCTGGAGATGTTATTTTCTATGGTAAGCTTGAGAAGTTGCACAGAAATAAAGAATAACATCATCTAAAAAAAAAAAAACATCCCTTTGCAGAGCTTTGCTATGAACGGTAACTGCCCCAATGCCCAGGAAACACATTACAGAATCTGTAAACATTGAACACTCAAAAGCTTTTCTGATAACCAAAGAACTGTTAATAAATATTTTTTCATCAGTGCTCATTAAAGATGTGGCACATTTTCAGAATTACATATAACCCACCTCTGCCATGGAAATGAATTTTTATATAGTGCTACAGAAATTGCTGTTATGAAAGACAGAAGCAACAATTCCAGGCAGCAATTTGTGCACAGATCTTTATCTTTTCAGGAATTAACATCTACATTTGTATGAAAATGGAGAAAACAAGGCCTCTTCTCTAAAAGGAGTTACCCTTTCCTATCATTTTTTAAAAAAGCCTCACACCTTTCTATTTCCTTTCCAATCAAAACAAAATTAAATCTATCGCCCTGACTAAACTGAACTATCTTACAAAATTATATCTAGATTTTCAAGCTTGATCCCTGCGCTACCCATCTTCAAAGAGACCACTGCCATTATAACATACATCCAGCCCTTTAGGATGCTTCTCACACTACTGGGAATATTAAGGTTCGATAAAGTATTTTCTCATTTTTCCTCAATCAGCCAGAAGTGAAAGAGAAGTCCTTGAGTAAAACATAACATGAGAGAAAATTCTATCTCAGTATGCAGTTTTCTCCCAGAAATTTCAGAATAAAAATCAGAGGTGAATACAGCTCTGTAATTATTATTCACAAAGTGTTATTAGTGAGCTTTTTGCTTGTCTCTGGTAGATACCATCTTCTACCTCAATGTAAGAACATTGTAAACCCACTTGCAAAAATCTATAGAGGGCTCTGAATTCATTATTGCTGGAGACAGTCACGTGGCAGATAGAACCCTCCTGATCACAATTATCTTCTTGGCCTGGACACAGCCTACACACAAAAATGTTGATGTAAGTGTAGAGAGACATTATTCAGAGTAAAAAGGGGTTGGGGCTCTTTTGTTTGTTAATTTATTTTAGACATATTGAGATCTATCATTTGGATCGTGGATTTAGTTCTTCCTGCAGCCACAGCTAATAAACAGGTGACAAACAGAGCTTTAAAGCTACAAGACTAGCTAACTTTCTAAAGCTTAATAGGAGATCCTTCTGAGCAGCAGGTTAGAGCCATGAAAGCATGACACAAAATCTTTGGTGTTTATCTTACAGCTATGGCTGGTCACTTCCCGTCTCCTAGCTTCATCCCTCACAGCAGGGGCTGAGAAAAGTGACATCCGTGAATATTTTAAATAGATAACGTATTTCTGGGACAGGCACAGATACCAGCTCAGATTTCACCCTGCCATTCTTCATATGACAACGTTAGAGACAAAAGATGTTCATAGTTGTTCTCATTTGGCTGTAATGATCAGACAGGTTCGTTCAGCAAAGAACAGCCTGCCTGCAACCTGAACACCATCTGCCTGGAACAGGTAGCAGACTCAAAGAAAAAACACAGAGCCACCAGAGACCTGCCAGCAGCATGGTTAACTCAGCTGCATGGCATGAAACAAATCTTTTTCCCACCAGTATGCCAGTACTGCAAAAGCAATAAACACGCTGCAAGAACAGCACAGTGAGTTTACTCTGCTCTGTGTCACTTTGCAACAGTTAAACATCAATATGCTGAGATTTGCATTCAACAGTAAAGCATGAATTTTCCAAATATATCACAAAAACTGATATAAAAATGTGAATACACCTTTAAAAATTAGACAGTTGCATTGCAAAATCTAAAAAATCATGCAGTTAAATTCTTTATATCCACTGAAAGAGTGGTGATGCTCAGCAGTCTACAACAGAAACAACATCCAGAAGTTTGGATAGAATAAAAAAAAAAAAGAAAAAGCAGGTTAAAAAGGAAAAAAGAAATCCAAATGTGTGATTCCAGTTAAAAAACAACAAGAACTCCCCTCAGTTTGCCTGTCGCTGCCCAGGTGCCTTCTAATTGTTTAGGATAACCATAGAACTGCCCCACACACATCATTGTGCTTTTGTGTGTTTACTGGAGACTTTATATGGCAGGGCACCAGAACAGTTGCTGCAAGGCATCTCGCACCTCTAAGACACATATTTTAAAAAAAAAAAAAAGTAACCTTTGAGATTTTATTTCCTGAGAGGTGGGGAGAGAAAGAAAGGGGGGTTATATGAGCCCCAGTAGCTTAATAAGCAATGGAAGAGACCCCCATGTGTACACAGAGCTTACTGCTTCAGTAGGGCGGAAGGAAATTTGCCTTCCTGGATATGTCTTCTCCCAAATGAAGATCATTAGCACAGCATCCACATCTGCTCTTCCCCAAAGCATGGGAGGACTTGCTGCTGTGGTGCAGGAAGGTACAGTATTTGCCATGCCACAGCTGAAAGAGACAGGGAAAAATTGTACCTTATACACAGCAACACTCCGGAAAATTAATTGGAAGCCTAAGATGAGACAGCCTATTTTGACAGACTAAATGAACACAAACTATACAACAGAAGCTGGAGAAATAAAAAGAGAACCGTCATAAAATCTACACCCAGCAGCAGCCAGGGACAAAGTTTAAATCTTTAGTTAATGGCAACTATTACTTTCAGGGCTCACCACAAACTAAAATAATATTTCATCTCACCTTGGAAAAATACTGCTAATCAGGCTGGAGAGGACCTCATCCAGCATTCACACAGGCTGATATTGCCAATAAATACAGCCATCTCATCATTGCTATCCTGCTATGCTTTAATCCACGTTCCAATAGTTAAAAGATTAAAAAAAAAAAAAAAGGCACTTATCTTTTGGGATATATAAAGGGGCACTTAAAGTTAGTAAGAATTGTTTTTCTTCATTGCACCATGACTAGGAAGCACCTACACAGCAAGACGGTAGCAACAGCTCCAATCTAACTTAACTTCATTTGCAACTAGGTCAAGGTTATCGTTCTAGCAAGAGATGTTACAGTGAAAAACCTTTAGAGAAATCAAAAGCAGAGGCAATAAGTAGCCTCCTCCTTCTTCTCCCACCCAAGTTAGGAGGGCTTTCTATTACTTTTTGGCATATTTATGATTTGGTTCAACATAAAGTTAGCAGATCTCTGTGACATTTACTTTTTATTCAGGTCTTGGAGAGAGTTGCATTCTTTTCTATGCACCACATCAGCATTAATATATAATTAAAGTAATATCCGCTTAATACTGATGTCCTTGTGTATCAGCCTAACCTGAAACATGGCCTGACTTAGCATCATGATTAGAAGTTAGCTCCCTGTGCTTTCTATCATGGCTAGGGAAATTCACCGCTGGACTACATTTACATACATTAGGTAGGCACAGGTGTCCCTTCTGTTAAGATACCCATAAAATATGATTTTAAGAACAGAATGAATCAACCCAACCTATAAAATGAGTCTAAATGTACTTAAATAACCATGGCGTTTTCATTTTGAATAAAACGAACCTTTAAGCATCTAAGAGTTGAATATTATTAAGACTTCTAAGAGAGATATTCTACAGCCCCAATACAGCACATATTTTACTTAAATTAGCATTACACCTAAGAGCTTTAGCACCTTTTTTTCCTCAGGCAATTCTTATTACTTTGTGACTGCTTCATATCACCCCTAAATAACACTGTCACTAGCTAAATGAATAGAGTGTGCTGTACTTACAAATGATTTACACAGAACTAAAACATATATCAGTAGGCATATTTCTACCCTGAGTCTCTAGATACAGTTCACTTTGGCATCAAAGGAATTATAAATCCAGGGCAGGAAGGTACATAAGCTAATTTTCATATTCACGAACTCCTAAGGCCTGGCACGCGCAACTTTGCACGAAGTTAAAAAAAAAAAAAAACTCCACCTGGGAAAGGCTCACTGTGTGCTTCACCCTCTTCTCCTGAACATCCCCTAAATCCACTGCTACGATCACTTGGCATAGGTCATTACTCTTACACTTCCAGGAGAAAAAAATTGGGAAGAATAACGCCCAATCCTTTTTAACAATCACACAGCATGCACTAGAGTGGTTAGAGCTGTAGAGACTTATGGACTCATCTATATTAATAGAAGGACCCTTTTCCTTCTTGGTGAAGTTATACGGTAAAGAGCTGGGTACAGAAGGCTTGTCATGTCAATAAAAATCCCTCTTTATTCCCATTATTCTTTCATATATTATCCTAAGGAAGTTCCAAGGACTTCTACAAAAATTTTGCAGCTAGCAATGCACAAAGCAACAGGCACAATAAGAAAACATATCATGTGAAGAAAACACAACTCAGATAAAAAAACAAATGTATATCTGTAAATCCGACCATCAGCTGAGGATAAATCAAACTGTGGTTGTTCGCTGCTGGAGTACTGATGGTAACAGAGAAAGCGCAGAAGTGAAGAACTTACAGTTAGAGATCTAATTCCTGCAACATCACTCTTCTGATTTCACTGCATAGTGCCTTAGATAATATATTCAACTTGCTAATAGAGATTTTTAAATGCAACTTCAAACCTAGCGTTTTAAAAAATTAAAATACATTTTTCTACTTGCTTCACAGGTTCAGACTTTGTTTCAGACTTAAATAAAGATCGGAGAAGTTTTCAGAAAACTAAAAAATAATCTAGAAATAAAAAATGAACCTGAAAGTAACCACGAAGATGCAGAAAGAAATACACACACCCCAAATCCACATCCTCCTATTACGTCGGCTGCTCCACTACACCTCACCGTCGCACCTTAGCAAAGCCAGCATCGTGGCTAATGCTCACAGCCTTCCTCCGTATGCAAAGCCCTGCTCCCACCTGCAAGGAAGCAGCCATCAGCCACCAGCAAGCAGAGGCTCATGTCCCAGCATTAATCCAATAAGGGGACTCCCTTGTCTTTTACACCTTTAAACTGCCAACCAGGTTGAGCACAGTGAGCAAGGCTGCCTGAGGCATGTGGATGGGTAGAGATGCAGATCAGAGGTTTAAAAAAAAAAAAAAAGCCACAACATAGATTAAGAGTTAATTTCCACTGAGAAGGTTCTTCATATGCATCTCTCTGCTGTTTAGGGTGTAAAAATATTTTTAAAAATGTTTTGCAGTACATTAACATGAAATCCATTAGCTCAATAGAAGGCACCTATGGACTACAGTGGGCTTGAAATCCATCTCCGTCTAAGTTATTTTTCCTCATATACCTACCTTGCCTTGCTGAGCAAAAAAGCTGTTTTGTATGATTTTTTTGTTGTTTTTAAGCTAGAAGAGTGCAGGAGATACTTTATTATTAGTAGTATTATTTTATTACATCCACTTATCTTCTTCCTCTTCATTAGCCAGAAATATAGATGTAAACATTACCACCACATTGTCGCAATGACAAAGTTATATGACTAAGAAGATTGCTACACTGCACTACCCCAGTACAATGGTGACCAAAGAGTAAAAATAAAATAGCTAACAACCACCTCACAAAAACCAACCAAACGACAAAAAAACATGCAACCCCTTTCCTATTCAGCCTAGGAAACACCGCTCAAAATATTTCCCAGCACTGTTACCGCACTCTCTCTTGCTTTATAGCAATTCGTCCAGCAACTGATGGATTTCCAGTGATAGCCACCGCACACCGCTTCTCTACGCCTGTGAGCACACAGTTGGCCCACGCCTGTTTCCCCAGGGATTACAGTGGTGCTCACTCACTCACCTGTGGGACAAGCATGACAGACCTGCAATCTCTCCATAGGAAGGGGAAACATTTTTGAATCTCTCCCTTCCTTATGTGGCCACGATTTTTCCACAAAAATCTTTCTCAATATCACACTTCCAGCTACATCAGCTTGCGTTACAGCTAGCCGAAGATTGAAAGCTGGAGAAAATTGTCAGACAGTGCAATCACATAAAGGCTCATAACCAAGCAAGTACTTCTCCCTTTATCTTGTCACACTGCAATCATCACCCCAAAAAACCTCTAAGGGAGAGAAACACAAACTCGTATTCAATCAGGTGCAAGGAGCCCTGCAGATGAACCCCAGGGCATGCTCAGAACAAGCACAGCACTGCTGTAGCTTTCTGTGGTAAGCAAAGCAAAGCAATGCAAGGAGAGGGCAGCGCTTTTAGAGAACAGCAGCTATGCGAGAAAATTTGCCATCTTGTAAAATTATCCTTTTCTCACCCACATGGTTTTAGGCATTATATCCCCCACTGGGCTCTGCTTAAACACATTCACAACACAGTCAGGCATACGTGATACTGATCATTGCTGGCAGGATATATTAGGGTTATTATATTCTCACCCTGTTTCTTATATTCTTCTCTAAGCATCTGCTATTTGCTGCTGTTGGAGACAGGATACCAGACTGTCAGTAATTGTTATGTCAAGGAAATAAATGGACTGTTCAAGAAAAAAAAGGAAAAAAAAAAAAGAAGAAAAAATGAAGATGGCAAAAAGAGGGGAAAAAGTAATCAAAGTGGAGTGACAGAGAGACCCAAAGATAAGGACAAGGGATGCTAAATGAGTAAGAAATAGTAGGGTGAGCACTGAGCATACAGAGAATAGAAAGCAGCATGCAAGCCTTTCACAGTGATTGGAGGAGGAAAGATTTTACTCCATTTTCCTGCTGGAAGGGAAGTACCTCAAGGGAGCAGCAATGGAAAAAAATGTTCAAGCTCAGGAAAAGAGCTAGAGGCCAGCAATGCCGGATGAGGAGCTTAACAGGAGAGTTTATGATGGACCCCAAAGGAATATATTAGTCCAGAAATTGTAGGCGGTCAGGATGGTTATTCAGGTAATTATAGACTTGACACGAGCCCCAGATCAAAATCACAGAGCAACCGCTAGACGACTGAACTCATAATTTCATTACTTTCTTTTCTTTCCTTAAGTGCCAGCGGGAAACCCAACACTGACAAAAAGTATAGGGAAACATAACAATGCTCAAACAAAATACGTAATTTGCTTTATCTTTGCCTTGGGTTATTTTATGAATACCTCAACAGCAATCGAAATCTGATAAGTCTCTCCTGGAAAACATCATCTGAAGTCCATCAGGACGTGCAAAGCAGTAGAGATGGTTGCAGCCTCAGGCTGCATCAGAACCTTGTGTCTGCATATGATGGGAATCCCAGCCAGCCCTATTTGATAACACTGAAAGAATTTTTAATCCACTTAATAAAGCAGGATGGGGAAAAAATGCTGGCAAAGCTGCTGCATTACAAACTTGTCCTTTGCAAATGCCTCAGTGACACACTGAGTACTGACAATAAGAATATCATTACATGAAATTACTACAGAACACTTTAAAAATCACTGGTAATCAATAAGATGTAATTTTAACGAGAAACCATCAGCGAATAGAAGTGCTTTTGACTGGGCCTACAGAGACAAGTTTCTCAGCCCAATGCAACTCAGAACTAGCTTAAGGAATAAATACGGTCAGATTCAGGCAGCTACAGCCAAACGACTCCGTTCTTATCATAAGCCCAGGCCTGCCAAATATCAGACATTTTAACGCAGCAAAATACAAGTCTGCTCATCTAGGGTCAAAGAATGCCATGGTGGGGCATACAGAAGGATGTACTCTGTGTTGGAAATCAGACTTAAATATTATATAGAAGTCACAGCAGATAAATAGCACATGAGGTCCCAGGGTCATGCTGTAGCTACAGGAGCTAATAACACCGTTGGATGTTTGAAGAGAGGCAATTTTGTCCAAGGTTAGAAAGGTTTCTGCATATGGAGTCAGTGGGAATGTTAGCAGAATATCTTGTTCTGCTGTCCCGGAATACCCACCTCTGATGTCCACATCTCAATAACACTGAAAAACTGGGAGGGAAACACATACTGTTTAAGGGCCTGAAAACAGATTGTGTGGAAAGAGTTTAAATAAAATAATTGCTTTAACGAAAAGAACGCTGAACAATGATTTTCCCACATCACGTAAAATGATTTCTATTAGTAGCAGGCTCCTTAATTAAGTAGACAAAGGCAGAAGATTTAACATATGGAGCAAGGAAATAAACTCAGATTGGATTTTTTTTTTTTTTTTTAAGCATTGGAAATAATTACTCACAAAAGCAACCACCCTCAGGACACATTTGAGTCCCAGTTATCTACGCTCTTTAAACAAGGCTCAATATGCTTCCGAAAGGCAAGGAGAAATTGTTGGATAAAGTTTTCTCCACCTGGTGTTATCAGGAGGTCAAACTATATCATCCTAACAATCATTTTGGGTCTTACAAAGCCTAGGAATGTTAGACCATAGATATTTACCATATCCATGACACGCTTCTCAGACTTATGTACTTACACTAGATTTTATATTTTTGCATGATTTTAGAAAACGAAGGCAGCAATTAAAATAGGTGGGTTCTTAAGGCAAGAGTAATCTTTGAAACAGATATATTTGCATTCTTTCCAGCATTCAACTCTGTTTTTACTATCACAAGCCGAGCACACGATACTGCGTACCATAAAAATAAAAAGAATACAGTATTTTCCAAATAGGACCCGTATTAAAATTAAACAATAACCATAAGAGTTTCAGTAAACCTACAATAGCCCCCATTAAAACCATTAAAATTACAGTCTTTCAGATAACAATGTCCACAATAACTGTCTGCAAGCCACTACATACATTAAACTGTAGATAATTAATATGCTTCTGCAATCTTATTTTTCCTCCTTTGTAAGCAGTAGCTGTTATGAAATCCTAAATATCTGCCCAGAGTTTCTTAAATGTTACAGATAATGAAAAAGGAAGTAACAAGGCATTCATGGCAAAACGTTGCAAGTCTTGGCATGAAAATAAAAACACTTCGGAATTCCTTATTTCAGCTACATCACCTCTAATTTCCTCCAAACCCCTCCAAGGAGCCTGGAGCAGCCGAGGTGGAGCTGAGCATTTTCTGGGGTTAGGATTTAACTGTTGCTGCTGGTGGGGTTCATCCCACGCAGTGCTGCAGCCACCCCAGCCCAGGCCAACTCTGCAGACTGACTGCACAAATAGCAAGGATGGGGCATTTCTAGCCTGTGATTCATCTTCTCTTACCCCAGACTTCTAAAACAAGCAGTGGTAATTGCTCCCGCAGAGTGCTTTTTTCCTCAGCTGTGAGGAAAATCTAAACAACCAACTTCAATGTAAATGTTTGCAGTGTCAGTTTAATCCCCTTCTGTCTTTCAGTGCCGGGTAATTACAGCCATAATGACCAGTGAGATCTTCCCTGATGTCTCTGCCTCAGAAATTCATCTGGGATGAAGTGGAAAGACCAACTTTGTCACTGTTCAAGCTGGAACTGAAATTAATTATTTGCTACCTAGTATCTGTTGCAAACAGACTAAAACACCAAAACAGAATTTAAAGGAACCAGGTTATCAGAAGCTCACAACATCTGTCCCGCTCCCTAGAGCCTGAAGCGGTGAGGAAGGCGTGTGTCCTGGCTGGAGATCAAATTAGCTGAAGTAGCCTCTGTGCAAGCTGAATTCATGGACTGCAGCCCTAGGGTGAAACATTGTGGGTGAGCTGAGGGTCCACTACCACAAAGCTCACGAACAAACTGCGGGTTTTGGTGCACAGCAGCTTCCCAGCTCTACCTGCCTACTTAGCTCTCGTGCAGAAACCATACAATTCATACAATATTTATAGTAAGAAGAGAGTTTTTCACTGATGGGAGAGGTGATGTCGTTTCTCTAATGTTTGTTGACTTATGGATAGTGTGTGCAATTCAACAGCTGAGCAACATATCATTTCTATTCGTGCTGCATTACGCATAAGTGCACACATTACAATCCGTGTCATCTGAACAAAGGTAGCACGATCCTTGGACACATGCCATTGCAGCTCTGTAGTAAAATTACGGTCCCTTGAACATTTTACGAGCTCCAATTATTACAGCGTTTGCATTGGCCTGATGGCCCAAATTAATCTGATTTTTAGAAGTTACAACATTTAATTAGGATTAGTAGTAACAATGATAATATTCAAAAGAAAAAGTAATGACAGCATCTGCCCTGAAACAGGGATTGGGAATGGAAGTCAGTTATGCTTTTTAAAGTGTTTTCAATAATAAGAGTAACTAACAGCCAAAGAAAATAAGCTTCTGGAACAATACACAATAGATAGCAACTGTCTCTCATCTTCAGGTGAAAAGTCACTTAATACTGTTTCACCTGAAAGCACTTTTACTTTGATGTGATGAAAAACTCTGTCTACAATACAGGTCCCTTTCCATGCATTTTCTAAGTGATTAAATCCTAGCACTCCTTTTTGACTTTTATTGCTTTTCATACTGGTGAGAGCCATATAATGATTCATCACGAAAGTAATCTTTAAGCAGCTTTGTTCCTATTTGCTGCTATATATATTAAATATAAATTGCTCTTTGAATTCACCTCTAAAGTCAGACTCAATTTTTTATCTAACAAGAACGGTATTTCCAGTCATCATCTGAATACAGTAAAGTGAGAAAACCTTTTGCATAATATAAATATCTGCATTCACTAAGAGGAGGCTGATGCCACCACCTACTGTGAACGCATTTTGTAAGTGGTACAAAGCCAGATAGATATCAACTGCAGTAGGATAATCTCTTAAAGACACTCCAGTCACTGTCAAAAAGGCACAGTTTTATCTCTGACTCGACAGTTTCTGGACCACAGGCTTCGAACACCTGTAGCTGATTTACAAGCAGCATCCAAAGCACGAAAATGAAATGGTTGCTGAAAGACTGCAGGCACCTAATTACTGACCTTCATTTATCCCCCCACAAAATCCAGGGACATCGCTCCCTAGAAAACAGTTCTGGAAGATTCATTTTATTCCTTTTGCACTTATCCTTTCTCTGCAGCACCTGTGACTGATGAGAAGACGCTACTGGCAAGCTGTACAAGTGTGCCTCAGCAGTCACAAGAGCTGCTGGATGAGGCTGGGCGCTTGCTTCAGACGATGCAAAAGCCACGTGGATTCCAGCACTGCTGATTCCAGGTCACCACTGGACCCAGACGAACATCAAACTTAGCCCTGTCTTGCAGTGAGGCAACGGTGAGAGACGTTGGCAGCTCCTGCCCAAAGGCCATGCTGAGCATCCTGCCTTGCTCTCCAAGCCACGCACCTTTGTGACTCTCGGACCAAGGAAGATATCGCAGTACAGCTCCTGTGACACTCAGTGTTGATTACCCCTCATTTCATAAATTACAACTTAAAAAATTATCATTATTAACTCCAGCAAACAGCTCTTGACTTCCACATAATTAGAGTTTAATGCAAAACCATTACTGACCAAAAACAAGCTGTTTAGAAATAATCAGTAGGTCAAATGTTGTGTTTTTATTTCCTGATTGGATGGGAGTACAACTATAAGGCACATATTCCCATAAGTACATTCAGATCATATTGCACGTGAATAGGCTCCAACACTTAGCTCTTTTAGCAAAGTACATTATAAAAAACATACTTACTGCAACAGCGGCACAAAGATAGCCAAAACAGCTGCTGTCCACCAAGCAGAAAACTTGTCTGTAATTTTGAAAGCATGTTTGTGAGAAACGTTTTGCTTTAATTCAGCCAGTTCTAATCACTATTCTGCCTGGGTGCAAATTGCAGTAAATGGGATGACTACCATATATGTTTTCTATCTGGTGTTTCCTGCACGGGTACTTTGGTCATTTAATGCTCACCACATTTTATAAATGCATTTTTATAGAGAAGCTATTCAGATGACCTTATGCCAGCACTGCACTGCTGAGATTCCACTGGGTGTTCATACATTCATATTTTCACCTCTGGGTGAAACCAGGAGATTTTTCTCCCCTTTGTGGGAGACGTGTGTGTTGCTATGGAGCACTGCAACCCAGCTTGGCCTCCTGCTTGGGTAACAAGGATCGTCTTTCACAGGACAGAGCAGAGCAGCTGCTCCCCAGGCACCACCACAGCCTCCGTCCCCCACAGGGGTTGGGGCTTCTCAAGTCATATGCAGAAGCAAATGCACCAGACCCACTCCTGCTCCTCTATCTCCAACACAGAGTTCTTAGAGAGCAGCGGAGGTCTTCTCTACAGGATCCCAAAGGAGGCCTCACAAGTGTCCTGTTCTTGGAAAAAAGAAAAAAAAAAAAAGGAAGAAAAAAAAAAAATGTTCTTTCCTGCCCCAATTTACTGTTAAAGAGGGGGATTTTTTACTAGTCTTCCCTGTAAGATAGGTCAATGCTGACTCAAGCATGGCACAACAGTTCTGGGAAGTTCAGGAGGCAATAATAAATGCTGTGACCAACCTACTCAGGGGCAGCAACACACGCCAGCCTGGAAGCCCTGACTAAGAGAAAACACTGCAAACCTTTTCAGTCGCTTTTGAAGAAGACAGTCTTACTCTTTTCCCTCAAAGAGTGAAGTTATGAATAACACATTTGTTCTGCTACGAGGCCACAGAAACAGTTCTGGAACAGTTACCCAGCAGCGGCACTGCTGGCCGTGCTATTTCAATAGATTGGCAATGCCAGAAACGCGCACAAAACTCCATGTGATCCAGGCACGGGATCTGGGCAGTGCCTACCTATTCTGCACGGGCAGGTTTCATTGGTAGGGTCTGCGCTCATGTGCTCAAAAGCCAACATGCAAATGTACACGTGTAAGTTAGTCATGAGAACTGGTATCAAATCGGTACCCAGTGCCCAACGCCCTGCTTTTTCCAACAGAATACGTTTGAGAAGTTCCCTTTCAACTGAATCTTTACATAGTAAAGCTCCCGCTGGAGGTCTCAAAACAAGCCAAAAAAAGACGCATGCTCTGCTGGTGAGAAAGGCACAGCGTTAGCTGCTGATGATCTTGCTAGAGACGTCTCAGGAAGGCACCATCCTAAACAAGCCCGAAGCCCAAGCCCAAGGAAACCGTACGCTGAAATTTGATGGCATTAGCATTTTTACTCCCCTAGGTATTGGTGGGGGAAAAAAAAAAATAAATAAAAGCAGTTAGGAGAGATGAACAGAACTCCTCTCCACAGAGCTGGGAAAGCAAAGCACAAAACAGACTCATCCACAGACAGCTCCTAAAATGAATTTCTTTCTCTGCTTCCAAATACCAAGATCAAGCTTTAGCACCCCTCTTCCTCTGAGAAGGGTGCCTCTTTTCTCCCTCTTGGTGTAATTTCACTCCTCCAGAAAACACCACCTCGCTGTCAGCAGCACTTTGTGTGGGTGTCATCTGTCCTTCCCACATCCACCGGAGCAGAATGAAAGGACCTGTAGAGTGCACTGTACCTCTGCTTCTGAATGAAAGCATAACCCCATGTACTGCAGCCAGCCCCTTCAGAAGGTCACGCTAGGAAGAAACAAAAGCTCCCAGGTGCATTTCACAGACACCAAGGCAAGTTTGATCCAATTAAGTGCAACAACTTTAGTGCCAGGCACAAAAGGTATCCCTGAGATATTCCCTCCCCTCTCCCTCCTGCCACACACACAAAAACCGCACACACATGCATTTCTGCCCGGCTTTAGGCTGCAAACTAAACCCATTTTCCACTGAAATCTTTTTGATCGCATAGCCCAGGATGAGGAGAGGACTGTAGCCCACAGACAAAGATCACAGCATATTGCACGGGGAGCAGCTCCTACCTCAGCCAGCCAACAGAGCCTGCAGGTCAACATAATTCCTCTTGGGTGGAGATATTTACCCCAGCTCCAGGAGCCGGGGTTCTGCTGCCATGCCCAGCACTTCGGACAGACAAGGAAAGCATCTTCTTTGAGCAGCGTGGCTTCTCACACACACCGAACTGCAGCAGCAGCCGCCTGGGAGAGCATCAGCAGCTGAATTGCTGCACATGTATCTCTGCAGATTATTTCCTGCTCGAATACTTGGCATAAAGGCAGATGCTCTTAACCCTCTGGAGGCCTGGGACTCCGTACCCCATCAGCAGGGGCAAGCAAATAACTCCAAATATTCTGCGGCAAGGCCAGAGGGGAGAGAGTGAAGACACACAGGGCATCCTCCGAGAAGTAGTCCCAACCTCGAGTTAGTTGCAGTCACTTTGGGAGGCAGGCATTCCCACGGCAGCCCACAGCATCCCCAGCCAGGCACCGCACAGCTCCTGCTGCGTCGACCGCTGCAGGTCCCCTGGCTCCAGCAAAATGCTGCTCGGAGCTCCCACGGGAGCCCAGGGGAGGGCCCACTGGGGTATCACAGCCAGCAAGGTGGACCGGCGGCTGGAGGCCAAGCAGGCGAGGAGGTGAGGAACGCAGATGATGTGGAAGAGCCCAGCAGTGTCACTGGGACTCAGGGATACGGGGCTCCCGCTCCCGGCACCAAGCCTTGTGGCCCCAGGCGCTGCCCAGCACCTGTGGGCGCCCACGCTGCGGGCAGGCACGCGCTGCCCAGCCGGCACGGACAGCACTCAGCCGGCGAGCTTCGGCGCTGCTCCCTCTCACAAGCTGCGAATGTGACTGGAAAGCATGGCTGAAAAACATGCTACAATTAACAGGAGGGAGGGGGATACTATTGCTCTCCTGCTAGTCTTAAAGGCACATTGCTCACATGCGCCTGTTGGAGATGCAAACGCCCACAGCTCCAGCCCAGCATCTCCCCCGTCTGCAGGGAGCTGAGAAGCCCGACAGGAGCCCCGATGGGTCAGGGGAAGGAGAGCACCCCGGGAGCCAGGAGGGGAAGGGGCAGCTGGCAAGAGAGCTCTCGCATCGGGATCCAGGAACGAGGCCTTCCGCATCTCCGTCCCAGGATCCAATCAAGTCCCTGTCACCCAGCCTGGATGCCTGCCCCCATCCCTCTGGCAGCATCCCAGCCGGACACTACATCCCACACAGCCCCAGCCACTGTCCTGCTTGCACCCCACTAGGGGAGGAGAGCCTGGCACACCTCAGGGGCATGGTGCCCCATGGTTTGGCTTGGCAGCAGGACCAGATTAGCAGCGCTGCTCCCCCCAGAGATACCGACCAGGACTACAGCACCGGCAGGTGCAGTTTTGCACCCTGACGCTACGCAGAAAGGATATCCCTTCCGTAATTCTTCTCTGAGCCACGATCTGCGACAGCTTAACATGCAACTCAGGCTAAAGGTGTGAGGAGTTCAGCTGGTCTCAGCCTGGTTGCGACATCTGGTGCTCGTCACCTCCCTCCCCCAGCATGGCAGCAGGGCTGTGCACCAGCCCAAAGCTTCACATTCTCTTTGCTTCTCCTGATGCCCTGTTCTGCATGCCTTTGGATATTCTGTTTCGTCCTTCAATATATCATCCAACGAGACAGTAGATCCAACCCACATAAAGCATTTCCCTTCTCCGCCCCCAAAATTGCTAGCATTTGAACACCCTTTATAAGTCTATTAAACAGGGAATTCACCCTCTTATAAATGTCTACACTAGCAGTGGTCGTTGCCACACACGGTATGCTTTTCTTAGCAGGATGGGGTCAGTTGAAGCCCTGGACCTTGCTTAAACTGCTTTGAGTCACACATGGTCACATTAATACCTTTGATTCTCCAAGTCCAGTAGAGGCACCAAAATAAACTCATCTCCAACCTTCCTCTGTTATCATGAAGGAAACTATTAGCAGCACGGATATTTAGTCTTAGTAATGACAAGACAATTACTATGGTAAAGAAACTGTAATGCTAAGCATAGTTCAACTTCAGGCTTTTCTGAAAAACAGCCGTATAGAAAAAGGCATAGACTTTCTACCTTTGGTACACAGTCAGTGAAAAGTTACCCGATAGAAATACGCATCGCAGCATAATAAATATCTGCTTTCCTGTAGTGCTAGTACAGAAGGTCTATTAAAACACAATCACTTGATGAGGCAAGTTCAACACAAAGATCACCACTTCCAGGCCATGCAGCTTTGCACAAAAATACCACAGGGAATTAGTTCAAATTTTTCTTTATTAAGCACCAAGTGTCTTAAAGAGAAGCAAGTCTTTTTGACATCAGACCTACAAAACATGTGTAAGTAGTAATCAAAACACTAGCAGAGACACTTAAGGCTTTATACTCTTGAAGATTTTCCCCTGCGCATCAAAGATCAAATTTGTTCTACAGAGCACAGCTGAGGGTTTCTCAAGTATAATGCTTCATGAACCAATCTGATTAGTATGCAAACACAGCACAGTGACTACCATCACATCATTACAAGGATCTATCCTGAAGTGTAGCAGTCCCTTGCAGCATACTGAATAGAAATATCCTATGTACAAGCTTTTTTTTTTTTTTTTTTTTTAAAATGTGAGACCCAACTGATCGATCAGAATTAAATTCAGTGGAAAGGACTGCTTATTACGTTCACAAGATCAAATGCTGATTTGAGTTATTCCATTGCATGCAATAGAGTGATCTGACATGAAAAACCCAGAACGGTAGGGTCACATCTTACTGTCAGCTACAAGGTGTGTCACTGAGAATTATGCACGTGTGTAAGGGTAGAAATGGGCCATACTTAGCTGCAGTGAGTACATTATCTCTTTGATTCAGGGCAATAAGAAACTTTATTTTTTTTTCCTTAAAACTTATGTTAGGGTGTGAAGTGTCACACTATAGAAATCCGAATCATTAAAGACATCTACAAACAACTGCAAGATCTGGAATTCACATTATAGTTGTACTAAATTGTATATCCCACCAAATATATATTTATATATTCCAGTTAGAATACCCAGCTCTTCACAGAAAGAAGAAAAAAAAGTGAAAAACAACCCTTCTTGAAGGCTTTAAAGAATTAAAAATAATGTAAACCTAAAGAAGTACAACCACAATTACAGAGGTTTATAAAAGAGAACCTTGAAGCCAGAAACCTAAATATAGCTATTCAAAATTTCTAGAAACACATTCTAATCTATAGTCCTATCGGATACCATATAGGTAACAATGCATACTGTAAAACTTTGTGGAACTCAAACCTCTCGGGTTGTGGATGCCCACGTTGAACAATATGCACACAAAACAGGCAAGCTATCCATGATACAGCAGGCACGTTCAAGAGCACCTGGGCAGGCAGCATGTTGACCTTGCAGCACTACATAAGAAATAATACCAGATTAAATGGGTAGTTTGGATAAGAAAAGGCAGGGACCAGGGACAGATGGGGGCCTGGCAAGATGAGGTCGTACCCAGTAAATCACTTGTATAGGTCCTGCAAAACACCACAACCATCTCTGCTCAAAAATCATAGAATGTTGGCCCCAATCTTCATGTCACAAAATTAACATATCCTACTCCTGATGTTAGATATCTGACCTCCCTTTATAATTGGCCTCCGACTACACTCACATGAAAGCTAATCTATCTTCTAAGGAAATAGTCTTTTTTTTTTTTTTTTTAGGGAATCTGCTGTTACCACATTATATGTGATCATAATTATTTTGTTAACAGGTTTGGGCTTGTAAGTAATTGATTCATACAGCTGCTGTCAGCACATACTTCAGGTGATGTGTAAGATAATCCTTAGAAATTGGAGGAAAGGGCTTCTGTACTGAAAATCAATTTCAATAAAATCATTTCACGCTGCTAGAGGGTGATGGGAGTGGCTGAAATTCCACACTTGCGCACTTCATGCACTGAAATGACTGTGGGGCAACCACTTAGGCTGCCACGGGCAAGCGCCTGAAGCCCTGCACATGGCAATAGTGAGAGAAGCACTGGAATGAACTGGGATGTCCTATGCGAGCAGCTGGCCGTAAGACTCTCCCTCCTGACCATTGCATCCACTTTGCAAACATGCAGTGAGAGCTGTACTCAGTTTAGTGGGTAGTTCCTATGCAGACCACGAGTTGTAGGAAAATACTTGCCAGAAGCTGAGATGATGCCATAGAGCTAAACAGCTCTTAGAAGGATGCTTCACATACATGCCCAGAAACTGTGAAGGGTAAGGCCTAATTCTGCGCTCCCTAGAAGCTCATAGCTACAAATAAATTAAGGAGACTCTGGGACATACCAAGGCCTTTCACTCCAGCATTCCCTGCACTTATTCTTCCCCAGGACACTTAACAGAGCTGTTCCCAAATATTTTGTACCACTTTCAGCTGCTCTCATCATCCCTACAAATAGCAAGCTCCTGAGCACTTGCCATGGCCTCCTGGATCTCTACAATTCAGAAACCACTGGGATGGTAACAAGGAGATTTCAGGCAGAAGAAGAGAGGCCTGGGGAGGCATTCAGGTGCCACAGCAGGATAAAAGTGCACAGGCTGAGAAATAATGGTACAGAGCTTTAGTGTACAGCTTTCTGGAAACCAAGTTCCCAACAAAGCTAAAAAAAAAAAAACAGAATTAAAGAATACAAAGTTTTTAACATTTGCACATACATTAGCATGGTAAGCTGACAATTCTGGAGTTTATTTACATTGGGGAAATTTTAGAACTTCAGAAAATGCATCAAAATCCAAACCACATCTCCAGGCTTGAGCACATCAGTGGGAAATATCAGAGGACCAGCCTGCAAGGGTTAGCCAAAGAAATGCATGTAGATCAGAATGGGAGTTTTCCCTATGTCCCCTAGGAGATAAAAAATAAACAAACAAACAAACAAAAAACACTAGGGGCACCAATGAAAAAAATGCCCTTTCAAACATTATATTGTCAAGACCAAAAAACAAAATCACCCGCCTGATCTGGGCTATTTTACAGGTAGATATATTTCTAAAAAATAGAAATAATGTTGAAATTTTAAAGTCAGTATTTACGTTGTGTTTCAAAATATTCTGTTATATTGTGAAATTAAAATTTCACAGCCCATATCGTACCTCTGATTTGAAAATGGAAGTATTTGCACTATGAAAAAGGTTTGCAGAATTCGATTAATATGTTGGCACAGAGTTAAAAAATCATGTTTGGATAACCTGGGGATTAGAAACTCCCCACAGTTGTCTTGAACAAGCTTGCTGGTTACACATTTTTGAGGGCACCCTTTTTGGATTTTTTTTTGAGGAATCACTTGACTTCTCATAAATCAAAATTTTATTTAGAAAATGCAGCATTAAACGAGGAGCACAAGAATAAATCAGTCATCCATGTGGTGAATGCACTATGCATTCAGAGACTTCTGGGCTGAGCCCTGTAACCATAACCAACTATGGTGCATACATGTACAAATCGATGCATCTCAAAATTAAGTTATTAAAGAAAAGGCATTATTCAACAGTCAGGGGGCACTGTTCTGACTAGGGGTTCATCCTGCCTCAGTGACAGAGCAAAGGTAACAACAAGAAATTGAAGGGAGGGAGAAAAAGGCAAAAAAGCAGAGGTACCGAATGGAAGCAAGGCTGCAGCAACGTGTGGGAACACAGAACATCTGAGAATTGAAAGATGAACTCTCAACAGTTAGGTGCAGCAAGAATGCCTAAACCCTGGCACAAACTTCACACTGCAAGCAGTAGATCCTCCACTTGTGCACTTGCATCCCAGAAGGCCAACCATACCCTGGTCTGCACCAAAAGCAGCGTGGCCAGCAGGTCGAGGGAAGTGATCATCCCCCTTGGCTTTGCTCTCATGAGACCCCACCTGGAGTGCTACGTGCAGCTCTGGGGCCCTCTGCACAAGAAGGACAGGGACCTGTTGGAATGAGTCCAGAGGAGGGCAATGAGGATGATCAGAGGGGTGGAGCACCACAGGTAACGGTCCTATTAGCTTTAATCTGAAAGAGGGTAGATTTGGGTAAGATATAAGGAAAAAATTCTTCACCGTGACAGTGGTGAGGCACCGGAACAGGCTGCCAAGAGAAGTTGTGAATACCCTATCCCTGGAAGCGTTCAAGGACTGGGTGGATGGGGTTTTGAGCAACCTGGCCCAGTGAAAGGTGCCCCTGTCCTTGGCATGGGGGGTTGGATCCCGATGGTCTCTAAGGTCCCTTCCAACGGAAGCCATTCTATGATTCTATAACTAAGTTAAATTGAGCTGCGTTATAAAGGAGTGAGACTAAATTATTTAAAACTTCCTTTCTGGCCATATGTGCTGTGAATAGTTGATAAATTGTAGGAAGAACATGCTACTTTTAGATCTCTTGACTTTCCTGCTCCAGGGCCCTTGTCTCTCCCACTGAGCAAACAGGAAATTAATGCTTACTGCTAGCAGGAAGCTGGGAAACGTGGGTTCTGCTCCTGGATCTGGTGCCAGCACGATGAATTACTTTGGGCTATTCATTTAAGCTCATAACCAATCCTATAAAACAGTCCCAACAATTCCACATGTATCTGGGAGGTAATTTGGAAAAGGTGGATGCCACACAGACCCCCTTGTTGTCTGCCTGCAACATCACTGACTCCGTAAACACGAAAAACTGCCCAGGCAAACCTTTTGACTAAGGTCTGTGGTCCTCCAGAAGGTACAAATGCTTCCACACCCCAACCACCAGCTTTCACTCCTCTAACTTCCTCTGCTACCCACTGGAGACCACCTCTGACGTGCACCCACGGCACGATCTCCAGCCCTCCACTGCCCTGCTGTCCTTGTGATCCCTCAGCTGTCCCCTGCCCCGTTGCTCCAGATGCAGCATCCCTTCCCTGGGGATCCACTGCCCTCGATACCCCTTCTGAGACCTGTCCGTACTTAGGGCCTCACATATTGGCACTGAGGAACTCCTGAAAACTGAACCAATATCAGAAGCAGAAAACCGATGGCTGACCATGAAAGCAACGGGCCTTTCCTTCACACAAAACTAAGCAAAGAACCTGCATGCTGGGGGTGCCCCCTGCTTCTCAGCTGCAGCACGAGCCCACGCTACAGGCAGCACCCGGTGGAGTCAGAGCAGAAGGGAGTCTGTTGTTTAAACCTGAATTCTTCAACAAGGTCCAAAAATCCTAGGGGAAGAAGCAGGAGAGGATCACGGTATCACAGCTGACATACCACAAACCATGGCACTGGAGGAGGACCTGCTCCTTCTATGCCTCCTGGGGCTGGGGAGGCAGTTTCTTGTACAACAGCTGTCAAAACCTTGCTTTGCCATGGCTCAGCAAGCTTTGCCTCAGCCTTCTGCTAACTCGGAGGTCTGGGGGCAGCCCTGCACGCTCTCCTTTTTCCCTGGGAGTTTCAAGCACCTGCGTGCACCCAAGGGCTCTCCTGGAGCTCGGGGAGCAGGACTCTGTCCCTTTCTGCACTCAGGATGCTCTGGGAGGCCCCACTGTCCCCTCCTTCCCATTCATGCTCTCCTAGCTACTGGCTAACAGAGCGAGAGGGGGGTAAACATTGCAGAGGAGCCCAGCGGTCAGCACGTTCCCCTGGCACATCGTGTCCTGATCTCTGCTCTTCACACACTCAAGCGCCCCGCGCTGGGCTGCAGGGATGCCACAGCTGCTGCTCCAGCCGCAGGCTGGGTTGTTGATCCAGCACTTTCCGGCTGGCCAGAGAAGCAGACTTTGTCTCCCATTCCTGTGCAGGGCACTCACTGGTGCATTGCGATTGCTCAGCCTGAATGTATTAACCCAAGAGCACTAAAAAGGTTTTTATCTGAAGTTGGACTAGAAGGAAAATGACTAAGAAGCTTTGGCAGGTGGGGTGAAACCTATCATTAATTTTAGTAGCAAATGATCTAAAATATATACACGCGTTGTCCTTTTACACAGGCACTGGGTTTCTCTATTGCTGCTTTAAAAATGTCATACTAGCTCCACCTAGCACATTGAATGCTTATGCTAGCACTGGTGAATCATTCAGGATAAGTATGGTCATTTTTGTTCAGTTTGATCAACTGGTTATTTTTTTGCAATTCAGACTAATGCTTCCATTTAATTCCTCCACAAACTCCCATGGGAAAAAATATGGCCTTCAGCTAATCTCTTAAGGGTACATTTACTAAGCATGCAAAACATTTTACAAATAACCAGGAGGAGAAGGCAACACTTTGTTATGCATCACATGTATTTTAAAAGTCCATTAGAGCCCTCTGGATTTATCATGCTGTCAGAACCCAGATGGATATTTAATACAAGTACAATTTCAAAGGTCAGTACAGAAATCCAACTGGCTCATCTGGAATTGCCTGGGCCATACAAGTGCTCAGACCACTCCTTGCAAACACTATCTAATGACTTGTACCTTGCAAGCTCTGCTGGTCCCAACTGGATCAATATTTCCCATAAAAGTTTCTTCACAGTAGCTAAGCAGTGCAACCACTAAACCCACATTCCTGGAATACTAATTCCAAAGGAAAGACAAGCAGACAAAAATATTACTGCAGCACACCTAGTTTTCTGATTACCATTTCTTTTTTTCTGCTAAATTTAGCACAGAGCCAATCATTATACAGTAATCTTGACGACAGACAAAATGAAAAGGTGTTTGGAGAAGACCTGATGATTGAGGTATGCCACGCACTTACCTACAGAAATTCAGGAGGAGTTGTTGCCACGTCTAACAGCACGGCTTCCCTTTTAGCAGGGCTCACCAGGGGTAGCACTACTGGTAATTGCCTTTAAAGCAATACTTCGGCAAGGAAGGAAAGATTCCTGAGGGCTGGCCCTTTGCCACAGATTTTCTGTGTGCTGTGCGTTGTCGTTCCAAAGGAACGGATTCTTGCTGAGCATCCAAATGTGAGTAAACAAAGGATAAATCATTCAGGGCATGTTTTCCAATGTCTTTGTCACAAGGGGAATACTTTCAGAGAAAACTTTTCTGCCACTCAAATGTCTGGTACTATGGGCCAGACCATGTTGTCTGGGACATACTTAGAGAAGCCAAAAAAGAATAAATCAAAAAAGGTTGGGGAGAGTTAAAGTCGTCATATGAAGAAGACCTGATTTGTAGTCCACTTTTGTGCGCTTAGAGGTTTGTTGTTCAAGTGGTTTATGGTTCAAGTCCATAGGCTTTTTCATCAGAAGGATCGTTTCACTTTTTTTTCCTGTGTCAGGTGACAGATATTCTTACAGATGTGGTATTTCAGACTGAACTGGACTCACATAAGCGTTAGAGTATGGGCATCCAGAGAACATCCTGAGCCTAGCCAAACTCACACTGCAGCCCCGGTCAAAAATAAGTTCAAGCACTTCTGCTTTAAGACCAAGCTGGAGATCTAGGGTCATATAAGAAAGCATTCAGAAAACTATAGGCAAGGGGAGGGTGATGGGCAGAATTTGCTTGGATTTGCAGAAGACAAGGGTTAAAACGTATGTCTCCATAGCTTTTTGCAGTTATGGGAGATAAGGCACAAGAAAGAGACACAAAAGAAAGATGAGGAAGGGCATCAACCATCATCAAATCCTCAGTTCAGTATATTGCTTACTGGAAGCAGGCTCCTCTGTATATATGTTATTAGTGGTTTTTGCTATAACCAAAAATTATAAGCAAGATAACAAAATATAAAAAACAGTTTTGAAGATCAGACCTTCCGCAGAGATGAGAAAAAGAGTTCATGTACATCTTTGCCATAGCACTGAGTAATACCAAAAAAGTCAGAAACATAGATCAGAGTATAACTCAGCCCACAGGTATTTAAGAAGAACATCCCAGGCCCAAAGGTTGCACTACCTCTCCTGTGTGAGAATCTTGCTCCTGTTTTACAGAAGTACCATCGCTGCTGTACACACTTGGAGCAGCCTGAGCCCATATGCTTGGGTGGCTTTGGGCCCGCGCTGAGACACGTGCCAGTTCCACTAGGGCAAGAGGTGTTAAGTGAATCTGCGTGCAGATGGGGAGTATGCATAGCGAAGAGAGTGCCAGCTCCTTGGCAGGATGCTGCTCGGCTGCGAGGGTGATGCCATGTTGATAGCAGATGCTGTTAACACCTGTTGATGGGTACAGCACTCTTTTTAAAAGCAGTCAACCGTGGGAGGCAGGAAAGCATGGGGTTTGTAGGCACTCAGAGGACAGAAACAGATAATTGCTTTCCAGGTGCCAGCAGGCAGTAAACAAAGGAAAACCTGTGCTGCAATGTTGCAGAGACAGGCAGGATGCGAGGGAATCTGCAACAAACAGCATCAGTCCTCAAGGCAAAGAAACACCAACCTGTAGCTGCGGGACCCAGTGTGTTACTCAGTGTGGACTCCATGCGTTAAAGGGATTTTCATGTGCAGCAGCAGCAAAGCAGAAAACACAAAACCCTGTTACGCTTCAAAGGGTGTTGGGTTTAGCACAGAGACGAGGAGACCACTTTGCCCAAGCAACATGGGCTGAAATGAGCCATTTGGGGAAAAAAGAAGGATTAGGGCTATGTAGTTAAAAAAAGGCAAAGAAAGAATGCTTGCCTTTCTCAATAATCCACCTGGGACACAAACTGCCTGAGATGACAATTTCTACCCAAGCATGTTGCCACTGTTCCTGTAGAACAAGCATGTTCCGGCTACTTCCTACTCACTAAGACTTCAACCCATTCAGCTGGCCAAGACAGGAACCTCAGTCTGATGCATGATTTTGCAACGTTCAGTGCAAGAAGTTCTCTAGGCGTGAGCCAGCTGCCTTGCACAAGACAGATCTGGTAGGCCCCCACACCTTCATGATTCCCTTAGAGAGCACTCTTTACTCATTACTTCATTCTTCCACAGAATTTTTCTTTTTCCCCAGACATCACAAGTACTCAAATACAACATAACCTAGAGAGTATCCACTTAATTACTTGTATATAGGACAAAAAAAAAGCATAGGGCTATGAAAGCAGATACATACTGCTATACTCTACAGTACTGCAATACTCTACAGACATTCAAATGTTTTCAAGCCAGCAGCTTTCTAATCCTGCCATCATTTCCATGTATTTCATAAACTTCATTGGATCTTGATTCAACATAAACATCTGTGCTTATGACATTCTTTGGCAGGGGCTCCCCAGGCTGTTTGTCCATTGTACTAGGATCTTTCTCTTTGATTACACTAAACCTGGCACTTGATAGCTTCATTGATGTGTTCTCAGACTAGCACTACCTGAGAGAGCATGCCACACATCCCTACCCACCCTCCCCATATCGTTTTATACTCCTCTGTCATATCCCACCATCTCTTTCCACACTTCATGTTCCAGATGAGAAGGACTCATTCAAGCAGTTTTTGTGCTTCCTTTTCAGTATCATTCTTAAATATTCCCCCTAGTCAGTCTGCCATAAAAACTCATGCTACATTCATATTAATATACTTTCTCCGCTACCATTTTTTTTTCCAAATCTCCACTCAAAGCTGATGTGATGGCGTTTTCAATACAGATTCTCAATCATTACTAAATGCCCAGACTTTATACAAACATGTTTTTGTTTTGTTTTTTCCCTTTGAGTCTATCAAAAAAATACCCTAGATGATTACTGTCTTCTGACCACGTTTCAAGACTCAGCTTGTTTGTTACCACAGATGAATAAAAACAAAGAAAATAGTTCTGGAAATGCTGTCCACTGCTTCTCATATTTTTAATTAGTTTAGCGCTTTCATTGAAATCATCCGGCAAAGAAAAAAAAATAATCCAGCCCTTGGGAAGAGACTAAACAGAAGAAAAAAACTCTTAATATGCAAAGTTCAGAAAGCAAAAATAGAAACAAGTTTTAAAAAGGAGCACCTCTGGCTGACCCTAAGAATATCTTTTGTCAGCCCCCCCAGCTCCAGCAATACCATCAACCAGCTGGCTGCATAATTTAACATACAATATCTTATGCATCTTGATCTTATCACAACACTTTATAGATGCTAATGGAAATGGTTAAATAGACTTTTTAGATCTTATATAGTGCTTACTTTGGACTGCAGAGGTTTACTCTGCACCCAGTCAACTGCCTAATCCGATGTACTGAAATCTACTGTCAAATGAAGCACAAAGTAAAACGCATTTAATAAATGGAATAGAGATTAGCTGACCATGAAAAACATATTGTTCAGTCATTCTTCCTTTAAACCGTTAGTTTTTCTAAAACCCACACAATGATATATCTAATACTCCCAGCTTCAATTTTTAGAACTCCTTTTTTCCTAGGCTCATTCCTTCTTCTATGGCTTGCTATTATAAAGACCACAGCACAATTTACTAGAAAATAATAATGCTAATAAACCACTATGCAGTATATTTTATTTCACAAGTTTACTACAAATTTTGTGCATTTTGTCATAAACTAACAAAGAATAGAAAAGTGCTTTTTGCCTGCCTATAGCTTTTACTAATTAAAGCCAGTAAGGACTTTTTTTCCAAGCCATCTACCAAAAAAAAAAAAAAAGAAAGAAGTTAAGACAGTGGAAGAAAGCTGTAGCATACCAGCAGTGTTGCAGTTCAAACAGTTCATCATCAAACTGTTTTTTTGTTGTTGTTTGTTTGTTTAAATCAAATATCAGTCTGGCAGGATAGATATCATGTCCAGAAATATGTTTTCCCAGGGTGAAAACAATCCCTCAATCCTTTGCAATCTATCTGTTCTGACCTTATGATCTTCCACATGCACACACGGGGAAGTTGACGGTATAATTTGTAGAACATCAAAATACGGATTCCACCCCCACACTCCCAAATTAAACCCTATAAGAAAGAACAATATGGATCAGCTGAATCTAGGAAGGTGGAGGAAAAAAAGGCTGTTGCTAAACGTAACTCCAAGAGAACTGCACTCATTATAACAACACGATTATCACTACAACTGTTCGGAAGATAATTATTTCCACTAAGATGCTGCTACTTTTTGCAAAGCATAGATGTTTCCAATTGCAATGATCCCATCTAACATCTGCATTTATATCAAGATATTAGACAGAGGACAGGTAAAAATAGTATGATGAAGCTGTTGCGTTCTTTCTATATGACATGTCCCTTATTGTACCTTGGTCTCCACCTATGTTATGAATCAGTCGAAGGGGAAGGTAATACAAAGGAGAGATGCACAGACAAAATAAAGGACAAATATTCAATTCCTTCAAGTAAAGCAGACAACCCTCCAAGTAAAGTTGGTCAGATTTGTGTTGAGGAGGAGGAGAATAAGAACTTGAAAAATATCAGCCACCCATAATAATGAATATGAATTAGACACACGGATGGCTCTGTGAAACTGGCAGGGACCTCTTTGTAGGCATATTGTCCAGGGAACAAGACGTCTCAGGGTTTTTAAGTCAGACCATCCAACCATGAGGTACCAAACCCTGTCAACAATGGAAATGAGCACAATGGTTACAAAGGGAAATAGGAACTCGGGCACACTGATAAATTCAGTAAAACAATCTTGAAAACACAGGAGCTAAGAGATTAGCAAGCTAGACGATACTTTTTCCTCCACGCTGTCATGGCAGATTGTTTAAAGCCTGTCAGATGCTCCTCCGGGAATCCCTTTGTAGATATACTGAGAGCAGAGGGAGAGCAGGGAATCAGTCAATACTTAATAACTTTATTACTCAGACAATACTATATGAAATTAATAGAAAATTACAATTACATTTGGGAAAAAAATGTTTGTCTTTTGCAACAAAAATCAGATAGCTTAAAGTATTTTGAAAGGTTCTTCTCTTTTAAATATTGAAGAGGCACACACCTGTGCTAAAGCTGTTGCAGAATTCTTTAGAATCTCCAACTACCAGAGAGTTTCCAGAAATACTTTCAGCCAAGACTGAAAGTTTTCTTTTTCCCCATCTCACTTTCTTTTTCAAATCATGTGCAAAAATGCGACCGCGCTGAAATCATTAGCACCACCCACCGGGCAGATCTGTTTGGCACTGCATGCTCGCTCTCTCACAGACAGTTGGAGTCTATCTGGACACCAGGGAAGAGGCTTCCAAAGCACTAGCAGCCTTACACTGCACAAACTGCAGTAAGTTTCTTTCACAAGGAAGAAAGAAAATTTCAAAAGGAAGCCCAGGAGCACATTTGCTTTTAGCTCCTACATTACATTCACAAAACTACTATTGGAATGCTGCACACCTATTGGGAAGCCCAACATTTTAAAAGAATTGAACATGAAAGAGAGATAGAAATAGCCAAAAAGCATTTGAGAGGTAGAGAATATCCTTCACAGTAAGACACCCAAAGAGCTTCTTACAGAAAAACTAGTACTGAGCAGTGACCTGTAGAAGTGCACAAACTTCTCAGAAAATGTTTAGTACTGAGTTCAGCTTTTGGCCCCTGACTACAAGACGGTTATTGAGTTGCTCAAGTGATTATAGAGAAGAGCAGCAAAACTGGTGAGGGGACTAGAAAACAAGGCACATGAGGAATAGCTGAGAGAACTGGGACTGTTGAATCTGGCGAAAAGTAAGGCTGAGGATGGACCTCATCACTCTCCACAACGACCTGAAAGGAGGCTGCAACAAGGAGGGCATCCGTCTCTTTTCTCAAGTTTCAAGTGATAGAACACAAGGCAATGGCCTCAAGCTGCACCAGGGGAGGTTTAGGTTGGATATCAGGAAGAATTTCTTCATGGTAGGGGTAGTTAGGCATTAGAACGGGCTGCTGAGGGAGGTGGTGGAGTCACGATTCCTGAAGGCATTTAAGGGAATTGTGGATGTGGCACTTCAGAAAAAGGCTTAGTGGTGGACTTGCAGTGTTAAGTGGATGGTTGGATTTGATGATCTTAAAGGTCTTTCCCAACCTAAATGAGTCTGTTTCTAAGTCTAACTATCAACATATACAGCATCGATATACCCTAAAACAACAGAAAAGGCAAAGAAAA
Organism: Anser cygnoides; assembly: GCF_040182565.1. Lineage (NCBI taxonomy): Eukaryota > Metazoa > Chordata > Aves > Anseriformes > Anatidae > Anser > Anser cygnoides. The sequence goes on along the minus strand of NC_089885.1, from coordinate 12,298,222 downwards.
AAACAGAGTCACAAAGTTACTGATTCTGGTATTAAATTACAAATTAATAGGCTTAGAGTACTCAAATAGCATTGCCTGGAAGACTGGGAGCACTGCTTTCATTGCTGTTCTCTATTTGTCTTCCTGAAATAAACACCCTGAAGAAAATAATTATTTTGTACCACCTCCCCCCTCACACACAAAGCCCTGAATAGCAATATAAATTTAGTTTTCTCAAAGAACTGGTAATTTGCCTGCCTTTCCTTATCCCTATCCTCCAAGGAGGAAAGGAGAGCAGTGGTACTCTCACAAGTTCATTTGATTGGCAATTGCCTGAAGTCTTCTACTGATCTTTAAATGCACTCTGAATCTAATAAAATCTTTGACACCAGCACTGGAATATTTCATACACTGCAGTTTAATTTAATTCCTTATTTATCTGAAAACTGCCAAACAAGGGGATATTCCGTGAAAACTAATACAGCGCTAAATGAGATATGAACCATTCACAAAATACTATGTGCACGTGTGTGCATGCAAGCCCACATATCTCACTATTTCTTTATGAAGATGTTTGATTTGTTTTAAATGTTCTGACTGGAAACACTCTGCTTCAGAAGTCTCTCTACAAATATACCCAGGAGGAAGTTTGACATATACAACATAAACCCGTTGGTATCTAGACTTAGTCCTGCAGAGGAATCATCTGTAGCATTTAAAAAAAATCTTTTTGCATACTGCTGTTTCTTAAACTTGTATTTTACACTGTGAACATAAGACATGAGAACATCACAAATCGGTGTTATACTACTGCTTGAAAAAAACACATCATGCCCAGATGTACAGGGAAGCCTGGTTTACAGAACTGAGACACCAAAAGCAATCATTTCCTTCTGCTCTGCTCAGAAAAAAGGCTACTAGACCGCCCAAACATCAAGAAGAGACAGGACCAATGGAAAAGAGTTCGGAGGAAAGAAAATAAATAGCTGAAAAAGTAAAATACGTTATATAATTTATCAGGAAGAACTGGAAAATGTGGTTTGCGCTACTGGGCAAAAAGAAGAGAGAGGAGAGGCGGTACTAAATCAGCCTTGGTTGCTACAGAGTCACACAATATTCAGGTCAGAAGGAACTGCTCAGAGAGCTGATCCCTGCCACGGTACACCTCTGTTTTTCCAGAGGCACGTATCCAACTTGATCTTCGCTGATGAAGCCTCTACTGTTTCCCCAAGCAATAAATTCTGACGCTTCTGTACTAATCCCTTGAAAAGTTTTCACCTAAAATACAGCCCAAATCCTCCTTGTCACAACAGAGCACTTCTCCACTTGGAACGTAGAAACAAGAACACTGTCCTCTTAAAGCAACAGTATTGCCACACCTCCCACCAACCTTCAGTTCTTGATGCTAAACAAGCCCAGTTTGTTCAGCTTTCCCTGACAATCATACTTTCTAATCATGAGCCAGTTCATATTGCTCATTTCCAGGCCCCTCCCAGTTTTCTCCCCACTCTCCTGATGCTCCAGCTTTGTGCATTGTGCATGTCTAATCTTCTTGGCTACTTCTCCATTTATTCCCCCTGCACAGCACCTGCCTGTTTCAGAGCAGCGAGGCACCTGCTCTCCCAAGCAGCCATCATCCAACCGTGCACATCTAGCCCTGTCCCTGCCACAGCTACCTCACCAGCCCCTCACCAGCCCACAGCTGTGCAGTCGATCACTGCTGCCCTGTTGTCATGCCTGGCACCTGCTAAACTGCATCCTCTGGTTTCAGAACATATTTAAAACCGTCAAGACAAATTGCAGTTTCTGGTTCCTTTTTCCAGTGTATATACATCCTTTCCAATAGTCTATTCTCTGTAACGAGAAGAACACAAGATCAGATATTAAGATATTTGCAAACAATTATAATTACAACTATTAGGGAACCTGTAGAAACTCCATGCTGGTGGTCCTTAAGAAAAGGCTAGCAAAACTTCTGTTTGAAAGAAAATAGGTACAGTTAACTATGCGTAGGCTGGAGAGATGACATGGATAGCTGGTTGGACTTACTGCATAGGACATGGAAGCAAGGGTTCTTGCTCCATCCACACATTCATTTAATATATTGTTGCTGTGTGCAAGAGTGACAATGTGCAGAGCCCTGTTGTGACAGCTGTCTCATCAGCAAACACTCCAAGCACCAGTGGAGCTTAAAGGAACATGTGGATGGAGCAAGAGTCCTTGCTTTCATTCATGCCCTAAAGGGCTCCCAAATTTCTCTGAAAGTGACATTAATTCCCAAGGGGGCAGGGGAGGAAGGAGGATGGATGCTGTTTCCAGGGAGCATTTGACTGTGCTTGCAGATGCGGGTGGAGGTGCCCTTGTGTTTCCGCATCATTTGAGCTTTTGTTTCCCCCTCCTTACTCTGCTACTATTCCTTCAGGTCTCAGCCAGAACACAACTTTTTTTTCTTTTTTTTTTTTTTTTTTCCTTCCAGAAACCCCTCATTCCTGCAGATTGATGGGTTTTGTCTTGGATGCCTAATCCCCACAAAGTCATACTTCTCTTTCAAAGGAAGGCTCATACTTCACTCATAATCCAAGGCTACATATATTAATAATATAGAAAAGCCATACAAACACCTTTAACCTGCTGCAAGCAATAACCTATTGATTTAACATTTTGCTCGCTACTAATAATAAAAGAATGAAACCAAGCCACTACATCACAAACTGTCACTAGCAGCTCAGAACAATGAGATCCCTTTTGGATCAACAGAAGCACGACAACTCCTGTAAACTCCCATTTCATACCTCCACTGAACTGCAGACAGTACTGCGAGTCACCTCCCTTCACTAGCTTTCAGCCCTCACCCCGACTCTATACCTGCATATGACCAAGTGCACTCAAACAGCACTAAGCACAGACTTGATAATGGAAAGGTTTTGAGTCACGGAAGTGCTTGAATTTTAGGATATGTCAATTGATATACTTACAAATACAAGGACATAAAGAAGTCTAAATCAGAGCATATGATCTCTGAATTCATCTCTGAAGTTTTAAAATAGCCTTCTTGTCACCCTAGAACACCAAACAATCATGCCCAAAGCTGGATACACATTCTCTCTTTCATCAATGAATCTCTGCTCTTGCCTTCCTCTAATTGACGCGTTACCTTGAGTTGTCATATCCCATTATATGCGATGTGACATAAGATGACAAGAATAATGCATCCTACTTTGATAAGAACAAATTTATCAGATTAGCTTTGGGGGAAAATAGGAAAGCAAAAGTGTACTGACCAGCAGTTTACTTGAATTACATTATATTATTAACAAGTTGACTTCCTCTCACATTGAAAAACAACAAAAGAGCCAAAGTGAAAAAGAAATTTATTTCCTTAGGAAAAAAACATTTAGGAAAGCTTCCACAGATCTTCTCCCCCACCCCCCAAATCCTACAAAAGTTAAATGAGTCACTTCAGCATTGGTTGATGTTGAGCTATTGGTCACCAGATACTAACAGACACACCACATATTTCTTTTCAAAAGTGAAGGACGCGAATAAAAAGGACCTTCTTTACTGGCTGAATCTTTGACTAAACAGATACCACCACCACCCCATACGCTCCCTCCACCCTACTGTTGTGTAAATTGGATGTCCACAGATACTGGAATGTAGAGATTAAATTGAAGAAAGTCAATTAAATTTCCTGTTAATTAAAATCTGAGCTAGTGAGCTTCATGCCTATTTGTGGTAAGGAAGAATAGCACTTAGCAAATAACAGCTTCCTCAGAATTGCTCTTCATGGCCAGCAGCCTGCTGGAGTGGTGAGTACATGGTAGGAGTGGGTGAGTTCTCATCTCTTTTTAAGCACATACATATTCCCTCAGTCAGAGTAAACATGAGAAATTCTCTTATAAGCTCTCTGGATTCCCAGTCTCTGTATTCCCACACGGTTTGTGGGACCACATGCAGGCTAACCAGGGAAGGAATCTGCCCCTCGCTTTTATTTTTACCCATTGTTCTTTCACCATACCTGAGCGAGAGAGAAACCATAAGCTTCCTTGGGACAAAAGGCAGGAGAGGGAGCTACAGCTTTCAGAAGAGTATATCTTTCAAGATACAGCATCTATCATTTCTGTTTCTTCCGATTGATAGAGATTTTGGTTTGGGCCAAAGTCACTGTTACATTAGGAATGAGAATAGCCTAATGTGACACTGTACCCAGAATGAATTTGGCAGAGTGACTTCAGCTCATTCGTTCTTAGGGGTGATATTTCAGACCACTCGATCCACGATGCATAGTAGGCAAATTTACACTGATGCAGTAGGTGACTTTAATTTCATTTATGATCAGGTCATACTGTTGCTTGGTATAACAGAATAGGTTTTGGCTGGAGCCATTTAGTTTAAAGGATTAGATAATAAGGATTATATAACATCCATAATCAGAAATAAGTTCTGTTAGGATTTTGCACAGCAACATTATTAGTGCAGCACAAAATCTCAGGACATCCAATTTGATAATCCTTCACATTTGAAGGCAGCTGAAGCAGCATCTGATTTAGAGACAATTAACTTTCAACTGAGACAGAATGATACCAGGGAGCAGTCAGAACTAAAACCTAATCTTTCTGATATATATGAATCTCAAGAATTTTTCAGCTTGAAAATTGTTGTCGCTGCTATAAACGGGATTCCAGGCAGATGTATAGGACTGACAGATTTCCCATATCACAAATATAGTAGCTGCAAATCCTGCTCAAATAACAACCTTGATCTCCTCACTTCCTAGACAGTTACTAAAATATGAAATAATCTTTTTAAAGCTTCCTCGGGTTCTTCCTCAACATCATTACTGAAATCATTTGTCAAATCTTAACGAACAAACTAATCATTTCACTCTTTTTTCCTGTGCAGCTGTAGCAGGTCTTTGTCTTGTTTACATGGCAGTTCATGCCCAGATTCAGTCATACCTGTGATTCACAGTAATATTTGGCATTTTCAGAAGAATGTGTATTGTCCTCAACAGTGATCTACACAGGTTTTAAAATCTTCGGTTCTTCCTGAGACAATACCAAGAACGACATGAACAGTAAACCTTTTTGGGGACCACAGAGCTGGGCGGGTAGAGGTGGTGGTTGTGGCTGTCTGCCTGCTGCCAGGCAGATGGTACCGATGCCTCCCTCATTCCACTGCCCTGCAGCCAGAAGGTCTGCAGGACTCTTGGACAGGAAGATACGAGCTCTGCTCTAGCTAATATTGAAAAATCATTTCTATTTAAAGACTACTTATTCTTTTCTAACATACACACGCTCACTCAGAAGAGCTTGGCACCTGGCAACTTGATTTGCTGTTCTAAGGTAGGTTTCTGTCCAGCTTTTCTAAAAACTGATAGCATATACCAACGTTTCCGTATGAATCTAAGGATGAAGCCATATCTCTGGTAATGCTGCAGATGGGCTCAGTCATGCACAGTGGTTGGCAGCTTCAGAGCAGTCCCTGCCTTTTCATGGAAGCAAAACTGAAAACAGTATTCAAAGAGCTCAGCCTCCTGAGCCAGGTATTCTTGGAAGACTTTGGCTTTCCTAGGAAACCCCAACTCTGCACTGATCAGGGTTACTTTCAGCATGAAGCTGCCAACACAGAAACTGCAAACAACGTGGCTGCACAAGAAACTCCAGCATTAATTCAGAGAATCTAAGCTAGGTCAGCAATGGTCTTCCAGTGAATGGCATGCCCACCCTCATGCCCTTGCTGTCACTAAAGCTGTCAGTGCTGAGCATGGCTTTGAACACCTGCACAGCCCGTCAGTAACCAGCCTGCTGGTGACACGGAACCACTGTGAGCACCAGGGACCTACAGGGCTTCAAAATATGAGAAAGTGGGTAGAGGTTCAGCAGCTGAATGCCTGCTGTAGGCATCCAAAATGAGCAACACATCGCCAACGAACGCACCAGAAATAAACTGCAAGAGACACGGTGGAGTGAAATAAGAACTAGGGATGAGCAGAAGGGAGATTTGTTGTGATAGAAGCATAATGTGTGTAGCATAGGACCATATTTCAGACCCTGGCAGTCTCATCTAGACAGAGGATTTAAACCATGTTTATTAGCAAGTAGGAATTTTAATCTTTTAGTCCTTTTAGCAAGTGATTGTGTTAACGTCAGCTAGTCTGTGGCACCAACTGCTGCTTCCAAAGCTAAGAAGGACAGAAAGCCCACCAACTCTGCCTTTGTGAGATGTGCTGAGGGGACAGAGGGCTGCAGCTGTCAAGAGAGGTTGTGGGGGATGCAAGCATAAGTCTTATATGAGTACTGCAAGAAGGGCAGTTTATAGCATTCCTTACATACGTAGTACACAGAAAGCTCAGAACTGCAAATCTGCACTAAACTTGGCTTCAACACAAGTCTATTTGTGATGCAGTGGCAGCTAGACTTTGCAGAACTATTTAATAAAGAACTAGCTGAATTCTCAATGAGTATATTTATTCCTGTCATTCATTAATATACCTGCTGGCTAAAAGTGACAAGGGACTTCCAGCATGGCTAATATGTTCTCTCTTATGGAAGAGTCAAGAATTACTGTATTCACTTTAGAAATACATTATCTATCATGGTTGGTGCACAGCTGTCTGTGTTCCTAACTCACTGGTAATTAATGTCACTGAGAAGTAACGTTAATCCCACATACTGACAGAAAGCAGGGAGCAAGTCTCCTGGAATTTATGTCCTTCTCTCCCCTTAGCAGGGGGAAATTTCATGTTTGGATTGATTCAAGGGAGCTGAGATAATAACAGGACTTGGAAGGTGATTCTCTCATGTCTGAAATAAGAAATGAAAATCAGAAGTCCCAAGAAGACCGGCAGCAAAGGTATTAAATTTGCCCAGTCTCAGTGGAGATAAGGATGGCAGTCTGGCACCTAAATATACCTGTAAACTGCTTATTGGTTCTGAGATATTTTCCTCCTAATAGGTTTGTCTGGAATAAAGAGCAACATTTTATCAGGATAGGCTTGTTCTTGCCTAAATGGATCAATACCCCTGTGGAAGAGCTACAGGGCTATCCTCGTGGAGATGACTGCAATGGACACCAGAAGTCTCCATCATGTGGATGGAAAGTGCTGCTAGAAAGAGTTCACCCAAAGAAGCAGGACTGGGTGGTCGGAAAGTGATGCTTTGAGGATGTGCAGCAAGAAGGTCTAAGCGACAGATAGACAGTAAACTGCAACACCCTCAACAAGAAGCAGCACAAACCTGTCTCAGAACCACTCTAGCCAACCCCTGTATGCATGCAAGAAGTGGAGAGAAGTCTTTTTTAGCTTTCTGTAGCCTAGAGGGTTTTCGGTGCAGCTGATGACCTGTTTACTAGTGATTAGTAATCAGTTAGTCTTGGAAACACTAAGCAATTATAATAACTTTACCCTGAAGTCGTTCCAAACCTCAAAATCTCCTAAAGACTCTCAGGTTTCTTAGATTCCCACAAAGCACATTGTTTCCGCAAAGCACTGCAGTTTTACCATGGACGGTAAATAACATCACATTTCCATGCCTCTCTGCAAACATCAACCTGGAAACAACTACAGGCAAATCCTCTGCAGTTCCAGTTTTGGAAGCTTTTGCTCCACACTAGCAAGCATCCAACCATTTAGGTAAGGACCCACCTGCCCGAAGTGAGCTCAGCAGGTGTCAGACCCACCAACAGCTCTGGGGCTGACCAATGCACCAAGCAGTTACTGCAGGGATTCCACAACCTGCAATAAATGCAGCCATCTAGTTTCTGTCAGTAACATTTATTCAGTAGATTGGAAACACAGGAAGTCACGAGACAATTTCCTCAGTCCAAATATGCTGATACTTCTCCAGACCTTCCAACATCAGACGTTCAAAAATCCTCCATATTGAATGGTGATTATAAAGGAGAACATATATAGCCGTAAACCCATCCTTCAGTTCTGAATTGACCCTCCAGAGACACACTTGTGTGGTTTTGTGCCTACTGTCAGGTTATGTTAATACATTCCCTTAAAAGATAAAGCTAAGGAAAAATTTTGACCTCTCTGCTTATAGGTAGTCAGAATGCAAATCGCCGTGGAAATCAAGGCAGCAGGTTACGAAGTGTGTTGGCTGAGTGGATGCATTACAGCCAACAGGGACAAATCTGTTCTGCTGAAGACTGTTTGATTTGTACACTGCAATGAGCTTTAGTTGATACAACTGTAGATGATACTGTAAGAGTTCTCAAAACCCCATTCCCTAACATGATGTTTCTTTTCCCTGTCATGAAAGCAAGCAGAAAATTCTGGAGGATCTTATTTTCAGAAATTAGCCCAGTCTCAAGAAAGCAAGGACTTGGCATCCAAGAACAAGACAAACATCCAGCTGCATTTAAAGAGGGGGTTTTACTGGCCAGAGCATTTACCATATAATTACTTTGGATTCAATAACCAGAAGAGCGATAGATGTTAAAATTTTACTCTGATCCAAGCAAGTTACAGGCACTGAGGCTACTCTCCAAGGCAGCACAATCAGCAGTAGAATCACATCCAGTTGAATTCATTTGCTCTGTGCACACAGTGCTACTTAAGATGGACAGAAGAAACAGAATTTCTCTATCTGTAGAAACTGAAATCTCAGTACGAATGACAAAGACAAGATTTAGAGGAATTCTGGGCTATTCCCACTGTAAAAAAAAATAAATATATATATATCAAATTACTGTAGAGCTGCAGAAAAAGCACCACTGGCTGGTGCATTTTGCTTTTAGCTTTCAGGGATAAAATCAAATCCCTCAACGAAGAAAATACAAAGAAATACCTACTTTATGCAATGAACTGCTGTCATACTTCAAAAATCTTAACTTGATCAGCAGAGACAATATTATATAAGTTCAATTCAGCTCTTAATGAAGCTTTTACTATATTCAGAGAGCTCTTCACAGTCTGAGAAATAAAATATTTTTAAAGTGATTCTCTTCTTTCTACACTTAAGATAGGCAGTCAGGGGAAGGACACCCAAGGACAAGTTTTCAGAGCACATTTTTCAGGACTGCTCCATTCCTAATCTACTTCTACCTCCCAACACAAATGTTTCATATTGAATCATGTTTGTTCATAAAGTTCATAAGCAATTCTGAAAAACGAAGGATAATTTAATCCTTTATCCTTAATTAATGATACTACAGTGTGAACAGGTATATTAGCATATGCACCAATTGATTTAAGTGTTCCTAAATTTATTCAAAAAAAAAAAGCTCTGCTAAATTTTCTGTTTGTCAACTCTTGATACTAATCCATGGAGAACAGCAAAGACTAAGTTAAAAAAAAATGTTGTTTTTATATTTATATATATATATACACACACGTGTGTATTTATTTATTAAATTATTAACAGAATTGAAAGGCTCATTCATCATTTACTGGTTGAAATTTTATTATGGAGTCATGATATTTCTCTTAAAAAAACAAAACAGGTCAAATTCATTTCACTGTGAGCTGAACAAAACTACTTTAAAGAGATGCATATCAAACTGTTGGCTTGAGGGGAAATAAGCATTTACCTAGATAACAGCCTTTTGGCAGAATACAATGCAGGAAAGCTAATAAAACACATTATGTCTCATGGACTTCTTTTAAAATTACTCTAATTAAAATAACACTCTTCATTTTTAGCTCTCCACAGTGTCAGGCTGAATAAATGATGGAAATTATGTTCCCCCCCCCCCCCCCCAAAAAAATCGAACAAAAAAATCTACATACATACAAGGATATTTAATTCATAGATGCTTAAAAAGATAAGTCTCTCCACTTGCTCTCACCTATGTTTCTTCCCCAAGAAAAGCAAATGCACATGAAGAGGCAGGGAAAGTAGGTCTGCAAGAAATCTACCTTCCACCTCTTAGAACTTTCTTTTGTAAACCATTCAAGTTTTTGTGATAATGGGCTATATGAAAAACAAATACTGCAGAAAAACATCTTTGATTGTTGTAATTCACTGACTATTTCCCATATCTCTCATTATTTGGGAGACCCCGGCATCTCTTGGAGTGAAGAATTGCGAGCAAATATTTCTTTCTTCATTTCTCAAAGGGCAATGGTTCCCAGATATCTCACTTTATTCTGTGCAAAGATATCATAGGTATTCATTTCTTCAGAGACTCCACAAGCATAAACTAAATCAAAATACAGTTTTTCTGAGTATACAATGCAGTTTAGGGAATATTTCTTTTATGAAGATCAGAACAGGGCTGAAACTGGCTCAGCAATAGAAAAAGAAAATCATTTTCTTCTGGCTTTTGCCCATATGAGGGGGAGGGAAGGAGGCTGGTGAGGAACACATCAGGTAGATGTAATGCCATACTAAAAAGCACATTTGCAACAATCGCTATTGCACGACTGAGCAAGTAACAAGGCGTTTCATAAGGAAGGCTAAAAGTTCATCCAGGCATCCAATACCTGGTATGCAGATGGAGAACACTGCACAGACACATCAGTACAGCCGCGCCTGGTACTCCTGCTGCATGGTGCACTCCCCCGATGTTGCTCCAAGCCCAGGCAGAGCAACACAGCAGCAGCTACACTGACCCACAGACACCCCATAAATTGTCAGCTCTCCAGGGCAGGAGCCAGGCATCCTCTCACCTGAGCATCGGCTTTTTCTTGCACAAATACACAGTCAATAAATACGCCTATCTTCTAAATGATCACAGTTCATACGCCTGCCCCTTTAGCAGGCTGAGCAATAATAAAAAATGTTGACAGATTTGTTTTGATTTTATAGACAACTATAACTGCTGATGCTCTGTGGCGGTGTTTACATAGAATACAAAACCTATCTCAGTGTAAAACATCATTTCTAGCAGAAGTTACTTTCCTTACCGAAAATCTTGGCACTTAAAAATGCTCTTTTAGAATACCTCATGTCAGAGACCCCTTTGGCAGCATTAGAAATGGACCCACCATTCACAGAAGCCGTATGAAAAACAATTTAGGGAATGGAAAATGTGTTCTTATTAGCTAATCTGCATTAATTTTATGCCAATAAATAGATCAAAATGCAGTTTTCCAAGGTATGTTTTCCTTCACAGGTATATACCATTGCATATACTGAAGCTTAATTTGCAGGCTTTAGTATCTTTGTTTCAGTAACTAAGTAATAGAAGGCATGCATGAGTGGATAGAAAACTGAATCCTTCTATTTTATACTTCCTGCTATATCTCCTTTTAGGTAAAGGGTCAGACTTCTGCTGTTTTGCCCAGCTAATAAAATTTGTTTCTCCCTTAGGCAATGCATCCCCATTCATTCTTCCCTTGGTTATACTTCTATTTGGAGTATTTGGCAAAACGTAGGATTAAGTCCTCCCATTAAAACCTAACTTTCTTGTTCTTGTTCAATTTTATGTATCACATTGCAGCAAGTGAAATTTGGCAGCCCTGGTATAACATTCACTTAATTAGGAGAAAAGAGGCTTTATCTATTACACACGTGTGATTCACCCTGAAATTGGCCTGGCACTGCAGTATCACTTCTGGAAGGGAAGTCTTTAAATCAAAGCTAGAAAGGCAGCATCCCCTAATCTGTGCACCATTATCTGCTCCACATATGTGCTTGTCTGAGAAGTGCTGCTCGGAGGATCCTGTCCTCCTTTTACCCTTTGAAGAGAACTCTCCCATTAATCTATTTTTACTGATCATCATGAAAAGCGAGCAGTCTTTTCCGAAGCATTTAGCCGAGTAGCAGTACTAGCCCAAATGAACAGGACATGGATTGTTCATACAAAATAGTCTTGTAATTATTGTCTCTGATAGTCAGCAGTGAATACAAGAGCTATTCTCATTTTGAACTAATTAACCATGAAAAGATGTCAGGCTCTTATTATCAATCTCAATCACTCAGCAGTAGCAATACTTGCAGATCAGGTCAGGATTTGCTTCCATTGTCTCCAAAGACAAAAGTACATTGTGGCATGGACCAGAGGAGGCATCTCTGCAGAACAAATTCCCAAATTCATCTTGCTTGGGTGCCATCACTGGCAGAACAGTAACAGCAGCAGCCACCCCCAGCTCTATGACAAGTTTCATATGCTGGCAAAGAACTGCAGCTTTCTGCGATATTTATGTAGATTTTCAAATAACCTCCAGCTCTTGAGAAGTTTGGAAGCTTGCTGTCTGAAGGAAAACTAGGATGCTGCTCCTTTGAAACCAGCCAACCTGAATTCATAGCATCCCAGACTCAGGACCTGGAAAGTCAAAGCCAGGGTGCAGAAGTCCGGGAAAAGAAAGCTGGGTCTCAAGAACCATGGGCACCAAAGAAACTAGTCATGATTGGAATATCTTAATTAACAGGCATGTATATAAAGCTGGAAAGAATCTTTTAACAGATACATAACTTCACTATCAACTGATTTTAAGATATTATCACATGTGTTTCTCCATATCCAAAAATAAAGCAATAGACATTTTCTCTTGTATCTCCTCATAACATAAAATAAAGCAGATGAGGTTTACTTACTCTTCCTTGGGGCTTCCAAAGCCAAATGCTCTGTGAAAACTTTCAGAGAGCAAGAACTGTGTTATAGAAAAGGTCAGGTAGGTTGAACTTGGTTTTCAGAGGTGTATTTTATATTAGATGCATTTCACAGCTTGGATCCCTTGGTACAAACAGCATAAAAGGAGCAAGTTATTTTATTGGGACTGCTAGGTGGTAAAGTGACCTACAAATCACTGCATTTCAAGTGCTAATTTGCTATGCAATCCCCACCATTTCTTGCATGATATTGGAACCTTGTACTCAGGGTAGAACAGAAACTGGAACCCACTCAAAGCAAACACTATAGATATTGTTTGGCAGCTTTTATAGCAGAAACTTTATATGGAGACAAGATGCTTGATGGTGATGCAAGTATTATGCTGTACATGCAGTACCCACGACCTTCATATCTTGGAAATACTTATGCACGTACACAAGTGGAAGTAATTTCATTAAAAGCAGAGGCACTGTTCTGATGAAAAATGTTATATCTATCCCTAAACACTTGCAAAATCTGCAAGACATAAATCCTGTCATGGTAAATGGTCTGGAGTCTACCTCAGACTTATCAGGATTTCTGGGGGGTTTGCTTGTTTTTATTTCATTAATTGTTCTCAGTCATCCCGGATGTCCTGGAACAATAATCATGGCACTCAGAGACTTCCGAAGGAAGCATCATTCTTTAGATCCAACAGAGTTACAGGCATATAAACATCCTCCCAGAACAATCATGGTGCAATGCACAGCAAAGATTAACTGTCCCTCTGAGCTGGTAACCATACTGTAATAGTACTGCATTTTTTAATCAATATATTTACTTTTTTTTTTTTTTTAGTAGGAGAGCAGCAAATGTTTTCTAAAATTTGGAACCTTGACTATAAGACTCCATGATCTTGTGAACCCTCAGTCACAAGTCTCTTTGGCACAAGTTCCCTGGGTTTTCATCACCTCCCCAAACAAGCCCTGAAGGCTGACAATGGCAGGTAAGCAAAAAGAGCCCATTTGCACTACTGTCAGAAATATTCAGTTACAGCTAGCAAAATAACTGATGTGAATAAAAGTATAGTTACAGAGGGAAAAGAGGCAGAAATAGTCTGTGGCACCACAAACATCTCAATGTCCTCATTCCGATTCTTCACTGATACACAAGTTCAGCCAGCAGAGAGAAGAGCTCGTAATGAGCCTCAGCCACATGGAAAACAGATGCTCCTACTTTGAAAACAGAATACAGAAAATAACCACACCACTGTAAACATATTTAACATATTAAAATACAAAAGGAATTGGGCTGAAGATTAATCTGCAAAAGTTCCCAAGTTAGTTTCATTTAGGATGTGATACTTTGAGATACTTACATTTCACAAGTCCTTAAAAATAAAATTGATTTTTTTTTTTTTGGTCTGATTAAGAAATATAACGCTCTAAACTTGTGAACACAAACTGAGTCCCCTAGGAGTTCCTGGAAAAATTCCTGACAAGCTGTGAAACTTTGGAACAGGCCTCCAGAATCTGATGACCTTCACGTTCTTCAGAAAAAGCAATTGTGCTCTCTAGGAAAGAGCCCTCAGGCTCCAACTTCTACTATTAATCTGGAGGAAGTTTTAGTGAGCCCTAGAAAACCTCAGAGCTGTTTAATGAACATGCTGGCTAGCCCTCCCCTAGCTAACACCACCATTAACGTGCATTATTGATAAGCATCTCGTTCAGCTGCTGAAGGTGCTGGAGTGCTCCAAGAAATAAATCCCAGCTCAGCAGCAAGGGCTTAGTACGTGGGGAGCTCTGATAGGAGCAGACCCCCCACTGACCCGAGGCTGAAGGCTGCAGGCTGCCACACCGAGCTGAGTCAGCTCTCAGGGAACAGCCTCAACACACGCTGCGACAAGTCAGGTAATTTGGGAAGTTCAGTGGTCAGGTAGTCTGAGAGCTGTCATATCAATCACCAGGAATGAACAAGGAAAGAGAAAAGCCCTATCAAGCACCCGTGGCTGAAACATCCCATGCCTGTGTTGGCACAGATCATCATCCAGCAAGTGATGCTCATCTGTGTTAGCAAAGACGGTTTCTGCAAGGGTCAGGCTTTGGGGAGCCTGTGTGGCATCCTCCTCCTGCAGACAGGCCCGTTTAGTCACTTTGTACTAGAATATTTCTCAGGAAATGAAGTCACCATACATAAGGAAGCCAAACATTAATGTTTATAAAGCTTAGGCAGATGGCTGTTATTAGGCACATATCACTACATTATTACTCACAATTTGATATTGAAGATGCAGGTGGCTAGCTTTGAATCCCCCACAACATGTTATTTCGCTAATGACAAACTTCTGCTAGCACATACCCAGTATACACAGAACAGGTTAACCCCACTGCCAGCAGTGCCAGGACAGAAAAGCAGAGGTCAGTCTGCTAGAGCACAGGAGAAAGCTGTGACGGCTCATGACACACAAATGGTTTTTACTTAACCCTCAGGTTCATCAAAGTTTAATACAATGAACCCAAAAAAGAATTGCTGCAGCTCTCCAAACTAACATTAAATGCATTTTAAGAGGCAGATGCTCTCCAAGACATCTCACTTGGGCAGCAGCAATTACCAGCATCTAAAATAATCAGCACCCTGAACAGCGATGCTGTTGTACCTGGGCAGCCCCACCAGCAGCATCCAGGGAGCATCCTGATCCCCTGCCACCACTGCAAGGCATGCAGCCAGCCCACAGTGGTACCAGTGCAGCTGGCCCCAGCTAAGAGTCTGCTCCAGAAATTTACTTTTAACAAATAACATTGGGAAAACTACACTAGAGACAGAAATAAACATTAGTTGTGATCACAGGTGCACAGCATGTTGGACTCCAATAGATCTTTAAAACTAAGTGTCCAGTGAATGTTATGTCGGTGCCTACTGAAATTTGGAGCAGGACAGGGTTTTCTTACTAAGCTAAAAACTTAAAAACTTGGTTTTGAAGTTGTTTCTCTGCCACAAGAAAAAAAAATACATTAAGCATCAAGCCAGCAATGTAATGAGACAAGACATCTTATTGTTACTGCAGTATCAAAGGAAACGCTGAACTGCAAGATAATCTTATTCCAAAAGAACCAAGTTCTTATCTTGGAAATAGCTTTTCTATGAGCTATATCCCACTACAGCAACTTTATGGCAAGATTATACCAGAAAGGCTAAAAAAAATCTTTGGTTTTAAAATTTAGTATTCTATGGTTTTAGAATTTAGAATTCTATGGTTCTAAATGGTACATTATAATGCTTATGCAAATTAAACCAAAAGGATTTGGGCGTTTTCTAAAACTTGATGTTGCACATCTTCGTGTGTAGCAACTGTACGTGCATATTTAGACCATTTTTATTGTGCAGTTTTTCATATAGGGCAATTGGCCAACATTTTAATCAAATAACTTAGCTGTTGCCATAGTTCACCCATTTACGGAGATCCAAGACCTTCCTGTACAGCAGTCACAGATTTCCCTGTCCTTGCCTCCAGGGCAGGAGAGAGGTGATGTATTGCATGACTCACACAAGGTCATTTAGACTGAAACCAGTTCTCCTCAAAATACCAGACAGATACTGCGTGATTACAGCATTTGAGCCTATCATAGATTGCATCTGAAAAAAGGAGTCCATTCAAAAGAGTCCATAGAAAGGAAGAAAAAAAAAGAAAGGTTTACAAGATGCACATGCTGGCAGCTTACTGCCAAGCAGGAAGGATTACTTCAGTCCTATCCTTCAACCATGCAATGAGAAGTCGGTTACAAAAATTCACAAGAAGAGTTGAAAATACAGCTACTGAATTCCTAACATAATTTCAATCTCACAAACTTGGTAGGGAAATGCCATATTCTATTATCCTGAAGTACATGAAAAAAATTAAATCAATGCCGTATTTGCAAACAGGAAAATGCAGGCAAAAAAAAAAAACAGATTTTTCCTGCAATTAAATTATTTTAATTCTGTAAAATACATTTTCCTATAGTAGCAACAAGCTTTTACTCTCACGGAAAAATTAAATACTACTATGCTTTAAATAGACCAGATGGTTTTATTTACATCCAAAAGTGTCCAACTGGTAAAATGCTTTCCTCATTGTGCAATGAAGATTCATCAGAAATATATATTATTCTATCTCAGAAAACGTACACAGAGACTATGAAAAAAACCGAAAGCTAGATGACTGACTGCCCAACAAGATAGGTCTTAACATGTCTTTAAGGAAGGGGTTTCAAATGCATCCACGTTATAAGATGACAAAAACTGTCATCAGGTCCTATTGCTGTATGGGAAGGGCAAACAACGCTTCATCCTACCAAATAGGATTCAGGCTTCTAAGGGAAAATACTCAAGTTTAGAAGCAGGCAACTTACTACTTAGCTCTTTAGTGTTAAATGTCAGACAACTGAAATGGATCATTTTAGTACCAGAAATCATATATATTGGAACCAGAACACTGAATGGGGGAAAATGGGTGACAGGAAACACATGACATTTTTAAAATCATGAAGAAAGAGGAATTGTTAGCAGAGCTACAGGTCAGCTAAACTGATGAAAATTCCCTTCATTTTCAGGAGTATGAAGTTTGGGATAACAGCTTAAATGAGATGTTTATTTAAGAGGAAGTGAAGAGCAGCATTTTGCAGCATCTAAGCTAAAGGTGCGAGCAGACCATGATTAAGAAGATTGTAGAGTCTGTTCTTCTAGATAAGAGTTATAAAAATGACAGGTTCCCAGAAAGAGTGATATTCACTCATTTCTATTATTTTGATACCTAATTACAGCATGATCCAGTAAGATCATATTTTATATTTTAAAGATTTTGTCCAAAAGGAACAGTAATACAATTTTTTTAATGCTTAGAAAAAATAATTTTCTGATGAATTTGCATTATTTTTACACACCTTCAAACAACTGAAAAGTTTCTCATTCTCAGTCAAGGTGAGCTATGACATCTCAGCGCTGATTGTTATTATTAATGAGCTTTCAGCCTAGGGGGGAAAAAAAGGACAATTCCATTTATTTGAAAGACAGAGTAGAGCCCTTTCAACACTTTAGTGCTTCTGGGCTCTATTGAAATATGAATTATATGTTAAGCAGACAAGAGCCTATATGAGGTTTTTTTGTTATTATTAGAAATGTATACATATCTGAAACTTCAAAAGGTCAGGAGAAAGGCTCCAGGTTTCTTATTGTACCTGGACTGAGCTCCAGCTGGAATGATTTATGGGGCAATTATGTTTTTTAATCCAAGAATATAGTTAGCCCTATGCTAAAGACAGAAGAATGGCTCATGGTGACTCTCACTTGCCCTCCTCCCAAGGATGCGTCACAGGAACAAAGTCCCCCTTTGAATACATGGAAACATAGACATCTGCTCTGTTTACCACAGCAGAAGGTTGAATGTCATAAATACTTCTTTAAAAGAATGTAAGAGAGTCCAAAAGGTCATCTTTCCTGACAATGCTCCTCCTATCTCACAACAAGACCCAAGAGCAAACCTTTCTGTCATACCTGGGTAAGAGATGTAGTTTCTCATCAATGCTCTTTTCCCTAAATTATTTAATAGGTTAGGTATAAAGTTAAAATTCATGTTTAAATGGAGATAAGCCACCCGAAGTGATCATGTAGTATGCATGCATACAGGGTCATTAACATTTCGTGCTTTTTCTTCAAGGAAAGCATGCATTTGGTGCGTGTAAGGACCGCTCAAGGGCATGTGTTTGAGGTCTGTCCTGTATTTTTGAAAGGCCAGTACCACTATTTAACTCTTGCCCTTCCCAATCGATCTTTTGGGAAAAATATCAATGAGAAGAGAACAAACAGCTGATACAAAGCAGTTAGGAGACTATATTGCTTCTTAGTGTCACATTGAACAAAAAGCTAATGAAGACAGACTCTTCGTAAGTGAAAAAAAAAGATTGATTTCTTGTGTAAAGTTTTAATGCAGTGAATGTAATCCATAGAAAAATGGAATCAATATAAACTTGATGATGTTTGGAAGTTTCTATTTATGTAATGACATTAAATACTGTGGAATTTAAATTATACTCATTTTGACTGTGGTGACATTTTGAGATACAAGAAAAAAGCGTTTCAAGGTTATGTGAAATGTTTTTAAAATGTAATATCTTTAACACTTCAATACACATTCTCTAAACAAAAGCATTGCCACAAGTACATCTATATTTCTGAATAAATTTCTATCAGCATATCCAGGTTTCAGATCATTTATCTAATAGGTATGCAGAAATTTCAACCCTGAGAACCAAAGATCTCCAACTTATTCTTAAACTTTTGCAAGCGTATATTAGTCAAATGAAAGTAGTTGAAACTAAAAGCAAATAACCAAAACATATTCTTTATTGAAAACAGTTGTGACAGGAAATACATTTTCTTTTATTGTCTGGCTAAAGAGAATGGGAGTAATATTCTACACAAACACTCAATGGGTATTTTTTTTTTCTTTCATACAAAATTTACCAGTAAAAATGGTGAACAAAAGGCAGAGCCCAAAAGGCAGAGCCAGGAACTTCAACAATTCTATCTTGAAAAAGATAAAGGAAGGGGCAATATAAAACTAGCAGTTGTATAATTTCAGCATCCTGCAGCAAGTCGTGGGATTTTCCTCTGAACAACGGTTCTGTGCTAAAGTTTCCTAAGCTTATTTTATGTCACATAGAATAACAACACACATTTCCACATGGTAGCGTTATTCAGGACATGAGTGCAGCCAGTTTATCATCTATGATACGATTTTTAAACCAGTACAGAGAATTCAGTATTTGAGTTGAATCACCAGTCATCACCAGCCAACAACAGTGGTAAGCTCAACGGGGTAAAGCAATGCCTCTGTAGGCATGCACAGCATGTACATCCCAGAAGGAACAGTTCTTGTGGTCACCGTAGAAGAAACGGCACACTATTTTCCTGGCTTACTTCAGATGTTTGGCTGTATTAAGATGTGCTAAAAATGCCTGCAGTTAAA
The DNA here is from genome assembly GCF_040182565.1 of Anser cygnoides. Lineage (NCBI taxonomy): Eukaryota > Metazoa > Chordata > Aves > Anseriformes > Anatidae > Anser > Anser cygnoides. The sequence continues at coordinate 12,278,754 of NC_089885.1, read as the reverse complement.
TATCACCTAGCACCAGAGATTGGATGGATCCAGAAATTTAAGCCAGGAATCCGTAACACTATGAGAGGCTGAGCAAGCTGAAGATGCCCATGGACTGTTGTAAAGCATTTCCAAGTCTTGGAAGCTCCCCTACATGTAAAACTATGCAATTATTGCTGTAGTCGCAGCCCATACAACAGAGCATACAGCTTTACTTTCAGTCCTCCGCAAATGGAAAACAGTTCAGATATCACTCATTAACTATAAGAAGAAAAACTGAAGAAGAAAAATGGACCAGACCAGAGGAATGAACAGAGGGCTGAATTATGGGCCACAAATAAGAACAGCTAGTGAGGAACAGTTGTGCTTTACTAGGTTAAAAGAAAGGCTGCCAAAGTGTGGTGAGAAACTCTAAGGCCCTCTCAGCTCTTACTAGAGATTTGTGTGTTTTAAAGGATTGTTACAAGTTAACTACACTTTCTGCAGAAAAGCAAGGTGTTCTTTCTTTCCCTTTTTAAACACTAAGTATTCAGTGTGTTCAGCTGTCCCTGAAAATACAGGTATTCCCTGTTGATCCAGGAGAGCTCTGGAGAGTTTTACAGGCTGAGATCTGTCTTCATAACACACTTACCTTGAGCATTCACTGTCACTAAAGATATTTATGGGATTCTAGAACTCCGGCTGTTATTTCAGAAGTCATATTTTTTGGTTTCAAGGACTTTCTATAGATATTTCTGGCATCCTTCTGATAAAGGCTATTTCAAATAAAAACAGTTACAAATATTCTACCCAGATCCTGAAATTGAGATTTGCTCTTTCTCCCTCTCCATATTTTTAAAAACCTCATAATCAGCTTCCTAAACTTCAAACTGTCCAGGAAAACTCAGGGCAACTAAAAACCTACAAGATTAGAAAGATATGTCTGACATCCTCCCTTTGTCTCCTGCAACTCCTAAACCAGTTGTTGCTGTCTTTCAGAGCTTTGCAACAACAGAAACACAAAACCAGCAGCCATGGTCTCCCAAAAAAAAAAAAAAATCTGTTCAACCCCAAATGAAATTATTCGTTCCTGAGAAGGGAGTGAGACACCGATCCTACAACACAGCATGAGAGCACACAATAACACAATACAAGCTGTATCCTAATGCACATGCACAAGGGGGAGGCATTTACTAAATTTTAAGTGCTTGAATTAGGAACCTTAATAACACTCCTTTAACAGGGCTTTGGGTGCAACACACTAGGGGTCTGGCATGCCTCATGAACAGTGCCACCTCATCTCTAGTTGCTGTTTACCCCCACAGCTCTGGTGTTGAGGGTAGCTAAGTGGATTAAAACAGCAAAAATTTGCTGTTGCATGCAAGTGAGCCCTTATTTATGGAAGCATTCACATACAACCACAGCTAAGTAAGCCTTCTTCATCCAGCCTCTGGTGTTGCCGTGCATGGTACTTCATAGGGCACAGATATCAAAAGGCACCACCATCAGCTCCTGGCCTCAGCTTCTGCAAAAAAATGAAGGGTATCAGACCCTTCTGAGCAAACTCGGAATAAGTTACATACTAGGAGAGAATTCATCATAGCCCTTGATATTTAAGGATTACTAACCAACTGATACTCTCACAATTTCCTCTGATACCATTTGGAAAATTCGAAGTACACAGAAAAAAAATAAAGCAAAGCACACATGATAAAGATTTCACCTTTTACTACCTAATAATGGAAGCTGGGGTCACAAGTGAGACCAAAACCCTGCTCTAATATTCATTGAAAGCAAGAAGCCATTGCTTATTAGCTATGTGAATGAGAATTAAACAGAGGAAGAATTATAATTTTGTCATTGCAGACAGGACATGAGAGAACAGGGGAAATAATGCATCCAAAGTCACGTCAAAGCCTGCAGCTGAGCTGCAAAAGAACAGTATGGTACCCAAAGTAAGAAGCAATATGCATACACACATAATGTTCACCTTCTCTCTAAAGCACCAACCAACCCAACAGCGTTCTCTCTTTGTCACAGCACACACTCCCTGAAGGGCTAGCGCACAAAGTACGCGCATCCAACAACAGACATGCTCTGGGGCCACGGATGCTTTCAGCTCTGGGGTTCCTCGCTCACAACCGGTACTGCAATAAACCAACAGGGACACTATTACAAACTTTCCTGTTGTAGGTCTTGAGTTAAAGACTGGAGAAGATTCAGTGTTCCCCGTGGGCTGAACTAAAAAATTAAAAAAACAGTAGCCCTAAAATTTATTACATCAAGATATTTAGAGTTGACATGGATTCTACAGAGGTAAAAAGAAACTCTGGCGTGATTCAGAATTGGATTTTTTTTATGTACATAAAGAACAAACTTCAGAAGATGGATTCATTTTGGCAGTTTTCCATTTTTGTTGTACTACTGCAATGATATAAGGCTTGACACTGAAGACACTAGTCTCTGAAAGTGTCATGTCATTAATATTCTATTTTTGAGCATAAGATAAGTGAAGGGACATAAAAATTGCTGCAGTAGAAGGATGATGTAGATCAGGTCATTAAAGATCATCAGGTATCCATTTCCATCTATGTAAGTGGAGCATTATTACAAACACTTTGCAGAACACAAGATAATTTCCCATAATATTTGAGCCAAAAAGTGTTGGGCCTCACCCCACGGTCATGCAACAGAGGAAGAAAACATAGCACCACATTAGTACATATGTGAGTAATATCCTCCTCCAGGTGCAGTCAGACCTAAATCAATGACAATAAACCCAAGGGAGATGCATGATCTAGGGACCATTTTTTTCCAGTATGCCACATAACAACAAAAAAATCTGAGCCAGAGAAGGGGTTGTAAGAGGTGGACTACACAGCAATACAGTATTAAAGGCAGATAAAACACCGAGTCCAAAAGGTGGGCACAAAACTATTGCAGGAGGTACCAGCAAGAAAGTAGCTTTAAGTAGCATTAAACCATCACCTGGTATTTTAGCCTGGCTAGCTTCTCCATTAAAAAATACTCACATTTTTAAATGGTGAAAGACTGGGGGGAGGGCATTTGTTAGTAACATTTTTAAAACATTTTACTAGAAACTATACAAAATATTTTTAAATCTAAATCCCAATTGAAGTTATTTTGAATATATTGAATTCATACGGTTTTTTTCCCCCCTCCTTTGAGAGTGGTTATTTTAATAGTAATAAGAAGTTATATGGGAAAGATATGCAGTAAAAACAATAGTACCAGCTGTGAATCTTTTAGTATTAAAAAAAAAAATACTCTGCACACTCCACCCCTAGTTGTGGAGTTGTGGATAGTAACATTTATTCAGACCAGTGAGTTTGTATCCATATACCCATAGAGAAAATCTACTGTACCAGTTTTTCCTATGTAGTTCCTAAGCCTGTGGAAGTTTTGGAGTGTTTTTGCATGATAGCTACGTTAAAGCATCCCACAATGACTACAGACTGTGGTCCCTCAAAACTGCACATCTGAAGTTACGTGAAATCTCGTCCCCAGGCAGTGGCTGGCTGCAGGCTCTCTATACTTTCAGGTAACCACAGAGCAGAGCAATGAGCGTAAGCTGGTTCCTGTCTCATGCATACTGATGACACATGTAAATGGTAGAAGCAAAATGAGTAGTTCGAAGTAATGGAATTGTTAAATAGATGGGGAGAAGTGACCTGTCTTGAACTTTAAAGGTGAAAATTTTGTAAGTGATCAGGCTCACCTTACAGATCTCACAGAAAAACTAAATATTTTATATATGCAGCTTTGGAGCAAAATACATAACAATGCTAACTTCAGGAAAAATTCTCATTCCCAACCTGTTTGAAGCCCACATTGCCGTTATGGCATGTATTTTAAAAACAGTCACCAGAACAAGAGGAGTCTTAGCATCATAACAGGTTGCAGTTACTCCATGTGTGCATTCACTTCAAGCTGTGAAAATAACTAGGATTAAGTCTAACCCATTCTTCTGCACATCTCAGAAGAGAAGGCGAAAAAAATCACAATTGAAAATCTCACAGAAACAAGCAGTAAGAAATCGACAAGAGAATTAAACTCAAGGCTGCTCATAGCTATTTGACATGCAACAAAAATATATAAAAAAAGAATTACCACAAATTTTCCACATAGTAAGGTAAACAGATCAAGAGTAATAAATGTCTTCACATTTATTTTTTGCAATTCTTCACTCTTAGTGTCTAGGTACAAAAGAACCAGAAATTCTGGAGATTTTCTGGAGATTTGTGGCTAATATAGTGACTTAAGTAAAAAAAAAAATCCCCCAAAAGGGAGAGTAGCCCAAAAGCAGATTTTATATGCATGAAAACTTTCTCTTAAACATTTTTTAAGAGTGCCAAGACTCTAAATTAAGGGATTATATACTGAAAGAGGCTGCACTCTCTTGCCTTTGGCACAGAGACATGAAAACAGCGTAGAACTAGTACCGGCTCATTCAGACATTGGGCTAGCCAAAACGGGGGGGGGGGGGGGGGGGGGGGGGGGGGAACAAAAAAAAAAAAGCAGCAAGAGAAGCAACAGAGCAGAAGGTTTCAAAGCCTTTTCTCTCCTACAACTGCTCAGTAATGTCTGCTAATGGCTGTGACCAGCTTGGCTGGGACTTGAGGTGCATACTTCAACTGCTGAAAGCATCACGCCAAGAGGAGCAGGTGCTGTAGACCCCTGAAAACTATTTTCAAGGTGTCTAAATAAAACTTCCAAGCACCACTTTCAACAGCTTCTGTTAACCTTAGACATAATATCTGCGCACTCGTATCATAAACAGTGAACTATTGCAAAGAGAAGACAAACTGATGCTTTCTGAAGACATCAACCCTAGTGTGAAAATTGACTTTGCTAGCGCTACACATGCTCTCTTGTGACAGATTCACTGTTCTAACATTCATCAGAGAAATTGATGGTCCTTGGAGGCATGAATATACAGCACAATATCACCATCAAACCATTAACAGTACTTGTGTCACTTTTCCTATAATATGCCAAAATATTTTCCATTCAAACACTTCTCTAATACAGTGGCTGCTTTAATTGAAGAGGCAGTTCTGCAGGTTGAGAAAAGAATCAAAATCACAGCTGAAAGACAATAAGCAGTCCTGTTCATAACTTTTTTTCCTTCAGCTCCTTCCAATATAATTATCTTTTATTTATTTGTATTATAAGGCAGAGAATCTCTAATCAGAGCCAACGCAAGCATATAGACAGAGCACAAAATGTTCATATTCAGGAAATCCCATAGCCCAGCACAGGTAAAGGTAGTCAGAACATGAGGATGTAAAAAAAATACTAGAAAATGGCAACCCAATGGTGATTAACCAAGACAAGATCTGGAGGCAATAGCTGTGCTCTTCTATGCTTTGGGAACCATGCTCTTCGGTAATTGGTATTGCAAGGTCACCAAGGACAACATGAAGCAGAAATTAACTATTTTTTCCACAAAGAGTGCAAGGAGCTAGGAAGAAAGCAAAACGTTTTTCCCTTTTTTTTTTTTCTCCTTAAGATGACTTACCACATTTGGTCTGCACTGGATAATGTGTACTTAAAGATAATGCTCCTGTTCCTCTAAATTCACTGCCCATTCTTACTGCCTTATCTGAAACAGAACACCACCTTCATAAATGTGCCACTTTTCCCTTCCTTCTCTAACAAAACATTCTCTGTTTGAAGCAGAGGAGCACAAAACTTCTACCCAACTTCAACGAATAGGAAAGGATATAGAACAGCATTTGGAGATGTAAGATCTGGGTATTTGCGATAGATAAGTAAATTGCATTGTTCCAGAAACTGATCTGAGACCTGAAGAAACAAAGCTGTAATATTTATGATGTATAGATGAAGTACTGTTTTTTGAAACTATTCCTTTTAGATTTTCGCAAAGAAATATCTTCTCAGTCTCCTGATATACTCAGTTTGTGTTTGAAACGTTTCTTAAGGGATTTGTGTCTCTCCACAGAAGAGTGCAAGGAAGTAGCCAAAGTATCTTTTTTCCCCCAGGGTAATATCTGTTTAAATAATATTTTTAAAGTCTTATATTTCTCATTTGTAAATAGATTTACAGAGAGAGAACAAAACCAATGGGACTGCTCAATGCTGGGGGTGGGGGAGAAGCTAGAAACCTGCTTATTTAATAAGGGGTAGCCTGTCAGTGTTGGTTAAAACTGTTCAGATTTGTAATGTTGTTTTTCACTAAATTTTTTGATCTAGAGCAAACGGGAGCCAAATTTGGAAACATTATGGTAGTAGAATCCCAAGTAAAGCCTTTTACTTCTTAAAGCAAAGCACAGAAGCCATCCACAGCATTTAATGAAAGATTCAAAAACAATGAAATACATTTCAAAACTTGCATGGTTTCAGCAGTTCAGTTTTGTGCCCTAATTCCATATCAGTCTAAAGTTACCCTGATCATACTTTTCCAACCAAACATGCAGAACTTCTGAGCCCTGGGAAGAGAGCTTATGAAATTGAGTACATGTTAAAAGTTATGATAACAGCAATACAGTTCAACACTAACAAGTACTGGGAAACTATTAAAGGAAGCAATATTTCCAGAACTTTAGGGCCTATGCTCTACTTCTGCTCACACCAAGTTTGCATCCTGTGAAATAATGCAACTTTTCTCATCGATATAAAAAGCCTTTTGTTTATCAAGGGATTTAATCACTGCGGCAGTTCTGCAAGAAAATTCATTTTGTTTTAGCGACGATAAAAAGCATAATCCTGATCTTATCACAGTTACAGATTCCAAAGCTGAAGCAAAGTTATGGCTTCTGATGTAACTTCAGAGCTAATATCAAACAAACATAAATAAGCAAAATTGTTATCCCAGCTCCATGGAGCATCTTCAAAGCTTACACTTTTCTGAGTAGTTCATTCGACAAAATAGCAAAGCAGTAAGCTGTGCAGAACAAAATCTCCAGGAGCACATCTAAACATCCTCCTCTGAGCTCCGCTCCTCTCCCTGTCACACGATCAATTTGCCATTACAGCAAGAAACTCGTTTCTTAGACTATTATGCACTTTCACTATTCTCATGCATTAGCTACTGTTCCGCAAGCTGTGTCAGGCATCCAGATACATCCCAAATCACAGCAACTAATTTATCTTTGACATCTTCCTACCTGGGGCCCAGACGAAAGTACCTTGACTGGTACAAAAGCTGTCCAACAGATAATGAGGCGTGGTTCAAACATCAGCACTGAAATTCCGTGCCCTAAAACAACGCAAGTGTTCCTCTCTCTGGCGAGCCAGTAGTTGCTGATATAACATGTCCTTGCAACTGTGTAAAACTACAAGGTACCATTTCTAATAAAGTCCTCAAAGGCCTTTAAATTGCAGCAGCCTTGCTGCAGAAGTTTCATGCAAGTATTCAGGAGAAAGCAGATGCTAAAAGATGCTCGTGTAGGAAAAGAGGTGTTTGAAGTGAAATTTTTCTTCCACCCTCTAGGAGAAAAAAAAACAAAGGCACAGCAACAAGATGTGTTTTGTTGTTTATTTTTTTTTAATCATAATTCATATCAAGCTATAATCCATAGAACAAGTCAGCTTGAAAGGGATCTCATGAGATCCATGAGCCCAATCTCCTGCTTAAAGCTGGATAAGGACTGAACTTGCCCCCAGAACGTTTCCAGGCCCAGGACAACAGTTCTGCCCACTTTCACACACTCACACTAAGAGAATCCATGCAAAACCGAACAAAATGGTTTACAGCATTACTTCTATCCCTTCTTTCTACAAGCTTGTTTTTACTACTGTAATGCAAAAATAAAAACGTAAGAGAGACTAGATTTGTATTTCCACACAACCAAGTCATCTTACTAATTAGTTTTTTTTTGTTGTTTTTGTTTGTTTTTTTTTTCCAATGAAAGAGTGAATGGAAATAGCAGAGTATGAGCTGATGGACTAATAAAGTCAGTAGAACTGTGCCTCAAGATTGGATTCCCTGACATGCAACACAGTGCTGGCAATAGTGAAAGCTTTCTTATATTCCTTGTGTTTGTTTCTTTCATGTAAATCCTCTGAAGAACTTGAGAGCTAAGCACATGATGAAACATATCCCTTCTGGACACTAATTAGGTTGCCTTCCTTTAATTAGCCATCTGTTTTCATCAAGTCTGGAGGAATTCCATAAATTTGATATATCTGTCAGATTTTTGCCAAAACTTTACAAGGGGTTAAAAGATATAGGGTGAACACAGAGGGACAGACTGACAACATGCCTGAATTTTAATTGCATCAGGAAATGAGGCTAAAATAGATGCACAGTTTATAATCACAGGCCCACTGTCAAGATATAACGCAGAACTCGGGTTAATTTAAAAACAAACAAAAAAACATTCTTATGCTTCAGACATTTGTGGATTTAGTGGGGTGAGGGCAGAGCAAGTGACATTCCTACAAAAGAGGAGAACCATGGTTGGACAGACAGAACATGGTCTGGAATAGGTAGAAGGTGGTAGGAATGTTTGTTTTTGTAAATCCTTAAAAACACTTCACTCAGCTTTGGTGAAGTGACCAAGTAAAATGTGTCCTAAGCTCATCTTCACATCACACAACTTGCTTTGAGTTAATTTCCAGTGCTAGCCCCCCACAAGCACTAGACAATCTTCAGACTCTGACAGCAATCTTGTACAGCACAGAGGAAAAAGCGGTAAGATAATAATAGTATCTACAGCAACCCACACTGATCAAGAAATGCTCAAGGAAACCCATATAGTTCATAACAGTTTAGACTATGGTATCGATGACAAAGATTTATTTTTATTTTTTTTTTTTTTTTACTTTTCCTCAGCAAAATTAGAACCATGACAGGCAACAGAAGACCTCTTGCATTCAGATGGAGAGTCTGGGGGAGAAACACAGCTCGCCTGCCAGCTGGCAGGTCAAGTAAGTGTTTGGTAACCATCCGACTTCATCTTTCAGCAAAAATGTACTTGTAACTCAAATATTTTCATATAGCTGCACTGAAGACACTTCGTTTTGCGACTTTCACCTGTTTCATGGATGATTACTCAGTTTACTGTGCTGTGTGTGTCATGAAATGTATCATACTTGGGAAATCTTCAGGTCTCAGAAGAAGAGCCTGACTACTGGGCATTGCTCCATCTCTGCAAGGTTGGGTAACAGGAACAGATCTAACGCAAGCTACCAGAAAAGTCACAATAAACAGGGGAAAAAAAAAAAAAAAAAAAACTTACTTGATTCCAGTGAGAAACCCTAAAGAAACAGGTTTTCTATTGAGATTATTTTAAGACAAAAATATTTCAGGGAAGCTTTGTTTCTTTCTTTTTATTTTATATATATATAAATTGTTGTGTATATATGTTTAAATAGTAAGCTTTTAGTTTCTCACAGAGTTATAATGACACTTGTAGAAGCAACCACACATAGAGCCATAGTTAAGCCAGGTAAAGGACAGAGCTGGGGTCTGGTGAAGACTCTTTCAAGTCAAAAAGCTGTTTAACATGCCTGTCTGCAGCAGCTCACCCAAGCATCTGAGCAGTCCTCCATAGCGGCAGGACTGGTTGAGTCCCTGAGGAACTGAAGCACACAGAGAACTTCTCCAAAGCCCAGGAGAATTTTACAATACGGAAAGGATTTTTCTTTCATTCTCCCTGGTGCCCTAAGCAGCGACCACCCCACAAAGTCCCTTGGTGGGACTTGCTCATCACCTCTCCTGAGCAAGTCCGGGCAAAGCTGAACTTTGTTCTCTTCCTTCTTCCCAAGGCACGTACATGCCTCAAATGAGAGGGCCTTCGCATCTATTCAGTTTTCTAATGGACGTAGACACTATTAGAAAAACAGCAAACCGAACTTTGACAGATATTCACCCTTTCAGGAGGCGGTGCCCATCTTCACAAACATTTTATCATGGGGCCATGAGCTTCCTCGACATCCCAGCAGGTAACTCAGCTCAGGCCTTACAACACGGGTGCTGTTGGATACCCTTGTTTCACACAGGCACTTATGTCCTATAGGAAGGAAAGAAGCTGCAAACAAAACAAATTCAGATAGCCTTAGGTACTGTTGGGTGCAACGGACTTCCTTAGAACACACACACGCTGCACAGCTCCTAACAACAGCACCACAGTCTAAGCCATCTTTTGCTTTGAAACCCTCCACGTGCTTTGACTTTCATGAAGACAGTCTATACACTCATTACAACTTCGTCCTTCGGTAAAAGCAGAACAGACAAAAAGTAAATACCAGCTGACAGAAGCAGCACATTTGTGCCAATGGATGGAGTTAGAGAATATAGTCTGACCTTGCCAGAATCCCTCAGGGCTTTCTCCAGCTGGAGCGTGGCCTTCCCACACTGGGTAGCATCAGCATCACCCTGAAAAAAATAATTTTGTTCTCCAAGGGGGGAGAGGAGGGCTGCTATTTCCAGTTACTAAGCCGTTTGACCTCACTACCTGCTGGACTACCACTTGGAGAAGAAGTAGGTTATGCAAGGCAGCAGTCCCAGTGCAGCCAGCTAACCCTGCTCATTGCCAGAAAATGAACCAACTTGCAGAGCTCTTCATCACCCTTGGCTTCCTCTGTTTCACAGCTGGGTTCCTACTGGCTTAATTCACACAGCACTACGCTTCTTGCTGAGACGGTTCCATTGTCAAAAAGCCCCGCTTATGGCTGATTAACCTGTAGCAATAGATTCTCTCTCCTGTTCTAATCTGGTATAGAGCCGATGATTAAATCCTCATTTAAGAGGCAGGCCACATCTCTTGCATAAAGAGATCACTGCTAGACAGCTATACCACATACCCAGTTAATTATGATTTTTATAATTTGGGCTTCTAATGGTTTCTAAGTCAGAAAGCAGTTATGGAAAAGCTTCAGTACATAAATACTGCATAAATTATCATATTTTAAGACAAAAAAGTGGTTGGCATTCTAAAGCTGACAAACTGCACGTTACAGTAGTTAGAAAGAGTACAGAGTTTATGTACAACCTGCATGGAAGTGCTTATTGCTCCTATCCACTTCTTACAAACTGGCAATCACAGATGGTCTCATAAAAGACTTGGAATAGAAAATAGATCTCTGCATTTGGAATGTGCAAGTTCTACATCTACATTAACAGATTTGTAATTCACAGCATGACATTCAATGGAAGACGACATGATAAGGGTGTTGTACATTTTAACATACTTACATAATGAGCAATTATGTTGAATATATTCAGAAATAGAATTTTCTGTAGGTTGGGAAAATCTACAATAATCATTTTCCTTTCTAGAAATTCTGATACCTTGGATGGCTTACGTGAGTTTTTTAGTGCATTGTTATATGAAATATGTTTAATGTCAAAGTTAACCTGACCTCAAAAAGCAAGAGTCATTTTGAAAATGAAATAATCCAATGAAATATTGTGATTCAGAGGTACTTGACAGAATCATTGCCAAAAAAAATGTTTTATGACTGTTCATCGTTTCTTTTTTCTAGCCATCTTTAACATCTCAAAAATACTAGTTTTATTTTGTTGTCAGGAACAAAGATGTGGGCCTATTTTTCCCTCACTAGGCTGAAAATAAAAAAATCAAAAAGGGGGACAGATTCCACTACTCATGGAACAATGTCGTAGTAGGGAGATTGAGAGCAAAGACTTGCCACAGCCTGAAGAAAAGACATAAGGAGCTGACAGCATGCTGAATTGATTTCTTGACCCATCTCTTTTCCTGTGATGTACTGCAAAGCCACTGTCACATGCCCAACAGCCACAGGGATATACAGCAACAAGGCCCTGTTTTAGAATAATTATTTGAGGTGTTCATCAATATTGAAGTTGTTCTCCCCAGATCCAGGTCATCTGCACACTGTAGCCATGCAGAAGAACAAGGAAGGATGTGATTTTTTTGAAGTAAAAAGCTGTTATTAACTTCATTATCCTTTGGCATCAATCACTCCACATCCAGAAGTCTTAGCACACTTTATCTCAAGGATTGAGGACTGTATGGAAAGTTTGTAATTAATCCAAAACGATGTCACACGGCATCAAAGTGACCTTATTCCAATCAGTGAGAAAGGCAATATAGAAGCACCTGCATTTGCAGTCCTCTGTAGAAGCTACTTGCACTATATATCATTTAGTCAACAATGATTCATAACAAACTGAGCGTATTTTATTCACTTACAGCGTGGGTTTGTAAACTCCAGTACATGAAGGCAAGTTACTCCACGGAGCTTTATATACTGGAGCTGTTGCTGCATGCTTCCTCTCAGTTAGGCTCTGTGGTACTTCTGCTGCTCTTGCAGCATGTTTTATTGTTGACCTTCCTGCTCAGTTGATAAGGCAGTTATCACTGTTGTTTCAAACATTTTAAAGGTGCTTCACCTCTTTTCTACTGTATCAGTGTTTTTTTATAAGCAATTATTTTAAATACTAATACTTTGATTAAAAAGTTGTTACAATATTGGTCTTGACTGTACAAAAGATGGAAGCGTGAAAGGTGAGCTATTGTTGAGGTCCTTCCAGGAGCTAAGACCTGCACTAAAACCTGCAGTGATCCCAGTACAGCCTAATCCCATGGCAGGGTTGCTGTCAGCCATCCCAGAGAGCCTGTTGCCCAGCTGAGCCTGAGCCCTATTTGTTTTAGGAGCAGAAGCTCCGGGAACCAGCTTCTGGACTGGCAGCAATGCTACTTCTCCGTGCTGAGGAGATGGTAAGTCACACAGTGACCTGCCATTTGTCATTCCCTTGGGTCAGAAAACCACTCTGTAAACATGATTTAGCCCGTGAGTCACTATTTGGCCTCCTGTGCTCTAGAAAAATTAATCAGCTCAGTGTGCCTTTCCCCTGTGACTCCCAACCCAAAAGGAGCACATTTTGGATGCGCTCTCTTCCAGAGAGGGAAACAGAGAATCACAGAGAAAAAAAAAAAGAAAAAAAGAAAAAAAAGAAAACGATAGCAGCATCAATGCCCTCTGATCTTTACCTCTCTATCAAGTTCTTCAGTATCAGAACAAGAAGAGCAATCTAACCTTGACCTGCTGTGGTAATGGACGGCAAACTGCATGCATTTATTTGCAGGACCTCTTTAAACACTGATGATTAGTACAAAAGAGAAACAATTATACAGCAGCAGTTCTGTTTGATTTCTGTGCAAGAGTCCACTTTTGTCTGGGAAGAAAATCACAGCAAGGCACCTCACTAAAATCCCAATGAGCAGAAATTTTGCAGCATAATGGACACATGCTAGGGTTAGTCTGTAGAGATGATCTTTTTTTAATTATTAAATTCACTATATGCCTCGATCCATTCAAAAAATAGTGAAAGAGCAAAGGTCCTGCACAATCAGGCAGTCATCTCCCCTTCTCTGAAGAGACGCATATGGTAGTCACATATAGAAATATTTTACAAAATTAGCTACCAGTAATTTCATTGAAAATTCTTTAGCAAAAGAATTTGTAGCTAAAATTCCCTTAGTAAACCTTAAATATATTTTCCTAAATTTAACCAACTAATTTAGTATGTGCAAATTGAACGACTCATTTCTCGAGCGTTTTGCATTTATTTCTCAGCAAAGGTAATCTTGAAGAAGGAAAGCTATTTCTGTAGTATGTATTAATATATTTAATATCATATTTGTTTCTCCATGCTTTGCCTTCTTGGTTTTATTTTTTTCATACCAAAGAAAACAAGTTACATACCACAATCAAAAGTTGATACTGGTTTAAGCCTCAGTTTGAAGGACCAGGAAGTTTTCAGTAAGACTTAAAGTGATTTAAAGATTCCCCCCCTCCATCTCCCTGTGTCCTGAAATCACCACAGATGTCTGAGAATATTTTGTTCACTACAACTTCAAAGACCCATGGATTTTCATAGACTGAAATTGGCCATCTCATATGCTCTTATCATAGGAAACAGATACGATGAAGGGACTAAGAGGGGTCTTCTCCAATCCTCACTGCACAAAGGCAAGTGAGGAAGTGTCACTGATTGTATGGAAGATTAAAAATTAATCTTCACAGTTACACAGAAGAGAAATATAATTACAAAAAAAATATATAAAAAGTTCTCTGCTGAAAATCAGCTCCTGGAAGATGGGCAGTCAATAAATTAAGAAATTCCACATTTGACTTGATAAGCAATACTAGAATATCTCACTTTAAATAATTCACTTCGCCATATCAATCTGACAACGTAGCATGACATTTGGGCTGCAGATTGGGTACTGTCTCATGCCACAGGTTTTATATATGTGCATTTTGATTGTGGGTGCCTGGGAACTGCATTTTGGATTAGCAATGAGCTTTTTGCAGAGCAGAGTTGGACCCCTCTGCATCTGGCAAAGCTCATCTCGAGTTCTGTTCCTGTCACCCTTTAGGCTGAGGCCAGGGACACAGCTCTGACACCAGCAGCTTCCCCTCCATCTGTGAGGGAAGTTACACCACCCAGACAAAGCTCTCAGGAGACCCTGAACGTGTAGGGACAGAGGCTTGCCTGCTTCGTTCACCTTTAACCAAATGCTGCTGCTGAAGCTTTTTATTTATAGCTCAGACTTTACATGTTTTTAAACTGAATTTCTCTAAAAAGATTAAATTTGTAGGGGAACTTTGCACTTTCCAAGGTGTGAGACTTAGAGCACAGTGATTCACCCAGAGCCACACTGTCCATTAGAAATCCTTGGTCAGAAATTAAAGTTACAGTCAATTTTGGAGATCACAATTTCTGCAGTGCCACAGTACTGTTAGGGGTCTCTGCTACTATGCAGTTATGTTACGAATTTGTGCCATCAACAACAAAAACAATCAAGTTTTACCTGAATTTGGAGACATATTCTCACCCCATTTTTCAAAAGCCCTTTAGTCTGTTTTATAAGTCTCTCTAATTCGGGAATAATTATGAGTTGACTGCAAACATGCATTGCTAGAAGATAAAGGATTTTTTTCTGAAAGCAGCATAGATCTTAAAATGAGATTTGTTTTAAGAGCAGAGACATGACAGCTTTGATGCAAATTCATTTACTCAAATACAGTTTTCTCTTTGTTCTACACACTTTACCCTTCAGAATATCAAAAAACTCACTCGTGTGCACGTCTCTGTGTTAAGAAAGATAAATTTGAGCACTATACTCAAAATGTTTTCCATGCACTTGTAAAATAGGAAAAGAGATGTACTTAAACCCAAAGTCACCAGAACCAGAGACTGTTTTAGTGACCTCTTCAATTAAACTGAAACAGGAACGCTGCAAGCCAATTTTCATCTTTCTAGATTCAGTACCATAAAGTCAACAAAACTCATTCCAAATAGATGGGACCACTTCCTCTGTCTCAAGGATTACTGTCACTGGCAGCATGCAGTCAATGAATTCTTTGCAAACAGCCACACAGCTGCAGATTTCCATCAGGAAACAACTGAAGCAAGAAGCTCTTACAAACTCATGGCGCACGCAACACCAAACTGCTGGGGAATTTATGCAAGTACCTGTTCTCTTGCTGCTGTACACAAGCTCCTGACACTGGCACAGGGGAGCAGATGACCTCAAGAGCTTGAGTTGACTAACACGCGCTGCCTGCAGGTTTAATCCTGCTCAGGAAGTCCCTGCACATTTAGGGCCACTGACTCCAGAATGACACTTCAGCTGCTGGAGTTGCAACAGAAAAATATATATTAACCAGACTGATTCAGACTGTCTGTGCAAGCTTTGAAACAGGAGGAAGAAAAAACTTAAAGTAATTTCAAGTGGTAGAAGGGGTTTTGATTTTTTTAAAATCATTAACAATACAGCTTAGAAACAGTTACCAAGGAAGTGTGTTAATAGAAGAAACTGGGTCTCTTTTTTTTTTTGTATTAGATTTTTTTTAAAGCCAATATTAAAAAAGGGAAAATTTTCAAGATTGAGGCTATCTTGTGTCCCCCCCACCTTAATGTTTCTCAATAATTATATATCAGACTGAACTATTCTTTTGCTCCAATAATTCTCCCACAAACCGTATAACCGGCTTACCTATGCAAAGCACAAACAGTACAAAGACACATTTTACTGCCTCATAAGTTTTTACAAAGCTGATGTCCTATGACAAGCACAAAGACAGCTTAGGCAAAGTATTGCCTAGAAAGAAGTACTGGAAAATTATCATTTAAGGCAATATTGTATATAATAGTAATATATACATATGTACGCGCACACAGCTCAAAGTTATTTCAAACAGAAATGAAGCATACAAACAAATATCGTTACATTCTAGGCAAAACTCATCTTCTGTTCTGAGAGCAATTCCAACATTTCAAAAGATTTCTGAATTGGAGAATAGACTTAAAGATTCCTTATTTCTTGCAGGAACAAAATTGTGAATATCATTCCATTATAAGCCGTAGGTGCTTTTCCAATTAAAGTTGAGCAGTTTGCCTCTCCCAGGAATAAGCACATCCTTTGTCACCCAGTTCTGCTCCCTCCAGACCTCTGACTCTAGTTTGTATGAGTCAGGACCACAGTGGTGTCATCAGTGACCTATAACTACTGGATGAGCCGGAGCAAGTCCTGGGTTTCATGGGAAGATCATGGAAATGAAAGAATATTTATGCAAGGGACCTTCAGATTTTGAGAAACGTAAAGTTACAAGAAAAAAAGTATTTCATTGAGAACCTCCAGGTCTATGCTTTCTAACCTGCTGATTTGAAAAGTTCTTTGGATTTTCTGAAATCCCTGCACAACTGAAAGTGCTCCAAAGGAAGCCACCAAGCAAGCACATATGCCCATTCCATCAGATATAAACAGCTGAAATTCATTTGCTAGGGTCCTGACAAGGAGTGACAGTGCTGCCACTTCTTGTGGCAATGCCATTGCCCGAACTTTTAAATCCCAACCAAGGTGACTTCGCTCAGGAACTCTGTCAGGCTTCTGGGAAGAGAGGTTGGAATTTTCCCTTGTAAAACCAGAACAGAAAAGACGAGCTCTTCAGTTCCAAGCTAAATAGCAGCTGGGAAAGAGCTTTTAGCACAAATAGGCTTAGAATAAAATCTTTAATTAAACTAGTCTGAGAGCTGAGGGCTATTATTTAATAAGAAAAGGTTTTTAATCTTCTGAAGAAGTCACTACTATGCTTTTTAGCTGACAGCAATTTTGAGCAATGATCACTAAAAGGGCTGAGGATTTATAGTTCTTAAAGAGGAGGTAAGTACGAGGGCACGGGGAGGGGAATCATCTAGTCGGAGAGTGCATCACAGCTACAGCTTTGGCATGAAAATTTTGAGTAACTTCCACAATCCAGGTGCAGAAAGTGTTCCCGGAAAGGTTACCAGGCAACAGTGCTGCCTGCAAACAGCAGCTGAACCACGGCTCCGCTGTGCTCCCCTTCTAGCGCCTTGCCTCAAAGCTGCGCCACGGCGAGCAGATGCCCCCTTCCTCTCCCAGGCCAGCATCCCTGGCACAGCAATCACCCCCGTGCTGGAGCGCGTCCTCCCACGCCGAGGTACAGAGCAAGCTAATGCAGCAACAGCTTTCACCCCAGCACGCAGACACGCCATCACTGAGCCCATCACAGCTCACAGGGGATGGCACCCTCAAGTAACAGGCGGGGTAAGCTCTGCTCCGGTTCACCCAACAGCTGCAGCAGGACCAACGCACATCAGTCATGAGGTACAGGAAATCACAAAGGCTGGTCCTCTTGCAGCTCCTGCCCATCATCGTGAGCGGTCCTTACAAACAACAGGAAGTATTCCGTACTTGTCCTTGAGATATAATGGTCTCAGGCACTATTGTCTTCTACTTGAAACTGCTTCCAGCACTTCTCAGCCCAGATTTTTCTACACCGTCAACTGAAGAACCTAACAAATAATCTTGCTCAGGCAGGACACATTTGTTTGTGTTTGTAAGGAAGTAAATGTTTATGTAGAGCAGTCCTCTGCTGTCACCACAAACATCTTAGGGGCTTTTGTGTTGTACTGTAGCTCATTTCCACGGTCCTTTCCCCTCGTCCTGTGCAAGTCTGGCTCAATCCAAGAGTTACTTCCAGGTTCCTTTCACAAATACAGTAACTGCCCTCTTCAGCTTGGAAGAACGTAAAAGAAATAGTTTGATGAAGCAAAAAAAAAAATAAAAAAAAATAGTAAAACAATCCCAGCCGGGATCCCTACAGAGGCAGGGCTCTCAACTGTCCCAAGAGGGGATGCCAATCAGCAGACAGCTGTTCCCACACACAGGATGACAAATTTGTGGTAGCAACAGGAATTTCCTGTTCCTTCTTACTCTTGCTAAGAGAGATTACATTCAGTGGGATGTCAAAGTAGCATTTGCTTCTGCCAGGAGGACATGCGTGCAGCCTTATAACAAAGGAGACACAAAACTGGATTTTGAGCTTTGCAAAGTCCAAGGAGTCTCCAAGAAAACTTTTTCAAGCACGAAGGAGAAGTACGGCAAAGCCCTGAACTATTGGAAGCACTTGTGGAGGAAGAACTGGTTCTGCTTGTCCTTCACTTCAGCATCTTTTAAAAGACAGCTTATGTGTTTCAACCAGAGCAGACTGTGTGTTTCATATGCCCGTTCAAGACAGAAATCTACCAAATGAGTTGGAAAGCAGCATCTTGCTGCAACAAAGCTTCACTATCAAAATAAAGACTCACAGAATTTATTTCCATTATTTCTTTCTCTGTTGTCAAAGACTTCCACTGCCAGCATCTTTTGTCAATAATTGTATGAACTGAATCAGGGGGAAAAAAGTTCCCTTTCCCTCTTTAAAAAAAAAAAAAAAATAATTCCTGCAAGCAACTTCTGTAACTGAAGACCATCTTCTGTAGACTCACATAAATACATCCCAGCTGCATCAAAAACACTTTGTTATAGCCCTCTACACTCTTTGCTGTCAGCCTGTACAGGTTGCCATTGCTCACAATGGTTTACAGACAGCATTTGAAGCTTCTGATCAACTCAGCTTACAACTGTTTCAGCCCCTCTTTTATGGGACGTTTCACGTCAGCTTCAGACAGGAAATGTAAGCATAGCCCATTAAATTGTACCAGCATTAGTAGGTAATTTTATAAGTAGCAGGAGCACCCATCAGACTGAATTATACAAGGAGAAATCCCCCTCATTAAACCTCCAGTAATTCCTTAAAATCAAAGGAAAAAAAGTATTGTTAGAGATACATGACCAGTGAAGCAGAACAAAACTTGACTGCTTTCTAGTTTGCAGCCTGGGTGTAGCAGAAGGACACCCTTCCAAAAGGGAGCATCTGTCTTTATGTTTTAATCAACAGCTTACACAATAGAGAACTCTTGGGTATGTTGTAGATCTGCCTTATGATTCAGTATAATCTAGTGCAGTAGTGCACTTTCTGAAAGGGAACACCAAATCTCCAGAGGTTGATTTATCCCATCTTCTAGTGGTTGTATATTTAAAAAAAATAAAAATAAAAATCATTGAAAGCATTACTCTGATGGGTTTCAGAGAATACACGCTTCTTTAAATGTCTGAAATAAGTTCCACTCAACCACTTCTAACTACTCCTGAGTACTACAAGTGTCTGAGTCATGCCAAAGAAGGGAGGTTTTGAAATTTCAGAAGACTAAAGTCCAAATAGTAACTTGGGACATAACAGCACGAGTGCAGTAACTTTAACTGCAGAAGGGAGAAGTGCGAGTGCAATTGCATTCTGCAGTCAGGTCTCTCCAGAGCTCCAATCACTCTTCCTGCTGGTTCAGGTTTCTTAACTGATATACAGCAAGGGATATGATTACAGCAGTGACCATTTACTGCCAGACATGAAAAGAGCTAAACTGCAGATAAAAAAATAGATTCTCATTTTGGAGGTAACCAGGATTATTACTGCTTCATCCATTTTTTGTTATTTGTTCCTTTCATATTACCATTGCCAAAAAAAAATCACCGATTGCAATTCACTGTTTCACAGTATTTGCTATTAGATATGTAGGTACAATGCTGAAAATAGGTTTTCCCAACATCACATTACCAGGAAGGCTTTGCAGCTGGATTTACCCTGAAATACATGGCAATCTAAGTCCAAAAGAACTACATTAAAGGCAAAAGTAAGAGGGCAGAGCTTCAGAGGGGAAAAAAAAAAAACACCTACCCCCAGAGAAGTGGGATGGCAGCCTCCCTGCAACAACCACTAAAGCAGCAAGCTCTACACACTCTGCAGAGATGGGAAGCAGCATTCTGCAGTGGCTGGCAACCAGTTTCTCATTTCACCCATTTCATAGCTTTATTTTCATAGAAGAAACAGTGTTCCCACCTTCACTGCAGCGTACATGGAGCAGAACAGGGCTTAACGCATCTTTACAGTCTACAGACTGAGAGGCTTTTAGGTTCTGCAATTCTCCCCCAGAGTTTTCATGATGGCCAATTCTTTGGAGTTCAGTCCGTAGTTCATCAAACAATGGCCAGGTTCATGTAGGAGTTTCCAGCTCTTTCTCAGAATTATTACAGCTAGAAGCAAGTGTGTGTAGATTCAGGTGATTGCCAGGTTCCGACACCACAGTCCATGAGGTGGCTGCCAACAAGATCTCAGGAATGAAGATGGGCTGGCTCCCTGCAGTGACAGCTGGATGAGATGCTGTAGCCTACTATAGTGCTATCACAGCTCTTCCAACATTTTTCAGATCCTCTCTATTTGCATATCTTGCATGTATTTGCATATCCTCTTTCATAGCAGGAGAGGCCCTTTAACACAAATGCGTGCTCATATTGATGGTAAACCACACATCTAGCAATAAAATAGGTGATAGAGTTTTGATATGTATTTGTTAAAGATACACAGATCATTTTTACATACAGGAAGGTAATCTAAAGTGAGGAGTTGGTATAACAAAAGCACTGGGTACAAGCATTGGTTCCATATTATTTAATATTAAAGTTTGAATTTAATGCAACAAGTGGAATATCTAATAAGCAACTTTTTTTTTCTAGCATTATAGTTAAGATTTTAATATTTGATAAAAGACAACAACTTCGATGCAAAAGAAGTCTTAACTAATTACATAACGGGTCATTGAATTTATTGGTACCATATCCTGCCAGTTCCTTTTAGGTAGTGTCTTAGATAAGATTTATTTACATAGCAGAGTGGAGTTGAAATGATGGATTACAGACTCAAAATAAGGAAATAGATTTTTAACGGGAATTTTTAAGATTTCTAAGGAGACACCATGTCGTCTCTTCTCTTGTCATTTCCCAGAACTATAACATTTCTGACAGGTGCTGTCTAGTCTCTTATTTTATAGGAGGCATGCCATTGACAGATACTTTATTATGACCTTTTTGCAATGATGGGACCAATACAACGCACTATTCATGATGAAGGTAAACTAATGCCATAAAGGTGTTTTCTGTTCCTTTCCTCACGTGTCCTTGCATTCAGTTTGCTTTTTTTGGGTGCTGCTGGCATTCCCCTAATTCATTATAATTCCAAGGTTAACTATTAATGCTGCGGAATGTAAACTACCTGTAGTAACCAAAACAAATGGGCTCTGTTTCCTGATTCCAAATCCAGACAGACACCCCACTACCCTTTGGTCACACAGCACTGTGCCTCACCAGGACCTTGTAGGGTGCCTCCGGGGCCCTAAGGCAGGACCCTACAATCCTGAAGGCATTCTGGGATCCTTGATGCCCAAAACAGGAGGCGCACAGACAGCTGACCTGTCCCTCACAGCATCATGGAAAGCATCCTTCTTTTCAAGTCAAATGCGGCATTTGAGTTAATTGGACTTCAGCTTACCATGTCATTGAAATAAAGTTCATTAAAATACATACTTCTGCTTGTTTGCTGTAGCAAAAGAGCTCTTGTCTTTATAATTTTAAAGAAAGCTCTGCAATTACAATGTGCTAGCAAGCTGCAGTTGTTATAACAACCTGGCAAGGTTAAAGGCTTGGCAAGAGCTGTCTGTATGCCCTGGAATTTTATGATCTATAGCAAGTGGGAGTGCACTGAAAGGACAATAAACAGGTGCTGCCTTCCAATTAAGGTGTTTTTTAAATAAAGATGCCCACAAACACATACTGCCCACCACCATCACCCCCCCAAAAAAAGCCTTCCATCTTCTTTTTTCTAGAACTTCCGTATTCAGTCATAATGCCCCAGTACACCTCTTTGTCCGAGAGCTGAGCAAAGCTTAAGAGTAGCAATGAATTCTGCTTTTTGTAGGCCTTTGAAACTCCACAAAAATAGTATAAAATATAAAAAGAAAAAACAAGCATCTTCCGTGTACCATAGAACAGGGTGTGTAAAGTAGACAAAGTTAAAAAATAAACAGCATGAGCTGTGATTCTTTTAACTGAATTTTAAAACTTAACTTTATTACTAAGTACTACTACACGATGATGTTCTGGGCTTATATCGGGAAAAAGGGCCACATGCAGCACTCTAGAGACAGATTTGTATTGAGTTTTTGATTTTACAGCTACCCAATAACACGCATCTAGGACATGTGAATAAGTTTGCCCGCCTTAAATAAAACTATAGTTTTCAAAAGATACCTATTTTCCTAGTGTTTTCATTCAAAATTCTATTGAGGCAAGATGTTCCCAATGGGGACAGAGGCCTACCGCAAGACAGATCACAAGGTACTAAAAAAAATAAAAATAAAGTAAGAAAGTCAGTGAACACTTCAACATATAATTCCCTACTTTAAAACAAGCAAGAAAAAACAATAGAGGTAGTGCCTAATTTCACATATTTGAGTTGCTTGAAAGTGAAAACATACTGAATAAGCACAATGTTTAGCTTTCAAGGTTTTCATAGCCCAGTTCTACTGTTGAGCCAGCACACCTGTAGACCAGTCCATGCTACTGTTGACCGTAAAGCTGTCATTTACAGAAACATCTCACTTATTTCAGACAGAAATGTCTGAAGCGATGAACAAGCAGGCAAAGACCAGACTAACAGCACCAGCTCATCCCAGAGCTGGTTGCTACAAATAAGGAAGGATGCAGCAGGCACCCATGGCTTCCTAGAGGAGAACTGCAGTCTTTAACCCAGACTTTTGCCTACCTCCCATCTCCCAGAAATGGAAGTTGCTCACAGAAACACGTATTACGACTTTACAAGCTGACAAAGCCAACTTCGAAAATAAGGCTGGGATTTCTGTTAACTCACACTTTTCTTGTACAGAAGCAGTTTGTGAAGTCTGAATTGAAATCTAAAAAATACATCCTTCCTCTAAAAAGACTTTACAGTAGATCTCTTGGCTCATCACAAGCTTCTCAGCCACTTCAGCTCTTCCTGTGATACCCTTGCCATTCTCATTTCTACTTCTCCGCAGCCCAGATTTCAGTCTTTGCTCCGATTATCCAGACTATTATCCATAGTTACAGCAGGTCCAATAGAGGTTCCCTGAACAAGGAGCATCTGTGGTACACTCCTCCACAAACAAGGAGTCATTTACTCCATATCAGCACGTGCTCAGGAGGTTGAGATCACAGCTATGTAGCTCTCCAATAGAGAGAATAATGCACCTTACGCGTTAAGGCACAGTAAAGAAGTATTCCACACTTCATTACCAACATTATTTTAAGGCATGAAAAGAAGCAGGAGTTCGAGATCTCAGACTCCACCACAGAAGTCACATTCCTCAACACAGCGGCAGAGCACAAGGGTTTCAGCCTACCTTATTCAATAACACAAGCAGTTTGATAGCCTCTCCTTGAACACAACCTTCCAGCAAAGCAGAATAGATGCTTTAATTACCACCATCACATTTCATCTTGCAGAAGTAAGCACTGTAAAGACACATGTGGGCTCCCTCTTACCTTCTGACTCTTTCAAATTAATTGCTTAACTATTAGAATCAGCTAAATGAGAAATGCAACAGCTCACTAAGTGCCTATCATAAATATACTTAGTTAATGCAACCCCTTTTTCAATGCATATTAACATAGCAGGTGTGTTTCTTTTTTTTTAAGCTATACACCAAGATAGTGACCATACTAGATCTCTACTAGTGCCTAGAACTGCCCATAAGCCAACAAGTCAGCTCAACCAGCCCCACTCGCTCAGCCACGCAGCCTTTTCCCCCCAATCCACAAGAAACTCACCATCTCCTCAGCAAAAGACAGACATCAAAATTTGCTTTCCACAGTGCCTACTCACACTGCACGCAACTACAAACCTGAGTCACACATCTCCAGCTCCCCAGAAGCTGACCCACAATCTGCCAAAGCCAGGGCCCCTCCAGCTATTCTGAAAGCTGCAGAGAGAGCAGGTTGCACGAACCCTTCTTGAGCCACCAGCAATCTCCCTCCTCTCCAGCTGCAGCTTTTTTAGGGTCCTTCACCAGACATTCATCAATGCAATCCCCACCCTAACCAGTATCCACCCAGTGCTGACCTTTAACACATTTTATGATGGAAAGCTGTTTCTGAAAGCAGTTTTTCACGCTAGAAATAGCAATATCTTCCTTTATATGCTTTCCCAACAACACTTCCAAACTATTTAAATTCTCCATGCAAACTTGAGAGGTGGGTGCGGGAAGCTGCTCTCTTTCTGTGCTAATTTGAGAGGAGACACTCGCCAGTCCTCGCTGTTGTTTGCTGCCAACTGCTTCTGTACAGAGGAAAAAACGGAACCAACCACACGTGCTTGAATGAAGCCTTGTCGTTCTGCAGTTTAAATCCACGCGTCCTTGACACCAGCTCTCACACATGCATATAGCATCTATCATCTGCTATTAAATACTGTGAATAGGGGTGTTGAATGTTGATCTTACTGCTTTTTTTTTTTCCTCTACTTCTATCAAAATTACGTACTTTGATCCCACAGTGCTCAGAATTAGACTGATAAAATTAACAAAGAGGGGATATAAATTAACTAGGACTCTCAGTTCCCCAGATTTAAGCAATCTGGCACCTCATATTAACTGAAGTCTTTTAGGACCCAATTACCGAGGCAGCAGGCTCTCAGCCTTGCAGAAAGGCAATTCCTCTCTGTCTAGGCCGGATCCTGTCTGCAAGGATTGATCACGCCCCACTTATGTTACCCTGTCTCTTCTCCTTCCAGGATGTTAGGAACTACTGGAACTTTCACATCTTCCAGCTATGTGAACGTTTGTTCAGTATTTAGTTTTTTATTCTTTATTTGTTCTATATTTATTTGTTCTATATTTATGTATTCTGTATTTATTATTTAGTGTTTATCCTTTATTTAGTTTTATTGGTGGTAGAGGGACAGTTGGACCAGATGACCTTGGAGGTCTTTTCCAACTTTAATGATTCTATGATCTGTCCATCTGCGTTACCAAGACACCTTGGGCTGACTGTGGCATTTGGCTGCCTAGTGAACAGAAGGAAAAAAAAATGGTTGAAGTTTCTACTTTTCAGTCAATGAACGGCCATGACCTTCTCCTACACATTTTTGGAGTCTTCCAAAAAATGTTTTTTCTCTGCCATGGAGTAGAGATGGTTTATACATCACCTGCCTATATGTTGAACATCCTTACGTGTTTTTATGTTTACTTGTATATTCTTACCACAAAAAGCCCAAAGAGATTTCTTGAGAGCA
Source organism: Anser cygnoides (assembly GCF_040182565.1). NCBI lineage: Eukaryota > Metazoa > Chordata > Aves > Anseriformes > Anatidae > Anser > Anser cygnoides. The sequence goes on along the minus strand of NC_089885.1, from coordinate 12,253,311 downwards.
AACACAGACTGAAGCTATTTGGGGGCTTGCTCCAAGCTGGAAGATACTTTGCCCTGCTGACCCAAGCCAGTGTGCTTGGTGACAGCCACAGTATTTCAGCTGGGGCATCATTCCATGTTTTGGTATTAGCTTTGTGGTATAAGGAATGTCCATGGGGCACGTAGCAGCATGCTTTGTTGGACTCTATCATCAAAATCACAGAATATGACTCAACATTCCAGACATTTATGACAAACCATAGCTTTTGCAATAATTAACAGCAGAAAACATTAAGATGAACTGTTTAACACATTCATTTTTTTTCTTTTCTTTTCTTTTTTTAATTGAATTTGGAAAAGCAATGCAAGCTTTCATTAAAGGTAGGCAGTAAGTTTTTCTTTCTAAAGACAAATACAGTACAGCTATAAAACCATGTAATATTGGCATTAGGAAGCCACCAGTGATCTGTACTAGGCAGTGCTAGAATTTTTCCTGCTGCTATTCAGAGATCCTAGAATTTCAATGAGAAGCTATGATTACTATGCTGCAAACCTATAATCAGGGAAACAAAACCAGAAAAGTTGGCAATCCAGCATCATTAGGTGCTTGTTAGCAAGCTGTTTAGGATACACAGGCCCCCTGGGCTGTGGTAATTCAAGACACGTTGCAGATGGAGCTACTCTGCTCTAGGAAGCCTTATCCGACTTATTAAAACTAAGAAACCGCTATATAAATAAAAACCTCAAGACAGATTGTATTATTTGGCACAAAATTTTTGAACGCTATCAACTCTAGTCCTGTACTCCTTACTCAGAAGTCAAAAATAAAGCTCCCTAATTTTTCCCCCATAAAAAGTCCAGGGTTACTAAAACAAAAAATAAAAGGTTAAATCATGTAAATATTATGAAGTTAACTTCCTTTTCTGCTTACAAGAGGAAGAAACATCTTCAGATGATGGTTATAAATGTGACGTTGACACAGATGGTCTATTAAATTAGAAAATTACTGCAATTGATTGAGAACACTTGGACTGTACCTACTCAGAAAGTTCTCATATAAAATATCTTCTCATTGCAAAGGTCAGGCTTTTGAGAGGATGATTTATTCTAAACAGAAACTTAGTGAACTTTTCCACTTCATTGATCAAATAGATTAGAACAAAAATCCAATTATTATTCCTGATTGATTTATTGGCATGTTTTGGAGACCTCAGACCAGTAAAAATATTATTTTTATATCCTCCAGCCCAGGAGGATTCACAGCTTTGAAAAGCAACCTTCTGTCACAGAGGGAGTATTAGATCGAAAATGAGAATAGCAATGTGTTTTTGTCAGCAGAACTTCCTCCAGTGCTAGCTTCAGGCATCTGAAGTAGTTTTTAGCACTGCAGAGCAAGTTAAGAGATGAACTCATGTCACTGTATACTGTGTTAAATTCAAAAGTAAGTCACTTGCAGCAAATAGCACATTTCCTACTTGTTTGCACAACCTTAGCAAACCGAGCTTGCAGCAGGGACAAGAGTGTCAGAAATTTTCCAGTTTCCATAAGAAAATTACAATTCAGTGAAAGCAAAAAGTTTAAAAGGCCATGTCCTGTTCTGTAGCACTATGGGCCACAGCTAGAATGGGGGTGAGATTTTGTTCACAAAGTTGAAGTCATGCCCCCGTCCTCTGTGCTTTTGGGTGAAGGGGCTCCCAGGAGGCAGGGCAGGCAATTCTCTGGCTCCAATATCCCCCTGCACGAGGAGAGAAGTGAGAAGAGGAGACGAATACTGGAGCTCTGTGCACACACACCTCTCGCAGACACAACATATAAAAGAGATGCTGCCACGTGTGGCAAAGCCGCACCAAGCCACAGTGTTCCTTTGCCTCATTTCCACTCTTCCTTGGCGGTGGCCAGAACACTCATCTTTTTTCAAAATCTGTGCAGACGTGCACCTCATATTCTGAATAATCACACATCGAGTATCAAACCACCTCCCTGTGGAAATATACCCCACCTTCCAGTGCAGAGGAGATGCTGGAAGAGACTTGTTTTTCTGACTGTGAACTGTACGAGCCCACTTCATTCACCCCTTGAAAGGGAAATTTAGGAAACTTCCTTTAAAAGGAAGCTGCCAAGTGAGTTTTTGTTCCAGCGATGCCTCTCCAAGCAGCACCCATTCTCCCCCTCCTTTTCCTTTCCCTCCCCAAAGAACACCCTGGCCCCATCCTGCTGGTCTACTCCTGCTCCCTCCTTCTCAGACACTTCTGATTTCTAACATTTCTGTTACTTGTCTAATGATAAAATTTTAATTAAAAAAAAGAGGTGGGGGGAGAAATCGATCAATTCCTATTTTACAGCAGTTTTTACTGAAGGACAGACAACTCTTCTAAGCCTAGGCCTATGCTAGGTGTTTTGCCAAAGGCACTGCATTGCCCTGGAAGAACCACAGGCAAGGAACAACTGTCTGGAAGAGAGGAATTAACACACAAAGCAAGCTACTGGCTTCCATCAGCAGATTGATTCTGGCTTCCCTGAACAGTTAGGAGACCATCACCTACAATGATTCACCTTCCTCATTGGAAAGCTTTTTTTTTTTTTTTCCCCCATAAGTAAATGTTGGACAGGTATACGGCTTTTAGGCCCCAATATAGAGGAGAAGGAAAAAAAAATTAATGTAAATTTAATTGTCTTAATCACAGAATCTAAGAAAACTACCAAAACACTTCCTTAGTAAATTTATCATATGCAATGTCAAATTGAAGTGCCTCAAGCTGGTGTCACCTTCACAGTATACACAATGTTCTGAGACTGCTACATTCACATATCTTTACATAACGCCTTTTTTCCTACTTAAAAAAAAATATATCCCATTTAAAAATATATATGTTGTATTCACTGAACTTTTCTCCATATCTGACTGTTTAAGAAAAGTTACAAAATAAACTTACAAAGCAGAGAAACAAGCAATCTGTCAATGTTCCTTCTTAATCACTTTGACTTTTCAACACTCATCAATAGTCAATATATAAAATTGACTATTTTTATTAATGTATGCCTATTTCTTGATTTTTTTTCTTGACTGGAATATCCTGGAATCATAAATTTAATAATACACTAATATATACTAATATTTTCAATTGTTTTGAACACTTTATGCAAACTTTCTCTGTTCAAACAGAACCTGTATGCCACACAGTCCACAGGATAGCTGCAAACCTAGAAATACAGTTTTATGTTATCTGCATAACAAATCACAAAATTAAGTAAACCCAGTAGTCCATAATTTCACACCTGGAGATTTACCAGAAATTGCATTAAAGCTCTGGGGCAAATAATGTGAATTACTCTGAACTTCAGAGGATTTCATTTTATGCTAGATAAAGTGTAAATATGTTTGGAAGGTGATATATTTCTTGTTGATTTACCCATGCCAGTTTAATGTCATTGGTATCTTTGGCTGCCAGAAATGGTAAATAAATGTGATAAACAACATGTGCAGTCTAGTCAAATATACTCTCACTGCAGTGAAACAAGGAAAATATTATAAAATATGTTTGTCATCAAGCACAGAATATAAACTAGTTGCTGTTACTAAACTTGAGTGCACACTGTTATTTCACATATTGACAATTTTATTCAGAACATGTCATTTTACTGGGATTTTTTTTGTCACAACAGGCATTTCCTCTTTCCTAAAATTACATTTTATTCTCAGGGATTTGATCTCTGACATATTATTCTGCATTTGAAAATTTCCATTTGCTTTGGATTAGAGAAGTCGTGCCCAATGAACCTGTGCAAAAACTTGGCAAAGGACAGAAGCCATCATTGTCAAGCGCAGATAATCCACATCTGAAAGCTGCTAATCAAAACAGCTCAAGCATGGAAAAGAGATTGACTGCTATTACTATCATCATGCAAAAACAAACAGATTCACCTTTCTGCTGAGGACTTTGCTCTTTAATTCCCTAGGAGATTTAAACCCGATAACTGAATAAATTATTGTATGCTATTTTGCTGTCTTATGAAATTCTAAGTGAATTAGTCTAATAACGAAAAGCTTTGACTAATAAAGTTCAAAAGCAAAAGTCATACTTCACATTCCTGTGGGGGAAAAAAAAAAAAGCAATGAAGTCCAAAAAATCATTAAAATAGAGTCTATTTATGACAAGGCAACAGGCTCAATCTTTTGATCCCTATTTGGCCATAGACTTACACAAAATAGTAGAGATGATAATTTTGATATACTCAAAGCAAATAAACGATAAGTGTTTCCTAGAAGGGCTTTCAGAGCTAGTATCAAATGGGGCTGAGCTCTAAATTAAAAAGCCACAGACAGCCGGGGAAAGAATAGCTCGTGACAAAAAATCCCCATCACTTGCAGTTAGATGGTGCTTCTGTAAAAGAAATTGGACAAAACGAGGAAAAAAAAGGGGGGGGGGGGGGGGGGGGGGGGGGAAGGGTGGTACATCAACAGCTTACCTGTTCAAGCATTACCAAGTAAGCATGTTATTTTTCTTTGAGCCAGGTTTTATCCTGGAGGGGTGCTGCAGGCTGCCTGGCAGCTCTGGCACAGGTTAATTAAAACCAGACAGGAGAGGCTGAGCAGCCCAGATGCTGGGGCTTCTTTCCAGCCCTGTTTCCAGCCCAGAGCCGTGCACGACACTCCGAGGGAATAAAGCCCTCGGCCATCCTCACATCCCGTGGCTGTATCTCTGGCAGGTATCAGCTACCCAGCAGCCTCCACAGGAGATGTGCGCATGGAAAGGCAATTGAGATGGGATCGCTGCTCCCAACGCTTGCAGTGAGAAACTAATACCAGAGGGCAGCCAGACCATTTGCATGGGGACACAAGACTGAATTGCAGTTAATTAACTGCCAAAGCGTAAGCTGAGAAGAAAGAAAGAAAAGCCCAAAACCCAGATCAATCCAGAAGTCCCTTCAGAATATGCTGAGATGCTCACGGACCGAAAAATCAGCGAAAGAGAAGCAGAACCAGGCTGAAGAAGGTTAACAGCTGACATTTGAGTAAAGCGAAAGAAAACCCAGGAATGCATGCTGGGTGACCCAGAGATGCGTATGAATTCTGGAAAAAGCTTGGACTGAAGGAGAAACCTCTGTTCCAGGAAATAATTAGGACTCACCAGAGAAGTTTTCGTAGAAAAGAAAAAAAAAAAAAGGAAAAAAAAGAAAAATGAAAATACAACACACATCTTGTGTAGAACTGCATGCTAATGAATTTGGAACTGGAATAGAAGGAGCTATGGAGCATCTTTCTGCCACTGGGCACTGTCTGGGCATGCCATAACCCACCCTGTTTCATGCGCAGGCAGCGACCACCAGGCTTTAACATGCACCATGCCACAGCCTGGCTCTGCAAGACATGCTATCGGTGATTTGAGACTGCAAAAAACATCTTCTGTCTTGTCTTAAAAAATGCTCCTCTGCAGAATTAATGAGTAGAAAACCAAGCCTGGGCTGTTCTGCATACAACTCTACAGCATGACCTTTTTGAAGCTATGTAGCTCCAAGACGTTATTTTAATTGAACAGAAAAATCTTTAGTTCTGATTAAGAAGAAAAAGTCAGGTAGATGGTAGATCCACTGATTTCTGAGTGTGAAAAGACACAAAACACAATCAGAGCATCGTTCTCTGTCTTGTAGCAGTACTTTCAGACATTTCTAATCAACTTTTTCCTCCTTTCAAAAAGTCCAGTTTTTTTTAATTGTGTGGCCTAGGACAACACAATTAAAGAAAGTAATGATGTGTTTCCTCTGAACAAGCTGAAAAATATGTGATCCAAGGCTTCTTTGAAGCAGAAATCAATTTTCTGTAAAACAAGCAAACAATCTTACCTTGTTTTATCAGACAGGATCTTCCTTTAATAGTCCCCAAGAAATACTAGTACCACTACATTGATGTACATGTAATCAATCTCAGTGATGAGGTTTCCTGTTAAACCGGGCTTCTCTACCTCGCGTGCAGCACAGACCAACTTAACCATCAACAGAATAGAAACAAAAGGGCACCCATTAATTAGCAGACTTATTTACATCGCCACAAATCACTGGGGTCAGCGAAGTTACCATTGCCATATTCTTATACGCTTCCCCAAGCAGCCTTTTTTGTATACTATCATTAATATATATATATATATATATATATATGGGAAGCAGAGCTGGAGCGGATATATCCATGGTGTATGACAGCCTGCAGTATGGGCAAAACCTGCCTCATCTCTAGATCACCGCTTGCTAGATGGCAGCGCAGGCAGTAAATGCAGTGACAGGAGGGGCCCTACAGACATCAAGAAGGGAGGGACGGGGATGAGCAGCGCGTTCCCACTGCTAGAGCACCTGATACAAGATGGCCTACGCAAAGAGCAGCAGCACTCTGGGGGACGGAAAGCAGGGAGAGGCTCCTGTTGAAAGACACCACAGTGACCACAACCGTGACTTTTCCTTAGTTGTCTCGTGTATTGTTGCTTCTTCCGAGGGCCACCAGTTGGTTCCCATCAGCATCCTCCACTGTATGAAAGCGACAATATGAATCACATGAGTCTGGATTCATTAGGTTTATTGGTGAACTGAGCCATTAGGAACATGGGGGATTCAGACCACTCCCAGATACCTGTTATTGGAAGAACGTTACAGCATTAATTTTATATTTCTTTTTCTGTGCAGGACACTAATTCATCAGCTGACATTCACGAACAAGAGCTATTGCACTGGCATACAGACTGAGTTGCAAGTTTGCTCTCACACTTGCTTGTGAGTGCACACAATGTTGTCTTCTCAAGCAGCCAAGGACAGGCATTTTTATTCTGGTGCTCTAAATGAACCTCCGTAGCCTACAGGAAGACCAGAAGTCCTTCCATCTCCTTCCATCTAGGGCTACCACTAAACCAACAGGAGATCACAAGTATTTTAGAAACAAGCCAGCCTATATTCAGCTGTTTATATATAGATTTAAGAGCTTGGCTTTATCACCCTCTTTAGAAGTGCTGGCCTCTCATCAGATCAGTAACTATGCTTGAGCAGAAGCAGAAACAGATTGCACGAAACATGTTGTGATTTGCTAAGCTCTGTAAATATAAGCTAAGATAGATAAAAATGAAATGTGTTTAATGAAAAAACACATAGGCCAAAAAGTAATTAAGGAAAGTATGCGTAACAAAACAAGTTAGGTATAAATGCAAATGATGCTGCACAATTCAGGACACTGTAGAAGATAAATAGAATTTAACCAGTTTATGTAGGATACTAAGAAAAACTCACATTCTGTTATTGACAGATGAAGAGGATTTAATTAGCAGCAAGGGAAGAGTGGAGGAAAAACTATCCTCAGTTAAATGAGACAAAATTATTTTTAGTAATAAGAACATTTAAAACTTTGACGAGTGCAAGTTCTCCTGCTTCAAGCTTCTCACTGATGTAAGGAGGAAGAAAAATCCTCTGGGGCAAGCTATTCCTGTATTGTTCCACCAACGTGTTTCTCATTCTTCCTTCAAAAAGCTGGTCCTGACTGCTGGTAGAGACAGAGAGCAGATATAGGGGGACCTTGTTTTTACTGTCATGTGACAACTCCTGTATTATAAGATCCTAAACTAACAACCATAAGGCCTAAAAATCTGTGTATGCTTAAATGTAGGGATACAAGTCCAACAGGATGCATTTTTAGTATTTTTATTGATTTCTATGGACATTACGTAGGACTCCAGAGATCTCAGCACAGATGAGAACTGTAAAAAATATTCACAGTCCTGTCAAAACATGAAGACTAATAACCTAACATGAAGTTGCTAAATTGGAGATCCAAAGATATCAATCAAATTGTTATTGAGAGGCAGGAACATTTGTGACATCAGGGTAATATTAGCTGGTAGCACAGTAAAAGGATGCATTTTCTTTTGCTTTTCAAGCCCAGTTAAAAGCTGTCATCCTCTACATAAAAGTTACAATGATGGGAAGGAAATGAAATTTACAACTGAAAAAAAAAATTTGCAAATCCCCTGGAGGGTGAACCAGATAAAAATATGCGTACTAGCCTGAGCAACATAGGCTTGCTGCGTCCCAGAAAGCATCACATAGGCACAGACACCTCCAACCCTGCCACAGAAGGACCACATCCCAGGGCAACATGGAAGTCAACAGCTACATCTATTTTCCAACTTCAAATATTCTGAAACTAATTTAACAAACTTCAACTTACTATCTCAGAAAAATAAATAAATAGATAAAATGATTACACTATATCTAGAACCTTTCCCAGACCTTCACTGCAGCTACCAATGGAGAGACTTTCAGCTCTGAGTTTACCATGCTGTCTTCTTTTCTTCAAGGCATAGTTTTTAGTTCATGTGTACATTAACAAGATTTCATAGCATTATGCTGACACATGACATGGAATTAAACTAGGGAACCTAGCTCTCAAACTCGGGTGTATTTAAGGAAAAGTAGTAAGTCATTAATTTTAAGACAAAATTTTGTTCTATATAAAAGTACATTATAGCATGGCAAAGGAAACTGACAGATTTGGTATATTCTGTAATAATTCTTGTATAGCCTGTATTATCCTCAGTGATGGGATGCTTGTTATAACATTGGTATGCATCAACAGAGGTCCACAGGGAGAAAAAAAATAGGAGAATATTAGGTACAAGATAAGGCACCCCTTAGAAAACAGGATGATTTTTATGGACTGACATCAGGACAACAATTTCCAAACAGCTAGCTTACGATTCTGAACTCGATTAAAGCTCAGAATCATGAACACAGAAGATTTGTTGCCAAATTTTAAAGGACTTTTTTATCATCAAGCAAAAGTTCACAGTGATTTGAGGGAAGATGCATCTGGCATAGAAATACAGCATGAGAGTCTGAGAACCTGAGTCTGCAAGTGATCGTCAGGCAATGTTTCAGATACAAGGAGATCATATTGCTGCCCATAATTCTCAACGGGTAATGAAAAATCCACAATACCTTGGTTTTATGGCTTTTGAGAGGATCAGACATTCTGTACTGGTCAAAATCTTTTTTGAAAGATAAGCAGGGAAGTTGAGATTTGGCTGAATCCCTGCCTGTAACACAGGCTATCAAAGCCCTTGGTTCAGAGCAGGGGTACGTGAACTGTAAAATGTTGCCCCTAGAGAAAAAGGCACAAGGACTAAACTTGGGAAGCAAACACTCAAAGGAAAAAAGGAAGGAAAATGTAGCCTTGTTTGCAACACTGTGACTCAAACAGCAAACCAAGAATCTGAAGACATCTTACCAAGACCTTAAGAACCCACGCTTAGTCACATCTGAGTAGTCTGTAGCAATGAATCCTTCGTTCCCTGCGCAAAGATGATGAGCAAGTTTTCAGAAAGTATTTCAGGCTCTTACAGAGAGTAACGGAATATTTTCTTTTCAACCAAAATGCCCAAAGTGTGAACAGGTGGCAAGGCTCCCTTTCTTGAAATTGGATAAAGTTTAAGGGAGGTTTTGCAGACAGTTGTCGTAATTCTCCCACATTGAAACTACTTCACATATCACAGATAACAGAAGCTCTTGCTTTTTTGTGAAAAATCACACCAGAGAACACGGCTGTGTCTCAGTAGTTTCCTCCTGTTTCCAGGACCTGCATAAACTAGTAAAGTTTCGGTGCTGGCATAAACAGTCTCTGAAAATGTTTTTACCATTTATATGTAGAGCAACAGATTCCCCCAAGGAGCTCAAATACAACTCACTAAGCCAAATTCCCAGCAACAAGATGCTCACTTAAAACACCAGAAATAATTTTTGATCAGGAAACAAAATGCAGTTATAGATTGGCTACGTTTCTGCTTTGTTTTCAAGTTAGAAAAAAAGGTTCATCAGCAACACTTCTGTTACTGAGTAAATATATCACAATGCTCAGCCAGAATGGTTTTTGACTTTCTGATACAATTCAAACAAGTTCAAGGCCTTTGACAAGCCTTCTGACAGTTTGGAGTAAATGAATTTTGCAGCTGGCTTTCGTGGCTGGTTCAGTATTCAGGTTTCTCAATAGGCTCAATCACAGATCTTAAAACACTCATCCTTACCCAGACAGGCAATGAGTTTCTGATCTCAGGGGTAAACTAAGGTCAACTCTCCTCAATCTGGTGTACAAACAGATTAAGCAAGGTCAGAATTAAAATATTAAAATCTGCAATACAGGTAAAAAGCAAAAAAAAAAAAAAAGAAAGAAATATACTTATTGTCTGAGAAAAAATCTGATAAAGGAAAAGAGGGAATAATTCTCTCAAAAAAAAAATAAATAAAAAGCAGGAGCTCTTAGTGTATCATCTAGACAGCTGTACCATTTTACAAAACAGATTTTCATTATGATCAAAAAAGCCTGACAACAATTCTCTATTTTAGACAGAAATAACAATTTTTGTTCTGGTTGCTCTTCAGCTGATACCTTTCAAGTAAGGAACAATCCTTTTCAGTTTTCAGAGGAAACCAAAATAGATTACCTGTATCTCATCTCATAATCAAAGCTGCCCTATTTGCAGCATGATCTATATTTGAATCTTATTTGCCTGGGTGAAAATACTTCGTATGCATTCAGTTTATATGTTGTGCATCACTTATAAACAAACAAAGCAGAAACACGTTCTGTTTCCCTGAAAGTACATGCAATTTTTTGCTTTGATTTCAGAGATAACAGGATTGGATCCTGAATGCAAACAGGAACAATTAGGAACAAACACTACACCCGGCAGCTCACCGAAGTGCAGGGAGACAACATGTAAACTTCTGAAGTCACTAAACACTCTGACAAGCCTATAAAAAGGCTCTAGGTAGAGCTTCAGAAGAGAACATAGAAACAAAAAAAATGATACATCCACAACACAACTCCACTCCTAACCAAGCAAATACCAGTATACCCTAGGAGTGGGGTCCCACTAGAGAAGAAATAAGCAAACACTGCTGTCCCGCACTCTGCTCAGTAGGTGCACGATGTGGTGCAATCAGCTGTGATATTCCCTGTATCCATTACAGGCTGTCAGTTCTAGAAAATCTTATCTCACCTGCATTCACCAATATAAATGTGTACAAGGTATCACTGATCTGCTTTTCAAAATCATGATAACATTTTCTAAAATGGCATCATTTGGTGTATCAACTCCTACAGCTGAGGATTTTGCTCAACTTACTTGTACATAGTATAGAAGAGAATCTATTTGACCCTTTACCCACTACAGACATAACTTTATATTTTTGTATACATACTGTATACCAGCACTTCAGGATGATCATTCTCAAAGATTGTCTTGGGATGTACATAAACTAGGGTAAAATGAGGCTTAAGCATTGCACACTGTAAAACCACGTTTGACAACCATTTTTTTTCCTCCATAACTACAAAAATACTTGCCAGTTAGGAGGGATTACTCATTCAAACCCAGAAGCACCCATGCTGGGTTTAGAACTGGGGCTGAATTCAAACATTTCTTTCTCTCCACTTCAAATTTTGCTGACATCTTCAACTGAAAGTAAACAAGTGGCAAACATGACATGGCAAAAAACATGCACGTGCTTTTCATCAAACAAATATTTTTTAGTTCACTGCTGTATCTACCATTCAGCAGATCAAATCTAAGCAGACCTGGCAGTGGTCTCTGCTATTTTACAGAAGTTTTTATACTACAACCAGCACCACAGTAATTTTTATTGTGATAAAAGCCACGCTAAACAGGTGGCTAATCAGTGAAGTCTATGAAATGATTTGGCAATTTCCACCTAGCTCTTGGTGGATAATCATGCATGTCACACAAGCTGCCAGTGTGGCTGAATATCCCGTTGGCAGGCTAGACCAATTAAGACACGAGTAGATGAAGACACGAGAGAAATCTGAGATTAAAGTGATTGCCTGCCACATTTTATAAGAGATTAACAGACAAGAGAAATCAGTCCTCTGGGGATTTTACTCACACAGTCACTGCATCGTCACTTTGCTGTAGCAGGTGAAACTGGGGTAGAAACAGAAGGGTCAGAGGAGCTCTCACTGGCCAGAGCACTGATGGAGCCAGAAGCACCTCTCCATACCTCACTCACCCACTGCTCAAGCTCAAACTCGGTTCTGCCTGGCTGGCTTCCAGTGGTAGGTCCAACTGTTGGCACTGGCAATACATACATTTGGCCTTCCTTTTAGGTAAGAAACAAATACACGAGAAAAACGAGGTGGACAGAAAGTAGCTAGATTTCAGTTTTGATCATGTCTTTTGGGCACCTGGAAATCACCTTGTAAGTAATGAAGTCAAGTGCACCGATGGCTGCCCTCAGTAACAAGGCAAAATATCAACTTGATCTGATCACATAAATATTCAAACGAAACTTCTTTGACTTTCTGCAAAGTGCTCATTACACAGACCGTATTTTAGTCACATTGCTTCAACCACTGTACTTTTCCACTTAGCATAATTTGTATGACGACACGAGTATTCTGGCATATAAATTAAGCAGACACATTAAAGATGTTGAAAAGCTTTTCGCAGGTATAAGCTGAGTCATTCATTGCATTTGCAACATCGTACTACAAAGCAAACTTAAAATGAGAAGTACAGTATGTCAAATAAGAGTAAACAATCTCTCATTTTAGACATCTAAGAAGAAGCTGAAATGCATGCTTAAAATAAGATGAGATTAAAAGGTTAAAACTTCTTAATGAGTATTACTTGCTTTGTTTTATGTTATTGCTTTGAGACAGAACATCTTGAGAGGTATTTGCTTGTGGTATGAATTGCTTTTTGAATACAGCTCCACCTTATTTCAAGAGATCCTTTTGCGTTTTCCTTCAATGTGGTCGAAGTGACTGGGTGCAAGCTGTACGCTGCAATGTACCTGCACTGCTGACTCAGTGAAGGCACGTCAGTTTATAGGTGGTGCCTTAACAAAACATTACGAAAGGCTTTGCAGTAACAATGTATTTTTAGAAGATATTCTTGAAGTTTAAACTTGTAGCACTCTTTGTGAGTCATTACCTTGAAAATTTACACTCTTGCAGGAAGCTGTGTAAGACTGTTCCCAAGACAGTCCTCTTGGGATAGCATTTTGTAGGACAGCATCACCTATTTGAGAGAGCATAGCAGACATTTTCCAGGCTTTACACCCAACAGCATTCTGTGTGCCTCCAGCCAATTACAGGGTTCTCAATTCCTTCCCAAAGACTTGGGAAGGTACAAGTTACAAAAGGAACACAGAGTAACCCACCAGTGGGTTATTATTCACTTGCTCTGAATTAACACACGGGGCAGAGTACAGAAAAAAAGGGGGAGAATTAAGACATCACTCTTCACTCTTACAGTATTTTTTTTTTAATGGAAAAGCTTAAGTATGCACCTGAGCCACCAACTGGTAAGAAATTTTAAATCACCCAAACAAAACATGTCACCTAGACCTGCACACTTTACATATCTTTCATTGTATCTGCAAGCCCAAATTCTCCAGTCTAAAAAAAATTATAATTGGGATATTTAAGGTTTTTATAACAAATCCTAGTATCACAAATACACTGAGACTACTGCTATGCACAAGGAAGAGCAGGAAACGCAGGAAGTTACACTTTCTTAGTGATATGTCAACATTTTCAGAAAATAAGTAAATAAACATGTTTTAAGCAAATAATCAAGCAGCTCAGGACAAGCAGCAGAGCTTTCAGTTTGGTTTTATAAGTGCTACCAGAAGACAACTGCGATACCTTTCCTTTCTCATTTCCAAGTGGAGATTTTAGCTAACCACTTCTCTGAATCCCATTTTCCCACTCTGCACTGCTACTCAGGTTTCTGCCCAGCAGCTGAAGCTGCTCAGAATGTCATATTGCTACCAAGACCACAAGCTATCACAAAGAAGACCTTGGCATGGTAGTAATTACTCTGTGACCTTGGCCAGAATCATGACAACGAAGTCATGGTTCAGGATGAGAACACTTTTCACTGGGACTGTCAAGTAGATATATGTAGTATTTCACTTCAAGGGTATGTGTTCTGAAAAATTGAAGCCTTTCAGACTTTTGCTTCCCAGAAGTTTAATATAATGTGAGATGGGACAAGGGGCATCAGGGCACCCAGAAGCCTGCTTATGAAGAGTAACCACTGCTCATTTAAGTCACAGCAAATGACTTCAGTCAAAAAAATGAATTTAGTCGCAAGAGATTTTTCCATACATTTTGCTAAGGCTTATAGTCAGGTACATGTTTAGATTTTCAAAGTATATTGTGTGCATACCTAAAAATCCCAGAACACTCAACTTGTTCAGTGGTATTGGCTGTTCTGAACAAACTTGACTTGCCCTTCAATGGATTAAATGTTCTGTCCTACAGACAGAAAACTGCTTTCCTAGAGAAATGAAAATAAGCAAACTAAATCCAAATATAACAGCCTTCCTAACCCCCAAATTGGTCAAAATAGTTAGCGTAACTCATACTTCTCATTGCTTTGAGTATTTTAACACTACTACAGTCTAACCACTACTATCAGTCCACATGCACTCAAGTCACAATCTTTAGTACTGGCATCCCAGGAGGAATATTAAAATTCTCAGCACTGTTCACTTTTGGTCTTCTGGAGTCCGAGCTAAGGTACATCCATTTCCATCTGCACATCATCAACTTTGCCTTCTACTGTTGTTATCAGGACAGGGCTAGCACAGGAATTTGGGTTCTTAAACCTACAAGCAGTCAGTAATGTTTGGCACAGATTCATCCTCCGGGAAATGCCCACACCTCAGATGTAACTAAGCCCTAACCCTCAATTTGCAGCATAATCCTTAGAACACCGTGACATCATTTTGTGTGCCCTGTGAGAACACCCCACAGACACAAGAAGAGTCAGCCTCTGCCTCAGATGCCTTGGTCACCACTTTTGCCCCCTATAAATGCATGAAATCCCATCTGGGCATGCGATGATATAGCACAGCAAGACTAAAGGGCAGCAGGCAGGAACATATGGGAAATCACTCGTGTCACAAAGCACACCCCATAGCAGGTCACCTCCAAGACTTGGATCTCAGTTTCTCATATAAAAAGCAGAGTTCATTTTGGGGCAATGCATTGACTTATTAAGAGACATTTTAAAAGGTCCATCAGCATGACCAAAAGTGGTATACATTTACAGTCCATAATGCTATTATTCTAGAGCAATCCTCTTCCAGGGATGACTTCAAAAGACTAAATTGAAAAATGTCACAGGAATTAATATGCATTCAGAATGCAATGGGATTCTTTCCACATGGGAACTGGCTTGATTTCCCTTTCTAGATGCAGAAGTAATATCTTGTTATAAACATAGATGAGCCTAATTTTAGAACATATGGACTCTGCCATGTGGTTGTTTACTTAGATGGGGTGCTTTAATTTGTCTTGGCACTTCCTAGTGTTTAGGGTGCCTTTCAGGATAAGGAAGAGATGTATGGACACATTGTGGGCTAAGACAGAATATAATTAGACAGCAAAAGCTTTACAAGATCCTTTTTTTATTATATCCACAACACTGAACATATTATCTAGCTCTGCACCCTATAATAGAACACTCAACTTATCCTAAAAGACAAACCAAGAATTAAAATAGCATCATGAACAATCCTACATATGTGTTTCCAGTGAGAAACACCATAAAAAGACAGGTCAGCTACAGAGAAACCAAATGACTGAATATTTTCCATATATAAATTCTGTCTTGCCTGTTTAGAAAATATTAAACAGATCCCTTAGGAGCTCCCAGCAGCATTTTGCCCATTAAACAAATATAAACTTAATATAGCATTTATAAAATCATTTATTCACTAAATATAGGTGTATAGACTTTTTTACTCTCCTGGAAGATGACTTGAGAGTTGGTTATAATTCAACCAAATCAGTCAAGACAAGGACCTGCAGAATGCAAATAACACCTATACATCCTGGGGCTATGAGAGCTGTGAAGGAGGGCAAATACGTGGAAGAAAATACTCAGGCCTGACATTTCCTGGTGCCCTGCAGGAGAAAAAAATTATTTTTTTTACAAGAACTTTTTATTTTTATTTATTTATTTTTAATTATCTATGTGTTACTGTCTTGCTATACCAAGATGTAAGGGCACACCCATACATTTGCATTAAGACAAGTACTTTATCTTTTACCCAAGCAGGCAGCTAAAAGAAGTGCTCAAGCCACCGTTGTGACTTGCAGAGTGGCGGAGGGAACTGCTCAAGGCTCCAAGTCACAGATATGCAGCTGAGGGGGCTGTTTGAGAAGCATCTTCTCTGTTTGTTGTATGGGAGCTTTTCACCTCTTCAGCCTTGCAGCCTCCCACAACTCAAACCACTTTCAGTACCAGTTCCCCCTCTGCAACTCCAGCACTGGCCTCCACCAGCAGTATCTTGTTCCATTGCAAAAGATGGAAGTTTACATTAAATTAGTTTTGCTTTAAATGAGTGCAGAATAGGAGACTCGTAATAGGTAAGAGCACCTTAAGGGCAGCATGAAAAGCTGTGTCCCTATTAGCCGTGTCTAAACAAACTGAAACAGTGCACAGCTCAAGCTACAAGAAGAAATGCAAGAGACATCAAAAGGGAAGGGATGTTAGTGTAACAGCAGCAAGATGGATATTGGGTCAAAAATGGCACAGTAGCATTTCAATGAAAAGATAGCTGTCATTAGGAAGAAATCCTGCTACACTGATTCAGCAGAATTGCAGTTAAAGTCAGTGCAGATGAAATCAGAACATGACACCTGCAGGTACTGATGAAACCACAACGTAATAACTGAGGTGATAAGTATTGAGATCTGGATTCAAGTAAATCTGCAAATAAAAGCGTGGGCTACACACAGCCATGAGGAACAAAGAAATAATAACACTCTGAAGTCAGTGCCATGGTTGGGGTGTTCTTCCTTGGAGGCACACAAAGTTGCATCAGAACTAATTTTCCAAACCCTTGTTCCAGGACAGATGTCCCTCAGAGGTACAAGTCTGAAAAACTTTGTTGCATACTGAAGTCTTACCCGTAATTCTGCTAACAAAATACTTCATTACTGTTTCAGAACTTTTTAGCACATAGCAGAACATATTTTCCTTAGGCTCATATGTGTCCAAGAACTCACGTTACAATAAGCAGGAACTATATAGTATCACTCATCTGTTAGCTGCACAGCTTCTCTGTTACATAAATGTACTCCAAGTTTAATAACAATACCAGGACCATGTTGGCCATCTGCTTTATTAATATAGGCCATAGATAGCCTTACACTAAGTAAGACAAATTCTTGATGTTGCTAGGCCAACAGAAACATTGTTCAGATAATTCCTACAATGTGGAATTTGTATACAATTATGAAGCTACGACAACCCCGAGGAACAGAATCTTCTGCACAGAATCTTCTGCGCAGGGAGGAGTCGGACGGAGTTGTAATTCAGCTGCCTTCCCAAAGACGAAGGTAATCGTGGTAAAGGAAATCAGCATATCAAAGTGTGTTTGCATATCAAAGATAACTCAGCCCCAGATAAACAATGTTTCATTTGCATTTTGACAAATTCCCAGAATTAATCAAGACACGGTACAAAATTTCCCTAACTTAATTAGCATGAACAAAAGGGAAGTGGTAGTCCCTACATACCGCTTTGAAGGCTCATTAGCGCTCAACAGCATCCTGATAACATTGAAGTGGAATTAGAGGGGGGTACCAGAGCAGAATATATTTCAGAAGACAGAGCCACAGAGACAGAGGACTGAAAAGCTGCCAAGAGATGCTGCAGAGAAACACAACGTGAGGTAACAGCTTAATATCAGGCATATTCTCTGTAGGACAGAGGGTTTTATCTGATGCTTTTCTTCTGTAAATATATTCTGGCTTTGTAGCCGCTTCAACAGAATTAAATTTACTACTCTGATTTTTAAATTGTCAGCAAGAACTCTCACATACTTTTACTTCTTTAAAATGAATCCTAATTATAAGGTGAGGCAAGGATATCCTGCAGCTGTCTGAACCTTGAGACAAGTCTGGAAAGCCCAGGAGCTAAAGTGTATCTCCCATTAAACCGAAAGGGTCAGTTGAGAACTGTTATCAACCCATGACAGCTCTAAGGCTTCACTAGGAGATATCTCACAATAGCAGACAGTGGCTAAACAGCCCGTGACAACACTGAAAGCTACATCATCAGAAGTAGGACAAAGTTTAAACTGAAGAAAAACATTTATCTGTTCAAAAATACATGACTGAGCAACTGCGAAAGGAAAAACAGCATCGCCATTCAAAGCGCTTTTCTCAGGAAGATTCTCCCTTGCTTAAAGGGTGGTAGTAAACACCAACATGATAAACAAAAAAAAAACAAAAATAAAGATTTAAAATTACCCAACAGTCAAACCATTGGCCTTTATCAGGAAAGAAGAATCTGCCTTATTATTTATACTGGTAAAGGACTGGTTTGTTGTGTTTTGTTTTGTTGTTGTTGTTTTTAATAATTTGATTAGGATTATGTGATGTAGTTAATTTAAAACTTCTGCAAACCATTGAGAATGTTAATAGGTTCAGCCTCCAATTCTTTAACAAAATATTCTATACCTTTTCCTTTAAATTGAAGAAACAGAAATACCTCTTGGCTAAAACAAAAAGTTATCAGTAGGAGAGTCCATACTTCATTACCTGTTTTTACTACTGTTTTTGCAGTCAGTGGGAACAGGTATTTCAACACTGTGTTGAGCATCCTATCCAATATAAACAAAGATTTGTTCTATATACATACTTTTTTTTTTTTATACATAGGCAGCAATTGATTTTTTTTTCTTATTTAAATCCATGTTAGAATTTAGTAGAGCTATTTTCTCCGTGTCCTCATTTTGCTGTCACTGACATCAAAAATCTGCAATTGTTTATTTTGTAGTTTTCTTTCAATATAATTTTGCATTATAAATTTGCAGCATAATTACGTTGGTCAGATTACACCAATTCCACATTTGCTTATTCCTTAAAAAAAAAAAAATTGTTTGGTCTGACTCTAGCAACATGTCAGTTATATATATATATTTTAATATGGAAGATATTTTTGCTCCCTACAACTACCTCAAAGGAGGTTGTAGGGGGGTGGGGGTCAGTCTCTTCTCCCAGGCAACAAGTCATAGGACAATAGGAAGTGGCCTCAAATTGCACCAGAGGAGGTTTAAGTTGGATATTAGGAAAAAATTCTTCACTGAAAGGGTTGTGAGGCGCTGGAATAGGCTGCCCAGGGAAGCAGTTGAGTCACCTGGATACCTGGAGGTATTCAAAAGACATGTAGATGTGGTGCAGAGGAACACGATTTAGTGGTAGACTTGGCAGTGCTAGTTAACTGGAAACTTGATGATCTTATTCACAAGATCATCGCAATATTTCACAGTATCTGAGAATAAGTTAGGATACTGGCAGAGATACTGCATTTAGTTGTCTCTGGCAAAGGGTGCATTCTATTTTCCTTATAAAAACCCAGAGAAATTTAAAGCACAGCCCAACTTCTGAAATCAACTGCAGAAAACTGCAAGTTTGTTCGTCTCATCTTGTATTAAGTCTCATTCAAAAGAGACAGATAAATTCCTGATGTAACATTTTGACAAGGCTGACACTCCTACAGAAACTAAACTGACTCTTAAAAGTCAGCCAAGTGTGATAATTCTAGCAGCACTTATATTCCATAAATTTTTCCCTGTTAACATTCAGTTCCCTAGCCACTCTAGGTAGTTTTACATTTTAGAGAAATACAAGAAAGAAGGGACTAGATCTGATCTCCCATCAAAGTACAGATAACTTTAATGACCACCAAAGCTAATCCTATTATAAATTTCCTGTTGTCTTTTTATTTAACACAATAGCTTAGGTGCATAAAAGTTATTATTTATAAGTCGTTATTATAAGTTACATAATTATTATGCACCATTAAAAGAGAAAGATTTCAGAACCAAAACACATTCTTCTAGTTAGAGATCCTAATATTGAAACCCAGCCACCTTAGGGATAAAAATGGGTATTTAACACCCAAGCAACACTGCACAATAAACTTTAGCAGAAAGTAAAGCAACTGTCATACCCTGATAAAACTGAAAGCTGGGGAATCAGGTAGGCAGGAATCAAATATTCCCAGATAGACTAACAGGTGTATTCATTTGAAATAGATTCACAAGCACATTATTACCAAAAATTTGGCACTTTGCATTAAAAAAAAATGACAGTACCATACCAAAACTTTAAAAGAGAGACTGCACCTACAAAATCCAATCCTCCCTTCTGCAGCCTGTTAGGGACCAGGTATTCCTGCACTCAGGTAAAAAAAAAAATAAAAAATTAAAAAAAATTAAAAAAAAGGTACTTGCTCTTGAACTTGGAGGAGATAACAGCACAAGCATAACTCTAATCCTCAGGTGATTACAAACAAATCAAATACAAATCAGTAATCTTCTTAACCACCCCTCAGACTTAGGAATTCACAAACCAAGCCCTGTGAGGAGTCAGGAGAGACAAAAACGTGGCCTTATTTATGGAGGATTTTTATGTAAATTTAGGCAGGCCCATGTGGGCATGTTATTGGGGAGGGTGGGCTTCAAGCACTGTGAAAAAGTAAAACAAAAAGCACATAAAGCGCATGAGTTCAGTCAGCCCTGAGTACATATGTGATTTTAATGGCAAACCCCACATCACCACAAGTGCAAGATTTCTTCATTGGGAAAAAAAAAAAAATCCCAAGTCCATTTTGCCAATGAAAGTAATCGGTTAGAAATCTCACTGTCCTTAACTTAACCCATGAACTTTTGCACTTAATTTTCTCCCAGTCCTGCTGAGGAGGGGGAACGAGAAAGCATCTGTGGGTGCCTTGCAGCCAGTCAAGGTCAGCCCTCAACATCACCGCGGCCCAGATCTCATGGCACATTTATAGCAGGATGGCAGATCTGAAGGTGAAGCGTGGAGCTGAGCCCACCCCAAATAAAGGCCTGTGCTACTCCTCCAGTTCCTTGCTTTCACCACTGCCTGCGTCTTTCAATTCCTTCACATTTGAAGGCTAAGACCCATTTACCATGGAAAATGAAACAAGCAATAACATTTGGTTGAAGGATCCATTGCAGCCACAGTTATCTACTGTTATATAATTATTCTGCCTGTGAATAATGCGTTAGTTAGTGTGCATGGCTCTGTGCTAAGGTATGTTATAAAAGGGGAATGTAAAATAGGATGCTTTACAGGAGTAAGACCAAAAATAGTATAGCAACATGTACAATCACATCTATTCAGCAAATATGCTTTTATGCAGATTAATTGTCATTGGCTGAGAATATTACTATAAACTGGAAGAATTTTCACCCAATGCCAAAATCCTTATGTTCCTGCAATTTGGTTTTATATACTTAAACAATAACAACCAAATACAAACTCCAATTTTACTTGGCCCTGGCAGACAAATCTTCAGAGCAGTCTCAGTGCTGAGCTGTAATTGTCACTGAGGGGCACTAGAGATATTACAGCTTGAAAAATTAGTCCCGGTAATCATTCACGCTGCAGCAGTTCCAGGAAACTTTATTGAGCATATCTTTGTGCTGAGTTTGACTCAGGAGTGCACTTTTGAAAAGAACTTCCCAAACATCCCCTATAACAGTGATTTGACTCACGTTGTCAAGTCTCGGTGCACATGACCTGACTCCCTTTCAGCTGCACATTGCCTAAAAACCCACCTGAAACAGAAACGGGGTCCATGCAGCTAAGCCAAGTCCACCAAACGGACTTCTCCCCTTTCGTTACCCCACCTACCAGCTGCACACCTGGTCTACAGGAGTCAGCAGCAGCACAGCTCACGCAGGCATTCCCAAGTCTGTGCCAGGCATCATCCTGACCGTCCGCAACACCGGCGGCTCTGCACAGCCCACCCAGGGAAACCCACAGCCCACACAACGCCGCTGCCGTCACACAACCTGCAGCCCTAAGTGACGGCGGCCGCACTGCCGCATGCATTAGGAGTGCAGCAAGCCCTGCAGATGGTGAGTGCCAATCACTAACCGCATTTAAAGGCGAGAACCTACAAGATCAAAGTAGCTGGCCACTTCAGGGAGGAAAAGCTGCCCTGAGGTGGGACGGCCAGCAAGCCGGCAGCTGGAGCAGAGGGCATTGCTGAGCAGCCAGCGTAAAGGAGAAAAAAGCAGCAGGAGCTTGGACTTGCCAGGACAGAAAGAATCATATACACAGCCTGTAAACACAGGGAAAGGTTCACTCTAAAACATAATTAATTCAATGATTACTATATTAAACCATAGACCTTGGAATGACCAGTGTATTGCAGAGAAGACAGTGGTTTGTAACGTATTAAACATTGTAGAAACAACGCCAGTGTTCAGCCACAGCTTGATGAAGCCACTAACTGGCTTTCCGGCAATAATGACTCCAAGCTATTTAGCTGGATTTGCTAACAAAAATACAGTCAAGATAAAACCCTATGAAATAATTTAGTATCCTCCTTTATCAAGTTTATCCTTGCTGATTGCAACAAATCCTAATTACTTCAGCTAAGCCATTTTAATTGAAAGCATAATCTTAGCCTGCTGCGTTAGTAAAAGAGCAAATAAATCATATGTCCACATGTAAGAACTTAAGGACAGCAGATCAGTTTTGCTGTGGATATTTTTTTCCTGCATTGCATTTATAATCATTTGTGTTAAAAGCACGTCCCAAAAGTAGAAAATTGGTCAGAAAGCCATGAACACACTAATGTAAAAAGAGAGAAAATGGCAACTCAATCTTTCTGTTAGCAGGAAATGTTAAAACAGGAGGGAAAAAAAAGAAAAAAGAAAAAAAAAACACTCAAGTATGGAGGAAAGGGAAATATACCAGAGCCAAACAAAAGTTATTGGTTCAAACATAGGTAACCACGAAGATATCAATAGCCAATACAGTTACAAAAATGAAATTGGTGTAGTTAAGAGAAATCAAGGATTTTAAAGAACAGTAAGAACAAAAGGAATCTTAAGTCAGAAACAGCTTATTGCTAAATGCAGTTGACAAAACCCTAAGCATGTTTACTGAATAAGGAAAAGTACAGAAGATACTTGTGATCTGATTTTTTAAACAAGCATGTGCAACCTGCCTGGAGATCAGGCTCAGAATACAAAGATTACTGTCTGTAACAGAAGGAAGAACCCACTTAAACTATATATTTTCCAAGCACTGCGTTCAAAAAAATGGATCTATGAATCTGAAAAGCACTACTTAGATGATCAGAGAAGCCTTCTGAACTCCAGCTTTTAATAAATCCTAGAAACTGAGGAATTTCACAAGTCTTAGAGAACTCCCCATGCAGTTTCAAGATGCAAAAATGGCAAGATGGACACCCAGGGAGTTACAGTCTGGATAATATGATATTACTCCCACAGAACAGTTACAAGCTAAAATACAATTGATGACAGTCAATATGGCTTCAGAGAAAAGTTCTCAAAGTTTTACAGCTTAGAAGATTACTCATCTGGTTGGACAAGGCAGCTATTTTGACTTATATTGGAATTTCTTCAAGGTGTTAGGCAATTACATATAATGTAATTTTCAGGTTTATTTTGGTTTTTAACTAAGGTACCCTGTCATACTAAAAAGATACATAGGATAGACTTAAAAATTGACTTAGAAACAGGTCCTTAATTGAGTTGCTAATGAGAAAACTTCAGTTACCATGGACGTCACTGGTGGTTGTCCCAGAGATTAATGCTCAGTCGATGCTGTTCAATATTGTTACAAGGTGATCCAGGCAGTGAAGTGCAGCAGGGTAATAAAAAAAGACAGGTCATTGATACAGAACTGTCCGAATTGCCTACTGAAACAGCTACAATGCAACCAAATCCATTTTAACACAGCCAAGCACCAGGTGATGGTGATAAGATTACAGAGCACAGTAACTGGTTTAGCCTGATCTCAGGGTACACCTAAAACACGCTCATTAAATGAAAAATAACGATTAGAAGCTGGGGAATGACAGCAATTATGTACACAGCACTGGTACAAGCACCGTTAGAAAACCGCAGCCATTCCAAAGATGCAAAGGAAATGCAAAATGCAGAGGAACGAGTTCAAAGGAAGGATACAAAAATTACAAAAAAAAAAAAAAAAAAAAAGTTTATTGGTGAGGGACAAAAAAGCTTGAAAGAGATGTATAATAATTTCACAACAAAGTAAATATACTGATGAGGAATGTTTCCATCTGATGAAAATAGAAGCAAAATCCTATCGCTTACTGTTTAAGCTTGAAAAAAATCAGGCTTGAAATTAAGATTTAATTTGCTAGTGTAGAAGGAGAACAGTGGCATAGAAAATGAGAAATACAGTGGAGGAAACTACATCAGTTTAGATCCTTAAAGCAGCGAGCTTGTTTGAATTCATCTTCGTGGATGACTGTAAATGGAGCAGGCTGGTGTTTGAGCCAGGGAATGTGGAGCACAAAGACTGTGAATTTAAGGGAAGACACCAAATGACCAGAGACAGAGGATGGACAAGTCACTGCACCACACTTTAATAAACTCATGCTCATTTTGCAAAGTCTTGCAACTACTGATATTTGCAGTAACATCTCTAGGACTCACCATTACAGACATGTACCAAAGTGAGTTTTATGTTGCTCTACAAAGAATAATCACAGCTGAGAAAAATAAGCATGTAACACCTGATCCCAAAATATCTTCAAGCAATAAATTTAACATGCACATGAATTGCTGCAGAAATGCTGCCACCCAGCTGCAGAAAAGCATAGCAAGAGCCTCAGCTCCAACACACCTCAGCTAAGGGGAAAGTTCCATCCCCGGCTTGCAGAGCAGTTAATTGGTTACTCTCTGCTGCTTTCTCCATCTAATCCCCTCGTGCTTCAGTGGATACTGAAAGAAATACTGTGAAGCCTAACTAGGAGGAGAAGACCCCATGCAGCTGTAAACAGATAGCTAAGTCTTGTAATGAATGACGAAGTCCTTATCTCAACTGAAGGAATGACAAAAGCAGACTTTCCATCTGTGTTGTATCAGACAGTACCAGCTTGCATCCCTGGTTAGAAGCAACATCTCCATATCCAGCAATAACTCAGATCCTACTCAGGCCAACTCCCCAGCACGGTGCAGAGGGATGGCAGTCATCTCATGAACATGTTAATTCACCTCTAAATCCCTTCCCAGAGAATGTGCTCGTGGCTGCTTTAACATCTGTGTGATCATTCAGATGACTCAGATGAACTGTAGCGGAGCAGCACCCGTGTCCAGCTGCTGGACACAAAAACAAAGGAGCATTAAGATAACGTGACGTACATTTCTTCACCAAGCTCATTTCCTGCTTTACTTCCAGGGTGACAAAGTACAGGAGATGATGTGCAATTCTGCCTAAGGAGTCTATGTATAAGATTTACCAGTAGGTAAAAATAGTTAAATAAATGCCTCACTTTTGGAAGTTTTTGAGAACAAATTCAAAACCTTTTTTGGAAGTTATTAATTAGATCAGCTTGCCAGTAAGTTCTTTAATGTTAAGGATTTTCTCTCATATCACCACTGTTTCTTTGTTGTTTTTGGGTTGTTTGGTTTTGGTTTTTAAGTTGGATAGAAGCCTTCTCTTTTTCAGGCATTTAGCAGATTTTTTTCACTAAATTCACCGACTTTTTAATTATTTGGCCGTTGCTAAGAATAACAATAGATTCACACAAAGCTGGGTTAAAATTAATCTCTCCAAAAAAGGTGAGCATATGTATGTAGTTGCAATATACCAAGTGTATGGTCTTACAGACTCTGTGAAAATATATTAACATTTAAAATGTAAACCTCACTTACTTCCCTATTGTTCATTATATGTGGTAAAAAAAACTTTTCATCCAGCCAGCACATTAAAAAATAATTTTTAAAAGCCAACATAATTTGGATGGTGGCAATTTAATTCATTTGAGAGAAACAAAAACGTCCTTTTTAATGGGGAAAAAACTGAATGTTCAGAACCAAGCTTTAAATCTGTAACGATTTTTAAACACAGCGAAAACAATTTCATTAGCATTGTTTAAAAACTGTATCAAGAAGGCAATTTCAAGAGCAAATAACTCAGGAGATGACCATGAAATGTCTGAGTAGTCATCAGGGAGTCGGATGGTTTACTTCTATGTCATTCCTATATAATTTAACAAAATCTCCATCTAGCACATTTAAATTAATTAATTCTCAATTACTATATTCAAATCTAGCATTTAAAAATAAGATTTTTTATTTGTATTCTTGACATTTAAAACACAGATCAGAAGTCAATAAATTAACAGTGAACCCAGAATTAAGTTACTTCACACTCTTTAGCAAATCCACAAATTATCAGATCCTCCACAAATCCAGTGGCGAAAGCAGAGAGATAAGCAAGGCTTCCAAATCCTATTGCTCTTGAGCCAAGGAAGAACGAACAGAAAAATTAGAGTAAACATACAGAAAAATTAGAGTAACAATTTCAAGATTAATAATAACTTTTCACTTTCAATACACAATATGAAAATATCTTTCTAAAAAAAATAATCGTCAACAATGTAGATTTGCAACTAAAAATGGACAGGTGTGGTGGGAATGTCTATGAGTTTTAAAGAAAAAAAAAAGACTTATTTTTTGCCTTAACTGAATAGTTAAAATCCCAGAACTGCCAAAGGCACCAGAGCCATCATCACCAACAGCAGCTCAGGACTACAGTGAGAACCAGCACCACAACTTGAAGTGTTTTTGTGCATACATGTAGGCACATACATTATCAAGCTGTGTTCTGACCTATTTTCAGTAAGGGACAATACACACACACAGCAGGCAAAAGGCTACGGATGAATGTTGGAAAGAGCAGCTGCATCCATTTTGCAAGCAGAGCTCAAAATCCCACAGGGCTCGGGACTTACACCCAACAGTTTCAGCATCGCAACTCCAAAGGAGACAGCACAGGAAAATACAGAAGTATTAAAATCTCTTGCTAACGGATCTATCCAGTGGGTCCACTATAGCTACAATCACGATTTGGGAGAAATTATAAGGGCAATAGTGCATCCTCAGTGGCATGCTAAATTTTAGGAGGGAAAAATAAATTAAGATAATGGAAGAGGAATTAAAGGCAACCTTTGTACACAACCCCCACTCTTCTGAAGCAGCATACACACTTCTGTTCAGCTTAGCTAAACCTTGCCACATGAACCCGATACAATTCCCTCTCTAAATTTACCAGGAGATAAGCACTAAGTAAAAGGAGCGTTCTGCTAATGAACACCACATAAGAAGCCTATGTGAACACAAACTAACCAGATTTAGCCTCGCAAGTTGCAAAGAGGCACTGTGGATGCCCCAGGAACCTCCACAGTAAGGGTGCCAGAGGACCAAACAGCTTCACAATAACACATGTTCTACAAAGCAGCTTGGCGGCATGGCTGCTAGCTACTGCAGAAGCCTTACCTAAGGAATGCAAGAGCTCTTGTCTAATCTAGCGCTCCTGCAACTCTTGAGCCTAATTTAATAAGAAGTAGGCTATGAATGAATGCTCCTCTTTGGGCTCCTTGGTGAATGCAGACACCCAGTGTGATGCGCTGCAGATTCATCGCATCCAGCCCGCTCTGAAAGTTTGTGCTCCCGCACAGGCAATTACAACTACATCCAGAGGACCAGGAACACATGCTGGCTCCTTCTTTGTCATCCTCAAAGCCCTTGAAAAACTTCTCACTAGCACAGAAAAATGTGTGATTACCAATAAAAATAAGAAAAGTAGAGGGGGTTGTATAAACCAGCAGTTAATTATATTTTTACTTAAAAAAAAAAAAAAAAAAAAAAAAAGCAAGAAGAATAAATGCTATTCTGGGATTCATTAATGCAGTAATTGCAGTAATTCAAAGGAGTTAGGTTTCAGCTATGGTTCCCTGCATGCCTAACCATGCCATGCCTATCCCAGGAATTTTTTTTTCTCATGCTCACTGCAATTGCGTATTGTATGTAGTGAAACCTTGCTCCTTTTTGCTAAAAGTGGTCTAATTGCAATGCTCATTAACTGGTAACTAATTAAATAAGTTTCGTAGCTTATTCCACCAAGTGGAAATTGTTCGCCATAGGATAATAGGTTAGTGTCACTCAGGAACATAAAGGGCTATGAATCTAAGTGGAGATGATTACTCACTGTAACAGGATGATTAGAGCTGTTACTGCACCTCCTTGATTACTACTTTTCACAGGCACGTCTGCTCGCATGGCAGACAGGATCACAGAAGCACGGAACAGCTGAGGGACCTCTGGAGCCCCCGCAGAGAGCAGGGTCAAGCAGAGCAGGTGGCTCAGGACTGTGTCCAGGAATGTTTTGAATACCTCCAAGGGTGGAGACTCCACAGCCTCTCTGGGCAACCAGTTCCAAAGTTCAATCGCCCTCAAATGAAAAAATATATATATATATCTTATGCTTAAATAGCATTTCCTGTATCTCAGTTTGTGCTCATTGCCTCTTGTCCTTTCACTGTGTACCACTGATCAGTCTGGTTGCACCTTCTTTACATTCCCTCCCCGCCCCAGCCAGGTGTTAATGCACTTGGATAAGAGTCCCTGAGCCTTCTCTTTTCCAGGTTGAACAGTCCCAGCTCTCTCA
The DNA here is from genome assembly GCF_040182565.1 of Anser cygnoides. NCBI lineage: Eukaryota > Metazoa > Chordata > Aves > Anseriformes > Anatidae > Anser > Anser cygnoides. The sequence goes on along the minus strand of NC_089885.1, from coordinate 12,224,775 downwards.
GCCTCTCCCTCTATGCCACATGCTCCAATCCACCATCCTCATGGCCCTTCGTTGGGGACTCTCTCTAGTACGTCCAACGTCTCTTGCACTGTTGGGCCCAGTCCTGGACACAGCACTGCAGATGGAGCCTCACCAGGGCTGAGGAAATAAAGGGTCCCCCCCCCTCCCTTGGTCCACAGTCGATGCTCTTCCTAATGTAGGCTTTTTCCTTCCCAGAAAGGCACATTGCTTCACCACGGACATCTCAGCGTCCACCAGGAACCCCAGATCTTATCTGCAAAGCTGCTTTCCAGTTGGAACTGGTGTGTGGGGTCATTCCTGCCCAGGTGCAGGACTTCACAATTCGCCTTGTTGTATTTCATGAGATTCCTGTCAGCCCATTTCTTCAGCCTCTCCTAGTCCCTCTGAACAGCAGTGCAACCAGCTGGTGTAGTGGCCACTTCCTACAGTTTGGGATCATTTGCAAACTTGCTGAGGGTGCACTCTGTCCCATCATCCAAGTCATTAATGAAGATACTAAACTCTGCAAGCCCCATTATTTACCCCTGGGGTATGCCATTAGTAACTGGCCTCCAGCTGGGCTTCCTAGTGCTCATCACAACTCTTTCAAACCAGCAGTTCAGCCCACGTTGCAAACGACTTTTTTTTTACTCTTCAAAAGGCACCAAGTTTTCAACAAGGCGGATGACAAATGAATTTCACCTTCTCATAAACTAGCCTCGCAGGTGCTGACTCAAGGTAGCACGACAAACTCCAGTTCTGTTGATATCTCAATTGCTTCCCAGCAGTTAAGAAGCAACCCATAAACATCAGACACACTTCTAAGCAGTTCTTTCATGAGAACCTGAATTATCTATTTCACAAAAACACCAGGTTATTTGTCTGGTGACAGCTTTTGTCCCACGAACATAATTATCCAGACACAGCAGTGCAGTGCTGAATCAGTGGGATGCTAATGACAGGTAATGAATGACACTTATGCACAGCACATAAGAGAGGGATTCAGCCCCCCAGAATCTGTGCAATTCCTCTGCACTCAACAGCGCTCTACAAACAGTGAGAAACCCCACAGCAGCTTCATATAAATAGGGAGGATGGAGCACATCCAGAGGTGGTGCAGTCCCTGTGGACGTCTGTGGAATTTCATCATTTTGTCTTATACAATGCTTTCACTGGCTGAAAAACACAATTACTCTTCTGGGAAAGATTTTTTTCTCCTGTTAGGTAAGAAAGGCTAGGACTTATCCTCCTAGTTAGGAGCTCAGAATCACATAGTCTCTTTTGGGAGACTTAAGGTGTATTGATACGGCATCAGGTTTCCTTATGACAAGCAATGCTTTGATAACAAAGTAGAATCAAAGTTTAAAACAGACAAGAAAACATCGAGTGAAGTTGTGTGTGTGAAAAAATATATAATTTCAGTTAAAACAAAAAAAAATGCAATGACAAAACCCATGAAATTTTGCATCTTTTCCCACTATTTTTAAAATTCAGGAAATGACACACAATCACATTTCATATTAATTGCTCTGGGCTCTCTGCAACTTATATACTCAGTTAAGGAACTGCTGGGAGCACAACGGGATCAATGTCCACACAGAAACATGAAGAACAGGACACACATCAGGGCACACACCCAGTTGAGGTGTTGTACAGGTCATTATATATTGGAAAAACTGTCGGGGTACACTATGAACTTAGCATGTTTTCCAATGAGCTCTCACAAGCCACATCACAGGCTACAGGTTTTAAGTGGTGTTCCCATAAAATATGACCTTTTCCCCAGTTCCAAGAATACATTTTACTATTGTAAAATATCTTTAATACTCTAGGTGCTAAATACATGGATTCTAACCATGGGATTCTGCTCAACCTCTTTGCCCACACAGATCCCACCTGACTTAACAAGAGTACCCCAATATGCACCTATAACCTCAAATTTCCATGTAAGCGAGGCAAAAAGATGCAGCCGTAGAAGAGAAGGGACTGCAAAAAGCACAAAATAATACAATAGCAAGAATATTTCAGAGAAAAACTAAAAAGTTTGTTGGTTCCTCTAACCAAAGTTGTGTTGCAATCCATTTTCAGAGCTTGTTTTCATTACAACTGAATCTATTTAGCCAAAGGAAATAAAGGTCAAATGACATATGGTCCCACATGGCACAATCCAGACGAGCTAGAAGGCAAGTTCTTTTTCACAGTTTTGTTTACAAATGACATTTTTCATTTAATTTGTTGATCCCATTTCCTTTGACACATGCAATGGTTTTAGCTAATGAAGTTAAAGTCCTAACGAGAGAACTGCGATGTATTCAAGCTTAGAGCTGAGAAAGGACTGTTGTTTTTAGGAGTGCTGTAGCACAGTATCTTAACCTATTTGAGCAATAACAACCCTCTAGTACGCTATCATCAAAGAACACATTATACTGCTACTGAAGCTGGTTTACTAAATCAAAAGACCTGCAACAAGAGATTGAAAAACCACCACCTCCTGCCCAAGAGGGCTCTTGTTAGCAGGAGCTGTCCTTGAGAGAGCTCCATGTCGCAGCAAATACCTGGCAGCTCTAAGCATTAGGATCTATTCAGTCAAACGAACCCAGTCATTTGCACAATGGCTTAAAGCTTCTAAAACAGCCTACCTCATGAAAACCCCATCAAAATGTTCTCTCCACTTACATTCAAGCAGCTAGCTCCCCTATTATACTTAATCCGTCACAACTTTCAGGCTAATAATCACAATTCTTCCATTGACAGATTTTTGAGATTTTCATTTACACGAGTTGCAATAAACCAAAAGAAACCATCAATTTCTACCTACTGCTCTGTTCACAAATTCTGCAATTGTGTTGCATAACTTTTATTCTTTGTTATTTCACTAATTATTTCTACCACATATTTTGCTAGTTTTCTTGCACAACAGCTGGAGAATTATGTTAGACTCCCACTGATGATTACTAATTATTTTCTGCTATTCTCAGTGAGAAAGCTAAAGTTGTTAGAATGCACAAAAATACACTGTACCGTCCAAATAGTAATTTCTTCTGCACAAAATTCATTATGAACATGCTTATTAGAAAAATGATAGCCACCTTTGAAAAAAATGGTGGAAGAAAATGAAAGGTCACCTCCTTAGCATTGGACACAAATCCTGGTAAAGCATTTTTAAGTGCTCTTAATGCAAGTGGTGAATCTGCCATGAGAGAGGAGTGCGTAAGCCCCAAACATTGCAGGAGTGAAGCAACATTCCTATTACATGCAGTTCTCTACTAATGAAGTATCTTCACTGCATTTGCCTTTTTGACAGAGTAACTGGGAAGTGCATTAAGCACTGGCACCTGTTGGCTAATGTCTGCTGAACAATCATGGCTCCATCCTGCGCACAAGAGCTCTCTTCCAATAGCCTTGCCTTCCCATCAGTGTTGCAAATGTCAGTACAGCTACAGATTTTAGACTGCACTCAAGCAAGTCACTTTAGGATGAAGCTGTTTCTCCGCTTAAGACTACGGGACTAGGCCAAAAGGCTTTTGTCATCAGCGAGGATTCTGTATAAGGTTTGCTATCTTGTAGATCAATACTTTCCTTTCATTTGTAAGTTATTTCCTGCTTGGTACCTTCAATCACCTCTGACCCTGCTTGATTTTTGTTACACAAGGAAACCGGCATACACGATGCCTGTGAGTACTTCTTCCTCTGCTGCATGCATTAGAGCCAAGTGCTTTCCTTGTGATTATTTTAACATTTAAACATCCAACCATAAATTTGGGGGGGCAATCTCTCACTCGCAGGCCGCCTTTAGCATCACAGTCCTGAATGACACCAGGGTTGTCTGCAGGCTGCATTATACACACTCGGCCAAGTCACCACATTCCCCTGCATCCATGCAGCCCACATGCTGCCCGCGTCAGATGCTCAAAGAGTACCCGAGAGCCTGGGGAGCGTATAAAAACCTGTATCTCTTCTGACAAAATTTTGGAAACCGTGATCACGCAACAAGCCTTATTGGCTCCAAAAAGGCTCTTCAGCCGGTTCCAGCTGTGCTTAATGAGGGAGGAATAACGCAGCTCCAACTAGTGTTATTCTGTGATGGCGTTTCAAAAAATACTGGGAATGAGAATGAGATTAACATCTCCCATGATTGCTGTGGCCAGATGTTGTTGACAATGATCTTTTACAGCCTTTTTTACTTTTAATAGTAACTGAAGCATTTGCAAGGCACTTAAACCTTTGTATTTTTCTCCCAGCCCCCAGCTGAAGAGTTCAGTTCAGCTCTGATCCAAAGGTCAAGAAATGAGAGAGCACTTTAGCCTACAGATCCTCAACAGATAATGGCTGTCACAGTGAAGAGCTGCAGGGTTTCCCAGATCGTGCAAGTCAGCCCCCACTACTGCAGGCACCATATCATATCCTCCTTTTCATGAACTCTACACACTCTCTATCTAAATACCATATCAAAATCAGTTAAATTTGTGTCCCCATTACCTGTATTAGAAGTCTTTTATAAATCTTTGCTAGACATTCTTGGACTAATCTTTGCTTTTAGGCTGATTATTAGGGGGGAAAAAAAATTAATCATGACTTATTTATTTGTACCCATCTGTTCTTGTGCAAATGTTGTCTTGTAATTTGACTTTTTTCTTTCTCTGGTATTTAACTCCTTGATGTACCAAAGCAAGCAACAAGATTCTTCCACTTTCTTTTTGCTAAGCTTAACATTCAAGCTTTTCCAGCCTCTTCTGTAGCAGGCTCCACTCCCTTGGTCATCTGTCTCTGTACCTGTTAAAGCTGATCATCCTTGAGTACAGTGGAATAGAAATATCTCACCTGATGGACTGCATCTACTTACTTTCATAGCCATCTCATGCTAAGTAAAGAAACCTTGTTCGTGATAAATGCACCCACACATCACTATCCTGTTCAGCACATCACTTGAGGAATTTCAGCAGTTATAAGGGATGGTTAAGCTTTCAAAATGGCTCCCTCAGGCACATTTCACAGTAAATAAAAACAAAGTTACAGACGTGGCTAGTGCAAAGCACATGCTCAAGTGCTCTGAAGTATAAGAGCTTTAATCAATATAACCCTAATTCTACAACAAATTTCAATCAAGCAAAGGATCTGCCCATGAAGCACTCGCTGCAGGGTCACAGCCAACATGATTGCTGCTATTAACTCTTAAGCACTGACTAAGCATGTTCACAACTATATGTTTTACTTACAAATGAAAACTGACATCAGATTTGCCCTTGACTGTAACATAATACATTCAGTGAATGTTTAACTGCCGGCAGCAACGTTCCTCTGCCGTACAGGGAGGGGGGTTAACAGAGGTATACACAAGTATCCAAGTAAAGTAGAGGGTACATTTACCATGCTAAACGAAAATCTTCACTGACATCAGAAAGGGCAAGATTTTCTTTTACAGTGAACTTGTCCAAGTTCCTGGAAAAAAATATATGTGCTGTGAACTGTAGGGAAATATACAACTGAGAACTCGCTGTGAGAAATGATTATATCTTATCAAATGATTATATCTTATCAAATTATATCTTCTTTTTGAAATGTAAGTGTAAAAATAATGTTTGAGAAGATAGTCATGAATCTTTCCTAAGGGGGAAACCAAACCATTTGACCAAACTGAAGCAGAGCCACAGATTTGCCACCTATTTCAGGATCGGAAAGCCTGAGTATGTTTTCCACAAGGACTGCAGAGTTGTTGCATGTCAGTCTCCTGCTCAACCTGATTCTCACTGTAACGGTGTGTGTGTCTGATCATTTTTCCCAGTGGTGCAGAAAAAGAAACCATGCTACAAGCACAGACACAGCTCCATAACATGTCACAGAAAAGATACTGCTGTGAAGTCTTGCCACGACAGCACCTCAGAGCTATTGCAGTTCTCTAATCCTTTCTGTAAACACACCGGGACGCACTGAAAAACCGCTATCTGCCAGCACTCCCAGGTTCTGACTTCTGACAGAAGTTGTCTACAGGTGGCCTTCAGATCCCGGTCTCATTCCTCTCCCAGTTCCACCACCTCATTATTCAAAGCGGCAGAGCACTTGCAACAAGTCATTCCACATAATCCACACACAACAGCAAGTCTGGGGGATAGTGCACCCTTATTTTACATACGCTCCTAAGGCCCAGTGGAAGTCAATGGTCATAGCAGCACAATAAAATGCAGATCTGCAGCTTATTTCCCTCTAAGGAGAAAGGCTTTTGCCAGACCCCACAATACAAAACCAATAGCTGCCCAATCACATACTAAGACAGGACAGGTAGATGGAAGATTTCAGCCATTAAGTCATAGATACCTGAAACATTGGAGGTTTGCTTCTGCTCCCAGATTAATTCCCTATATGTGAACATAGGGTGCTTCTCGGTATACTTTTTCCAGTTGCATTGCTTTTTAAGGCACAATGGTAAGCCTAGATCTGGGATCATCAGAAACAACTATAAGCCACTCAGTTTTAGTGCAAAACCCCAGGATCCTGCCACAGCTGTCACTAAAGTACTCCACTAAGCTTCCTCCACAAGCAAAAAAAAAGCTTGGTTTGGCTTTTTGTGTCACTTATGCTCACGTTTCCCATAAATAATTACCCACAAAAACAGCACTACTTCCAAGGAGATAGGTTTGGCTTCACCTGAACAATTAACCTCAAGGTGGCACAGGAAGTCAATGGTGAGGAATCAAGGAGGAGACAGGCAGAGGAAGAACATTTAGAGTGAAACTGTAAAATGAAGGGAGAGATTAGAAAGCAAAGGAACATGAAAAGGGCACCAACCGAGCCTAGACAAAAGCAAAAATCATGCAACAAAGAAGAAACGGCAAAGTTGCGTTGAGAGACTTTCCATCTGTACAGAAGCAGCTCTCTTCTACTATTCTCACAAATGGGGATGTCTCTTGATTACTGGCGCCTTAACATCCTTCAGGTTGCAACCTCACTACATACCTGAGCTGAGCTGACACATCCACTAGCAACTGCCCCTCTGGATCCCAGCATTTTCCCTATAAATTGACCTGGGTCATTTGTGGTTTTCTTTTAATTTCCTGATTGGGCTCTGCATTTCTTCCCTCTATTCCTCGTGTAATTTATAAGCTGTGCATGAAAAATACTAACTGTGGAAGAATAAATCTTTCGGGTGATGAGCAGTACAAAAGGCTTCATAAAAAGAATTAAGTCCTCAAAGAAAGTGTTCCCATCTGTAACTGGCAAAACCACTGATTATATCAGATATATTGTATTTTGTGAGAGTTGTCTTCTGTTGCAACATATATTAGCCTCAGCTACAGAAACAGAACACTTGCACGTCTCCACTGAATCTACCTGGAAGGATGCCCATATTAAGCTTTCAGTTAATTTCCCACTGAAACCATAGTTTAAGTAGCTGATATCCTCCCTGGCCTTAGCCATTTTTTAGACCCCAACTGATGTGAGTTAGAAAGTGCATGCTTTTGAACACAGGCTAATCAACAGAAAGCCATCATCACCATGTAGACAGGAAAAGAAATGTACCTGGACTGACGTTTTTCACTTTTCCCCCACATGGTGGATAACAGTAGGGTGCCTAAACACACTGGTGGACACAGCTCAGCATCTTTCCCACTGAGAAGGCACGTGTCTAACAGACAGCCCAATGCAGTTATTACAAACGGAGCATGCCAACTCAACTGATGTTACTTTTCTTAGGAAGCTGAGCCCTTCTTCATCCCACTCTGGCTTCCCTGAGTGCGTAGTGGAGCCTAGAGGCCCAAAAATTGCTGGCAGAGAAGCTGCCCTGCTCTAAGCCAGCAATGCAGAGGGCCAAGGGACCAACTGGGGCTCCAAATCCCAGCCCACTCCAGCAGCCAAGGGGACAGACAGAGCAGAAAGGAGATGTCACGAGGACTGGCTACAGACCCATTCCTGTTGAGCAATGGATGATGTAAGGGCATTGCCACCTGTCTTAAAGAACAGCAGGATTTTTGTTATTCATTGGGGCTTAGTTACTCTTTTCTTTGTGTTTGTAAGGAGGATTTTTATAACCTGGTTATAGAACCTGCTACCTTCAGTTAGCAGCAGAGAAAGACATTGTGCACCAAATAAAGTAACTGAATGAAAATCTCAGTCCCAAGATGTTTCTGGTTCTTCTCTTTCAAGACCAAGGTTCTGCTCAAAGTTCATATTTTTTTTTGCAATCCTGTTCACCTTTTTCGATGTTCCATGAAGGCTGACAGAATCTTGTTTACAGATACTTCTTAGAGAAATAGGCATCTGCTCATTTTCCGTAGGTTGGGAACTAAGCAAATGCACACAGCAAGAAGCCACTGCCTCTCACAGAGGCAAGATCCTCTGAGACTCAACATTTCTGCTGAGTTCACATCCTGATGGAGCTGCAAGCCAGAGGCAGGATGCTGCTGAGTCGATCGCTGATGTCTTACCTTTCAAGAAGCACAAGTTGTTCGTTTGTGCCTGCAAGCATTCAGGGGAGAGCAGCTCTAGCCTAGAGTCATGACTGCATCAGTGCCACATGATGGGGCATATCAGATGTCAGAGTCCTCGTACAGCCCGAGCACCTCATGCATTGCTTACGGATTGGCACAAAGCAGTTGGAAGACCCAGACCACGGGCTAACCATAGACAGAGGTTGTTAGATGAACAGGCCACAACAACTGCCCTTGCTTTGACCTCATCCTACAGCCACTCTTCTTTCCAGCTTTCTTATGAAATAAAATTTATACAAGCGGAAAAGCTAGAAGTAAACATGTATGGCTGTCTCCTCTGCAGTCTCCAGGAAGGGCCATTTCCCTACTGCATCTTGTAAGCAGCTTCTCCCTCAGCTGTTCCCTTGAGAATCCTTGCACTCACAGCACAAGAACAAGCTATGCTGCACGTTACGCTATTTTATATCCCCCCGTCCATTTTGGGAAGCTCCATCTTTTGCATATAGCAACGAGGTGCAGGAAGTTTTCATTAACAAGAATTTTAGGGGGGAAAAAAAATCTAACAGGCCAGAAATTGTTTATCCTGAGAAGTATTTTGAACCTCTAGAAGAGGCTTCCTGGTAACAGCAAATTCCGAAGGGCAACATTTCAAATACAAATAAAATGCTTGCTTGAAATTCCTCCTATCCCATCTAATGATGCACGGTAGCATCTCTTTCAGGGTATGCATGCCCTCTACCAGCTCTTAGACTTTTTGATGCAGAGCTATGGTCACTCGTGGCAGTCTATCACTACATTCTTGGGCTATCTACTCCAAGTTACACTGCTTTAGGACTAAAAAAAATGAAATAATAAAAAAAAAATCCTATGCAATCTTCCAAAATTCCCTAACAAGGAACTTAATTTTACATGCAGCTCACCTTGGGAAGATGAAGTCTGAAATCAAAACAATAGCTGGCCTGGTGCCCAAGGCTGTCATGCAGCTCAGTACCATGGAGAACCACCCAGTCGGAGATAAAGTGTTTTACTACAGCAGTTAGAGCTGAGAAATGTAAAAGCAGTTCTGTAAATTTAATCACTGGATGTTGGAAGAGCTGAAGAAAACCTCTCCATTTGTTATCGTATGTTTCAAGAGGAAAAAAGTCTGGCTTATAAATTACAGTGCTACAAACACCTTGTAACTTGTTCTGTAAATTCAGCACATTTTATCAAATTTTCATTATCATTTCATGACTCAGAACCACTCACCATCTCAGGTGGGAACAGTCCAGTACTTAATGCAATGACTCTTCTAGGAAAAGTAGTACATTATTTTTTATACACGTCAGAATCTTTGAATTAGCACAGTGTGGTGCAGTACAAACATATAATAAAATAGAAAGAAGGACAAATAAGTAAATGCTCCCAAACCTCCTGCTAATCCTAATGAAAATATCGAAGTAGCACATAGGCATGCTTTTTGCTCAGTAGTCCAGCAGTGCAGTGTAGGAATGCAATTTATTCAACAATTTACTCAAGAGACTCCTGAGCTAACAATATATTCAGAAATTCCTGAGCCATTCCCACCAGTGGTGTTAGAAGATTGTCTACTTATGATGCTTTACAATTGCTTAATAAAATAGAGGTTAAAATCCCTGGCTATGTCTTCCCTGCCTTGCAAACAGGGAAAAACATCAATACTGCCCTGAAACTGGCTCCCCATTGCAAGGCAGACAGTAGCTTACACTGCTGAAAAGCTAAGAAACACAGGGGGTTTGCTGAACAGTTCAAAATATTTTGCAGAAAATGAGGTAAATCAAACATCAGTTCAGCAACAGTGCTTAATAGCAGGTGTAACATGTAAGGTTAAAAAGTAAACTATCTAAATGACAAAAGAAGGAGAAAAAAAAAATCAACAGTGATCCGAAACGGACCTGATGTCTCTGACAAAACAGTAAGTACCAACCATGGTGCTTCATCAAAACCCTAACAGAAAATCCAAGGAGAGAAACAAGGAGGGCCTGCACCTTTTACTGCTTATTACCTTTCCTCTGCTGCCTCTTTATGAGCTTTAGCACGCTGCATGTACTTTTTGCCTTTTTACTGTCATTACGTTAATAGACAGCATATTTCACCACCATGCTCTGACTCCAGCGTGATAGAGCAGCTGTTGCACTGGGTTCAGGGCTCAGCTAGTTTCAGTAATTTATGTCACCAATAATCCACTTGGGCCATTCTCTTAGTGCCAGGCGGACCGCATGCTCCAGGAACAGGGCCTGTGTTACAAGAAAGCATAGGCGCAGGTGGTTTGCCTATTGTGTACGCCCAAGGAACAGAGATACATAGGGAACTTAAGGAGAAAATAGACATATTCTTACCCTCAGCTGTCATGTCTGTATAGAAAGAAACATTACTTGGTGCAAAAGAAAAGCACGTCTTTATGCTAAAAGAGCACCTTTCTAATACAACTATATAGGGCTGGCAGCAATCTCTATTCTAGTGGGCGATACGGGTGATCTTAAGGATCTTTGCTCACACATAGGGAAGGAACTTAGCTATAGAGCCCTATCCTAGGATGTGCTTCAAGGACCGTGCTCTCTGGGGGAACCAGGAAAGCAGGGGAGAGGCAGAGCAAAACAGGAAAACTCAGCCACACTCCAAGCAACATACCCTTCAGCTTCCACTCCTGGCCCTCTACCTTCATGTTTCCCAGAAACAGTGATGAAACAGCTTCAGCCTTTTGCTAACAGAAGGGGTTAGCTCCCTACATTGTGTGGATGGAGATATTCAAGGGAAAACATCCCCAAAGACACTTTTCACACGTATAGAAATGCTTTGATGCAAGAGCCAAGCCAGGCATGATGCCTCTAGCTTTGGCTATCACTGCACCTGCAGAAGAGCAGGATGCACACCGCTGAGCTGCTCTCACACTTTCAGAAGTGTTGTACGCTAGCTAGCTGGATTGGTACTAGTGTAACGTTTAACTGGTGCCATCACTCTGGCTCTCCAAGTTTCTGTGCTCACTCCACTTTGCTAAGAGCAAAGGAACGACAGACCCTGACAAGGAGAACAGTATCACGAATGACCACTTTGTTTCAGAGAGTGACCACAGAGCTCTCACTGGAAAGGAGCACAATAACTTGCCAAAAGCACAGTCTGATTATTACACCAGGATAGTAAGAGGTACTGGTCTCGCTGTTTTCAGTGACTAAAATTTAGGCAGTTCTTAGACACTTTTTAAAACCCCATTAGAGACTCGATCTTTAGGTATTTAAACAGATCCAAAGATCAGGAGCTTGGTCATTTGCTGGCACAAATCCCAGGCAATGCCTGCATCCCCGGTGGTTACTCTGAGCTGTGAAGTGAATTGCCACCATCTGCCCGCTGCAGCAGTACACTTGGCTGCTTGTAGCATCCTTCCCAAAAGCCATCACCAAGACACTGCAGTTCCCACACTGACATATCACCAGTAGCAGTTTATACTCCCAAGCAAGTCTCTGCTGTCCAGGACCTTCTAGATTGTCTGCACGCCTGTTTAATTGCATGTTCCCATGTGCTTCTGAGGTTTATCTTACCTGAAGACTTTATGCATAGGCAATCTCATCACAGGAAAAAGGTAGCATGGATATCTGCTTTCAGTAAAGACCTTAGACTGAATTGGTGGTAAGGCACCTGACTCAGGAATAGAAAAAAATGCCTAATCTGGTCTCCAACACAGTAGCTCCCTGCCACAAAATCTATTCCCAGTTTTGGGGTTCTTCCATTAAAATTATTCACATTTAAGTGTCTTAAGGTGCAATTATTGCCTTAAATATTTAGGAAAAATGTCAGAGTTAAGTTGACATTGGATTATTTTTTATGTAAAATAATCTGTTCCTCCACAGATTATTGTAACTGAGCTGTGCAAGCATCCTCCTTGGTATATATAATTTTATATGGTTTCATCTTGTTAATTTCCAGGCAAGTGCAATCAAGTGATAACGCAAGCAATAACACATGCTGCTACTTGAAGTGCAGAACCTTTGAATAAAAAAAAAAAATTGTGTTTCATCATTAAGCGTGAGTGTTTTCTCAAAGTCAGATGAATCAATATAATCTGTCTTTTGATGCTGTACTGATGCCTAGGGAATAAGTATCTCATCAGTCTCTTTTAGTTCTTTAATCTCTTTTAATTTAAGACCTTGGCAGCTTTCCAAAATGACTTCTACTTCTTTCCAGTTTTGTATGTCTGAAATTTTCTACCCACGCCTGTTTAGAGGGCTTCTATTCAAGGAGCAGACAGGAGTTACAACTTCCTGCAAATGAGGGCTTGAGTTATTAATCTTATTGTTTAATGATGAATTGAAAAATTAAATACCCAAGGACAAAAGTTTTGTCAAGATTTCAAATGTTGGTACCTCCCTTTCTGGCAGTGATAGATTAGCCTGGAATCTATTATTTGTTTATGAATATTTTATTACTGTAAAAGAATACATAATAAGTATTTCTGCTCGTTGTTGACTTGCACTGCAAGAAGTGTCATTTATTTTGCTAGGATCTATGCAAGTTTGTCTTGTGCCATCTGGCAACCTCATTTGCACGTACCACATTGTATACGGAGGCATCGCTGAGTATCTGTTTAAGTTTCCTCAACATGGTACTTTATTTTTATTATCAGAAACTGTTCTCTTTCTGATCACCAGCAGTAAATCCAGACATTTCCCAGCTAGACATTATTTTGCATTCCATTTAATCTCAGGTGAGTTTCTTCCAATGCGCTCAAGCAGATGGAAATTTAATACATGGCTTTCATTAATTTTAGGGCCTTTGCCTTCAAACACACAATTTTATAGACACAGAGGTGAAAACCAACTGCCTAATGGATTTGAGGTGCCTGGTGCACAAGTGGATCCATATCAAACACTTCAAGAGGTAGCAAGGAAAAATTAATACATTCACTGCCAACACAGGTTGGCAAAAACATCCCCTTGGCTTGGAACTGCACCAGGAATGGCCTAAGCTCTTTTACAAAAAAGCACCTCTGTTCTCAGTGATCCCATCTGCACTCCTTACAGAATTCCCTTCGATGTCTATAAAATGGGTAGCTGGGCCCTTCTCCAAAGGCAACAGGAAAGGGCAACTCTCTGTTATTTCATTAGCACAAGACATGGGTGGAAAATTAACAAAGAGCCAGAACGAACCATCTGGGTTACCAGTCCCCTGCCATTTAGGAAGCTGTTCCAAATGTTCCATCCCTCTGTTACTGAATGCAACTATGCTTTTCCTGAAACAGAAAATCACCTGATATAGCCTTCACAATCAGTCTGTTATGTGCCACCTCTGCTTAAGTTACATTAAATTTAGAGCAAAACCTTATTATAGGAACATCCAAAGTTTTTGCCATTTTCTATTTTCCTTCCCAGAGACATAGAGTCACAAAATGTGACTATAGTTACATACACTCACAGGATCCTTGTTCCTCCTGCATTAAAAATGGGTTGTTGATTATAAATGGTTTAATGTGAACAAACGACTATAATGTCCTCAGCTTATTGATTACGTGTATTAAGATTACAGCCAATCAGCAGTATAAATCAATATTCCCAGTCTTTCTTTGGCAGTAGGATTATAATGGATTAAACAAAAGCTCCGCATGTACTTTAAAATACCCCTGATCATCCCCTATTTCTTCACAATATACACGAGTATAGGATTAACTACACAACTCCCATCTGCTTATCTCAAAACACAGGTATAAGAACTCTGCTTTGTAGGATATGCCCATTCCTATTAACATCATCCATCTGGAGCTTTTTGTTTCTTAAAGAAATAAAGTGCATCACTACTACCTAAGCCTCACACACAGGGAAAAAAAATAAAAAATAAAAACACCTTTGTAAGCAAGTTGTTAAAACACTCCACAGAATTAATAGTGATATTAAGTTTAATTAGTTCTGTTATCTAGGTGACCGACAGCCTGGAAGGTTGGTTCCAAATTTAACATAATGCACACAAAGTAGTTAAACATACAATATTACATAAGTAAATCCCCCTAAACAGCTAAAAAGTTGTGCATTAGCCAACAGCCTTGATCCGAGAAGTTAAAGGATTCCTTTGCAAATACCCGCAAACTTCAAACACAACTTTTTGCTGGATTCAGCAGACTCCTTTATGTTTGCAATTCGCTCTTCCATTTCAGAAACATGGGAGGAAGGAACACCGAAAAACACAATTGATGGGGGAGGGGTGATTTAAAAAAATAATACTTTAGGTCCTTTCATTCTCAGAGGTATTCTAGAGTAAGCAAAGAGACCAGCACAGATTTATTCCTTCATGTACTCAAATGTACTCAAGACTGCCCCAGAATATTTTCTATAAGCATAGACAGAGATACTTGGCTGGGTACAAACAATACGGATAAATTTTCAGCCCTATCAATTTGCCTCATTTGGAATTCTAATTATTTATGTCAAGTTTGGATAAATAAAGTGATCTTACAAAATACATTATGTAAGGCATGTCATAGAGTGTATATTCAGAATAAAGAGCATTGCCTATAATTCACAGTGTCTAAATAACTACATTCTTTAACTCCTTGAGTTAAAGCTTATTGAGTTAAATTGTGCTTAACTACAGCACTATTACAGATAAGGGAATGCTCTACAGCCTGGAGCAAAGACCGAGCATGACCTGTAATCCATGGTCTCAGGAATTAGGAGGGCCGCAGCTAGTTTCCATACCTTCACCTCTTAAACGGTGTCTCCCACCTTTAAAGAAGGGCAGAAATAGACTTTTATACACTCTCAAATAATAAATTATCAATTAACATAATTTATTAACTACAGTAATTGCTAAATACAGAAATTTGCATGTACTTGAAATCCTGTATCTGATCTTTTGAGTAGATTCATGTTGTATATTACTTTTATTTCTGGGACATTGAAATGCAAAGTAACTCCACAGCATCCAAGAACCATCATGCTTGTTCTAGCCACATCAAGAACTGCTTTTCCTATGAGATACAGCCATGCACCCTAACTCATGTGCAGCGCTAACACTCAGGCTCTGGGATAGTTATTTCAATAGAAGGTTTACCAAATTGCCTCATGACAAAACTAATAGGCTGAAGATCTTTTCTCTTGAATATTTACATTTGTAAGAGGCTAACCACCACACAAATGTTTTTACAAGAATTTCTGAAAATTTTCAGTCCTTTTTCTTCAATCAACTATCTGAATCATTTGAATTAATCCACAAAATTGCAGCTGACATACAGGTCTTAATTTCATTTTTTTTTCTAAAGAGTGATTTCATAAGTAAAGGCACAAGATATTTTTTGATTGCTAGTATTCCAACGTTACCCTTAACACTGATGTTCTAGTTCCATGTTAATCATTTCTTTATCAGTTTTACCAACTTCAGAGAATTTGATCTTCAGATCAGGGGTAAGAACAAAGGAAGAGAAGAATAAATCAAATCAGCATGCAGAACCTGAGTTCTCAAATTGACTACAGCTGCAGCTGAGTTAGTAGGTGACTTCATTGCTCAGCCATGAGACAAAAATTTAACTCTTTATATTAATTTGGCTGCACTTATCAGTGCCAGATGTGTCTCTACCACCAGATTTGGACTGCTCAGAAGTCTTTAGAACAGGCTAATCTGTTATTGCTACACTGAAAGTCAGTGAATTCTACTAAAGGTAAGGTTAACCTAAAAAACTTGCTGTCTCTCTGCTTGTCTAAATGGCCACCTCATGTAGTTGTTCTCACAACCTTCACCATCAGGAAAGAGGAGGCAAAGAGGGGTCAAACATTTTACTCGTGTAAAAAACATGTTTAGAGTAACAAGCACTGCATTTTATTTAGATTTAAAGCAAAACAATTTATTCTACTGCATACCCATCCATCATTTCTAGCCACAAAGTTTTCACACTATAGTATCCCCTGAGTACAAGCCAACTGGCAACACTAAAACAAGTGGGATTTCACCTTGTTGATATTAGGTTCTGGGAGAATTTGAATATTGGACTCTTTCCTGCTCTAGATATAGAAACTTCCATATCCAAGTAGTGAGTAAATTGCTCTCAAGAGGAAACAATCTAGCATTAAAAAGACTGACATTTTTCTACACAGTTTGGACAAAGTTGGAACTTGCTGCTGTATAAAATTGTTTTTATTATTAGGTCATATAAGAATATTCTTTACTGAGAAGTCCTTCAGGCCCCCATTATGATGTGATCAGGTAAACAATACATTAACAAGACACACAGTATTCATTAACATAGTAGATCAAACTGTTCAGGGAGTTCTGGCTCATTTTTTGCTTCTTTGGCATAAAAGACTACATGAATAAATATTTTAGGCAGCATTATAAACTACTTCATGGGTATAGAAAATCTCAAATACAGTAAGAAAAACACTGAAAGAAGCCTGCTGAGACTCCTCCCCCAATGCAAAGATGCACAGAAGTTTTCAGATGCAGCAAAACACTATCTTAGTAGAATATGTTGATGCAAAACATCTTGCAGCTTGGATTTCCAAAGTACAGGGCTCGATGCACACACTGCAAGAAGTTACAGACTATATGCAATGGGACTACTAAAGCTGCAGGAAAACGCGAGTCTTTCTGGAACTCTGCCAAAAAGCTCAAGTCCACCTACATTCATTTTCAAAATTGTGTCCGCAGAGGACAAACCAGCTTTCCTTGGACCCCTTAGTTCTCAGGCAGATCCTTTTGTTGTTGTTGTTTTGATTTAAAAAAAAAATAAAAATCAATCTTGACAAAATAAAAAGAAGGATGCATCTGGGACAGTTATTTTGGAGCACTAAATCTTAGTGTAGCCTAGTAGTTTTTGGAGGATTTACAATTATTTCTATTAGCAATAGAGCTTGTCTGCTCAAAGGCTCTCTTTTGGCAATTTCAGCGACAGCAATGTTAGGGGAGGTGAGTTGCACAAATGGACATGAAACAATTTTGTTTTAATTGGTCTAGAGCATATGAAATGCTTCACTTTGAAACACTACAAACCTGAAAAGATGATTCACATAAAACCTTTATGTAGTTTTTTCAAGCATACAGTAGTCTTGCTATGCCCCACTGGGAGTCTAAGTGCAATGCTTTCAGCTAGAATGGACACCTATCTTCTATCTGCCAGAGACAAGAACCAAGTAAAATAAGTATGGGATTACAATAACTAAGATCAGTTCCTGAAATCAGCCTATTGACAAGCTGTCTGCAGTCACTCAAGAGTGGATTACCCACTGGATTATGAACACCGAGGTTCCCTTCTTACAGCACCTCAGACAAGGTGAGTGCTCCATCTCTGCAAGTATAGCCTTTATTTGTTAACTTGTAAGTAGAAAAGCAGTAACACTGTAAATTGTGTTGCTCTAAGGTTACTTATATCCTCACTGCTTGCAGGGGTTACTAGGCAGGCCTCTAGGCACCTTCTGATCTGCTGACCTTGCCTGCTTAATCTGCTGCTGCGTATGGCTAGCCAAAGAACCCCAACGCTCTCCTCCAAGAATCCTGTAGCTCTTATTTCACTGTCATGTACAGCTAATATCTACATCGTTTGTCCCTTCTAAACATACTTTTCCCTTCAGACAGCATAGCCATTTACACCACCTAAATCAAGGTTAAGACTTACATCCTCCGTAATGCTACTTGGAGGCTCTGTAATCAGCGTAGCTTTCCTCGGCGCCAGCCAAGACACGACAGTATTGCTTCCTAAAGGGACAACTCTTGCAGCCTGCGTAATGAGATGTTGATCATTTCCACTAACTCCTCTGACCTTTCAGTTCCAGCAAATTGACTGTTCCTGTGCCAGGTACTGCTCTCTTAGAAAGCCTGCTCCATCTCATTCTTTACCAACCCATGCTTTTACATTTTACAGCCAAAAAAATCCTCTCAGATAATGCTGCTGAGTTTCTTTTCAATGCCTATTGAAAGTTGTATGGGTTTGTCTCCCTTTCTCACCTGCTATCATTGAGAAATACTACATTTCAGAAATAATTCCAATAAAACTGATATAATAACATGTTTGCAAGTTAGAAAAAAAGATTTTAGAAAAAATGATTTAACAGTATTTAGCAGTCTAGCTATTCCTCACCACTTTTGTTTCTCAGACAATCATGTTTTTTTTTCTCCCATACTAGCCTGCATATGTGGGGACTGTCTGAAATCCATGCAGTACTCACTAGGCTTCAGTATAGTTCTGAAAAATCCAGAAACAAAGCTTGACAGTGAGTAAACAACTAGAGTGCCAAGACAAATGCTCTTCATGCTGAGCTATGCATATTCTCAGGTCCTCATAACCATCTGTCCGTAACCATATCTGACAAGACAAGGAAGTGTGAGTACCTGAGCCTAGGATCACCATCCTGTAAGTGCATAATATCTAATGCAATGAGGTATGATCTGTGATGATAGCTTCAAGTATAATAGCATCTGTGAAATTAGAAGGTGATATTTTAAATTGCAACATTCATTTCAACCACTGAAGTTCCTCTCAAGACTTGCTTCTACGACCTTTTCCAGGCATGCTCCCCTTCTTCCTGGTGCTGGAGAAAAGGACTATAGGCAACAAATCTTCACGCATCAGCATCACCCTGCAGTGACCAGGAAAGCAGAGAACCCGCTTCATGAACTGCTCAAACTCTAAGCCCACCGTGCACTTCTTGTAAGTCATGGACCAGCTCAGTTCCGCCAAACAAGAACAGAATCTCTCCTGAGCACTCAGGCACCTTCTTAGCATTAAGGTAAGCTCTGTGAATGGATGTTAGACTTCTGTATAAGTACCTTATCTAGTGAGCACTTTGCAGGGATGCTTACAAGTTCTTCGTGAGTATAGTACATATGTGCTGCAACACAGGAGACACAAGTTAAATAGTCTATTTTTATTTCTGTAATCTTCTATTTTTATTTTCTAATGCAAGTTAGATTCTATGCTTGACACAGATCAGATACTTTGCTTTACAGTAATTATAACTTAATGAAAGTGAGATAAGATTTATGATAGGCTACATTGTAAGGGAAAGCAATTGGTATGTCTTATCTGCACAAGCTAGTTAACTTGCATAAGCTTCGCATTTGACCACAATAAGCAAAAGAGGACTAAAGCAACAGCCATCATTACTGAAACAAGAGCAGAAGGATGACTCTAGATGTTTGGAAATTATAGAAGAGTTCTGCAGACACACACCTGGATACAAGCTGATCCATAGTAAGCCATTAATTAATACTAACAGAAGAAAGTAAAGCTAGTTAGGCAGATGACCACCTAATAGACAGCTAGCCAATGCACATCTAAAAGCTTGTGATACTTCAGAAAGCTGAAAGAACACCTTGAAGAGATACATGGATAGTAAGTTAATTGCTTATAATCTTCAAATATTTTGGAGCAGTTAAAAATAAAATCCACAGATAATGAAGTTCATTACAGGTAGGCATTTAAGTCATATGTCTGCCTATGCAGGAATTATCAGAAGATAAAATGTTAACTTTCATTATCTGAAAATAAACAACACCAAAAAAAAAAGTATTTTCTGCTGTAGTTTCTTCCATACTTTCCAGTAGCAATTCTTCACCAGAACTGTTCAGCCACGATGTCAGGCCTCTCCACGTTGTCAGCCACTCCATCTGAAAAATCAGTTTCTTACTGAAAAGTTATTTACATTTTCCTGCTTTCGATGGGAGAAAAAACACACCTTTCCCCTCCCAACATGTAAATTTAAGAAAGTTTTCCACATCACTGCATAAACACTTTCTGCAGTCTAAAGTAGATGCTTTTTCCCATAAAACATAAGCACTTTGGCCATAAACACAAAACACAAGAATCCACATATACTAACCCCCAGAGATATTGATTGCACAGCAGCTTTAAGAAAACAGAAGAAAAAAACATTAAGTACAGACTACTAGCTAGAAGTCCCCCACAACCTTTTACACTAGTTAAAGGCTTAGAGAAAAATTCACATAGAAGTTACTGAAATAGAGCAATTATGGATATTTAAAGTATGCATCTTTAACAGCCAAGTAAGAAAACAGAAGGCAGACAGAATTAGGTTTTTTTCAGTTCTAACATTTTAGATACATTAAGTAACTTAGAAGAATCTTTATCTAAACAAAGATATTTATTACTGAATAAAGGCCTTAAATATGCATAATAGAACAGATCATAAATGAATAAAATCATGAAACTATACTTAAAGTGAACTAAAAAAGTTAAGGCAACCATTCTAGACCCCACTTTAAATTAATTTAAAAAAAAAAACAAACTACATATCAGTTTTTCCATAATACAACATCCCATCCCTACTACCCAAGCAAACACAAACACCACCTCCCTACCAGATTACTCACCACTCCCTAACAAGGGCCTTTTATATAAACCTACCCTTAGCACAGTGCTCTGGAGGCTGGTCCTATAAATTTGGCAATGGCAAACAGCTGCTGCTTATATACACCAGAGAGTTTGAGACAAGAAGCTGCTTCTGCCTGGTAAGTGTGCCAGTTTCAGGGTTCTTCTTTCTTTCTAATGATTAAGCTGATAGCTTGTGCTCCTTGTAAAGTATAGGATACAGCTATGTTCTGTATGTGGTGAAAGCTGCTTCTAAAGAAGTATTTGTTATAAGTCAGTTATCTTTCCTAAGATAACAGGAAATGTCCTAATTGCTCTGTGAAGCACTTTCTCCCTAATAATGAGAACTTGTAGGTACTGTAAGGAAAAATGCTGTAGCTTTGCAAGTATGATGGGACTATCACTGGCTGCAGCACATCATGACTCTCAAAAGTATCATCTGTCCTCAAATAACCTATCTGAGAATAAGGAAGTAATAGTCAATTAGGCAACTTTGCTCCCTTTGTCTGGATTTACAGCAAGAGGATAGTATCCCACAAGTGATGAGGCTAACAGGGTATTAAAAATGTTATTCTTAGAATAACAACTGATTTCAGCTGTTATCTGTGTTGATGCTTAAATACAAAGTGAGGACTTAAGTGCTTGGGAGCTGGACCTATAACCTATTAGGTATTTGTTATAGTTTAAAAACTGAGTTTTTCTTTGTGAACTGCTTCTTAAATTAGCTTTTGACACAAAAACTGATTTAGAGTCTTATCCTATATAGACTGCTGTTATATCCTCAGTGATGCTATAAGAAAGTATGTGGCTTAACTGTAAAATTAGCCAGCCGTAATGCCTTTATTAAAAGCTCCTGAAACAATGGGGAAATAACCTTAGTTTAAGTAACAAATAGACTGTGGTCTATGGCATGCCTTAATATTATGATCTTGCATTGAATTTTATATCCTGAAAGAGAAAAAATGTAATTCTACAGTAACCATAATTCTGAATAGAAGTCAGAGATGTGTCAGGAGCAAACGCTCTATTTTAAAGACTTACCTCCAATGCAATAATAATGGTATGTTTTAAGTTGGTAAATAATGTAGGGGGTGGAGGGGAGAAGAGAGAGGAAGAAGCTAAATACACATGATAATGTAGTAGAGCAACTGAAGTAAGCAGTAGACACGAGGTGTTTATGTTTATTGGCAAGGGAAATACAACATTTTTCTGGAAAAACATAAGTACTGGCCATGGAACAGCACAACCCACTGACTCTGCTCTAGAGTCATCATATATTTCAATGCAGGGCAAGTGGAGCTGGATCCGTGGGGTATGTGTCTGTATTGCTTCATTCAGTAAGTTGTGTCTACAGTGTAATTTCCAGTAAAGCTCTCTATCTATACAAAGGCAAGTGACTAACTAGAAACACAATTGTGTTATAATTAAACCAACCAGTTCCTTTGTAGACAATACAAAAAAATAAGAATAGTTTCAAATTATGTGCAAGTATACCCTGGGACTACCTCCTATCATGTCTTAAATGTAATACTTAAGATTTGCTTTGTTTGTTATTGTGTGGCTTCAGTTAAATATGCAATGATAAGGCAATTAGGAAATGGCAAATGATAAACATCTTCAAAGTCTAAACTAGTTTACGTTCCAAAAAGAGAATTCTACATCTAAACAAAACCAATTATTTCAATCTTAGGAACCATCAACAAAGTATAACATGTAAATCTTACAGGGCAGATCTCTAATAGAGATAACAGAATCTGGTAACTAAACTTTTTTAATGAAAGCAAAACTTCCTTGTTGAACTCTTTTCCTTCTTTCCCCTCCTCCAGGGACTTAAAGAAAAACCTTGTTTGCATTGCTGTAGCTTTAGATATGCCATGTTACTCTTCCCTAAAGTTAATTTCCTGTTTATCAGTGCCCAATCTGAGATTTGCTGTGGTGTGCATCATGCACTCTTTATGCTCTCTAGCATTTGATCCTCAGAGCTCCTGCCATTAATCTCAATTACAACAATGAATGATTAGCACTTACAAAAATCAGTCCATGCTGTTTCCATGTACTTTGAAAATGAAAACTGTAAGGACCACCCATGAAAAGTTTCAGGCAAGTGATTTGCCTCGTATCATACAAGCTCAGTGATGGGAGATGAAATAAAATCAGCTCTCCAGAGAGGATTTTCCCTATCCTTAACAATACTCTCACAATCTATACTCTAGATCTGCTTAACTACCAGACTTCTGGCATGGAGGGAAAGCTATCTGATAAGCTTGTTCACCCCAGACTTTAATTCCCTTGAAGGGTTCTGGCCTTCAGGAAAAAGCAACCCTAACCGTTGAGCTTAGGGCTGAGATCCGCACCCCCTTAGGCTGGCAGTTTACTTCTGGGTAATTACTTCTGGCAACCCAATGTCTCAGTGTGCCTATGCCAGGTAGTTTCTAATGTAACCAGTTCCATGTTACTGCCGTTTATCAACACGTAGGGATCTGTAGATTCATAATGGAGATATCTTTGCCTTCTCCTATTAGCTTATGTGGGTCAGTTGGCAGCTGGGGAGGAAGCACAGCCGGTGCCGCTGGCTCTGGTGGTGCACTGGAGTTTTCATTGTTTGTTACATGCTGAGCGAGTAGGAATAATGATTATAGAAACATGTGTTTTCTTCACGGGTCTTGACTCCCTTAGGAGATTAAATAAAAGCACAAAATTCCCTAAAACGGTCAAATTAGAATACCCGTTTCTCGTAGGATAGAAGCGGTACAGTGAAAGACGCATCCAAAGCGTGACTTGCAGCAGTGCTCGGCTCAGCACGCTGCTGGCCGCCACTGGCCGCACGAAGGCCCGAAATGTGCATAAGAGCAAACGAGGTGTAACCGCACGTCGCTTCCAGGGGCCTTTGGCAGCACCGAAGCGCCCCGAGCCCGGGCTCCCCGGGGCAGGGACGCGGTTTGGGAGCCCCCGGGCGAGGCGGCGGCAGCGCGGGCCGAGGCCGCCCCCTGGCGGCGCTGAGCGGCGTGCCGCCTGCCCGCACCCAACATGGCGCCCGCCCCTTACGCGCCCTTAAGCGACGCCACTGCCCGCACTCAACATGGCCGCATCCTGCCGCCCAGCGGCGGGGGGGAAATGGCCGCTGGTTGCTAGAGAGCCGAAAGGCCTCGCAGCAGCGGGCCTGCCGCCGCCCCCGTCCGAGCTCGGGGTAGCCCGGGGCCGGGCGGCGGCTGCAGGACCACAGTGCGGGGCGGCCGAGCCGCGGGCAGGCGGTGGCGGCTGTGCGGCAGTGCCCTCTGCGGGGCGGAGACGGTCCCTGCACGCCTGGTCCGGCCCTGGGTGTCCCGCGGGGTCTGCCCCGGGCTCCCCCTCGTCCCGTGTAACCTCAGCCTCTGTGCTCGTGCTCGGGTTTTCCCGCTACCTAAGCTGTTTGTTGGCTGAAGTGCTTCATCCTTCCCTGGTGCACGTCTTCACCGATTTATAACCTGCAGCCGAACATAAAATGTCTTTACTGGTGACACAGGCTCTTTCTCTGTTCCTTTGCACCCCGGGGGCTCTGGCCCAGCCAGCAGAGCTGTGTAACAACACCTGGTGACCTTTGCTTCCTGCTCCGTGGCACCAGTGTTGGTCTGTGCCATGGACGAATCTTGCTGGTAGCTGCTCGCAGCTGACTGTTTCGGTGACCTCTGCTCCCTGCCAGCTGAGTTCAGTGACGTTCTTGGTCATCGCAGTGGCATTCTTCCTTTCTGCTCACTCCTTTGGGAGTGGGGCAATTAAGGTTATTACACCACTATCCCTGCAGTGCTCCAATCCATATGCTGATAAGGCCTTGCAGATGTACTTAATCAGCACATTCTGCAGAGCTATTTGCTGGTTTGTGCCAAAGACGTAAACAGTGGCATAGAATAACAACAGCTGTAAGGGTGAGTAGTGAAACATCTGTCCAGCCTGGCAGTTGCCATGTCCCTGCAGGAAGCTGTCATTTCCCTGTCAATCGATGCTCTCAGCTCCATTCCAGGTTGTGGAAGATCATGGGGAAGGGTCCGACTGTCTGTTGGCACCATGGACTACAGCTGTGCTGACACCTGGAGCAGAGGACACAGCTGTGCCAGGGGGATGGAGGGAATTGCCCTGTCCATCTGTTGTCTTGGAGCCTCCTTTCTCTGTTGCTTTGGCAAAGTTTGGGTGCGTTACCTCTGAAGCATTTCCCATGGCTAAAGACAAGAAACCGCTTCTACCTCTGCCTCAGGGCGCTTCTGTCCTGGGCTTCCTCTGCAAGGAAGGGAAAAGCCTCCCTCGCATGAGGGGGTCTGAGCAGCTTCTCGCTGAAAGGCCCAGCAGTGCCAGCAGCTGCCTCCATCCTCCCTCCCTGCTCCCACAGCCTTAATCCTCCCTGTGCGTGGGCTGCCTGCAAACTCCCCTGCGCTGAGCCGTGCCGCCCCGCGGGGCCCCTTCCCCGCTTCCTGAGCGGCCACAAAGACCCAGGCACAAAAGGCTCTCCCGGCACCCTCCCTGACCCCCCGGCAGCAGTCCGCCCTCGCCGGCCTGTGCAGGCCTGCAGGCGGCACCGGCAGCCCCGCCGGGCCACGAACACACCCAGCAGGGTGTGAGCGGGCGGCACGGAGCCGAGTTGCGCACCAGCACCCGCCTGGGAGCTCAGCCCCGCGCTCACCTGGCCACCCAGTGCCCGCTGCGGGAGCCCGACAGGGAGCAGGTATTTCCCCGGGGGAAGCACCGAGGGGGTGGCAGTGATGCTGGTGGGGCAGCAAAAGGGGAAGGGGTGTGTGGGGGTATTGCCCTGCTGGGGGGTTGGGGGGAAAGGAGCTGTCTGTGCTGCTCCCACAGGCTCTGGAGAGTGGGGATGGTGAGCACAGGGGGATGTGGGGTGGGAGGATGGGAGTGGGGTCTTCTGCTGCTGTTGCTGCTTTGGGATCCCCCCCACTGGGCTCTGCTTGCCCTCTGATGGGGACAGCAGGGCTGGGGACACTGGCCAGGTCCTACGTG
The DNA here is from genome assembly GCF_040182565.1 of Anser cygnoides. Taxonomy (NCBI): domain Eukaryota; kingdom Metazoa; phylum Chordata; class Aves; order Anseriformes; family Anatidae; genus Anser; species Anser cygnoides. Next base: position 12,199,050 of record NC_089885.1, on the reverse strand, counting down.
ACGTATGGCACAGTGTGTGAGCAGGTGGCACCCAGCCCTGCTTCTGGCCACCGGAGTGTCCTGCGCCAGCACCCGGGTGGTGTGGGGGCTCTCCACGGGGCTGTGAGCATGTACGCTGCTGTGTCAGCGGCTGTAGAAACGTTATCTCATCCCGGCAAGCCCTCTGTGCTCGGGCTGGCTGTGTGCCTTGGAGCTGTCTGCTGGGAGCTGAAGGAGGGCTGCTTACACCCCCAGTGGTCCCCAGCTCCCCCCATGGAGCTGTAGCTGAAGCTGTGCAGCATCCGCTACCTGTCCAGCCCACCTGTTTGGGACCTGTGCCCTGTGCAACGGTGACGCTTGGTGACATTTGGCACTGCCGCTGCAGTCCAGCCCTGGGATAGGGGAACGGGGGGGCAGTTTCCCTCCGATCCCCCTGCAGTACTTTCAGTACCCTCCCGATCGCTCCGGTGGGGTAGGCATGTGGCCAGTCCCGTGTTGCTGCTGCCAGGCTCAGCTGTGAGGTAGACAGCACAGGGCTGAAGTTCAGCTGGTGACCACAACCACTCCTGCTGTACTTTGTACCCTGTGTGGGAGTCAGCTGGTGTCGTGACAGCGTTCCTCTGGTGCCAGCAGCTGCCCAGTGCCCAGCTGGTTTGAGCAGTGAGAAGGGGTCAGGATCAAGTGCCAGGGGATGCTGGCTGAGCCCACTGCTCCCTGGTGAAGTGGTACAGCAGGACAAGCAGTAACGGAGATGGGGTTTTGGGGCATGAATAAAGGCAAGCCCCTTATTTTTTTTTCTGCCTGCTTCCTGCAGCTGAGCACTAGGAGTGCGGGGACCACGGCAAAGCTTCCCAGCCCTCCTCCCCTTGCTGGTGTGTGAGGAGCCCTGCACGCAGCCTGGGCTCTTGCAGTGCCTGCGGTCCTTGCAGCTGGGGGTGCTGAGGCTGCCGGAGCCTGGAGCCTGCTGAACTGGTTGTGCTGCATTGCCCTCCCTGGGCACCGCCGCTTGTCCTGGCACCGCACCTCGCCTGGGGCCATGGCCAGTAGCTCCGCTAAGTCCTGGGGCTCTGGGGCAGCTGCTGTTAGCTGGAGCCGGGCTGTTGTAGTGCCCCATCCCCATGGGGGCCAGGCGGCAGGAGGTGTGTGCCGACATGCTGTGTGCATCCCTTGCAGGATTGTGACCCATTGGCCTGCGACTGCCCTGCGCTATGGCTGATCCCCCCGGCTGCTGCCGCCCCTGTGCCACCTGCCTGCTCTGCCTCTACAGCTGCCAGTGGATCACTGCCAAGAAGGAGAAGAGGAAGGGCCTGAGAACCACCAAGGTGATGCCGTGGGAGATGCTGAGCTGGGGCTGGCCAGCCTCTGTGTGGGGAGCTTCAGAGTGGTGGGGAAGGGCTGAGCCCCCCAGCCCAGATGTTGGGCTGCCGGCCCCATACCACTGGTCCTGAGCCCCAGGAGAGCCTGGGGTGCTCTGGGACCCTCTCTGTGCAGGAGCTAACAGTGGGAGAGAGATGTGAGGGTGTCAGGGAGAGGATGAGCTCTTTTCCTACTAGGTGACGAGAAAGGCAGCGCAGCAGTGTGAGTCTGAGCCCCAGCCATCCCCTGCCCAGCTGGGCGCACGTCTGCGGCGAAGCTCGCACGTGCCTGGGCGGGCAGGTCCTTGGGCACAGAGTGCCCCGCGAGGCACGTGGAAGGCACGGTTCCCGGGCAGGGTGCATCCCCATGGGGGTGCTGGCAGGGGGTGTCCCCAGTGATTTATAACCCGGGAGGGGTGAGGCCCTGGGATTTTCTGAGGTCTCCAACTCCCATGGGAGTGGCTGTGCTGCTGCTTGCCCCGTCTTGCCTGGAATGTGAGAGCTGGTCCAGGCTGCCAGGTGTCCCGCTCAGCACCTGGCACCTTTGTACACATGCGGGGCTGGGGATGGAGACCTTGAAGCTGGACCTGCCTTTAGCTGGGTGGCCAGGAGCTGTCTGGGGGCTCAGAGCTGCCACTGCAGTTCTGGGGCACAGCACCCTTCTCTGCCCAGCCCTTCCAGTTAGACCAGCCCATGCTCAGCCCAGCTAACAGGACAGCACCTGGTCCCTGCCCCTGCTGCAGGCTGGATGCTCCCTGGAGTCTCAGCACCAGCCGTGCGCTGGGTGCCCTGCAGATAAGTGCATGGTTATCCTCTCTCTCTGGCTTTCAGTGTGACTGCAGCTGGTTCCTCTTCCTCTTCTGCGTCTTTCTCTTCACACTGGTGTGGCTCTACTTTGCCATCATCATCCTCAATGATTTCCACAACTTCAACGAGTGAGTAGGATCCCCCATCCAGCCTTGCTCCCCACACGCCCCCATCCCTCCGACCATCCCCTTTGCTTGCAGGTTCATCTTCAAGCAGCAGAAGCTGTGGCTGGACTGGTCCCTGGTCCTGCTGATAGCAACGGCAGTGCTCATCACCTACTCAACTGCGCTGCTGGTGAGCCTCGCCGATCCCCCCTGGGCTGCCAGGGGATGGATCCATGCTGGGCATGGGCCAGGTGGAGCCTGCAGCATCCAAGCCTGTGCGGCTGGAGACCCTGCATGTGTTCAGGGGCCCGGGCTCCTGTGGGAAGGCTGGGTCTTTTGCCCTTTGAGGGCTGAGGTATGGGGTACAGCCCAGCTCTGATGTCTCCTCCTTTTTCTTGCAGGTCCTTGCTTTGTGCTTGCAGCTCTGCGGCCAGCCCTTGAAGCTGCACTGGCTGCACAAGGTGAGAGGCTGGTGCAGAGAGATGCTGCCAGCCCTGGCCGGCCCCATGCCATGTGTATTCTCTGCCCAGACCCTCTCCTGCAGCTTTCTGCTCCTGGGCAGCAGGATGTTATATGTGCACCCCTAACTGCCCTGTGCCCTGCCCCACAGACCCTGCTGATCATAACTGCCCTCGTGGTGGCCGCGGCCTTCACAGGGCTGGGAATAAAGTGGGCGGAGGAGTGGAAAAGCGCACGCATCTCCCTGCAGGTGAGTCAGCTCGATGTCAGGGACACCCCCACTGTCCCATTACCTGACTCGAGGGGATGAGATGCAGGGTGGTGCCTGGACCCCTCAGCATGGCTGTGTGCTGTGGGGGCTAACCCCTGCTTCAGTCTGGACTGTGCAGCCCTGCCTCGAGCAGTTGCAGTCAGGTCACGGATGGTGGTGGGACTGGAGGGGCACCATGTCCTTCCCTCTCTGGCACTCTGCCTCTTCCAGTGGCACTAGCTGCACCAGCAGCTAGTGATCCCTGCCATTGGACCACGTAGATTTTGGGGGCAAGGGCTGGGCTGGTGCTGGCTGACGCCCTGCCTTTACCTCCCCAGGAGACAGGTCCCTTCCTGCATATTGGAATCGTGGGGGGAATGACGCTCCTTGCCTGGCCACTGGCCAGTGTCATCTACCGCACCCGCAACACAGGTAACCCCCCCGAGCTCCCCACCTCTCCCTGTGGCTGGGTGCCCAGCCTCCTGCACCCCACTGAGCAGCACAGGCAGCAGAGCAGTGTACAGGGTGCAGTAGGAACAGGTCCTCAGGACTTAGTCTGGTAGTGATGCATCACCCCTGCTCGTATTTGTTGCTCATCATACCCAGCCCTTGGCGGAGCTTCAGCCCTGACTGCTTTGCAGCTGGAGGAGAGGTACAGATGGTAGACTGGGTCCTGCAGAAGTCCTGGGTTAGGGCGCAAGGGCATGTGGGGGGCTGAGAGAAAACCTGCAGTGTTCTTGAGGCTGGGGATGCAATATTTGACCTAGGGTAGCCATAAGTGAAAGCTAAGTGAGACAGCCTTGGCTTGTTCCTAGCAGCTCCCAGAATGCTTCCTGTGTACCTCACTCCACCTTCTGTCTGTGCCTGCAGGTCTCAAGGTGTTTCTGCTGCTTGCGTACTGCGCAGTGATGATCGCGCTGTACCTGGCTCCCCTGGGAATCACCTCCCCTTGCATCATGGAGGAGAACCAGCTGCCCCCCAAGCCAGCCCTGGTTGGCCACCGAGGAGCCCCCATGGTAAGCGACAGCACCTGCAGCGTGCTGCCACGGGGCTCAGGGTGATGGGCAGGGCTGGAGGAGGTGGGTGAGGAGCGTGGGTGCTGCTTGCTGAGCTCTGCTGGACCAGGAGCAGGTAACCGCAGAAAGCTGGACTGTGTAGCACGCTGGAAAATGGAGACTAGACATGCTTTGCACCCATCCCTCTCCAATTCCCCACCACACCAGGGTCACATAAGTCCTCTTGTGGGTGCCCTAATGCTCAGCTGAGCTGCTGGGTGCTGTCTGCAGCCAAGTGGGTGAGTGCCTGCCCCTTCCTGTGCTGACACCACTTCCTTGACAGCTGGCCCCCGAAAACACCCTCATGTCGCTGCAGAAGGCGGTGGACTGCAATGTGCAAGTCTTTGAGACGGACGTCATGGTGAGGTAAAGGGAGAACAAGGACGTGGAGGGTGGAAGGGGCCCTGTGATCCCGGGACACTGCCCGCCATGTGGGTGCATTGGGAGCAAACCTGCAGGACTGATACAGCTTGCATTTGGTGTTAGACCTGTTAAAGGGCTCTGCCATTCCCACCTCCCAGCATGGGACTGGGTTGGGGGCTATGCTTAGAGTGGCTAGGAGGGGGGTAGAAATGCTGAGGCAGGGTTAGGAGGCAAACAGCATGTGACAGCCTCCCTCTCTGCTCCTTTGACAGTGCTGATGGGGTCCCATTCCTCATGCACGATGAGAAGCTCACCAGGACCACTGATGTGCAGAAAGTGTTCCCTGAGAGAGCTGACATGAACAGCACTGCCTTCAACTGGACAGACCTGCAGCAGCTGAACGCTGGCAGATGGTTCCTGGAGGTCAGGATGGGCGCACTGGGGGGCAAGCGAGAGCCCTGTCCTGGCGAGCACTCCCTTTGCAGATACCTGAGCAAGGTGCAGGAGCAATTCCATGCCTGCACGAATCCCCGGGGTGCAGTTACACCCTGTGCTGGCTGCTGCAGCTGGGGTTTGCTCTGACTCCGCAGCTGAGTCATGGGGAGGCTGGTTTGAGGGCAGATGTCTGATGTGCCCTGACAGTGCTTGTGCTGAGCTGTGCAGCCTGCCTGGGCTTGGAGGCAGCTGTGGCAATGCTCTTCAGGTGACTAACAACCTGCTGAATGCCCACAGGTGCTGGGGCCTCTGGAACAGGGCTGTTAGCAGGGAGAAGGGGAGAAATGCCCTGTGGATGTGCAGGCAAATGAGCCCTGTGCCCCTCCACAGAGAGACCAGGATGGGAGGCTAGAGCCATTACAGGCACGAGTCTGGGAGATGGAGGCTTGCAGGCTCTGCATGGCTGACTGACTCTCTGTTGCAGCGGAAACCATTTCCCACTGTGCAAAGCCTTTCGGGTGGTGATCGTGCCTTGGTGGATGAGCAGAGGATCCCGTCCCTGGAACAGGCACTAGAGGCAGCTAAGGAGAGCAATATCTCCATCATGTTTGACCTTCGGCCAGAGAACCACAGCGATTACTGGAGCTTTGTCAATGCCACCCTGGATGTCATCTTAAAGTCAGGCATCCCGCTGCAGCAGGTGAGCTGGCCTCCATCCCGCTGCTGCTGGGCACTGCTGTCACCCTGCTGCTCTGCCACCCAAAGCACCCCCACTGCCCCGCACACCCCATGGCCACATGTCCTCCTTGCTGGGCATCCTGTTGCACAACGGACCCTGGAGCAGCTGTTGGCTAGGTCCAGGCATAGCCCTGATAGAGATCCTGGGGATTTCCAGCTGTGAGATGTTGCCAATGATTAATAGAGGTTAATGCCCAAAGCTTCAGACCCCTGCAAATATCTGATTCCCCACTACTGGCCACCCCGGTGTGTAAACAGTGACTCAGTCAAGGGAGGGGAGCACAAGAGCGTGAAACAAGTGCTCATATTTCCACCTCCATGCACTGCACCGCACCGCACCTCTCCCTGCAGCTCCTTGACTTGCTGCAATCTCCTCGCTTTCCTTTCCACTTTACCCAGCCTCCGCAGCGCAAGACACGTTTTGCCCTGCAGGGATGAATTAGCACCCAATTCGCTTTCACTCTTGGCTCTTTGGGAATTCAGGGCATAGCAAAAGCTTCCACTATAATGTTGGTCCAGGGTACGTTCTTGCTGCAGAACTGGGGCCAAAAGGATGCCCGGCTTGATCTATTCAAGACATATATATAAATGTCTTGCTGCAGCTTTCTTAGGCCAGAGTTGCTTTCCCCTTGCAGTGGGGTTTGTTGTGCTTGCTTCTTGGCTGGGACAAACTCCTAGGAGTCTGCCCTGGCTGAGATCCTCCTGGGAGACCTGAGCATGGAGGTGGGCAGGAAGCAGCTGTCAGAGCAGGCAGCGTGTGCCTGGGTCTGCAGGGAGGTCTCTGAAGTGCTTGAAGTGCCTCTTTGCTGCATGTGCTCCCTGGCTCTTGCCTAGGTCCTGTGGCTGCCGGATGGGTTCAGGGAGCAGGTCAAAGAGAGAGCTCCAGGCATCCAGCAAATTTATGGCCGGAAGAGGCTCCAGGATGAGGAGCCACTGCAGCATGTCAACCTGCGCTACCAAGACATGAGCTTTGAGGAAATCAGGTGAGAGCAGCAGGCTGCGATGCGAGGTCAGGGCACGGTCCCAGCTCTGTCCCAGGGTCTGGCAGAGGTGAGGTCCCACCAAGGCCACGCATGCCCCACCAGGCAGGGCTGGGGATGGAGCTGGCTGCCATCCTCTGCCTGGCCAGCAAATCTGCCCTGGGTCTGGCTCTCCAGGCAGTTCTCCCACGTGGCTGCAAGTGCTGGATAGCATCCCAGACATACGGGCCTCTCCGGCTGTGAGCCCGGTGTGCTGGCACCCCGCTGTCTGCCGTGCTGACCAGGCTCTCCCTGTGCAGGCAGTACCGCCGGGACAATATCTCGGTCAACTTGTATGTGGTGAACCAGCCCTGGCTCTTCTCCGTGCTGTGGTGCTCAGGGGTGAGCTCTGTCACTACCAACGCCTGCCAGGTGCTGAAGGAGATGGAACACCCCATCTGGCTGCTGGTAAGTGAAACCTCCGTTTTCAACAAGCCTTGTACAGCACAAGGATGTGGGTCCCATCCTGCAGCTGCCAGCAGGGTGGGCTTTGTCCCATGCTGCGCTGCTGTGGCAGCGTGGCCCTGCAGAGGACTGCTGGCATGGTGGGCTGCGTGGTGCCACCAGCACGGTGCTCACAGCTTGGCTCATTGCCTCCTTGCAGCCCAGCAGCACGTACCTCATGATCTGGATTGTCGTGGACTGTGTTTCCTTCCTGATGATCCTCTGGGCCTTCCTCTTGCTGAAGTAAGTTTGACCCCTGGGGCAGACTCAGGGGAGGCTGGGGTGGGCCCTGGGTGGCTGGTGAGTCCCTAAATCTGTGGTGTCTGCTGCCACCCACCCTGCACTCAGATCCTGAGATCCTCTCCCATCTGGCTGGGTGAGACAAAAGTGCATGGAGGCAGCTTTTTTTTGTGCAGCCTGCTGCTAAAAATCTGACCTGACCCTCTCCTAAGCTGCTGGATGCCTTTGGCCTGCACTCACTACCTTGCTGTGCTCACAGGCCAGGGGCTGCGGGACCTTGGGCTTCCTCTTGTACCAGTGCCACATCTGCCAAGAGCAGATTCCTGTGGACTGGGTGCTGTGGGGCCCTAGAGTCTGCGGCTGGGAGCTTGGGGGAGGGATGGGAGGGGCATGGACTGAAGCACTAACATCGATCCTACTCCATCTCCTAGGAAATGCTCCCAGAGAAGGCAGCCAGTGGGTAAGTGCGTGGATACCAGCTCCCCTCTTCCTGGGGGCTCCCCCCCCCTGGCTGGCAGCCTGCTCCAGCGGAGCGTGATGGAGCTGAACGGGCTGGCAGAGGGCAGGGAATCCCAGCACAGGGAGCTCTGGTCCTGCCCTTAGCAAACAGTTCTGCGGGGTGGTGCTGGGGAGTCCCACGCTCCCCAAGTCCCTTCAAACTGGCTTTTCAGGCAGCTCTGCCTGTTGCTGCGGGATGGTGGCTGCCCACGCTGACTGTTCTTTCTCTCTGGTCCCCGCAGAGTCTGAGACAGATGTGCTGCTCACGAAGATCAACAGCCTGATGCAAGATTGACCCCTCCAGCCTGCATCAGCCGTGGGGAGGGGCAGACAGACGTGCGCAGCTCAAGCAGGGAGTGTTCCTCTGGCCAGCTTCGAGGCTGCTTTCCTTTGTAGACTCCTTCCTGAGCTTGCAGTTCCTGGCTCCTGGCGTGGTGCAGAACTGCCCTCATCTGAAAAGACCTGGCACTGTGTCCCCTGCTCCTGCTGGCAGTGAGGGGACAGAGCCTGGGCGGGGGGGTTGCTGGTGCTGGCTGAGCTTTTTTCCAGCCATGCTGGGGTCAAGACCTCAGCTTTGGGATGCCGGTTTAAAGGCTGGTGGGGTTTTGAGGCACTGTTTGGTGCAGGTGTATGGCGGTCTCAGCCTGTCACCATCACCTCTTGTGACAGGGCCACCTTGTTTAAAGTGCTGCTGCCCACGGGGCGTGAGGAATTAGGACTGGATGCAGTAGGGGCGTAGGCTGAAGGGGGATGTGGGACCCCTGCTGCTGCTGCCTTCATGCCTGGGGGCCAGGGCACCAGCTGCCCACACAGCCCCTGCCTGTGCTGCTGGTGCTGGGGGATGGGGAGAAAAGGGGCTGGGGGTGGAGGGGGGCTGGCTGGGCCACGGCCCCCCGGGGCCGGGAGCACTGTTACTCAGCATCGGGCACTTTGCGGCGGGGCCCCGACCTCCCTCGCTCCTCCTTATTTATGTCAATAAACGTGCTGAGAGGTAGCCGGGCCCGGCGGCGGAGGCGAGCTCGGCAGGACCGCTTCCTCCTCCCCGTGCCTGCGGCGGCGCCAGCCGGGGCTGGGCTGCGCCGTGCCCGGCTCGGGGCGGGCGGCGATGCGCGGTGCGGCCGTGCCACCTAGCGCCGGCACCGGGGAGCGACACCGGGCCGGGGGGGTTGGGGGGGGGGAGCGGCGGGGACACCGGACCGGGCGGGCCCGGGGGCTGCAGCTACCCGTGCGGAGGAGGCCGGCGGAGCCCTAGCCCGGTGTCGGGGGGGGGGGGGGGCTGGCGGGGCGCTCCCGGAGGCGGTGCCGGCGGCGGGGGTGGGAAGGGGGTGGCGGGGGCGGCTCCGGTTCCCGCTGGGCGGGGCAGGCGGCGCGGCCGCTCCCGGGCTGGCACCGAGCGGAGCGGCCGCCGGTCGCGGCGGAGCGATGATCCGCAGGGAAGGTAAGGAGCGTCCTGCCCTGCCCTGCCCCGCCGTGCCCTGCCCTGCCCGCCGCACCGGGCACCGCGGCTCAACAAGTGGCCGCCCCGCCGCTACCGGAGAGCTGCGCCCCCCGGGGCTCCGTCCTGGCGCCGCCGGGGCTCGGGGAGCGTGGCCGCGGGGTGCTGAGCGCCGCACCCCGGGGTGCTGCGGGAGAGGGGCGTGGGGGGGGGGTGGGACGCTGCCGGTCGGCGCGGGGTGCGCCCCGAGGCAGGGCGAGGGGAGCCCCCGGCACCGGCTGCTCCTTCTTGGGGGTGCAGGAGGGGCCGGGGCTGCCCGCCCACCCCCCGGGTTTGGGGTGCGGGGTCACCCCGCTCCCGTCCCGCGTCTCCCGCTGCTCCTGCACGGCACGGGCCGGGCCGGGATGTTCGCAGCGGGCTCCCGGTCCGTGTCCTGCAGGGGTGGCCCCGGTTCTCCTCCTGCCTCTTCAGCCTCTGCCGATAAGGTGAGGAATGACCAGGCGAAGATGACTCAACCCGGCTCGCAGGAGGCTGGGCACTTTGCGGAGCTGCCGCCTGCTCCTGCCGAGAAGGAAGCGCTTGGTGCTAGCACGGGGCCGGGACGCCCGTAACGCCCGTAACAACGCCCGATGAATCCGGAGGGCTGGGAAGCGGGAAGTCCCTGCTTTTCCCAAAGCCGGCGTGGAGCCCAGCTCTGAGCAGGGGCGACTCACACTTCCCCAGCCTCCTTTCTCTTCTCCTCCCGCGTTGAGTCAGTGTGGGCTGGTGGCACGGGCGAGCCTCCTTTCCCTTTCAGGAGCGGGGAGGAGAGCCCGTCGGGGCGGCAGGTGGCACGCGCCCTGCCAGACACAGGCCCCCTTGTCTGGTGACCTGAATTCCCTGCCGAGAGCCCTGGGACAAGCAGGCCATCCTTTCTGCATGAGTTCCTGGGTCAAGAGATGAGCCCCTGACAGTGGCGGGATGCCTCCCCCGCCTCCTCGCACAGACGCCCTTTGTCTGCGGGCCGCCGGCGTGACAAAGGGAAATATTCAGTGGCAAGGCCGGGACGGGCTCAAGGTCCGTGGGAGCTCCCCACCCATCCGATATGGGTCCCATCTGGGGCTGGCGCTGGATTTTGCCCGGCTATGGAACTGAGCTTGGCAGCTCCGCACGTCTGCCCAGAGAAGCATGGGGCCACCCAGGCACGGGGAGATCACAGCTCCGCTACTTTGGGTCCGAAATTGTCCCACGGCTATGGTGAGCCCAGTCTTCACAGCAGCCTCCTGCTCCCCTCCCGGCCAGCATCCCTCCTTCCCTCTTCCTTCCCTGCTGTGTCTCCTGCTGACCCAAGGCTGCTCGCTGCCTGGAGCAATTCTCACACCTCGCCCTGTAAAGTTTTTCTGCTCGTGGAGCTGAGCTGTTTGCAACATCTTGTGAACGGGGCAGCTGCAGCTGCACTCGTCTTTGCTACGGCCATCTAGCCCCTCGTGGGAGAGTGTGCAGCACCTCGTGGTAATGCTAGCAGCCCTGTGCAAGGGGGATGTGTCTGCCTCCTGAACAGCTTTTCTGCCTGGCTGGGAGGTAGCAGTGGTGCTCAGGCTGCCTGCAGGGACATCAGCACAGGTCTAGCTCTGATTTTCAGGGTCAAGGAAGGCCAGCATGCAGGATGAGCTCCCTTACAGTCCCTGTCTGCCCCTTCTCCATGGCTGCTCTGCAGCTCACCACAGGGTTAGCTGCACTCACACATTTAACTGGTGTGCCTGGGGTTTGCCAGATGTAAAAATGGTGAGAGAACTCTTGCAGGTATGTGTAGAAGGCTGCTTTGGTGGCTCTCCAACTCTTTTAAATCCAGAGCTAAAAGACAATTGAGGTATTACCTAGATGAGCTCTTTGCACCACTCTGAGGGTGCACTCGAGCCTTCCTTGAGGATGTCTGTCTATCTTTCAGTATTAATGCCTTGTTACTCCTGTGTTGCCTCTACAGACACCGAAAAGGCAGTGGAAATCCTTACAAGATACCAAAGCACCCTGCTGTCCCCAGAGGAACAGGAGTTAAAAGCCTCCATCGGAAAGATCTCGCACATCTTCCAAAGTGAACTATTCCAGGCTCTGCTGGGTGAGCCCCTTTGTTTTGTTCTCTGGGGCTTTGTGGTCAGTGGGTGCTGCTGGTGGCCTGATCCTGCGTGGGTGCGTGGCACTGACCGGGCTGGGTGCATCCTGCACAAGCACCTGGGTGCCTGTAATGCCAGGGGCCTGGACTGCGTCTCCTCTCCGGGGCTTGGGCAGGAGGTAGAGGGAACAGGGGCTGCAATCACTGGCTGTTCGTAGTGTGAACAGGATTCCTCAGGCAGGAGACTGTGTCAAGGGCTAAAGCCTTCTCCATCCTATCCAGCACCTCTGATCTATCCAGCACCTGCTAAAGGATGCTGCGATGCCCTAAGCGTGCCCTGTGTGTGCAGACAGAACGTGTCTGCAGCTCCTACTGGGTTTGCAGCCCTGCTGCCGTCCAAGGACACCCTGGCGGCAGGCCCCCATTCCTTCCTGCACCCCTCAGCCTGATTTCAACCTGCCACTTCCCATTCTTGCTGCTGACCCGAAAGAAAACTGGATCTTCTTACCTCTGGGAGAGAATCCGCGTGTGCTTAGCTCCTTGCGGCATAGGATGGCCTGTCCGTGCTCAGCCCACGAATGCTGTTGAGCAACGTGCTGTGTGGGCACCTTCGTTTCGTTAAAGACGTGGACGTGATGGTGAGGCTTGTCCTTTACCTGGGACCAAAAACGCAGTTGGGAGTACGGTGTAGCTCTCTCCATGTGGATTTAGGCAAACACAGCTGGACTCTCATCAGGGAACACAGCTCCTCTGTGCAAAGCGCAGCTGTCTTTCTGAATGATGCCATTTGAAAACCCGCTTTCTTCATGAAGGTCTTTTTTTTTCTTAAAATGGAAGATCCAATGTGTTTGGGTTCAAAAGTCGCTTGAATCCACTCTGCCAGAGCAGACCAATTCCTAGCTGGGTGATATCAAACACAAATGTGTGGTGGGCACAAATTTTGGACGTAATCCCATTTACAGAGGATCTGACATGCCGAGAGGTGCAGGAACTCCTGCTCAGCTCCTCTCCTCACTCCTGCTTGCTGCAGGCTCGGGGGAAACGTGTGCAGCCCTGGAGGTTTCCATCCCAGGCCTCCTGCAGAAAAGCCAGGATTGCCTTTCCGACCTTGCTCACACTGACAAACCCCAAACCAGCCCAACCCCTGTGTCTGCCTCGCGTGCTCCCCCAGCCCGGCTCCGGCTGATAGGAAGGCAGCAGTGCAGCTCTCACAAAGCGCAGGGCTGTTTATGTTAGGACAAAAGTGGCACGGAAAGAACAGACCTGGAAGGAGCAGGTCCGTGCACATGGAGCCAGCTGCACGTTGCACGCTGGCGTGCAGGGAGGGAGGTGGCACGGGCTGCTCAGCAATGCTGTAAGCCGCTGTCCCAGTGTCCTGTCAACACTGGCACAAGGGAGTGTCACTTGATTGCTGGTGACCTTTTTAACTGGTTTAACAGGATATTAGTTCCTGTGCAACAGCAAGTTTTCTCTCGATGTGTTTACCAAACCGGGAATTTGCATTAATTACTTCCGCCCCCTTCCCCGGAGTGTGTGTTTGTGAATTTCTTGGCCCTGCACGGTGCTGTGTCCGGCTGCGTGGTGGCCGTGCCCGCACAGCTGGCGCATGCCAGGCTTCTTCGGTGTCCCTGCCGGGGCACGGTGACAGGTGGTGCTGGCTTGCTCCCGGAGGGTGGAGCGCTTCCATTTTATCTGCTTTTCACCCACCCTTTTCCCAGTGGGCTGCTGTGTCTCTGTCTGAAGTTTGCTCGGAGCCGGAGGGCTGGGTCGGGGTGTTTCCGAGGCAGGCTTGCAGGGTGTGCCCTGGCTCTGGCTTGCGCCCGTGCTCCTCTTCACACAGCAGCAGGTGCTGCTGGCTGCAGACTGCTCTCAGCTATAGAGCTCCATCCGCTTCCATGGTGTCAGCAGCATGTGCCAGCTTTTTTTTGACCCCTAGAGAAGGCAAATGCATGAGGCTGGTACCTGCTTGTCCTCAGACATACACCGAGTTTGAGCACCAGAATGCATTAAGCAGTAGTAGAACTGCTGGAAGTGCTAAACGTCATGGAGCTTTACATGTTGTTCCACATGAAAGATGCAAGGGATGTGGCTTCCCATGCGCTTTTTTAGGAGTAAGCTGTTTTGTGGACTCCAGAAACCCCAACCTGCCCAGCTCCGGGAGCGGATCTGCTGGGACGTTCAGGTGGAGCATGCCTCGTGCCAGGGCTGGATGTCCCGCTCGCTGCGAACATGCCAGTGTCGCTTTGCCCATACACCACTTTCTGCCAGACTCCTCGGAGTACACACAGCACAGCCCCTTACATCCCTGTGACCGCCGTGCAGGACCCGATCACCCTCCCTTGAGCACTTGGGCACGCTGACCCTGGCGGGACGGATCCTGCCCCAGCAGGGTCTCAACGCAGTGCAGGGCAAGCAATGCGGGAGCTGCTTTGTGCTGGAATGCACCAACCACAGCACAAAAGAAATTCCTTGGCTGCGCAAGCTTCACTGGTTCCCTCCTCCCGGCCTCTCTGAGCGCGTTCGAGGCCGCAGAGCCAAGCTCGTGACTCGCAGGGAAGCCTCCTGGCAAGAGGGTGCTGAGCCTGGGGTCAGGAGCAGCCGCAGCTGGGCTGAAAGGGGCCCTTGTGCCCTTTGCTGCTGGGGAAGCTGGGTGGACAGGCACAGCTTGTGCGTGCTTGGCCACCCCATCCACCAGCAGCCGAAAGGGCAGCCCCTCCCGAAATCCCTCCGGGGCTTGGTGCTGGTCCATGGCTGAGCAGTCGCTGGCACGGCTGCTGCTGGATGCTGTTCCCCTGCTGTGTGGGCCCCCAGCCCTCCCCCTGCGTCCAGGAGAAGCCCACCGCTGGGGTTTCTCCTTGGGGGGAAGCTGACCTCTTCTGTGCCAGCAGCTGTATTGTCCCTCGGATGCAGGTGCTATGGAAATGTTTAATGACATTTATTTGATGCGTTAACCCCAGGAGGAAATTGTTAAAGTCTAATCTCTGTTCATCTGCGTGCGTCTTGAGTTACTCTTCCTTATTAGATCTAGAATGGATTTACACTTTCACCAAAGAGAAACCAGCCTGTAAGACAGAGCACGCAGCATGGCTTTTGCAGGCACGCTGTCTTCTTACTGAGCCTTTTCGGGTAGCACCGCTCTTGGAGTGTGCAGGTGAAGCAAACCTGTGTGCAACTTGTGATGCACGAAGAAATGAAGGAAATGAGCATATATTTAAATAAGCATTAATGACACAGGCACACACAACCTAAAACATCCTTCTGTCGCTGCTGTGCCCTTTGCTACCCGAACCCCAGCTGCTGATCCCAGTGGACTCCTCCGATGCCTGGTGCCAGCAGCAGTTCCCTCTCCTGGCAAATGCCTGCAGTGGGCTGGGGGCTCGGAGGTGGTGTGGCTGCTCCCCAGGACATCCTCCCTGCATCCCGGGCTCCTCAGCAGCCTGGCTGCCCAAGGCCACGTTCCTGCAGCAGGCGGGCGACGAAGGAGGCTGCCAGCAGCGGTGCACCCCTGCGACGGGGCCGTTCAAATCCTGTTTTCGTTTGCGTGAAGCTGTGTGCATTCCAAGGGTAAGCCGCGCAGCGAGGAGCTCGTGGTATCCCGTTACGCAATGACTATTTTTATGAGCAGGGGGAGAGATGTTTGTGCACTAAAACAAAGTCCCGACTGTCTGGCTGTGCGACGAGTGCTCGCTGTGACCTCGTGGCTGATTAATGATGGCTTTGGGGGCTGCCGGCGGTGTTTTCAGCACCGGTGGAGATGCACCTGATGCGTGGCGGGTGGCCCTGGGGACTCCAGCCCCTCCTGATGTTGCCAGCTGCCCAGTTTCTAACGGGGCACAGAACAGAGCCTGGTGAAGATGCAGCCTGAAGCAGAAGCTCCAGAAGTATTACTGAGCCTGGGCAGTGAGACGGTGCTGCCCGGACAAGGGCTCCCAGCAGGCACAAAGCTGCGCAGCGGGTGGAGTGGATTTATAGCAGTGTTTTCCCCGCAGCCAGGAGGTAACCAGGAAGTGCCCAGGAGCAAGGCGATGGAGGATCGATGCTGTTCTTCTTCTCATCTGCAACGTGGACGCACTGCTGCAGCAAACGGGCACGTGGTGAAGCCAGGGAGAGGATGGGGACTTCTGTATGGGGTGTAATACTGCTTTGTGAACCCCTCCTTGGCAAACAGCCTTGGACAGTGCTCAGCATGTCCCTGCCTACGGGCTGGTGCACCTGTTTTGTTGTTTTTCTATTACAGTTATTTATTTCCCTGGGGTCCTGCGCAGTTCTGGGCACTGGGATAGCTCTTCTGAGCACTGCTCAGCCCTGTGCTGAGCACTGGTGCTGGGCTTTGCCTGGGGTTTGCTCTCCCGACGGGAGAGGCGTGCACAGAGCAGGGTTTGCTATGGCTGAGGCAGATTTCTGCATTACACGAGCACGTGCGCTGTTGCGCAAAGCCTGGGGACAGCAAGGCAAGAGGCCCTCAGCACTCTTGGTACTTTCTAAGCTCAAGGGAGTGAATTTAGGTTATTATTCTGCCCAGCCTTGCTCCCTGTACAGCCCCCAGTGCAACTCTGCTCGCACTTTCTCCGCTGTGACAAACAGCGCTGTTTTCCTGCTCCTGTTTCCTGTCTTATGACTTTTGTCCATCCACATCTCCCCTCTCTTCCCATGGCAGCGGGGTTTCTTGCAGGGGACCCTTGCCAAGCACCAGGTTTCCTTTGGAAATCTTATTAAACGTGCATTCAGTAAGTACCCCTTGAGCCGAGAGCTTCTGGCTGCCCTCAGGGCCGCTTGCAGAACTGGTGCTCTCCACGCTCCTCTGCAGTGAACTCAGAAAATGAATTTGGTTTTCCTGCTGTGGCTTTTCCCCTTCCAAGTGCTTGTTTACACTGCAGTCACTTTTTGGCCCTGCAGCCTCCTACCGGCTTCCTGTCTCCCATGTGCCTGAAGGGATTTATTACTTTTTCATGCCTTGTACTAAGCATTTACCAAACTCTCTTGGCTGACCCCTTGGAGCTTTACATTTAACCTGGCAGCATTTACCATCCTTTCTGCTTTTCTCATTTGGACACAGCTTAAGCTGTTTAGGAAAAAGCCTTCTCCCTTTTAGTAGCCTCCCTCCCCTACAGTCCAGCCGTGCTTTCCTCCGTTTTGCCTTTACAACATCCTCCAGGCCGGCGCTGCGCGTTGGCTCTGATGTCTCGGTGTGGTGCCTCTAAATAGGCTCGCTGCTTCCCACCCTCTTTGTTACCCCTTTCGGTTTCTTTTTAAAGAGCTTCTCGCTTCTTATGCAGTTCCCCTTCTGAAATCAAACACTTCTGCCGTAGTCGTGTGAGCTTTTGCTCTTCCTACAGAGATTCTGAACCTTGTGGTCAGAGCCCAGCCGGACTCCGGAGCGGCCTGGGCGGGAGGAGCTGGGGCTGCTGAGCGCAGCGGGGGCTTCAGTGGGAAGGAGCAAGGACCGGTGCAGCCCTGCTGCTTCCTGCAGTCCCCTGTGGGTGACCAGGAGAGACTAAAGCACTCTTGGCAGGGGTAGGAGGGGGTCCAGGCACCCACGTCCTCTCTGGAGCCACCCCCGGGGCAGTGGCTGTCCCACTGCCGCCCCATAACTGTCTCCGGAGCAGCGGGGCTGGGACGTCCGGTTCTCACACCTCTCTCCAGAGCCCCTGTGTATAACAACAGGCCAGGGTGAGGATTTCTGCTTGTGGCACTCTGGTTGCATCGTGCCAGGTGGAAAGAGGGAATTTATCAGGGAAGGAGCAGGAGGTAACACAGTGGCAGCTGTCAGCTTCAGAGCCTGTACGTCCTGGACCCGGTGTCTGGTGCCCTGTGACCGCACTCTGGGGGCAGAGCCGGTGGGCACAGACATGGCACCCCTTGCAGGGTCAGGCCGCCTGCCCGGTCCTGTGAACATTTCTCACGCTGTTTTGCAGATATCCACGAATTCTACGACTTCACGCTGCGCTCTGCACCCCTGCAGCCTCCCAGCCCGGACGCGCGTTGCGGCACAGCCCGGCAGCAGCATGGGGCCGGCAAGCCCCGCTCCTCAGACACCCCCAGGGAGCCCCAAAATCTCCCCGAGGTAAGAGTCCCTCCGGCACGATGCTGTGGGGCCGGACTCTGCCCCCCTGCACCAGGGGACAGGCTGGGCACCGGCTCCCATGCCCACAGCATGCAGGCAGCCGCAGCACCACAGCCCAGCCAGCTCACGCCACAGAGCGATTCCACACCTCCTCTGTTGTAGCTTGTCTCAATAATTAGGCAACATCTCTCGTTCAGAAGTGTTAATTGAATTATTCCTAATGCAAGGGGCTTTAGCTCCAGCTCAGCTTCCTGTTCTGATGCGTTCTCCCATGGACACGTTGGGACTGTCTGATCTAGCCGCCTCGCAGGCAGCTTTTGATGACTGAAGTAGGTTGGGCCTTTTAAGTTTCTTTTTTTTAGGATTTTTTCTGGCTCTCAGATAACTTCCATGTCTCTTGTTTGCGTTCTCTTTAATTTCCAACAGCCTTTAAAAAGATAATGGCAGCAGGCAGGGAGGCAGCAGTTGAGCAGTAGGGTCTGAGTTACCTCAAAGGCATGAAGGCAAACCAGATTGCCTCGTGAGAGCAGGGGCAATTTTGCCTTTCCAGGCCCTGCTCCCCGCGCAGCTCTGCTCTGTTGATTGCTGCCCTGCACCTTGCTGAGGGATGCTGTGGGATGCCTCTGTGCTGGGGGTACGGGAACATTTGTGAGAGTCATCTGGTGATCAACAGCAAGAACAGGGGGGGCAAAAATGCCAACAATCAGTGCAGGAGATATCCGTCCCTCTGACTCAGGAACCATTTGAGCCCCATTTTTTCTCGAGCCCTTCACACTGATGGTCTTCTCTTTAAAGGCAAAACTCCAGATGTAGTCTATTGTTAGGGATCAGTTTTCAGTGGAATTATACCTTATTTCTGGAGCAACAGGCAGTGAGATCCCATTTTGTTCTCATGGGTCTCTTGCAGCCCCAGTCTCTGCAGACAGGCCAGCCCGTCAGGCCCTGAGGGATGTGATGGTCAATAAGGGCATTTAAAAATCCATGTGGAAACAAGTGGGAATCCAGCAGCAGGCTGGAGGGATGCTGCAGCGCTGTGCCCTGCTCACAGGGGATGCCTCCTGCACTGAGCGAGCTGCAGAGCAAAGCAGCAAGGTTTTGCTTTGGCCGAACACAGCCCGAGCACATGGACACCATCAAATCCCTTCTCCAAAAAATACGTATTGATGCATCCCGTGTTGGCGGAACATCTGTGCAGAAGAAAAGCAGCAGGGAGCTGCCCCTGGCCAGCTGCGTGATGCAGCCCTGCCGTCCCCCCTGCCCGCAAGCTTCTGTTGTCCCCTGCAGTGACCCCGACGCCCATCCGGAAGCAGTGGGGGAGATGTGGGTGCATCCAGCCCGCCCTACCCACCCGTGTCCCCCACCTCGTTTCAGGAGCCGGCCGAGGACGGTGAGCGGAGGCTGCCCGTGGCCACCTGCAGGACGCCGGGGACCCCTCCGCGGCTGGTGAGGGTGACGGCCCGCAGGACGGAGGCACCGACCAGCGTCTGCAGCCTGGTGCTGGGCTCCCGCAGCGCCCTGCCCCAGGTGAGCCCCCGCACCGCGTCCCACCCGGCCGGCGGCTGCCACCGCGGGGACAGCACCGGGGCCGCGTGCCCGTAGCACCGCGGGACGGTGCCGGGGAGGTGCTCCCCTCGCCGGGGCTGGCGGTGTTTCCTCGGGCAGTTCCCATCGTGCTGGCGGTGCTCAGGCTGGGAAATGTAGCGGCGACCCGCGCCTGGCCGCACGGCTCCGAAAACATCCCTTTGTGCTAGCGCTAGTGTGGTCCGGTGGCAGCCCGCCGTGTTCGGAGGGCAGATGGATATGGCACGGGGATAGAAGCTGCGTGGGATGGAAATCCACCCAGCCCTGTCTCTCTTGCCCCCCAGCTCTGGCACTCTCCCACCTCGCAGATTTCCAAATTTTTCTCCAAGATCTTAAATGGCAGGTCCATTCCTCAGCATACCAGGAGCTTTTCTCCGCTGTCTATTTACCTGCAAACGCCGTCTGTTCGGATGTGCATCGTAAATCTCAGCTTCCTCCTGGTGCGAGTACATCGTCTGGGCTACGCATCTGATGCTAGTTTTAGGGACGAGTGAAGGGCAAAATGCGCTCTGAGCCTTTTGGGAGGGATGAAGTGGCCGTGATGGATGGAGTTTACCGCAGATATAAAATAATATGAAAACGTTGTTTTCCTTGGCATGGTTTGAAACAATGCTTGTTTGCTAGGTCAGATTCTTCTTCCAAAATATTTTAAAGATGAAAATGACACTGCTTCTTTTCTCACCTTTTTAAATGTTTCCCTTCTTGTTCTAGACTACAATAAAATGGGTAATGCCCCATTTTTTCCTTACTGTTTAATTTCTCCTTTTCCTCCTGCTACTCTCTACATTTTCAAACATTCACCAAGTCTTTACCAGTGGTGGGAGGGTGGGACTGTGGTTGGATGAAGACGACAGGAGGACAGGAGCAGTTCGGATCCGCTCGGACGCCGGTCGGCAGCGGGAGGGAACAAAGGAGAGGTGCAGGGGCCAAAGCTAGGAGCCTCCCTCGCAGAGACAATGGGCTGCGAGAGAGAGAACGGGCCAAATGGTGGCTCTGAAAAGAAGTGTTTTTACAGATTTCGGGAAAAGGTTGCTTCGGAAAAGAGCGTATTTTTAAAATTAAGCAATTGGAATAAATTCCTGGGCTGCACCTGCGGACATGGGGCAGGCCCGGGGCAAAAACCCACAAGGGGCAGGAGCCTGATCAGCCACCGGTCAGCCTGCGGATTTCAGGGGGTTTCTTCCTCAGTGCCCCAGGCTGTGGAGTTCGGGTCTCTTGCATCCAGCCCCACGTCTGCCTGAGTTGCAGTGTTTCCTTCAGTAAACGACACCTAGCCTCAGCTTTGGGACTTCACACGATGGGGAATCCGCTGTGGGGAATCTATAGCCTGGTTGTCCTGGTGGTTATTTATCTTTTCCATTAAAAACCTGCACTTTGCTGCCAGCCTGGATTTCTCTTGGTTTAGCTCCCAGCCCCAGGAGATCTTGCTGCCTTTGTTTGCTAGGATAAAGGGCCGCTGCGATCAGAAACGTTCCCAACATGCAGGTATTTATAGCTGCGTCTGAGTTCCCTCTTAACTTTCCCTTAGATAAACTAAACAGATTGGCTTCTTCACTCTCTCAGTGTGAGGCAGGTTGTTCCAGCCCTGAAATAATTCCTGTCATTCTTTTCTGAAGCTTTGTTATTTTCAGCCTCCTCCTTTCCTATCCTGTATCAGTACGGGTCAGGAGCAGGCGCTGGGTGCTGGTGCCTCCAGCCAAGGATCTCTCACCTGCAGCCTCGTCCGTCCCGGAGGATTCCCATGTGCAGAGCAGGGACCTGGAGGGATAAACCTTTGGGACGGTGGCCTTTGGTGCTGGGCTTGGCCCTGCCTGTACTCAGCTTGTAGTCCTGCCTGAAACTCAGCTTTGTGCGCGGCGTGGGGCGGCTTTCCTGGAAACCGGGGCCAAGCTGTGCTGGAGAGCTGCGGGCTCGAGGGCTGCTCCTCTCTGGGCGCTGCTGAGCCAGGATGCGGGCGGTTTGACGTGGAGGTGAGCCCGTTCCCTCAGCTGTCGTCGTCGGAACGAGCTCATCGCTGAAAGCACGCTTTGTCCTGGTGGAGCAGGACAGCGGCAGGCCCCGCGTGAGTGACCCAGACCACGAAGTGAGGGCAGCAGTGCCTGGGGGCAGGCTGGGCCACCGGACCGCAGCGCGGGCTCCTGCTTCGCATCCGCGCCTTCGTGCTGAGGATGTCTCAGCTCCTGCCCAGCGCCGCCTTGGGTCTTGGCTCTCAACAGCCCCAGCGTGCAGGATGTCTTCGGGGCTGGTTAACCCCCCGCAGCGCACTCCTGCCCAGCTCCGTAGGGACTTCCCGTTCCCCAGCTTTTGGTGTGAGCTTTTTGCCACGGACATTCCCAAAGCGGGTTGCAGGAAAACACTTAAGTTGGCAAAGGGCATTCAGAGGAACCAGGGAAGCAGCTATAATAGGTGATGTTTGATGATAGGGCAGGTGGGCACCAGCTGCAGGGCAGAGCAGCTGCACCCCGGTGTTATCAGCCCAGGAACAAGAGCTGTAGCGGACACCCTGCCACTGATAAAAGGCGGAGAGATTAACTGGCTTGTCCTGCCTGAAGTAAGTGCAATTCTCTTATCGCATCCATCAGTGTAAATGAGTTTTCTGTTGTCCTGGCTTTGTCCTCTCCCCTGCCTGCAGCTCTCCCCGGCGGCGATGGCAGAGCAAAAGCCACCATAACCTGCTTTAGCCGGGAAGACGCTCAAGAAACAAATTGCCTGTCTGCACAAATGCTTCCAGGAACAGGAAATTTTCTGTCTGCTGGCAAGGCTGCACGTGCACTCGGAGTAGCCCTGCAGCGTGCAAATGGCTGCTGCTCAGGAAGCGGGACCGGCACATACAGCACCAGCGTGGTTCCTGACGGTGAGGCTCAGGGCACTGAAAGCATCCCTCAGTGGAAAAGTGGGTGTTCAGCCTGCTAAGGGGCTCAGCCAGCTGAAATGCCCTGCTGAAGCCCTCGGAGGCACAATCACGCGTGAGCTGAGGGCTTCATGGGGTTTTATCAGCCAAATCCTCCATTTCAACCTTTCTCTGAGCTCCGCGGTTGCTTTAGCAGGGCTCCTCAGGGCTTGAGGGTGCCTGCTGGGGGAAGATCCATGAAGCTGCTCCTGCGGCCGGTGCTGCTCGCCTGCGCCCGGAGGGTGGCAGGAAGGCTTCATCCCTCTGAAAACCCCGTCCTCATCCCCCCCGCTGCGGGGAGCAGAGAGCAGCCAGCTGGAGAGATGAATTCACGAGGAACAATACCGCTGATGAGCAGAAACTCTGCGCCTGCGAGGAAGCGCTGCTCTTCCCCTGCCATCCCCTCCTGCCTCCCGGCACAGCTCCGGAGCTGCTCTGACTTCATCTCTGTCATGGTGCCAACGCTGTGCCGCCCCTCCTGCAGCCGCCTGCCCTGCGTCCCTCCTTCCCCGCATCGCTGAGCGCCGCGGCTCTGCCCTTGCTCATCCCAACAGCCGCCGCTGAGCACCAGCAGATCTTAGCGTGACGGGGAGAGAGAGCACACGGGAGAGGCTGCTTCAGTAAACAGACGTGCCTTGTGTGCTTCTGCAGTGCCAGGGGATGGGGAAACTCACTGGTAGAGCGTGCTGCTGCTCCCCCAGGCTGGGGGTGCAGGGGGTGCTGCGGAGCCTGCCTGCAGCGTGCTGGGTGCGGGCTGCGCTTTGCCGCTGCTGGGCTGAGGCCAAAAACATCCCCTTCCCCCCTTACGTCCAGGGAGGATGTGGCCCAGCTCTGCAGAAATGCCCCTGCCGGCTGTTAGCAGCCCTCCCTGCTGCCGTTGCCACTGCAGAAGAGGCATCTGTCCGCTCTGACCTGCGGCTCGGGTGCCAGAAAGGTTCATGGAGCTCCCCAGGGGCTTTGGCAGAGAAAGGCAGGCTGTACCGCCAGCATGGCGACCGGCTGTCTGGTTCCCCTCTCCTTCTCTTGAGTGCTTTTTCCTGCCTCCCAATTTCCCGTTGGCCAAAGATAAGGATGTTCCCATGCTCTGCGCCTTTGCTGGCAGGCGCAGCTGCTGCTGCAGTGGCTCAGGGCACCTGCAGGGCTGGGGTGAGACCAGCAGATGCTGTGGCTGCAGAAAAGCCCACTGCAAGCTCCCCGCTGCCATAGCTGTAGCCCCACAGCTCTTCATTTCCTCTGCAAGGTGTGCAGAGGGAAAGGGAGCCAGGCTGCCCGGCTCCGGCCAGGGCATGCCAGGTTGCTGGAGCATGAGGTCAGAGAAGGGGGTCCTGAACGCAGGTGGGTGTCTGACAATTAATGCATCCCCTCCCCGTTCTGAGAATAACATTTAATTTTAGGAGAAGCAGAGAAGAAAAGCAGCAGCCCAGAGGCCCAGGAGGTGAGCTTTGGATTCTCAGCTTAGTTGCTCTCCAGCAGTTTTGTGGTTCAGCATTGCAGACGCAGCCTCGAAAGCCAAAGCACTGAGGCCAAGAGGATGTCTGCCTGCTGTAACTCGCTCCGACTGAGCCGTACGTCAGCCTGTACAGCACGGACACCCGGCTGGGCATCTGGCTGCCTGCGTCGCGAGGATGCTGCTGCGCGAAGGGGATTTCGGCGAGCGCTGTGTCAGTGAGAGCTGTCACTTCGGTGGACGTTTTGGGGTTGAATGGCCTCGGCTTTACTAGAGGCTCTTGCTATTCCTGCTGCTGAGATGAACCAGGAGATGCGTAGACCTCAGTTCTCCCAACTCAATATACAGCTCCAGTGAAGGATGAAGAAGCTGGTGGAGCCACCAGCCTGTCAACCAAAGGGTCATGCGCAGCCACCTGTTCCTACTCTATTTGGGGACTTTCTGTCTAAAACCAGTAGCAAAAGGAAGATCCTCATCAGGCTCCGAGGCTTTTCTGGCTCCACAGCGTCGGAAAGCCCTGCTGGAGAAAGGGCTGTTGGTCTGGACGTTCGTTCAAGTCATTGTCACTGATTTGGATTTACTTTGTTTGGTGATGGTGCAAGCATGTGCGGTGGTGGGGACTGTCCCACAGATGGCCACCCAGACAAGCCTGGAGTCCGTCCTCCTTTCACATTCATGTTCCAGCTTCATTTACACCCTTCTGGTGCACGTCTGCTGTCCCAGAAGAGCGGGGCTGCTGTGGTTATTTGTACACCAAGAGTCACGCTTTTCCAGGGTTTAATGCAGAGCTCTGAAAACAAGAACTGAGACCGTTCACCAGCATCTTTGTGGGATGGGGAATAAAGGGGCCAGCCCCCTCAGTGCCTTGGCCAGGACCTCCCTGACCACTGCGCTCTCCCTGTTGGTTTGCTCATCGAGTTCCCAAAACGAGCTGGTGCACCCCGCCGCGGGACCCACAGCAGCACCCAGGTCCCCGCTGTGCAGGAGGTGATGCTGTGGGGTGAAGTACCGCGTTACTGCTGGAGCCCACCTCCCGCAGCACGAAGCAGCCAGGAGCTTGGAAGGGATCCCGGTGGTGCTGCGCCGCCTCCTTGCCCCCACCCTGCTTTGCTCTGCCGCCCTCCTGCTCTCTTCTGCCTGCTCCCCCGCCAAGCCCCAGGTGCACACACATCGTGCCTTGCAGCGGCGGCTTTTGTGCCAGAGTAATTTGGATTATAGGACAGGTGCTTGCACAATGGAGCAAAATCCTGCTCCGAGGCAAGCGCAGGGGGTCTGTGACCCACGGAGGAGCCTGCAGCGGGGGATATGCCACCCCAATCCCCGCCCGCCTGCACT
This sequence comes from Anser cygnoides, assembly GCF_040182565.1. Taxonomy (NCBI): domain Eukaryota; kingdom Metazoa; phylum Chordata; class Aves; order Anseriformes; family Anatidae; genus Anser; species Anser cygnoides. Next base: position 12,174,463 of record NC_089885.1, on the reverse strand, counting down.
CCGCTCCCCGTCGCAGCCTCCCCAGTCTCTCAGGAGGCTGATGACAAATCTCCTGGGTGCCTTTCTGCAAAACAAACGGGCTCTCCTCTCCATTTTTTTTAGAGGAACAAACCAAGCTTGAACGCGGAGCCTGGCAGGCCAGCTGCTTTCTATCTGGAACGCTGGAGCTGGGGGAACGTCGCTGCATCTTAATGGCGTCGGGCTGGACGGAAATCAGGATTCTGGTGGCAGAGGCAGCACCAGCGCTGTTATAAATAGAGCAGCCATGATAACTGCTCACGAGGGTTTTTAGTCTTTAGGATTTGGAGGATCAGCCCTGAGCTATGCTGAGAGATCCATTATCCTTGGCTTTTGTAGGAATTAGGGGAATCTGCAGGGGAACGAGGGCAGTGGATGAGCGCAGGTTTGGGAATTGTCCCTCGCGTGAGTCTGAGTGTGAACCTGTTTTAAAGGAGCTCTGCTACATGCTGCTGCCTCTGGCTTTGCTCTGCTCGCTCTGAGGCGGTTGGACCACGCGTGGCTGCGGTGACACGAGCGTTTCAGTCAACCCACTGCCCCGCTGGGGGAAAGCAAGGATTCGCTCCGGCGCCCGTTGTAGCCATGCAGCCTGCACGCACACAGCACCGTGCGAGAACTTGGCTGGCGTCGCGCCTAAGAAATGATTCCAAGCACTGGGATTCGGGCAAAGGACCTCTGCGCTCTGTGGCCTAGATAGCTGTTGGAGCTGGCACCGCCCCGGTGTGCCGGTGCCCAAAGCAGTGGCCTGCAGAGCATCGTTCCTGGCCGGCATTGCTTCCCCAGCCCCACAGCCAGGCGCTCACCTGCGCGTGTCCAGAGCAGGGCTCGGGGCTGCCAGGACCACGGCAGTGTCCTGCCAAACACCTCCCCGCTTTTCAAGGTAATTCTGAGAGCAGGTCACTTCGCAGCCGGGTTCCAGCAGGCTGCAGGAGGGTTTGCAGAGAGGAACGGAGGAGAGAACTGCACTGCGGTGCTGGGGGAGGCACAGGCTGGTCCTGGGGCCGGTTTCACTGCTGAAACCGGGGCGTGCTGTGCCCGCTGCACCATGGGCATGCTGCAGCCCCCTGTTGTGCTCTCAGGTCCCTCTCCCTGGGCCAGTTGTGTCGCCGTGTCCCACCCCGCAGCGGCAGATTTTGCAAGCTGAGGCTCGCGTGGTGTTCTTGCAGGGAGATTTTGCGCGCGTCGGCGTTGTGCTGCTGCAGGGGAGCACCCGCGGCACTGCCCTGGTGCACAACAGGAGTGTGGGAAGAGGAAACCGCTCTCCCCGTTGCCTGCCCTTGCCATGCCGTGGCCTGGTGGCAGAGCGCGTGGCTCGGCTGCCCTCCCGGTGAAACCGAGCCCGTCCGTGATGTCCCACTGATGGCCAGTGCCTGGGACCCGAGCAATGCGTGTCCGAACCAAGCCTGAAGCCGTGGTGGGGGCAGCGGCACTGTCACCCCTCCAGGTCTCCTGTCACCCCGGCCTTGTGCCGCAGGTGTGTCAGCCCTGTAGGTGTGTCTGTGCCACTGCCAGGCCGAGGTGAGCGTCCTGCGTGCCCCGCGGGTGGGCGCACACCTGAAGGTCACCTCAGGGCTTGGGAAACGCAGCTTTCTGCTCTCGCCGTGCGGGCGGCGGAGGGGAAGGGCTGGCGGTGTCACTGCGCCTTTAAGAGAGGGCCGGGAGTCGGCCGCGGCCCTGCGGCGCGCCCGCTGATTGGCCGAGCGGGGGGCAGGCGGGCGCGGGGCGGGGGCAGCCATTCAGAAATTCCGAGCGGCGCTTGCTCCCTTAAAGGGGACGCGGCAGTGTCCGGAGGGAAGGCCAACGCCGAGGGGGCGGCCGCCTCGCGTCCGGGGCGGGTGGCTCCGGGGGCCGCCGGCTCCCCAGGGACATCAGCGGGCTGCTGCCCCGGGGCGGGGGTGGTCCTGCTTGGGGTGGTCACCGTGCCCCCCTGGTCGCAGGGATGCTGCGCCCGCTGCGGGGCTCCAGCCAGCTCAGTCCTTCTCTGCGGGTGCGTGTGTCCGCCAAAAACCCCAAAAGCCGAAAAAAAAACCGAAGTCCGACCCGCTGGCACCCCGTGTGTCCCACCTGGCTGGGGCTGCACCGACCTGTGCAGGCGGGAGCTGCAGGAGGGGGGCTTTGTGGCCCGGGAGGGGCAGGTTGGAGCAGGGTTGCCGGTTCCAGAGAGAGAAGCGAGGACGCACTGAGCTCCCTTCTCGTCCTCCCGCGCAGGCTGGGAACAAACCTGGCTCCCTGCGCCCTGGGTGGGTGGAAAAGACCCTTTGGGCACGACTGTGTTGTCCTGGCTCTGAGCAGAGCGGTGCCAAGCCCTTGCAGCAGTCTTGGGGCCTTATGCAAGGAGTCATCAGATTTCCCTCCTGCAAGGAGACAGAAGATTTCGAAGTACCTCTTTTCTCTGCCTCTGGCTCTGAGTTGTGAAGTTGTGCCCTCGCCACATTCTCCAACTTTCCCTCTGCTCCATCAGCCACAAGTGTGCTCTGTGTACGAGGAAGCGAGGCGCGCACAAGGACTGGGCACCCGCAGACCACGAGACGTGGCAGTGCCGTAATTGCCGTGCCAATGCAGCAACTGAGTCCTGTTAATGTTTAATCTGGGGTAAGGGCCTTTTCCCTGTATTTAATGGGCTTCCAGCTGTGCCTTTGGTGCTTAAAATCACGGCTTTGCTCTGACACGTCATTTCCCCAGTGGACATGTGCTGCGGAGCCCCCATAAAACCCCTGTGCTAGGAGCAGGAGCGTGGGCTTCAGGGCCAGGCAGGAGGCTCTGTCCCAGGTAGCTGGGGAGAGTGACTGTGGGCACCGCGAGGCCCTCGGTGAATCCACAACGCCTGCTGCAACTGCCTGCTGTTAAATAGAGCCCTGGGCTCCCCTCCATGTGGAGGGAGCTTAGGCTGTGCTGTAGGGACCTGCTGCAGATCTCCGCCAGGAAGCTGCAGTGCTCTGCTCCTCTGCCCCTTCCACACGCTGGGGAAGAGGTTTTGTTTGCTGGAATTGCAACTGCTGAGAGTAGGTCCTGGTGTTTACTGAAGAACCTTGTGCAGTTGCTGCCACAAGTGAGGATACGGGAACCGTGGCACTGGGCAACGTATCAGGGATCATTAATAGAATGAAAGTGGTTTTGCCCTGGAGGAGAATAATTTGTTTGGCAACCGCGCTGAGAGCGATTGGTCCCTTGGTATGCCCTGTTATTATTATCCTAACTGCGCTTTTCCCAGCGTGAATCGCTCCTGGTGGGGTGGGGAAGCAGCCTCAGCAGGAGGGATTTGCTCTCCTGCCCCTTCCTCTCCCCTATGGCAGTGCAAACCCTCGGTGGCTCACGGGACCCCGCCAGCCCCATTTGCTGCTCTCTGCGGCCCAGGCAGGGCGGTGCTGCAAAGTTTTCATTTGACAATCCACAGACATCGCAAATCCCTGCTGGAACTGGGTCTGGAGCCAATTGGCAGGGCCGGCCCAAGTTTGTTTGGTTCTTCCCTTCGCTTCTTGTCTCCCTGTGACCTGCTCCCTCTGTGCCTTTACCTCCCATTGCTCCTTGTCCCCGCTGTCGGCCCTGTGGTTCGGATGTTGGGCAGATTTCTGCAGGTGCTTGCAGTCCAGCAAGGTACCTCTTATGCCAGACTGTTCCCAGCTTCCTCCTCATATATTAATTAGAAAAATGAGGCTTTCCCCACCTGCACCCAGGCCCCACACTAGCATATGGCCTTGGGGCAGTGGCAGCGCACCCCGCTCGCTGTCACGCAGGCACCGCTGGTGACCAAATCGCCCCCGCGAGAGCCAGCACCGCTTGGGCTAAAGGCATCTTCCATTCCTAGAAAGGCTACAAGTGCTACAGAACCCTCTGAAACAGCTCAAACCCCTTTCTTCAGACTGCCCTTGAAAGGCTGCTGAGGGAAGGATGCACTGTGCCTCACACTTGCCTTCCTCTTCCCGCAGGGCTTCATGTGAGAGGAAGGAAGCGCCAACAGGGGCTGAAATGCCGGCAACGCCAGATAAAACCTAGCTCCGTGCCGCCTTCGTGCCGTGTACATAGCACCATCTCCGGGGATTTCTTGATGCTTTGCAGAAATTAGCACCTGTAAAAAGAGCAGCTGCCAAAGCTGAATTTAAATAAGACGGGCAGGCTTCTGGTAGGAAGAGGCTAGAGGATCAGAGAGCGCTTGGTTTCCTTGAAATGCTTCCGTCGGTGAAGGCGCCTGTCTGGAAACCAGCTCCCGGCTCCTTTAGCAGTGCTCAGTGCCCAGGTGAACAGGGCAAGACGCCCACAGCTGCCTGAAAGCGTGGGGCACAGCTCGTGCCCCACGAGACCCAGGTGTGGGCGCACTGGGGCAGGCGCTTGCACCCCGGGGGTACGGCGGTGCCGCCCCCAGCAGCTGAGATGCACTGAGGGTAGCTTGGGCCAGGCACAGCCTGGATGCAGCTGGCACTGGCCTCCTTGTAAGCCTGAGAACGTGTCTCAAGCCCCACGTGGTGTTAGGGAGTGCTGCAAGCAGGCAGCAACAGCCAGGGAATTTTCCCCTTTTAACTGGGGCTAGCAGACAGCACGTGTGGCTCACTGTAAATGAGGAGGAATTAAACAGCTCTCCCGGCAGGGACAGTGCAGAGGAGATGAAATGGGATGGGAGGGCTTTCAGGCAGGGAACTGCAAGTGGTGGGAAGCTGGGAAGGGCTTTGTGAGAGCAGCAGCGGGTGAGGCTCGAGGGCAGGAGGGAGCTCTCGGTTTGCGGGTGGTGATAGGGCACCCACAGACAAGCGGGTTGGGGGAAGAATGCCTGCTGCATGTACGGCTCTCCTGTCTGCAGGGGTGCCAGAGACTGACCAGGGAGAGCACCAGAGACCTTCCTTGTGAGGGGAACATTTCAGCCTGCCACGGGGGAAAAAAATCAAAAGCTTCTCTTGTTTATTCAGCTCCTTATTAAAGTGTTTTTCCCTAACAGGTCTTGTCCTTTGCTTTTACACTTCTTCCTCCAAGTGAAAGCCCATATCCCGACCTGCCCTGACTGCAGGGCTGAGTGAAGGGAGACGTGTCTGGAGCGGGGCAGCTGTGAGCAGTCAGGGCTGCAAACACAGCACGTGCCCTGCCCTAGTGCTCTCCTCCCGCCCAGGTCTGCCTCTTCCAGACGTGGGCGTCCCGCCTGGCCATGGCCCAAAGACGGCTTTGGCAGAGGTTCACGGGGGCGGAGGGGGCCCTGGATCCGTGGTGAGGCTCCGCAGCCGAACTGGGCCATCTCTAGGGTGGGAACTGCGGTCAGAGGGAGGCGTGCAGCCGGGTCAGAGCAGTAATTAGCTGTCGTTGTGTTACAGACTCTGGGCATGTCTCTTTGATGCTGCTGTGCCTCAGATCTCAGTGTTGCAGGGTGGGAGATGGCAGGAGGCCAAGATGGACTTCGTGTCCATTGATGTTCACGGAGGAGGTGCTGACTGCTTGTTTCTACAAGGCTTATTGCTCTGCTGTGGTGCATCACACCCCTTCCTCAGCTAAACTCCTGCCCCGGTCCCTCTAATCCTTCCCACCTCTACCCTCACTGCTGCCAGATGCCCTCTGTCCATCCTGGTCACCCCCAGCTGTCAAGGTGCAGCATCTCCCCAGCACAGGGACATCAGCCCAGCATCCTCCAGCACCACGTGCTCTGGGAGATGGCAAAAGGAGCAGCAGCAGATGTGTAGATTATCCTAATTGCTTAAAGCCTGAAGTGTAAAGTTCTCTATTAATTCCAACGCTGCACGCTTTCCTTCCACACAAAAACAGAAACCGTTTTTCATTGATGAAAATCACTCGGCACAGCCTCGCTTTGCTTGCAGGCATCCGATCCTTCTTTGCCTTAGTGATCTCTTGGTGGCTGCAGTGTCCTGTGGCACTGGGCTCCACAGGTCCTTACGTGCAGCCGTTGGTTTCACCTTGCTGCATCTCCTGGTCACTGGGTCGGTGCCACAGTGTGCGCAGGTCCCGTAACTGCCTGTATGTCAGCGAGAGCCCCTGGGAGCAGCAGGGTGAGCCTCACCCGCAGACCTGCTTTCTGAGAGCTCGACAGACTTGCTTGTCTGGGGACGTGATGGCTGTCCGAAACTTAGCGCCAGGGGAATTTCCGCGTGAGCCTGTTTGAGACACGGTACAGCTCCGTGTCATTAAGCACAGAGCAGCGCATGACTGTAGCGTCCGTCCTGCGATGGAGGTAACCTGAGCAGCCCAGAGGCAAGGAGGTGCAGCCGGTGCTGGAGAGGACGGGCTCTGCGCCACGCGGTGCTTGGGGCTTCTGGGACAACGTGGATCTCACGGGGATGTCTTCTGCCCTCTTCCCTTCACCCAGAAGCAAGCGTTGCACTTGGCTGCTTGGGAGAAAACACTGCAGGAGCTGTTCTGTCTGCCTTAGTAAAGTGCAGGATTTCTGCACTGGGGCTTAAAGAACTAAAGAAACAAGGCGCAGGCAGGGGCATGCATTTGACCCACTTGTGCTTCCTCCACCTGTGAGCTGGGCCAGCCTCACGGAGGCCAGTAGGAGCCCATAGATCTTGCAGCCTGAATCGGGGTGTTGAACCACCACATCTTATGGACCAACTTGTGGACCCCTCCTGCTTGTCCTACTCCTTTACCTGTGCCCTGCATGAGCCCTGATACACTCCTTTCATCCCTCTGATCTTCCAGAGGGTTTTGTACTATTTCTTCAAATAATTCTCCACCCACCCCAGTGTTTATTACAACTGTTAAGGAACAGAAAGCCAGGTTCAGGTTCTCCTAACTGGTCAGGTATGCTTTTTTTGCAGTGGTCTTTCTTTCTGTCCCTCAGTTTGCCTCGGTGACTGTTCTGCACTTCTGTGCCAGAGGCGAGGGGCTGCTGAGCTGTGCTGGGAGTGGTGTCCTCGCCCTGCTGCACACACGAGGATTGCTGCGGCCCCAAACACTGCACTTTCATCGTCCCTGATGGCAGTATTTGGAAGGCCCAGCGAAAGCCCTCAGAGTTTCTGCACCGCAAGCATGCCTGTGGCAATGGTGGTGCCCCCAGGGCGTTGTGCTGGAGCATGCGGTAACAAAGCAGGGGGAGGAAGGAGCTGAGGTGGGGATGCGGCAGAGCTGCTGCCGGGCTGGTGACCGTCGCTCGGGTCTGGAAAAAGGATTTCGTCCTCCGGGGCGGATCACGGCCGGTGTGAAGTGAACCCGGCCGGGTGGGAACCACAGGGCCGGCAGGGCTGGCGCGCCGGCAGCACCCATGTTGTCCGGAGCTGGGGATGGGCTCGGGGTGAGGGCGGCCGCAGGTGATGCGTGACACCGTCGAGCGAAGGCTTTCCCTTCCTCCCGGATTCCCGCACGGCGCCCCACGGAAGGACGTCTCCCGGGTTTGCCGGTCGCGGGCGGGTTTTGGCAGGGCCGCCCGAGGGGAAGAAGCGGCCCCGGTGGGTGCGGGCAGCGCGGCCGCGGCGCCCCCTCGTCCCCCGCCTCACCCCCACCGGCGCTCCGGGGGCGGTGCGGGGCGGTGCGGGGCGGTGCGCGGAGGCTCCGCGGCGCAGATTGGCGGGGAGCGGGGCCGGGGCGGGGGTGGTGGGGGGGGGGAGGCAGAGGATGCTCGGCGCCGCCGCAGGTGCCGCGCTCCGCGCTCCCGAGCCGAACCGTGCCGGGCCGAGCCGTGCCGGGCCGAGCCTCCCCATGCAGCCGAGCGCCCCCGAGCCCGAGCGGAGCTGCGGGCGGCGCGGCCCCGCGGAGCTGCCCGCGCCGTAACCGCCCCCCGCTCGCCTCCCGCGGGGCCCGGGGGCGAGGAGGCGCCTGGAGCGGGGCGGGGGCCGCTGCCGCCCCCCGAGCATCCCTCCCCGCGCCCTCCCCGCTCCCTCCCTCCGTGCGCGCATCGCTCCGCGCCGCCCCCCGCTCCCTCCGTCCCTCCCTCCCTCCCTCCCCCCCTCCCACCCTGCCGGCTCTATGGTGTAGGGCAGCGATGCACAAGCACCACCACTGCTGCAAGTGCCCCGAGTGCTACGAGGTGACGCGGATGGCGGCCCTGCGGCGCATGGAGCCCCCCTCCTACGGCGAGTGGCAGCACGAGCAGTACGGCTACGGGGGCTACGGCTCGCAGACCCTGCCGGCGCCCGGGGGGGCCGCGCCCGCCGCCCGCGGCAAGGCCAAGCTGGGGCCCCCCGCCCGCGACGCCGCCGCGCTCAAGCCGCCGCCGCCGCCGCCGGGGAAGAGCGCGCCCAAGGTGAACGGCAGCGGCCCGGGCTGGTGGCCCGAGTGCACGTGTTCGAGCCGCGACTGGTACGAGCAGGTACGGGCCAGCCCCGGGGCCACGCTCCCCGGCGGGGGTCGGTGGGGACGGGGCGGGCGGGCCGCCGGGGGGCTCCCCGGGGAGGGCGGCGGGGCCGTGCCGGGGCGCGCCGGCACCCGCGGGGCGGTCGCGGGCGGCCGCCGTGGCGGTGGCTCCGGTTGGCCGTCATCGTCGCCGGCGTCGCTTGGCTTGGCCGCCACCATGGCTCGGGCCGGCCGCCGCGGTGCTGCCCAGCGCAGGGGTCGCGCACCTGTGCCTCCTCCCAGGGGTCTCGCCACGCACCGGGCGGGCGCCGGGCGCGATGGTTTTCGGCGCCCACCCGACACCCTCGCCGCTCCCCGTGCCGTCGCCTGAAGCCCCGGTGGCGTCGAGGGCGTCTCATCACGCTGTGCTTAGCAGGCGTGGGGCACGCTGCCCGCCGGGCAGCCTCGTGGGCTCTCGGTGCCGCTTGCCAGCGCTCCCAAACCGGCACCCGCTTTTTTCCGTTGAGTTGTGGATTCCTCGCTCTGCTGCTACGTCCCTGCTCCCATAGATTATTACGTAACCCTTCTCTGATCGCCGGCATGCTGTGTGCTTTCTGCCCCATTTCACTGCCTCCATTTCTTCCCACACACGTTCATTTTATTAGTGTTCTCCTCCAGGACCCATTCTCAGGCTCTCTCTCTCTCTTTCTCCTCTAAATGGAGAGACCAGTCTTGTTTTGAACCCACAAGCCAGCTCAGAAAATGGTTGGAGCTGTTTGCAAAGCATTAAAATGGAGGCTAGACCCTGCCTGAAAAACAATTTACCCTGCTTTAAAGAAAGGCATTTCAGTTTGCTTCTTCTGCCTCTTTCATTCATTATCTTCAAGCCTCACATGATTTCTTATTGATCCTTCTAATTATTATTTCAAGATGCAGTAGCAGGCAGACACACAGGAATCAATGGGAATTCTCTCCTCCTTTCCCCTCAGAAAACACAACCCTCTTCTTCCCTTTCCGTGTTTTTCTTCATTACTGTCTGAGTCTGTAGCTCTGGTCAAAATAATCTGATTCCAAGCTGATACGCTCAGAAGATGTTTACAGAAAGCACCCAAAACCCCGGCTACCTCGCTATAAACCTGCTTCTGGTTTCTCTCTGCTTCTCTGCCACTCTTTGCATCAAAATCAGTCTCATCTCTCTCTCGCCTGCTGGTTCTGGCAAGCGGTTTTCATCTTTCCTTTGCTATCTCTTTCCTTCGCTCCATCCAGTGCGGTGAGCTCTGGGAACTGGGTAGGAGCAGGGAACTGGAGCCGGTCTGCTCCCTCCTTTCCTTTCCTCTCCTGCTTGCAGGAAAGGTCTGGCCCAGAGCTGCTGGTGAGATGACTGCAAGCAGGCTGGGAGGGAAGCGATGCCAGCTGCAGCACTGCCGTGGCCGGCTGGGCAGGGGAGCCCCTCGTGCATTGCAGTGGTGGGAGAGAAATCATTGTCTTTGTGGTGCTGCCACAGAGCCCCAGGGCTTGGGCTGGTCCCAAAGTCCACGTAGGAAATCTCTGCTCAGCCTTAGCCTTAAAAGATGAAAATCAAAACCTCCTCGCTGCATTGCAAGCGACAGAGGATGCCAGCGTGCGAGGCTACGTGAGCATAGCGGGGTCTGCATGTATAATATGACGTGTGTGGTATGTGCACTGCCTGTATCAGAGAAGGCAGGATTGCTCCCTGGTGTGTAGCAAATGTATGCAATGAGTAAAGCTTTGCAGCAAATGCCTCGGCACTGTTCCCCTTCTGATCCAAGGGTGCAAAGTGTCTGAGCCATCAGGAATCCACGTTCTTCCCGGTCTGGCCGTGGGCAGAGGGACAAAAGGTGGTGAAACGGGAACAGCCGAGCCGTGCTTGCACCTGGCCGAGGGTTTTGGCTCCAGGGGGCCAGGAGATGTCATGCTCCGGGGGGTGGAAATTGGCCGGGTGCCGGGTGCGAAGCTGCTGTGCTTTGCTGGAGACGAGGAGGCAGCCCCTCAGACCTGGAGAGCGCCGGGGAGAGGCAAGGCTGCCATTGTTCAGGGCTGCCCCTTTAAGCGGTGTCCCTGTCCCTGGAAGCACTTCCAGCAGCAGAGGTGGGAGCAGGCAGAGCGGCGAGGAGGCAGAGCAGGGCCAAGAGGCTTCCCCATCAAAGCGAGGACCTGCTCACCTCCCTGGGAGCTTCGCCACCCCCCCGTTCAAGCCTTTTTCTCCTCTCCCATGCGTGCAAGCAGAGGAGGGTGCACAGCCAGCGCGTGTGCTGGAGCGGCCGCGTGTGCAGATGCTCTGACACGGGGAACATGCTCACGGTTGCATGTGGCGGTGTGTGTTGCTGCCATCATGCGTACTCGCAGACCCTGTGCACAGCCCCACGGCGTGTGAGCTGTGCCCACACGTGCCCAGCACACAGCACAGTCCCAGCATCAACCCGCACCTCCTCCCACTGCCGGCAGCGCGTCGTTCCTCTCCTTCTGCCTCTCCCCTTCCCCAGGACACAAATTAGCTTGCTCAGGCAATGCCAGTAACTGAGAACCCCTAATCCTGACCACAGGGAGAGAGGAAATCTCTCCGCTCTGGGTTTCTCATTTCTTTTTGCTTCGCTTTTCTTCCCTCCTCCTTTTTCCCTTCGGAGATCCCTTCCATTTCTTCTCCCTTATCTCACTGTTTATTGCTTCACGTTCCCCGTGCTTGCTGCCATCGCTGCTCTCCATTGTTTCCTTCTCCGTCCCTCCATCCAGCCCTGCGCCCTCCCCGTCCCCCCTCGCTCACTGGTGGGGGACACAACTCCCCCCACCACCACCACCACCGGACTGGGGTGAGAGGAGGACTCCCCGCTTTGGGGGAGGCATGGCAGCACGATCCAGGGAAGCATCGCTGATGCGCAGCGGCTGGAGGAGCCAAGTGCTCCAAACCCCTCCTCTCCCCGCACAGTGACGCCCACGGCTGCTCAGGAGCGCAGCGCTGAGATGCTCGGCTGTGCTCGAGCCCCTTCTCCGGGGCTGCTCCCCGAGCCGGGGTGAGGCAGCCGGCACCTTGCCAGGGAAAGGTCCAGCCCCACGGCTTGTCTCACCCCGGGTCCCCAGTGCCAAGCTGGTGCCGGAACAGGACCCAATATGGGGCTCCAGAGGGGTTCATCAGCCTTTTTTTGCGTATTTGGGGTGCCCTGGGCATGCGCACCTCCTCTCTGGGAAGGGCACGGCTGAAGGTTGCGTGGGGTGGGTGGCTGGGAAGTGCCCTCCGCCCCTGGAGGCTGCCCCGGCTCTCCCAGCCCTGCTCGGCCAGAGGTGCCCTCCCTGCGGGCACACGGCGATGCCCTGCTGTCCCCCGTCCTCCCTCCCCCGGGGCCGGGGGGCTGCGGGGTGGGTCAGAGCAGCACCGCGGGGAGTCCCTGACCAGCTCGGGGCCACACCAGGCTTTCGTGGGCCTCCTGGGTGGAGGCGTTTTGTGGCCAGGCAGGTGGAGGAGGGAGAAAGGACCTCGCTGCCTGTCTGGGGCTGCGAATGTGTCACCGAAGGCGGTGTTTTTCCACGCACAAACATTGCTTGTTATAGTTCCTCCCGTGCGCTGGGGAATCACCTGGAGGAGGTGGGCACAGTCTTGGCGGAAGCAGCAGCCCTCGCACAGCCTCTGGCTGGGCGCAGCAAAGATTTGAGGCTCCTGGGGCGTAGGAAATGGAGGGGGGGGAAGAGCCTTGGGGGGGAGCTGGCCTTCACCCGGCGAGGACGTGGTGGCCAGGCCAGGTTTCTGAGCGATGGGCAGGCAGGGCTGGAGGGAAAGAGGGTGAGCGCTGAGGGGCAGGCGGGGAGCCGAGTGCGGGTGGCTTCGTGGGAAAGGGCTGGAGCCCCAGATGTTCCCTGGGGAGGTGCGAGGGAGGGTGAGAGGAACGGGGTGCCGGGGACACGGAGGCAGTGGAGGTGGTGAGGTTGGCAGGGTGATGTTGCTATGGCTACTCATGTGCTATTCATAGAAGAAATTAGCTAAATCTTTGCACTCGAAGGTGGAGGAGGAGAAAGGAGGAAGGCGTTCTCCGTGTTTGGAGGGGAGGAAGGAGGGAAGGAGAGAAGCCAAAACAGGAAGGGGGGGGTCAGTTTTCCTCCTGTTCTCTGTGCCCGTGCCACGAGGGAGCATTTGGGGAAAGTGCTGCCGCTGGCCTGCCCAGCACTGGCAGGGTGCGGGGGGACACGGCAGGGATGAGCAGCCCCACGGGACGGCCCCCGCGGTGTTCGTGCAGAGCCCCGTGAGCAGGGCGAGCTCTGCGTCACGCCGGGAGACAGGAGACATCCTTTTAATTAAAGACATCCAATCTGCCAGAGGTATTTTTGGCAACCTAAATGTAGATACAACTGTAGTGAAACTTGCATTTCGTGCCCGGCTCCCTCACGCTCAGCGGGGCGTTTCGGTGCCCGACCCCATCCGCCCGCTCGGCCCCGCGCTGCGGTCGCTGGCTGTCCCCCGGCCGCCCCGCCACCTCCGGCGGCTGTCCCCGCCTGTCCTCTTGGCAGCCGGAGTCCCGCAGGGTCTTCCCTCTCCACCGCTCCTCATCGCACCCCACTCCCTCGCGAGAGTTTCATTCCCTTCCCACGGACCCGCTTATCACCTCCTCACTCACGATGTGTAAATCTGCGTGTCTGTTCCTAATATATCTCCTTCCATCTGATTTCACCTCTCAGCTTGTTTCTCGGGCATCTCCGTCTGGTGATCCTGCCGTCACCACCGACTCGGGTGGCTATAACCAGGCACCGAGCTGCTCTCCTTCCCCCAGCCCGTGCCCCACCACCAGCCCGGCCCCTCACCCCGCAGACCTTTGAGGCAGCCGCTGTTTCTGATGATCTGGACCTTCTTTTCCTGCCACCCAGCCAGTAACATGGTCCCGCCAACACTTTCTCAGGTCATTCCCGGGGTCACCTCCCTTCTCTCTGTGTCTCCTGGGAGTGGTATTCCTGAACACCCGCGTGCTGGCTCGGACTGATCCCCTCACCCACCCTGAGCATCCCATGTCCTGCTCTCACCCGAGAGCATCAGAGAAGCGGCAGAGCTTAGGCCCAAACTGGCTGTGGCAGAGATGCGGCTGCTGCTGCGAAGGCCGAGTCTGAAGCCACGCAGGTGGGAGAGATCCCATCAGCACAGCGTGGAGGAAGAGGGAGGTACCCACTGGAAATAGGAAGACGCGGCCCTGCTGTGTTGCTGGGAGAGGAGGAAGGGGAGAGCGCTGTGGTGAGGCAGCCAGGCCAAGGACAGGCAGCTTCCAGCAGGGACGTGGCCAGTGTGGAGGAAATGGCTTCTCATGAGGAACGTGGTGGTGGTAGGAAGACGTCAGCCTCCCCTGCCCGAGGGTTCTCCCCTGTGCACTGTGCTTTCAGACGGTCTCTTCCCCCTTGGCTTCGATGTTAGTGATGTGGTGGGACCTGCCCCGTCCATTCCTGGCCATCTCTGGGGTCGTGGTGGGGCTCTGCCGGCTGGTCTCAGGGCGTGCTTGAAGCAGGGAGGGGTCTGTGGGGGCTCTGCGTGAGAGGCAAACTCTGGGTCATCCATCCATCCGTCCATCCATCCATCCGTCCACCTGTCCACCCATCCATCCGTCCGTCTGTCCATCCGTCCATCCATCCTGGTACCCTGGGTGGGAAGGTGGGAGCGAAGCAGAAGCTGTGGCCATCCCCAGAGAGCCACCTCGCTCGGGTGAGGCCCTCTGCACACAATCTGCCATGATCGGAGGAGCTTCCGCTCCTTCCTTCGCTGCGGATGCTCATTTAGAGAGAGGAAGTGATTAAGACTAATCAGGCCGCAATCAGCCGTGGCTGCGTGCCGGGCGCTGCGGCGCTCAGCCCCATGCAGGATGCCCTCCCGAGGGGTCCTGGTCTCCAGTCCCCAGAGGAGAGCGGATCCGGCACGGGTCTGCTCTGGGGTGGGGGAGCTGGGCGCGCTGGGGCAGCCCCGGAGGGACAGCGTGTCCCTGGCTCAGCATCCCGGCTGCAATTTGGGAATCAGCTTAACCCTCGCTCCGCCTGTAAGGCAGTGAGGGTGCTGTGAGCGGCACAGGGCGTGCAAGCGCTCGTGGCTGTTTGGAGCACGTGCAAACACGGGACGATGTGGGGATCCCTCAAGGGCACTTGTAACTCCAGCAATATGCTATGAACGTGTATCAGTAATGTGGAGAGAAAAGGCTTTAACAGAGCATTTAGCAAGCTCAGAATACCTGAATTTGAAATGCGGTTCACAGTTTCGTCTGCAGAAGCTCATTTGAGCAGGGCTCGCTGAGGGACTGTTCAGGGGTTGTAATTATTTTTGGTGACATGTGGCACTTCAGAGCACCCTGGGACCTGAATACCCTCTTGTTGCCTTCATATTAACTGTAATTTAGTTTTGAGGCCGTGTTGATGGATCTTGGTTTGCTTTTGCAGCACAGAAACAAGTTTATTGAAATTTTGTACCTAGGCGTGCATTGGAACTTAGAGAAAAAAGCAGGATATTTGAAACCCAAAGAAATCTTTAATACCGTCCTTTCTTCACTCTTTCTTCCCCTTTATATTTGCATTTGTCAGGGGGGGGAGGCATGCAGGTTTTTCAGATGATAATAATTCTCCCTCTGCAAAAAGGAATAGAGTCATTTTTATTTGGCAACATCAGGTCAGAAGGAAGCGATTGGAGCCCAGCACCTCTGCAAATTGGGTCACTTATTTTAGCGGTCTGAGCCTGGAACAGGATGTCTAACTTTCAAGCATGAACACACTGGCCTTAATGGCTTCTAAATGGAAACTTAAACTCCACAGAGCTCCTGTCTGGGGAAGCTTTCTTCCTTTCCCACTGAGTGAAGGCTTTTTCCAGTCCCTATTTAAGTGTAGTCTTTAAAAAAAAAAAAATGGGGGAAAGAAAAGCACCAAAACAAAGATTAAACCCTCAGTAGCTGCTTGTGTTTGCATTAAACTCTGGGCACTTCAGTGGCTTTGCCAACGATCCTTGTGACCACAGAGCTTTCAAGTTCTGCCGGCGCTCCCCATCTCCAGGATGCCCGTGGTGCTTTGAGCCCGTGCCGAGGCGCAGCACGGGGCGGGGGCTGCTCACGCCACCGAAGTGACCAAGCTGCGAAATGTCCCTGACGCAGCCTGGAGGGGACGTCTGGTGTCACCGCCTGCGCACGGCGCTGGCTGGGAGCCCAGCACGGGTGGGTGGGGAGCAGGCGGCCGGACAGGGCATGCTGCTGGGGTGTTATGGCAAAGGCTCAGGGGGAGCCAGCCCAAGGAGTGAGAGCCAGTGGGCAAAACAAAGTGCAAAAAGTTATTTTGTCTAGTCTGGTCAAAAGGAAGGGAGATTCATCTCTGGCCATGAAATTATTCAGCCTCCAGAAGGTTTCAGCCCGTTTTCTTTCCCTCATCCTACCCCTCGGCTCATCCGTCTTGCACTGGGGTGGTTGCAGCCCTCCGATGCTCCCAAGCAGAGCTCAGCTCCGGCCACAGTGTGGAGAGAAGGCAAAACCAGGTGGTCATAGAGAGCTGTGAGAAGGGGACAGCCCCTGGCAGCAGTTTGTTACCTCTTCCATTAAGAAGTGGAGGAGTAGGAAGACCAAAGCGTGGATTTGGTATTGAGAAGTAGGAAGAACCCATGTGTTACCACGGAGCCAGCATTCATTCCAGGGAGTGATGCGCTGAGCATCATTTCTTGTTGGGAAGGCTGTGAGGTGGCTTTGGGGAGCCTCTTGCATCAGGTGTGTGTCCTGTGCTGAGCTTGGAAGCGACACCTGGGTGTCTGTGGAACAACCGTGTCATCTCAGATGCTTTGGGAGACGATGTTTTTGGCAGCTACAGGTTTGGGCTCTCTGTTGGTGCTGGGAAAGGCAGTGTCTGCGTGGAGGGCAGGAATGCCTGGCGCAAAACAGATGAGCGTGTCAGCGCTGATCAGGGTGAGCCGCGGCGAGCGCGGGCTCACCGGCTGTGCTGCGCCGCCGGGACCTGGGCTCGCTCCTGGGAAGTCCGTGGATTTGCACGGCGTGACCCCGCTCCCCGTGCATCCCGCGCCGACACCGCTCCCCGGCATCCGTCAGTGCCAGGACCTGCGTGCTCACAGCAGGGCCCTGCCCTGCAGCAGCTGTTCTCCACGCTGCACATGCACAGCTTTCACCAAGATTTTACACCCTTAAAAAAAGAAAAAACAGCAACAAAAAAAAAACACAAAGCAGATGGAGCCTGGCCCCGCCTGTCCACCCGGTTCAGATGCTTCTGTTGGGCATCTCCCCACTTGGTCTCTGCCCCTGAGAGCTTTTAAAAGGATGTAAAGACTGAATTCCACTTATCTCCAGAGCCATTTCCTTCTGAGTGTTGCTATTATACCTGAGATGATATAAAGGAAAGGATATTAAAAGGCAGATAGACTTTTCACTCTGATCCAATCTGGGAACGTTGCAAAAATCAAGCAGATAAGTTAGTGCTTGGCTACTTATGCACGAGCTGAGAGTAGCAAATATTCGCTCTGTGTTGCGGATCCCTTTGTGCGTGACACCCAGGGCACGCGGGCCTCCTGCAGGGACCAGCTCTGTGCATCCAGACATGAATTTGTCAGCTCTGGAGGCTCCTGCTTCAGCCCTGTTGCTGGTTGAGATGGAGATGGGTTTGTGTGTGGGCACAATCCAGTTGCAGCAGGTCTCAGCGGTCTGCAGCACATTTATTTTGTCTGGAGGAGGTACATAATTCCTGACCTCTGCAGGCCAGCCCCTGTGCCAGATCTGCGGAGGATGTGAACCTGATGCAAATCTTGGGGATATCAGCATGGAGAGAACAGCTTGGACTTCCAGTTCAGAACCGACCCAGTCCTCGTGGGAATGCTGCAGGATGAGCCTTGCTCCCTCTGTAGCACGCTAACAATCCTCCTCCATTTGCATTTAATTGCAGCTTTTCTTTCAGTTGGAAGTTTAGGAAAATTGTCACGTTTTGCAAATCCTACCTTCGTCCCAGCAGATGATACCAATAGAAACGGAGGCAAAGGGGTGATGCACTAAAAATACCTGGAGCTTGACTGCCCACTGGTGACTGGCACTAGTGCCCCTGGGCTGACAAGCCTCTGCCTTCCTCCATCAGGCAGGCACATTTACCAAGCCCTCTGCTAGCCAGGGCAGGAGAGAGATCATCGTTTTTTTTTGCTGGGCAGCAGGAACATGCTGGTGAATTAACCATGCCCTCAATTCTATAGGGAACGGTAAGTAATTTATGCCCTAAGGAGCAGGGGGTTGCTGCATGCAGGGAGGAGAGGGAACAGGGCTGTGCATTCAGGTCACATTCAATGGGGGCTGTCAGATCTCTTCCGTCTAAAACGCTTCATCACACTATTATTATTTACCAAGCCCTGCTGGTGCTTGGCGGTTTACAAGTGAAAAGAGGTCCAAGCCCTGTGGCGTTCACCACACGGCAGCATGACCACCGAAGCCTAGTGGAGCTGGAGGTGCCCTGGCCTCCCTCCACCAGGCAGAAGCTGCACGGATCCTGCGGCTCAGTGTCTGAAGGCTGCGGGGAAGGTGGGACTCAAGGAGGACCTTGGGGAGTGAGGGGGGTCACCGCACATATGCAGAGAGATTGATCTAGGCACAAAGCCAGCGAGGCAGAGGACAGCTGTTGGGAAAATCTGGGCAGCAACAGGAGCTGAAGGGAATAGCGTTGAAGGGGGGTGAGGTTTGAAGGTCAGGATTC
Source organism: Anser cygnoides (assembly GCF_040182565.1). Classification (NCBI taxonomy): domain Eukaryota; kingdom Metazoa; phylum Chordata; class Aves; order Anseriformes; family Anatidae; genus Anser; species Anser cygnoides. The sequence goes on along the minus strand of NC_089885.1, from coordinate 12,156,559 downwards.
AAGATTTCCCTGGTCACTGGGGCCTAGAGAAGTGGAGCCTATGCTACCAGGCAAGGTGCAAATGTTGGGATATTTGGAAGTGGAAGTCAGAGCTAAAATCCAATCACCTTTCTCGTAGTAGCTGGAATAGCTGGCCACAGGAGGCAAACGGGGATTTCCTGGTCTGAATTCCTTCTGACCATGTGCGACTTCGTTTTAAGCAGCCACTCTCATTCAGCATCTCCTGGGTCCCATCTGGAGCCTGAGTGGGAAATTGTGCTCCTAGCAGTATTCTGAGATGTAAAAATCACTAGTGTGGAATGGCTGCAAAGGATGCTCAGTGCGCAGCGAGCAGGCTAGACAAAATATGTCCTTAGGGCTCACCACTGTGTGAGTGAGGCAATGCGATGTGTGATTTGTGGGCTATTAGTAATTCAACAAAGAGACTGCAGTGGGGCTCACTGGAGGACTCAGGCTGGACCTGCAAACGCCTCTGTAACATTATCATACAGAGCACTTCTCCCTGGGAGGGATCCAAAGCATCATTTGTGGGGTTGAATTCATGTCATAAATCAGGGGGCACGTGATGGACTGCATTTACTTAGGCTGCCTCTTCTGCATCCTTCCTGGAAACTCATCTAATAAGAGCTGGCCTCTGGCACACCAAGGTTCAAACATCCACCGTTTGTTAATTGCTGGCAGTAGAAGTGCTGCTTTTTTGCCTTGAAATGTGGAATCCCTTCCTAGAATTGCACTGGGGACTAATAAAAGCCAGTGCCAGGTTTAATATATGCTATCTCACAAATTATCTGGATTAAATACAAGGACTGTGTACTGCCAGAGAGGGGATATTCCCAGCTTAACACTGCTTCTGGGCCATGGAGATCCCAAGACATTGGACCTGAAAATTGTGATTCTCTTACGTGTGTGGGAGGGGTTTGGCAGGAGAGCTTGGAAGTGGTCATATTTGCCTGAGCTAGAGAATTAATTGCCATAAAAACTATGGGTTTGTAACCAATAGTTACAGCTGCAGGAAAGATCAGAAAGCATCTGAATAAATCAAATTAAGTACCTCCTGCTCCCATCCTTATGAGAGCAGAACCTTTCTGGGCAAGATCAGAACTACAGTCCAGCTGACCCTTAACTCTCCCGCTTACAAAACCCCAAGTCCGGAAATACTGTCAGCTAGAGCAGGATAAGGTGGGGAGTGCAGTGCTGGGTTATGGGGTGAGGTGGGTCTTCATCAGGGAGATATATACCAGAGGAGGGCAGCGAGGCCGTAGTCTGCTCCTGAGAAAGTCTCACAGATTTAGAGAGGCCACCGGGCCGTGCAACCCGCAGTATTGGACAGTCCGTGGTTCCAGTTATCTGCTACCCTAGCCTCCACGATGACTCAGTTGCTCCTTGCCCTGACTGATATTTGTGATGCCCCAAGGCAGAGGACTCACGTCCCCTTGTAGCTCATGTCTCTCAGCATTTCCCCATCCAGCTCTGGCTGTTGCTTTCCACGCAAACCTTGGAATGATGATCCCAGCGCACCCCCGACCTTCCAGATTTTGCACCACTTGCTGGTGTATGCCGGTGAGGAATGTTGGCCTTGTATTAGTCTGAAATTCCTCCTCTTTAGCCACTTCTCCCTCACGCTCTTGTTGAGAAGCCTCCCCAAGCTGGGGATGCTCCAGGGGGAAAAGGCAGTGCTGCAGGCATGGCACAGCACCTTCAGGAGGTTGTGGTGCTGGACAGCTCTCGGAATGGCTCAGCACGGCACGGAACAGCCCTGCATGGCTTGGCATGGCACAGGACGGCACTGCTTGGCTTGACCGGGCACGGCTCGGCTCGGCTCGACTCGACTTGGCACAGCGGGACCCCCCCAGGGTAGCCTTCACCTCAGCCCCAGGTGCTGGAGCACTGCCCTGTGTGCCTCCCCTGAGGGAGCCTCCCTGCCTTCAGGGCCTCGGCCCTGCCTCCTGCCTTCTCCTGCCGCTGTACGCGTGTCCCTCCTGCGCCCACCCCTGCCTGTTGCCTCCTCACCGAGCCTGGTTTCTACCCAAATGTGAAAAGCCACTCTGGAAGCCGTCTCCTCAGCATCTTTTGGCCTCAGCAGCATCGGGGCTGGTGCTGGTCCAGTTGTGGGGTGTTAGTGCCGAGTGGGTCAGGCTGGGAGCAGCTCAGAGCCCTGAAGGAGCTGCAAGGAATCCAGGGGAGCCACCGTGAGCTCCCAGAGGGGAGCTCCTGAACTATGAACTGAGCTAACGGGCAGAGCCCAGGTGGCAGAGGTGAAGAGGGGCCTGGAGACAGATTTGGGGGTGTCCTGCGAGAGAGGGGTGACATCTGCTCAGGAGGTGTGCGTGAGGAGATGCAGAGGAAGAACCAAGGGCACCGAGCAGAGGTTTTACCCAGGGGTAATGAACATGGGGGGTCTGAACACCGCCACCTCTGCAGGCCATGGTGGTCTCCCCATGCTTAGAGGGGCAGCAGCAGCTGCTGCAAGGTGCCTGAAGGTCTCAGGGCTCGTCTGCTGGCAATATATCCCCCCTGCAGAAGGACTTCCTTCCCTACCCCTCCTATTTCCTAATCCCTCAGCAACGTGGATTTCACGTCAGTTTTGGTGCTGGTGTGATTCTGGCCCGAGGCTGAGAGAGAGTTTCTGGTGTTCGCTGTCTCCTTTATTGCAGCCGAGGCCACACGGTGTTTGGGAGGCCTGAGGAGGGGACCCATGCCCCGAGCCGTGCTGTGTCCCCACGTCCATCCCAGGGCTGCTGGGCACGTGGAGGAGGGCCAAGAGCAGAGCCCTTCCTCAGCTGCCCTCTTCTGCCTGGCCTGGAGGGCCTGTGGTGGCATGGCCGGGCGAGGCTGTGCGCCACGAAGGGCTGGGTTCGGCGCTCAGCTCGGTGACATGCCGCTTTTGTCTCCCCACAGGCCAACCCTGCTCCCATTATCGTGAACACAGACTCGCTGGAACAAGGGCTCTCTGTAAGTCTCCTGGTTTTGTTTCACTTCTTTTCCACAAGCGGTGCTCGGCGGTGCAGCAAGGCTCCTCCACCCGGGGAGGCCCCAGCCAGGTGGCAGAGGAGCCTGGGGCCTGCGCCACGTCCCCGCAGCGCATCCCAGCCCCGAGCCCCGCTGGAGCTGGGCCACGCTGAGCAGAGCCACGGCTGCCAGCAGCTGAGCAGCGCTTGGTGACGGGGAGTGTTTGCAGCCATAGTGCGCTTGGCACTCTCGGCTTGCTATAGAGCTACTCCTCCTCGGCTCGTTGCAGAGAGGGTTTGCGAGCTGCTGCATCCCTCACCAGAGCGTCTGCAAATCGTTCCTGCAGGGGGGATGGAGGGAGCGGGGCGGTCGGCGTGGATTTCTGCACTGCTGGCTCTGTGCTTCGGGGGTGCTCCCATTTTCTTCCCAAAAGGGAGCTCAGTTGACGGCTTGCCAGGGCTGTGTGCTTTGCACCTGTTTTTCTTATGATGCAGCAAGTTTCGGTTGCCTTCCATGTTAATGAAGCAGCACTGGGACTTGTATTAGACTTGGTTAGCCTTTGAACTCGAGGCGGAAGGCTGTGGGTTACTTCTGGTGGTCGAACCTTCCTCCTAACAAATTGCAGATGTCAGCCCACGGCCTCTCATAGGCTTGGTGCACATCAGAGCCGTGCTGGGCCAGTTGGGCTACCAAAAGGAGGGGAAGCCCAGACAGGCCCTCTGCAGCCCTGGACACAGTGTTTAATTGTGCCTCAGATGCTGAGGCAAAGCCTCCTGGCTTTCGGGAAGAAGGTGATGGTGGTCCTGGGCCCAGCAGCCTCGTACAGCCGTGGCAGAACCCAGTAGTTATACCCAAAGGATGTTCTGCTTTGTGTGGTACCAGTGCAGAAACCAGCCTTCCCCGCTGGAAACTCAGTGCCAAAAAATGGCTTGCAAAGAACACGTGTCCCACATGGCAGTGGCCCCACTTTGGAGCCGGGGCGAGCCCTGCTCCATCCTGTCACCCCCTTCCCGGGGAGCCGGGCTCCGGGGAAAACAAAGCTCAGAGGCTCCCCTCAGCAGTTCCGCAGGTCGGCAAAGGAGCCACAACAGGGGATTTCTGCAGAACACGGTGAAGTGGCAAGTCTGGCACAGAGTTCTTTTACAAAAACAAAAGCTGAAGCCTGTTGGTACAGTATGTATTTGGAAGGGTTAATGTCACGTCTTCCAGTCTTTAATTACTTAACTATTCAATGCTTTCCTTAATGATAAACAGATGGATGTGGTCTAGTTCCTTCCTGTTCTAGCTCCATTGATTACATTGGACTAGCTGCTGGGCTGAATTTGGCCCCGGCTGTTTATCAAGAAGTCTGCTCCACATTTCAGTCCCTCTGTCCACCCACCTCCATCCCCAAGAGCATGTGGCACCAGCAGCACCACAAGGTACGAGCTGCGGCCCCGCATCCCGCTTGCTGCCGGGGCCAGTGCTCAGCTATGCTGCCTACGGCTACAAACCCAGCACTCCCAGGGTGTAAAACCCCTAAAAAATCCTCATCAATTTCCTTCTGTATTAAAAGCAGCCCCTGAAGGATAGGTAGTCTGCAGACTGTAGTCAAGCTGGGCTCACACAAGCATCCACCTACTGCTCCAGGTTGCCGCTCACCATTTCACCCATCGGTGTGTTTTGCACGCCCTGTCCCTAGAGGGTAGATGGAGCATCGGGAGGACAGCTCCCATGGCAGGCAGTGCTGTCTGTGTTTCAGAGCTGCTTCTCTGAAGCTGAAACAAGTTATTTCTGCCCAGCGTGTGCAGAGACTGCTGCCAGGGAGCAGGGAGGGTCACTGCAAAGCCCCGTCGTGGGGCTCGGCAAAGGCTCAGCTGTGTGCCCCGACCTGCAGCCTCAACTAAAGCGAGGTGCCGGCGCCTGGCCCCACCGCGTGCTAACAGCAAGGCATGGGCCACATCCTGCTCAGAAAGCAGGAGGATTACTCTTCCTGTGGGTTATTCTTCTTGCAGCCTGTTGGGCTATTTGGGTTAGTTTGAGGAACCCCATCTTATCCTTCTAAATTTGGCCTCCTTTTTTTTTTTTTTTTGAAAAAACTCTGACTCTCTAGCAAATTGCAAACTGCGTTCCACGTGCGACGGTGCGGTGTTGGCCGGCTGAGCCTGCAGACAGCTTGCAGTAGCTCTGGAAGGTGTGCGCTCTTCTGTTTATCAAATGAGTGTTAACTCTGCAGCCTTCTGTTGATGATTTAAATGTCATCATCGCTAACTATTTCCCTGCTGCTCAAAACACGAAAGAGAAGCGAAGGCCAGAGAGGGGGCCTCTTCCTGAGGCCTCAGGTGGGCTTGCTGCGTGGGATGGGCTTGGAAAAAATACCCTGACTCTTCTCCATTACAAACCAGCTGCTGCTCAGGATTGGGCTGTGCTGGGAACAGCTACTGAGCCGCACACCCCCTTGAGCTTTGCAGGTGGTACCCAGGGAAATGAAAGCAGAGTGGGGTGGGCTCACCCTGCCCAGGAAGGGATGGCCCCGGGACACATCCCAGGACACCCCCATGAAAGCCTGAAGCCAGACACCTCCCAAACAAGCCCCAGATGGGAGCTAAAATGTGTCAGGTCTGCACCCCTCCCTTAACAGGAAGGCAGCACCTACATTGGGAGGGAGCTCAGCAGAGAGTTGGACTGGGAATCAGGGCGTCCCTGGGAGTTTCTCATCATGTTGCATGGGACACGGTCCCAAAGCAAGCTGGGGAGGAGCACGGGGTGCCCCCTGCGAGCACAGGGACAGCAGCCTGTGGCACATTCAGGCCGTGGTGGCTCCGGTGGGTGCCACGGGCGGGTTTTGCCGTCAGTGAGTGACTGGTATTCAATTTTCCGATGCTGGAACGTTTGCTTTGTTGGCTTGTTCCCTTGGTTACGTGGTATATATTAAGGTCTCCATTTGGCTTCCTTATGCAATTAACTGGCGTTCTGTTGCACGGGTTTTGGAGACGTAATCAGAGCTAGAACTTCACGTCCAGGCTTGGCTCACCTGGCACACGCTGTGCTGTGCAGGTGCCGACCCTGCTTATTTTCAGGGAACGATGCAAAACATGACACAGAATGCAATACGAAATGCCCCTCACCATTGACAACCCCAAGGTTTTGAGGGGGAGCACCGTGGGGCCACGTCCCGGGTGCCCCCACACCCCGTGCCGCGGGTCCCTGCCCGGGTGCTTCCCGGCGCGGGCGCTGCTGGCTCTCCCTGCGGCTCACAGATTGTCAAAGTTTTCTGCACATCCCCATCCTGGAGGTATGTATGTGCTGTTCCTCTGCGGCCGTGGGTGTGCATATGGCTGTCTGTGTGGCAATAGCGTTTAATGCCAAAGCGGAGAGGACAACGTGTGTAGTAGCGGCGGGTGCCAGGAATCTGAGTTGCTGGAAAGCTGGGGGGGAGGCAGAGCCACGCACCGCACGCCGGGCCACCAACTGCGGCGGCGAGAGGAGCCCGGGGGCTTGGGCGAGGGAGGCGGTGAGGGGGACTCGGGATTAGTCAGTGCGGTGGGACGGGGAGGAAAAGCGGTGGCGGGGGGGTCCTGCAGCCAGGCAGCGACGTCCCTGCCCGTGGAGGGCTCGTCTTCCCCCTGCTCTGTACCGTGCCGGTGCTGGCCAAGGGGGTGCAGCGTCTGTGCCCCCAGCATTCATGGGCAGAGCAGGAGCTGGAGGGGAGATCTGCCAGCACACCTAGGGAGTGCCTCCCAACTCCTGAAGCCCTTCTGAGGGGTGGCCTTGCCTGACTCCAGCCCAACGATGTTTCCACAGCTGTCGAAACCCTAACAGCACATCCTGAGGCTTTCCTTTTTCCCAAAGCTTTCTTTATGTCCCACCTGGATCTCCCTTGTTTCAGGCCTCTGACTCCTTCTCGTGGTCTCAGCTGACACAAAGGTCCTGCAAGGCTCTGGAGCTGGCCTGGCCTGGAGCGGTGCCGGGGCTGAGCACCGCCGGGCTGACCCATGCTGTGCATCCCCAGCAGGATCTTGTCCTCCCTCTGCTGCCACCGTTTGCATTTGTGTCTTGGGTCTGTGTTTTCCTTCTGTCGCTTCGAGGACAAACCCACCGCAATCCCTTCAGCCTCCTCTTCTGGCCCACGTTCCCCACAGCCCCAGTCACATCCCGCTGCCCCGGGCTTTCTCCAGCCTCATTCTTCTGGAAGCACGGTACCCACAACGGGCTGGGGGACTTGCAGTGGGGGCCTCTGCAGCACTGAAGAGCACTTAGGTTGGGCAAAACCACTCTGTGGGGACACGGCTGTGCCATTCAGTGCCTGCCTCGGCCATGGTCACCCTCCGTTTGTGCTCCCTTTCCATTAACGTCCCGCAGGGCACGTTCAGGGACAGGAAAGCCGTGGAGCCGAGGGTCGGCTGCAGCTTTGGGAGCTGGCGCTGGACAAGGGCACCCATGAACAAGAGCACAGCAGCACCAGTTTGGGAGCTCACAGAAAGCCACGCGCAAGCCATCCATTGATGACCAGATTAAAAGCTGCATTACGAACCCACAAACTGCTCAGGGGACTGAGCCCAGCTCCTCTGCCCTGCAGCCCTGTAGCCAGGTCCCCCGTCTCCCAGAGGGACCTGAAGTGTGAGGTTTGAGCCAACCCCTCCCAAAGTCCTGTGGCCACGTAACAACCCCGGAGGTTTGAACATGCAGTCGTTTTCAAATCTTCCTTATTCTGAGGCCTTCGCAGCTTCTTATGGCCTGACTAATGTTACCCGGAGCATGCAGGCAAAAAAGGTGTTCGAGTGCGTTTTGAAACTGCCACCTTATTTTTCTGTACGTTTGTGGTGATGGGGAAAATGGAAGTTTTTGACCTGTGCATTTAGCGTTTGTTATTTCAGAGCCTACAACTGCACCCCTTTTGCTTTTGGTTTTCTTTCTGATAACCAGTGCCCATTTCTCAGCCCCTTCGTGTGAGAGGCGATCAGGCCCCTCACCGTTACATTTCATCATCTTTGACGTGATGGCTGTGGGAGTTTCTTGAGTGCAGGGAGCAGTATGGCATGCAGCATCGAGGCTATACCATTCTGTTGTTTAAGGGGCACCTTATACGAAAGGTATATATACCACTTTGTTTCCTTTGTGACCAACTAATTCAACAGAACAGATTATTCCAAATTACTTGCTCTTCCATGTTAACAAAACCAGGCTGCAAAAACATTTAGAAGATATAAGCTGCTGAAGATGTACATTGTGTTATTACAGGCCTTTCTTTTTTTTTCCAGTCGACCAAGCCCCTTTCCTTGCTTCCTGCAGCAGTGAATTCCCGAGGTTAATTACATGCTGGGTAACAGAGGCGTCATTGCTTTGTGTGGATTTGGTTGAGCTCCTTTTCATTCCTCACAAAATGAGCTGCCAGAATAAAAGGTTTGAGCTAAAGTACATTAAAGTCAGTGGGCTTTGGATCATGCCCAGAAAGAAAAGCAGCGAGCAGTTTAATTCCAGGGCAGGCTTGCACAACTGCATTTGAGGTTTTCAGCTGTGACGGCACGGGTTTTGGGGTGGATTCTCCATATTCCAGTGCCCCGGGATGCATGCGGAGCCCTAACGCGCTCTTTCCCTCTCCCCAGGTGAACGGCAGCGATGGGATGTTTAAATACGAGGAGATCGTCTTGGAAAGGGTAAGTGCTGGCCGGGCGGCACGGTGCCGACCATGCGGGCGCCCTCCCCATGGCAGCCCCCACTCACCCCCCACACTGATGGGCACGGGGGGGCTCCGCTCCCCTCCCCGGAGGGGTTTGGGGGTGTCTGGCTTTCCTTCCCCCACGGCAGGGGGCTGGGCTCACCGCTCCCCCCGCGCACCCCTCCAGAAGGGAGGGAGGAGGGTTTCTCCCTCACCTCCCTCTTTCGCACCCTCGCCCCCGCAGCCCCGCCAGCGCAGAGCTGGGGCTGGGGGGGGGGGCTCTTTGTCACCGTCTTTGCCAGAAAATGGAGGCAGAAGGAGCTGCACTCGTGGGGGGGGGGGTGGGTTCTGTCTCTCGCCTCTCGCCCAGCTGCCGCCCCCCTGCCCCAGTGGCTGGCTCTGGCTCGCCGCGGGGCACCGAGCCTGCTGACGCTGAGCAGCGAGGACAGGTTTTCTCGTAGCCCGGACTGCAGCGGGGGGAGCTCCTGCCTGCGCCTTCCCCCGTCCCTTGGTGAGACCCTGGCCACGCAGAGCTGACGCTGGGTGCTGCGCCACAGCCGATAAAATCGGCTCCCACGGGGGACGGGGTCGGTCCTGGGAGCAGCGGGTGGCGCGCAGAGGCAGCATCTCTGTGTGCGGGAGGGATGGGGAGGGAGCAGGAAAAGCTGCCCCAAGCTTTGCTCCGAGGCGTGGGCACAGCAGGGCCAGGCAGCACCACGGGACGAGCGCAGGGCTCCGCAGCCGCAGCCCTCCGCCGCTGCGTGCCGGGGGGCAGCCCGGTCCCACCCCGTGCAGGGTCTCCATCGCCTGGCACAGCGGCACGAGCGAGGCGGGGGCCTCCTCCTCGCCGCTTGGCCAGCAGCGCAGGGGAAGACGCATCACTCGTTCTCCTGTTCCTTTAGTCATCCCCCTCCTCCCCCCGGCTCTGCATCACGGAGGTGGGTGGACGGAAGGTTATCTGGGGCTGCAGCCTCACCCACCGCTTCCCCAGCGTGCCTGACGAAACGAGCCCAGGGGATGCTTCCTTTTTGGGCTGAGTGCTGCCTGCTCCGGGCCCTATTTAGAGGCAAAAGCCTTGTTTTCGGGGATGCTGCAGAGCATCCTCAGCCCACAGCCGGGGGGGGCTGGCGGGGTCAGGCTGCTATGCAGCTCTCACTGCTCTGCTGCTGCGGGGATTTGCTACCCGGCTCCAGGCAGCCAGAAACCACAAGGGAAATGCAGGGCCAGGACCAGCACGGACTTGACCCAGGTCTGTCCCCTTCCCCTGGCCCAGTGGGACCACTACAGCCCCATCTCCTTGCAGGAGGAGCTCCTTGCCGCCTGCAGGTGAGAGACTGTCCCCTTGCTGTGATGTTCAGCTCCCAGAGGCAACCCCAGCATATCCCAGCATCACCTCTCTGTGATCGATCCCTGTCTTTGTTGTAAAGGGCAAAGGCAGCAGCGTTTTGGGGCAATAACCAAGGGAGCTCTGCCCGCAGAGGAGCATGGCGGTGGGTTGATGGACACTGCACGTGTCTGTAGGAGGTGCTGCCCCCCACGGCTCCAGCAGCCCCGATGCCAGCAAAGAAATCCCTTGAACTTGATTTCTTCTGGTTTATCGGAATAAAAAAAAAAAAAAAACAGCTCCTGGATTGTTTCCAGATTTCTTAGCCAGCATCGCAGAGACGCTACCCTTCCAGAGCCGGACAGAGTCAATGTCAGGAGTCCACTTTAGGCAGCCACACCTCCCAGTGTCCTAGTGTGGGTGCAGCCCTCCTGGCCACGGGTCCGTCAGGGGGCTCCCAGAGCTCCCCGTCACCACTGGGTGAGCAGCGGCACCCCAGGAGCCCTGGGCGGCTGGGACAGTGCTTGGCCTGGGCGCAGTGGTGTGTGAGAGGCGGGCATGGTAGGATGTGACTAAGTGTCAGCTCTTCCGCATGAGAAAACAAGGCAACGAGCCATCTGATTTTCAAGGCAGAGCAGGGGAAAAAAAAATAAATCGGTGATTGTCCACTTGCATCAGGCACGGCAGCGGAAGCAGCGCCCCTAAGTGTGTGACCGAGCGGGGTCCCGCAAGCGGGGCAGGCAGCGCGGGGCTGGGCAGCAGAAGCGCCTGCTCGCGGTGGGACGCTGCTGGGACACAGCGAGCGTGCCAGGACAGGGGCACGGCGTGGCTCCCTCCTTCCTCTTCAGGCTTCATCTCCATCCCTACAGCCCCCTCCGCTGCCCTAGGGCAGAGTTTGGCAGCAGCACTGCGGGGCTGACGAGGGAGCCGCTTGTTTCACGGCGCCGAGACCCAACGCGGCGTTGCAGGAGCCGCCAGCCAGCCGGCACCCTGAGCCTCGGGGGGCGCAGGGGACAGATGCTGGTGGTCGGTCCAAGCCCCGCTTCTCCGCACGGGCTGTGCTGTCGGTGTCTCCTCCTGGGGAGCCGCCAGCGAGGGGAGGTTTGCTCCGCCAAGGACCACCCCCTCGTCCCCCCCGCTCGCTGCCTGCCTCAGTCTCTCGGCAGAGACATGGCGGCGAGGGAGGTCCTGGCGGCTCCCACGCTCCCGCTCCATCTGTTGGGTGCTCCGCGCCGAGCGCCCGGGCTGACGAGCGCCGGCCTCCCCTCAGCCACGCGCCCGCTGCCCTCCCGGACCACGGCGGATGCTGTAAGGGGGGTGCTGCCGGGGGGCTCGCTGCTCTCAGACCGGCGCTGCCAGCGAGCAAGTGGCCGCGTGGGACAGGCACCGCGTGTGGTTTCCCGCAGGGTAACTCCGGCCTCGGCTTCAGCATAGCAGGAGGGATCGACAACCCCCACATTCCAGATGACCCGGGCATCTTCATCACCAAAATCATCCCCGGGGGAGCGGCAGCCATGGACGGACGTTTGGGGTGAGTGTATGGGGCCGGGGGGAGTCACCCCGGATCCTGACTCCGTCTGCCCCGCTGGTCAGCCCCCACCCCTGCTCCCTCCCAGCCCCTCCAGCCCCTTACCCATGGCCAGGTCACCTCTGCAGGGATCCCCCTGCCATCAGCATCCTGCCAGCCCTCCCCGCCTCTGGCTCCCCTCCTTCCCTGTGCGCCCTGGGGCAGGATCCATCCTTCCCCCATCTCCCCTCTCCAGCAGGGTGACAGCACGGGGACCAGCCTCACTGCCTCCCCCCTTGCCTCCTCCCCCTGGGGAGGGACCCCGCTGTCACCCCACATTTTTCCTCCTGCAAACCTCCTCATCCCAAAGAGCAGGACCTGGCCAGCTCAAGCAGTTCCCCCTTGCACGAGGGTCTGCACAGCCGGAGGAGGGTGGCAGAGGTTCTTGGGAGCTCAGGGTCACGTTGTACCCACAGGGTGAACGACTGCGTGCTGCGGGTCAACGACGTGGACGTCTCCGAGGTGGTGCACAGCAAAGCCGTGGAGGCTCTGAAGGAAGCGGGCCCCGTGGTGCGGCTCGTGGTGCGGCGCCGGCAGCCCCCGCCGGAGACCATCATGGAGGTCAACCTGATGAAGGGACCCAAAGGTGAGTCCCACGGGCTGGTGTGGGGTGTCCCCTGGGTGTCCACCCCAGCATTGCAGGGTGGGATGCGACGTGGTGCAGGGTGTGGGGCAGCCCCACGGTGAGGCACGTAGTGGCCGGGCAGCGAGAAGGTGGCCCATTGGGTTGGGAGCGGGGTGGGAAAACCCAGGGAGCTGGCAGTGCCAGCCCCAAAGTGCAGCCAGCCGTCCCTCACCCCGCTCCTCCCCTCCCGCTCATCCCCAGGACTGGGCTTCAGCATCGCAGGGGGCATCGGGAACCAGCACATCCCCGGGGACAACAGCATCTACATCACCAAGATCATCGAGGGAGGCGCTGCCCAGAAGGACGGGCGGCTGCAGATCGGGGACCGGCTGCTGGCGGTAAGCCCCGCGCCTGCGGTGGGCAGCCGGGCACCCGCAGTGCCACGGGGCCCATCCCTCGTCCCCTTTCCCGGGGTCCCTGCTGGGACGGTGCTGCGGGAGGGGACAGCCACCATCTCACCGCCCCCCTTGCCCCCGGCAGGTGAATAACACGAACCTGCAGGACGTGCGGCACGAGGAGGCGGTGGCCGCCCTGAAGAACACCTCCGACATGGTGTACCTGAAAGTGGCCAAACCCGGCAGCCTGCACCTCAACGACATGTACGCGCCCCCCGACTACGCCAGCAGTACGTACGCTGCCGGTGCGGCAGCCCCGGGGCACTGCGGGGACAGGGGGGGGATGGCGCAGCGGGGATGGGGGATGGCACGTGCCGGAGCTGGCAGGAGATGCCGGGCTGGTCTCTGCCATCCACGTTGAAGCCGATTTCTGCTCCTGACGCCTGTCTCCTCTCCTGCAGCCTTCTCAGCCTTGGCTGACAACCACATAAGCCATAACTCCAGTCTGGGCTACCTGGGCAGCGTGGAGAACAAACCTGCCTACACCGTCCCCCCTCAAGTGACCCCCTCCAGGTACTCGCCCATCCCTCGGCACATGATTGGGGACGACGACTTCACCAGGTGAGAGCCAGGCACGGGCATCCCCAGAGCCTGCCCCTTCTCTTCCTTCCCTTTCTCTCCCTGACCTCATCCCCATACCCTGCTGTAGCGGGTGCGGAGCCTCAGCCGTGGCTGACAGCCTCTGTTTGTGGGTGCCATGCAGGGGGTGAGGGGCTGGGGGGGGCACAGCTCTCGGTCCTGGTACAGCTCCTCTCCCCGTGCTCCCCAAGCCTGGGACCTCAATCCACCTGCGCCCAGGTGCTGCGAGCCCTGAGGCGAGCGGTGATCCAGGGCTGGATGCTGGGTTCCAGCTGCGTGTTTAGGGCTGATGCTTGGGTCAGGACCAGGGTTGGCTCCGTGGTTATGAGCGAGGCTGCAGCCTCGTCCGGGCTGGGACGGTCCCATTCTGTGATGCTGATGGATCCCGGAGCGGAAGACCCTGGTGTGCCATCGGGCATCAGGCAGGTGGTCCCGGAGAGCCCCTGCCATCGCGTCCACCCCATCCATTCCTCGCCTCTCGGTGGGCCCTGCTGTGCACCACGACCTCTGCAGCGCTTGCCTCATCCAGGCCCTTGTCTCCTGTGTGCTCTCGGCACCAGTACCACCGGCCCCACAGCCTGTCCCCGCGCTGCTTCCTCTCCGGATGCAGCCATCCACGTGCTGCCCGGGCACCGGGGGAGGATGCTGTGCTGCAGGAGCTCCGCTTTCTCCGTTTGTATTGCACCACGGAAGGTGACTGATTCCCAGCGCCACCGCACCATCTGTCCCTCCTCCAAGGACCCCTGATCCCAGCGGATCCCACACGCGCTGATGCCCTTACTGGTGGGCCAGAGAGGGACGAGAGCATCCTGCGACCCAGGCACCACCCAGCAGCGGTGGCTGCGGTGCAGCAGGAGCCGGCGGCCGCTAGAGGATGGTGCTGCCTTGCGAGGGCCCCATGGCAGCAGGCTGAGCCCAGCGCCCCGGCTGCTGCCTCTTCCCCTCCTGCCGGCACGCGTGCTGCTGCAAGCACGGACCTCAAATCATAGAGTCATCAAATATCCCGAGTTGGAAGGGACCCACGAGGATCAGTGAGTCCAACTCCTGGCTCCACACAGGACCACCCAAAAATCAGACCGTGTGTCCGAGAGCATTGTCCGAACGCTTCTTGTACTCCGTGCTGCGACGACTGCCCTGGGGAGCCTGTCCCAGTGCCCGACCACCCTCTCCATGAAGAACCTTTCCCTCACACCCAGCCTGACCCTCCCCTATCCCAGCTCCATGCCGTTCCCTCGGGTCCTGTCGCTGTCCCCAGAGAGCAGAGCTCAGCGCCTGCCCCTCCGCTCCCCTTGTGAGGCCGCCATGAGGCCTCCCCTCAGCCTGCTCTGCTCGGGGCTGAACAAACCAAGGGACCTCAGCTGCTCCTCATACGTGTCCCCAGTGACCCTCGTGTCCTGCGGTGCCCGGGACCAGAGCAGCTGCTCTCCCCATGAGCTGCACCACGGACCTGCAGAGCTGGCACAGCCCCGCTGTGTGCCCAGGTCAAGGTGTCAATGCCACAGTGTCCAGCGTGGGATCCATCTGCAGGAACATTGCCCCGCTCAGGGTGCCTGGAGTGCGTACCGTGACTGAGACCTGGGATAAGCGACTTACCCGCCTGGGGCTTTGTTTCCTCTCCTTGGTTCTTGTGGTGTCTCTCTACCTTCTGTCTTCATCCATGCTGGGGATGCTTCCTCCAGGGCAGCAGCGAAAAGCAAGGGGCAGAGCGAGTTCATCGGCTGGTTGGAGGCACGGTCTTGCAGACCCAGAAACCTGACCTATTTCTTCCTCAGGAAAATCTCTAGCTCCAGGCAAGGATTTGCTGCAGAGGGACAAACAGCTGCAGCCCTCCCTGCCCCTGGCAGCCCCCTGCACCTACCTGGCCCCACAGCCTCCCCACCACCGCTCCGGGAGCAGAGGAGCAGGCTCCAGGAGCAAGGCGCTGCTCAGACCCCGAGGCTGGGCAGGCTCCCAGGCAAACACAAAAGCAGCAGTGGAGCGAGGACCTGGGGGCTGAGCAGCAGAGCCAAGTGCTGGTGGCAGCCCCAGGACGTGGCGCTGAGCCTCCATGGGACCCAGCGATCCCAGGGGGGGGCAGCTCACTGGTGTCTGCGTGGAGTCTCGTGGGTCCCCCCAGCCCCAGCGTGTCCCAACCAACCCAAGTCCTGAGCTCTGCTGAGCTCAGAGCTCAAACGTGTCCAGAGGCTGTAAGGATACAGGCGGTATTTTCTGGAGGACGCAAGGTTCGGCCCCTGCTGCATCTGACACGCGGAGCTGCCGTAGGCTGCGGTTGCGATGCTGCTGTGCCTCCGCATTGGAGGGAGAGGTGCCCCGGCGATGCGCAGCGGGGGGGCAGGAAGGGGTTAAGCCCACTGGGTCTAGCAGGCGCCAAAGCCTGCGTCCTGTCGTGCTGCCATAAAAAAACCCAGGGTGTGGGTATGGGACCGGGAAGCCGCGTGCCCCGCCGCCGCGCCAGGCGGGAGGCAGAGAGGAACAGCGCGGGGCGCGGAGCTCGGGGCGTTCCTGCCCCTCGCCCTCCCGGCCGGCCCCGCCACGCCGCGATGTTCACCGTCAACGTCTCCTCCTCCATGTCCTACCGGGGACGGCCGCCCCTGTCCCCTGCCAGGCAGCAGCGGGGCCACGGGAGCAAGTGCGAGCAGAGGTACGGGGTGGGGACGCGGCACGGCACGGGGAGAGGAGCTGCTCACAGCCGGGAGGGTCGGGCAGGGCTGGGTGTCCTTCACGTCTGTCTGTCTGTCTGTCTGTCTCCTGCTGCCCTTGCTCCTTATAAGGTGACAGCCCAAGCTGTCTGAGTGACTTTCAGCCCATCGGGACTCCCCCAAGGGGAGGGAAGGTGGGACGCTGTTCCTGGGGTGCTGGCTTGGGTCCCTGGAGGTAAATCCTGCCTCCTGCAGCGCTGAAAGCACCAAAACGTTCCCCCGTCAGCCCAGGTGACGGCACTGATGCTCCGGGCTGGCTGGGGGGGGGATGAAGAAGACATTTTCTTGCGAGAATCGCCTGGGAGAACGCTGCCGGGCTGCGGGCCTTCGTGCTGGCTGCTGAGCCAAGCGTTATTCCCCTGGGCCTCCCCACCTTCCTGCCTGCCACAGCAGCCGGGGGGCAGCCCCCTGCCCCAGCCTTCCCTCAGCACGGGGCTGCCAGCATCGTAGGATCCACCGCGAGTGCCGTGGTGGTGCCTGAGGCTCTGGCATCGCTTCTGCCACATCCCAGAGGACGCGGGTGGGTCCTGTCCTTGCGGCACCCACCCCGCGTCCAGCCCATCCATTTTGGTCACCGAGCCGACATGCCGATGGTCCCCGACGTCGCGTCGGCTGGCAATTGCTGTCGGTCCGTGCATTTTTGTCAGGGTGCGCTCGCTGGCGTCACTTGTTCCTTGTGCTTTTAACGCAGCCCTTGAGCTGGGAGCTGCTGCCGTTCCTATCGCGCTTATTTTTTCCTAGCTGAAAATCGGCGCTGGATTTTTGCGATGCCGGGCAGTCTTTCTGCCTGTGCCTGCCTATTGTTTGAACTGCAGAAGAATTAAGTCATCGTTGAAAAATTTAGGGCTGTTGGTGTGCCGCCGCTGTGCGGGGCTGCGCCGTGTGCGTCTGTGCGGCTGCGGGCACGTGGGCCGTGCAGGGTGCAGAGGGCTGCGGTTCCCCTGTCCTGGCACCATCCCCAGTGCCTGGGCTCCCGGTGCCTCCGCACCATGCGTGACCCCCCCAGCTGATGCTCTGTCCCCGTGTGCATTCTGCTTTGTGTCACTGTGAGCCCCAGTTGTGCGGTGCACCTCCCCTGCCCCGGCCCCTGGCCCCATCACCCGCGTTGCTTCTTGTCACCCTGACGTCCCCGTGTCCCTTGTCTGTCCCTCCAGAGAGCCCCGGAAAATCATCCTGCACAAAGGCTCCACCGGCCTGGGCTTCAACATCGTCGGGGGGGAAGATGGAGAGGGCATCTTCGTGTCCTTCATCCTGGCCGGAGGCCCCGCCGACCTCAGCGGGGAGCTGCGGAGGGGAGACCGCATCCTCTCGGTGAGTTGGCCTGGCGGGGAGGGACGGGCACCGGGCACCCAGGTGGGGGCAGACCCGTGTCCGGGGGTACCGGGGCTGCGGGGACGTGGTTCGGCAGCAGGTTCGGCAGCATCCATCCCGCAGTGCTGGTGTGGCCCTGGGCCCTGGGTGCGGGGCCCTGTGGTTCGCTGCCCGGCGTGGTCCTGGCATGGAGCAGGGGCTGGTGGGGTGGGCAGCCCCGGGTCTGTGCTGGCTGGGGTGTTGGTACCGGGGGTGCTGGTACAGGGGGTGTCAGTACTGGGGGTGTTGGTACTTGGGGTATGGGTACTGGGGGTGTCGGTACCGGGGGTGTCGGTACCAGGGCTGTCGGTACCAGGGCTGTCGGTACCAGGGCTGTCGGTATGGGGGGTGTTGGTATGGGGGGTGTCAGTACCGGGGGTATAGGTACCGGGGGTGTCAGTACTGGGGGTGTCGGTACTTGGGGTATGGGTACTGGGGGTGTCGGTACCGGGGGTGTCGGTACCAGGGCTGTCGGTACCAGGGCTGTCGGTATGGGGGGTGTTGGTATGGGGGGTGTCAGTACCGGGGGTATAGGTACCGGGGGTGTCAGTACTGGGGGTGTCGGTACTTGGGGTATGGGTACTGGGGCTGTCGGTATGGGGGGTGTCGGTATGGGGGGTGTCCATATGGGGGGTGTCGGTATGGGGGGTGTCAGTACCAGGGGTATTGGTACTGCGGGTATTGGTACTGGGGGTGTCAGTACTGGGGGTGTCAGTACCGGGGGTATCAGTACCGGAGATGTCGGTACTGGGGGTATCAGTACTGGGGTGTCGGTACCGGGAGGGGGCGGTGGTACCGCAGGCACACGGTGGAGCAGGGGCTGGGTGACGGGGACACGGAGAGCACCGGTACCGCGGTGCGACGGAAGTCCCGGTGCGACGGAGCCGCGGTGTCCCGGCAGGTGAACGGCGTGAACCTGCGCAACGCCACCCACGAGCAGGCGGCGGCGGCGCTGAAGCGGGCGGGGCAGACGGTGACCATCGTCGCGCAGTACCGGCCCGAAGGTACCGCCACCGGCACCGGCACCGGCACCGGGAGGGGGCGGCGCGCCGTATGCAAACGAGGGGGGCGGGGTCTGTATGTAAACGAGGGGGCGGGGCCTGTATGTAAACGAGGGGGCGGGGCCGTGTGTGGCGCGCTGAGCGGGCGGTGCCGGGGGGGGCACCCCGGCGAGGCGTGGATTGGCGCGGAGCCGGTCAGGGGGGCGGGGCTTGGCGGGGAGCGCGGGCTCCGATTGGCCGGCGCGGCGGGGGGGGCGTGTCTCCGGCGTCCCGCCGGCGGTGCCTGCGCGGCTTTGTGTGCGGGCCGGGCGGCTCCGGGGCTGCTGCCGGGGCGCCGCCGCCGCCGCCTCCCTCCCGCCCGCCCGCCCTCCGCGCCGGCTGCAGGTGAGCGCGGGGCCGCCCGCCGCCAGGCCCCGTCCCCCCTCCCTCCCCCCTCCTTCCCGGGCACGGCCGAGCCGAGGCCCCGCCGGGCGGGGGCTCCTGCCCGGGGCGGGGACCCCCTCGGGGCCGCCTCCCTCCGGCCCCGCCGCAGACAAAGAGCGGCCCCGAGCGCTGCCCCCGCCGCTGGGCGAGGCGCCGGCCGCCCCCCGCTGTCCCCCCCTCCCCCCCCGTTCGGCTCGGCTTCCGCCTCCCCGCCGGTCCCGGGCCTGGGCGCCGGGCAGGAAGGGACCGGGGGCAGGCAGCGGAGCGGAGCCGGTAGCGCCGCCCGGGGTGCCGGGGGAGCGGGCTGGGCTGCTCGTGGGGCTTTTTTTTTTTTTTTCCTCCTTCCTTCCAGGAAGCGCTCCCTGCTCTCGTGTCCCTGGCTCCGCTTGCCATTGAGCTCTGGCACGGGGCGGGACACGAGTGGTTCCTGCGCGTCCCGGGGCACGAGTCGCTGCGGCCCCCCCAGACGTTGGCTCAAACCGCAGCGCCCGGGAGCTGACGGCCCCCCGGGGCTGGGAGCAGCGCGCGGTGTCCTCCTGCCACGGCTCCTACGGAGCGCATCTGTGCAGCACCGCCCGGCACGTGGGCTGCCGCTGGGAAACAAATACAGGTGGCAGGGAGCCGAGGGGACCTCGGAGCTCCAGGGGCTTGGGTGCGACTGCTGAAGTGCCGGCTGGCCCTGGCACCGGGCAGGGCGGGCGGTGTTGGGCACCCCGAACCCTGCGGGGAAGGGGTCAGTGGGGCCGGCCTCCCCCCGAGGAGGTGCGGGAGGTCCCAGGTGTTTGCCTTGTCTGCGCAGGTCACAGGTCTGCGCTGGTGGAAGAGCGAGAGCTGGGTCGTGGAGGCCCCAAGGAGAGCAGCGGCACCAGTGAGCGTGCTGGCTGCGCCGGCTTCCCAAAAGCGCGACCTGCTTGTGCAGAAGGAAATGGCAGGCCTGTAGCAATGGCAAGTGAAGCGTGAGCCCGGTTGCAGCAAACCCGACCTGAAAACAGGGCAGGAATTGTTGCTAGCCAAAGGCAGGTCGTGAGGGCCCATCAGAAGGGGCTCTGAGGGGCGAATCCGTCCCAGCAGGCGTGGAGGACTGCCATTCAGCTGTCTGCTGCGTGTGAGGAGGAGCAGGGCTTGCGCAGGGTGCTGGACAAACACACACGTGCTCAGGGTGTGCTCTGCTTTAGTGTAACCTCCGAGGCTGCTTGCATAAGCCTCGTGGATGAGGTGCCCTCCCAGCGGGGTCCCGTGAGCGGTTAGGAGTGGAGGAGAGCGAAGACAGAGCGGGGGAAGGACGGCAAGAGTCGCAGTCCTGCCTCTCTTCTGAGCACCTGTGCCTGGCACAGCCCCAAGCTGTCTTGCGAGGAGGCCGCTCCGTGTGATGCTGCCTCTGAGCTGCTTGTAAGATCTCTTTCCTCGGAGTGTTTCTCCGTGTGAACTTTGTCTGCTGTTATCACAAGTGCTCGGGTTTGGCAATTACACCTCCTGAAGCCCCGTGGAGCGCAGCTTTGATATCCTTCGCTTTAAAATACAAAAACTCGAGCGGCGGCGTTTCTCTGAGCTGGCTGCTAAAAGGAAACTGCCGAGACCTTGCAGCGGCTTCCAGAAGTTGCCAAAGCTCTCGGCACCTCTGTGCTCACCGCCGCTCATCTGAGCGTGCAGCACGGCCTGCCCTGGGTCCGTGCTCGCCGTGCCTGGGCGGTGTTTGTACTTCGACCCCCCAGCTCAAAGGTGCATGGACTCAGGGCAGTAAAATGCTTCGCTGAAGAGGAGCGATGGAGCTGATTGCAGATTTCACGTGTGACAGGCGCCGGGCTGGAGCCTGCGGCTGAAAGGTCCCCAGGATCTGCTGATGGCCGGATCCAGCCTGAGCCAGGCTGGCGTTTGTGTGCCTAAAGCGGTGCACGTGCTTTGTGCACAGGCTTTGTGCACGCTCAGGGATCGCTCTCTGATGCGGCTCCCCGTGCTCTAGCTGCACTTTCTCCCTTCGTTTTCTGGACACGAGGAAATAGCACAATTGCCGGGGCTGCAGCACAAGAGAGCAGGTCGGGAGGGAGCGGCTCCATCGCGCTCTGGCTCCGCTGCCGTGTGCCAGCTCCATTTGCTGGGTTTGTTTGCCATAGAAACAGCAGCTCTGTAGGGAGATGAGCCTGGGGATCACAGTGAGCATTAGCCCGTGCGGAGCTGAAGCCAGCGCTATTGAAAACAGGATGCGTTTTCCACTGCGAGGGTGGAGAGGCAGAGAGAGCGGCAGACAATGGCCCTGTGGATGTCTAATCCCAACGCTTTGAAACCTGGGCAGCTGAAATCCCTTCGGGCTTTCTCGTGGAAGAATGCAGAGGCCAAAGGTTCCTCCGGGATGGGACTGGGGCCACGGGGGGCTGCTCTGTGCCCCGCAGGCTCAGCCCTTCTCCAGGAGCACCTGCATGGTGCTCGAGCTCTGGAGGAAGAGCCACAAGAGCGCAGAGCGTTGCTTCGTCGCCTTGCTGGGTGGAAATAACAAAGCGCTGCTCCTCCTGGCGTCAGGCTCCCACAGCGGGACCTCTTGCAGCAGCAGCAAGGCGGTGGCACTTGAAACAAGAGGCGCGAGTTCACCTGTTGCATATTTTCTATCTTGATAAGTGTGTCCTGAACATGTCCAGCGCCTGGGTGCTGTGGGAGTGCCGGGGAGGTGGGGATTAGTAAGAGCTCCTGGCGCTCACCTCCCTGCTGTGCGGCGGGCAGGTTTCCCAGGCGAGTTTCTGCCGCGCGGCAGCTCTCCTTCCAGGATGCAGAGGCAAGGTGGATATGAGCCAGTGAACGGAGATAGAAGTGCTGCTTGCTGGAGGTTATCTGCCGATAATTGTCGAGGAGGCTGTTCCAGCACGCAGATAAGGGGGGGCCCGGTTGCAGCCGAGCACATCCTATGCTCGCTCCTGGGGTAACCCTGCCTCCCCTGTGCTCGCAGGGAGGCTCCGGGTTTGCTTTTGCAGCTGGCTGTTCCTCCTCCGCCCAGCGCGCTGCTGAGCTGCTGCTTGGCTGGCACCTCTCACCTCGCCCTGCTTCCCTTCCGTCCCGCAGCGGTGGCACCCTGCCACCCCGCTCCCGCCTCGCTGCTGCTGCTGCTGCTTTCCCTGCCCTGCGCGGGTGCCGTGCGGGCTGGCGGCTCCATCAGGGAGAGCCACGGCTGCTGGAGGAGGGCTGCTGGCAGAGCCCAACCCTGCAAGGAGACATCTGGGCTCGCCCCGTGCAGCGCTCGGCTTCCCGCACTGCCTGGGAGTGCCCGTGCAGCAAGGTGAGGGTGCCCGGAGCGGCTCTGCCCCGGACACGGGGTGCCCAGAGGTGGTGGCACTTAGGGAAAGATCGAGGTGGCCGGCGCTGAGCACGGCAGCGTGGTGAGGAGGAGCTGGCTGGTGGGGGGACGTGGCTGCAGTGCAGGCGGAGCGGTGCCTTGCCCGTGCTGGGAGCCGGCACGGAGCTCGAGCCCCTCTGGGGTTAAACCTGTGCAAAGCAGTGGCTGCCAAGCGCAGCACGCGCAGTAAGCAGCTCCGTGCTCGCTGTCGCAGTTTCCTCGCTGGTCTCGAGCCCTGTAACGAATGAGGCGTGGGGCTCGGCGGCGTGCCGGGAAGCCCAGCTCCACTCCACGCTCCTGCGGAGCTCCAGGACGTCGGTTCCGTGGCCCTGATCCGTACTGTGGGTGCCGCAGTCCTCCCTGGCGCAGGGTGAGAGGTTGCCAGCAGGGCTTAGCTCGGGCTTTAGCCCACTTCTGTCTGTTGGGTGCCGCATCAGTGAGACTCCGGTCTGGGCGCAGTTAGGGGCGTGTAGAAGTGCTGCTTTGGTGTGATAATTTTATTTTCTACTGGGATAAGCGTTGCCCTTGTTGTGCGTTTGCCTGTGCGGGCAGTAAGGCTGCCCCTGCCTCTTGACGTCTGGGGGCAGCGCCTGCTGCCACGGGGGCTCCCTTTGTCCCGTTCATCTGCAGCCAGCCTGTGCTGGCTGGGGCCTTCAGCATCAACCCTTGCTTCTCGGAGGGCAAACCTGTGGGTAACACGCAGCTGGGGAGGTGGCAGCCCCGTCTCTAACATCACGTAGGACACGTCCTAGCGGCTCAGGACCCAGGCGAGCCCCAGGAGCAGTCCCGCTCCCTCCACACTTACCCAGCCGCGGTAGCAGCGCTCAGCTCCACGCAGCCTGGCTTGCGGGCGAGCTCAGCAGCGCCCTGAGCGCAGCCGTGGCCCTTACAGAGGGGGAAGCTGCTGGGCTAACGCACCCCGAGTGTGAACTTCCACGTCAGGGAGCGTTGCCCGTGAAATTTTTAACACGCCTCCGAGCACATCTGCTGCCTCTCTGCCCCTGCCCTGGGCTCCCCACCTCGTTCTCTGCGCAGTGCAGGCGTTACGGGGTGAAACGGTGGCACAGGTAGATGCAGCGCTTCCGAGCTTCCCACGGGGCGCAGCAAATCCATCAGCCAGATGGGCCAGGAGAGGACAGGAGCCGCAGCCTTCGCGTAGCCCCCCCCCGACCCCCGAGCCACGCAGAGGGGGCTGCGGGAAAGGCGAGCGCAAGGCAGGCTGCCGCTCGAGGCGCCGCAAAGAGGAGGAAACCCGGCTCGCTTTACCCTTCTCGTTGCACGCCCGCCAAGGGTGATGCAGCGGCAGGCTGCTTGCAGATGGCTTGTCAAGCTGTCCCAAGCGGCAGGTTCACATGTGCTGCATATGCTGGGGTTTGGGGTTTTAAGAAAACCAGCAGAGCAGGCTTCAGAGGCTGGGGCTGCAGCACGGCTCCTATACGTGGCTGTGGAATTTTTATGTGTGGCTTGAGGTTTTTGGTGCGTATCTTTTTTCTTTTTTTTTTTTTCCTGTAGTCTTTGAGTAGCATTCGACAATTCTGTGCAGAAGGGAGGTCTCGAGCAGGGTCTGGCTGCACGGTTTAGGGCTAGGTAGCCAGGAAATGCCAAGCCACGGTTGCATAACCCCAACCCCGCGTGCATCTGCGCCGACGGAGCCGTCTCCCTCCGTGCACAGCGAGGGGCTGTCTTTCAAACAGCCCGCAGTGCATTTCTCAGCGGTGATCCCGCCGCACGTGCGGGATGCAGCTCTGCAGGCTGGGCAGCGTCCTGCCCGATCCTTCCGCGGAGGGAGCTCGGCGCTGGGGGCAGCACCCCCAGTGCCCACACGCGGCTCGTGCCACCGTGGGGGCTTTTGTAACCCATGTGTCCGTGCCCGGTGCTCCCCGGCAGGTTGGCCGATCTGTCGCTGCAGCAGCAGCCGCCGCCACCCGGTCACGGCGCCAATGAGCGCCCTTTGCTGGGTGCTATCAGGGGAAGGAGGGAGCGGGGCCACCTCTGTTGCTCTTCGGCTGCGTGGGAGCAAACCCTCCCTGCTCTGCCCTGGGTGCGCGGGGCTGGAGCCTCCGCCCTCCGCTTTGGGGCCGACCTTTACACCCAGCTGAAGGTCGCGCTGGCGTGGCCGCAGGGAGGGAGGGAGGGAGGGAGGGAGGAGCTGCAGGTGGTGGCAGCTCCCGTCCTGCCGCTGCCGGAGGTGCCGCTGGCTCCCGGAGGGTCTCCTGGTGCCTGGGATGTAGGTGACGACAGGTGAATCCCCCCCTCTCGCTTCCTAAGGCTGCGGGGTATGCTTTGTCCCCCACCCCGAGCCGGGGATGGGCTGGGGGCTGCCACCGAGTTGGGGGCCGCGCTGCAGCGGAGGTGGTGCCGCGTGCGGGGCGCTCGCCCCGTGCTGGCACCGGTGGCCGGGTGGCAGCCGTCCCCTTGTTCCCGGTGCATGCCTGGGGCTCTGCTGCCAGGCACTGCTGGGCTGGGACCCGAGGCGTGGGGCTGCTGCCCTCCAGCCGTGCCACGTTGCGTTGGCCAGCGGGTGACAGTCCCCTGCGAGGTCTCGTTCTTTGTCTGTGCTTCGGCTCGCTCTGCAGGGCAGCAGCTCACGCAGGGAGGCGATTGCCGCGCTGGGACAGGGGCGTGCAGGGCAGCTGCCCCCAGCCACACGCCCCGTGGCCAGGCTGTAGTCTCCTCTCAGTGCTTACTGGGTTAATCTGGCGCGCTGGTTGCGCCCTGCTCGCTGGGGCGGTGGTGGTGGAGGCTCGGGGGCAGCCCCTGCCTGCGCTGACCCTCTGTCTCCCCGCAGAGTACAGCCGCTTCGAGTCCAAGATCCACGACTTGAGAGAGCAGATGATGAACAGCAGCATGAGCTCTGGCTCTGGCTCGCTCCGGACAAGCGAGAAGAGATCCCTCTACGTCCGGTAAGGCTCTCCCCCGTCTCCGTGTCTGTCGTTGCTCCGGGCAGCCAGTGCTGGATGCACAGCGCGGGGGGCGGTGTCTTGTCCCACCGTGTACGCGTGGGGCGGGACGGTTCGGTCTGAGCTGGCTTTGCACCCCTGGGCTGCGTTACGCAGGGGCCCTCGTCCCTGCACGCGCGTGAGATCTCACGCAGGGCAGAACGCCCGGTGCCACCTCCCAGCTCTGTGGCTGCTTGCCGCTTCTGAGCTCGTGCCAAGCGCTGGGTCGAGGAGGTGGCCCTTCCACCCGAGGGGGTGTCTCAGAGCGGGACCCGCTCTTGCTTTGCCGCAGCCCTGCTGGCAAGGAGGCCCGTTCCTGAGCGCACACGCGAGGGTTGTGCTGTGCCTGCTGGGGGAAGTGCAGCAAACCCAGCGCTGCCGACACGAGCGCGCCTTCCAGGAGGTGTCTGTGGTTCCCCTGGGTGTGCCCGGCAATTGGGAATGAGGAAGGAAAATGTCAGTGCGGCCTTACGGATGAGCAATTCATCCCTGGGCTGGTGCTCCCACGCCAGCTGGGATCGCATCCTTACACCTGTGCAGCACCTCCGCGGATGGGTGCTTCGCCTCGTCGGAGGACACGCTCCCCTGCCGCTGCGGGGCGAGGGGAGGGGGCGTTACAAACGAGGCACGAAGCCTGCAGGGTGGAGCAGGGGAGCAGTGGCTCTTGCAGGGGTTCTGCAGGGCTGGGTGCTCTGCACTCGGATGCCTTTTGCTCGGGCTGCTGTGCAGGGAGGTGGGCCGTGCTGCGGCCGGGCGGCTGCTTCCAGGGTGAGCCCTCAGGGGCTGGAGGAACCGAGCGGGTCCGAGGGAGGACGCAGGCAGCGGTGTGAGCAGTTGGCTAAGGCCCTGGTGGCAGCAGTGCCTGGCCCCTCCAGGTACTGCCGTCCACCCACGAGCCGTGGGGCAGCCCAGCCCGGTGGGTCGCTCCCCCAGCTTGGCAGCAGCCCTGGGGTCTCCAGCAGCTGGAACAGCCCCGCTTCTGCCCCCGCAGCGTGCAGGGCGCTCTCCTCTAACTGCTCCCCACTAACTGGCTTCTCCGTCTCCTCCCCTGCTGGTCCTGCGGCAGAATCTGGCTGGAGGGGAGCTGAGCTCTTAGGAGGATTATTGCTTTGATCCTGAGATGCGCTTTTGGGTTGGAGCCAGGTGCGGAGCAGGCAGGGGTTAAGCGGCCGCGCGGCGCTGGCTCTGTACCTGCTGCACGTCCTGGCCATCGCAGCCCCGTGCCCGTGCTCGCTGCTGGCTCCTGCCTTCTGCCCCTGCCGCCTCCCGGCTTGCTGCAGCACCTTCTCTTGCAACGAGAGTCAGCATGGTGACAGCTAACAAGTAATTTTAACTTGCTCATTAAAATAATCCCATAAATCCTCACCTTGCACAGCCTGTTGCGGATGGGGGTTGGCAATAGCAAGGGACGCCGCTTTTCCCTGCGGTGAGGAGGATGAGAGCTGGGGCTGCTTCAGCCTCAGCCTACGTCTCCTGTGGCATGGCTGCGCTGTGCAAAGGGGCTTCGGGTTGTAGGGGACCGCACGGCCAGCGTGAGCCCAGCCTGGCACAGGGGAGGACTGCAGCAGTAGGCTCCTGCAGCTCACAATTTCACGAGGCTCTGCAGAGTCTTGCTTGATTCAAGATCTGCTGTCGCAGTGACATCCTCATAAATGCAGCAGGGGTTTAGGCCGGGTCCAGCATGAAGTGAGCGTGCAAATCTCTCGTTCCCTGCCCAGATAGCTGCTGCATGTGCCAGGGCAGGCCTGCAGAAAAATGCTGCTCCACTGGCAGGCTCCCTTCACTCTGCTTTTTAGCATCCCACATCTTTTGAGAGCTGCCCGCTGCTTGCTGGGGCCCTTACACAAGGACGGGGTATGGCTGCGTCCCTCTGCGTGGCTCCGGTGGCATCTACGGCGCTGTGCCAGACAGGAGCTGGGCAGCACCTCGCTGGCTCCCCCAGCTCACCAGAGGCCAGCCCGGGGCTCTGCCTGGCTCCGGCGGCTGCCGCACGCTCCCCGTGAGCGTGTGAGAGCTGCCAGGGCTGCCCCAGCCCTTCTGGGCGGGGTGGTTTCGAGCGCAGGTTCCCTGAAACCGGCTGAGCTGCTGTGTTGTGGACAGGACATCAATTACGGGACCTGCTACCAAACTGCTTGAGTCAGCCCAGCGAGGCCGCGGTGCGCCCCGTCAGCGGGGCCCGGGGCCGGGCACGCCACCTCCCCGTGCAGCGCCTGCCTTCCTGCGGCTGCCGGGGCTGCTCCTGGCCCCGCGGTGCTCGGGTCGTGTTTTGGGGCCAGGACCGTGTTCCTGCGGGGTAAAGTCCTCGGAGCCTGGAGCCGTGCCCGGTGGGAAGGGGCTCGGGCCGGCTTTGTGCCCAGCGTGGGGAGCGAGGCCCTGGCGGGCTGCGGCCCCACAGGTCCTCACGTGTGCGCTGCCGTGCAAGCTGAGGATGGGCCCCATGGGAGCGGAGGCGCCTCGGGGAAACGCTCCTGGGGCCCTCTGGAAAAGGTGCCTCGTGCCTCCGCTGTGCCCCATGCGTGGGCCTCGCACGAACCCTGCTGGGGCTGGCAGCGCGACCCGTTTCTGTGACCCGTCAGCTCAGGGGCCCTCCTGCTGCCAGCAACACCTGGGTGACCTCTGCTTCGTACCTGCCCGGGGCTCTTCCTGCCTTCCTGCTGCGCTTGGCTGCAGCCTGCCGGCTTCTCTGCGCCTGACCTTGGCACTGGGGCCGCCGGTGCCGAATTCCCCGTGCGGGTGCTGGGAGGAGCGGGGCAGGGCTGCCCTGAGCACGGTGCGGGGCTGCAGCACAGCGGCTCGGCTCTCGAGCACCCCACCGGTGCCGTCTCCTCTTCCCCCAGCTCTGCTTGCCTGAACTCCCCTTTTTCCCCCCTCCCCGGGGCCGTGGCACGACGCTGTGAGCCCAGGGGCTTTGCCGGGAGCTGGTGGCAGCGGCAGCAGAGGTGCACGGGGCGTGCTGTCAGTGCCCCCGTGCAGCAAAGTGAGCACAGGGCTCGGGCTGAGCGCCCCAAAGCCTGCGCTGGCTCGGGAACCTGCCTGGCCAGTTCTCCGCGCTCTCTTTCCTCCTAATTGCGCTCTCTCCTTGCTCCTAATGGCGCTGGTCTGGCAGGGGCGTGCCAGGCACGCAGGCAGCCTTATCTCTTGGCAGGGAGCAGGTGCCTGTGAGGGCTGCTTGCCTCCAGCTGAAGGGCCCTGCAGTGTTTTCGCCGCCGGCTCCGGCGTGCCACGTGCTGTGCCTGGGGGCCGCCCTCCGTTCCTGTTCTCCTGCGGGACTGAGCACGAGGGCCTCCCGGCTACAGCGGGTGAGCCACGGCCCTGAGCAAGCTGGGAAAAGGAGGGTGGCTTGGTGGCCGAGCGAACTCGCACACGAGACTTCATCAGGCCTTCAGGTCGCTGCATGAGAGACTGCCGCACAGTCGTTCCTGTCCCGGGTGGAGGCTGGGGCTATTGCTGGAGCTGCCTCTGGGGCTGATCCAGCCAAAATCCTTTTTTTGCGGCCTTGCAAATGACATCTGGTATTTGAACTCACGGGCTCTCGTGCAGGCGGGTGCTATTGCCCACTTGTGCCTGGTGCTTGGGAGGTGGGAGGAACGTTAGGGACGCCAAGTCCAGGCGTGTTCAGAAGGGGCAGTTTCTTTGGTAAGGCTCCCTCTGGGCTGGAAGATGATCTGGCTCTTCCTAGCTTGCGCACCAACACCATCACCAAAAATAAGGTCCTGCAGGAGGTCGATCTTGGTGTCTTAGTGAAAGGCAAACCAGGCAGTAGCTGTCCCTGCAGCTGCAGCCACTCCGCGTGGTGATTTAGCCAGTCACGACAGGTGGGAGAAGCTGGGAGCAGGGGCAGCTTTCCTGATGGTGCAAGAACTGATGCTTCCGTCTGCTTCCCTGGTGAGAGGAGCCCCGGCTCATCCCGAGCTGCCAACCACCGCCGGGAGGGAGACCTGCCCTGACTCTTGTCAGCCGTGCTGGGCAAGGAGAGGTGTCTTGTTAAATGTAGCGGGGAAGCAATTTTTGAGAGCGTTATCTAGGCAGCTAACTCTGCAGGAGGCTGATGCACAGCATGCCTGTTGCTTTTACTATTTATGGAGCCACGGTTAAAAGGATTCAGCTCGAAGATCAATGTCACTTGCGCTGTGTCGCTTCGGACCCCCCTTAGGGTTCCTTGTAGTGGAAGGGGGTGATGAGCAGGGCAGGGGGGGGTTGTTCTTGTGGCTTTCCCCTTTCTTTTCTGCCTGGATGAGGCCGGCAGCTGGCTGAGCCAGGCTGCTGGTGCAGTAAGCACCCGTGCTGGCCGTGCCCCAAACCCTGCCACGTGGAAAGAACGAGGGCAAAAACGGGGCTGCCAGCAGCAGGGCTCTGCGTGACCGCTCGTGTGTTTCCATTTCTTGCAGGATGGACACATCCGAGGAAAACAGATCTGGTCTGAGATCTGACATTAGTAGAAAGAGTTAGGAAGCCACTGAAAGCAGCTTGTGGCAAAGGGCTGCAGCACGGGTGTGTGATAACTCGCACAGGAAGAGCATTAGTGCTCCTCTTCCTTAGTATAAAAAATAATCTTTTCTGTAGCTGGATAGTTGAAGAATATTGAAGATAAAGCTTCTCTGTCGTAAATTAAAAATTTGTCCGTAAAGGAAGTATTTACAAGTCTGAAAAGGAGCAGCTGTAGGAGCAGATAAACATTGAGATGCATTCATAATTCTCAGCCTCTGGAATAAAGTGCCCGTGTACGTAAATAAAAGTGAACGCTCCGCATGCCCTGCAGTCGTCTTCTGTGTGACTGCTTGCCGGCAGCAGGGCAGGGTTATATCCTATCCGCCTCCCCAGCCTTCCTGGTCGTGGCAGAGGAACAGGGCAGACGCTCTGCTCCCCGCTGCACGGGCAGACTGCCGGCCCGTGGCTTTGCTCCTGAGCAAGGGTGCGGGGGGGTGAGACCCAGCTCACCCCCGGAGATGAGTGGGCGGCTGGGGTTTTCCTCCTGTGCTGTTTTCCTGATGGGCAGCGGGGCGGGAGGTGCCTTCTCCGTGCCCGTCTGGGCTGGGAGGGTGTCATAAGGCAGGGCCCTGGGGACGGGTGGCTGGTGGGGGCACGGTAGGGTTATAGGGTGAAGGGGAGCAGGGGGGGCTTTTTGAAAGTTCACCCTGGGGTACCACGTATTTGCTGTTGTATTCTTGAGGCCGCTGAACTTTGAATGACTGTCTACCTGCTTTCTAACCACAGCCTTCTTCAACATTTCTGTGGTTTGTGTGCCTCTTGCAACTAAAGTCAAGAGCTAGTTTGTTGGTCCAGGACTGCTGTTTCTGTGTTGCACACTGGGGGGTTCGTGTTGAGCACCTCACCCTGGCCTAGAAGGGTGTGCTGGTAGCTGCACAGCACGGTCAACTGCAGCAGAAGCTTTCCCAAAAGTTTGGTTTTAAACCCTCGAAGGTGTGAGGGTGGCAGTGCCCTTGGAGACATGCAGTGCAGGTGCTTGTTTGTGGCCCTTGATGCTGCTAGGCTCGGTAGAGGAAGGTTTCGCTCCTCTCTGTTCCTTTGCAGAGCTCTGTTTGACTATGACCGGACCCGGGACAGTTGCTTGCCCAGCCAGGGGCTCAGCTTCTCCTACGGGGACATCCTGCACGTCATCAATGCCTCTGATGATGAGTGGTGGCAAGCCAGGCTCGTGACACCCCATGGCGAGAGCGAGCAGATCGGGGTCATCCCCAGCAAGAAGAGGTGAGTGCCCATCAGCAGGAGCTGTCACACACGGGGCATAGGCCCCCCAGGCCTCGGGGCCTGCTCCGTGAGCCTTGCAGCCCTTGGGGCCCTGCTGGGGGCCGTGCCCTATGGTGCACCTTGTGGTCTCAGCACCAGGAGCCCATCAGCCCCTCCGTGTCTGCGTGGCGTTAAGGGCGCTGTGGGATTTGAGCAGAGCCCGACCCTGCTGCCTCTGCAGTGCCTCTGGTAGCACCCACCCTGGTGCTCAAGAGCAAAGCCAGCCTTTGGCGTCCCTGGAGTCAAGGGGGAGTTCTTCAATGCACGTGCCCCGTCTCCTCTGTCCTCCATCCTCCTCGCAGGAAGGCTGGTTTGTTCCCTCTGTAGGCCTTGGGTGTGGTTTTCAGCCTGCCCTGGTCCTGATCAGAATCTGGGCTGATGCCACCTCCATCCCTCCAAGGAGAGGAGCTCCCATTTGTGAGAGGGCCCACCACCCACGGGTGCTATGGGCAGCCTGGCAGCCAAGGGGAAGCCTGCCGGGCCTGGTGGGGACAGCCCATATGCAGGACCAGCAGCATCTCCCTCTTTTAACTTCCAACCAGGGTGGAGAAGAAGGAGAGAGCGCGGTTGAAAACGGTGAAGTTCCACGCCAGGACCGGCATGATAGAGTCCAACCGGGTAAGTGCTGGGGCTGGGGCTCAGGAGGGCGCGCTGAGCCGGTAGCTAGCGGGGGCAGGATGAGTGCGAGCAGCCAGCGCCGTGTTCCCACCAGCAGCAGCTGGAGCAACCCCATGGAAAGAGCAGCGCGATTGGACTCAAATTCCTCAGGCACGCGTCCACCTGGCTCGGCCCAGCACGGGTCCCCTCGACAGCAGGGGGGTGAGCGGAGGAGCCTGGGCAGATGTGACAGCGCTGGTGAAGGACACCCGTTGTGGTAGCAGTGGTGAGGGAGCGGAGCACATCCCCCTGTGGCCTGGGCAGAGCACTGGTGGCTGGGAGCTGACTGCAGGCAGCTGGTGCAGGAGAACATAGCTTCCCTCACACGGAGCGCTTGAGCGATCGGACGAGGCAGGGAGAATGGCCTTGCTCCTCCTGCAAAACTGCTCGTTGGCTCATCAGCTTCCCAACATCCCTAAAACACATTTTTTCTCTGCACTTAATTTTTTTCCTGCATTAGTTTTCATGTAATCTCCATGATTTCATTTAAGGGTAACCGCCCTGACACAGCTCCTCATTGTCTCTTCATTTTAATTTTCCTTGCATGCATTAAACACCATTGTTTTTTCTGTCCTCCCTTCCATCTCCATGTTCTTCACAGTCGATCAAAACGAAACGTAAAAAGAGTTTCCGCCTCTCTCGAAAGTTTCCATTTTACAAGAGCAAAGAGAACCTGGCCCAGGAGAGCAGCGGACAGGAACGTAAGTAGCAGCTGGCCAGAGAGGGCAAGCGTGCGATCCCCCCCGGCCCCTCTCCTGCCTTGGGGAGGAGAGATTTGGCACTTTTCTGTAACCACTGAGCCTGGCACCTGCCTGCATTGGCCAAACAGCGCTGTTCCTGCGAGGCAGGCAGAGGCCAGGTCCGTGTCCTGCAGTACTGGCAGGCTTCCTCCCAGCCACAGTCAGGCACAGATTTGACCCAAGGAGCAGCTTCCCTCCCTCAGGAGGCGTGGGGACGAGGCACCTTCCCCCTTGCTGAATGCTGGTGGGAGAAGTGTTGACACCTTGTCCGGCCTTCCCCTCGGTGGCTGCGTGGGGCTTGGATCAGGTTCTGTGCCCTTCAGTCATGCCGTCAGGGAACAGTCCGAGCTGGAGATAAAAGCAGCAGCTTCTGTAGCGCTTGGGGCAAATGCCACCCGGATGAGGGACCTCACTGCTGAATTTCTCGTCCCTTTGCACCCACTGAAGTCCCGGCCACGAGACCTGTGCACGGGCAGGCTCTCCCAGCTGCTGCAAGTCCGGCTGCCCCTGGCCGTGTCTCTGTGCACGGTCTGGCTCTCTCTTTCTCTCTCTCATGTTTGATGTCTTCATCCTTTCACAACTTTACACTCGCCTCAATCTCCGCTCTGCCTCCTCCTGCTCTCTCCCATGTGCTGTGGGCTCTGCTCCCTCCCTCTGCCTGCCAACGGCTGCTCCCCTCCTAGAGCAAGGGGCCGGCTGGGCTGTGCAGAAGCTTGTCTCCTGTCCTGTTAGGGGCTGGCGATGCCCTGCCTGTGCTTCCTGCCTCCTGTAGAAGTGACTGTGGGCTATGCATTCCTGACAGCCTCAAAGCCCTTCCAGGGGGGTGAAACCCCGTGGGCGTGAGGGACGCGTGCCCTCGCTGGCAGAGGCGCTGCCCACACGCAGCGGCTGAGGCACGTCTTCGGTAGCTGGCTCCAAATTTTGGGGAATACCCAGCTCTCACCTGGGCCCCGGGGCTCCCAGCGAGGGCAGGCCGTGCTGCGGCTCCTGCTTGCTCCCCCTGCAGGCCGGGCTGTGCACAGACACATCCCGGGTGTTGAGGAGGGTGGGAGAAGGGGGGTGTAAGCTGGGGACACCTCCAGGCTTGAGAGCTGCTCTTTCCTTTGGCAGAGCGTTCAGGTTATTGCCCCAAAATCCTGACATCAGGAACGCTGGGGCCTGGAGCACGGGGAAAGCTGGCTGGTGCAGAGCAGCTGAGAGGCAGCTGCCGAGCACAGAGCTCCTCCTGCACCGAGCACACGTCTGGGAAGGGCTCGTTCCCCACCCTCCAGTGCAAGGACAGAACAGCCTGCCCTTGCCGGGCACAGCTGCTCACCGAACCCAGCTCCTCCTCTTTCCAGATGCTAAATTGCATCTGCTCCTTCAGCGAGCGTCCACGGAGAGAGCTGCGGTCCTTGCAGCTTTGAGCAGAGGAGGTGGGCAAGGCAGAGCGGTGCCCGTGCCCAGGTGCCAGCGCAGTGAGTGCATCCCCTCCGGCTGCTCTCCTGGGCTGGATGCAGAGGCGGGTGGCTGGAGCCAGGCTCCGTGTCCCTCAGCCAGGCTGCCAGCGGGCGTCAGTGCCCTCAGCACCCAGCCTGATGGCAGTGGTGGCCTAAGTCTGTGTGTCCAGGAAACAGCAGAGCGTACGGCTGGGCTCACAGCAGACCCCCTGCCTGTAGCTAGCTGGAAAATCTCTGTGATCAAACAGACCTGCCTGCAGCGGGCAGGCTCAGCCGTAGGAAGCTCTTTCCCTCCCGGCTCCCCTTGCTTTGTGGCGGGGTGCAGGCACCCCGTGCTGCTGTGCCGGAGGTGGCTGAGCAGCAGGACCCAGGAAGGTGTGGGGAGGAGGTGGTGGCGAGCAGGGGTGCTGGCAGACCGTGGCTGCCATGTCACAGCCCCCCCGGCTCAGGTCAGCGCGGTGCCTGCAGCTGAAGGTTGTTGAGGTGCTGCTCTCAGCCGGCCCTGCGGCGCAGGGACATATGGCACGGGGGGGCAGGCTCTGCTCTTCGCTAGCCCACGTCAGAGAAGCCTGCAGCCAGCTCCCTTGCCACGCTCTGCTGCACTGCCTGTCCCGGCATGCTGCTTGCAGCAGGGGGGGGTCCTTTCCCCCTGGTTTTCACAGCCCGGGCAAGTGCTGGGGCATGGGCAGCTAACGCACAGGTAGGAAAAAATCTGTCCCCCTGCCGTGCCGCTAGAGGTACAGCAGTGTGCTTTTCCCCTCTAGAGAGGCTATGGGGAGACAGATCTTCTGTACCTCATGCAAAAAAACAAGCGGGGCATCAGATAAATGCCTCGGAGCTGCTTGCCAGCAGCTCTGCCCCGGCCACGCTTCCCTCCCGAGCCCCGGTGCAGCAGAGCGAGGGGCCCTCGGTGGCCTCTGGGGCTGCGGGGGCAGCGTGGGCGCACCCGGCTGGGTGCGAGGTGTGCTGGGGGGGGGGTCGGCAGCACAAGGTGAGATGTCGGCACTCGGCTGCCCGTGTCATCTCCGAGAAACGTTTCTTAACCTCACTTGCAGTTGCAGCTCTGGGCCGTTCTGCACTCCTGTCACTAATGCTCATCTGGCTCTGTCTTCTTCTCCCCTCTCTCTGACCGCCCCTCTCCCGCGCTCTCCTCTCCCCCTCTCCCACTTCTCGCTGTCTGTGAAATCAGGACTTCCCTGGGTTAAGTGACGATTATTATGGAGCAAAGAACCTGAGTAAGTCGAATTTCAATGCGCATCCTTCACTTTCCGTTGCTGGCATGCCTGGTGGTGCCTGGGGGAGGCCGGGCTGCGGCCGGGGCGTTCGTGCTTCTCTGGGTGCAGGGCACGAGGAACCCCGCGGGCTTGCTGCCTCTCCCAGCGGAGGGTCCTGGGCTTTCGGAGGTGCTGCCTGCTGCACGGGAGAGGGGACGGGGAGTTTGCTTGGGGATTTCTGCCGTGCCCTAAGCACATGTGAGGGGACTGCCCGCGGCACCCAGGTGGAGCTGTGCCTCCTCCCCTGCACCCAGCCGGGCTGGTTGCTGGCTCTGCTCCGTTCTTGGAGCCCTGGAGCCGCTGGCTGCCGGTGGGGAGGTGGCTGTCCCCAAGCCAGCTTCCCTCAGGGGCAGGTGAAAGCATCTTGCCACCTTCCTCTGGAGGTATATGGTTGCCTGTGTACTCAGAGCTCCACAACAACAGCTCCTTGGCTCTCCCTGCTGTGCCGGAGCTCCTGCTCACTGCGTTCCCAAAGCCCCTGTGGGGCTGGGGACAGGCAGCAGCAGGGCAGCCGCCAGCCTCTGCGGGGAGGTCACAGCACTGGGATCAACCTAAGCAAGCAAAGCCCCGAACTCTGTCCCATCCTGTCCCTGTCTTGTCTCTGTGAGTCCCAGCCCTGTCCCCGCAGGCAGGCTCCCCTGTCCCCCGCCCTCCGTGTGCATGCTGCACCCGCTCCCTCCCGCGCCTGGGCCAGCCCTGCCCCTCAGCCCCACTCCCGGCTCCTTCTCCCATCCCTCCAGAGTAGCCAAGCGAAAGAGGTTCCCCCTGCACGTCCCCCCTTTCCCCCTGAGAGCGACAAAGGGCGAGAGATGCCCTCCCGCCTTGGCACCCCGCTCCCAGCCCACCCGCCCGGCGGGCGCCAGGACCTGTATTCTCCGTGATGCCGGTGCCGCCTGGCCCCCTGCCCTCCGTCACTAGTGCCGGGTGACAGCTCTCGCGCCCTTGGCGAGCGCTCGGTCTCAAGGGGGTCTCTCTGGTTGCTTTGCAGAGGGCGTGACATCAAACACCAGTGACAGCGAGAGCAGTTCCAGTAAGTGTGCGTCTCTCCCGCTGTCTCACCTCCGTGTGTGTGTGTGCGCTCTCGTCTCGTCCCGGTGGTGTTTCTGTTCGGAGGCCGGTCCTTCCTGCTGGTGACACCAAGATGCTGTGGCCAGCTCCCTTCCCATGGGTCAGGAGCAAGCCTGGCTGGTTCCCCGGGCTCCCCTGGCCGTGCAGACTCCGTGGTGGATTTCCCAGCCCACAGAGGACCTGTCTTCAGGGCATGCTGCGGGAAGCAATGGCCAGGTGCTGGGTCTGAAGCACTAGTGGCTCCCAGAGCCCGAGCCTGTGCAAGAGCATTCGGGTCCAGCTGCAGCCAACGCTCCCGTTAGCTCTAGCAGGTCCTCTGAATACCTGCAGCACACCCACTGGCCGTGCCCCCCCAAGTCCAAGCGTGCAGTGGAGGGGAGGGAAAGAGGAGGCCAACCCCAGAACTGATACGTGAATAATTAACGCGAATAAAGGGCTGATTACTGGATGGGCGTGAGAGCCTGTCCCCAGGGTCTGAGGTGGCTGGGGTCGGAAAGCTGCTGGTGCTCACATGCCTCTCTTTGGCTCTGTTTCAGAAGGACAAGAGGACACTATCCTGTCATACGAACCGGTGACACGGCAAGAAAGTAAGTGCTGGGGCTGAGCTGTCCTGCTTGGGCACGGGCATCAAAGCCTGTGGCCACAGCTGCGCTGTGTGTGGGTAGCTGGGACAATCTCCTTGCCTGCCCCAGTGGGACAGGGGAGGGTCAGGCTGGGTGTTAGGGAAAGGTTCTTCATGGAGAGGGTGGTTGGGCACTGGGACAGGCTCCCCAGGGCAGTGGTCGCCGCCCCAGGCCTGCTGGAGTTCAAGAAGTGTTTGGACAACGCTCTCAGATGTAGGGTTTGGTTTTGGGGTGGTCCTTTGTGGAGCCAGGAGTTGGACTCGATGATCCTGTGGGTCCCTTCCAACGCAGGACATTCGATGATTCTGTTCTAGTCCCTGCCTCAGCAGCCTGTCCTTGCCAGGAGCGGGATCAGACTCTTACAGCCCTCTAGCTCACATCTCCAGATGTCCTGGTTGTCTGCTTCATGCCCCCGGCAGTGCAGCAGCTTTGCTGGTCTGCGACCCGTGAGACCCTCGGCACCTTCCCCAGCGTGCGGGCGGGCGCCTGCTCCCCCCGGAGCAGCTCCTTCCCCTGGGCCGGCCTCATGCTGGCAGGGGGGTGGAGATGCAGGCATCCACGGCAGCATTTTGCCTGCCCACACAGCTCATCTGGGTCAGATGAGAAAGATTTTGAACACATCCAGGAGGAGATAAACTTGCACAGGGCTTCCTGGAGCGCAGGCTTGGTCTCACAATGTGGCTTTTGTTCGCAGTTCACTATGCGAGGCCAGTGATCATCCTGGGGCCGACGAAGGACCGAGTTAACGATGACCTCATCTCTGAATTCCCACACAAGTTTGGTTCCTGTGTGCCACGTAAGTCCCAGCAGGTGCTTGGGCCTTGCTGCAGGGAGGGGAGGGTGGGGGCTCGGTGACCCGCGGGTCCGGGCGTGAGGAGGAGGAGGAGGAGGAGGGCTGTGGGGACGCGCAGGTTTGGTGTGGGTCTCTCTGGGGTCGCCCCTGAGGCCTGCTCTCCTCCAGACACCACCAGGCCTCGGCGCGAGAACGAGGTGGATGGACAAGACTACCATTTCGTCGTATCCCGAGAACAAATGGAGAAGGATATTCAGGACAATAAGTTCATAGAGGCTGGGCAGTTCAATGACAATCTCTACGGGACCAGCATCCAGTCGGTGCGGGCGGTCGCGGAGAGGGTGAGTGTGAAGGGGTGAGCATTCCTGGGGCCGGGGCTGTCACTGCGCCAGGCGGGGGCTGGCCCAACCCCAGACACGGCCAGCGGTGCTCTTCCTCTCCCCGTGGTCCTAAGGAAGGGCTGTGACCCATCAAGTAAGTGTGGAATGAGCTTCTGCTCCCTCTGCAGTCCTGCCAAACCACGTAGCTGCTTTTCTCAACCGTGTTACCCCACCTTGGTGTCTGGTCTCCTTCAGCCAAACTCCACCCAAAAGCCCAGCTCACGTTCAGGAGTTCACAGGGCAAAGGTGCCCGGCTGCTCTCAGAGGAGCCGAAATGTTTCCTGTGCAGGACTGCTGGGGTGTATTGATGACTTGTGAACAGCTTTTCAAGCGTTCAGAGAAAAAATCAGTCCCCTCACATTGCTGCCGTCCTGCCCTAAGCAGATGGGAATGTAAGGGCATTGGGAGTTGGCCTGTGTCTCGGGACTGGTGCTTCATCTCTGTGGCTCCTCTCTTTTGTAAGCGTGTCTGTATGAGCAAGCTGTTTTCTGCACAGAGCAGACTGTGTGGGTAGGTCTGATCCTGATCGTCTCCTTTCCAGGGGAAACACTGCATCCTGGACGTATCTGGCAATGCTATCAAGAGGTTGCAACAAGCACAACTTTATCCCATTGCCATTTTTATCAAACCAAAATCCATCGAAGCTCTCATGTAAGTGTAATGACATCTCCTATTGCCTCTCTGGGGTGAGCAGCCCTGGCAAGTCAGGGGTTCGTATTTCTGCTGCCTCTACTTTTTGGAAAGCAGCAGAGGTGGTTGCTGGTGCTGAACTTTTCCTTAAGAGGAGCTGGGCCCATTACTGTCTCTGCGGTGTTTTTCCACATCCACAGTGAGTCTAATGCCGTGGTGCATCCAGTCTCCGTGTATTGCTGTGGCTTAAAGCCCTTTGTTTGCACCAGGGGATTTTCTGTGGGCAGTGTAAAAATGCTCGCAAATATGTCTGATGTAACCTGCTCACCTGGGCCCTGAGACCAGCCAGGAGAGCTGCTGATAGCCCAGAGTGATGGATCACAGCTGGAGGAGACGTTTCCTGTGCCCCTCAGGGGAACCTTCTGCTGCTCGTGGCCCTGGGAGGGGTGTGAGATCTGTGCTTGCAAATCTTCCAAGCATCAACAGAGAATGTTATCTGTGAGGAAATTCTGTAGCTAGAGATGGACTTTAAGGTCAGAAGAGACTCTGCTGGTACCAAGGGGACTGGGAAAACCCCTTCTCAAGCCACCAGCAGTAGAATTGTTAATTCTGGTATTATATGAACATGAGGGAACCTAGGCAAGGAGGGTGGCGATGGGCTTTGGAAAAGCAAGGAGATTTTTTGCAGTGGTCTTGCAAATTTAGAGGATTGCCTGGACTTCCATGCATTTCTGTGTTATGGTGCAGTGGGAAGAACTTCACTGTTGGAAGTTGGGGTGAACTGCCAAAGCAATAAAGAGCATGTGGGGAAGGTTCTTGCCTTTGTGAACTGGGTCTCATGCAGCTTCCATTTCTGATGTGCGGAGGCTTCCCAGGCACCCTGTGTCTGTGGGATATTTTTGCTTTTGTTCGTTGCTAAGAAAGAGAGCTAAGTTTCTATTTTTTGTGCGCGACAGGGAGATGAACCGGAGACAGACATACGAACAGGCCAACAAGGTCTTTGACAAAGCCATGAAACTCGAGCAAGAATTTGGAGAGTATTTTACAGGTGAGTGTCCCGAGTAGGTTTGTGTCTGATTTAATATTTTCTAGCTGGCAGCTGTGACCTCTGCCAGCACTGTCTTACTGCAGGGTCATGAGAAAATGTCCAGCTTCATCAAAGCAAAAAGAGATGGCGCTCTGCCAGCATGGCTGTGCGAAGGGACTGTTCAGAGATCAGCGGATAAGAGTAAACCAGCTCTAGAGGAGAGGAGTTGTCAGGCAAGATTTTCTGAGTTTGTGAAAGCCTATCACCAACTTTAGTAATAGTAATTAAAAAAAAAATCCACACAGCTAGGGGAAGCACAACGTATATTCAAGGTGCTATAAGGCTGCAGGAAATAAAACTCCTTACACTGGGGAGAGGGGAGCATTTTCAAAAAGAGAACAGAGTCCTTTTAAAGAGGAAATATAAGAATTAGTGACCTAAACGGTGGAGACTGTCCAGAGTTATTACAAAACATCTTCCAAAAAGGACTGGAAGTTTGGCTGACTTCCTAAGTAGTCTTTTTTGAAAGTCAGGGGCTGCCTGGTAGTTTGTGCTTGCAGGGATGAGCTGCTCATGACAAAGGCATCCTAGTGCATTAAGGAACTAATGTTTGTAGCATGTGGTTAATTCTGGAAAATCATGGGCAGGCAAAGGGGCAGAGGATCTGGTCTTCCTTCTTTTCTCCATTGTGGTAACTGTTTCCTCTAAAGCTGAGGAATGATAACCCTGTCAAATACTGTGTTACCCACCTAACAGTTACCATGAGAAATCACAGGCAGAACATTTTCCAAAAATGGATCTTTGCTGAGCAAATGTCAGCATAAAAGCCTTCCCCAGAACCCCTTTCTTGGGGAGCACTTCCAGAGCTGCAGGCTGCTCTTCCAGGAGCAACACAAAGGAAACGCACACCGGAGTTTTGCCAAACCCTCAGCGTGCCGTCGTGCAGCCTCACGTGGACAGTAAGCTTGCAGTTGACCCGAGGAAAGAATGCTCTTGGCTGAAACCCAGCCCAGTTGAAAGAAGTCAGTAATGGGCAGTAAGTTGGAGGCAGTAGGAAATTCTGTGCCAGGAACTTATAATTAGGGAACAGAGACACTGGAGGACAGCCCTGGCTTGGCTGCAGAGGTAGGCAGAGTTACCAGAAAGCGCTGGCCCCCCGTGCACATCTTCCCCTCCTGATGTAGGGAACACGGTGAAGTTCTTAGCGTTGCATCCGTG
This sequence comes from Anser cygnoides, assembly GCF_040182565.1. Lineage (NCBI taxonomy): Eukaryota > Metazoa > Chordata > Aves > Anseriformes > Anatidae > Anser > Anser cygnoides. The sequence goes on along the minus strand of NC_089885.1, from coordinate 12,116,154 downwards.
CTACGCAGCAAGACTGCAGCTGGTCTTTGGGAAAGCATTACTGCTGGGAGCAACACACGTAAGCTGGCCTTTTCCAGCACGACAGTGCTGCAGTTCCCATCCCGAAGCAGAGGAAGTAACAAACATGAGGAGTCCTCAGCAGGAGACCAGACTGGATGGACAAATCCAGCACCTCAGGGTATGCGCCCGGTGCACGCCGGATAATCCGAGCGAGGCTCCTCCCGCGCATCACAGCGGCGCAGCGGAGAAGGGGAGCGTGCGGGGGCAATGACCGTGGCCCAGCCGCTGTGCTGCTGTGAGTTCACACCCTGCCCTGCGCCGCCGTGCCTCGGCCAGCTGCCCAGAGCCTCAGCGCGGCTGTGTGACACGGTTCGCAAAGCTGATTAGCAGCCCTTGTGGAGAGCCCGGCTGGCGCTTCACACGCGCAAGTAGCTGTGCCGGCGTGGGATCAGCGCGATCTCTCGCTAATCCCCTTGGACACGCTGGTTTAACCCTCTGTGTCACCGCGTGCCTGTTACGGCTCCTTTGACACAGGCTGTGCCGGTTGTTGGCTGCGCTGTCCCGGCCCCTTGGCTGCAGAGTGAAGGCCTTTCCCGTAGCTCACGGCCGGGAAGGCGCAGCGCTGCCCCACGCTCAGGGTCTTCCTTGTTCTCTCCTCTTTCAGCCATCGTACAAGGAGACTCTCTTGAAGAGATTTACAGCAAAATCAAACAGATCATTGAGGACCAGTCCGGGCACTACATCTGGGTCCCGTCCCCAGAGAAACTCTGAAGATGACCCCCACCTGCTTCCCCGTGAGCAGAAGACCTCTGAAATCCCACCCCACCCAAGCCCTCTGCCCCAAGGGGGAGGATATGAAAACTATTCCTGCCCCCTTTTTTAGATCGTCGCAAAATTGAGTTTTCTAGTCCTGTTTCTTTTGTTGGGATGAACTGATCTCATTCATCACGTGACTGTTCCTACCATTCCTGCATGGACCTTCCCACTGCTCCATTAGAGACAGACGAGAACCCATTCAAGAGTTGTTTTTTATTATTATTATTATTATTATTATTATTAACTAAACCAAGAATCAAGATGGGAGGAGGCGGCTAAGGACTAATGTAAGAAACAAGTGAAACAGCGGACTCTGAGAACATGAGCTGGTATCAGAGCTCCAGGGGCATTTTTCCAAGTGTGACTGTCTAGCAGCTCTGAACAGTGCGACAGAAAGGCAGCAGAAGGCATTTTATTTATCTGTATATGTAATTTATATATAATATAGAGAAAGATATTATATATATATTATATATATGTGTGTGTGTGTGGACTAGGAAACCTGAGGGACCTCTTAAAAGGTACTGTATTACTGCAAGGATCTTTCAGTTTCTTTGTCCCAGCCGCTGGGCATAGGGAGTCCACTTGGGCAGGAAGAGATGAAGCTGGTACCACGCGCTTTGGGAGCGTCTCCCGTCCGCGCCAGCCTCCTGCCAGCCACGCCAGGCCTGTGAGCAGAGCAGAGACTGGGACGCTGCGTCTGCAGAAGGGACCAGGGGTCCGGAGTGACCCAGCAAGGAGCAGCGGCCACGGAGCTGGGTGAGGCTGGGAGGCATTGACTGAGCAGGAGGCTGCAGAGCAAGAGAATGGATGATGCTACATATTAAATTGCACATTGTTTTACACACCACCGTACGTGTTTGCATGAGAGGTTTCCTTTTGGTTCTATTTTTTTAAGCTGATGTTAAACCAAAACCATATTGTGTTGCTGTGTTGGCTTTTTTTTTTCATTATTCCATTTTTTTTCTCTTGTTAATAATGAACTGAACGGGTATAAAATCCAGTTTTTTAACTTATTTTTTAAGCTGGCTCTATTGTAAATAGAATCTAGACCTGCGGTGTTCAGTTAGGAAATACTCTACCAGCCACATGAAACAAATGTACTTGCTGTCCTGTGTTGCTGTGGAAAACCTGGGAGAGCGGGCTGGCGCTGTACCTGCGGTCACAGGTGCAGTGATCCCTTCTGGCTTGTGGCAGCACGCTGGCATTAGCCACTGACAGGAAAAGCCCCCGGCTGTGCCTTGGATGGACGCTCACGCTTTTCCAGATCAGTAACAGCTGAGCAGCAACAGAAAACCTCCCTCCCTCCCTCCCTGCGTGCCAAATTCACTGCTCTGCTTCCTGTGCGTGCGGCGGTGGCCTTGCCGGAGGAAGGGCCGTGCTCCCTGCGCTGCGAGCTGGGAGAGGCAGGGAAGGGAGCGCTCACCTCGCCTGGTTCTGCCCCTGGCATCTCTGCATGAATCCGCCAACTGAAATTGGGCTCTACTCCCTCTCTCAAGTTCACCTTGGGAAGCTGTTCTGGGTGCCCTGTGCCCACAGCTCTGTGGGGCCGGGGTGATGCAGCTCTGCGCTGGTCTCGGTGCGCTGCGAGTTTGCGTATGAGGCAGCTGCAAGTGCTGAGACAGCTGGCCCAAAATGCAGAAGTGTCCAACCTGGAGGAAACTTTGGCCTTTGCCTTGGGGTGGGGCTGCACTGTGGGAAGCGAGCCCTGTGTCAGGCTGTGGGGAAACTCACACAGCCTCTGAGCTTGAGCTGCTTTTCCAGGTACTCATAGAAATAAGGTAGAAGAGCCCTCTGTCCTTACAAAGACCTTGCCAGTGCTGTTTCTCAGGCACAGCCCCATGCACCAGAACAAAGGCAGTCACCGCGAGCGTAAGCAGGTAAGTCTTGGCCCATTCTCCCTCGCCCTTTTGTACGGGGGTAAGTGAACGCACTGGGTGCCAGTCCCCTTCCCCGAGGGTAACGCTTACCGGTGTGTCAGGCGGCGCACAGCACGCAGTGTTCAGAACTGCTGTGAGATTGTACAGGTGCTCTGGTGAGAAGCTGTCCTTCCTCGCCCTGCCTCGAGGAGCCCTGCAGGGACTGAGCAGCCTCCTGGGACTGAAAGCAGTGCTGCGGAAGAGATGCTGCTGCTAGCACAGGGGAGCGGAGGAAGGATTCTGCTGCCAACGGGACCTGCCCTAAAGGAGCGAACTTTGGCCGTGGATCCCTGTTCAGCATCCAGCGCCCTGCCCCGCTGGTCCTGCTCCAGGGGCTGTAGGCATCAGTCTCTGGAGAAGTGGAGTAAGTGAAACAAAAGTGCTTAAGATGCTAGACACACGGTCGGTTCCTGTCTCGTCTTTTTTTCTAATAGCCTGTCTCCCTCTCATCAAGTCACATGGAGAAAAAGCTGCTGTACTCCATGGCATAGCTGACAGTATCGAATCGATCATGACAACACTAGTTGGTTACCAGTGTTTCTTCCAAGGAGACATATATTTTTAATAAACAGAGCGTTGCAAAGAACTCTGTCTTTGAGACCTTCTTGTGGAGTCTTTCATTGTGCGCCAGGTCTGTTTTCTGATGCAGATCTTAGCAATTATTGATAGGTCCCTCCACAGCAAATTTAAGTGTTGAAAGCATCATACTGATTTTAAAAAAAAAAAAAAGCTTCATAGTATCAGGTGGTCACTGTGCACTAGCCTAAAAGAGAAAAGGAAGTGGCCTTCTTTATTTCCAGCCATAACCAGGCCACCGAAAGGCTCTCTTGGGTTGTTGTCACATAGGGTGATTTCAGCTTGATGAGTTGACACAGTAAATGTATTTTGGGTCACAGCTTGAAGTGTATGGAGTTTGCTCTGTGAATGTGGGTCAAATAATAGGGTTTCTATGCTGCTACATAATTGTTTCTGTATTGGATGGAAAGGCAGCAAAGTGTGTATGTATATATATGCGTGTGTGTGTATACATAGTCCAGCTAATAGAGAGCATCCTTTTATGGTTTAATGTTATTTATACAGCAGCAGAAGACAAGCTGTAAATACAACAATTATCTTTTTCTAGTATTTTAAAATACAGAGAACAGGAGTGTTCACTGGCAGACAAGTGTGCCTAATGGGGAATCATTATACATTCCTGTCTGAAGCTGCTTCGTCATCTAGCTGAGCTAATTCAAAGGTGAGAGGAGTTTTGTTTCTTAAATCTTGAAGGTTTTTTTTTTTCTTTTCAAACTGCACATTTCTGCCTCTGTGGTTCTGGTTAATTAACCCTCTGGTCCTTACCAAGCATGGGAGCACAGTATCTCTGAGGCTACTGGGAGAGGGTTTTACAGGGAATTTAGTAACAGCTTTCTCTGAAAGTTTTTCCTCATCGGTGCCTGAGGTGCAGGCACCTGGATAGCTGTCATACGTGGCTTGTCTTCCTACCGATGCTTGGCAGCATAAGCTGCAAGGATTACTCTTCCCTGCTTTCCTCAGCCCTTCACAGCAGGATTCATGGCTCTAAAGCATCTGCTGTGAAGACGATAACGTCATTGTCATACTAAAGGAGTCTCTTTCCTCGAAGAATCCTTAAGCACTCCCTGTTCTCCAGTGTTTGTTTACATCCCTTGCCTCCAAAATGAGGGGCATGTGGTTTGACTTGAGTTTTTTTTAACCCTAATTAAAAACATCGAGTTGTTTGGGTCAGTCGGTGTAGCAACGGCTAATGGTACAAGCATGCAGAAGCCGCTGACTGTGTGATTAGCAATATCTTGTTGGGACCACACTTGGCTCACCGCAGGGCTGACAGTGGTATTTCCTCCCTATTCTTAGTTCCAGTGCACTACTTGACAAAAGCTTCTGCCCAATCCTCTAATGAGCTTCAGTCCTCTTCCAATTACCTTGATTTCTGATTACTGTGATCGCTTCAATTCTTCTGGGCTTGACCTAAGTGCTAGTGGCCAGGCCAGCCCCTCTTCCTGCCTCTCCAAAACACTCAGTGCAAGCACTGCATTAGCAGAGGAACACTTCTTAAACTGTACGGAGGGAGGTAGCCCTAGGTGCATCGTAAGTGGAAGGTTTCAAGACACACTGCATTTTCCTTGCTCATCTAGACTGTTGCTGCTTCCCAGATAATGAAGAAATTATCAGATCAGAAGAAAGGGCATAAAATACAGGCTTGAGGGGGAAGGATTTGTGAACTACTGCCCTGGAGGATGCATTTATGTTCTCAGAATCAAGGAGAAACTGCAGTTGCAGAGCAAACACCCCAGCACACCCTGTTGTTTGCACAGTGATGTGTAAATCAGAAACTGCTGCTGCGATGCCACCTTCTGGAGCAATCTGTTAGCATCTCAGGATAAGCACCTGAATTCTCCAAGGTGAAACCATGCTGCACAAAACTGAGTGATAAAAGGAGACTTGTGAAGAGAACAGCACCAATTTTTATTTTTATTTTTTCAGTTCAGCTCTTGCTGACTTAAGAAGATTTATATCCTGTAGTCATCCTAGCTGGACTAACTGGGCTATAATGCAATGTTTAGCTTAGTAAGACCAACTGGCATGGACCGGCCTGCATCTATGCTAGCAAACTCAGCCTGCAAAGCAGGGTGTTTGCACGCAAACTACCTGTTGGAAATGGTCATTGGAAATTGAGCTAATTAAGGTCTGATTCAACTAAAAGAGGAATCTTTGTGCTGCTTAAAACCTATGGAAAAATCTTATGCCTGGAATAAAGCGTACAATGTTAAAACGAACAGCGATGAGGTAAGAAGTACCATCAGCAGTGTCTGTAACTGATCTGATTTGGACTCATGAGTAAAGTCTGTAGTATAACAGAAATCAAACTGAGCATCTCCAAGGAAAAAATTCAAACGATGCTGGCTGTAGGCAAAAACACCTTTAATGCTTACTGCCCTTCTACGGCTGTATGTAATTACCTGCAATACTTCCTGGGCAAACATGACCTCCTCATCTGGTGCAGTCTGACACCTTTACCTGTTTATTTGTGCAAGTCAGAACTCAGAACCATAATTAAAGGTGGCCTGGCAGGCACCAAGGAGATGCACAAGCAGCAAGGAATACCTTTGACTCTATGGCATCCATTTGCAGTGCCTACATTAGTGTGATGCAGCATCTGTCTCCAAAACTGTTACTCAAGAAGAATTTTGTGACAGTTGAGGCCTGGCTTTTTATGGGTTCAGAAGTGTTCCTTAGTTAAATAGCCAGCACACAGTCCATTAAAGATCTGAAAGTAGCTGCCCTGAGAGGTCTAAATCAGACCCCTTGGAGTGAGCTTCCAACAGGCCCATCCTCCTACTTGTGTGTCACTGGAACCGTCTGCAGTCAGACAGCCTGGCTCATTTCTCTGGGTACCATCAAGGGAATGCCACACAAGTTCAGTGGAAGTGGCTTCCACTGCTTATACCACCTCAGCTGGAGGAATAAAGGCCCTGGGGACCCTCAGGAATAAAATCAAGTATATAATCTCCAGTTGAGGACAATTATTTTTTGCATCCCACTTGACTATTGCCACAAATGTACCTTCCTAATCCTACCACGACATAGTTCTATCAAGCTGAGCCTCAAGAGCAACGAAACTCTTCATAACAAACTCTCTGGCAGAGGCACAGCTCACACAGCACCAGTCTCAGCCACGGTATCCAGTATCTTGCTATCACTGGCACCAGATCCTATAAACTTCTCAGTACTTCCCTGTTTGCCATCTTCAACGTAATGCACTCCTGAGGGAAGGCCCATTCTTGCACTGTTATCCAGAAGCTGATATTGACCCGTGCAGTACTGCAAAGTATCTGGTACAATATGTTCCAACTTACGGTTGCTGTAAATGCCACACTCTGTCACACGTCTGCACGTAGCTGCCTTCAGGAAATGAGCCAGTATCCATCTGCGTAACAGGCAAGAGGATGTGGCAGCTTTGCTGAAGGCTGGTTTCCAGCGTCAGCAGTAACATTCACCGTGGTGCCTGATGCACGTGAAAAGCAGAAATCACTCCTATTATTTGCTCTACTCAGACTGGGAAAAGAAGACGGCCGTGGAACTTAAGAGACTGCAGTGCAGCTAACTGTTCTAATTACTTCTTGCTTGCAAGGGCCCAGACCACTGCACTAAGCCCAGTAAGCTCTTCTTTCAGGGTACGTCAGTCCTTCAGAATGCAGTACAACTACTGCAATTTCTTCTGTTATATAGCCAGCATCCTGCTGTTAGCAGCCATCCTCTTTCTGAATAGGCTTTAATAATCTGATCGTAAGTAAAATATAATAATTTTTTTTAAATGAAGTTAGATAAATAGTGATCACAAACCAGATGATCTTATAGCTGAAACATACTGTTCCATCAGTATATTGGTCCATCAGCCCTCCCTTCTGTGTAAAGCCTGTAAAGAATAATTACCAAAACACTTACAGCTCTCTAGTAAGCACTAGAGAGGGTCCCAGTAGGTACAATGTCCCTCAGGGGAGCTTGAATTTCCTCTTACAGAAAAAGCAGAAAAATCTATTTATAGGATGTATGCCCAGTTAAAAATCATACAAATTGTATACAATGTCTATCACACAAAAGACAGAATACACGATATTAAATTTGTTGTGCCTTGTGCCTTTTTACTATAGTACGCATCCCTAACTGAAAAGCAGTCAGCACGTATCTACTAGCTATGATATCTCCTTACCTCATCTTCTAAACAATCAACTGAAACCACGAATTTTTTTTTGTTTGTTTTTTTTTTTTTTTTTTGCTCAAGCACCCTATCAGCCTTTTTTTTTTTTGAAACTTCTATACTAAGTGCATTTATCCTCTGCTAGAACTCACAGTACTGGTCCCCTAGCACTCAAAGGCCTTCATGACAGTGCGCTGTTGCTTCCCTCGACTCAAGTCACCTTTATTTCCTTCCAGAGAAGGACCGGGCACATCAGAAGAGGTATGCACTTTGACCTTATGCTCATAAGCACATAAAATGCAACCATGATTTATCCCCCGGAGTTAGGACACCAAGGTGCATCACTAAGTGCACCTGTCCCACAGCACAGAAGACAGCACTCAGGCCATGTATCTTCTGACTTCTGAAGCTGCTGGTAAACCAGCAATGGTTGCACAGAAGTAATAGTATTTCGTACCTCCACTCCACCGCACTGAATTTCAGATGGGACATACCTCCTTAGGCAATCCAGCTGTAGTTGAATCCATCCATTTACCAGCCTGTGTTTTTATATGGATTTGGGGGAATTTTATGCCAAACTGGCACGTCACAGTCAGTAGTCTATAAAAAAGCAGTACCTAGTTAAAGCTTTAGCTTTTTTTTTTGTAGCACCTGCTCTTTTATATTCTAACTAAATTGTGATCCTGGCAAACAGCTCTGAATTCTTATCCATACCAAAATGGACTGAAAACTAAACAATCTGATAAATATTTATGTAGCAAGGCAGCTATGGCATCCAGAGGAGATGCCTGGCCTTGGAATACTATTATTGTTCACAGTGCCACTTACTACTAAATTTAAATTTAAATTCTGATATTTAAATTAACCTGTTACACAACTGCAGGCCCATCTCATGAGACAGCTATATATTTATTTCTGTTATATAGATCCACAGAATGAAAATTTTTCCCTAGAAGAAAACAATTACATTTATTCAATAAATGCTTCCTAAAAAGTACGTAACTTAAACACCAACAAGAGGGAGATCCTGGTTTCTTTTCCACTGCTCCTGTGACCTCATGCCTTTTTGCAGAGCTAACAGCCTCCTTCAGTCAGCAGGATGTTTCCACGAGACTGCTGTCCTCCTTCTTCCAGTTGTGGCTATCATTATTCTTCATTTGGAATAAACCCTTTTGCTCTGTCCAATTTGTCCAGAACCTCACTATAAAGACCAACCATCTGGAGAATATAAGCACCATATTTGTCTGAGTCAGCAAGGATGGATAAAGTATCATAGAACCAGGTAATTTAAAGAAATGGCAAGGAACAGGAGTAGGGGAATAGGTGGGAGACTACAACCAGCTTCTAAATTTAGAATTTTAGATTCATGTAAAAATTTAAACAATTTTAGATTCATGAAAAGATTTAAACATGCACAGATTTAAACATGGGGCTTTAGTTTAAATCAGCTGCACCTCAAAAAGGTGGATTTATTTATACTGACATAAAGCATAGCCCATAGCCAAGTCTTTCATCAATTAACAAATCTATTCTTATTGTCTTAACTGATGTACTTAAAATAATACAAAAGTTGCAACCAGCTCTTGATTGACTGGCTTGCGCATAAGAGACTGACTGACGATCACATAACACCAACCAGGCTGTGCCGTGTTGCAATCAAGAGGAGCACCAGCCAAAAACTATAGAGAGAAGCTTACTTGTGACAGAGTAAGAAAAAGAGTTGCTGCTTTCTGTAGGGGTACTAGCCCTGAAATTTCTCCCTCACAGAAGAATTTCTCCCACAGAATTTCTCCCTCAGCTAAGCTACTCCTGAGAAGATGTGCTCTAATGATTTCATTCATGTCAGCTTAAACCCTAGTTATAAGATATTAGATCGTACTGAAAACCAAGCTTTAAAGTATTTATGCAACGGATGATTTAAGTAAAATGGTACAGCATCATGCCTTTAGCAAGCAGGCAAGGTACAAGGAATTCCCCACAGCCACAAATAGTCTGAAGTTTACTTCCAGTAAGCCATTTGTGCAATCCTTCCAGTAAAAAGACATTACATGGCTCTTTCTACTGTGTATCAAATCTATTCTGGCCTCACTTTGAAAAAATTCTTTAAGCATCAAGCTCCCCAAAAATATTTAGGTACCATGCTGCTTCTGAAACCCTTTAAAGATCATAGGTAGTGATTTCTTCACCCAGATCCATTTCTTCAAAATGAAATTTCACTTCCTCCCGTCCACTACTACCTATTCCTAACAAATTCAACCCAGACATTTACCCCCATTCCTCATAACCGTCTGGTTACACTTACATGGCCTTCGTAGGTTTTCTTCAGAGATCCTAGATGATTGAGGAAACGCATTCCTAATCCACACCATTGCTCTGCTTCCTTATATTTACCAATGGTATACTGAAATATTCCCGTGTTCCAGGCTCTTGTCATCAACCAAAGGGTCTCTATCTCTGGGTAACCATCCTGGAGTAGCAAACAACAAACAGCAGCTCATCAGAAAATGGACTTTTCTCTTGACTAGCCAAGAGTACATCAGAGCTTAGTTTTCAAGTGGGAAAACAGGGATGTTTTTTTTTCTCCTAAGCAAACGAGAATTCTTTCAGAGCTATTCTGTACTTCACAGTCCATCTGCACTATTGTCAAACAGCTTGTTTCCAACATGGATAAGTCACGTTGCAGTTACTTATTGGTAGGTCAGAAAATACAATTCTGTGGGACCGGGAAGATGCTAGAATGGAAGTTTGTTTTCCTACAGTCCATCTGCAGACAGGCTGGTCTTACTGCTGCAGTACTTAGCAGTTTATCCAAACAGTCCTGTATAGCAGGACCTAGCTGCTCACTGAAGATCAAAAGCAGTCCTTGAAGTGTTCAGAATTTCTTTACATGCTGTGGCAGTGCCTTACCAGTGTGAAAGCAGCCCTTAATAATAACTGCAGAACAGAAGCTGAAGTACCCAACAGGAGTTAAAACCTCATTCAGTTAGGGAAGGCAAGGGCAAGCAGATAGATTGATAGATCCTTCTCATCGTAAGTATGAGGGCCCAGAGTGAATTTCTGAACTGTGGCATCCATTTCTGAATAGGAGGTATAAATCATGAGTGGTATCCCAGTTTTCTAACTGACAGTGTTCTGTTGTGCTGCTCCAGGCTCCTCCTCTTAGCATGGTACCAACTAACAGCCATAAGCAAGACTGCAAAAGAAGGCCTTCTAGTACAGATGAAATTATGCTGTTACGAGTATCAGTCCACGTTAACATATCATTCACACCCCTCACGATATGAACATGAAGTTCTATACAACAAGAACATTATCAAATTTATAGACGAGAACTTTAATGAAAGGCAGGTATGAATGTGGGCATGTTCTTTTTTGGTAAGCAAGGAACAGCGTATCTTTATATTATTTTTATAAAAGAGACATTCAAACCTGACTAAAGAAACAGTCATGCACTGGAATGAAATTATGAAACCGTATTGGTTCCACTAGTCCTGCATAACAGGAATACTCCTTAACTGATTAACTCCTTAGCTATTGATTGTAAGTAGAAATATCTGACTTCCTCATTACAACTGCCTTTGCTGTACAGCACATGCTTCAGGCCTGAAAGGAATACCAGCAATGCTTACAGAAGAAAAGATTTTCTTCTCCATATACCTGTCGTCATAGAAACAAGGCACTCAAGAACAAATGTGGTTCAATAAGTACTGACAGCACAGGAATCTAGTTCTAGGTCATTTGGAAAAAAAATAAAAATACAGTAATACATTAAGTCCCTAAATGCATCTACAAAACATTGAGGAAAAAAAAAAAAAGCAGGACTGCTATCCAAATTTTAGCCGGCTTTAAAACAATCCAGAAAAGCAATATGCATTTACAAAACCATATTCAGCAAAAGAATGTAGAAAGCAAGAGGAGGAAAGATAGATGTTCTAGCTCAGGATGTTTATAAAAGAGGCACTGAAAATTTGGCCTTAAGTATCTCTAAAAAGCCCTAAAAAAATCTAGGAAAATTCATAATTCAGTTATAAATATCCAAAAGCCATTTCTTTTGAGGTAATTTCAGTGCATCTTTTACTGAAGAAGTCTTAGCTGCTTCATATATAACACTGTATAATGTTCAGTCTACTAAGTATTCTCAATCTGATGGGAAAGTTTTTTTTTAAACGTGTTCAGAATTTCCCCATCTTTTGTTTTCCTGTTCAACTTACTGTGCTGCTGATTACACTCAGAGCATCTTCAAAGTAGCCCCATACCTCTTGCAGCACACAAGCATCCAAGTCTGTTACTCCAGTTGGCAAAGAAAGATTAATCAAACTATGTAAGCATTTGCTGTTAATCAAAACAGAGTGAAAGAGGAAACATTAAATACCATGTGCACAGAACACACAGCTACATTTTAGCACTAGCAGCACACTTATTTGTGCGTCTATGATTGCCATCCTGGCATGTCCACCCCGTGCTTATTACGTTCACAGTCTGACAGCAGAGACATACATTTTCCGAGCATCAGAACTCATTCATACAGACTGTGCAAAAAGGGAACCAAGAGCAGTAAATACGTCTTTATTTTCATACAAAGTATGAAAGTAGAAATTCATTTCTAAAGTAACACAGGCTTATAATGTTTTCATGGCTTGCTATACACGACAGCAAAGAAAAAGAGAAGATACCTTTTCTAATTTCACCAAGAGCTAAGTACTCAGTGTCCTTAGAAAATCAGTAACAAATACGTAGGTTCTAAAAACAGGTCTTTCTTTCTCAGTGTGAAGTAAGAAAGGTAGCGTTAATGGTTGCTTCTGCCCAGTGGTTACTGCACAGAACTTGGTAAAATGGAAAAAAAAAATCTATTATGAGATACAGCTGAGAGAGAAGGACACACCAGGTTGTTTTTCAGATTCCGCCAGCAACATTTGTTGCAGAGCTGGTTACCCAGCAGAATACTCGTGTGTGTACTATGGCATCATGTCACTAACTTACAGCTCGTGGCTTTCTTTTTAGCTTTTGTCTTAATTTTCCAGATCACTACTTCACTGCTGCAGAACAATGTTTGCAATGAACACCTTTATCACAGGAAACAGCCAGAGATCCTTTCTAGATCTAATTTTCATTCTCTATCCTCAATACATTCATTTATTGAAAATATGCCTAGCGAATAGGTTGCAGTTAACACACCTGTTGAACAGTCATACTTCAGTGGTATGTTGGTTGGCCAGCGATTAGTGAAACTTTGAAAATAAGCCCAAACCCACTTTTTCCAGTTGCAGGCTTTATTCCCTATCACATTTCCAATCAGAGACTCATGGCAAAGCTATGTGATAACACTAACCTAAATTTCACAGCATCAATGGCAGTCTGCTTTCTGTGAAGGTTTAATGCACCCTGCAGAGCTTTCTTACACAGTACAGGATACCGAGCTGGAGGTTCCATTGCTAATGCTTAAAAACAAAAGAAAATAGAGAACAAGAAAGAAGTGACTGGAGCCAGACTTTAATCTCATTGGTCACTAAAAAAAGCGTGGTATAATATAGAGAAGAGCTATTTACAAATTAACTACGCTAAGTTGAAACTCCAAATCTAGCCAAAGTACACATCCTAAAACTTCTGTCTTGGGGCACGAATCAACTAGGGCCATTCTCTTGCCTTTGCCAGTTTGGATGTTGTAAAAGTTTATCTGAACAACATTTTCCAGACTCACAGCCTCCACAAATGTCTTAGGTTCTAGAAATGGAAGGACATCATTAATTACTGGTTCATCCTCCATATAATACAATGACATTTCAAAATGCAGATCTCCTAATACTGCTGAGAACCAAAGAATATTTGCTTCAGGACAAAAGTGTATCATTTTTTGCATGCTGTGCAACACAGAATAATCCATGTCACCTCAAATGAACAGGAAAGAGTAGCATAAGCTGTTTTTCATGACTTGAAGAACTATGAAAGTACAAATGCAGTCCTTACATGCAATGATCTCTAGCGTCTTGACCTCTATTTGTGGCTGCTCCCACACTGACTCCATAAGGTTATTGAGCGTTGGATCATTAAGTTTGGATTTTGCTTCAAATTCATACAGCAGCAGCAAAGTGTCTGTGGGATCTTTAGCAAAATCTCCTACAGGAAAGACAGAATTGCCTGTTTGTAATGGTTCATTCTCTTAAAACTATATGGTGTACCACAAGGTACACATTTTGCTTCCAACAGGCAGGAAAACCCTCATTTAACAGTAGAGCAAGTGGAACACAGCAGGAGTCTTGGAGAAAAGCCTCAGATGTCCAAAGCAGAACATTTTCAGCATCCTCCAGGGCAACAGACTTATCCACACACTGGCTAAGGTCCAGTGAAGAAGTGAAGGAAACACCAGGCTACCATCCCACAAACCTCTGCAATAAAAACTCTGATCTAGTGAAACGTCCCTGTACTGAGATCATCAAACCCACGGGTTTTAAGGATAGGAATACACAGAATTCAAATGCAAGCTATGTAATGAAACTTTAGTTCAGAAACAATAAAGTTTATGCAAGTAACATTTTACAACAAGTAAATTTCTTGACAAAAGTTAACTATTAATGCATCTTACGATGGAAACTCCACAATGTCCAAAACCTAACACTGAAAAGAAACTGGAATGCAGGTCAGACAAGGACTGTATAAATTTGTCTACCAATTTATTACCAAAAAGGGGAAGTGTGCAGCCTCTAAGCTAACAGTCACACAGCATCTCAGCTGTCAGCTGAAACCACTCCAGACTCCTGTGATTAGTCTGATCTAAAAGGACACAGAATAGTCAAGGAACAGAGGATGGGTTTTGGCACTTCGAAGTACAGCAACAGGTCTTTCTGTAGTCTCTAATGCCTTATATATGGGAAGAGTCCAGTAAAACTATTGAAACCATATCTTACTCCAGCACAAGAGTAGTGTGAAAAAGAAAAAAAAAAAGCATGGTAATCTGGCACCAGTCTAGTCTAGAGCAAAAAGATGGAGTTTCTTAACAGTTAAGACAGAAAAGTCAACCAAATTCACCCTGAAAGATCATCCCCCACTTCACAGCCCCTATATAATAAAAAGCCTGCAATGACATACAAAAAAACATAGTTGGCATTGTCAATCCTTATATCATATTGCCATATATCTGCTTCAACACTCCTCAGCTAAAACAATAATTCCACACGTGCTGTATTTTCAGTGAATTCAGTGACAACACCATGTGTACTGAATAGACACACCTTGCAGCTTACCTGTTAATTTCAGAACTTTCCATATCTCCTTGCATGCCTGGAGATGTTGAAGGGCCTGAGTCAAAAACTCCATCTAATTCACAAATTTTAGAATAAATTTTTGTCATAATTTTACAAGCAAAAGGAATATACAATTCACAACTAACAACAGAAGAGAGTTCTCCATATCTAATTATATAATAAATGCAGAACCAGCCTAATTAATACATCATCTACATGAGTTATTGTTTTGTTTTTCTCTCTCTCTCTTTTGCAACGACCTCCACATTTCAGGCAAAGACTCTTCATACTGAAAGTTCCATTAGTCCAGAAAGGGCCTTATGTGTCCCTATGGGACATAATTTAATTTAGCTCTCAAACATAAAATAGTGTTATTGAGACTGAGAAACCACTGAATCCCACATAACAAATTCCTTCTTACCACAGTAAGTAACAAACCCTCAGAAAGGATGTATGAAAAAATAAAAAGGTGAGCTTTATCATAACCATATAACCACACTGGTAACTATTTTCAGTGATGGCATAATCCTAAAGACGCAGTAAGTATCTGCCTGACAAACCTACGTTTAGCAGCAGACTCCTTACATAATAAATGAGGTAGACTGACATTCCTTTAAGAGAAGACACTGTCCTGACCCTTTGCTGATATAGATCTGCTCAGATCCACTGAAGTCAACAAAACTGCTTTACAGACATCCAGCATTTTCAATTGCCTGAAAAGCATTAGGTGTATCGATTCAAATTAATTATGGAAGGTTCCCATGCCTACATTTTAATATCCTGCTCTGAGTAAAACAATGAAGACTTCAAAATCAAAAGAAAAAAACACTGCACTGAATGTTCATTTCATGAATACCTACCAAATCAGGTAACAACAATGCCCTACCTGTTCAAAAGATGTTATTTGTTGTCTCCCCAATTCCAGATCAATCGCAGCTGCCATTAACAGGCATGTCTTCTGAGCAATTAGAACAGCTTTGTCAGAAGGACAAAACTGGGACAACTGAAACCAAAAATAGGAAGAAGTAATGGGAATTCTGACTATATAAAGCAATTTGCTCTTGAACAGATGATTGCCAAGTGTCCTCTACGACTTGTCTAGTAATCAGGCATGAATAGTATATACATATATATATATATATATTTTGCAATACTGTTTGTAAAATTACACAAGAAGATTTTTTAAATATAAAGAATACATCAGTGTTGGAGCCCCTTCCCTACAAACACATACAAAAAGTACATTGTTGGTAGAAGTTCTGAATGGAGATCAGGACTCAAGTATTTCTCTGTGTAACATATTCCTATTAATGATACAGTTCCCAAACATCAGAACCTATTTATTTTAGAAAGTTCTCACTGAGGTCTAAATTTCTTACAATATTTTTAAGCAACAGAATGCAAAGTATGAAAATAATGCTTTTTTTTTTTTTTTTATTACAAGCCAATTGCCTTCTGACAGAAGCACTCCATCTTTGGAGCAGACACGCGTGTCTCCAACAAGATACTTGATACATGGATGTAATTTCTAACAGAACTAGACAGATAACAATATTCCTCTATCAGAGATATTACAAGCAAGAGAGTACATACCTTGAAAGACAGTACAAAAAAATCCCTCATCTTTTCAGGGCAGTCCTTGAACTGTACAGCTAAGTTCCAAGCTAACAAAGACATAAAATGGAGACTAGAATAAAAATCTTCAACATGTTATTGGTTATGCCCATCTAATCTCTAGTAATAAGCAGTACACATTGTGCAATTCAATTTCTTAGTCAAAATATCAACACCTCATTTAATAGCAAGATATATTAGTGATTTGTTAACATAGTTTTTTCATGCTTTCAAATCTTGTTTTAATCATTTTATCACAATAAAGTATCTGTTCTAACATGTACCCTACACACAAGAGTATGAATTGGAAGAAGCACTTTCTGGTTAGTAAACAAGAACAGAATCTGAATAAAAGTGTTGACTAATATTCCCAAGACAAGGAGAAAAAAATATAAACTTTCTTTTTTTTTGAAACATTCTCCATTTTATCCCAGTAGGGTCAGTTAAACATACAATTAAACATACAGCTCTGATTAGTAAATGGTTGAACAATAGCCACCCAAAGACAACTGAAAATTATGTACGAGAATCCAATCCAATTACATGTTTAGATTCTACAGTGACTTTGCAGATTCTAACTTTCACATTAATTTATTGCCTAGGACATTTTTTTGCAATGCGTGAATTGTTTCTTCAGTGCATGAGAATGCTGCCTCGGAAAAAGCACAGCCACCACAGGTCAGTTCCATTCAACTCGTGTTACTGGATTTGACCTCTACAGTTTCTCTTCCTTCTTTGCTACCCTTTTAGAGAACTGCTACGTTACAGAGGATGTATGCAAAAGCTCATCTTGACAGATGTCTTCTGCTATTGATTTCAACTATTTTCTTCCCTGTATACTCTGGCTGAAGCAAAAATCTAAAAAGTTTTTTTCCATTCTTTACCCTACCCTCATATTTTTATTTACAGACAACAAATACACTAACTTCCTCACCAAAACAGTTTAACAAAGACTGCTAAACAGGAGAGACATACCGTCTCTAATAGGAGACATACCAGATAGTTTCAGAAGATAGAAAAATGCATCAAAACTTAAACACTAAGGCAGATACTGCCAAAGGTGACAAGTTCTGTAATACTGCATCTTTAAACCCTTCTTTCTTCCTTAAGGTCTGGCTAAGTGAAGGTGGAGGTGATTCAGTTTAGATCTTAAGAATGCAACCTACCAACTTTTCTAAACCAGTGGGCTTCAAAGGTCCTTATGTCCCTTGCCAAATTCTCTTCTGTGAAAGGCTCAGCAAGTTTCCTGTGAGCTGCAGAAAATGTGTTGTTCAATATCTGTTACATTTTCTGAGCACAATAAAAACATTTCCAAGTCTAATAACTACATTACAAATATCAGTTTCCAAAATTCCCTTGTAATTCCCAATGAAGAGTTATCTTCACAACTTAAATCTAATACACTTGACCAGAAAAGCTTATAAAAAAACATCAAAATGCGACTTAAACAGCATTTAAGGTAAGATACATAAGGCTGCCAATAGGTATTGCCTCCTCACAGTTTATTGACACTGAAGCCTAATGCAGAGAAGTTTTACTTAATTTGTACAAAAAGTTGGGTGGGGATTAAATTTAATAGCTGTTGTTTAAGGCCTTTCTTTAAGAAACCTTTATTTTTTTTTCTTCTGTTCTTCATTCTCTTCTCTGAGTTGCAGTTAAGAATGACTAGTATAGAAAAAGTTCTACAAATTCATTAATTTTCTTTTCCAAGATAGGAGGAAAGGGGTAAAAAAGATTTAGTGAAAAAAAGTATTTATTTTGATGGAAAAAAGAAGTACTCTGTGAAACCACTGTACCTCTTACAATGCAAGTAAGACAATTCTACTTCAAAGGATGGCACACCTTAAAAGTGGCAATCAATTTTGACAAGCATTTCCTGTCATTCAACAAATTGCTATTGCTCCTTGCACTTTTCTAAACTGTCCAGGACAAAATAAACAAATAAATAAATAATAAGAAATAAAAAAGCACTAACTTAGTTTTAAAAATCCTTCCCTTTAAACAGCTAGAACAGCAAAGACCATCATTGGCATTTAATTAATGCCAACAGAAAGTCATGCTGCTAGTTCAGAGTACAAAACCAAACTTCTTCCTTTTGTGGTAGCTCTGCTACTAAAGATACTAACTTTGTCCCTGCCAGTGCAGTCAGAGTATGAGACGGTCATCTGAGGCCACAGGGGCTGTGGCTTGTACCCAAATATCTGTTGCTTGCACGCGTGGCCTTACGAAGCACTAAATTCTCTTTCCTACAGCAAAACTGCCTAGAAGAAAGAGTCCTTTGTCTCAGAGAAGCTGCCAAGAAAAGGCTCTATTGGAAACAGTTCTTCCTGCACTACCCGACAAGCTTTCTATAGCAAAAACTTGTATGTCTGAGATCCAACTTCACAGCACTGCTGAATCTCCAGTGTTAACGTGACCTCTAACTTTCAATGGATTGGGAAGTTGAGAACCTAGACTGAACTAAGAATTCTGAACATGTGGACAGTATGGACCTAATTATATCATTAAATGTTCAAAAATGGAAGAACTACAGAAAATGTAAACAAAACAGAAACATACCTAAGGTCAAATAAGTCAGCATTGACTTGATATCTTTATCTCTAGAAAGGAGGAAAAAACAAGTTTTTAGAAAAGGTTTCATTACTTTTGTTATAAAAGAACACACATTATTGATGTTGGAATACAACAGCTTCATAAATATGGCTATAATCATTCTTCCTCTGACAAATGTCTCAGGCATTACAAACTTCTAGTATCTGAAGATGCAAAAGGAGTGCTGAAGGTCTGCAAAAAGTTTCATTGATCTACAGTAGTGAAGGTCACTGTGTGAGTGTAGCGGGAGGTTTTCTCAGCTATTAGGTTGCAGTTAGGAGCTGCAGGTTAAACTTCTAATCTCACTGACACTATGCTGTTTTCTTGAAGGTCTGAAAGATATCTTATCCCAGTGTCAAAGTTAAAGAGGCTGCTTAACTCACATTCTCCATCAAACAATAACTGACTGTCTTAGCCATTAATAAAATTGGAACACAAAAACAAAACATCTAAAGGAAAGGTTATACAAGTAGATGTTCTTATGTGACATCATTAGCTCGAGTTGGGAAGTCATCTGTGCGAACTTTTAACTAGCATAAAAACTAATCTCGATTACTCTGTAAGAAAATAAGCCCTGTATATGTTACACTAATTGTGTAAGATATCCACTGTGGAACACGGTTTTGAAAATGTACTCACCTTTTCTCTTCATTTTCTGCTACGACCTTTGACAACACGAGACGAACCAAGCATCTGAATATGAAAAAAAAAAAAAACAATGAAGAAACAAGATAACTTTTTCCAACAGTGTACTTTGACCTCACGTTTCAGAAAGGATCCCACTTTCTTCTTTACACCACCAGTCCATGTAACTCACAGAATTCAGTGTCAAACTGAGAATAAGATTGTAGTATTTCCCTTCCTACAGCTTTATTTTGTATACTATGTTGTTAAATCAGGTAATAGTAAGTAAATAAATACACTTTCATAAAAGTTTTAAGCAAAAATTGGAAGGAATAGATCTTTCTCATAATATTTGTTTTTATAAAAGTGATAAGAGTATTTCAACAAGAAAATAGTACTTCATCAGAGGATACAAATGAACTTGTATTTTCACCGGACATATTGCTGCAATCTCATCAGAGTTGCTGTTGGTCATTTGTTCAAACACAATGTCGTCATAAAATTGAGAGCTACTAATATCAGCTTGGAAAAGACTTGGAATACCTGCAGCTACTAAGAGTTCAGGACTGAGGTACATATGCAGTACCAAAAAGACTGCTAACTAATCATTCATCTACTCTGTTTTCCACTTTCCTCAACAAAACAAATTACGTTTGAAAGAGAAATCAGAGTTCTCTATCCTTGTAAATAGTTTGAATCCTCACTTTAGAGCTGCAAATACTTGTCGGCAGTCTCGTGAATGTTCAGATAAATACTCCAAAGCTTTGATAGCCACAACTTGTTGTTCATTCTGAAAAGAAATTAAAACATGTTTTGTATAAACCGCACTAGCAATATGCAATGTCATTTCTAGTTATCAATATTTGTAATTCAGAATCACTAATTTTCCTGGAAAAAAAAATAGTTTCTTCATATGTGAAACCATTTTTTACTTTGCTTTACGCAATGCATTTGAAAACATATAGTGAGACCTTGGTTACACAAGCAGGAAATACTCAGAAATGCATGAAATACATAGAAGTACTAAAAGTAGATAACGTTACAGAGTTTACAGCTGTTCTATTTATATCAATAAAGCAAAATAAAGACAATGCTATCTGTTCTACCTCTAAAGCAATTTGGGCAGCTAAACTCAGGAGGTTAGTGCCTGTATTTTCATCCACTGTCGGCTTGTCTTCACGTTGAGATGACTTTTCTGCTAGCTTCCCAATTTCAATAACTGCTTCCACAGCTGAAATATGCATACAGAAAAATTAGTTGTTGGGGTTTTGTTTGTTTGATTTTTTTTTAGTAGAAAAAAAAATGGAAGGTGGAAAGTTCTACTGTTTTAGTAAGGCTTTAGACACAACTTACTAAACGCTATATTTTTATTTTTTTTTAATATGAAAAAGCAAGACAAGAAAACCTGACCATTCCAGCACTTCTCCACAATTACACATTTCTTCCTAGAGAGGTGCCAAAAAAGCATTCCAAGCTACTAATCTAAGGAAACAAGGATGCCACACAAATGAAACTATCTCACATCCTTAATTTTGTTCTGCTAAATATCTGCTTGTCACGGAAGACTTTCTCTTAATATATTGTCTGGGCATGATTCCAAGCTCCCACATCTTGGCTTATGTTAAGAGTGCTGCTGCTTTTATGCTCCCACTGTGCTGTGGTTACCACTCTGTATTATGTGAACAAATTAGGCTGCCATTAAAAAGATGTACACAGAATAATTAATTGGCACAGGACTCATTGGAAAATAAGCTCTGCATGTTACTCTGTATTCTAATTAACTATAGACTATGTTTCTCAATTTTCATTATTTGAGCTAGGATTCTCATTAAAACATGAAATGGCAGAACTCATTAGAAAGAATAAAAAGTCTATAGAGATATGTCATTCTGTAGGTCATCTCAGTAATTCATGTATTTTCTCGTAACTTTAGGTTCTGCTTGACCAGAAAAATCAAGAGTGGTAATATTGGTTCAATTAAGGTTCATCTAGCTCAGTAGCATTTTTGCAACTGCATATGCTTTTAAAAGAATATTAGGAATAGTATAATACAGTGATTCTAATCTCAGGATGGTGCTCTAGCTTCTATCCACGAGAAGATTACAGAATTCCAAGCCAGAGGCTCCAGCCAAACAGTATCCAGATGTGGCAACGGACTCCACATATTACATGTCATGTGCTAAAGCATCCCCCTCTGACAGCTTTAAATCTACAGCCTGACAGTTTTAATGATTTTATAGATCCTTCTCCTATCTTCCCTCTGTTGTGCCTTTCCCAAAACAAACAGTCCAGGTCTGCTCAGTATTTTCTAAGACACTTGACACTCCTGGTCTTTGTAGTTGACCCTTTTATCTTTCAAGTTCTACCTTTATCAGTATCATCTTCCATCACTGCAATCTTATATACACTGAATTGGGTAAAGATGCTGTTTGGATCACACCTCTCTGCTTCTTTAACTGCCTCTTTAGCCTATACACAGAAAAGATTGTAGGAATTCAGTAATGACATCTTGTAATCAGTCATGCAGGTTGCAATAGGAGAGAGCTAAAAAGATACGCCAAATATCAATGGCTACATTAGATATATTTATACAATTACTGACCAAAATTGGCTTGGCAACAACCTCCCCTGAAAGAAAAATAAAGTGATCAGAGCATAAGATGGCACCATGAGCTGACAGTGACTAGAATTCCTGATTCCTCAGAACTAGAGCCACAGAATTAGAAAGCAAGACACTGAAAAAATCAACTCCCCTCTGCCACTTTGAACTAAGAAGTTTAACATCCCCAAAACAAAAGACCTAAACAGGTAAAGCAGGTGCAGTTCTCTGCAGAGGTGAGGGCTAACGCACTTGTGGAAAGTTCTAGTGTCACCTGTCAAACATTTTTCATGCTGAGGCTCATCTGTTTTGAAGAGAGAATGGCCCCTAATCTGAGAAGAAACCTGATATACTGAGGCATGGTCACACAACTTGTGGTCTGTTCAGAATGACAGGTGATTAGAAGGGGCTCCCAAAGCAGCTAAGAAGATGAACAACATATCTCTGCCAGATCATGAAAGACATGCAAAGACATTTCCCTCTCTCAAAGAGAAAGAGAGAAAGAGGTACAGTAACAAAATTGTTAATTAAGTCCAAATGATATAACTACACATATAAAAGCAATGCAAATAAATAAATACATAAACATACCTTGTCAACTTCTTTCAGATGAAGATAGCAAGAAGCCATGTTCCTCTGCAACTTAGCCAAATTCTGATCTATTTGCCCAGGTGTGTAGAAGCTGACAGAATAGTTGTACCAGTGAAGAGCTTCAGAATAGCTTTTTGCCTAGGAAATTAAAAAAAAAAAAAAAAAAAAAAAAGGTGATTAAGTGGCCTATGTTTTCCTAAAAGAAATCATAGGAAATGAAAGATTTAGATAGTCAAGTATATTCTAGTGTAATCTTTTCCCCAGAAGAGTGACCACGGGTCCCACAATGCAGGTATATTCATTAGGAGACTAGGTGGGTCATTGGTCTGATCCAGAAAGGACAATTATATGACTAAGTACAATATTATTTAAAAAAAAAAAATCCCTCTCTCTTCATGATACAAAGTAAGTGAAAGTCAGAAAGTAAGAGAAAAAGACAAATGTTTTTATGTCATTTAGACACATGAACTTCTTGATACTAGGCTGAAGGGTGTACTCCCAACTACGGTTCCTATTTGGACAGGGTAGACTGTGAAAACTGTACTAGGGCCAGCGAGCCCAACGCTGATGTGCATTATTCTTTCTATAAGTGAGCCAGCCTATCCCCACTGGTGGAAGAAAAGCAGTAAACTAGGTAAGAGAAAACAAATTCTAGATTCTGGAAGAAAACAGACACATGAAATCAAGCTATTAAAGAGCTTATGTCCAGCAGACAAAGAGGCTTTGAAATACAACCTTTTTTCATAGCAAGCATTTATGTATCTGTCACAAGTCCTGTCTTGTCACAACTTCACTGAATCTGCAGAGACCGGTAGTGAAGGATTATCTGGATAAAGAAGAATTCTGTGTCTACTGGGACCAAAATGTTGTTATGAGTGACAAACAGCTTTCGCAGGTTCCAGGGTGATATCAGTATGGATAATCAGTCTAACTGCCACCGTCCAGCATTAGATCTCTAGAACCATATAGGGAGGGAAAGACTGTTCCTCAGGAAGAATATACTTTGAGTCACGTGTACTTTTTTAAGTCCCTGCACTGGTGACTTGAACCAGAACATCCCTGTAAAATTGTCTTTCAAGACAAGAACAGCCTGTGCTATCAGAACTCCTAATCCAAGTAGGATCCAAAAAGGGTCATCAAGCAAACAATGGCATCATCTTACCTTGCACATACTCCCACCTTCCAAGGCTGACAAACTGAGGAATCTGTCACCAATGGAAAAAAACAGGACTTTGGTGCTAACAATAAGAATGGAGGCAGCAGCTCAGTGACACAAAATTTGGAAACAGTCAGTACTGCTGGTAATATGGTCATGACAAAACATTAATAAGTGAGAGGACTAATAAGTGACTTTGCACGTCAGAATCTGGTAATAAAGTGCAGTTTCCTTTTGCAGGATTCCTTGGGATGAAAAAGGGGGAGTAGTAGGAAAAGCCTCTTTGCACAGTAAAAATGGGTAGCAGAAGATGAAGCCAAACAAAGTCATGAAATCTAGCACCATTTGGTGCTCAGACCAGTGCCAAACATCACTGATATGACAGCCTGCAATGAAGACAGACAATGAGAAGGCAGCTGAAACAATATCCTCTGGTCCCTTGATGCCAGAAACGAAGACACTATCAGTTCTGTTGGCACAGGCAAAAAATTCACTGCCAGGACATTATTTGGCTGACAGGAGGGTATCATCACAGAGGAGCCCACAAGATTCAGTCATGGCAAGAAATAGAAAATATGAATCTTTATACACTTGTCTTCATTTGCTGCCTTGAAATTCCAGAGGGAAAATGGTCATCCTAGGTATTACAAAGCAGAACATATTAGAAGAAGCCATAGATACAGGATTCTCATAAGAAAAGTGAATTCAGATTGGTAAGAAGTAAAAAATTCAGTAATACAGGGGAAGAATTTATTTTAAAATGAGGAGGAAGCAAGCTGTGTCATTAGCATAGTTTTTGTTTTAGCAAAACAAAACGAACATCTCAATGTAAAGAATATTTTAAGTTTTTTTGCACCCTTCCCAGAGCAAAACCAGAATGAAGGGCCCATGTTCCCATGTACAAACTTTGAGATGAGACTACCTGAAGTCTGATACTATAGCGGAAAAGAGCACCTATTGGGATGAAAGTAAAACTAGTTCCAACTGGAATAGGCATCTTACTAACAACTTACGCTCTAACCAAAAATAGACATACCAAAGAGGTCAGGAAAATCAGATCTTCATTTTCACTGATACAAATAACAACAACACTACTTGGTCCCAAACCTCATAATGTTTGGCAGCTGTGTCCCACAAGATGATGTGCAGCCGGTTCAAGGTTTCAGACAACAGCTGCTTTCCAGTATAATGACCTGAAAAGATAATGCAAATCATCACTTTATAAGAACTTTAAGAACCACACTGAGAGAAGTACCTAAGAACTATCTAAGAAAGATTGTCCCACAGCCTACAACAAGAAACAGTAACACGGCAATAGCTTCAGCCAGGACCCAGTGTTCCATATACTGCTTCTGAAAAGAAAAAATGTAGTAAGCAAGGGAATAAATATCATCATGCTTTAATGATGACAGCATGGCTTTTGCACCTAGCTAGATGCTACATAAAACACAATCTGATTTCCAGCAGATCTGACAGTCAAAAAATGCTACAGGTGTAGAAGACCTGAAAAAGAACGTGTAAGTCAGCTGCTCAAACAAGGATGTGCAAATTGTTTTAATACTGACAAACAAAAACGCATTGGGCTGGATAGACAAAGTATTAACGCTACACAGAACTCCTAGTATACCCACATACATCAATCATACAGACTAAACTGAAAAGTAGGAGCTGTTTCAGCATGTGAATTTAACCCTGAGCTCTATCACAACTGTCATCCATTATGGAAGCCAAGAGCTGCTGTGCAAAAGAAACAGAAAACAGACATAAACAAAAAAAAAAAGACGAGAATATATTTTAAAAATGAAAATCAGAATTCAAGACTAGCCAGCTAAAACCAGCTTTCAGCAAATGACAGCAAAAGATGGATACAGACCTATAATAATTTCTTCAACCTTTTGCTTAGCAAGCAGCTCCCTCTTATTCTGCAACAGGAACTCAATGTAGAGCAGGGTTATTTTTCCAAGGTCAGGTGAAGATTCAAATCGTTCAGCAACAGAGTTCAGAAAATCAAACCCAACTGATTCCCTGTTCACACAGATGGAATTTTAAGAAGCTGCACAGAAGAGCTGTTAATTTTCCATTCTAAAGAGTAACATTCACACTGAACAGCATGTTTCTCATTAATACTACTGGCACACAATCACATTGACAGAGTGAGTCAAGGTATGAATTTACTGCAGTTCATCTGTTCTGTAGGTACTTCCTATTTGCACATGCTTGTTACACAGTATTCACAAAACAGCTTACCCCTCACAATGAGAGCATGAAATTACTGCCAGACAGAAGTGTAAATGGAGGTAATCATGATGGAGCATTCAACAGTGTTAAATTTCATGCCTCTATTTTGCAGTTCGTTCATCCTCATACTGATTTTCACAAGAATGATTCTGGGATTCCAGAAGCTTTAATTCTGAGTATTTGTTAATATGGAAGCAAAATTTCAGTCAGATAATTCCAGACCCAGGATAAATATTAAAATTGCATAGGGACAATCTTAATCATTCTGAAGTATTTGCTTGGTATTGCAAATTGCCACTTCACATTATTTCACAGCCTGTTCTGCCACTGTAATAATCTGTATCACCTTGAGACAGCAAAAACAGGCTGCCTCTCAAAAATGTTTACCTACCTCTGTCAGTTTTTATTTAAAATAAAGTGTCACTGCGTAATAGGCGTTCTTTGCTTACAGAAGAATAGCTACAAAGCCCAAATATTGTGTTCGCTCCACTTGATGATGATTTCATACCTTCCATTCTCCAGCAGCAGTTTAGCAGCATTCAAACAAAAGTCTAAAGACAACTCATGGTGCATGAATTCTGCAACAGCTAGACAGAACACAATGACATTGAGATTATCCAATCAACTTACATACTTAACTGCTTATTATATGGTCTTACAGCTTCTTTGGAAAAAAAAAAAATATATATATAGTTCTAAAACCAAGGAAGAATAAGACATCTCCATTGTACTTTGACTTTCCTTTCTCTGTCTCGCAGTTAATGTAATACTACAGAAATGCAACAGACTGACAGCCCTGGAATTCTAGCCTTCTGTCTCTCTAAACAGGAACAGAATAGGCATTAGTAGCACAAATGTTTGCCTCAAGCTGCTTTCCATCAAAATGCTTCATCCTTATCTAGAAGGAACCACTTAAGATGAGGACAGAACTCAGGCTGTGTGGTGGCATGGCAGTGCAATGGAAACTACTCAAGCCTAATGGTCTTTAGCATCACCAGTCTTAGACAGACAGGAAAACACTGAATTTACTGGTGGTGATAAGTAGATATCAGTTTTAGAACACTCAGATAAAGTTTAAAAATTGCAAAACTGTGCTGGATGGTTTAATAACAAGATTTATACATTCATAGCTTGTATGAGATAAGAGAATGAACACACTAGTAATGTAACGTGACTAACAGTTGTTAAAAAAAGCACTTCTAAGGCAGCTGCGTACAAGAGCACAATACAAGATTTTAGTCAAATGCCTAAAACCTAGCAGGAACCTTCATTCAAAGGAAACGGGAGTTGCAGTACAAAGACACAACATTCTTTTGCCAGCCATCCAACAGAAGACAGACAGCCACTTATTTATAAGTTGCTTGAAAAATTGACTGGAATCTTCATGCCATTGCTATAAGCAGTAACATGCTATAAGCATTGTGTGTTTTGATAGGCAACGCTATGGCTTCACAATTCAGATTGTAGAACAGAAACCAGCTATTCCAATGGTAAGTTTTGAATAACCGTCTACTTGGAAGCTGGCTGAAATTCACCAGGAGCCATCTCAAGTGGAGTTTCCTTTCCTGTTCGTCTGGCAGCAGTCAAATCATGCAGCTTTCTGCAAGAAATTCCTTATTTCATTGTACATTTATTTCTCAGAGTATTTGTTATGTATCTGATACTTTCTAAGCATAAAGAGAACTAAGCCCCTCCTCCTTAAGATTCCATTATTGATGTAGATAATATTTTCCCAATACATTAACCTTTTTATACTAAAATCTCCCCTGAAAACTTTCTCCTCTTCTAGTGCCAACAGAAAAATCAGTTCTATTCAAATTACAAATCTGATTAATAAGAAGGGTTAGTATGGCCTTATAAACCGAGTAAACTCTGGTAAAACACGCTTACACCAACACATTGGTCAGCACTTCATGTCTCTTGGCCAAAATGTGCAACATAACACACAGAACAGCAATGTTTCACAAGCCTTTCTTCTATGCTGAGTGCATGAGATACAACCCAACTTCATCCTTTCTAAATAACCTCAGGCATATGACTAAAATCAGCCATCCTCTTACATTGCTATATTGCTGCTGCCTTCATTCTAACAGGCTTCAGCCTTCCCCTTTCCCTATTTCCAGCAAGTATATTTAAGCTCTCAACAAAATAAAATCATGTTTAATTATAATTTAATTATTATATTGTCCTCTAATGCTGACTTCTATGGCCCCCACACCAAACCAGAATTGTTACATTTGGCTAATGAAGATTCCTCTAAAACACACAAGAAAGGTTTGGCTCTTTTTTCTTTTTTCCTCTCTCCAATGCACTACTCAGGCTGTCTTCTTGGATATGGAGTAGTATGACCTTACTGTGAAACATACACAGAACTGTAATACCTGAGTTGATCTCTTCATCTGATGCTCCACTTCTAACAAGAATTTTAACTTTCAAAAAAAACCCTGCTGGATGCAAATTCTCCTGCACAATGAAAAACACTCCATTACTTGGACAACTGTTTGTAGAATACAGATTCTGTGAGAGTACAACACATTCATAACACAGAACCACATACACTCCACAGCATTCTTCAATTCCATTTTATTATCAAAATATAAACTATCAAAAAATAATGATAAAAACACTCTTACACCTAAAAAAGCTTTGTGAAGGTAAATACAATAAAAACTGCAAAGGGCTTGGGTGCAAAGGTTTATACCACCATTTATCCTGATCTCACCAGCACGTGCATTATCATCTGTCTGAAAGCCCTATCAGCATGTAAAAAAGTGACCTTGAACTTTCACTTAAAATAGGATTTTATACTTTGAATTTCTTTTGAATGAAATGAATAATGGAAATTTTAAAACAGTCAACCAAAGACAATGTTTTAAAATTTAAGTTACTCTACGTAAACCTGAAGAGAAAGAAGCAAAAAATCAATCCAAGTCACTTTCACCAATGATTAACGTGGTCTACATTATTACATTAGTAAATGCTAGAGTTTCAGTTATTGCGCACATAAATATAATTGCACATTACTACCTCATTCGCCAAGCTTATAGCCTTCAATGCCTTGTCAAGATACTGCTTACAATCCCACTCAAAATAGGCTGTAGCTAATAGTCGCAGCACCTTAGCCTGGAAAGAAAAATAAACTAGAAGTTTAAATCCTATCTGCATAGTGGGGGGGGGGGGGGGGGGGGAAAGCACACATGACCACACATATCAACACAAAAGGCTTAAATTTTCAGGCCACAAAAAGCAAAGCTCTTTGAGTGAAGAGAATGCCTGTCTGAGATCAGACACATGAAGTGACTGCTCAGCTCCAGAGCCTGAGTCGGAGTGCTGTGTCTGGTCTTCAGCACTGCAATCCGCACAGCACATGAATCAGCTCGAGAGTTCAGAGAACGGAACAGTAAAAAGGAAATGCAGAGACCTGGAAAAACAGAAAGAAGTGAAGGAACAGGGGCTATCTACTTTACTGAGAGAAACATAAAGACATACGTGACAGCGGCCTGCAAATATGCAAATGATTTATATAAAGGGGAAGAGAATAAAATCTCCATATCCACTGTCGGTAGCATTAGGAGTAATAGGCCTATGAGACAGACAAACATCTCTCAGAAATGACACAGCTATACCTAATGATGCCTTGGAAGAAGAGGAAGGAGGGAAGAAGAGATGGCCTCTCAGTCTGAGTCTTATTTCCCAAAATTAAATTTCTGTGAAATAGTAGATTCAAATGTGATTAAGGGCACTCATCAGTGACTCAACTCTTGCTATGATGCTCATAGAAAGTGGATTTGCAACTTTGCCAAACTTCATAGCAAACAGTACTAAAAAGGAGGCCAGAGAATCAATCACTGGTCAGTTTTGGCATAGCAGAAGCAGTGGAGTCAGGTTAACAAAATCCTCCTGTGTGTAAACAGCAATTTCTCTTTTTCTTACCCGCATTTCTTTGCCAACAGAATATTTCATGTCCATCTTCCCAATGTCATAACTCTGGCTACCAATGATAAGGAAAAGTTAAAATTACATGGGATGACAGAGATAAATTCAGACAGGTATGTGCCACATTCCTATCCTACCCCACTTCTTAACTAGAGAGCAAAAGATTTTTTCTTCCTAATGCCTCGTATCAAAAATTGTACTCTACCACTTCCTTCAACCTAGTGCACCACATTCTGTAACATCTTCAATTCAAACATTTTAGTAGGCTTTACCAGTTTTAATTGAAGGCATTTTGAGCAAGTCACTGTTCTTACTCCCACCTGACATATAATACAGGCATACACAGAAGTTACAATTGACCCAGCCTCAAGATCACAGCACAAGAACAGACACCTGGGAGTCATGATTCATCATTCTTTTCCTGAAAGTTAAATGACAGCACAAAGGACCACCCAGAGAAAATGCACCGGGTCCACAAAACCAGATCTGATGGCAAACAGTGCAGAGGAATAACTTTTTAAAAGAAAAACAGAATAACCAGACGTTTGTTTCCTAATATAAAACACTCTCAGTACAGGGAAATCTTAACCCACTAGATGGAGCTAAATTGCTATATCCAGATAAGTATTTGCACTTGGCAAAGGTTTATTTCCTCCTCAAATTTGGCCATCAGGACTCAGTATTTAATTTTCCACAAGAACAAAATATAAAATAATCAACAAAGCACCAGCTTGAATTAATTCTAAGCACTTCTAAAAATTCTTTGATAGCATGTGACCATAACTATTCTGAATTAGAGGTGTTGTCATTTGTTTTCTTCAGAGAATTTAAAACAAAAAGAACAAGAAATAAAAGCAAATTTTCTGAGCTCAGTCTGTGACCTTGGCATGAGGATACTCTTCCCAATAGCCTAAATATTTTCTTCCCTAGCAATAACACATTGCTTATTTGGATCCTACCTAAACCATCTCAAACTATTCGTTTTTCACCTTGGTGGTTGTGCCTTTCATCAGTCAAGGAACTGCTGTCAATGAAGCACCTCCTTTCTGAGAGATTCAAATACTGCTTAAAACACATCCATTTAAAACTGGCCAGAATTCCTCTACCCTTTTCTGAAGTTTTCAGATTTCTTCAATATTGTTTATAAATGGCACAGGAGCTGGGAACAGCCTCATCATTAAAGTAATCTCTTTGGAAGAAGAGTTAGGGAGAGAATGGATGAGAACCATGGATATGACTTCTACATGGAAAGGTTTTCATTTTAATGACATGAAAATCAGTGTGGAAAACAGACATAAATGCTAGGCAACAGCATTTGTAAGCAAGACAGTCACTAAGTCAGTATTTGCTCAGCCAGCATGGTTCAGTTAAAAACTTGTGTTCTGATTTTTTCAATTAAACATCTACTTTTCCTTGCTTCCCCCTCTCCTTCACGCAGATTTTTCCATTTGAAAAGTAGGATATTATTTTGTTTCCCTTTGCACATTACCTGAGCCAAAAGGAGCTCTGTTCATACTTCTTCCGTTCATAGGTTTCCACCCCGAAGTTGTAACAGAGGATTGCCAGGTAACAGGTCTGTAATAAAAGACTCCTGCTTGTGTAACGTTCTTGTAGAAACATCAATACATCTACGGCACCCAGTCTCTGGTTCTTTAAAATGCTTTTTACTTTGAAGACAGGTCTAGAATTATCACTTCTGACCTTATTTGAGGGGGTATTGAACATGACTAGAATCAAATTGTATTGTTCCGTGGGAAAGTGCAGCAATATTAACCAGTCTGGGACATGCAAAACAGGGGAATTCTTCAAACACACAAAGTAGAATAGTTCCTCAAGAAACCAACCTGAAAGCACTAGAACTGTGCACAGTAAACTACAAAAAAAAAAAACCTAAGAAGAAAAAATGGCATATTACAAATTCATTTTTAAAGAGTTTTACATAGTTAAATGAATAGGACTCCACCTCTTGCACGGTAGGCTTTTTCCCAGCACGTCTCCTTTGCATTATAAAAGGATGATCCACACTACCAATGTGAGGAGAAATATATTTTTGAATGCTTGATTATTCAGAATATTGTTGCTTTCTGCTTTATCATTCAGCCCTGACAGTATCTCTTCATAACAACTTGTCTTCCCATTGCAATGATTTGCAACTGTCTAATGCTGTCCAAAGGGAGACAAAAAGCTGTTTTAAATGCTAACAGACCACTAATATTTGCATTCATTTTGCCACTGGAGTAACCTTCTTCTCCAAGTACAAGAAGTGTCTCTTGCAAGGGACTTCAAGTCCTCAGACAAGAATGAGAGACACAGAACAACATTTTGCTTTGAACATTTTTTTTTATCTCATTGCCATCCAGACACAAAAGTGCAAATTCAGTATGGATGAACAAGAAAAAAAAAAAAAAAATCACTCCCATATTTAAAATACTATTTCAATGAATGAATGTGTTCCAGGCATCAAGCATAATCCTAAATACTCCCATATGCCTGGCATCACTCTGAACACTAAGTGTTTGGAACAACTCTAGCACTTCACCCTTTAGGGCTGCAGCTCCCCATTGTGGTTCATAAGACCACTGATGATCCACAAGCTGCAAATCCTCTCCAGCTGATTTGTGGTATCATCCATTAAGATAATGCAACAACCTCCCTGTGGTGCTCTGCAAGTGCTCTCTGGTAAGATGCAATTCTGGAAGAGTTAAGGAGTGACAACTACCTAGTGGTCAAAAATTCCAAAGTCATTCAGAGCAATTGCTAGCGCTTTCTGTTTTTCTCATTGTTTAAATACCCCTCTTTAAACCAGAGGTGAATTGTATCTCTCGTGATCAGAAACCTCTTCCTTGTCTGCATCAGTGCTCACGGTTTCTGAAGAGCCTTCACCATGAGAAGTTTAATATTATTTAATAGAAGAGTTAAAATGGAAAGCATGAAATTCATTCAAAATGAAATGAGAAACAGAAACATAAAGATCTTAGTGAGCATCTTTAACAAATCAAACAGTGAGAAGCTGCTCTTCTAATTGAAATGAAAGTTAGACCCCCACAGCTGACTTAGTCACTCAGATGCTCTGCACACAGATCACAAAAAAAACAACCAACAATTAAACTCTAACCAACTGCAACATAAACAGTGCCATATTTCTGTTTCAGAACTCACATCTATCCCTTTGGATTTTATTACCTGTACCACAGAGACAAAAACAAAATGTTTCCTAAATGTACAAAAAAAAAATCCTAAAGGTTGGGAAAAAATTAAAATAAGCAAATGAAAATGAATGTGGGGAAGCTTATTCGGATACAAACATATTAGCCTTTTATCTTTGCAAACAAAGGACTAGTCTGCATATGTCAAAGTTTGTTTTCTTTGGACATTGTTCTGTAAAATAAAAACTACAAAAAACAGTTTAGTACAATGGGAAACCGCCATTCATAGCTTTACAGCTTCATGAAGACGAAGATTTTAGTACTAACTTGCATATGAAAAGCCTGGAAGCTCAGCTCTTCTCTTGTCCCACCTGTCTCCAGACAAAAGTTCACACATAAAATGGAAGAAGCAACAGCGAAGATCAAGATGTAAAGTGCAGCTGTTTTTGCAGAAGAGGAGGTGGCATATTCAATATAGAAATCTTTTTGCCTTTCTTGATGATTTGTTTTCACTCATTCTTTAGAAAGAGTTTATCATTCTATTTCAAATGATAAACTATCAGCAAAAAAAGAAAAAAATACTGAACTTTGAAGGGAAAAATCTGCTGCTTTCATGCAAAATATGTAGCAAGAAAATCTCAGAGAAGCAGAAAAACACAGAACACATACAAAGAGTTCTCAAAGTATTTTTCAAAATTTTATATGGCATATGCCACTCGTTAAGATATAGATAGGAAAGCAGATTTTCAAACTTTGGAATGATAAAGAAGGTATGATTTCACTAACCTCTTTTGGCAACTTCATCAACATATCTTTACAGCGCTGCACACACATCACTGCTTTCTGAAAATCCCCTTGAGCAACTGCCTAAGAAAGCAGTAGAACATGCCAACAGACTGTAAGTGACTTGCTTGCCTCTAAAATTCATTAAAAGACCAATCTCTAAAAAAGACTTGGATTTGCATACATTTTTCACGTTCACTAAAGCTAAATTTGGGATTAGATATCTGTCCTTATAGTGCTACAATAATTCTGTTTATTTCTATATATTGCCAGATGACAAAGACATCCAGAAGTACCCTGCTGTCCAGCCGTAGTGTGAAAGGGACAGATAGATGGTACCAAATCATTCAGATGCTAGGTGACATAACAAACTAGCAAATCTTCAAACACCTCTCCAGTAACGTGGGGTACTCTCTTTGTCTCCATTATCAACTAGAAGCTAAATGAAAAAATTTTGCCACTGTTTTGGTCTGCTTAGGGAAGCACTTTTCAATCAGCCCAGCTGCAAACTTGACGAGCATTCTGAAGTGACAAGTCTTGCTGCGTACATATGGCACAAACGCAGTTTTGGGGACCCAGGCTCCCCTTTCTTCAGTAAGCACAAGACACCTTTGGAACCGAAACATTTATGACTCAGAAGGGCAGCTGTTTGTTGTATAAACACTCATGCTAGCCAAATCACAGAGCAACAAATCTGAACTAGAAGATACAAACAACACGGCAGAAATGACTGCGATAAACCAGGCAAATTAAAAATCATCAAATTATTGCAACACTGAATGCAAACATCACGTCTGGTATCTTACATCTAAGCAAAGGAAATATATCCTTCAGCAAGTCCTCAGTGCCAAGCATTCATACATCTAATAAACGGGTCAGAGTTTCCTTTGTACCCCCTGGTGACTTATAAAGAAAGCTGGGAAGAACACATACTGATTCAGCCTGATAAGAGAGCACTTTGAAGAGGTCCTTCTCCACATCAGCTTTGTGCACATGAATATCTGCTTCACCATCGCTCCCCTTACGTAATTTTGTGTACAGTTTTTCTATGCTCTGGAAAACAAAGCTTAAGCATCACCCATGGAACTTACAAACAGGTGTGTTTATAAGAAACTAGAACCAGAAAAGAACTTACGTTCAAGGCAATCTCTAGAAATTCATCAGCAAGATCAGCTTTTCCAATATCTATCCATCCTTTACCAGTTTTCATTGACATCTGAAAGAGAAAATGATGTGTGCTTTGTGACAATTTAGTCACTTCGAAGAAGCAGTGTTAAATTTCTTCTTGTTAATGCACATATCTTATGTAGGAGAGAGGTATTTCAGCTCTTTAATTTGTGACAAGTGCCTCTCACATCTGAGTTAACTCCATAGCACCTAGATGCGGCGTAAGACTTACAGTGCCCTACTACACAATACTGTAAGATATCAGAATAATGCTGCTCTCAGAACATTTTAACATATGACAAAGATGCGATGCTAACTGCACTAACTCAGCAAGGTATGCCTGTGATAGGGGCCCACCTTCAACGTGCACACTCCCCAGAATTACAGGCTTATTTCACTCACTTTCCAAAGCAATTGTAATGAGTTTGTAAGATTTTCTTTGGTGATCAACTGTATTTCACTGCTTACCTGCCATCAGCCTTACCAAAATCTGTCTTCGAATAGTCCCCTCCGGAGGATCACTGCCTTCACAAAGGCACACCAGTCTACAAGCAACAAATCGCACTGCAAGAAAACAATGTATAACATATTCTTAAGTTTCCTTTTGTCTTTTTTTTTTTCTTAAGAAAGTCAGGCCCTGCCATATCCAAAAGATGGTTTACCATTTAAAATTGCAGGAGAGAAAAATTTGAAAGCTTCAGTAGTCAAAGCAGTCTGAATTTTAGCCAAGCTGCTTAAAACTGCCTTTTAGGCATCAGGAAAAAAAAAAATATATATATATATATATATATTCTCCTCAAAATACCTATTAAACTTATTAAATACCTAAGTTAAAGACACAGTATTCAAAGACTTAATTACATTACAGGTGCTCACAGTAACATGTCTTGAGTGCCTCAGAATAGCCTTCAGCAAAATAGGGAAATCAAGTTTAATAATCTTTACATTTTCAAAGTAAAAAGCAAAAATATTTTCTGGCCTTTCTTAAACATCAGGGATAGAAAAGACACCACTTAATATATTTTAAATAGCCTCTCCCTGGCCCTTCAGCTGTGATATAAGATCTGAGAACATTACGCTACAATAATTATTACTTATTTTGTGTAAACTTACCCTTTTCCCTTCACCTGACATCACTTATATGATGCAAAGTGTACATAATTTTGACTATAATCCCTCAAGACAAAAATGTAGGCCAGATATTGCAATCCTGCAGAACTACATAAAGAACTGGATGACAGAGAAGACCAAAAGCTCACTTCTGATTTCCCCCAGCCCTGCTTCTGACTCTAAGCAAACCTACCAGCTGTGTGCCTGGCTGAGGCAGGGGAGTCAAAAAAAGGATTTAGATTTTTTCTGTAAACATTAGTGAGATAGCTATGTTATAAAACAGTCTCACTTTTTATAAATTAAGTGACCAACAGTCTAAAATTTACATCAGTTTTATTTCCATACGCTCTCAGATTAAAATCATAGCATTAAAAGGCGAACTACAGTTTCCTTTGGCTACACCACTGTTTTATTGATGCTCTGGCACAGAAGGGGGAGTGGTAAAAATGCCTATCCTGATTCTGTGTCACTAGAAGATCACCATTACACCAGAGTGACCCTTCCTGAACTGTTTAAGTCTAGCTGTAGTTTCCTCTGTCTGTATCCTATCTGCAAATATCCACACAAATCTACAGCACTGCACATATACCTGTCAGCAAAGAGCTTTTCCTTTTCGCGCTGCAACACGCAAACGCGTTTAGAAAGGAAGGGAACCCATACGTACGTTTAGCTCTTTGCTCGTCATTGATGACAGAACCCATGTGTTTGGTCACAGCCCAGTTCCACAGGCTTATTGCACCTTCTTCAACCTGAGGAGGAAAATTCTATTAGATTTAATTTTGTCCTACATTTGGATCGCTTTGAAATTTACTGCTGGAA
The DNA here is from genome assembly GCF_040182565.1 of Anser cygnoides. Lineage (NCBI taxonomy): Eukaryota > Metazoa > Chordata > Aves > Anseriformes > Anatidae > Anser > Anser cygnoides. The sequence continues at coordinate 12,079,089 of NC_089885.1, read as the reverse complement.
GAGGAACCTCCTTTCATGCTCATCGTGTTAACGATCTGTCCACGTTTGTGCAACCGCCTTTGACACCGGAGTCAAAGGCCTGAGTTTTCTGTGAAGCTGTTACGTGAACTGACCACCTCCACAGGGAGAGCTGGGATAGCGACCCCAAAGCAGGCACGCTGAGCGGACCACCCAGTCTTTCTTCAGCTAAAAGTCTGGATCATTCTTTTCTACAGAACACGTATTCCAGAAAACTGATAAGCAGTTGGCAGGAATCACATATCCTTGCCATTTCGTAAGATATACTCAGTCTTCTAAAAGACTGTTTCACATCTAAAAACTTGAGAGCGTTTCTAAGATGAAGTTGAGAAAGAACATGGCTGCAAATCAAAGGCTGACATGACCTGAAACTAAAAAGAATTAAGGAATCATAAGACCCACAGCAGTACGCACGTATATGTCACGCCAGCCATCAGTGCCTTCAGCTCCAATTAGAAATTACACAAAACAGCAAATTCTGTGTGTGAAGTGGTGGACTTCGGAAACATTCAAGCATGTTCCTAAACAAATCCCATTAATCTATCAAATTACTGAAATATCCTAACATATGTTTCTGTCAAGTCCTTTTCCAAACTTCGCAAAACATGACCTGACTTACCCTACCCATCTGGGATGAAGTTTTCTCAAAAACACTCGCACATAAAAAAATTTGTGCAACAGCACATCGGCACATCCAACACAACTGATTCCCTGGCAGCTTTCAGAATACATTATGTATGCTTTAAACAGATGTTGAAAAATTAGAAGGGACTGGAAAAGAGCTGTAAAATTGCATCAGGTTGGGAAGTGCATCTATAGTAAGACTTCACCTCTTTTGCCTATAGAATGTTACGTTTAATTACTTTAAGCACCTATGCTGGGAAATTTGATAGCAGCAAACAAAGAGCAAAGGCTCCTGACTAGATATTCTTGTTTAAAAGATGATGCAATCTTGCATAAACACAATAAGCTCTTTTAACAACCTATCTTGAAGGGTAGTGTATTTTCTATCAAAATCGTAGTTTCCAGAAGAGATGTTGGCTACAAATATGCTTTTGCTTAAATCAGAAAAATGTTATGGACCCTTTCATTTAAGAGATCAGACTACAAATTAATTTCTCCTTTCTTTAAAACTCATTTAGCCCAACAGGAAGAACCAAAGGATACCAGTTTTACGCTCCTGTACTTCTTCACAGACAGCACTAGAAATATTTCCTGTTGTGACACACGCTAACCTATCCTGCCCTTTGTCACAAATTCAGGACTTTCAAAATCAGTCTTCCTTCAAGGATAACCACTGTGAACTAAATCTCACTTCAAAATATAATTTTGGAGGAAATCTTTGGGCAGTATCTCAGCTGGCCTTGTCTTCATTCCAGATTAGCATATTTCTCATTGATTTCTTCTGGAAAAAGACCTTTTAAAGTAGTGGTTTACCACTCACAGAAGTCCCCTAGAAGGCCCTACAAAGAAAAGCCCTAACATTATTATAAGCAACGAGCTAATTCACTTGTGTAACGTATGAAAAAGAACGCCTCCCACTCTGCTGGGTTTACCAGGCAGGTAAAAATGCCTGTGCTTGTTTGTTTTTCTTCCTCCAGGACCTGCTATTCCCTGTCAGTGTGAGGGACGGGAAGGGCCTCTGCCGATCCCCCATGTAATTCATGTGCAGCAACACTCTGCCACTCGCGTTTTCGTATGGCAACGTAGCAAGGCACGAAAGGAAAACTGAAGCGTTAGCACTGAGACCCCGCTAACTTTTCACGTTAACGCTTTCTGCTTTATTTGGGACGTTCGCCCTGCCGGGTTACGCGACTGGAGGCCCGAACTGCTTCGCTCGCACGCCCACAGGCTCCGGTTTCGCCGCACTAAAACCCAACGCCGGGAAGCCGGAGGCTGCAGGGCCGGAGCCCTACCTCCGGCTCGGCCCCCGCCTCCCCGCCGAGGCTCCCCGCCGCCCGGAACAGCTCCTCGGTGAGCGCGGCGATGCGCCCCGGGGCCTCCTCCCGCAGCAGCTCCCGGAGCAGCCCTGCAAAGACAGGCGGGGAGCGGGGCGTGAGGGCTGCCGCCGCCCGGGCACCGCCGGGAGGGCGGCGCCGACCCCCGACCCCCGTCGGCCGCCACCTTCGGCCGCCGCCCGCCGCGCCGCCATGCCGGGGCCGCCCCTCAGCGCGCCGCGCATGCGCGCCGCCCCCTCCCGCCGCCCGCCGCCGCCGCGCTGCACGCCGGGCCCGCCGCCACGGCCGCGGGGGAACGCGGCGCTGCCGGTGCCTCCGCGCGGCGATTGGCCGCCCGCCGCCTCGGCCCCGCCTTCCTCCCCCGATCGGCAGGTGCGGCAGCCAATAGGGAGGCGCGGCGGCCGGGCCGCCCCGCTGGCCGTGAGGCGGTGTCGGTGGGCGCCGCGGCGGTTCTGGAAGGATCCCGGCGGCTGGGGCGCGGGGGGGGGGAGCGCGGGCGCCATGTCGGGGCTGCTGCACACCTCGCTCAGCGGCCTCAACAGCGACTCCTACTGCGAGATCAGCCGCTACCGCGACCAGCACTTCCGGGTGCGGCCGGGACCGGGGCCGGCTGGGGGCCGGGGCCGGGGCCGGGGCCGGGAGCGGGGTCGGGGTCGGGGTGCCCGGTGCCCGCTGACGGCCCGCTGTGCCCGCAGGGTAGCAAGAAGCTACAGGAGAAGTTCCTGAAGATCTCCTCCACGCTGTACGTGGGCAACCTGTCCTTCTACACCACGGAGGAGCAGATCCAGGAGCTCTTCTCCAAGTGCGGCGACGTCAAGCGCATCGTCATGGGGCTGGACAAGATCAAGAAGACGCCCTGCGGCTTCTGCTTCGTCGAGTATCCTTTCGGGGCCCTCCCGCTCTCGGCCTGTCACCGCCACAGCCAGCTTAGCTGTCCCACACCTGCAGAGGGGGGGAAGCCAAGTGCCCGCTGCCAGGCATTCGCTTGTCTCCCTTCCCACCGCCTGCGTGCCGTAGGTGGAACTTGCATGGGCTCCCAGCTAAACCTGCATGGGCTCCCAGCTCGTGCATGGCCAACGCTAAGAGCGCGTGTTCGCCTTCTCGCCTTAACTTCGCACCCGAAGGACCTAGCAGAGCGGTCCGTGGCGCTGCTCCCAAGCACGGGGTGCACGCTTGTACAAGTTGCCCCGTGAGCTGTCTGTGCAAAGCTCTCCTGTGAGGCCTGCGCCTCCTGCTCACATTTAATCAAGTTTCATATGGTATAAAAAGGCATAATACAGATTTCTTGCCCGTAGCAAGCCTTTAACATGTTTGTTTTATCTACTTGTGAAATAAGTGATCCAAAGCTATTTCTTGCCTGTACAGGTACTAACATTAAAGTTCAGAACCTTAGGAAGGAGTGGGAGCTGTTTTCAGCTTGGATTTACATGACTGCAGTTTTTTGATCCCAGGGAAAAGAACAGGCAAAGTAGGAAAATCTGGAAGGCAGGGCTCTTCTGCCTCTCAAATGCAGTAGTTCTCTTTTTTTTCCCTGCAGCCAATAAAATAGCACACGTAGTTTTCCTAAGAGTATGTTTCAGATACTACACGAGGGCAGACGCTGAACACGCAATGCGATTTATCAACGGCACACGACTGGACGACCGCATCGTTCGAACAGACTGGGATGCGGGGTTTAAGGAGGGCCGACAGTATGGAAGAGGAAAGACGGGAGGACAGGTAAAAGCAATACCAGTTCAGACCTTGCGTCAAATCCCCCTAAGACAGTGTAGAGCTTTTCTAGTTTTGTCTCCTGGAGAACGAAGCGTAGGCGATAAGGACCTGATAATGAAGTACAGCTACACTGGGTGATTTTGGTAACTGACGCTTCCCTGTTGTTAAGAGCTAGAAGTAGAACTAAGGCCGCTGCTGGCTAGGGCTCCAAACTTCCTGACTGTACAAGTAGAATTTTCCCTATTCCAAGCTAGTACTCTTAAAATGGTGTAGAATTTGTATGGAGAGGGACAGCACATTGTTAGGCCAATCTCAGAATCCAGCAGTTTGTCCTGTGAGAAGGTAAGTTTCCTTTGCAGACTTTTTTTTTTTGGGGGGGGGGGGGGTGGGGCAAGGGAAGTAAATGTTCTGGGGGCAAAGCCTGGCATTAAAATATTCTGGCGTTGTCTTTGCTTCATATCTAAAAGGACCTCAGCCATCAGACATATGTCATTTATACCACCATCACCTTTCTGGTGGATTATTTGAGGAGATTTCAAGTGGGTCACAGTGCTTCTAATCTGAACTTCAGTTCTCCGCCAGCTGAGCAAGAAGAGGGTGGTGATTCTGAAGGACACAAGCAGTGCAGGATGCTAATATTTGTGTCATTGCTGTGCCCCAGGTGCGAGATGAGTACCGGACAGACTACGATGTGGGAAGAGGTGGCTTTGGCAAGATTATTCAGATGCAGAAGGCAAATCATCAGCCTGCAGTCTATTAATTGCCTCATAGGTCCTAGCTCGTAGAGGGTTCTGTCCTTCCAGAGCTAGCCCTGTTCTCGCATTTTGGATTGGGGTAGGGAGTGAGATCCAAGTTCCAACAAAAGGTGACCCTCCTTAGACTGTGGATATACATGTGTTCATTCCCCCTTCCTTCTGGGCTAGAGAAGATGTTCTGTGCTGATACAGGGCAACGAGGGAAACAAATGGACAGCTCTGCAGGATTCTGGGTAAGAAGAAATGCAGCATGGCAACACCTCATGCTATGACGTACTCTTCACGTTGCAGCTAAGCAGGTGGCTTCCTCCAAGTCGGGGCTGCAGCTGCGGTTGCTCTCAGAGAGAACTTCTTAGGAACGTGCCACCACTGGAGCCCTCCAAGTGCCAGGGCACCTTGTGGGGATGCACGAGAGTTGCAAATTTCTAATTAACAGCCTCATCTGCTTACAAAGCAGTGTCACTGTTTGGATGAGAGAAGCGCAGCAAGGTCTTAGTGTCCACTTGGAGGTGCTTACTTGCGCATCTAGCCCTTGGGTTGGTCAGGGCCTGCAGAGCCTTTCTCTTTATGATGCCCCCAGTGCTGCCTGGCTTTTCAGATCCTCACTGTTCGGCGTGGTTTTGTTAAAAGTTTCTTTCAATTTTTTAAATAAACAGTGAGTCCTGTACCTGTTGCAGTTTGTGCATCAAAACTACTAGCTCTGTGACAAGAACTGGGGGGAACATCTGTTGGTATTTTAAAGTTGCTGTCACTTGCAAACACTAAGATGGACGCTAAAAGGGGGCGCGAGTCTCACTGTATTTCTCTCGGCTTCCCTCTTGCTACTGGCTTTTCCTCCTCTTCTGTTTTTGCAATAGCTGATGGCTGACACCAGAAGGAAGTTGCTTATAAAGTGTACAGCTGCTCTGAATAAGACAAGTCTGTATGTTTCACACCAGCAGATTCCAGGAAAACTTCACTGTCCTGATACCTATTCCATGACTTGAGGTGTGTAGAAAGCAATATAAAAGTCCAATGTGCACTTAAGAGTGGAAGGAACTAAGAACTCCCTTCCTTGTGTTTGTTATTAACCCCCCCCCCGTGCTCTCTTCCCCATTTAAGAGAGCATGGCTAACGCTATTAAGCTGTTTGTAGGGCCCAGACAAGGGACCAGAAGAGATTAGAACACCTACTGATCTGTCCCTAAGCACCTCCCAGCCAGGGTAGGCAATTCCACTGGACAAGTTAAATTGTGACTGTAAATTGGTTTAGTGCGATGAAAATAATAGCAGCTGCTCCCTCTCCAGTAATGTGTAATTGGGATTTTTCATGCACTGTCTCATCCAAGATAATGAATGCTGTTCTGTTGAGCACATGTGCAGACCAGGCATACAATTTAAATTATTTTAACACTTGTGTTAGAACTGAGTGGGAGCGGGTGTAGCATTTAATTTGTTGAAATGTCTCCTACCTGCTTGTTTTGCAAGTCAGGTTGCTGCATCAATATAGCTGTCACGGATCTTGAAGGAACTGCACATTTAGACCTCGGCAGACCTAAGGAATGACAGAGTTGACAAGCCTGCGATGCAGGCTGCCCCTGACATGCAGCGAAAAGGAGGGGGACGTTGACATAAGAGCAAAAAACAAGCAGTCATCTGTCCAGCCTGGCAAAGCAGCATCAGCACGAAGTCCCTTCTGGAGGTTATGGATTACATAGAATAATTGCTTGGGCAAACACAGCAAGCAAAAGGGAATATGTGGGGAAGACAGGGAGGGAAATCTGCCATGAAACTCAGATTAGCAACAGAATCTTGCGTATATGAGGTAGGGAAACAAGATAAACTCTTGCTTTGCTCCTGGGAGAGCATGGTAGGGCCTGTTGGACGTATCATTCCTATGGATCTGACAGAGCATGTGGGAAGCTGTTCGGTCAGGTGCCTGGGTTATGATTGTGGAAGGCATTTCTGTCCCTATTTTTGCAAGATACTGGAATTTCAGCTCTACACAGCTCTGCCTGTCCTGCTCGCTTTGGTCTGAAGGGAGAGTATCTCCATCCTCTTCCGAGTCTCAAAGCAGGGTTGGCAAGTTGTGCACCATTCTCCTTTCAACATAACCTTTGCAAAGGGCTTTTTGCTGACTTTTATTCAGATACATGTATTTGCATAAAATAATCCATCTCAAATACTACAGCTGCAGTAAATGACGGGGTCCCTTCCTCCTAAAGGCAGCCCAAAGAGAACCAAAGAGAGACGAGAAGGTTTACAAGTAAATAGGCGCTCCCAGATCTTAGCCTGTGCTGTGGTGCGGCAGCACCCACGTGGCACCGCGCTGCGCGGGTTGGAAGAGGTCTCCTTTCCAAGAGTGCTGTCACGTGCTGCTCCTGCCCGCACGCTGGAGCAGCCCCTCCTGTCCTGGCCAGGCTCCTCGCTGACACCGTGCCCAGAAGCCTCAGGCTCCAGGGTTCCCTTTCAGGCACCTTTCATCGGCACACAAAGACGCTGTTAGAAGAAAAAATCCTTTGTCCTCGCAGAGCTGGGGCAGTGCCAAGCTGGGCAGTGCCAGCCCACAAACAGAGACCTGATGAGACCCAAGAGAAACTCGGTGCAGCTAAGCACAGGCCTGTGGCTGCCTCTCCGAGCGGTTAACAGTTAACGGCTCGAGGCAGGGGCCGCTGGTCCTGACTGACAGCTGAGCTCTTTGTGCAAAGAACCCGATGCCGAGTGCCCACCAGCACCAACCAAAGGAGCTGACGCACCCTTCAGGCTTAGTGAGTCTCTCCGCTGGATCCCATGTGATCTGCAGGGACCTTGTTCCTGCAGGACAGAGGACAGAATGAGGTTTAGTGCTGGAGCAGTTTTGGCAGGAGGTGCTGCTCCTCCTCGTGCTCCTCAGCCGTGCATTCACTCTGCGACACCACGCTCAAAGCCTTCTGCGCTGGGGAGGGGAAAAGGAAGGCTCCAGTTCTCATTCGTTCCGGCAGCTTTTATAGTCCCCTTTGATCCAGTAACAAATCTGAGCAAACTTCGGCGCAGTCAGGCGAACGGCGACATTATAGTCGTGCTGCTCCCCGGCCACCTCGAGCCACTGGTGCCCAGAGAAGACCCCAACCACCTTCCTCTCCCATTTGTGCTGGACGGGGTCCCACACCTTGCCATACACCCCAGAGCCGGACGCGCCAGGCCTGGCATCGCAGTGCTGGTAGATGAGGTGGGCCGTCTCGTCCTCCACCCCACAGAAGCGGTAGACCAGCTCGCCCGGCCGGTCGCTGTCAAACCCCGAAAAATGAATCCTCTTCCCAGCCATCTCCTCCGCTGCTGGAGCCACCGTCAGCTTCATGTAGGGGCGCTGGTGTGGCCTGCGCAGCTCCAAAAGGGCGTAGTCGTAGTCCATGCTGACCGAGTTGGGGCTCCGAATCCAACCCTTGGGCACCTGCGTGCGCCGCACGCGAGCCCAGCGCATCGCCAGCCCCCCCGGCCCCGTCCCGTTGCCAGCGCTCTGCAGCGGCGTCAGGAAGCCCACCTTGATCTTCTTGGCCCCCTTCACGTAGTCTTTGCCGTCGTGGATGCAGTGGGCAGCTGTGAGGACGTGCCGCTCGGACACGAGCACCCCCGTGCACCCCGTGGAGATCTTGACGGCGGCGGAGAAGGGGTAGTCCAGCAAGAAGTGGTTCCCGCTGATGGAAAACCGCCCGTCCGTGCCGTAAATCTGCCGCTTGCGCCGCTTGCGCCACCTCTGCCGCCTCTTCTCCGTGCCGCCCCCCTGAGGGCTCAGCTCCACCGTGGTGAGGGTGCGGGTGCCGTTGGCGTACACTGTCTCGTAAGAAAGGTACTCCTGGAAATCCTGGGGGGCCAAGGCAGCCTCCCGCCGGGCGCAGGCGTCGTCGCAGCGTGTCGTCAGCTCCAGGACAGGCTGTGCCGAGAAGCGGGCTCTGCCTAGCTGCAGGGTGGACCGGGGAACGAGGGCAGGAAGCAGGGCGCCAGCTGCAGCGCTGGGAAGGAGGGAAAGCAGGAGAACGGCAACCACCCGGCAGCAAGTCATCCTGCCAGACCTGCAAAGGCGAAGCGAGGAGACCATTAAGCCTGCCCGATTAGAGGGCCGGCCACCTGCCGCGGCTCGCGGCTGGGGGATTATCGGCCGCACGTGGCCCTGTGCCAGCTACCGGGGAGTGCGTGCTTCAGCAGCTGCCACAGAAAGCAGAAGGGTCGGGACCTGCCTGGAGCTGAGTGACTAACCAGAGATAGAAATCTAACCCAACCTTTGATCTCCTGCAGCTCTTTTGGATGGGGAGGCCCAGCAGCGCAACCGAGCGCTGCTGCAGAAATATCACGAGCAGATGAGTTTCCTCCGTCACACCAGAAACCCTGCCTGCCCCGGGGTGGATTCCCTGGATTCCAGGGCTCGAGCCCCACCGATGGGACGCGTCCCTCCCACCCACCCAGCAGCGGCAGCCCGGCTCCACCACCCATCACCCGCGGGGAGAAGGAGGAGGAGGAGGGTGTGACGGTACCTGCTGACTGCAGAGGGAGACGACAGCTCTGTCCGGCTGCTCCTACGGGGAAGAGAAAGGTGCAGTAACTCCAGGGCTAGACCTGAGTTGAAGTATGTGGTGTCACAGAGCAGTGAGGACAAGACAGCCTGGTTTAACTCCAAAATGGATTACTGTACCCAATCTGCCATTACTTCTCCGTGCACCAGGCCACCTGTTTTCTTGCAGGGGAGCAGTCTGAGGGGCAGGTTCTCCAACCCCAGCTCTGTGCAGCAGCTCAGCCCTCCACCTCCATCCTGCCCTCGGCGCGCGTACCGAGATGGGCTCCCCTTGGCCGACCGCAGAGGCTCTTCCTCGACAAGCAGCTGGAGCACAGGGAGAGCAGCTCCGACACCTCTGCCGGGCCAGCCCCGTGTCCCCCCAAGGCAGCCGGGGTCTGCGCCGGACACGTGGCAGCGCGCTGGGTTATGAAAGTCGCAGGGGAATGAGGGGTGGAGCCACGGAGGGAGGCTGAGAGCCACGAGCTCTCCGCACCCCGACCCCTCGGTGCTGCAGCCACGAGCACGTCACGCGAGCCGATGGCCGCAGCCGGGCCTTCGCCGGGACGCTGCCCCAGCCACCTGCCCCTCCGCATGGCTTGGGCCAAAAGCAGCCGGGGCACAGCGACCCTCCCTCGGGCTGCCTCTGAAATCCAGGGGACGGCGATGGGGAGGTGGCGGGGTCCTGCCTGAGTGCCCCCCCTCGGCACAGCAGCTAGCCAGGGCTTTGCGGAGACGGCACCAAGGCACGAGCCAGCCCTGGCTCCCCTGCCCACGTGCGTGCCCGGCCTGCCTGGCACCCACACAGCAGCAGCAGAGCCGGAGGCACACGCAGGGGAGCAGCTCCAGCCTCGCTCGGTTCCCTCTGGTGCTCTCCCAGCTGGGCAGAGCCATCCCCCAGAGCAGAAAGGCCCCACACAGTGGTACAAACATCCACGGGTGGCTGTGTGCAGGGCCCGGGCTCGTGGCAGCAGCGCCAGGCTCCAGGGTACTGCTTTTTGCTGCATTTTCTGAGCAGAGGACTGCCCTTTCAGGCTCGCAGGGAAGGGGGAAGTCCACCTTGGAGCCCCTAACACCTGGGAGCTGAGGTCTGTCCCTTCGCCCAGAAACAAGCGTCCTTCTGACCCCAGAGCGCTGCATCCCTATCGCAGCACCTCGCCGGGCCACAGTTCAGGCGGTGGGAGCGGCGCAGACGTCTCCCTTGAGCCCACACCACGCTGGGGCTCCGGAGCCTCATTATCCTCCTCCCCAGCCGACACGTGGAGCCTGCGAGACTGATAACGGCGCCCGTGGAAGGCAGAGGCGCTGCCCGGGGCTGGCACAGGAGTCCTGGCTGCCACCCCCGGCCCTGCCCGGCCCCGCGGGGACGGGAGGCACCTACCTGCACCCAGCCGGCACCGGCCCGGGGAGGATGGGGCTGGCACCTGCTCCTAGGGCAGCTCGGCTTGGCTCAGGCCGCGGGCACTGCCCTGCACACACGCAGCAAGATAGGCACGGCCGCGCTCAGGGGCGCGTGTGGGGATACAGGCACAGCACACAGCCCGGGGGGTGCCGTGGAGCCGGGCAGCCCCTTCTCCTCCCCGCCGAGCCCCGGGGCAGGGCTTGCAGCTGCAGCCCCGGGGCCAAGCAGAGCCGATGGTGCGGGGCCCTCGCTGCTGACCGTGCGGTGACCCTGCTCGGCTGCCAGTAAACAAGGAGAGATGCCAAATCCACGCAAGATCCATCTGCCCTAAATTAGTTTATTTCGCAAAATAATCTGTCAGGGCTGATTTAGACCAGACCAGAATCTGGGAAATCATCTTCTCACATGGGTGCAGCCCACCTCCTGGCCCCGCTTCCTCTGCAGACTGGTGCTGGAGCCTCTGGGGGATATCTCCAAGGTCTTTACCGCAGCCTGTGCCCCGGGACCTGGTGGCACGCTCCCACGCCATGCAGGGCAAGGCCACGGCAGGCTGGTGTCCTGCACCCAGGCACCAGAGGCATGGGGTGGGCCACCCTGGGGCACCGCTCCCTATTTTCCAGCTGACGTGGGAGGCTTGGCCGTGAGCGTGGGTCGAGGGCCTGCATGGGGCAGGGGGAAGGCTGGAGGGGCCTGTCCCCAGCCGGAGCAGAGGGCTGTGGCTCTGGTTGGCAGCTCTCCCACCGACCGCTCCACGCCGGCAGCGGCTGGCAGCCGGCCCAGCGGGGCACGCGGTCCTGCCCCGCTCTGCTCCCTCTCGCGCCCCAGCTCAGGCAGCAGAGCACGGGCATTAAAGTAAGACGCAGCTGGGCCAACAGAGCAAAGCGGTTAAAAAACACTTAGAGTTTAATAGGTATAAAAATTGACATAAAAACACCAATCGTACAAAGGCAGACGAGTACGGACACTGACATGTCTATACTGCTGATATCTTCACAGGCGACTGAGCCAGATGCTCACACCTAGCGGCGCGGTTCCGGCGGCACAGGGCTCAGCATGGGGCACGAAAGTGGAGTGGGGCCTCAGGCGGCTGAGCCCTGTGCTGCTGGAGAGCCCCAGAGCGCTGGCGGTACCAGGACGAGCCGCGTCCAGCCTCACCGCGCGGCTCCGGGCACGGTCACAACTGCGCCTACACAGCCAGCGCTTGGGAAGCACACAGAGGAGGTGACCACAGCCACACGGACAGACAAGACGAACGAAGCTGCACCATCACACGGGCCTCTCGTGGGAAGGAAAAGCAGCATTTCTGACAGCAGCTTCCACGGTGGGAGGGCCGTGCCGGTGTCACTGCCCCTCGGCGGGGGGGGGGGATTGCAGGGAGCAGCCCCGGGCCACCAGCTCGCCCACCCGGCCCGGGGCCTCGTCTCCGCAACCTCTGCTCCGCGAGGGGAAAGGGCAGCGCACGGCCCGGCTCCGCGGGACTCTGGGCTCGCTCCCCGCGGGCTGGGGGATGCCTGTGCCGTGCGGGTTGCAGTCCCGTCCCAGCGCAGGAATACTGGCAGAGTCCTCCGAGTACCGGTGTCGATCGCGGCCGCCGCCTCCCTCAGACCGCAGTGGCCCCGGGGCTGAGGTCCAACTCGGGGTGGTGCAGAGGCTTCTCGGCCACGGCACGGGGCTCCTTCGCATTTTTCCCTTCCACGCTGTTCCGAATCCCGTAGCCAAAGTAAATCATAAAACCTGCAAGAGATCCTACGATGAGATGCACGGTAGCGGGCTGCCAGCCTAATGGCCTCTCCAGGGAGGCCCTGCTGATCGGCAGAAGCCAGAGAACCAAGATCACCCGCAGGGCCACCCTGCAGGCTGCCCAGCACAGATGCTTCCACGCACAGGCTCCTCTGCACATCCAGCAGACACGAGGCCACCATGCTGGAGCAGAGGGCAGACCCCGCACCACGCGAGCACCACGCTCCCCTCCAGGCCACCTACCCACAGCCATCCAGACGGCAAATCGCGCCCAGGTGCCGGCACTCAGCTGCACCATCAGCAGGATGTTAACGAAGATGCTGATGAGCGGCAGGAGCGGGAGGAAAGGTACCTGCAAGGGACAAGAGGTGCCACATCAGTCGTGCCCGAGGGACCTGGCTGGGACTGAGGATGCTCTGCCACCTGGGCACTTCCATGGGCTGCGCCTCGGAGAGCTGTGCCTCCAGGCCCTGGACATTTCTGGACGGTAAAAGCCCAGCAGCAAGTCCTGGCAGATCCTGCACCAGCCTTGGGTCCAGAGGGATGTAGACAACAAGCTCCCAGAGGCTGCACTCACTTTGAAGTTCAACCTCGCGTTGCTCTGCGGCTGCCTCCAAATGATGATGGTGGGAATGAGCAGAGCCACCACGAGCAGCACCAGGGCCGAGATCCAGCCCACATCGGCCTCCTTCAGCGCATTCACCTTGAGGGTCAGGACCACGCAGATGACTGTGATTAGGGTGGCTGCAAGAGAGGAGGCAGTCACTGTGCTGCACAGCGCGTGGCTGTACAGACCCACACCTCCCTGGCAACTCTCTGGGCTGTGGGGCTGAGCCACGACCTCCTCTTGGTCATCTACAGATCCTCCAACATCCACCCCAAAGCCTCAGCACTTTACCAGGAGGAACTCTCCAGCCTGGCAAGCCGAGAGAAGCCTGTGCTCAGCTGGGCTCAAACCCAGCTCCAACACCTACACAGACCTTGCTAAGCTGCCCTGTTCTGCCTGCACAATGAAACCATTGATGCATGGATCACCGGCTAAGCCTGAGCACTCTCAGGTCCCTTCCCGGGTTTGCAGGGACACACCGACACACCAACACGCCCCGGGGCAGTGCTGCTCTCCAGCAAGAAGCCAGCAAGCCCGGCCGTGTGGCAGGACGGGGCAGGCCAGGAGCATCAGCCGCTGCCTCCCACTCACTCACCGATGACGGAGACGCAGGCGTAGACGATGCGCCCCGAGAGCGCTGTGGGGGTGTCTGAGGACGGGTTGAAGAGTGTCGTCAGCGACAGTTTCTCTTTTTCCTTGGCGCCCATGGCAGCGATGGTCGGGTTCATGACAACCCTCTCCTCCTCATTCCCGTTCAGCTCCAGCATCTCCACGGCCTTCGGGGAGTTCAGCTGCCCGGACTGGTATCTGTACAGACGGGACCTGCTCAGTGCTGCGCAAGCTGGAGCAGAGCCTGAGGATATTCCCAGCTCGGGGACACGACACCACCCTCTGTACCCCTCCTGCGCTGCCAGCCCCATGCTGCTCCGCCAGCAGCCCCGTGGTGACCGCCCCACGGATGTGCCTGGAGGCACCACGCAGCTTCCATCTCACGGGCTTCAGCTGTGGCCCACAAGCCCCGGGCTGGCTGCGAGGCCAGCGAGGAGCGTCCACCCCAAGGCGAGACCCAGCACGAGAGGAGGCACCCACCGGAGGATGAGCACGCACACGGCGACCAGGGAGTAGGCCAACAGCGTGCCGATCGACATGAGGTCCACCAGGTCTTTCAGCTCAAGCAGGAAGGCCATCACCGCTGCAACAAGGACGGGCAGCATGAGCACAGCCCTGGTCTGCTGGGGGACTGAGCACAAGGTGGCCACCAGAAGCCTTACCTGCAAGGAGCCCGGAGGTGATAGTGGCCGAAAGAGGAGTCTTTGTGCGGCTGTTGATGCTGGAGAGGAACTTGAAGAGCAGCCCGTCTTCTGCCATGGCGTAGATCACACGGGGCATAGGAAACATGGAGCCCAGCAAGCTGCCGTGGGGAGAGAGAGCTCAGGGCTTGCCGGATGGTGGCCAGACAAGCCGAGCTGTCTGCAGCCACCATCCAGGGAAGGAAAGGACCGGCTTGTGCTGGGAGCAGGACAGGAGCTGCATAGGGCAGACGCCCTGCTCAGCTGGGACACGTGCCCCCAGCCCCGCGGTGGGACAGGCAGCACCACGGATGGGGCTGGTCCTACCTGGTGGAGAGCGCGCAGAGCGAGCCGACAGCAACGGCGTAGCGGGCGGGCTCCCAGCCCACTGCCTTGAAAGCCTCGGGCAGCGGGCTCCCCTTGTCCAGAAGGAAGTAGGGCACCATGAGGGTGAGTGCCGCAGAGACCCCGAAATAGGCCACGAAGCAGATGAGGAGGGACACGATGATGCCGATGGGGATGGAGCGCTGCGGGTTCCTGGCTTCCTCCCCTGCACGGAGGAAAGGCAGCGTCTGTCCCCATCCGTCCCCACTCTGCAGCGCAGCCCCGCGGCCATGCCCAGCCCTCTGCCCCCGCCTGCAGCTCCAGCTCCCTGCTGTACCCAGATCCTCCGCATAAGCGTGGGGGTAGCACCGCAGCCACGCTGCCCTCTGCCCTGAGCTTTGCACAGGTGTGCTCCCTGCGGCACCGCACCCCCCGGCGAGGGGCTCTGCAGTCGGCGCAGGAGGCGGCTGCTCCAGGCAGCCCCGTGGGGCAGGAGGCTGGGCGGAACAGTCTGTACCAGCAACCTGCTAAGTAGATTCCTGGAGGAATGAGGGGAAATTAAGAGGGCTCCCTGCACGCCACCGAGTCGATTCTACGTGAACTTAGTCATTTAAAAGAACATTGCTTGAGGCTGTGAAATAAGCACGAGCACCAGCAATTCCCAGCACGGCTGCAGCCTCGTCTCTGCAGCTGAAAGGCTCCCTGCAGCCCCGGAGCTGCCCAGGCAGGTGGGGAGCAGCCCTGCTCTCCCCATGCCTCACAGGGAGCCCCGATTCCAGGCCTTTTGTGCTGGTGCAGCTGGGGATGGAGTTGCCACAGCAGCGGGACGAGCCATTTCCCATGGCCAGGAGCGAGCGCCGTGCTCCCTCCCCACGAGCTGCCAGCAGCCGCACTGGGAGCAGCTCACGGAGCCGTGCCCTGCTGCCCTCGCTCGAGGCACTACCTGTGGTGGCGATGCAGTCGAACCCCACAAAGGCATAGAAACACGTGGCGGCACCAGTCAGGATCCCTTCCAGCTTAAAGGGGACAAACCCTCCGGATCCGAAGTCTTTCATTCTGGAAGAAAGGAGCAGAGCGGGTGAGGCTGCGGCGGGGTGCACGGCACCCTCCTGCACGCGTGGTGCTCCAGGGGACAGTGCGGTGCCAGCCCTGCGCTGCGCACCGGCTGGCCGGACCCCCTGCTGGCACATCTGCTCTCCTCACCTGACCTCCTCATCCGGCACGTCTGGGAACACGAGATCGAGGTAGTCCTGCTCCGTGAGCTGCCAGTTCTTGATGTTTCCCTTGATGAAGCCGGCAATGATGACGAAGCCCAGCACCAAGAGGTTCACCGCCGTGAAGATTTTGTTCACCAGAGCGGACTCGCTGACGCCAAAGGCCAGCAGCGCTGTGGGGCAGAGGGTGTGAGCGGGGTCGCACCTGCACCGTGTCACCCGCGGTGCCACGGAGCCGCTCCCGCACACTCACCAGTAAGCAGCGCGATCAGGATCAGTGCAAAGAAGTCCGGGCGCTCGGCCAGCACCCCTGGCACATGTACCGTGGTCTTATTCATGAAGAAAGTGGAGATGTGGTTGCCGATGATGTTGTCAAACGCTGCGCTCCAGGCTCGGGCCACGCTGGCTGTACCTGGCCGACGGCAAAGCTGCACGTTGGTCCTGGCATGTGGCAGCACCGCTCCCCCACCCCAACACCAGCTCCTGCTGAGCCCCAAAGCACCCGTCCCGCACCCTGCTCCCGCACTCAAAGCACCGCTCGCTGGGGCTCCATCGGCACGGTGCCGGCATGCTTCCCGTGCCCGCCCGGCAGAGCCACGTACCTATCACGTAGGACAGGATGAGGTTCCAGCCGGTCGTGAAAGCCCAGATCTCGCCGACTGTCACGTAGCTGTAGAGGTAGGCAGAGCCAGTCTTGGGGACGCGGGCCCCAAACTCTGCGTAGCAGAGCCCAGCCAGTACCGAAGAGAGCGCAGCCACCAGGAAGCAGAGGACGATGGAGGGACCAGCCCTATCCTTGGCCACTTCCCCGGCCAGCACGTACACGCCAGCCCCCAGCGTGCTGCCCACCCCTAGGGCTATGAGGTCCAGCGTGGAGAGGCAGCGAGCGAAACGCGTCTCCTCGGAGCTCAGATCCACCATGCGCCGGCGGATCAGCTTCTTCCCAACGCTGCTCATTTTTCCCCCGAACATCTTGTCCTCCGCAGGTGGTGCTCAGCCGCTCAAAAACCCTGCAAGAGAAGCCACCGTAGGAGCGTGAAGCTCAGAGTCCTGCGTGGAGCCGAGGCCAGACGCAGCAGGAGCAGAGCAGGCGGCGGTGCCACCAGCAGCCTGGAGGAGCTGTAGCTCTGACTTGTCAGCACCGAGCCCCAGCCACGCTGGCGAGGCAGAGGCCGTTTGGTTCCCCCCGTCGCGGTGTGGGGCTGCGCGCACCCCGCCTGCACCGCTCCCACGCCAGTCCCCAGGGGCAGGAGAGTGAGCCGGAGACAAACCCAGCGAGTCCGTGCTGGGAAACAGACTGCTTAGACAAACACTGTGTGGTCCGTGCCCCAGGGCTCCGGGCACGTCCCAGAGCTTGCCCACTGTCTCTGAGCAACTCCCCGCTGATTTGGCAGCCCAGAGATCCCTCGGCCCAAACTTGACTGCTGGCGCATCCTCCCGGCCTGGCGCGTGGGCGTGCGCAGAGGCGATGGCAGGGAGACAAAGCATTCCTCCAGCCGAGGATTCGGCGTGCTGGGCTGAGTCACTGGGACGCGGCGATTCCTCCCAGCATCTGCACTGCACCCTCGGCGGGGATGCGCGGCTGGGCAGGCAGCGGGCACGGCTCGCAGCCCCCAGCGCACGACCCTCGTGTGCAGGCGGCCCTTGCCGAGCACCCCGCACGCTCACCGTGGGCTTTGACCCTAAACCTGCCGCTCCCCCAAGCTCCCCACTCCCGCCATCCCCAAACCCTCCGGCACACGGGCACCCCACAGGGTGGGCAACGGGCACAGAGCGAGGGAAGGCGCCAGGAAAGCGGCTCCCGATGCCCGCCAGCGCCTGCTCGGCGCCGGCTGTTCCCTTCTCCCGCACCGCACCTCGGCAGGGCCGTCCCGCGGCAGGGACCAGCCCGGGCACACGCTGCCAGCGCCCCGCGGGCCGCTCCCAGCGCTGGGGATTACCGGCGTTGCGTTCGTCGCCACCGGCTCAGCCGCTTCCCCGTGAGCAGCCGGCCAGCCCGGGGCTGACGAAAGCTGCTCCGGAACCGCCGGGTGCCGCTCCCAGCCTCGCCCAACGACGCAGCCCCGCTCGGGACCGGGCCGGCTCTGAAGGGACGAGTGCCCCACCGCCGGCACCCTCCCCGGGACCGCGTCCGAGCCGCTGCCGGGACGGCCCCGGCCGCTCCCCCCCCAGGCGCCGCCCGACTTCCCCGCGGGTTCCCCACGCCCGAGGCCGGCCCCGCAAGCCGCGGGCACGGCGGGAGCCCCGCTCCCCTCCGAGCGGCCGGGAGCCGGGGCTCGGGGCAGGACGGCTCGGGGCAGCCGCCAGCTCGGCGCTGAGCGGGGCGAGCCCCGAGCATCGAGCCCCGAGCCCGGGGCAGGCGGCCCGCGGCCAGCCCCGCCGCCAGGCTCCCGGCAGCGCGCACGGGGCCGAGGGCGGCCGGGGGAGAGCAGCTCCCGGCACCGGCACCGGCACCGGGCGGCTCCCGGTGAGGCGGCCCCGTCCCGGAGCCGTCCCGGAGCCGCCTCCCGCCCCGCTCCGTGCCCCCGGGCGGCCGCCGGTACCGGCCGCACGTGCTGCCGGCGGCTGATGCAAGCGCGGCACCGGTTGCGCCAGGCTCCGCCCGGCCCGGCGGCGGCGGCGCCCGCTGCGACTCACCGGCGGCTCGGCTCGGCTCGGCGCGGCTCGGTTCGGTTGGGCTCGGTTGGGCTCGGCGCGGTCCGGCTCCGTCCGGCTCCGTCCCGCTCCGCTCGGCTCGCCCCGGGACTGCCGCCGCCGAGGAGGGCTGGGGGGGCGGCCCGGCTCCGCCCGCCGGATGCCGGAGCGCACCGCCCCGAGCCGAGCCCGAGCCGCGTCTTACAGGGAATTAAAAAAAAAAAACAGTCCTAAGCGGCAGCCCTGCGATGGCCAGGTCCGGCTCGCCCCCCCCCCCCCCCCCCCCCAGGAGCTCTCCAGCCTCAGCAGCCAAAGCCGAAGGGAGAGAAAACGCCCAGAGCGGCGGGGACCCTGCTTGCCTCGGGAAAGGCCGAGCGGCGAGAGGCGGAGGTCTCCCGGAGCCCGAAGGTGGCAGCGGGGCAGAGCCGGGCACAGCCTGCCCCGGGCACGGCGGGCAGGGGCGGCACGGGGAGGCCGGCCCGGCCGTGGGGCACGGGGAGCGCAGGCAGAGCTCGGCCGGGGGCGCGTCGTGGGGAGCTGCCGCCACGTGCCGCGCAGGCGGCGTGTCCCGCTCGGCACCCACGCTGCTCCTCTCCCGCCTGATCGGTGGAGAAACTCTTGACAGCAACAGGCGGCTCTGCGCCACGGGGGACACCCTCTCGGAAAGAACTGTTGGGCACTAACGCGCTTTCCCCTCGCAGAAGGGCCTGGCGTCGGGAGCGAGGCACGCGCCAGCCTCCCAAAACCCGGCTCCTGATGCAATCCGGCGCTGCCGCCTCGCTCGGGAGCGGTGCTGGGATGCGAGCCAGCCTCTCCCTGCCTGGGCGCCGGCAGCACAGGCGAGCCTGGCTCCAGCACAGGAGGCTCGCAGCCGGGAGCTGCTGACAGCAGAGCGGGCAGGAATGCCGGGCAGGGCCCCGCGGGGGTGCCTGCCCACCCGCCTCGCCCCAGCGCTCGCACGCACGCACAAGGGCCGGAAGACAAAAAGGCCGCGCTCGGAAAAATGACGAGCTCAAGGCAATGGAAACGGCACGGCGGCATCCTGTGCGCGCGGCTGCCAGGCCGTGATGCAAACGCCGCTCTCGCTCCCTCGCGGATGAATGAACCGTGTCCCAGCAACGCCCCTTCCCGTCCCCTCCCCGCCGCAGCTCCCCGCCAGCAAGGAAGCGGGCTCGAGATCAAGATGCAGAAATCCCCCACGGCCTCCCTGTTAGCGCCCAGGCGCTTCCTGCTACTGCTTGGGTTGCCGGCAGGGACCCGGCTGGGCCAGGCCAAAGCCCCGCGGTGCGTGGGCAGTGGCGCCACTGCAGGGCAGGTCTGGGGCGCCCCGGGGTGCAGCAACGCAGGGACGTGCTAGGGGAAATGCCCGGCCCTGCCGAGCAGAGGCTGAAGTGCCCGGAGCAGTGGCGTGGTGGGTGGCGACACCGGGACTCGCCCGTTCCCAGAAACCGTCTTACAGCAGCAGCCATCCGGAGGATGCTTTGGGGCAGGGAGCAGCACCGGGCACGGAGCAGGACAAACGCACTCCCAGCTCCCAGACCTCCCACGCAGCCCCACAGTCGTCTTCACGGCACCCCATCCTCACCTCCCTGTCTAACGCGGGGCCCTCATCCGGCAGCACGGGCCAAGGGCTGGGGGCAGGCAGAGGCGCAGAGCAGCCAAGCACACGTCCCAACAGGAGCAGCAGGAAGGCAGGCAGCAGCAGGGTGCGCGTAGCCAGCGCTACACGGAAGAGCAGGTAGGAGGTAGCTCCAGGCCAGAAAGGGGCCAAAAGCCCTGCAGAAGCAGAGCTGAACCGGCCCGTGGAGCCCCATCCCCTTCCATGAGCAGAGCTCCGTGATGGAGCGTCCCCAAGCAGCCACCCCAGAAACTCGCAGCCACCCCAGAAGGGGCACAGGCTGCTTGTGGCACTCACAGGCAGCCAAAAAGGCCAGCCTGAGATAAGAGGGGAGCAGGAGCACGCCAGCCTTCCTGGCCCAGCCCTGGGGCACTGCCAGCATAAAGCAGGACTCAACCAGGGCCTCACCCAGACGCGAGGCAGTTGGACGAGGCACCCACATCAACCTACCACAGACAGAAAGCAGCGTGGCAGGGCTTGCAAGCAGTGCTTGCAGCGCTGGCAGGCAGGAACGGGGAAGAACGGAGCCCCACGTGTTGCTTCCATGCCCTGCAAGCAAGCCACCAGTTAAACTGGGAAGAGGCAGCGAAGAGCTGCAGGAGCCAAATGTGCCATCAGCAAGCGCTGGCTCTTCCCACTTCCAGCACGAAGCTTAAGGCAGAAACCTCCCCATGCAGCTACCTGCCACCACCACGGCTGTCACCAGCACGTGTCCAAACAGCCTGCTTAGAAGCTTCAGGTTTCTCCAGGAAGGATTCCCCAGGGCCAGGCCGTGCCTGGGTCCAGCAGCACCACCCACCTCCTCCCTGCGTGCGGCAGACCCACAGGCCGGTCTGGCAGAAGCAGCCGCAGCCTGGGACAGAGCTGCCCTTTCTGCCCGGCCCCTTGGGGAAGAACGGGCAGCACGGGGCGCTGACCCTCTGCCAGCAGCCAGGAAGCAGCACTGAGAAAAGAAAAAAAAGTTTATTTTAAATACAAGGAATTAAAATATCCATTTGTTCAAGTGTTCCACAAGTATCACTGGCCCAGCAGCTCAGGTGCCTGGACAAGTCGCTGTTGTGTCTGCCCCGTGTGCCAGCTGTCAGTCTCTCCCCACGACACCGCTCTCGTCCACTGCTGCATCTTCTGGCCAGATTCCTGGGGAACAAGAGCAGCATCACAGCCCTGTTGCTCCCAGCACTCAGCACCTGCCCCACAGGGAAGGCCACGAGCTTTGTCCCTTCCACCTGGCAGCCCTCACTGACACCGGCAAGGGATCACAGGAGCATCCCTGCAGCCTGCGCAGAACCAAGGGCTCACCCCGGCGAGGGGACATACCTGCTGCTCTGAGCTGAGCCTGCAAGGAGGAGATTGTCTGGCGATAGGCTTCACACTGGGCAGTCCTGTCAGCTGGGGGCAGGAGGCAAGTCAGCGGCTGGGGTCCTGCTCTACCCCCAGACAAGAAGCCAGCCCCCTCCCCACAGAGCTGCAGGCCCTGGGCTCCTGCCACAAGCCCAGGAGGAGTCAGCCGTTCTGCAGCTCTCCAGCCCCAAGGCAGCCAGCCCCACGTACCGAGCTCGCCCTTCACTCGCTCCAGCTCGTCCTTTACACGCTTCAGCTCCTGGGACAGCTGATCACCTGCAGGCTGGCGAGGGCAGGGTGTCAGGGGGGTGCAGTGACCCATGGCCCAGCCCCAGCACAGGCTCTCCTGGCCCCAGACTGGGATGCGTCCAAAATGTCAGGAGGTATAAAAGTGACAATGGCACAAGCCATAAGGGTTGTAAATCTTTCAAAACTTCCTTAAAAAAATTAACCGAACAGAAGCCTGTAGTGCCCTGAGCACTGGGGAGGACGTAAAGCCATGCAGCAAATGCACAAGGTCTTGTGTAAACACCAGGGAAAGGCCAGGACAGCTCGGGTGCCAGCTCAGAAATTGGCAGCCCCAAGGCAAACCACCTCCTACCTCCGGCACACCTGCCCCAAGCCCCAGGGCGCACCCAGGTGCACCAGGCTCTTACCTGCTCAGCGGGGGCTGCCTCCCCACAGCCCGGAGCAGGGACGGGTGGCAACACGATGGGAGAAGGGGATCCCACGCACACCCACGTCTGGTCAGCCTTGCCTGTAAAAAGAGTCGTGTTTTCACTAGAAACGTAACTGCCACAGCCTCCAGCCCTCCTCAGCCAGGGCACAGCGCTGCCCCAGACACGGAGCAGCAGGCCGGCAGCAGCCGTGAGCTGCTGGAGGGGCTCGAAGGCCTCTCTCCGGCTCCCTTGAGCAGGTTCTGCCCTCTGCAGGGAGAATCAGCTCCCACATGGCTGCTTGGGGCCAGCCAGCACAGGGAGGCAGAGAGCTGCCCTGGGCAGGGCAGGGCTGTCCCAGCAGAGGGACCAGCTTGTCCCAGCTTCCCCTTCCTCTGCAGGGCCCAGGACAGCTCACTGCGGAGCTGCAGTCCCTGGGGAAGGCAGCACGCCCTGCCCACAAAGCAGGCCGGGACATCCCCGGGTGCTCACGGTCAGTTAGGGCCCTGCAGCAAGAACGGCGCTCCCCAGCAAGCAGCTGCCCCGGGTGGCCGCCCACGTTTCCCAGCGCTCACCGCAAGCAAAACACAAAAACCTGACAGAACACAAGGCAGAAACGCAGGCTCCTCCCAGGACGCTGGGTGTTCAGCTGGCCTTGAGCACTCAGGAGCCAGGAAAGGCTGAGCACGGGCTGCCTGCAGCAGGCCCTGTCCCGAAGGGCTGCGCTCCTGCGTGGGGCCAGGCCTCCGTCCTGCCCACCCACCCCACGCTGCAAACGGCCACGCTGGGCTCTCACCGTTTTCCTTCAGCTCTCGGGTCCTGTTGCACAGCAGCTCCTGGGTAGTCGATCCTGAAGTAGGGTCCAGGAAACCAAAAGGAAGAGCATCAGAGCCCTGCTCAGGGAGCGCCCCGACAGCAGCCAGGGCCGCTCGCTGTTCCACAGGTGAACCAGAGCACCGGGTTTGTTCAGGCTCTTTTCTGGGTGCCTCTCCAGGGAAAGGGACTTCGTGCAGCCTTGCTGCTCTGCCTTTCGCAGCCCTTCCTCTGAGCCTAAGCACACACTGCCCCCTCCTGTCCTTTCCTCAGGATCAGCCTTGGACTCCGCAGCTGGAAGCCGAGTGTCCTCCCCGGGCCTCCAGCTCTCCTCCTCCACGGTGCTGGAGCCCAACGGGCTTCTGCCCAGACTCCCCCTTACCTAGGTAAGCGCGCTTGGGGGAAGCCACTCTTCCTGGCGGCCGCAGTCGGGAGCGAGAAGCCACGGTAGGGATTGCTGTAGAAAGCCTCTTCGAGGGCTGTCTGTGACCCGCAGCCTTGACAGCAGCTGGAGGGGAAGAACATCAGGCGCAGGGACTGCAGCTGCGAGGCAGCTACACCACGCCGCTCCTGGGGCAGCCCTGGGCTCGGCCAGGTGCCCGTCCCACGGCCAGGGGCACCAGCACCGCTGCCACCCCGCGAGACCACGGGGAGAGGCCGCAAGCCCCCAGGTCGCCAGCGCGTGTGGGTGGGAGGCCAGGCACCGCTCACACCACAGGCACATCCCCCGGGATGCTTCCAGGGACTCCCCACTCCCCGTCCCTTCCCCACGCTCCCTTCTAGGTGCCACATCAGGCCCCCCCGAAGCTCCCCCGCCGAATTACTTTCCGTCTCCTTGTCCCGGGGGGTGGGTCTGGGTACGGCGGACGGCAGCGCCAGCTGCGGAGCCCCACCGGGGTGCTGCAGCCTGGGCTTGGCGGCCGGCTTCGGCTTCGTACCTGGGGGACGCAGGGGGTGTCGGGCACTGGGTGATGAGAGCACGGTGCCCGGAGCCGGGCTCCCTCCGGCTGGGCTCACCTGAGGGCAGGGGGAGCCTCGCTGCGGGGGCTCCCGGCCCCCGGCCGGCCCTGGGGGGCTCCCGCCCCAGCGATGCCCGCGGGCGGCCCGGGGACCGGCCGGGGGGACCCGGAGCGGCCCGGAGCGCCCTGCCCGGCCCCGCGGCGGGCGGCCCTGCGGGGCTGCGGCCGGGCGAGGCGGGAGCGGGGCCGCGGCTCCCCGGGCGCGGAGGGCGGCGGCGGCGGCTCCCCGGGGGTCGCACCGGGGGCGTCCCCGGCGGGGGGCTGCGAGGGGCGCAGCGGCGCGGAGGCGACGGGCGCGGAGGTGACGGGCGTGGAGGTGACGGGCCCGGCGGCGGCGCCCCCCGGGGACGGCCCCGCGGCGGCGGCTCCCATGCGCAGGCGGGCGGCGATGGCGCTGCACTCCTCCTCGAAGAAGCTGAGGAAAAGCGGCGAGAGCGGCGAGCTCGGCCCGCCGACGTGCAGCAGCAGGTCGGGGCAGCCCGGGGAGCCGGGCCCCGCCGCCGGCCCCTCCGCCCGCCGCATCCCGGCCGGCCCGAGCCGCGGGCACCCCCCCCCCTCCAGCCCCGCCGCGCCCTCTGCCGGGCGGAGGCCGGCCCCGGTTCCCCCCCCCCCTCCCCGCCTCCGCCCTCCCCCCGAGCCCGCAGGACGAGGCAGAGACTTGGCTTCACAGTGGTTTAATGCGAACGGACCCGAGGTTACACTGGACGGGGGGGGACAGCCGCGTGGAGGCAGCCCCGCAGCGGGACACGCGGGGCGAGGGGAGCCCTCCCCAAGCGGGGGCCGGCGGGGACGAGGGACGGCGGGGGGACCTCCGCCGGCCCTGCAGCCCCAGCCGGCCCCCCGGAGCAGCTCCCTCCCGGTTTCAGCAACTCGTCCTCATCTCTCAGATCCAGCTCTCGCCCAAGAGCAGCGGGTCCTCACCAGAAAACCCAGGAGACGCGACAGAGGCCTTGGGGGATGTGCTTGGCAGGAAGCCTGGCAGGGACGGGAGGTTGGCCACCGCAGGCCTGTGCCCCGAGAAAGGCTCAACCGCGCTGCCACAAAATGACCGAGCGTTGACCCCAGGAGGTCCCGAGCAGAGGCCAAGCCCTGCTCGATGCAGCTGTGAAAGCCAGAGGGGTCTCCAAAGGACGGCTCTGGTGCAGCAAGTCACAGCCTCGTGGTCCCTCCCAAGCTCTGGACGGTTCCCTGACCAGTCTCGTGCCTTCCCTTCCACATTAGTAACTGCCTAGCTCATTGGAGAGAAAAAACAAAACACAAACAAAAACCTATCAGTCCTTACCCTGCTCCATACACAAGCGCCTAGCCCAGGACTGACCTAGCACTTTCTGCCGTCCCTTTCCGGAGAGGTGGTGCCACCCTCGCTCTGAGCACCGCACCAGGCTCCTCCCGCAGCTGCCGCCACCGCTGCGCTGCAACAGCCCCCCGCCTCCTCCTGCTCCTTCCTCGGCCAGACGGATCCCCTCCCTTCTGCAGCTGGGGCACAGGATAAGGTCACCGCAGCTCAGCTGAACCGGGTGCTGCTGGCAACGCCACGGCACCAGCCCACGGCAGAGCTGCTGTGGCATTTTTAAAGCCTGGGCCGAGGCACCGCAGCACACGCCGCGACGGCCCGGGCTAGCCCAGCTTCCACACACCAAACTGCTCTCACAGAGCATCAGGAGAGCGCACGGCGTGGAAACCCCCCGAGCTGCCAGCAGCACGCGAGAAAGGAGGGGGATTAACACTAATACACCAAACAGGTCTGTACGCAGGAGGCTGAGAGCAGGGTTAGAGTAAGTCTTGGGTCTCAGCACTTCCAGACAGTGAGGAATGGGGATTTCATGCAGGGCGAAGGGGGTGGACGAGGGACCAACACACCCAGGCACCTATACTCACTGTTTTGGATAAGCCTTACTAAAACTCTAATACCTGATGCAATCACTGACCAACATGACAACTGCTATTCTTCAGAGTCTCCTGCAGAGATGCTTGGGGCTGCATGGACAGGGGAGTGAAGGTCATCTCATACCTTTCTGTACAGGGAGAGAGGCAGCTCCTACACCATAATGCCATAAGCAAGTTCCTGCTCCACACCTATTCACACCTGCCGCTAGGTGCGGGACAACACATTCACTTGCATAAATCTTCATACCTTTAGGCCAAGACCACAGCCCAGTAGAACAAGCTGCTGCCAGTTACAAAAGAGGAAAATACTGAACAAACTGGGAGGTTCAAGAGAGGAAAAGCTGGTTCAGAGAAGACAGATTTAGTGTAAAAATAAATGTCATTTTTGCAGGAGGGAGGGTGGAATGGAGGAAGACAGTGCCAGGTGCTCCTACTGGCGCACTTTCCCTGGGACGTAATTCCTATCAATAGTCTCCTCTTGCAGGAACATATGTAAGCAGCGCTCGTTCTGTGCCAGTGGGTGTCCGGCAATTCTGGAAGAAAATCAGATGTGGAGGTTAGCACAGGCACCGCCGAGATCCCCACACACCCACTTCTGTGGGGAGAGAGCAAGGCAGGCCTCATCCACAGGCAGCCAGCCCCAAGCACAGCCCCGCTGGGCTCAGGCCAAGGTCACCAGCTCAGTACGGCAGGGCCAGAAACAGATGCTTGAACAGAGCACACACCCCACAGCATGCACTGCAGCAGATCACAACCATCCTGAGCCAACACTACCCTGGCAGCAGGTCTCTAACACAGCCGTTTTGCTAATACTTGCTTCTCTCTCAGAACAGAGCACTGAACACAACCTACACCGGAGGTAGGATTTACTTCAGGACTGTGGTTTCATCGCCTGGCGGCAGGCACCATCCTTTAGCACAGCACTTGCACGCAGCAGATCAAGACTCCTTCCTGGTCAACCCACAACCCTCTTCTGCCAGCAGTAGCTGGGAGGGCAAGCACACGGCAAGCCCAGGACATCAAGCTTACTTGTTAATAAACTGTTCTAGGCCCTGTCTCCGCTCCTCAATGAAGGACTCCTCAAAGATGCCTTCGTCTCCTCGGAAGGGAAGCTGTCGTTTCAAAGCTTTTCCAGGCAGCGGTGGCACTACAATCTGAAAGCAAAGAACCACTCCTGTCAGCAGAAGTGCCACCCGCGAGAGGGCATCCTAAATCACTTGACACTCATCTCCAGCACCACCACATGGCCAGAGATCAAGCCCAGCAGCTGCCCCACCACAGCCTCTCTTCTGGGCAAGACTGTCACTACAACTGCTCCTATAGGACCCACTCGCAGGAACAGGCAGGTCTGAGTGAGACCTCACCTTACTGTCTCGCTCCAGCTCATTCTTCAGCCATTCAAAGTCACTGTATCGTCTCCTCACGCATGACTCCTTCAATTTGAAGATCGGGAGGTTTGTCTGTAACGAAGAGAAGCAGTTAATTTGCAGGTTTGCTTCGGAAGCCAGATAGCATTTCAACATGCAATTGAAACCTGAAACTGCATTTAGAAAACCAAGCCCCCTGAGAAGAACGCATCACAAGAACACCCAGCTTCGTTATTCAGGACAGAGCACAAGCACCGAAGCCCTTCAGAATCAAGCAAGCACTTGCCAGGCTACTTGGAGCCAGCCATTCCCTCCCCCTCAAGTTACTATTTTGGGAACACGCACCCCACCCAGGGGCGCACACTGAAACCAGGGCTTACAAATGCAGACAAAGCTGATTTTTTTTTCTCCCCTGAGTTCACTCCATTTTGAGGTGATCTACGAGACAACTTCATGGCAGCCTGCAGAGCAGAAGAACCTCCTACCCGACAGTGGCGTTTCCATGGAAGAAAAAAGGGAGGAAATCTTGTCCCTGCGACTGCCCAAGGCCAGACCCGGCGCTACGATCTCCTCTCAGAACAGCCTGCCACCCTAACGGACGAGCAGCTTTTTCTGGTGGGCCCCATGCCACCAGAGCAACTTGCAGCAATTCCCCTTCTTCCTCCAAAAAATTCTAAAGACTGACATCTACAGGGACTTCATCTTTGCACTACTGAGATGCTCTGAAACATTAAGGGAACTTAGGCAGCACAACCTGACACACAGCATACAAGTCCCCCTGCAACACATTTAACCATGTTCAGGGTCAGATCTGCAAAATAAAACCGTCTGCCTTCAAAGCCTCTCTGCGAGAGCTAGTTTCAGTGAGACTACGAGGCTCTCATCGCCGTCTGCCAACAGGCTGACGGAAACCAAGAACCAGGACAGAAAAAAAAAAGGAAATATCCAATTCTTCTGAAAGGCAGCGGAGACGTAGCAGTCAAATCATGCTGCGAACACAGGGCTGTGCCAGCACCATACCAGGCACTGGAGATAACTCTCTTTTCGGGGGAAGCTCCGTATCGCTTGCTTCGGCTGTCAGATGCGGAGCCTTGAAGGGGTCGCAGCTCAGCCTGGTGAGCTGCTCCACCCGCCCCGCGCTCTGCCGAACGACACAATTTTGGTACAGTGACCAAGTTCCCTCCCGGGGGTAACCGGGCCGCCCCGTACGCGCCAGGCGGTACCGCGGGCACGTCCCGGGACGCTGCCACCTGCGGTCCCTCCCCGCGCAAGATAACCAGCCGCACGCAGCCGCGGCCTGCTCGGCACCTCCCGGCGGTGCCCGAGCACCGGGCCCGGGGCTGCCTGAGGGAGGAGGAGCAGGAGCAGGAGCCGGGCCGGCACCTCCGGCCCCTCCCGCGCCCCGCTCCCCGCCGCAGGAGGCCCCCGCGGCCCCGCCGGCTGCCGGCGCCCTGACCTTGAGGCCGGGCCCGCCGACGAGCCGCTGAGGAGCCGCCCGCCCCCGCCGGGGCTCGGCTCCCGGGGCTCCCCCCGCGGCCCTCCCCCGGTCCCCGGCCTTCCCCCGGGCCTCGTCCCGCCGCCGTCCCCGGTCCCCGCCGGGGGCCGCACCCTCATGCGGAGCTCGTAGCTGGTGTATCTGGCGCGGCCCATGCCCACGGTCTGCGGGTTGAAGATGTCGATCTCGAGGAAGTTGCTGGGCGGCCCGTACGCGTCCGTCAGGTCCTGCGGCTTGGCGTTCAGGCGCCGGGTGTCGGCCACCGCCGCCTCCGACATGGTGCCGCCGCCGCCGCCCCGCCCGCCTCGGCCCCGGCCCGGCCGCTGCCGCAGCCCGCGCGGCCCCGCCCGCGCACTGCGCCCCGCCGCCCGCCCGCCGCCTGCATAAACCGACGCTTATACAGGGTCCCGGGCCGCAGGCTCCGCCGCCCCGCCCGCGCATAGCGCCCTGACGCCCGTAGGCTGCCTGCATAACGCGGCGGTTATCCATGGTTCGGGGCCGCTATCCACCGCCCGTCTATAGACATTCATGGTGCGGGGCGCTCCCGCTGCGGCCCCGGAACCTGCATGGCAATAACATGCTCGCTGCCCCCCCCCCGCGTACCACCCGCACCGCAGCAGCCGGGACCCGGTGGGACCACACACGGTACAAGGCCGGGCCGGGCGTGCTGCGCGGGTGGGCCCGGAACCGGGTCACGGCCCCCAAAAAAACACCGTGGGGCGGTGGTTATGTAAGCACAACTCGCCGCGGTGCCTGCCGGGACTTGTAGTCGCGCCGCCGCACCGCCTGCCACGCTCGCCTTTCGGAGCCTCGCCCCGCTTCCCCCGCCCCTCCGCCGCGGGCGTCGCCGGGACTTGTAGTCCTCCCGCCGCTCCCGGCCGCACACCGCCGCCCTGCCGGAACTACCGCTCCCGGCGTGCCCCGCGCGCGCAGGCGCAGAGCGCGGCGCCGCTGCTTGGTAAACAGAGCGGCGCGGCGGCGGCGGCGGGGCCCGGGGCTCACAAAGGGGCCTGGGGCCGGGCCCATGCGCGGCCGGGGCGCGCTGCGGGGCGGGCGGCGCTGAGGGGGCGCCCATGGCGGAGCCGGGCGGGAGCGGCGGCGGCGCCGCTCCCGGTGCCGCGGCTCCGGACATCGACCCCGACTTCGAGCCGCAGAGCCGGCCGCGCTCCTGCACCTGGCCGCTGCCCCGGCCCGAGCTGCCGGCCCCGGAGGCGGGCGGAGCGGCGGAGGAGGGCGCGGGCGGAGCGGCGGCGGCGGCGGCGGCGGGGCCCGGGCGGGCCGAGGGGGCGCGGGGGGCAGGCGGGGCGGCGGCGGCGGCGCGGAAGGGCGGCTCCCGGCGCAACGCCTGGGGCAACCAGTCGTACGCCGAGCTGATCAGCCAGGCCATCGAGAGCGCCCCCGAGAAGCGGCTGACGCTGGCGCAGATCTACGAGTGGATGGTGCGCTCCGTGCCCTACTTCAAGGACAAGGGCGACAGCAACAGCTCCGCCGGCTGGAAGGTGAGCGGGGGGCGCGGGGGGTGCGGGCTGCCCGGGGCGGGGGGAGCCCCGTGCTCGGCCGGTGCCCGCCCGCACCGGGGTATTCGGGGCTGCCCCGAGGTCCCGAGCGCGGAGGAGCGGGCTGCTGGCCGTGCCGGATCAGGCCGTGGAAGGCTGCTCCTTGCGCCCTTCGCCTTCGGGAGGCTTTCCAGGGAAGGAGCGAGGGGCAGCTACGAGGCTGTCACCGAGTTTCCGCGTGAGACGAGGCGTCAGCCGAGGGATTTTTAAGTACAAGGCTCTGCGGCTCTTCGTCGCCCAACTGCGCTGCAGCTCAGTATAAATAACTGTTTCATAGCAGGCATTCTTGGCTTCCCAGAAGCTCCCTTTAAAAAGGGTGCTGTGTCCTAGAACAGTGCCGACGTTTCTTCTCCACAGTGACTGAGGACCTCTGCTGGAGTTCAGAAAAGGGAAAGTAGGTCTCAGGACGTACAGCTCCAAAGCCTCGATATTGTTCTCTCCTGTTTTTCTAGAAAGGGCACGTGCTAAGTTCTATTAAAAGCTCTCACTACCGTTTCCGTCCTCTGCAGGTGGCAGCCTGGTGTCCCTGTTCTGTTTAGGCAAACAAGCTCCGGCAAAGAGAAAGGGAGATGTGAGAACTGGCTCGTGAAATAGTCCCTCGGGCTGTCCTCATACACGTGCATATTCATATATGTATGTGACTGGATGCCACCAGAGTGGGATCTGAAGAGCGTGATCTGTCGCTCTGGCAGCAGAGTGGAGTGACAAGTGTGTCACGCTCCGGTCTGTTCACAGGGCTGGTCAGCAGCTCCTCTGTGCCGCAGCTCTGCGGCAGGTTGAGCCAGGGAGGTTTGGGACTTCCACAGCTCCAGCCACGCATTCGTCTGCCTGCATGAGCGATCGCTAAGTCAATGCAGAGAGGTAATTTTGGAAAAAAAGGTGGCTTTTTCTGTTAGGTTAGCTTTCAGCTGGCTCAGCTCTCTAAAGGGGCACACTGTGTGGCTGCGTGAGGAGCGCTGATGTTCCCTCGAGAGAGGGTAGGAACGTGGTGAGAGGGACGCAGCTGTCACAGCTGAGGTTGGCATGGGCTGATAGACGGCTTCTCACGATTGCTGTTCATCTGGCTTGCTGACAGCTCCCAGAGAGCGCGTGTCATTTGACTGAAATCCACTGGCCATCTTACTTTCTTTTCCTTTTCCTTTTCTTCTTTGTGCAGGTTGAATTCTCATTGTTAAGTTTTGATCTGGGGCAGTGTGGGGAGTGCATTTGCTTTCTTTTTGGTAGATTTGTGGTCTCACTGCAAGATAGCTCTTGCTTCCTCTGTCTAGGTGTGCTGTCCTGGTCCTGCTGCTGTGTGGGATCGTGTTATTTTGGCAAGCATTTCGTGGAACTGGTGTAGTTTCTCTTCAGCATTCCTGTCAGCATCTGTTTGGCAATGGTGCTTGAGGCCAAAGTTGAATTTGTCTTCTTAAATGTGTCCCAAGATGTGGAGGGGAAGTTGGAACGTTGTGAAGTATCCTGCCAGGCTGGACGCTGGAATAGGCGCGCTTCAGGCTTGCTCCAGTGTGGATGTATTTTTATATCCTTTTCTGTATAAAGGGGCCTTCAGTCTTGGGTTTTAGTCTGCGTTTTCATCAGGTATCCCTTCTGGACAACGTGCGGTTGGGTTTAACACGTGGAAAGGCGGAGATGACAATCTGCACGTGGGAGAGCTGCGGCCCTCGCTCAGATACCGCTGCCGTAGCCATTCTGCGATGATGTTTTCAGCGACGGAGTTTATTTGTAGTCTCGTGGCCTGGGAACAGAGGCCGCTTTAGCGAGGGAAGAGAACTGAAACTTCCTGCTGGGAGAGATGAGGGAGGGCAGAATGGCAGCAGCCGCGGTCGGAGGCAGCCCGCTGTGTCATTAGGGCAGTTCGGCGCTGTTGACTTCAACCAGCAAACAGAAAACCGTCGTGGAAACACAGCTGAAAGCAGTTTGGATGCCAGGGGAAATTCCCATTAGAAGCTTTTCGTTTTCAGGACGTTGTCCGTTGGGGTTGGTACGGGGGTGGGACGTGGCTCTCGTACAGTGACCGTCGAGCTCCGACTTCGGCCCTCTTCAGTGCTGACACGGGTGCGCGGCTTGGCAGGGAGCGCTGCTTTGTTCTGCTTACACGAAGAATTCTTCTGGTGAAGGTTTTCCTAATCTGTTTGCATCAAGGTACGTTAGATGAAGGCGTGTTAGACACTCACAGTTTAAATGATACTGAAGCAATCAAGTCAGCTCAATTTGTTTTTTTTTTGTGGGTTGAGAGTAAATTTAATAGGTTTGTGTTTTGTATTTAGGACAAAGTGAATAAACAAAAGATGTATCTTCTGCTGAGGAATGTGCCTTGCATATTTTTCTGTTTCCCCTGCTCTTTGGTATTTTTAGAACTATGAAACTCTGCATATTTTTAATTTTGTAAAGTAAAAGATAAAGCTAAGACAACCAGAGAAGCTTATGGGTTTCTCAGTTTGGACCCGAATGAGTTTGGATGAAGGAAATGAATGCAGAGCTGCTGCTAAATGCTGATAGAACATTGTGGTGCCTTTTAAGAGTACCGCAGCTCCTAGAGTTCTGGTGCTTCTGCCGTTTTGGCAGAAATATTCTGACGTTGTATTATGTTCTGTTTGTGTGCAGTGCGGCTCAAATAGAGAATTTAAGAAGTGAATATGTCAGAACACTTTTATTTGTACCTGCTTCAGTTAAGGTAAAACCCATAAACCTGTTATTACTTCATGACTACTTTCCAGCTGTCTTGCTCCGATACACAATAGAGGGAAATACAGCTGTTACGGTCAGCCAGGGTGTAACCTCTGAATTCCGGAAAAATCTGTTTTCGAGGAAGGTGATGGTCGCTGTTCTTGAACTGCGTGAAGTACTTCGTTAAAGGGACGGGCTCGCAGGATGCGCAGTCTCTTTTCCCTGCAATAATTCAGCCGGAGTTAGGAACTAACTGGGCTGAAAGGCAGAAGTGTCCCCGCAGGGGGGTGTCCCCTGACTCCTTTGTAATCCTCTCCTCGGTGCTCTGCAAGCTGCTCTCTGGATAAGAGGATAATTCCTTCCGGCTTTCAGACTTTGGGAGAGGAGGGCAGTGAGGGTTTTGAGTAAAGCTCTGCTCTGTTCAGCAGGAGCACATGAAGCCCTCTGGAGCAGTTTGCGTGCGCTGCTTGTCGCGTTCCGTGCATCCAGGAGTATGAGCAAGTTTGACGCAGTGATGAGCAATGTTGAGGACTGGGCTTTCTCAGCGCAACGCTCTGTATGTTCTCCCAAACCTGTTGTCTCCTCTTCTGTAGGAACAGAGTGAGCTTAAAACCACCCTTTCAGCCCTCCAAAGGCATTTTACTGTAGCAAACCCGAGATATTTCCTATTGGAAATTTCCCAGTTATATTTCCCTGCTGCATCGCATTAGTTTATAGGAGGTTGAAGTCACATCTGTGTTCTGGTACTTCACGTTCGCTTTGATTCAAGTGCGTACGTGTACGTAATGCAACAATTTAAGGTAGCTGCAGTACTAATTAAAAATTTACTAGGCATTCTGCTTGAAACAGGTGTCATCTCTCTGGACAGCTCAGCTACCCCTTTTATAAAAAAAGGGCAGCATTTTGCTTAAAAATCTTCCGCGTAGTCGTCTCTGCGTGCTCATGTGATGCGCACGCCGCGTGTGGTTTGCGCTAACAGTTGACCCGACGGATCAGGTCTGCCTGATGGCTCTCAGGCGCTTCCTGGCGTCTCCCCTGCGGTTGTGCCCAGGATTACAGAGCGACGTCCCCGCTGCCACCGCCGCAGCCCTGGCTCTGAAGGTCTCCTAGGACCAGGGACGCCTGACCTGCGGGCAGAGCGCGCACGGAGCTTCCTCGCGTTGGAGCAGCTGCTCTTCCCGTGGCCCTCTGAGGTTCCTCGATGAAAGGCTAGCAGGCCAGGAGACAAAAGCAACCCTGTTCAGTGTTCCGGGCTATTTTTGTCGTGCCGCCCCGGTAGGTTCTGCCAGCTTGTCTTTACACCTTGCAGATAAGTTCCAGTTCAGTGGATACAACGCTAAGTGAAGGCTTCTTTTGGTAAAGATGAAAAGTTCATCAGTCGTTGGCTTGTTGACTTCTGTCCAGCCAATTTTTGCTTTTTCTGTATGCAGATCTAGAAAAAAGCAACAGACGGTTCCTTAAAATAGTCGTGCTAGCTGTTTGCTTATGTCCGTCTGCACTGTGCTGGAGTATTCTTGTGTCCTGGAAGCTTTTTTTGGCTTAGGCTCGTCAGAATTGTGGCTTCTTAACATGGACAGGTGAGGGCCCAAGTCGGTAGCAGGAGATTTTTCTTTTGTTTCATGAACGAAGTCTTTGTCTGGGAAGGAACGTGTCATGGTGGGAATATTTGCAGAGGTTTGCTTTTGACTTCTGGTGACGGTAATTTCGAGATGATGATTTGAGAAGACATTCAAAGTATTTCCCTGTTGTTGCTCACTGAGGCATAACCGACTTTATGCCAAAAAGCTGTAACACAAAAGGAAATACAAAACTTAAACTCAGCGTCGTAGCTCTGATCAAAGCATAAATCCGCCTGAATTTCGGTCCGGTGCACGTTTGTTTGTAGGGGAGGCTCGGCCCAGGGTCTGATTCCCTGCTTTTTGTGAGGAAAAACAGCTGCGTTGTGCCGGGTGTCCTGAGGAAGGCGGTGAGTTGGTGTGCCTGACGTGATGATACTCTGTTAACTATTCTGGCACTAAAAATGAAAAGGTGCACGTCTTCCATCGAATTTGAACGCCAGTGTCATTGCTGCCGTCGTGGCGCTGAACAAAACACGAGTCCCCTTAATCTTCAGGGGCTGTGGCAGAATTGTGGGTGCTGCTTTCTGGTAAGCAGGCCTGGTTTGGTTTCTTTGAAGTCGCTGTACGGTGAGGGGAGGGAGCGAGGGTCTGTGTGTACCTGGAGTAGCGGTGGTTGGGTGGAAACGACTTGTTACTACTTGCTGTTACCTCTTACAACCCCAGTGCGTTTGTCTGGTGCTAGCAGCGCAGGGAGACGTTCTGTGTCTCGGCGGCCAACAACCTCGCTGGGTTTTCTTCAAGTGTGGGGGGGAATAACAGACAGAAGCCAGAACAGAAATAATGGACAGGAGCGTGACAGAGCAGCGGTGGGTTTTCTTGGTGTTTTTTTTTCTTTACTTGAAGCCTTGCAGAGCGTAGTCCTCCCTCCCAAGCAGGGGAGAGCTCTCCTTTTGGCAAAAGTCCGTCTGCCCCATGCAGTGTCAGGCAAATCACCCGGAGCTTTTGCTGCTGCTCTTTCCTGTTCCCTGTCAGTCTGTTTTGGAAAGCTGCTTTGCTGAAAGATTATTCCTTATGGCACAGCTTCATTTTCCAGTCAGCCCTCAAAGAAGGCTGCTCCCGGGATGCTTGAGCTACTTGTTCCAACAGGTTTCTTCTGCCCTATCTAATCCTGCATGGCTTCTGCTGCCTGCCTGTCTTGGTAAACGTGTAAATTGCCACGGTGTTTGCTTTTCTGAGAGCTGGGATTTTCTTCTTCTGAACTCCGATTGAAAGATTACAGAAAGGAAAATGTTCTTCATGAGCTGTGGCTTTGTGTCTCCCGAGCTTGACGTCCGTGCTCACGTGTGCTTTCTGGAAGGAGGCTGCTGGAGAAATGTTCTAGCTCTGGCTGTGGAGCGGTTGTTTACTTGCTGGAGCGCAGCTTTGCAAAATCTCTGCAGCGAAGACTTTTCCTAAAGCCTCTGGAGCCAAGCGACTGGGTGAGTGCTGAGACAGGCACTGACAAATGTGGCAGGCGGGGCCTCCTCCCTCTGCAGCCTCTGAAGAATGTGGTGGCAAATTATAATTCTGCACAATTACAGGCCTTGCTTTGGAACATGGCCCTGCTCTGGGATGTGACCGTGTTCTTTGTGTGCCTCCAAGGCAGCGAGAACACATCACAGGGAGCTGCAGTGATTGTACGTCCAGCTTTTTCTGTCCCTGATTCTTCAGAGACTTCTTTTTTTTGCTAAGAATTCAGGTGCGTCCATGATTTGTATCAGGAACTTGAAATTTCTCAGGAGAATGGCACTTGTGCTCGGGAGTAGTCATGGCCAGACCTTGAAAATCCATGTGAACATGTGTAAGCTCAAAAATTTCAAGGACAGATGTTGTTTTGTGTTTTGCTTAACATATCTTGTGCTTGGCCTGGCCCCGAGCGCTTCGTTAGCACGGCTCTTGCACCACCGCTCCGTGTGCCTCCTGATCCAGGCACGGCACAAAGGAGCCTCCTCTTCTGCCCTCTCCCAGCTATGGAAAAGCTGTGTCACAGGACGGTGCGTTTCGGCTTGTTGCTCTTCTGTTCTGTGAGGAACCTTTGTCTGAACACGCTGGCCTGGAGGCTCTGATTTGATGCGAGTAAAACTCGAATTTTATGGTAGGCAACCTCAGTCTTACTGGGAAGCCCCGGAGTCCCTTGGAAAGGCTCTCACCGGCTTTCTGTCTCCGGTAAGAAGCACTCGTGCCCCTCAGACAGTATTTCCATATCCAGGCAGTTATCCGGACGGCTGACCGGAGAGCTGGTGGCTCCGTAGTGCCAGCTCGGGTGGTTCATGCCTCTCCTTCAGAGCGAAGCGCGGGGCCGGGCCTGGCCTGGCCGGTACGAGGGCAAGGAGGGTTGCTTGCCCTTAGGAGATGCTATCAAAGGGGAAGATTTAATGTTTTGGTGGCTTCTTGGGAATTAGGAAACGGTGTGGGGCTGCTGTTAGTCACAGTGCTGTGGCTGTTTTATGTATCCTGTCCCATACGCGAAGCGGCTGGGCATGCTGAACGCTTCATTGTTCAGCGTACGGTAAGTGCTCCTAGCCGGGCCTTAACTTTGCGTAATGTCTGCCATTAATTTCATAATGGTTTTGTCTGAATATGTGATTTACAGGAATCATCTTTGATCTGTGATGGCTTAGAGACCCAGACCGTCTTTTTTTCACTTCAGTACCTAACATGCAGCAGTGCTCTGTAGGAACCGCTGTGGGATGCAGTAACCGACCCCCCTCCCCTCCCAGCTAGTTGCTGAAGAGATTCCTAAGGATTTGGGCCCAGGCTTTTCTGACTGCTGCTTCCTTCAGCTCAGGCTGCAGTCTGGTCAGAGGCGTCACGGAGGTAAAGGCTGGGGGTGTGGATTCCAGGCGCTCTGCAGCGCAGGGGGGATCCAGGCAGCCATGAAGCTGAGCATCTAAAAAGTTAACTTCATCTCTACGTTTTTGGTTTGAGTTGCTTAACATCGAAAAAGGAAACACGTCAGGGTTGCCTAGGTGACCGAATTCTGTCATTTCCCCTCCTGCAAGGTTTGACTTGGAGTTCTGTGATTATTTTAGCATCGTTAATTTTCCACTCACCCTCTCGATGAGATTTGAGGGTGCCCTCCGCGCGTTAGGCCCATTAAATCGTGCTGCTAGCTGCGTTCTTGTGCCGGAGAGCACAGAGTGTACGAGCCTGACAAAGCTAACAGCAAAGGAGCTCCCCTCCTTGTGCCTTGGTAAGGCTTAGCACCTGCGTGACATGAAGCAGCTCCTTGTGCTGGCCGGTCCTCGCTTCCCCGATGCCCCTCTGTCTCAAAACACAGGGCCTGGTAGGGGAGATGGTTCAGATCTATTTTGGGATGCTCTGGACCGAGTATTTCAGCACACAGACAAGCCCGGTCATGCAGATATGTGATGACTCCGGGTGCTGTGGCGGTGAGCTGCCTCACAGAGGCTGCAGCAGAGGTGTGAAAGGCGTAATTTAGGCATTGCACTTCTGACAGCAGCTAACTGTAATATAAGAAGTGTTCTGTTTTTTTTTTTTTCTTCCTCTTGCCTCCAACCACACATTCTGTGTTTCTGTTAGCACTGAGGTGCCCGACCCTCCCCACTGAGGTAGTTCAGAAAATAGGCAGAGCTCCAACAGACAGAAATCATTTTCAGGGAAGGACGGGGCTGCTTTTTGGTCAGATCAGCTCTCTGAAGCAGCTTAGAGTTGCTGATGCTTGTGTTATGGGAGGAGGGGAGTTGGAAGACAAGGAAGGAAGGAGCAGTACAGCAATTACCTGTGTCTCTAGCTATTAACCATCATCTCAGTTGAGCAGGAGCATGTACAAGCACTTTGAGACTGTTGCATAAAAGGTACCGGGCTTCCCAAATCTTGATGTAATTCTTAGACTTGTTTCAAGATGTCTTGTTTCGAGCTTCTTTTTAGCCAGAAAATTAGGCACTAAGACTTTCGCTTAGATACAAGAAGTGACGTTACTTGTCTTCAGGTTGCAGTGTTCCTGAAATGCTTGCACCAGTGCAGTGTGCTTTTGCTAACGAAGGACTCAAAACACAGCTATAGCAGGAAATAGCTTGTAGTTATTTGTGAAATTCTGAAGTCTCAAACCCGTTGGTTTAAAGCTTCATTTTGGTAAACGGCGCTAAAAGCGGTTCTGAAACTTTCAGTGCGTGCTCCAAAAAAGCTACCAGGTCGTGCCTGCCAGGGCTGGGTGTCATCAGTAGCTCACGGATTGCTTTCGGGAGGATAAATGAAGGATTTGTGACAGCTTGGTGTTCTTGCAGCCGCAGGCACGTTCACCTGGGAAATGGGGGTGATGCCTTGGAAATCAGAGCAGCAGCCTTCGAGGAGACAGGGTTCCAGTCTGGTTACTTCTTGGGAAACTGGAAGGAAAAGAGAGCTTTATTTCAAGAATATGCTAGAGAGGAGCGTTGTTACAGCTGTTAATGTGAATAACTCAAAGCATAGATCTCTGTGAGAGCGTTGGCTCGCACGTGTTCCTGCAGGCTCTGGCTCCGCAGTAACCCTTGGGGTGCTCTCCAAGTAGGAGCTTGTGTCTCCGTAGATAGCGATTGCAAGCAGCCAGTCTTGTCCAAATCCTCAGCAGCCAAAGGTTAAAATGAGAGCTAATTCGGAACAATTCACACGTCTCCTTCCACCTCGGTGAAAACTTTCCACTGTGCTGTATTGTTTGTGCCTCACTGGAGGACAGTCCTTTTGGCAAGGTGGACAAAATTAGCATGGTAAGGGCTTGGCTGAGAGGAAAAGGGTGGGGAGAGGGAAGGCAGCGGGCAGGAAAGAACTGTGGTCAGAGGCAGTGGGAAAGGATGATAAAAGCGCAGTTAACGTGGTTCACAGTTAGGACTATGCATGGAAGTTGAAGGCTGCTGTCAGCCTTTCAGTTTATATGAAAAAGGTGTTGCTCTTGGACCGCCGTTGTGCTACCAGTGTAGCACCTTTTAATTACGTGTAATTTGACTATCTGAACAAATTAAATGCAAATATGAAACAAATGCACAGCGCAGGCTTCAGAGGGATCTTCAGGGGGTTCTGCGCAAACAATGAGATTGTTGCGCGCTGATTCTAAAGTGCTGGGGGTTATCAGCACAGCTGCAGGATTGAAATTCAGTTTGTTGGGGTACAGACATCTGAGCTTGCAGTTTCTAGCAAAGCTAAGCCAAGTGAAGGGTGTTAGGAGGGACAAGGAGTGCGTGCCTTGCCAAAGGGAAAGATGGGAGAGGCTAAAACTGGCACGTACAGCGTGGGAGTGCATTATCAGCCTGAACATCTTACCCCATCAGAAACGCGCACAAAGCGTGCTGCCTCCGTGTGGAGCGCAGCTGGCAGCCCCCAGACTTACCGGGACTCTTGCTCCACGGATTCTGTCTTGTTTTGGGGATGAAGGCAGCGATAGGCAGACTGAATTGGGTGGGTTTTGTCATTTCTCTCCTTCCAGGCTGTTTAACCAATTCACTTCCATGCCGTGCTCTGATCCTGCTGAAAGCTCGCTGTACGAAAAATAAAAACTCCAGCCACGTTTCTGCTCTGTGGCTAACGGGGTTAACGGAAGGGTGGGAGCAGGAGGGATGATGAAGGTGCCACTCTCTAGCAGCAGCCTTGGCTCAAGTTCCATTCGGCTCATGTTGAACTTGCAAGCTGTATTTGGGAATTCGCTTACTTGCCCCGTGGTATGTTCAGCTGCTGCAGGCTTTGTAGCAACGGTATAGGGTCTTGAAAAGTCCTTTTCGTGTCAGTGCTGGCCATGCCAGTTGGAAGCTGCTAGTTGTCATGGCAGCTTTACCCCTGGTGCATCAGGGAGACATTGCTCTGCCTGCTCGTGCTGTCAGGCGTGTTGGAGCTGCAGTGGCAGGTTTGGTACGCGCAGGTCTTTGTTCTACCTTTCTTCTCTGGATACTGTCTGAATGCAGTTGTGCTTGTGAGATTTCTAGGTGGAGACGTGGTGTAAACTGTCAGCTCCTCACAGCTCCTATTTTTTTTTCTTTTCCAGAACTCTATTAGGCATAACCTGTCTCTGCACAGCAAGTTCATTAAAGTTCATAATGAAGCCACTGGGAAGAGTTCTTGGTGGATGCTCAATCCTGAAGGAGGTAAAAGTGGAAAAGCACCAAGAAGAAGAGCTGCCTCCATGGACAACAGCAGCAAGCTTGCAAAAGTCAGAGGTAAAGCATCCAAAAAGAAGCCCTCTCTCCAGTCTGCTCCTGAAGCCACTGCTGACAGTCCTGGCTCCCAGTTCCCGAAGTGGCCGGGGAGCCCGTCCTCAAGAAGCAACGAGGACTCCGATGTGTGGAACACCTTCCGGCCTCGAACCAGTTCCAATGCAAGCACCATTAGTGCCAGGCTTTCTCCGATCGTGACTGATCAGGATGACCTCCACGATGAAGAGCTGCTCCCGTCTATGGTGTACTCCAGTGCATCCAGCAACGTTCCACCAACCGTGACTGAGGAGCTTGAGCTCATTGACGGGTTAAATTTGATGTCTCCCAGCTCATCTGTGCTATCTACCCAGCAATCTGCCTCCAGTGGTCAGATCCAAAGAGATTCCAGCTTCTCTTTGCGGAGCCCAAACGCAGCTGGTCAGACCACTACTTTTGGCAATTCCCTCTTTAACCCTGTTGATATTTCACTGCAGAGTTCTGTCAGCCATTTCTCCGGCCCTCAGACCTTGGAAGCTCTTCTGACGCCCAGCTCTCCACCTCCAAGGGATGTTATGATGACTCAGGTGGATCCAGTTCTCCCACAGACTGGTAGCAGGATGAGCGGCCGAACTCTTCTGCTCCTGGGTGGACAAGCCACCCAGAGTAAGATGAGCTCAGGCAATCCGCGAGGAAAGCCTGCAGAGCAGCAGGCAGAACCAGTTGGTGCCAGTGTTTTGCCGTCAACGCTTCCCGTAGTAGCATCTCCTCAAAACGCTGGCAGCGTCAACAGTTTGAAGGCTCCAGTTTCTGCAGCGGCTGCCCAGTCAGTCCAGCTGGGCAGCCCACCACTGCTTTCTTCAGCCAGCCCTGCTCCTCTGGGGCTGAACCAGGACAGGCTGCCCATCGACCTGGACATTGACATGTACATGGAGAACCTTGAATGTGATATGGATTACATAATCAACAGCGAACTCATGGATGGAGAAGGACTGGACTTTAATTTTGAACCTGTTCTGTCTACTCCCAGCTATCCCAGCACCTCGCAGGCCTCCAACCATACCTGGGTACCAAGTTAACTTCAGGAGCACAAAAAGGTAGGTGTAGTTACGTAAAATGCTGCAGTGCTGTATCGGGATCGACTCTGAGATTTTTCCTGTGCCCCACTCTGCAGTAGCTACAGACAGATAACTCTCTGGACGAGCATGTGCTCTTTGAGGTAAAAGTTTCTGGGAGAACTGCATTCCCTTTTAGAAGGAGAAAAGGGCAGATAAAGGTAACTTACCTGGCAGTAAACTCCTTAATGGAGTAGAGCAGCAACCTGAAAGAAACTCCTGCTCTCTCTTGTCCCCAAAGATGACTGCTCTACAGGACATTGGTCTCTGCCACGTGATGTCTGTAGCTCTGAATTTGACATGAGAGCATGTGCTGGTTCTCTGAAGACGTGATGCTGTGTATACAGAGCAGTTTAATTGAGCAGGCGCACACTGTTTTACCCAGGTTATGATTATGCTTGCAAAATTTTCTAGTATATGAGGTTGCAAAGTATGTCTGTTTCATGACTGCCTGCTTTGCCCTGCATGTAGCAGGACAATCACCCTGTTATCAGACCTTCTGCCCTTCCCTTATCTGGGGAGAGTGTCTGTAAAGTCTGGTAAGCCTGTTTGTCAGCATCAACTGCTGAATTGCTTATGCAGCCATTAAAATGGGAAAGGAAGAGAAAATGGGAGTGTGGTGTGAATGGAGATGGAAGGAGGAAGGTTGTCACATGCTTATGCTTTCAGAAGCAGCACAGCTGCCTTTCTGGTGATCTTTCGTGCTCACAAATTCCTTGAATCACTTTGGCAAATGAAGCGTATGAGAAACAGAGTTAAAAACATCATATTCTCTATGTCATCCTGATCTGAAGCTCTTTAACCACCGATGCAGTCAAAGTAGAGAACTGGAGCTGAAGGCGCGTTTCGTGCTTGGAGCTCAGTTAGCCAGCAGAACGGGCAG
The DNA here is from genome assembly GCF_040182565.1 of Anser cygnoides. Classification (NCBI taxonomy): domain Eukaryota; kingdom Metazoa; phylum Chordata; class Aves; order Anseriformes; family Anatidae; genus Anser; species Anser cygnoides. Next base: position 12,036,801 of record NC_089885.1, on the reverse strand, counting down.
CTTCTTGTATGGACTAGAGCGCAGACTGGGTATTGGTTGGAAGGTGGAAGCCTTGCCAAGATTATTTCCTGTGCAGGAGACAGATGTGGTATTTGTTAGCGTTGCAAGTTCCGTCGGTAACAGCGGCCAGCTGAGCAGGCAGAAGTAAGGGCAAACTGCAGATACCGCTTCACTTGCGGGAAGCCCTTGAGCTTCAAGGTGATGGAGAAGGAGTGAAATTATCGTGTGCTTGACCTTAATGCTATTTCCAAGGCACCTGAGTAACCTGAAGGTAGCCCTGCTTTCAGCGGGGGTTTGGACTGAGTGACCTCTGGAGGTCCCTTTCAGCCTAAATTTCCTGGTGATTGCTGCTGCCGTACGTGCTGGAGACCTGGTTCTAGGGTAAGTATTTTCCTGTGCAGCTGTTCCAGACAAGTGTTTGGGACTAGACAAAGTGAAACGCTGTTCTTTGGGTCTGTGGTACATAAACCCTGTGAGCACACTGATAAGCTATTATATATGGACTTTTTAAACACAATTTAATGCCCTGTTATTCCAAATCCCATCACACTGCTTAGGACTTCATTCGTTAGTAATACTCTTCTGTCCTTACTTAGAAGATCTCTACTGTAGAGAGAAGGAGGATCCATCAGGCTTTCCCCCGTTTCCTTATGGCTTTTTATAGTCTTGTGCATTTAAGTGTTCTCGTGCCAAATTACAGAGTGTCTGTCTTAAATCGGATACCCACACTTCAGGTGGAATAGGGGAACTCGGTTCGGATTTCAAAGACCAATTTAGTTGACAAAACATCCGTAGTGTTCGTCTGCCCAAGGACTGTTTGTGAGATAGTGACAGAGGCCCTGGCTGTTTCAGCCCTGGGTGTTGCTCTGAACTCCACTCGATGTTGCTCTGAACTTTGGTGCTTTTTGTATGCCGCGCTATTGCGGGTCGTCATATTTGGGGAATACGTTGGCTTTGCAGGGGTGAAATGTTCTTCGTAGTGTTTTCAAAACATGGAAGATGGAAATATCCCGCAGTCCCGGGTGCATTAATCACCTGGCCTGGATAGTCAAGACCTCTGTCTGCAGAATACCAGGCACAGATTTATTATTTTAAGGGTACAAAACAGGGAAGCTGATGAAATGTTCACCAAAAGGTGAAGGTGTGGCTTGTAATCACGTGCTGAAGAGGGAGAAGGGATGTTCTTAGCAGCAGCTGTGCTCGTGGTCCATGTCGATACTTGGTGCGTGCGTCGCTTATCGAGGCAGAGGAGTTGCTTGAGATTAAAAGCCCTGGATTTGCTTTCTTTATTGCGTGAGTTTGAAGGGTTGCTCTCTGGGGAATGTGCTGGACACATCCCCACTAAGGAAAGAGCAAAATGTTGAGCGAGTTCCGAAATGTGATTGTGTATCGGCACAAAGCGTGGCTCCTCCGTGCTTCTGCGCGAGCAGTCCTGAGCTGCAGTATTGCTCTAGGAGGAGAAGCATGCCCTGGTCACTGTGCTTTTTTTTTTTTTTTTTTAAAATCTTCCAAGTCTTTTATTCTGCCCTTTGATTGTCTGCTTTCTTCTGAGCTTTACAAAGCTTTTAAGTTCTGCCTGTATCCGTGGGGTGAGTTGAAGGGGAGTTTTTTCCCCAAAGGAAGGCAGGCACGATGCAGAATGCTGCCGAGGCAGGGAGGTGGGTCAGGAGTGCATCAGGGCTGTAAGAAAAGGGGAACAGGATGTGCGTGGAGAGAAATAGGAGAGTTCCTGGAGACCATGAATAACCCTGGGAAAAGAAAGCAGACTGTTTTCTCAAAATTTAGGAGTTTAAAAAAAAAAAAAAATGCTGCAGACATCAGCGTCTGTGAAGAGGTCAAGATTTGTATCATCTGTCCTTTCTTTGGACCTGTTACTGTGAAGAGTTGTGTCCCTGCTCGGAAACCCCTGCTCAGGGAAGGCCTGGCTGCCCTTAGGTATTGTTCCGTGTGCCAGTCGTTCGTGTGCTTTCTGTGAGCGGTTTCTCCCCACGTGAAGTTGACACTGGTGAAAACCGACAGAAACGACTGCTCACCTGCAGCCGTTCGGGGTAGCTTCTGTGGGCTTAGTCTCCACCCTGCCGGGTCAGACCCGGGCGTAACGCTGAGCGAAAGCCGCCCATCGGATCCCAGAGCGTGCTCACCGGCGGTTAGCGAGCAGCCGGGATGGAATAGGAGCTGGATAAATAAATACTTGGCCTGCCCACAGCACAGGGAGGACAAATTCCTGCTGCCGGCGCTCGCGCAGCTGTAGGCCCTCCATTCCCCGGCCGAGGCGCTCGGTGCGTGAGCAGGACGGGGACTGAGCGGCGCCTTCGTGAGCAGGGCCGTGCCCGAAGCGTGGCCGCAGCTGGAAGGAGCCTGTGGTCCGCGGGCGGCGGCGCTCCCCGCGCGTGTCCTCTGCGGGGCTGGGAGGCGCGGCTGGCTTTTCCTCAGCGGCTCAGGGCCCTGCTGCTCGCTCAGCTCCGTACCTCAGGCGCTTCACTGCGGGATAGCTGGGGGTACAACTGCCTCTTCTGCGCACTGGTGTGCGGTTCGTCCCCCTCCGGTGCGGTCCGTCCGCTCCCCCGGCGGAGTTCAGTCAGCAGCCTGCGGTTGTTCAGCCGGGCTCCGTGTAGCTTCCTGGCCCCTCTGTCCCGTGCCCAGCTTGGCCTGGACCCGGCGTTTTCTTGCTGTGCTCTAATTCCCTCTGGTCCCAACGCTGCATTTCCATCTACCAGAAAACTAATAAATAAAGAACCCCTTCCCCCCATCATCTTGCAGTTTCCCAAAGCCTGTTGCTCTGACTTTCCGTTTACGCTAGTGTATTTCCTTGTTCAGGGCTCACTCCCCTTTGTAGTTTTCCTTTGCCACGAGTTTATTTCATACTCACCAGCGCTCCCGCTGAATGCCCTGACTTGATGCCCTGTATTTATCTTGCTATTCTGCCTTCCCAAACGAACCGTGGACCTGCAGTGGAGGTTTCATGTCAGTGTCTTAAAGCAGCTCAGATGTCTTCCAGGGCTTGCTTGAAGGAGCTGCAGCTGCTGCTTTGCCGCTGCAAGCTGACTCTGCCCAGAGTGAGGCAGAAGGCCTGAGAAGGGATGTCTTAAGGCTTTTCAGGTCATGAAATATCTAGAAATACTTACTTTTTTGTAGATAGATATGGGATTTCTTTAAGTGGTTGAGTGTAAGCAATTCTTGTGTGTGATCTCAAAAAAAAAAAAAAAAAAGCCTTCATCTCTTCCTTCCCAATTCACATTTGTGGCTGCTTAAGGTGAGGAGTAACTTTCCTCTTCCTCCTTGCTTTCCCGCAACGCTTCTGGTGTGAGCAAAGTCCTTTAAACCTGCTTATCTCGCAGAGCTTTGATGGTGCCATCAGCTTGCCGGAGGAGAGCTTACTTTTGTCCTTTGTGTTTTTGTTTTGTCTTTGTCTCAGTTGTATTCTGAAGCTTGGAGCTGAGCAGCCGCATCCTCCACTTGACTCTGTTGATCAAGGTCTCTTGTGCTCTGTGTTTGTTCCCTGGTGGAAGTGGGCATTCTTTGAGCGGCACAAGGCTGGCTGATAGCGGTTAACTCCTTCTCTGTGCATCCAGGGTTCCCACTGAAGCTGAGATCTAACCATTCGCTCTTTTTCTTCTTCCTAGTGTCCTTCAGGTTTTGAACATCGGGTTCTGACTTCGCTTCCCACCCCTGGCAGAGAAAAGAATGGAGCATGTTGGATTCAGTTTCCCTGCGCACCACACCTTGGGCAGAAGGGGCTGCCCACCTGGGAAGAAAGGGCAACCTGCATCTGGCTGCAACGGGAAGAGTTTAAAAATAATCCTGTTACGTGCCACGTCTCTTCCTACAAACCTGACCCTGCCTTGGATCTTCTGGGGAAACCCTGGGCTGTGCAAGTCCGAAGAGGAGCCCTGGTAGAAGCCTTGGCCAGAAGCCTCTGCGCTGGGCAATGTTTTCCCATGTGAAGAGTTGGGTTTGCTGGAGGAGCATCCCAATGGCTATCCCCTCTCTCTGCTACGGCAGAAAGTCTCCCAGTGCCTCGGACTGGCGGAGGGCCGGCTCTGCTCGCGCTCGGCTTGCCCTCCGGGACGGAGTAGTTGGACGTTTCCATTAAGCCACCAGATGTGCACTCGGTATCCCGTAGACTCGCAGAGGAATTGGAAGAAGCGAACTGGCGGAAACCTTGTCGGGAAGAGGGCGTGCTGTTCCAGCGGTCGGTCTCGGTGTTTTCAGCGTGCCCCTCTCGCTGGAGCGCCCCTCGTTGTTCTGCGGGGAAGGGTGGTGGTCACGGTGCGGAAGGCTTCCTCTCGTTCGTCCGAGTGGGACGGGGGGACGTTGAGTTTTTCCCTGTGCCAACTAAGCCCCGTTGAATGAGAAGCATGTTTAGAGAAGTCCCTATGCTGTGCTCGGCACATTCCCAATACACCAGGCTGCTGTACAATAGGCACAGGTGCTAATAGCTGTTTCTGGGACACAAAACCATCAGTTGGGGTTTGTTTCTGATCTCTCTTGCTACAGCAGAGAAAAGGAAAGCCTGGGTGTGGCCTTAACAGAGCCCTGGTTGCTTTTCAGAAGGGCATTTTCTATAGATGAAATATTTTTTTACTAATCTGGGAACTTTCTACAGTGAACATGAAGCCAATGTTAAGTGTGTCCCCTTTAGGCGTATTGGGCATCTCTCCCTCCGAGGAGGTACCAGTGACAGACTTCTTTTTCAGAGCTGCATTAGGAACAAACACATTTGCTGTTTGGTAACGTATATGATTGATTGGGGGAAGGAATTGGCAAATCCCCGCAGTTTCAGCCACCTTGGGGAAGGGTTGTACATTATTGTAATCTATATGTAAAAGTAGCTGCAAATTACATAGAAGCTTTTCTAAACCTTTTTAAATATATATTATATATTTTAATTGAAAATGAGATTATTGGATAAAAACCACACTTGCTGCATCTGTCCCCTTGATACCAGATAACACTACAGCGTGGGAGGGACAAGGCCGAAGGCATTTTGGTCTAAGAAGCTGAAAATGTCGTTAGAAAAAGTGGGAAGGGCACCGCGGTGTGACCGGGGAACGGCTAGTGGAAGGTGCCTGCGTGGCCTGGCTGTCGGCCACCGCTCCTTGGGCCCTTTCCTTGGTCGGGCACTCCCAGCAAGCCAAGAGCACGACGTTAGGGAACGCTAACCATTAACAGCGCGCTTGTTCTCGGCTAATCCCTTAAGTGGCTGGGCTGTAGCTGATGCACCGAGAGATTCCCTACTCTGCTGAGGGGATGGTGTGGACTGGATCACGCTAGGTCTGCTGACGCCCTGGGTAGCCCTTAGGGAGGGCGCTTTGTTGTGTTCGGTAGCTGTCTTTTTGGTTTCCGTGGATTTTCGTTGCTGAAGTTGCTGCTGCTGCTGGGGAACTTGGGGCCCGTAGGCACACCCGTGGGGATGTGTGTCACATTCTGCCCCGTCTTTGTTCTTGCGAGACAGAAGCTAGGAGTCAGGAGATTAGCTGAGAGCATTAGCTGGCGTGTTCCTGTCACCTTATTGGTGTTCGCCGCGGTAGGAGCTGTGGGAGATGCGATGCTTTCACCAGGTCCCAGTAATCTTGGTCTGGCAGAAAGCCTCTCAAATCCTTCCCGAAGGCGGTGGTGGCTTCTGCTGAGGCTTCTATCATGCAGTGCAATTAGCCGCCTTCTTCTACCACCTTGTCTGCTCTGTTCTCATGGGTTTCATTTCATTTTCATTTGAGTGGAGATTGGAACAGGAGCGGTTTGTCTGGCTACCTGCAACGAGGAGTCTTCAGCAGCCTTATCGTTAGCGTGCTCTGCCATTAGAGCCCTTGAGTAATTTGATAACCTGGGCTTTGAAGGCTGCCTTGGTGGCAGACCTCACGGTGATACGTTCAACACTTACCCACAATCTGCATGTCTGGCCACACCTCACCGTAACAAAAACAAAACCAAAAAATTAAAAAGTGCAAGACCCGGCGTCCCGGCCTGCGCTCTGCCGGCTTGAACCGCGGATGTGTGTTCTCACCGCACCTAGTTCATTACACAGATGGACAGCCAGCCCTTCCACAGGCGCCTCGTGCTGCACGTGGCGCGCGTTGCACGCGAGGATCAGCCATTGTGCTGATTCAGTTCAGAGATGTGGCGGGACTTGTGTTTTTTGGCACATCGCGTGCCACTTTGTTCGCTTGGACCCCGAGGGGGGATGAATCCCGGGAGCTCCAGAGCCAAGTCGAGAGGCTGCCCGGGCTTCGCAGGCACCGACGGTGCGGTGGATGGCAAGTGCAAGCAGGTCGGTCCCGTTGCTTCACAGCTCGGTACCAAAGGACAGGATCCCAGCGTGCGTGGCGCCGCTAAACGTGAACCTAATGCCTTCAGCGTGGAAACAGAGCCCGAAGAAACGGGAAGGGCAATGTCATGTACCAGCGCTTCAGACCCGCGTGTCCTTGGAGCTGTTCCTGCCTGGGCTGGCCTGTGGGAAGAGGTGGTCAGAGCCCTACGATGGGGGCTGATGAGAAGCACTGTGCTTTTAGTAGGAATAGGAGCCTCGTGTGCAGGAGCATCTGCCCCCTCGGCACAACAGGAGCTGGCAGTGGCTGAAGGTGCTGGAGAGCGCGCTCGTGTCGAGGACGGTGCTGGGAAGACTACTGGAGCTCCGGGAGAGCTCAGCGAACGGCGAATGGGATGTTGTGGGACAACAAACGGGATGTTGTGGGCTCAGGCAGCCTCGCTCCTCGTTTGTCTGGGCGGCAGGAGGGTTTGGATCGCAGGCGCGGAGGGCAGGGATGCAGAGAATTTGGGAGTTCTCCAACCCCTTCTCGAGTAACTTCCTCTTTGTAAACCGTGACCTTTTCTAGCCTGGGACGTTTCCTCAAGCGACACGAGAGACTTTGAAGTTCTCAAACTGCTGCTTGCTGAAAGGATGTACCTGGGAGGGGGCTTCCCCACTGCTTGCCCTGGTTTTTCTGTTCCTTCCCAAAGTGTTTGCTACCGGGTTCAGCATAGTGTCTCGGCGGGTCTCTGTTCTGAGTCGGCAGCAGCAGGCCCTGTGCTTACGGGTACTTTTTTCTCTCATGAGGGGTTGGGCTGGGGTTTAGAGAGCAGCTCTGAGCTTGGTGGCGAGGGAAGGGGGCCGGCGACGGGGGGAGTGATGCTCCTGGACAAGTGCCTGAGAGGAGTGGGCAGGGAACTGTTGGCACGAGGCCTTGCGCTGCGTGCGTTTTCCTTGTCCTCGCTGGGCTTGGTAACAGGTTCCTTCACCTCCAGAGGATCAGACGGGGTCTTCTGCGGTGCGAAGCCACCGTGCAGCTCTGGGTCCTGAAGGATTCTGCTCGCGGCTGCCCGTGGAGCCTGGTAGGAGGCAGGCTTGTTGCTTTTATTTACTCCTGGGTTTAGCTAATTGCTTGAGCCTTCTTTACAACTTGAGCGCGTTTCACTGCTACCAGCTTCCTGTAAAAGCTTGGAATATCGGAAGTTTCTTGGAGCCCTTGATTTTCATAGCTGGTGTGTCTGAAAACACGGCGTCCCCTACCCTGTGCTGCTTTAAAAACAGCAGCCGAATCGTGCTGGTGAGAGGAACAAAAGCGGTGGGAGCGTTCCAGAGCCTGTGTGTACTCATAAGCGAGGCTCGCACTAGAAGCAAGTAGCACTAATCAAGTTTTCCAGAGGAAATGCCTAGAAAGCTTTTATATAGTTCATGATTTGTTCATTTTCTTACTTAGTTGCTCATTTATAGCCACACTCAAATGCTCCAGGGCTAGCCTTGCTCCAGGAATGAGAAACCTGTCTGGTGCCACGGGTAGGAGTGCCTTGGGAGTGGTGTCCTGGACTGTCACCAAGATAATGTGCAAGTATGGACCCATTATCAACAACAAAAAAAATCAGTTTGGGGATGTGAGCATGAACAGGGATGGCTTTGGCTTCGGGTTTGCCTCAGCTGCATGCCTAATGAGAAACTTGTTCTAATTAACATGGGGAAAAGCAAATGAGGTGACTCCAGATGCCTGAAAGATCTGTCCGTGTGAAAGCTCGGGAGCGTGCGATAACACATCACTACAGTTCGTAACCCTTCGAGGAAGGGATCCCCTCTTTTCATTAGCCTTTGCATCTCCCCCTGCGCCAGGATGTGTCTGTAGCTGATGGAAAACTCGCTGATGGAATCAAATCTCTACCTGGCATCGCGGTGTAGCGCAGGGAGGGGAGGCAGCAGACGCTGGCGGTGGAAGAGCTGATGGTTTGGGTGTGTGGCTCTCCGGGTGCGTGTCGGAGGGGATGGCTGCAGCTGGTGCCGCGCTGCTCGGCATGGTGCTACCCTTTGGTGCTCCGGTTCGGCTGCGTGGATGGCGGGTGACTTCTCCCAAAAGGAGCCCTCTTCGTCAGGCACCGGGGGGGCTCTGTGCAAGTGTTGCCAGCACCGGGGGGGCTTCGCCTGGTGAGACCACAGGAGGGCTTTGTGCAGCGCTAGCACAGCCGCCTGCTGCGTACGGGGCAGGCACCCCTAGCTGCCCAAACTTCCACCCCATCCCCTCTGCACTCTTTCACCCGTTTCTCACAAGAATTTTTTTTTTTTTTTACATAATCTCCGCTTTTGTTTGCTCTTTGTAGCAGTGTAACTTCTGAACCATTACAGGCTCTTTGTTACCATCTGTGCTAGCAAGACTGTAGAATGTGCTAGACTAGGGGGGAACGTTTGACAAATAAAAACCTGTAATCCTCTGCGCTGTGTCTCATGCAGTTTGTTCCGTTTCACTGCTGGGGGCCAGTTGGTTTCTTTTTTTTTTTTCCCCCTTACCTTCAGCTCCTTTCCTTCGCCTTCCTCTGCTGTTAGGCCAGAGGTGGGAGGGTCGATGTGTGAGAGCCTACGAAGGCTCCAGGGTGCTCTCAAGCGTGCAGAGCCCCTTGTTACAGTGTGCAGGCGGTACCTGGGGGCCCATCCACGAGGTGACGCTGAATTAGGATAGCTGAGCACGTTAGTGACCTTTCATCTTCGCTTGCGTACCCCAACTCAAGGAGATCAAGGAAAGTTACTGCAGCTCGGGAGCACTTTCTGCCGGCGGAAGGTACTGGCTTGCTGCCATCCCGGGGGCCATGGAGGTCCAAGTGGAAGCCAGCTGGTCGTCCCTGGGGCTGGCTGGCCTGCTCAGAGGTGTGCAAGCAGGTAAGAGGCCTCTCCGGGAAGGAGAAGGCTTCAGGTCGGTGCCTTATGGGGTCCCTCCTTGCTACGAGGCACGGAGGAATGAAGATGCAGCCCGAGCCAGCGCAGCAGCTTGCGAGGGACGTGGCGGAGCCCTTGGCTCCGAGCAGGATGCCGTCCCGGCAGGTCTGCTGCGCGGCTGGAGCACTGCGCTGCGGGACGGGGATGGCTTTAAACTGAGGAGAAGTTCTCGGTAATGAAATTGCACAGTGCTGACGGCCAGAAACTTGTATTAAAAAGCCCGAGGTACCCTGATACTCAGTAAGGTGTGAGAAAATGCCATTGAAAAAGCGTGAAATCAGTTGGTGCAGATAACTCTGGAAGGGGTCTTAAGCTTCCTGCTTCAAGACTTAAGCTGATCCCCAAAAACGGGGTTTTAGGTGGACATCCTTGTGGGAACTGACTGTCCCTCATCTGCTCCTGTGCCGCTTCCTGGGGCTTCCTGCAAGCATGCGGCGGTACTTGCTGGAAAAAGAAAATGCACAGGGTGGGCTTTGCGGTTTTTGCTTGGCTTGGCGTGGATGCACTCACCATTTGACGTGCAACAGGGGAACGCTCCCTCCTGCCCAGCAGCTGTTACCGTGTTGTGTGCCGATCTCTGCCCCGTGAGCAGTGCCGAGGAGAGCAACGCGCGGAGCAGCTGCCAGCCGGGGGCTCGGCCGCGCCTTGCCTGGGGCTCGCTTTTGGCTGGCGTGACGCCGTCTGCAGTAGTCACAGCCCCGCCGTGTTCTGTCCTAATGGCTGCTTGAGCCTGGCGCACCTTTCTTGCAGCCGGTCGGCCTCTCCTGCGGGCTGGGAGACCTCGCAGCCATCCTGGGCGCTCACCGTAACGCTTTGGCCCGTGGAGCGGCTGCCAGCAGAGCAGCACTGCCTGCAGCCTCTGCTCAGCTGAGCCTCTGGCCGGAGACCTGCTCGCTTTCCCCCGGGTGCTTGCTTGCTGACCAACGTTCCTCCTGCGCCGCTGGGGACGGGCTGAGGTGTGGGATCGCGGACGGGGAGCCCGTTGCCTGACTTCGGGTGGCTTTGGGGTGGAGCTGCGGGTGGTGCGTGGGGATGACAGGCCTGGGAACGGGGGGATGGCAGGGTGCGTGCTGCCTGCTGCAGGGGCTGCTCCAGAGGCAGGGCAGGCTGCCCCAGCTCCCGGGTGCTATTTTTCCTCTCCACCGCTGCGGTAAGACCAAGAGCGGTGCGCCTGGCTTTGGATGGGCGGGTTGCAGGCTGGGACCATTGCTCCGTGCTGGGACCACAGCTCCGCTCCTTGCCTGGCTGCCGGCACAGCTCCCTGCTGCAGGAAACTCAGCACTGGCCTTGGACATGTCCCGTGGCCTCCCCTCAGCACGGCCCGGCAGCGGCGCCATGGCCCGGCTCCCAACAGAGCGTGCAGGGGGTCGGTAACGGGAAGGACCAGCTCAGAGCTTTCAGAAGCTGCGGTCGCCAAGCGTGCGTGGCGCTGCCCTGAGGTACCTGGCAAGCACCATCACCAGATTTCTCCGGTGCTGCAGCCCCTGGTACTGGGGGTACCTGCTGCAAAGCCCGCTTGGGGTGTTAGAGCACCGCTGCTGGCTCCGCTCAGATGGGGGAAGGTGACTGCCGCTTTCTTCAGCAGCAGCGACGGGGCTGCTGTACCAGCACCGCCAGTCCTACCCAGCACCAGCGGACCTGGCGTTTTACTGCCCAGACCCAGCGCCAGCTCTCCAGGTACCAGCGCTGCCTGGGGCTGGCCTCGGTGCCAGCTCGTCCCGGTACAACCAGCCCAGCCTCTCCAGGCAGAAAGCAAGCACGCGTCCATGTCAAACATAATATATTTATAGCAAAAATAGGCTTTTTCTGTAGCTTCCATACACAAGGTTTTTTCCCCGTACATTTACGCAGTAAACAGGTCGACCGAAGCAGCGTGCGCTGGGCTGACGTTCGAGCTGCCCTCGCTTCAGACTCCCCCCGATGCTGGGTGGCCCCGTTCCCCTTCTGCGGGTGCTCTCCTGTGCCCGATGGAGCCAGGTACCCTCGACCCCTGCCCCAGCTCGGGGCTGGCACACACGCACGGAGCAGCCCCGGGACGGGGGCGTGGGGTGGTTGGTGCCTGCTCCTGGCAGGGGCCAGGCTGCTGCACGGGCTGGTGCTGTGGGGACAGCCCCAGGAGTCCCCCAGCCAGGGTCTGGGCGTTCCCTAAGCTCACCTGGGCTGTTAAAAGCAGCAAGTGGCTGGGCACACGACCCCAGCCCTCTCACTGGGGGAAGAAAACGCAAGCCCTGCACATTCGTGTTAATTCAGGAGGCCTCCCTCGCGTCTCCTGCCCACCCACCAACAGGAGACAGTGGGGCTAGCCAAAGGGGACAGCCAGAAGTCCCCTGCACAAACCTCCGGAGCCTGAACGCTGTTGGGGACCCTTCTCACCCTGCTGCCAAGGACGGCAGAGTGCTAAGGCGCCCACCTGCAGGAGCTTCACAGTTCGGAGTTTGCACGGGTCATTGCTCGTCCGTCCCGCAGGGGTTTGGCACGTGGGCACGAACGGCAGGGCACGTACGCAGCGAGTGCGTCCCTTCCAGTCCCAGGCTGGGACCCAGCACACCTCCCCTCCTGGGCACGCAGCGCAGGGCATCGCAGAGCTTCCCTCCGACACGGCCCCGTCCCCTCCCGCCCCCCTCGTCCCCCGCCTGTGTCTCTGGCAGTCCTCCTCGGCCGGGTTCAAGTCTTCAGCATCACGCGGACATCTCAGCAGCACGGACTTGCCTCACAGTTTGGTAATTGCACGTAACAGGGCCACTCGGCGTGTCCCACAAGGAGGAAAAAAAAAAAAAAAAAAAAAAAAAAAAAAAAAAAAAAACAAAAAAAAAAAAGGAACAAGACAGTCAAGTAAACTAAGTTGAGTAATCCCTCGCCGCCCGTCCCAGCACGGCGGGTCGCACACGAGTCCAGGGAGAGGAGATGCTGGCCGGCCCTGCCGCAGCGCAGCTCCCCGACGCCTACGAGACCATGTACTGGGTGATGGCCTGCAGCGCGTACAGCAGCTCCGCCTGCATGCGGGCTTCCAGGATGAGCAGGTTCACGTGGACCTGAGGGAGGCAAGAGGACGTCAAGCGGCTGCACGTGCTGCAGGCAGCCGTGCGTCAAGCACCCACCCAGACGAGGGGTTTTTTTGGCACGGGACAAAACGGCAGCGATGTCTCCAGCACGGGAAGGTGCCCTTTCCCCCTCTCGTCCTGCAGGCTGTGGGGGCCCCCAGCACCAGCACGGTCCCTGCCACCCGCAGCAGCCCCCGCTATGGCCTGCGGCTGGGCCAGGGGCTCACCCCGAGGCGCTCACGGATGGGGGTGACCACCTCGGAGCTCCCCGTGCTGCTGGTGGCCACGGTGCCCACACCCTGCGGCGTGCAGCTAGGTACGGACGGCAGGTTTCCATTTTCCCCTCCCTTGGTGTGGTTTGGTTTCTCCTGTGCTCCCCCGAGCACCCCAGCCCTCGGCCCCTGCTCGCTCCCAGCCCAGCCGCGGCCGGTCGGAGGCAGGGGCTGCTGCCCTACCTTTTCACTGTGCTTGAACTGCTTCCAGAACCTGTCGAACATTTCGGGGTTTGTCTTCTCTGGGTAGCAGGTTACAGTCTTAATGTAGACTTTGAGCATTCGCTCCAGGAGGTGATTCACCTCTGCGTAGTCGTAGTCATCGTACCTGCGGGGAGCGCAGGGGCTGGGCACCGCCGGCACCCGGCCCCGACCAGGCACCTCTCCCCTGCTCCACCCCAGCCACGCCACGGGCACGGGACAGGGACACGCCGACGGCCACCGAGCCCTGAAGCGCCTTGCCCTAGCCAGAGAAGCCGAGCATCTCTCCCCTGCCTGGCTCAACATCCAGGCGGGTGATTCACCTCGCTCTCTTTTCCAAGCCCACGTGCAAGACATCCCCGAGCGTCTGGGGACACGGCAGAAGCGGCCTGCGCTCCTCCCGCCTGGCTCAGCTCGGCTTTCTCCCTCGGACCGCGAGGTTGGTTCCGTTACCTGATGCCAAACATGCAGTGGATGTAGTTCCAGATGCCCCGCTTGAAGACTGAGGGTTCGCAGCCCTGCCGCTTGGCCATGGCGCTGCTCTGCAGGCCTCCCACCATCCGGAACTTCTCATCCAGGAGATGCCCGATGTCGGAGTAGAGACGGTTCACCAGCGAAAAGCCGTGGTCTTCCCAGGAGTAATCCTGTTGAGCACAGCAAGAGGCTTTCGCCACTGCAGGAAAGAGCCTGGGGCACGTTCCCAGGGAGAAAGGCTGCTGAAGATCTCAGGATGCAGCAGGATTCAGTGGGTTTGCTCTGCCGCAAGTCCCAACGTGCCTCATCGGGCAGCTTCGGAATGATTTTGGAACAAATTTTAACCCCCCACCTCCGTGCCGACCCACACCTGGCCCAGAGGGGACCCGCAGCGGTCTTTGAGGACAGAAGGTGGCCTCCCCCTCCCCAGCCCTTGTCGGAGGGGTCCCCTTGCGGGGCAGAGCCTCCCAAGGGTGCAGCGAGGCTGGGGCAGCCCCTCTCGGGGCCGCACGGGCACCCCACGACCACCGCTCCCCGGCAGCAGGGGCTGCCGCCCGCTGGGAGCGCAAGGAGCCTCACCTGGACTCTGAATACCTGCGTCTGATCCTCATCGCGCCGGGCGAAGTCCTGGTAGCCAAAGTCGGGGTCCTGCATGTAGCACGCGAGGTTGGCGGCGCCAGTGACCTCCCCGTCGGTATCTGGGAGAGGGGAGAGACGGCGGGCAGGTCAGGGTGGCTTGGCTGCCCCGTCCCCAGGCAGCCAGAGCTGGGTGCCCGATGCCAGCGTCCCAGGAGCACCTTTCTGGCAGGGTGCTCCCATCCTGCACGCCCCCCCCCCGGCCCTCACCTTCCTCGCGGTCCGGCAGCAGCAGCCTCGTCTCCTCCCTGCCCTCCGTCTCTACGTGGATCCGCTGAATGCGCTCCCGGAGAGAGTCCAGCTCCATGCAGGAGTCCAGGGACTGCTCAGGAGCACAGCGTGCCGTGAGGGCAGGGCGCTGCCCGTCCCCGTCCCCGTCCCCGCGGTCCCGCCCCGGGGCTCACCCTCTTGCGGTTGATGCGCAGCAGCTCCTGGCTGCAGCCGTTCCCGGTGGCGGCCTCGCAGAAGCACTGGTTCCCGGGCGGCGAGGGCTTCAGCGACCCCCGGCCCCCCGGCCCCTCTTCCTGCTCGCAGCCGCAGCCGAAGACAAAGCTGGCGAGCGCATGGCAGTGCGCCAGCAGGACGACGGCGTGCACCAGCTCCGCCAGCGACCAGCTCCACTCGCTGATCTTCAGCAGCTTCTGCAGGACACGGGCAGGGCGGCGAGGCGTCAAGGGCAAGCAGGGGGCCAGCGCCCACCCAGCCCCGCGGGGACACTGCGGGGGCTGCCGTCCCCAGCACCCCCCCCCCGATCCCCGGGCAGAGCGTCCCCCCGCTACCTCGATGTGCTCCTTGGTGATGAGCCAGGGCCGGTGGGCCAGGATCTTGTTGATCTCGTTGAGGTTGCGGAGTTTGGGCGGGATGAAGTCGAGGCCGCGCAGCCACTGGGGATCGCCCCCCGCGCGCAGGAACTGCAGCACGTGCAGGTTCACCAGGTACCGGCAGTGGTGCCGGGCGGCCGCCTGCAAGAGCGCGGCATCAGAGCCCCGTGCGGCGAGCAACCAGCGGGGACCCCGCGTATCCGCCTCGCCTCTGGGACAGCCCGCTTTGGCTTCTGCGGGGAAACCCGCGGCACGGCACGGCACGGGGCACGGCACGGCACGGCACGGGGAGCCCCGGGCAGCTCCCGCGGGGGGGGGGGGCTCACCATGATGGCGATGTAGTGGCGGCAGTCGAAGGGCAGCGGGCCGTCCATGTGCAGCAGGTAGTGCTGCGTCTTGAGGAAGCTGTCGAGGTAGCGCGGGTGGTAGCCCATCTGCTGGGTCACCGCCTCCAGCCGCCCCCGGCTCGCCAGCGCCTTCACGAAGAGGAACTGCGGGCGCTCGGGCTCGCTGCCGGACATCTTCACCACCTGCGGGGGGAAGCGCACGGCTCTGCGCGGGGAGCCCGGCTGCCCCCCCCCCCGGGGCTCTGCAGGGGGCTGGCGCCCCTTCTCCCGGCTCCCTCCTCCCAAAGTGACCCCGCCAGGCCAGAAGGCGCCGCAGCGGGCTCGGGGTGCCCCGGGGGAGGCAGCACCCGAGCGCACCCACGCAGGACCGGGAGGAGCGAGGCGCAAATGGAGCTGCTGAGCTGCTCCGGGCTCGTGCCTGGGCGAGCGATGTCCTGGCACCCACAGCTCGGTCGGGAGCACAAGGAGGGGGGCTCGGAGGTCCCCCCGCGCCCTGCCCGAGCAGCCAGCACGCCGTCCCCGTTGGTTCGGCCGCGGAAGCCTTGCCGGGGGGAAGTCACAGCTCCCTCCCCGGGCTGCCCCGCCGGCCGGGACACTCGCAGCCCTCGGAGCCGGGCACCCCGCCGCCTCCCGCCCCTCACCCTGCGCACCGCCTTGCCCGTGGGGGCTGCGGCGGGCCTGGTTTTCGGCGAGGCGAGGCAAAAGCCGCGCCGCTCCGGGCGCCGAGCGCAGCGCCCCGGGGTGCCGGGAGGCTGAGCGAGGCCGAGCTGCCCGCAGCGCTCACAGCCCCGGAGCGGCGCAGGAAGCGGCCCCGGCTACTTGCTACCAGCCTGCCTCCGGTGACGAAGGCACGCTCCGCTCGCTCAGGTGTCAAGAGCCTTCCTCGGCTGCCCTTCGGAGCTTCCTCTTCGGCCAAAAGGGGCGCGCAGAGCAGAAGAAGGGGCTCGCAGCGGGGAGGGACGAGCAGCGGCAGCCTCTCCGTCCCAGGGGCGAGGGTGCGAGGCGGGAGCCCCCCGCGGCTCCGAGGAGCTGCCCCTGCTCCCGGGGGGGTCCCGCCGGCTCCGGGCGGCTTCTTCTCACCGGGTGCAGACGGACCCACGGACAGCCCCCAGGCCGGGGTGCAGGGGGACCGGGCTGGCCCGGCCCGGGGCTCCCCCGCCTGCGCCTCCCGGGGCTCCGCCGCCACCCGCGCGTCCCCCCCGGCCCCGTCTCTCCCGTGCCGGTCCCCGGGACCGCGGTCGTTGCCCTCCACGGTCGCCCCCCGCCCCGGTTCCTCTCCCGGGATGCCCCCGCCCGCTGCCCCTCGACGGCAGCCGTCGGGGCCGGCGCCCGCCTCGGCCCCCCCCCCCCTCCCGGTGCGCGGCCCCGCGGGGGGCTCCCCCCGTCCCTCCCCGGTGCCGGTGGCTCCGCCGGTGATGCTCCCGGGGCCGCGGGCAGCCCGGCCCCCCGCCCGGTTGTCCCGAGGAAGGAGGGAAGTGCCGGTGCCGGTGTCCGGGCGGGGGGGTGGGGGGGACCCACGGCGGTGCCGTGCCCGGTGCCTGCCGCCGGTAACCGGGGCCCCATTGTGCGGGCGGCGGCAGCGGCAGCGCCCCCGGTGCGCGGCGCGGGCAGTGCAGGCGGAGAGAGAAAAACAACTTTGATTGGCAGTGATGGAGGCACGGCGCCTCCCGCATCCCGCACAAAGGGGACGGCGCCGCCGCACCGGTACCGGCACCGGCACCGGGCCGCGGGACACCGGGCCCCGCCTTGGGACAGCGCCGCCCGGCCGCGGGCACGGCAGGGCAGGGCAGGGCAGGGCATGGGCAGGCCGCCAGCTGCCGGTGCGGCGGGAGGGTGCCGGCGGGGGCAGCGCCGGTGCGGAGCCGAGCCCGGGGCTCCGCTGGGGGCTCCGGTAGCGGCGGGGCGGGTCCTACCTGCCCCGGCAGCCGCTGGCACCGGCTTCCTCGGGGGTGCTCCATGCTCTGGGGACACACGATCATGGTGAGCCCGCGCCGTGCGCCGCCGCCGCCCGCCCGCTGCCGGCCCCCCGCCCCGCCCCGCCCGCCCCGTCCCGGCCCGTCCCGTCCCGGCCGCCGGCCCCGCCGAGCCGGGCACCGCGGCAGCCCGGTCCGGGGCGGGGGGCGTGGCCTCGGCGCCGCCTCCGCCAATCACCGCCGCGAAGGGGCGTGGCCACCGGCGCCCCGGCCGCCCCGGGGGGCGGGGCCTCGAGGGGGGCGGCACCCCGCGGCACCACGTGGCCAGGGGTGGAAAGTTACCCGGGCGGCCCGCGCCGCGCCCCGCCCACCGGGGGAAAGGGGGCGGGGCTTGGGGGCGCCCCGCCCACTCCGGAAAAGGGGGCGGGGCTTGTCCGGAAAGGGGGCTTGTGCTGCCCCGCCGCTGGGGGGCGCCCGCGGGGGGGGGGGGGGGGGGCGCGGTCCCGGTGCCGGTGACCCCGTCCTCAGGCGGCACCACGGCTTTATTGGGCTCAGCGCTGCTTCGGCCGCCGCTGCCGCCCCCCCGGGGGCTTCGGCACCCTGCGGGGAGCCCCCTCCTGCTCCTCCCCGGGTCGCGCCGCGCCTCGCGTCGCCGCCTTGCCCTGCGGAGAGGGGCGGGGGTGACACGGGGACACGGGGACGGGGGGGACACGGGGATGGGGGGGACACAGGGATGGGGGGACGGGACAGAGGGGCAGGGGTGACGTGGGGACGGGGGGACCGGGACAGGGATGTGGCCATGGGGCGGCGGGGCTGCAGGATGCGGCCGCGCGGTGGTGCTGGGGACGTGGGGATGGGGTGGGGGGGGGCGGCACGGGGACACGCAGGGGGATGACGGGGCACCGGGACCGGGATGAGGGGTGGCACGGCGTGGGGACAGCGGGCGTGGGGACAGCGGGCGTGGGGACAGCGGGCGTGGGCACTGGGCAGGTCCCACCGCCGGGCACCCCGGAGATGCTGGGGGCTGGAGAGGTGCGGAAGGGCCCCCGGCCGTGGTGGCGGTGTCCCCGTCCCCGGTGGAGGTGGCCTTGTTGGAGGCGGCGGTCCCAGCGCCACCCGGTCCCACGGGCCACCCCTTACCGCTCCCTGGGCCTGGGTGCCAGCGGGCAGCGCCTCGGTGGTCGGCGTCCTCCTGCCCTCTGCAGCCTTCAGCGAGCGCTGGAGCCTCCTGTGCGGGTGCTGCCCGTGCTGCCGCAGTGCCTCTGCACCGGGGACAGGGCTGGGGGCTCCGTGGTGGCCCCCGGGGGGGGGATATCCCCAAACTACGCGCCCTGCAGGTCCCCATCCCCGCACCCACCGGTCAGCGCCGCGCTGGGGTCCTTCAGGAGGGGCGTGAAGGTCCGCGACGCCTGCTCCTGCGCGGTGCCTGCGGGCACTGCCGTCACGCCTCCCGCAGCGCCCTGCGGGGACCGCGGGGACGGGGGGCTCTGCGCCTACCGGGGGTGCCCAGGTCCACCCTGCAGACGTAGTAGGTGCCGGGCGCCGGGAGGAACTCGCTGGCCCTCTCCCGTAGGGTCTTGACCTGGAAGAGCAGCTTGGGGGTGCCCAGCTTGTCGCACAGGTCGATGACGTCTGGAAAAGCCGGGGCGCGCGTCCCAGTGGTGCCAGCCCCATGGGGAGCCCCCGCGGGGTCCCTCCCACTGCCCCCCGAGCTCACCGGTGGCGGGGACCCCCACCTTGCTCCTCAGGTGGGAGAGCAGCAGCAGGACGGGGCAGTCGGTGTTGACCAGGAAGCTCTGGTTGTCTGCGGGGACAGTGGCGGTGGCCAAGGGGACGTCCTGGAGACCCGCAGCGTCCCCCCGGCCGGGAGGGGACTCACCGCCATGGCTGATGCAGATGAACATGCTGCTGCGGGATGGAACCGCGGGGCTGCACCCTGCCCCGCGGCGTTTGTGAGGTCGGAGCGGGGGTGCCGGGGTGCTGGTGAACCCGAGTTCTCCCCCCCCGAGAACCCCAGAACAAGGCCGACCCAAACCAAAGCGCAGCAGAGCTTTATTGCAGCTGGAAACCCGCGGTGCAAGCAAGCAAATGGCCAGGCTGTGCTCGCCCGGCGCCCAATGAGAGCAGGGGTGGCCCGGTGGCTCGTCCCCGCGGGGGGCCCTCCGTGCAGCACCTGTCCCTCGGTGCTCCTTCGGCCGCACGTCCCCACCAGCCGGCCCTGCTGCACCGCCGCGGGGGCCGGGAGCGCAGCCTGGCTGTCCCCACTGGGTGCCACCGGGGCTGCCCCGCACGGGGACACGTCCCCGGCGTGCTCACGGGCACCGCGGAGCAAGCGGGGGGCTCTGCAGCACCGCCAGCGCTGAGGGTCCACGCGGGCAGTGGGGGAGCCCCCCCCCGCCATCCCACGGCTCTGCCCCCCCCACGGCAGCCCCACGAGGGGCTCCCCCAGGGGGCCGTGCCCGCAGCGGGACGTCGCCGTGCCCTGCTGGACACCCAGCGCTGAGGACGGGGAGGGTGCTGGCGCACCGTGGCCGCGGCAGGGAGCAGGGCTGGGGGCCTGAGGGCGTTCGGCAGGGGCAGGGCGGGAGCAGGGGGCAGGATGGATTCGGGCAGCGACGCTGGCACGGGCGTCACACTCCCACGTAGTTGTTCTGGTAGGGGCTATGCTCGCGGGGGCCAGCCGGGGCCCCAGGCCCCCCCGGCAGGCGGTTGCTGCCATCCCACTGGGGGTCGTGTATCTCCCTGGAGGGCAGCTCGCTCACGTAGCAGATGCTCTCGCTGTAGTTGGGCTTGAAGCTCTCCAGCATGTCTTTGGGGACTCCAGCCCATTCCTCGGGGGACAGAGCAGGGTGAGAGGGGTCAGGAGGCGCCGCCGCCACCCAGCCCGGCCCCGCGGCAGGATGGGGCGACTTACCTGGAAGTTGCCGTTGTGGGTGATGAAGAGCTCGTCGAAGTTCTTGCTGGGGTTGGGGATCCGGGGCATGAGGATGACCCAAACCCTGCGTGGGAGAGAAGTGTCGGAGGGGCAGGCGCTGCCCCACGCCCGCCCCCGCGCCCCCCGGGCCGGCCGCTCACCTTTCCATGCGCACCAGCAGGACGACGAGGACCAGCAGGAGCAGGCAGGAGGCGATGGGGACGAGAACCGTGTGGATCCAGAACCACTGCAGCTGCTCCTCCGCGAGACCTGCAAGGAGCCCTGGTGGTGGGGAACCAGCCGGCACACGGCCACCGTGGGGCAGAGGAAGGAGCCAGTGCCACGGGAGCGCTCCTACCCTTACTGGTGGTGTTTCTGCCCCAGACCACGGGGACGCTCCACTCGCTCCAGAGCTGGGTGCTGCCGCAGTAGCTGTTGATCTTGCTGCGCACGTAGAAGGTGTAGTACTTCTCGTAGTCCACGCTGGGGAAGGAGAAGATGTCTCCCTTCACCCCGTGCTCCTGGGGAGAGACGAGGGATAGGCAGTGAGGGCCGGCACTGTGGGGACGGGCGGAGGCTCGGCGCCCTCCCCCGGCGCCTCTTACAATCCAGCTCGTGTCCTTGTTGCTCTTGTACTTGACGGCGTGCTCCAGGCACTGCGCCTTGGGGTACGGGGAGCTCCAGGTCAGCTGCAGCTGGTTGCTGCTCATGTTGCGGATGGTCAGGTTGACGGGAGCCCCCGGTTTCACTGCGGAGCACAGACAGCGCCCGCTGAGCGCCGTCCCCACGCCCCGGTGGCCCTGCCACCAGCCGGGAGGTGAGCGGGAGGCCCTGGGGAGCCTGGGGACCCCCCTGCCCCGCTCCGTACCGAGGTCCTGCAGCTCCATGCGCTTGCTGCGGATCTCCAGGGCCTGGCCGTTGAGGCTGGCGTTGAGGAGGACGTGGAAAGGCTGGAACTGGACGATCTCGCTCTGGTTGAAGTGGCAGCCGATGCTGACACCCCGGTCCCACAGGTAGCGCTTGCACTCCACCACGGGCGACCTGTTCTCGTACCTGTGCCCGGCGGGTTACGGGGGCTCCCCGGGGCCCCGCGCACCCCAACCCTTCCTGGAGCCCTCTCCTGGTGCGTCCCACCCGCAGACGGAGCCTCCAGCCCCGGGCTCAGCACAGAGGTGCCGGTGGGGGCTGGAAACCCTGCGGGGGGCTGGCGTGGGGCGGGGGCACCTACCAGTAGTAGAGGGAGTAGTTGGTGGTGAGCGTCTCCCTGCTCCCCCACACGCAGGTCATGTACTCCTCGTTGAACAGGACGCACTCCACCCCTGCGGGGGACAGAAACCACCGGGCACTTTCCGCTTTCGCGCTGTCCACGGCCCACGGCAGCCCCACGCCTTCCTCCGGAGAACCGCCAGCTCAGCGGCTTTCCCTCCCGCATCCGTGCTCGGCTCTTCCTGCCGTAACCGTGGCACCGGGCGCCTGGCGGCACCGCCGGCTTTTACGGGGCACCGCCAGGGTCTGCGCTCTGAACTGGTAAAAAAAATAAAACCAGCCCAGTTCGAGGCGCAAAACCCGCCCGGAGCGGCCCACTGCCCCGCTCGGTGCCAGCTGTGGTTGCGGGTGCTGCGGCAGCAGGGTGCTGCGCCGGCGGGCTGGGCTGAAGGCCGCTCTCTCTAAGCATGTTTTTCCAGAGGAAACGTGGGTTTGCCATTTTGTAACACCAGACAGACCATGAAGCCGAGCAAAGGTGTGCCGAACACCAGCCGTTTCGGCGTGTGGAAACGGAGGGCGTCCTCCCGGCTGGTGGCAAGGTCCGGAGACAGCAGAGGGGCGGCGTTTATTTGGAAACCAGGTATTTTGCCAACGGGCAGCCCACAGCCGGGCTTTCGGAGAGCAACGGCAGCCACGGGGGCACCTGGTGCGAGCGAGGAGCCGGCCGCCCCCGGCCCCTGCATACGTGCGGCACCGCCACAGGGTTGGAAACGGAGACGGACGCAGACGGGTGGCCACAGCTGACGCACGGGACCAACACGGGGTGCGCCCGGTGTGCTAGGAGGCTCCCAGCCCTCCCGCAGCCCCCCAGCACCCACAGGGTCCCCATCCGGCATCTCCTGGGGTCTTAAAGCTGGGCCTCGGCTGGGGAGCTGTGGGGCCGCCCCGATGGCCAGGCTCCCTCTGCCCTTGGGGAAGGGCTAGCCGGGATGCGGGGCTGCGAGCTGTGGGGCTGGAGGCTGTGGGGTGGGAGAGCGCGGGGCCGGCACCCACAGGGCCAGTGGTGCTCCAGCTCCCGGCCGGGAGCCCGGACACCCATGGGGATGTCCCGGCACAGCCCGGCTCTCCCGGCAGCCCCACTGCTGGGGGGCCCCGGGGCACGGCGCGTGGCCCCGCGTCCTGCCCTCGGCCGCCATCACTGGGGAGTGCTGTCCCCGTCCCCGCCACCCACGGGGCTCCCCCCTTACCTGTGGGGCCGTGGGCAGCGGCGAGGCGGGGGCCCAGCCCGCAGAGCAGCAGGATGGGCGCGAGGAAAGCCGCGGGCACCGCCATGGCGCGGCTGGCGTGCGACGGCCCCGCGCAGCCCACCGTGCTCAGCCGATGGCTTCCGCACCCGCCGCCGCTTCCTGTCACGCGGCGCCGCCCGCCGCCGAGGGCCCACCCTGTATGACGCCCCGACGGGGCCCCACGGCTCACCCCGACGGGGCCTCACCGCTCTTCCTGCCCGGCCCCCGCAGCTCCGGGCCCTCCCCTGGGACCCCACAGCTCGGCCCCCCGGGATGGGGCCGCCGTGGGGGGTTCCCGAACTGCGGGCAGGCCCGTGGGCACATATGGGGTGGTGGTCCCGGGGGGGCTGTGTCGGGGAGGTGGCCACGGCGGGGGGCGGCCATGGGGCAGGTAGGGGGGGGTGGGCTGGGGGCGGTGGCATGGGGTGAAGGTGCCGTGGGGGTGCTGTGGGGTCCCCTGTGGGTGCTGTGGGGTGCTGTTGGGGTGCCGTGGGGTCCCTGGGGGTGCCATGGGGGTGCCATGGGGTGCCCTGGGGGTCCCGTGGGGTGCCCTGGGGGTCCCGTGGGGTCCCTGTGGGGTGCCCTGGGGGTGCCGTGGGGTCCCGTAGAGGTGCCCTGGGGTCCCGTGGGGGTCCCTTGGGGTGCCCCGGGGGTGCCGTCGGGGCGGGCACGTGGCGGGGCACCGAGGGCAGCCCCAGGGTGCGGCGTGGGAAGGCGGGGGGGCGACCACGTGACCCCGCCGTCTCCGCCAGGGGGCGCCGATCGCCCCTCGGCTGCCTTCGGCACTTTCCGCCCCCGCCCGGCGCAGGCTCGGGCCCTCCCCTTCGGGCCTCTCCGTCCGCCCTCGGCTCGGCTTCGGGGAGCTCCGGCTCCCCTCGGCGGCTCCGGCGCCGCTCGGGCCCGTCCGGAAGCGTTCGGGCCGGGCCGTCGGCGCAGGCGCAGCGGCGGGCGGCCCCGGCGGTCCTTGTTGTGGCCCGGCCGCCGCTGCCCGCCGGCCGCCCGGGATGGCGGCCTTCGGCGTCCTCAGCTACGAGCACCGCCCGCTCAAGCGGCCGCGCCTCGGCCCGCCCGACGTCTACCCGCAGGACCCCAAGCAGAAGGAGGTGCGGGGGGGGGGGGGGGGGCGGCTGCCGGGCCGGGGGGAGCCCCTCAGGGCCCGGCCCCGCGGGGGGGGGGGGACCCGGCACGGCCGTGACCGGGGCTCCGGGGAGGGACGGAGGGAGGGGGGCGGCCGGGACGGGCCTCGTCCCACGGGGACCCCCCAGGGACACGTCAGGGACCCTCAGGAACCCCCCATGGACCTCCAAGGGACCCCCAGGGACTCCCTGGAACCCCTCAGGGACCCCCCAGGGACCCCCAGGACCCCCCCACGGACCTTCCTGGGACCCCCCAGGGACCCCTCATGGCACGCTGACCGTCTCCCCCCCCCCCCCCCCCCCTTGCAGGATGAGCTGACCGCCCTGAACGTCAAGCAAGGCTTCAACAACCAGCCCGCCGTCTCCGGGGACGAACACGGCAGCGCCAAAAACGTCAATTTCAACCCCGCCAAGGTGAGAGCCCCCCCGCAGCAGCCCTCCCGGCAGGTCGCGGGGCTGGGCTGGGCTGTCCCGGGCGGCCGTGGGTCTGCTGGCGGCCTCCTCGCCCTCGGGATGGGTGCCGCGGGAGCTGCCCCTGCACGGTCAGAGTTCGGCGTTGGCAGGCGTTGGTCGGCAGCTGCGGCTCCCACCTCTGAGAGCAGATCCTTGTCTGGCTTTATCTCCGGTTGGTAGATACGTCCTTGTATCCTGCAGTTAAAGCAGGAGATCACGGTGCTGGTAGCAAGAAACTTCTTCAGTATAGGCCTGGTTAGATCATTGCGATGGTGGAAGAGATGCAAGATTTGTTGAAACAGCTGGCAATTTAAACACAGGGGTTGCAAAACAGGCTTCAACTTCGTTTTTGTGATATCAAGGCGTTAACTGCTTGGTCTCCCTTACGAGAGGACTGGCAGTGACCTGGGATGGAAGGCAATCGATAAGCACGGTGGTTTTGTTTTCTTTGGCTCACCTCTGTCCCAGAAGCCCTCAGTCTGGTTTGACTTAAGTGTTTATAAGGAGTTGTGTCCATCTCAGCTGGAGTCCTCGCTCAGTTATTGTATTGTCATCTAGAAGCATTCCTCTTTGCAAGTATAGTAACGGAAATTATTGGCGTTTTTGTGTGTGTGTGTTTCAGAAGTTCATAACCGGTGAGACTTCTGGCAGGAAGGATAGATGGGATTTTAAGCGAGCAGAGCAAATTTTTCAGCTACGAAATGTAATTTGTCCTTTTTCTTTCTTTCCTTCCTCCAGATCAGTTCAAATTTTAGTAGTATTATTGCAGAAAAGCTGCGGTGCAATACACTGCCGGACACGGGAAGACGGAAACCCCAGGTGAATCAGAAGGATAACTTCTGGCTGGTGACGGCGCGTTCGCAGAGTGCCATAAACAACTGGTTCACCGATCTGGCTGGAACTAAGCCTCTCACTCACCTGGCCAAGAAGGTATGTCACAGGGGAGGCTGCCTGGCAGGGCAGAGCGTTTTATCCGTGCTTCCTTCTGAAGTGTTTGCTTAGTAGAGGGTTTTACTGCTTGGAGGAGTTTCTTCCATCTACATCTCTTGAAGTTTTCATCTTGAGCACGTCCAGGATGCGTGTTGCACTACTTGTAGTCTCCTTGCTCAATCCGCTGGTCCCTTGTCTTTTATTTGGAGGTTGGGTTCAGCTCTGTTGCCTGCCTTGTATGGCGTGACTGATTTCTGGTGAGGTTCTGATGTTTTTCAGAAGACCTGCTACTGTCGCCTTTGGCCTGTTGTTTAGACGAGGACCTTTCCTATTGTGGGGGTTTCCAACTTCTCCAAAGCTGTAGTGGGAATTACTGGAAATAATCAGCTGAGTTACTTCCCAGACCTCTGTTGCAGTGACACATGTTTCTGGTTTTAAGCTAAGAACAGTGCACGTTAGCCTGGCTGAGACCAAACTGTAAAGCATGTCTGTGCTCTGGGGTCTAGGGTTAGGGCTTACCCTGGCAGCACTGAATGCTTTAGGGTGTGGGAGAAGGAAGAAGGGTCTTACTCTGCCATTTCATAGGGCCCAATTAGAAGGGGACCTAACTGCCTATCCTGCTGGGCCAATAAACACTAGGAATCTACTGTGTAGCGTGGAAAAATATAACTTCCAGTTGCGAAATAGTAGCAGAGCACGGAGTTTAGAAGCTGGAATTTGCCTGGCCCTTTGAATTCTGAGTCAGCCTCGGGAAAATAAAATAATTGGTTTTCCCCGCAATCCGTCTCCAGTCTCTTAACGAATTTAGTCTGTATATCTTTCTTTGCGCATCGGCCGTCAGGTTCTTGAGGTCACTGTGAAAACTTGAACCTTTCAAGGCCTCTCCCGGTTTTCTGCAGTGTGCCCCATCCGTTTTCACGGACTTAGACGTGAAAACAGCTGCAGTTGGTAGCCAAGCAGTCCGTGGCAGTGAGGCATCAGAGAATAATTGGGCAGAACGCAGGAAACACAGCGAGTAAGTGATTCAACAGTCAATAGTTTGGAGAACTTGATACCTACAAAATGTACCTGTTCCCTTTGAATTTCTCATACCTCTGTGAACCCACGCATACTTGTGCTCTCCATAGTATCCCGTGCAAGTGAGCTCCGCAGCTGTGTGTTTTCCTGTGATGTGTTATCGCTTCCTGTTTCATAAATCTGCAGTCTGATTTCACTGGTATCCTCCCGTGCCTTCTCTTGAATTTTTAAGTCTTGGATTAATGAATTTCTTTCTACTGTGGTATTCAGTTCCCTGTCTCTCGCAGTCTTCTGTTGTCCACTTGTGATATTACAAGACTTGTAACCGTTCTGTTTTTGTTTACAACGTGAAGAGTCCTGTCTTCAGTCTGTCCTCATGCTCGTTCCTGACTCAGTCCTTCACCTGCACCTTTTGCAGTTGTTTACATCCTCTCCGGAGGATATCCTCAGAGCCGTTTGCAGGATTCAGAGAGTGGATTTACAGCGATGTAATCGTGTTTTCTGTCTTCTTTCAAGTTGTTCTGCTTCTGTTTATGCTGAAATGCAGCTCTGGTGCTGTTGCTTTCTGACCAGAGACAAATCCTTGCAGTAGGTTTCTCGAGACACAGAGCAGCACAGTACCTTTTTTCCCTGCACAGGTGGTAGTGCCTGCAGCGCGTGGGATTGCTTCAGAATAGTTCCTGTCCAAGTCCGTGGTTGCGATTCCTCCTCTCCGTTCTGTTACAGGTACCCATCTTTAGCAAGAAGGAAGAGGTCTTTGGTTATTTGGCGAAATACACTGTTCCAGTGATGAGAGCGGCGTGGCTCATCAAGATGACTTGTGCCTATTACGCAGCCATCACAGAAACCAAGGTGAAGAAGCGGCATGTCATTGATCCCTTCATCGGTAAGCACTTTGTGTGGAGCTCTGCTTTTCTCCATCCCAGGTGTTTCCTGCACAGCCTGCTCTTGAACAGTGAGAGGTAGCTTGGAAATCAACATAAACTTGTTTCCTGCTGATAAATCCTGGTGCTTTGATGTGCATAACTGTCTAAAATAACAGAGCCCACTTGTGAGAGTCCTCTGTTGAAAAAGAAGCCTTGGCACCCAGAAATCCTTCCTCAGAGCCTACCTCTTCTTTTTCAAAACTCCCCGTTAAGTTCTGCTGTGCTTCTCTGCAGCATTACCTGTTTTTTTCCTTACCCTACAAAGACTGCAAATGTTACTGCTTAGCTATGAGTGATTAGCTCCTTCCTGAGTAAGGATCTTTCCCAGAGAATTCCCGTATGTTATTCTGCATTTCCAGTTTCATTAAGCCTTCCTGGATCCCACATCTAACATCCTTTGTGCTCTGGCCTGCTCCAGATTGCTGCAGTCTAGAGGAACTCCAGTGTCTGTTTGCTGGCTCGTGTGGCTGTCACTACAGGACCTGACCACAGTCCCTTGAAAAGCAGTATTAGCAGCTGGTGTCCATGGATTTTTTTCTTTCTTGTTTATCTTTGGTTTACAAATTGCAGAAGCTTCGTTTTTTTTTTTGAGGTTGATCAGCTTGCTGGATATATTGATTCTAATTACTTTCCTATTCCTTTGGATATTTGTCCTATTGCTGACCCAAGTTGTTATGTATTTCTGCCTTGGGTTTTGTCATCTGCATCGTCCCGGGGGAGTGTAGTCGTACTGTTATTTTGTGTGCTGAGTTTGTCTTTTTTACAGTTAGATTTTAGTAAAAGAAAAAAATATATATGTATGTATATTTAGAAATTGGTGATCATGGCTTTGCACTGGTGTCTGAAATAGATTAAAGACAAGTTCAGAGCTGAAGTGTTTGCAGTGTTTCTGCTGTCTGGAAAGTGATTGAGGATGTTCAGTCAGGCTGGCCTAACCTTGCATTTCTGTGGTTCCCCCTGCCTCAGTGCCACCCCCAGTCCAGAAACAAAGCTAACAGTGTGATATTTACTTTTTTCTCTCTTTCTCTACTTTTCAAATGAGAGGAGCTTTTCTGCGTTTCCACGTGGATACTAGCCTAGGTGTTGGTTCTTTTCCTTCTGTTCACCACCGTGCTCGTTGTTTTAACATGTTCCTTTCCTCCAGAATGGACGCAGATCATCACCAAGTACCTGTCAGAGCAGCTGCAGAAAATTGCGGAGTTTTACAGGCAGCTCCCAGGGCAAGGCTGTGGTTCGCCATCCGGGCCGATGCCTCAGGAGGTGGAACAAGCTTTGAAGCAGTGGGACTACAACGAGAAACTAGCGATGTTCATGTTCCAGGTGAGGGACTGTGGAGGGGGCTGCTGGGTGGGTGTGGAGCAGAGGAGGGCTAGGGGATGTGTACCCCAAGTGATTTCTTTTTGCAGAATATTCTCTTTATGAATAGACCCTCAGGGCTGGATGCAGTTCTGCTTCTTCTAGGGCAGGATGAGCTCGGTAGTAGAATGGGGTAGTACAGGGTTGTGCATACTTCTAGAGTTATTTCCATGATCAGAAAGCAAGCAGCTGCTGCCATTCTGCCTTACCGTAGCGAGCCTTGATTCAACTCTTGTCCATTTGCTCTGCCTTTATCTGTGTGCAGGATGGCATGCTGGACCGGCATGAATTCCTGACGTGGGTCCTTGAGTGCTTCGAGAAGATACGGTCAGGAGAAGATGAATTTCTCAAAATGCTCCTACCCTTGCTGCTACGGGTAAGAAATACCTGCTGTTTTAGGAGAGCTCTGACTTGTCTGTTGTCAGTCCCCTCCAGACTGCCTAAGGCATGATGAGCTGTTTTGCACTGTGAATGCTGGAGAATGTCCTCCTGCTAGAGCATCGTTCTTAGCTGATGCAAGGAAACCTTTTTGAGTCCTGCTTTTTTCTGTTACTCCTTTATCCCGTTTCCCTGCATTAGACCTGGCAATCCCTGTCCATCTCATAATTGTGATAGTGGGACTCCTGGTACTCATCGTGCACCTCTACGTGGAAACTGCTTTTCTTTCTTTCTCTCTTCTTGTCACAATAGATTTTAGATAGACTCTTGAAGCCCTGGGGAGGCTGGGTGTGGGTACATTTTGATGCGTGGATTCATTGTCATAGGAGAGCATTTAAGGAGTTTCTCTGATGCTTAGTAGCTAGGGGGTGGTAGATGATACCAAGGTGCACTGTGTAAAGGGACTGTCTCTACAAGGCAGTGCTATGCTGTATTCAGCTTTGGGAGGATAAAGGGTTTCCTCCATGTTGCTTGTAATGAGGACTTTTTTTTTTTTTTTTTTACCCAACTCTTCCCTACAGTACTCTGGAGAGTTTGTGCAGTCTGCGTACCTGTCCAGACGTCTGGCCTACTTCTGCACCCGCAGGCTTGCTATGCAGCTGGATGGTGCTGGCGGGCACCCACCCCACATCCTGTCTACGCAGACGGGGAATGCTCTTCCTTCAACTCCCACCCCTCAGCCAGCTGCCGGGAATCCTCCTCCCAGCCCTTTCAGTGACTTACTTCTGTGCCCTCAGCACCGGCCAGTGGTATATGGACTCAGCTGCATCCTTCAGGTAGGTCCGAGTAGTAGCTGATGACAGCAGGGTCAGCAGGAACAGTTCATATTGTATGCCATTGCAGAAAAGATCATTACGGCTTGAGACAATAACTTCCTGAGTATAGAAGTTTCAAGCCATGACTGTCGAAGTGTAAGTACTTGCTGATGTATTAAGAGAGTTTGGTATCAGACTTCAGTGCTGTAGCAATGTCCTTGACTGAATTACGTAAGGAAAAATGGGTTGGAACAGAGCCTTTTGCTCTATTCACATGTGCCTCAGATGCCTGGGAATGCTTTGCAGAAGAGAAAGCAAGGGGGGGGGGAAAAAGGGACGTTTCGCCTAACGTAGTGTGTGTCATTTAAAAAGTTGTCGTCTAGGAAAGGAAGTTACACCAGACATGAAGAAGAGCACATGATAATTTTGTGAGCTCTTCAAAAGAAAAACAAAACAACAACGACAAAAACATGCAACTGCCAAAACAACAACAACCCTCCAAAAAAAAAACAACCAACCCCACGCACTTTTATGTATGGAAGAACTTTAACTGTTTAGCCAGACCACTTTCCTCAGAAACGATGGCAGACTAAGAAAAGTGACTCTGAACTTACAGTCCTTATACTTGGAATTGAATAAGCCATAGGTTGCAGTAAAAGGGCAAGGATGCTGAAGCCTTACTGGTAGATGTTTGAAGGGCAAGTGCTGTTGTGTCACTGTGGGACGCAGTCCAGACCATGCTTGTGTCAGAGGGAGATAGGTGAGTTCTGTTCAGTGTGTTTTTTCATGGCTGTGTTTTTCTCCTTCAAGAGAAGAGTGACTAAGTCAGGTAGATCCGTGTGCAAGCACTGGAGATTGCCCCTTCCAGGAGCATGCTGAAGCAGAGAAGATTCCAGAGAGTGCAGGATGGAGCAGGAGCTGGAGAGGAAGAGCGCACAGAGCTTGGGAACCTGCAGCTCAACAGAAAAATTGAGATCAAGGAGCCCTGACAGGATCAAGAAGCAGCCTGCCAGCTCTCAAACAGGATAGAAAGAAAATTCCTAGGGTACAGCTGGCTAGAAGTAAGATTGCCTCTGCAAGGGCCTAGAGAGCAAGGTGGGGGTTATAAATAACCCCTTTGTTTTTGTGTTAAGCCTTACTTAGTCACTTTCAATTTAAAACATTATTCTTCTGGTTTATGGTAAAACATGACTTTCTGAATATAAAAATCCTTTCTGGGGGAAGCTCGCTTTAGAGAAAATATAGGAGCGTATACATCTCAGATTTGGCTGATCTGGGGTCTGAACAGCCTGCTTAAAAAGTTCAAATTGGTTAATGATGATCGGATTATTTTTATAGTATGTATCAGAAGAGCCCTTCTGAGAGAAGATGCACAGATTTTCTGTCTGCAGACAGTAGATGAGGCTAAGGCGCAGTAAGATCTAGTGGCTGGAGCTGGGTGAAGTCGGGCTGGAAACAGATGCGTTTCTATCAGTGTATGTAATTAACCTTTGCTCAAATGTCCCAGAGAGATGATAGATTCTTTGGTTTGAGCATTGGTAGCAGCCTTGGTTGTCCATCTTAACGTCTGGTTCCTCATGACCCAGAAGCTGGAGAGGTGTATGCTAGGAATCATTCAGTGAAGATTTGTGTTTGTGGGTGTCTGTACAAGATCAAAAAAGAATGAAAACGTGTAATAGTATTGATATTATAATCATACATATAGTTATTAAATAACATAGTATAATGAGTTAGGGGCTGTTGACTCATATTTCTTCTCACACTTTGCTGATTTACAGTCCGCATCAAGAGTAATGTAAATGCTGCTCCTGGGCCAGGAGGGTCGGACTGTGCATTGACAGTGTGAGTCATAGGAAAATAAGGTCTGTTTGTAAGAAGCTGGGAGCTCTGCAGCAACGTATTGATGCTTTTGGATAACATGGAACTCTGCTCCTGGCTTCTTAAGCATACCTGGACTAAGACATTTAATACGGCAAAAATACTGCTCTACTCCCTTCTACTCTTGTATGGTCTGAAGAGTCTTTCAAAGCTTAGAACAACCACAAAAAAAACCCACAAACCAAAACAGTAAATACGTGCACAAGATGATGAATGTCTGGGCGGTAGAATAAACGAGTGTCTCTTTTTGTAGAAAGTAATTTAATTTTGACTGTTTTGACATTAATTTGCTGAATGATACTCATTTTTCTATCTGTTGCAGAGTATAATTTTGTGTTGCCCAAGCGCCCTTGTGTGGCATTACTCATTGACTGATAGCAGGATAAAGACTGGTTCCCCACTGGATCACCTGCCCATAGCCCCGTCGAACTTGCCTATGCCAGGAGGGAATTCAGCCTTTACACAGCAGGTGAGCAGCCTTCGGAACTGGGAGAGCTGGTGCTCCAGGATAATAGCTGCATCATAGCTCTTTCAAGATTTTCTTTTCACGTTGTGTGATAAGCGTGGTCAGAGGTGCTCCCTCACTCCCCAGGAATTAACTGCTCCCGTTCTGCCATAAGCAAGATAGTGGTGTACTTGGAAGATGGGCAAAATCTAACGTCAAGTGGAGCTACTGTCATATTCTTTGTTTTCTGATAATTTTTTACACAGGACTTCTAAGGCATCCTCTTGGATGTTTACGCAAGTCTATTGCTTTTAGGTTCGGGCGAAGCTCCGTGAAATTGAGCAGCAGATAAAAGAGCGTGGCCAGGCTGTGGAGGTTCGTTGGTCGTTTGACAAGTGCCAAGAAACCACAGCAGGTAACTTGCTGTAGGTTTAAGTTTTTCTGCCATGTTCCATATGTTACCCTGAGAAGTTTCCTGTCTGTTTCTTTGTTTTTCATACCTGCTGGCATTGGTGTTCACTGTCAACAGTGAAGAGAACCAAATGGCTCGTTTTCTTTCCAGTGCAAAATCTCGCATGGGTCAGTTTCCCTGGGTATAGTGCAAGTGTCTATTATTGGAAACTGGAAGTGTGTACCAGAGAACTGTAGTCCTGTATATGTGCCATGCTTTAATGTTTTCCCCCAACATCTGCTGTTGGCTATGGATAGTCAGGATATTAAGCTAGATGGACCCTTGCCTGACTGGTACAGCTTTCTTCAGGCAGTCTCCTGAGCAGTGAGCTCGTAGAAACTGTTTTGTTCAAGAGTTGTAGCAGTTGCCAAACATGAATTTCTTTTGTCTTCTCTTCCAGGTTTCACTATTGGCCGTGTCTTGCACACTTTAGAAGTTCTGGATAGTCACAGCTTTGAAAGATCTGACTTCAGCAACTCTTTGGATTCCTTATATAACAGGATATTTGGGCTGGGTCCAACCAAAGACAGTCATGAGGTACCTTGGGACTTTGCATCTGGGCCCTGGTCCCGGATGTGGCTGTGTTCTTGTTTATGTTCCCTGGTTACTGTCCTGTGTCTGGAGATCATTGACGAGGTAGCGGCCTATGGCCGAGAGATGTGATCCCCACTGAAAAGTATTTTGTGCAGCCGTAAGTTAGGGAGGTACTAAAGTTAGAACAGGGGGAGTCTGCGCACTAGTCTAAGTCTATGCTAAGAAATGTGCATAAGCCTGAGACAGTCCCCACAGCTGGCTGAAGAGAGTGACCAATTTATGATGGATAGGGCCACAGAGCAACTAGTACTCTGTTGGTTCCTAGAGGTGAGCTGCAAGGCTGGTAGTTTGCGTATTTGGTATAATGCTGTTGAGAAACTGTGTTTCACTGTGTGAAGATTGTCACAAAGATTGACACTTCATAGATGTGCTGCTGAAGGAGATTATTTTCTGAAGCAACACAAGCCTGCAGTATTGTCAAAGGCTGTGTTTCACCTCATGTCACAAAGCGGAGTCAAACAGACAAAGCAGGAAGACTTCACCTTGACGTCTGTGGTGCACGTTAGGAAGAGGAGGATGTAGCAGACTTCAGGCTGTGCTTTAGCTCTTGGTTACATCCAACCTGAGGCCTTAGGGCTGCTCACCTTTTTTGTCTGAGTCCCATTCTCACAATAGTGCTTGTATCTCCCCAGAT
Source organism: Anser cygnoides (assembly GCF_040182565.1). Taxonomy (NCBI): domain Eukaryota; kingdom Metazoa; phylum Chordata; class Aves; order Anseriformes; family Anatidae; genus Anser; species Anser cygnoides. Next base: position 12,003,487 of record NC_089885.1, on the reverse strand, counting down.
CTCCCCAGATGATGATGCAGTGGTGGCCTTGCTGTGTGAATGGGCTGTCAGCTACAAACGCTCTGGACGCCACAGGGCTATGGTCGTGGCCAAACTCCTGGAGAAGCGCCAAGCAGAGATAGAGGCTGAGGTACGTTCTTATTCTTGGAAAGCTAGCAGCAGTAAAGCAGAGCAGAGGTTAACTAACTTCAGATTGTTGCAACAGTGAAAGGCGAAGGCAGATCAGCACGTCTCTTAACACTGGTACTGTTAATTACGGTGTTTGCTCCGTCTAACCCAAAGTAGGTCATAAATGTTGCTTTGTGTGTATTCCATTTCTTGGATGATTCTGAAGACAGGTGCTTGTGGTGCAGAAGTCCTGGCCTACTTAGAGACTATGAAGCAGCTTACAGAAACCTATGTGGGGGCTTTCCCGAAGTGCAAGCTAGGAATAATCTAGTGAAGGCTTCTTTTTTGAGTTTATGGACATAGAGTTTTTCCTCTGGGACAGTGGTTGGTACTTTTGTCTGTTTCTACAGAGATGTGGGGACTCTGAAGTCGTGGATGAGAAGGGCTCCATTTCCTCAGGATCCCTCTCAGCAGCCAGTGCTCCTGTCTTTCAGGATGTCCTTATGCAGTTCCTTGACACTCAAGCTCCTATGCTAAGTATGTAATAAGAACTTGTGCTCTCCCAGTTTCTAGCTTTCCCTCTTCTGCAAACTGTGAACTAGCATGCTATTCTATATCTAAATCCATTCTATATGTAAGTACCCAGATTCTCTCTCTGGCTTCCTTGCAATCCAGAGCATATCCTGGGGAGGGAGGGATAGCAGCCTGGAGGGCCAGGTGGCAGGATGATAGTGCAGAAGTACCTCTGTTAACAGAGTGTTGGCCAAGAATAAATGAGTATAAGCTAACCTGGAATTGATTCAGGCTGAGAACTAGAGGACGATTTCTAACTAGTAGGTGACAAAACTCTGGAATAACCTGTTGGTGTAAATACTGCAAATGGATAAACTAACGGGGGCAGGATTCAATTCTGAATGATGCGGGGGTCTGTGGTTTGCATACCCAGGAATGGTACCTCCAGTCTAAAATCCCATGCCGCTGGTCTGTGATACTAACTGGAGAGGTTTTCACTTAATTGCCAGCTGTTGAAGGTGGGTTTTCTGGTTCTAGCTTCTGGTATAATCTCAGAACTATGTATCAGTCGCTTACTACGTTGAGATCTCTAGAAACACATTTTCTGACTCTAGGTTAGGTGGCTTTTTAGTTTTACAGAAGAGCTCTGATAAGTACTGACCGTCTCTGCTGTCCTTTCAGCTGATCCTGGGAAGGAAAATGAGAAGGTGGAATTTTTTAACCTGGTGCTGCTATTCTGTGAGCTAATCCGACACGATGTCTTCTCTCACAACATCTACATGTGCACACTCATCTCCCGGGGTGATCTTGCCATGGATTCTCATGGGCCTCGCCCACCCTCACCCTTTGATGACCCTGCTGAGGAGCATGACAGAAAGGAGACAGAGGGTAACAGTGGCATCAAGCTAGAGGTGAGAATACAGGCACCATAGCTCTCATATGTGCTGTTTCCCTTGGTTATACTTTCCCGTTTATACCAGTTTTGCAGCCTCCTTGCTATTACCTGCTGGAGAATGTACCAGTGACTTATGCTTTTCATTCCCCTGAGCTATTTCCTTACCACTTCAGTTGCAAAAATAGAAGGCTGTGTTCTAAGTGTGTGGAAAGGTCCTGCAGAATGTAAAGGGGCAGACAGGAAAATCTTGCTCTGCTCAGAGCTGAGCAGCGTAGCATAAACTGCTGTGCAAGGCCTGTAGGTGATGTCAGGTGTTTGTAGTGTATTTAATTCCAGCTGGGTTTCTTTTGGGAGGTGCTATGGGTGTTGGCATTGCCCAACGTGGAAGTGGGGTGCTGCAGTAAATGAATCCTGTCTTGTTCACTGGTGTATCAGTGAGGTGTAAAGCTGCTCTGTCTGTTCCCAGGACACAGGTCTTTCTGAGCCCATGGACATTGACCACAACTCCAGTGCGCTCTTTGATGACATGGAGAAGACAGATTTTTCGGTATGTGTCTGCATTCTCCAGCTGCTTCTCAGTAAGTAGGTCAGTGTGTTGTACTGCGACCAGGGACGGCAGGTGCCTCACTTTTGTGTGAGTGCTCTCTCTCTACTGCAGAGCCAGCGTGCTGGAAGTGGCTAGCTTGTAAGGCAGCTGACGCTGTAAAAAGGTTCATATAATCTGTTCAGGTAAGTCAGAATGACTCAGGTTCTATCAATCAGAGTCAGTCCCTGTCACTCCTGGGATTTTAATTATCTTCTGTCCACTGCCAGCCCAGGATTTGGGCTGGGTAGGAAATGAGCTGTTTGGAAGTGGGTTGGAAATGGATGACCATAATAGCACCTGGAGTCTGAGGGTGGCCAGATGCTGTTGGCAGGGAGTTTCTTGATCCCATGAGAAAAGACACAGGTCTGCTGTCATTGTACTGTGGGGCCTTCAATACTTTTTCAGCTTCACAGTTCTTCATGATATTTGTGGGCGTAGATCATAATTGCAGAATGCTTTGAAGTACTTAATTTGTAATAAAAATAATTTGTGGTGATTGAAAATTCATGACTACCTACTTTTTTCCACCTGTTAATGGATTTTCAAAGGACTTGCTGGGTAGGTGTGATGCAGAGAGCTATATTGCTTTCCCAGGATCCTTACCTCTTCCGTGGAGGTGATTGCTCCCAAAATCCTGGGGTGTAGTTATTTATTTCCTCTTTTTTATTACGCATTATAAAATTTGAACCAGAAGCAGAAATGGAAATAGTGTCTTAGCACAGTGCCTTAGGTCAGTGCCCCAAGATCTGGATGTTTCCTACCCTCCTTCTTCCTGCTCCTTTTAGGCCTGAGCAAATGTGGCTTTTTTGCATTCCCATGTTCCCTAAATGCTTTTTTAAAAATCTTTTTATGCTTCCCTAGATGTTTTCTCCACCAATGCATTGCGAATCTAAAGCCAGCCCTTCCCCTGAGAAACCAGATCCTGAAAAGGAAGCAAAACCTCTGCTGAAGGACAAGTCTGCAGAAGGAATGCTAGCATCTCTGTACGACCAGCCTCGGCACATCCAGTATGCAACACACTTCCCTATTCCTCAGGTATGAGACCTGCTCATAACCCCTCTCCTGCTGCTGTCTTGTGCTCCAGTCATGCGGCTGCTGTGTTTCCCTGCTGCACTGTTGTAAGTCGAGCTGACCGGCGTTGAACCTGATGTCTTTCAGTACTGGGTGGGTGAGGAGCACAGTCGTGCTTTACTGCACTGCTGCAGGAGAGTGATCTACTTAAGGTGTCTCTTTGCTTACTCCCAGAACAACTTCTGAGATGAAGCTTTCTTTTTGCTTTTAAGAGGTCCAGATGTGAAATGAGATTAAGGCATTCAGCCTGATAGTTGCTAATGGAGTTCTCTCTCGGTTTCCCAGGAGGAGTCATGCAGTCACGAATGTAACCAACGGTTGGTAGTTCTTTTTGGGGTCGGAAAACAACGGGACGATGCTCGGCATACAATCAAGAAAATAACCAAAGACATTCTAAAAGTTTTAAACAGAAAGAGCACTGCAGAGACAGGTCAGTATTGTTTGAGCCACTCCTTTTTGAAAAAGGAGCCTTTCCACTTGGCTGCCTCCTTTGTCTGGAGTCTCGCAATGGAAGGATTTCATGTAATCTACAGTGCCTGGTTGGCTGTATCAGTCACTGACAGTCTGGAATGGTGCTCTAGTCTCAAATATACCAAGCAGCAAGTAAGAAGATCGATTTCCTTCTGACTCCATACGTTTAATTGAACTTATTTTCTTTAGAGGGCAATTAAGTCATAGCAAGTACAGAGCGAGACCCTGGCCAAAACATAGAATTTTCAAACTTTTTTTTTCTTCCACTTAGATCTTTGCACAGAAGCAAAGAGAACTTTGCCTATGAATGTTAGGCAAAAACCTTGATTAATTGTATTATGCTGGTATGCTTGGAGATTGGTGGATTTGGTTAGCTGTGTCAGTATCCATAGAAAAAATCTAATTTCTATCAGTTGAGAATCTGGCTACTTTTTTTTTTTCCTCTCTTGGTTAGTATGATTCCTGAAAGGCAACTTGAAAGTGGCATAAGGAAGATTCTTTAAAACATGAGATGCTCTGACAAACTTTGGGGCGAAACCATCTCCAGTCTAGAATAGCTGTTCTCAGCAGGGAGTCAGTGTTACTTTCTCTCCTGATTTAGATGTATCTTCCCTCTCCAAGGAGTACCTTCACTTGGGATAAACTAGGTGTTAATCATGCTGTCATTTTCAGTCTAGGAACTCTTCCCTCAACAATTTATTGTTTTGAATTCAGGATGGTCCTGTTCTTAAGGATGGGGACTTGGGCCCTTTGGCTGTGCTCCTTGACAGGGGCTGGTCTTGCTGAGGGACTGGCAGGTGTTGTTTGATGTGTAGTCCTCTTCTGATGAGGAAGGTAGCCTAATTCTGTTTGCTGGTCCTCCTAACTTTGCTAGGTGGAGAGGAAGGCCAGAAGAGGAAAAAGAGCAAGCCAGAAGCATTTCCGACAGCTGAAGATATTTTTGCAAAGTTCCAGCACCTTTCTCACTTTGATCAGCACCAAGTCACGTCTCAGGTATGAAACTTTAAAGACTGCTGTCTTCCTTGGGTCCTGATTGTGTCCCCTTGTATTACTGAGGGCAACTTCCTAGAGGGAAAAAGAGATGGAACTGCTGAGGGACTTCTGCAAGGGAAGATAGTACTGTGTGTCGTCTTGCGCTTGCAGGTATCTCGCAATGTCTTGGAACAGATCACCAGCTTTGCCTTGGGAATGTCCTACCACCTGCCTCTGGTACAGCACGTGCAGTTCATCTTTGACTTGATGGAGTATTCACTCAATATCAGTGGTCTTATCGACTTTGCCATCCAGGTAAGCACAGTGTGCTTAAGCATTTAATGGGATCGGTTTATCAGCTGAAAGGCAGAAGATCTGTGCTGTGATGCTTGTGTCATGGAGGTGGTCAGATTAGGTGGTCATTGTGGTGCTCCTGGGCTGCAGCTGTTTGGAATAAGTTGTTTGTGGCAGGTAGTCTCACATGTCCCTTGGGGGTTTATTCTTCCGGAGACTTCAGGATTGTCTTCAAAGGTTTTGCATTGCATCTCTGTTCCTGGCTGCAGCAAGGCCTGGTTCTGAGTGAGAAAGGGGGATGTCTTTCTCTGGCAAGCCTCCTGCCTTTCTCCCCTGGAAGGATCCTTGGCACGTGGCAATGCAGACTGCCTTCTGGATCCTGCTAAAATTCTGTTGGTGTTTTTGCAGGCTGTGACACTTGTCTTTTGAAGCCTTGCTATGACTGCTGATGAAATTGAGGTTATTAGCCTTTAAAAGGGAGGATCTCCCTCCACAAAGTGATTTGTGCTGGACAGAAGTACTAAAAAAGCTGCCTGCTACAATCTGTGGCCATAAACCAATCTCCGTCTGACACGCAAGCACTGACAGACCCTTTGTGAGACATTGTGCCTAAATATTGAGCACTAACTGTTCCAGGGTTATATTTCTAGGCAGAAAGTGCCTGCCAGTCCCTCTTCCTGGCAGGCCCTATAGGCTGTGGGTCTCGTGTGCCTGCTCCATCTCTGACCATACCTTACCCCTGTGGCTGTTGAAGGGTTTTTCTGTCATTGGGTGCAGTTGCTGAATGAACTGAGCGTGGTGGAGGCAGAACTGCTGTTGAAATCCTCCGACCTTGTTGGCAGCTACACCACCAGCTTGTGCCTGTGCATCGTGGCTGTGCTGCGGCACTACCACTCCTGCCTTATACTGAACCAGGACCAGATGGCTCAGGTCTTTGAAGGGTAAGGGAATATTCCCCGCACCACGTGGAAGGGGATTGTAAGGGGCAGGGATATATCTGTGTTCTAAAAGGTAGCAACATTGCGTCTGAGGGTTCAGCTCACAGAATTTGAGGGGAAAGGGATATGTTACCCAGTGAGCACTGTTGCTGTGGGCTCTGTGTGATGAGATGAGGATATTCCTTCAGATTTTCTTTTTGTGTTGCTGCAGCTTTTTTTCTTTCTATGCAGTCTGTGTGGGGTAGTGAAACACGGCATGAACCGCTCAGATGGCTCCTCGGCAGAGCGCTGTATCCTGGCCTATCTCTATGACCTGTATACCTCCTGCAGTCACCTGAAAAGTAAATTTGGGGAGCTTTTCAGGTGAGTCTGAGGCAGGCGGAGTGCAGCGGGTGCCTGTGAGTATAGAACATCGGTATAAGCTTTGCTTGTCATCTTGTTTGATGGGATTGTTCCTGAGATCCTCTCACTGGGGGCTGTAAGTCTTGGGAGGAGTGCTGGTTTTGCAGGCAGCGATGACCCAGTGTATTACCTTGGCTGTTAGATCTTCGGGTTCTTTGTTAAATTGCCTTCAGCAGTACCCTGCACTTCCACAGGTCTGTTCTTACTCCACTCCTAGAGTATAGAAGCAGAGAAGTCTTTTCCTGCCAAACTCTGCTGCGTTTGAGCCAAAAGCCTTGGCTGACCAAGCAGATGATCCTAAAGGTTGCTCTTTGCTCACGCTCAGCTCCCTGGTAATCTTTGGGCCACTTCTGAACCTTTGCTTGGTTCTGGGTTTGTTCCTGTGCTGTTCTCCACTCCTTGGCCTTGTTCTGCCCCTGTTGGCTCTTCAGGTTCCATCCTGCTGATGTTTCCCCATCTCTGGTCTGTCCTGTGGGCTCTGTAGCCTTCTGCCCTGTGCTTTCTCTTGGGAACTGTCCCCTGGCAGCTCCCTGTGGGACTCCTTCCTCGGCAGCACAGAGATGGAATCCACCAGTCTCTCTGGCTCTTTACTCAGGTGATCCTGTGAGCGGGCAATTGACCTCAACAGGTCTGTTTCCCCATACAGTGCTTCACTCTGTCTTCTTCCACAGCCCTTGCTCCCTATTAGTGTTTCCTGAGCAGGTATACAGCAGGTATGTCTAACCCTAGGTAGTACCCGTGTTAAGGGGCTGTGAGAGTTACTTGGGCCTTCGTGTCAGCTGGCTAGGCTCCTGGCTGCCGAGCACCTTTGAAGTTTCTCTCTTGACAAAATTGAGAGCAGGAGGAATTGCACTGGAGCTCTTTGCAGGAGCCATCACACATAAGGGAATGAGAAACATGATATTAGTGTAACTGAATTCTCAAAAGCTATTCAGCAAGGCCTTAAATGGCCACAGATAAAAGGGAATATCCTCTTGCAGGCAAACAATAGGTTAGAGATTGATACAAAGAGTAGGAAAAAGTTTCTTTTTGAGGGTGATCCCTCTCTGAAGAAGCCCTGCAGGATTCTGTTAGTGCTTGTGTTGTTCAGCGTATCAAAGGCTGTATGAGTGGCGACATCAAAACTTTTCATATAACTGTTAATCAGCATATAAAATTGAAGGTGCCTGCAAGTTAGTGGGGCCCAGTGATCATGACTGGATGATAAACTCACAGATGAAGCTCAGCGTCATTGTAAAAACAGCGCACGTAGGATTGTCCTCACTGCCTTGCAAACTCTACATAGTGACGGATATATGCTACCAATCAGATGAACTGTCTTGTACTTGTAGTAGATATGTCAATAAAAATATTCTCTGAATGTTCAGTAACAGACAAAAAGCAAATTAAATGTTAGGTATAGTTTCGAAAGGAATGGAGAACAGAACAGAGGCCGTCACTAAGCCACAATATAAATCACGGTGCGACTGTGCCTTGTGGTTTTGGGCACCTGATGCCAAAAAGCATGTGGTGGACTTAAGTCTAAAGGATGGTGAGTGGATGGATGACCAGTGGTTTGGAATTACATATCTACGAGGAACTGCTTGGTAGAGTGGGTCTCCTCCCTGTAGAAGAGAACTGAGGGGAATTGACAGAAGTTTTGGTTCATATGGAAAAGAAACTGAGTATTCAATATGTCTTATATTAAAAGCACAAAAAGATATGATTAGAAAATAACAAGGGGTAGGTTCAGAGCAAAAGAATGAACTTCATTGTTCTCATAGTTACCCATGGAACCCATTCCATGTTGTAAACACCAAAAATCTGCTGAATTCGAAAAGCAGGTGGACAAATTTGTAGGAGGATAATCTGTTGAGGTGAGTGTTACCTCTAACTCTGAAGGTTTCTGAGCCATAAATTGCAGCAGAGTCGGGAAGGATGCTGGGGCACTATTGCCACATACCTTCCTTGTTCTTAAGCTTTTATCTGGGCATCGACTGTCTTGGCACCGAAGTCTGAGCTAGGCGTTGCCCTAGCCTGACCTGGAATGCCCATTCTCGTGCTATGTTCGCTGAGCCCCGCCCCCAGTAACTTCCAGGTGCTTCCTGAAGAAAGAACCGTCCTCAGTCTTGTGGGAGAGTCTTTCTCATACAAACTGATCTTGAATCCCCACACGTTCTTGCCCAGGGCTGGGTTTATCTTACACAGGATTGCTTTGCTTATCGGAGTTCAGTAGAAGCAGGGTGTTTGTTTCTAATCTCTCTTTCCTATCCCGTTTAGTGACTTCTGCTCCAAGGTGAAGAACACAATCTACTGCAATGTTGAACCATCTGACTCCAACATGCTCTGGGAACCAGAGTTCATGATTGACACTATTGAAAATCCATCTGCACATAACTTTACGTACACCAACCTGGGCAAGAGCCTCAATGAAAATCCAGCCAACCGCTACAGTTTTGTCTGTAATGCACTTATGCATGTGTGTGTGGGGCACCATGACCCAGACAGGTGAGTGGCAGAGCTTTCATCGTTCTATTGAGACAGTAACTGTTTTAGGTGAGGGTAAGAAAGCTAGTAGCCCTTGCTTGGCTGTCTTGGGGTGACAGGAAGGAGGAGCCAAAGCTGGGCTGCCTTAGAGAATCACTGACCTAACTGTGTGCATGAGAAGCAACACCAACCCTCTGCTTTTTTGTTATTTATATATTTAACAGGGTGAATGACATTGCTATCCTGTGTGCTGAGCTGACTGGCTACTGCAAGTCTCTAAGTGCCGAGTGGCTGGGTGTGCTCAAAGCTTTGTGTTGTTCCTCCAATAACGGGACCTGTGGATTCAATGATCTCCTCTGCAACGTTGATGCAAGTGCAAACATTCAAAAGGGGGAACGGAACTGAAGCAGGAGTGGAGGGAGCCATCGGGAGGAGGCAGGAATGAATGAGGGATGGAAGCTGTGTCTTCTGAGGATGGGGGAAGGCTCTGAATGCCAGGGCTACCTTTTAGTGCTTGTTGTAGCCTGGGCTGATCGTGAATGTTGACCTGGGGTTATGGGCACCTCTACCCCCCAGCTCCTAGTCAAGCTGAGGAATTGCTGATAGAGGGAACGAGGCAGAGGCTGTTGTGATCACTGGCTGATCTCCTCTCTTCCAGGTCAGTGACTTATCTTTCCATGATTCCTTGGCCACCTTCGTTGCCATTCTCATTGCCCGGCAGTGCTTGCTGCTGGAGGACCTGATTCGCTGTGCTGCTATCCCCTCGCTCCTCAATGCTGGTAAGTGCATCCCTGCAGAAAGCTGGTCTTACTCCCAGTGCTAGCCCAAGGGGCTGTGCTTAGTGAATACTTGATGAACCCCATAGCTGTGAAACTTGCTTCTGATTCTTACTTTATAGCGTGGTACTTAAGAACTGAACACTTTGCTTTAGAGAGTTTCTGACCTTTTGTTTTCCATCAAAAAAATGGTTACGCGAAGGTTTTTCAATGTCTCACTCTCCGGAGTTTCTGTGAAGGCTGAAATAAGCAGAGAGATGTGATCAGCCACACTGTCTTGACCAGTGTACTCAGCTCTGAACGGCAGCAGTGCAGTTCCTGCTGACGGTTCGGGTTAGAGTTCTGGCTACAGCAGCCAGCTGACCTCTTGGGCCTACAGTGCCGGGGTCACCCTGCCTTATTCTGACACCAGCCTTCCTAGCTTTGCCCTGGGGGTTGCAGCATCCAGACTCTGGCAGGGTGAAGTTGGGAAGAGAGAGCAAGCAGAATGCAGCGCATGTCACTGGGAATAATACTGATGTATTTGCTCACTTGCATGTTAATTGCTGCACATGCTCTGTATCTGTAAATACAATGAGGCTGCTGCAGCTTCTCAACTGGCTGCTCCGGGGCAGTGCGCTGTGAATAGCTTTTGGATTGAGAGTCAGCTGTCCCAGTACTTAAGAAATCTCAGTTGACTGTTTTCTTTACATAGCCTGCAGTGAACAGGACTCAGAACCAGGGGCACGTCTGACCTGCCGGATTTTACTCCATCTGTTTAAGACTCCACAGCTGAACCCATGCCAGCAAGATGGCAGTAAGTGAATGAAAGTAGAGCCTTTCTTTATTGTGAAAGTACTGAGGCTCTTGCACCCCAAGAAAAGAAATGCTGGACCCTATGATTAGAGATGACCTGCTTACTTTGAATAAAGCGGGCAAAGCATGATAGACTGCTTTCTGCAGAGGACAAAGAACAATATCCTTCCATTTATGTCACTCTCTGGTAGCCTGGCATGTTGGGGGAGGAAGCTCTGGAGGCCAGGAACCCACCAGTAGAGGTGGCCTTGCTGTCACTAAGCCATTAGAGTAATGATCACTTTTTTTCTTTTTGTCTAGAGCTTTGTACAGCTTCTTAGCTTGGTGCCAGAAGCTGTTATTTTACAGCGCTCCCTTTTTGTCTGATAATGGAACCAGTCCAGGAAGCTCTGTTTTTGGCTCCTTGTCAGTATCCTGATAGCTCAGATCTCTAAACCCAGCCCGTATTCTAGGTTAGGGTACTGTTGGAGCTTAGAGTTCATGACACAGCCACTGCTCCCCATTTGGATTTCATGGTTCAGTTGTCACAGCATGATTGGCACTGTGCTGCATGAAGCTTAATTAAATTGACCCCATGTTACAGCTGGGAAAAGGACTAGCCTCAGGATTCTCTGAGCTTGATTCTGTGGTACTGGCTGGCACATAATACAGGCAGCTCTGAAGTCTGTGCCTTTCTCTCTTGATGAGTATTGCCCTTCCTTATTGTCCTCTTTGCAGACAAACCCACGGTGGGAATCCGTTCTTCTTGTGACCGTCACTTACTGGCAGCTTCCCAGAATCGTATTGTGGATGGAGCAGTCTTTGCAGTACTGAAAGCTGTCTTTGTTCTGGGTGTGTACCTGCTCGTGTTAGCCTGTACCTGTAAGAAGGTCTTCTGGGGCAGTGGGAGGCAGTACTGTATTGCACAGAGAGGAGATCTGTTTTGGTGGGTGTGTGGCTCATCTATCCGAAGCCCTCTGGCTGAACTATAAGCCTGCTTTTTGTATCTCTTAACTGCAGAGAGATCACTGGTCACAGGGAGCGTTCTTCAAAAGCTCAGGATGTTTTGTGGGTCAGGCTTTGGGTTTGGCATCAATGATTAAGTAACACTTGCTCTTTCCTCGTAGGAGATGCAGAACTGAAAGGCTCTGGCTTTTCCCACCCTGGAGGTGTCGATGATCTCATGGACGATGAGTTGGGTACCAGGAAGGCCGGTGGTCGGGTAGTAACTGTAGAAACAGCTAGCTTGGATATTTATGCCAAGTACGTACTAAGGAGTATCTGTCAACAGGTGAGTCTGTCCCATCCCTGTGCTTGTCCTTATCTCTTCTGCAGATAGGTACATTCCATGTGGCTGTCTGCAGATTGCGTTTGGCAGGTATTTCTTTGAAATATCAGTAAAGAACCAGCTGTGGTTCTGCCACGTGATGGCGCTAAGGATTGCCCACCATTGGGAAGGAAAAAAAAAAAGGCAAACAGCTGTCAAGAACTAGGTGTTGCAGTATGCAGGGACTGCACATCCCCTTTGCTCTGGCACTGGCACAGGGCTCGTGTCCAAGGAGGGGAGTGCTGGGAGTGGTTTGCTGAGATGTGTGCCGGAGGCAAAGAAGATAAGAATAAGACAGACAGCTTGTTGAAGTGATAAATGGCGCCTCTCAGAAAACAGCTTAAGTGTTGCTTGCAGCTAGGCTGTTAATGTATCCCTGGGCTTTGCAGTGCCCTGTTCAGTTAATTAAAGAAACAAAACCAAAAATCTTTTGCTCAGCCCCTAATCTGACAGCACCAGTATTTCTGTTCCTTTGAGGAAAATTGACATTTGAGGAACTGAAACCTGGCTAATAAGATACTTAGTTCCAGGCTGGAGTGCCTGTTACTACTACTGTATGAAAATGGGTGTTGAAGGGTGTCTTTGGCCGTGGTTACAAATTTATTCTGTCAACAGGGAAGATGCAGTGTTGCAATTTGAAGTGCACATTCCACTTAGTACTGTGTTATCCTTGTGCTTTGTGATGCTGTTGTTTTTGTTAAATGGCTCAATATATAGCGGCGTTACCAGCTGACCAAAGAAGAATTGGAGCTGCCTATTTAGGAGCACAAATACAGCGTACTTGGTGCTGCTGAAACCTGACTATAACATTAACAGAAGTAATTCTTCCCTTACTGGTCCCAGTCTATGTAGGAAGGACCCACAGCAAATAGAACGTGTATGGAAAGGAATAGCAGCGTGTCAGGTATCGTTACAGCAATGGTTGGCAGAACTGGTTATATAGGAACGAGTATTTGAGCAGACAACAGTGAATACCACCAATTTGTGCCAGAGCTCCTGCAGCTGTAAAGGCTGGGTAAAATAATACATTTATCATTAGCTCCTCCAGTGTGAGCAACGGATGCTGTAGAACTCACAGTATCCATTCTGAAATGCCTATAGGATGCCTTAAGCCATAGATGGTGATTTCTCAAACTCAAAAAAAAAAAAAAAAAAGCCGTATCTCATATTTAGGTATGTGTTTTATATTAGACATTGTCATGATGATGTAGGGAAAAAAAGTAGATTATAGAATTAAGTTAAAGGTTTCATAGGTGCTAATGTTTATAACCAAATTATTGGTCTGCCCTTTAGCCTATTCAGATCAGTACACGTAATGATGATTTTCCCTTTGAAAAGGTTAATTACACAGAGTCACAAGTGGAAGCCAAGAGGGAGGTTTGAGATAAAGCTGCTAACTTGAATCTGGTGCTTGGGATAGTAGAGTTGTCCGTAGTGCTTGGAAAAGGCGTTCATTGTGCTCTCCTGTGAAGAGAGATGAAGGACTCCGTTTCAGTAACATGGAGCCTGTGGAGGTGACTGTCCTATTTAAAGAAAAAAAAATCTTGGTGAGAAAGAGGCTGTTAGTCTCTTGAGGACAAAAATGGTAGTTGACTTAATACCTACTTGTAAGATTATCCCAATAAAGGGATAATTGCAGACAAGTCCCAAGGAATTCTTTTAGAAAGGTAGGCAAGTGGCAAAAAGGGTCTTCCCAAGGATGTGCATATTACATATACAAAGAAGCGAAGTTTTGAGAAGAATGATGTTAGTAAAGGGAATAAATATGATAGGCATTGGAGGAATTGCCAGATCCACATGTACTGGCAAAGCACAGTTGTATTTTGGGATGAGGTCACTGAAGACTTGAAACTCTTGTGAAAGCACAGCCTAAGTCAGAGACTGTCTTTCCAGTCTTCATGCTCTACTTAGCGCTTAGACTACTGCCTACTGGAAAGAGGGACCATTCCCAGCTTTCTAGGCTTAGCATCAGCACCTGTGCTTCATGAACTGGGTCCTCATCTCTCCTCTCATCTCCTCTGGTTGTCACTTCTCAGTGGAAGAATTATCTGATCCAGCTTGATACGCAGCTGCAGAAGTGCTTACATAGCAGTCCTCTGTAGATTTTAATTTTCATGAATTAGCCTAATTGATTTTCAATATGAAAAAATCCTGCAGTAATGAAAGCTGCAGGTTAACTGTGAATTACATAAAGAAGTATCTACCTCATATTTGTTTTGGAAATTGCCACCTGGTAATACGTTTAGAGGCCACCAACTGAAATTGACAGGCTGACAATAATAGTTTTCTGTCCACCTTCTCCTCATGATTTGTGGCCTTATAAACATCTTGTATCCAGTCAGTTATTTTCCCTTCCAGGCAGTGAGAAGCAAGGTGAATGTTTTTCACTGAGGATGGCAGTGTGTTTTCCATTACCATTTGAGAGTTAAGGGATGTGCTTTTCCTTAAGACACATTCTAGTTTAGCCTTAGCTGCAGCCCTGAATTATTTAATTTAGCACAGTCCTAGGGTTTTGCTCAAGAAATAGACTAAATAAATTTAAGTGATCCCTTCTGACCTTTGAGCCCAAGTGGCAATGTTGATAAAGCCTGGGCATGGCAGTGACTGTGTAGTGTTAAATCATGCTAATACTTCATCAAAAGAAACAGCAGCTACTGTTTTTCTCCATTGCTGATTTGTCAGAGTTGATATTTCCTTTGTCGTGATTGCTGTGCTGTGCCTGATGCCTGCTGAATCAGGATAGTGCAGTTCATGAAGAAAAATGATTATCAGGCATTACTGCGTACTAATAAGGTTCTTAGGAGTTTGTTTTCCCTGCATCTATCTGATACTGAAAGCAGAAGCACCAGTTTGGTATCAGAAACGAGTTTAACTGTTCTAACTCTGCCTTCATCCTGCAGGAGTGGGTAGGGGAGCGATGTCTGAAGTCCCTCTGTGAAGACAGCAATGACTTGCAGGATCCTGTCCTGAGCAGCACACAGGCCCAGAGGCTGATGCAGCTGATTTGTTATCCACACCGATTGCTGGACAACGAGGAAGGAGAAAATCCTCAGCGGCAGAGGATTAAACGCATCTTACAGGTGCAGGCTCCTGACAGAGTCCAAGAATGATCTAGTAGCTGCCTGATGTGACATTAGAATGGTGGAGTCGGCGCTATCTGAGTGGTGCAGCCCCCTCTGAGGGATCTGAGACTCATTATTATGGGAGCTGAGGGCAAGGGTTGAGGACATAGTTCGAACTGAGATAAGGACTCATACGAAGTGTGTGTGTGTGTTGCAGAATCTGGACCAGTGGACCATGAGGCAGTCCTCGCTGGAGCTGCAGCTGATGATTAAGCAGACTGCAAACAACGTGAGTTTCTGCTCAGTGGGACCATGCAGGGATGGGTGCTGCCAGCATTGAAGTGGCTGCTTGTGAGGTGGTAGGTTGGTGACCTGGCAGAAGTGAGAATAGGGAGAAAATAAAGAGTGTGCGTTGGTGAGTCTGGCTTGTGAAAACCAAGCATGAGATGGATGTGAGGAGTCTGAGACCCAAAGAAAAGCATTCATGGGGGAGCTGGCAATCTAGATTTCTACTGAGTTTAAAAGTGTTTAAATGTGGAAGCCGTATCAGTGGGTGCTCTCAGAGCAGGACTTAGCTCTCTTTTCTTCCCTGTCTCCAGGAGATGAACTCCTTGTTAGAAAATATAGCCAAGGCCACTATTGAGGTATTCCAGCAGTCAGCAGAGACCAGCTCTGCTAGTTCTGCTGGCAATGGAGTCAACAATCTCAGTAGCTCAGCAAGTGCTACGCCAGCCAGCAACAAATCCAAACCCATCCTCAGGTAGGTGTAGTCTCAGCATGAAGCTGTCCTGTAGACAACTTGAATCATAGGTTGGATTACAAACTGTTTTTCTCTTTTGTATTGTCACAGCTCCCTGGAGAGGTCAGGAGTGTGGCTGGTGGCCCCTCTGATTGCCAAGCTTCCAACATCAGTGCAGGGCCATGTGCTGAAAGCTGCTGGAGAAGAACTGGAGAAAGGACAACATCTGGGGTCATCATCCCGCAAAGAGCGGGACCGCCAGAAGCAGAAAAGGTGAGTCCTGGGGAGAGAGCAGGCCCTGCTTGCTATGCTGATCCCCCAGCCTGGCAGCGTAGTTACATCGCTGTCCTCTCTGCAGCATGTCCCTCCTGAGCCAGCAGCCGTTTCTGTCACTGGTGCTAACTTGCTTGAAGGGACAGGATGAGCAGCGGGAAGGCCTCCTCACCTCTCTGTACAGTCAGGTCCAGCAGGTGGGTGTCTTGCTTTTCCCCTCGCTTTCCTCAAAGGCTCACTCCTGAGCAGACAGGCTATTGGCATGTCCTTGGAGATGTTGTCTATCTGTCTTTGTGCTCAGTAAGGCAAAGATCATACCAAGGTTGATACAGAGCACTTGAGCTGACCTCTCTGAGTCACCAGTCATTGGGAGGCACAAGCTGCTCTCTATAAACTTCAGCATACAACATGTGAGGTCTGTCCTCTCTTCTAAATCTTAGATTGTTACGAATTGGCGGGAAGATCAGTATCAAGATGACTGCAAAGCCAAGCAGCTGATGCATGAAGCCCTGAAGTTACGACTGAACTTGGTGAGCAGTTGCAAAAAAGAGGTTAACCATATGAAGTGAATAGTTAGGTGCCTTTTTTCCCCTTTTTTTGGAGCACACACACACTGGCAGGGCTATAAATGTCTTGAAGTGAGGGTCACCCCTGCTGCTGTTGAGTTTTAAGCCCTGAATGGTATAGGATGTGTGGAAAAACTTCCTTGTTCTGTTGGACCAGGGTGAAATCCACAATCTTGGTCTCCATTTCAGAGACGTGCCGTGCAGGCTGCTCACAGTATTGCCTTCTCATTGTAATGCTTTTGTGCTCCCCATTGTGACTACTCGTATCTGAGGTTTGCCCTGTTGACTGCAGTCTCCTTGAGCTCTCAGGAGGAGTTGCCGTAGCACAGGAGTTGCTCTGGTTTAGGCTTCTTTCTCACTTTTAAGTCTTAGTGTTTCTTCTCGGTGTATTTTTGACTAAACTGCTCTTCTCTGTCAGGTGGGAGGGATGTTTGACACGGTTCAACGCAGTACACAGCAGACAACTGAATGGGCTGTGCTTCTTCTGGACATCATCAGCAGTGGCACCGTGGACATGCAGTCAAACAAGTAACTTTCTGGCTGACTTCTGATCCATATGGTTCCCAAGGGAGGCATTCAGGCATTCATTAGCACAGCCCCTTTTCTTGTGGGAGCTAGCTGTCTCTCTCTAGATGCTCTGTTGGAAGCACAGTGACAGGTGAAAGAGACTTTGGAGTAATAGCAGGCTGTAACGTAGGTCCTAGTGTCCACGTATACTCTTGCAGCATACCCAGAGCAAACTCTGCTTTCCAGATGCTGGGGAGAGCTGCGTCTGGACCTGCTTTTCAGATAAGCTGAAGGGGTGGACAGGAGGCCAATCTTAATCTGTGATACTGCACTTGACTGAAGTGTGGACCCCTGACAGCATATAACCAAAAGGAGGATCACTGTGGGAGGCTGAAGAGTGCTTGGTGCTTCTGGCTGTAGGCACTACTCCTAGCAGGCTAATAGTGTTTGGTGTGATGGCGGGGACTTTGTCTGATTCTTCTGTGACTTTGGCCTTTCTGCTCTGACCAACAGCGAGCTCTTCACTACTGTCTTGGACATGTTGAGTGTTCTCATCAATGGCACCCTGGCTGCTGATATGTCCAGCATTTCTCAGGGCAGCATGGAGGAAAACAAGCGGGCATACATGAATCTCGTCAAGAAACTCAGGGTGAGGGACACCACGCCCTGTACGGGGAGCTGTGTGCCGCATCGTGGTCATCCAACTCTGCATATTACCTGTCTCACACTGTGCTAGTCCTGTTGCTGTTTAGAAAAGCAGTAAGGGTTGCCCTAGTGGCTCTGTGGGCCTTGGGCTGAATGGTGCAGAGATGACAGGTAATGCAGGGGTGGAGGCTGACACCACTAAAGGCACAGGTAGGCTTTGTGTGTGGTTTTTTTTTTTCTTTTCTGAGCAATTCTTTGAAGTTTTCTCTATTCCACTGGTGCAGAAAGAGCTGGGGGACCGGCAGTCTGACAGCCTGGAGAAGGTACGACAGCTCCTGCCACTTCCCAAGCAGACCCGAGATGTCATCACCTGCGAACCTCAGGGATCCCTCATTGACACCAAAGGCAATAAAATAGCTGGATTTGACTCCATATTCAAGAAGGAGGTAAGTGAAGCTTTGCTGTCTGCCTCACAGCTCCTGAGTGCAGGTTTCGCCTTGTCTTCTGATGCCGGGAGTCTCCGCTGCTTGGGAGGCATCAGTATGCAGCGCCTTGTTGCCTGCCGAGCTTGAAATGGCTGGCTGCACACAGGCAAGCTGGCGCATAACTATGTCTGAAAAGGGCAAAGCTGGGTGTTAATGCACAGCAATACCTGCTGCTATGGCCTGAGAAATTATTTAAACCTTTGTTTTGTACTCATGGCTGTATGAAGCAAAAAATCTATAATCCCTGTCACATGACATAACGGGTACTGTCAGTGTGTGGCAGGAGACTGTCAGAGGTGGGATGAAGGAGAATGGCAGTTTTTGATGAAGGTTTTTAGAAATGACTGCTTTGCCCTGTGGAAGAGCAGAACCACTAGTAAGCCCTTACCACTAGTAAGGGCTCAGGCTGTCTTTTTTTTTGTCCTGGAACACGTGGAATGGAGTCTGATGAAAGTGTAGTTTCCTGTAGTAGGAGAATAAGCCCCTGTTCTGAGGTTCTTATTTCTTTTGATTTCAAGGGTTTGCAAGTCTCTACAAAGCAGAAGATTTCCCCTTGGGACCTGTTTGAGGGCTTAAAGCACTCAGCCCCTCTGTCCTGGGGGTGGTTTGGGACAGTCCGGGTGGACCGCAAGGTGTCTAGATTTGAGGAGCAGCAGAGGCTTCTTCTGTACCACACGCACTTGAAACCCAAGCCCCGCAGTTATTACCTGGAGCCCTTGCCATTGCCTCCTGAAGAGGAGGAGCCTCCTACACCTGTGACTTTAGAGCCAGAGAAGAAAGCTGTGGAACCAACCAAGGCTGATAAAACCAGCTCCAATCCTGCCACCTCCACTGAAGAACGCAAGAAGAAACAGAGCAAAACCAAGAAACGCAACCAGTCTGCCAGCAAAAGTGAGGTAAATGACTGCCCGACAGATACGGACCTCCTGTGTCCAACCCTGTTACTCCAACCCTGAGCACTCCCTTGGGTCTTTCTAAGGAGCCTGAAAGCAGTAGTGGTGAAGATGGGATAGGTTTCCTCTCAGATGGGATTGCTGGAGCTCTGTCCTGTTTCTACTAGCCTGGGGCAGGGCAAGGATTTCCTTAATCCCTGATAGGTGGGAAGGAGGCTTTCAGCTCAGGCAGCGACTGACCCAGGCTTCCTCCTGTGAAATTTGCAACCCTTTCATACGCTTGAGCCGTTCATGAATTTTCAGTGCACGCTGATCTCTCTTACTCCCTTCTTGGTCCTTGCAGGATTTTGTGTTGGGTCCCAGCCGAGGGGTTTCGTATGGAGTTGGCATGCCTACAGATCTCTTGCATCACCAGGCGGGAAGCACTATGTCTAGGCTAGCATATGGGCAATCACCGGTGGGTCTCTATGCCCAGAATCAGCCTCTTCCAGCAGGTAGGTGTACAGGGGAGGTGAGAGTGGGGGCATGTCTTTGGGAACCTCTCGTAAGAACCCCTCTTGCGAGATGGTTCTGCACACACTTGCCCTTCTGCCTGTCATGTATCCAGATATAGTGATGAACAGTTATTCTGGAGCTACGAGGCTCAACAATAGCACGTTAGTCACTCTGTTTCTTTTGCTCTTGCAGGTGGCCCCCGCCTGGATACGTCCTACAGACCTGTGCGCATGCCGTTGGGGAAACTTGTTCAGAGTCGTCCTCCATATAGTGGGGTGCTGCCTTCAGGGATGGGGAGCATGATGGGCATTGACCCCTCCTACAAGCCAGCAGTGTACAGACAGCAACCTCCGGTGTCCCAGGGACAGATACTGAGGCAGCAGCTTCAGGCAAAGCTGGTAAGTCAGAGATGTGCTCTTGCTGGGCCCCACAGCACAGCAAGTCCCAGCTGTTGGCTGCCACTGTCCGCTGTGGCCAGAACTCTCCAACGCGATCTCTGTTTCTGCCCTCAAAAGGTGTTTGTTCCTCTGGGCAGCTCTGTGTTTGCCAATGGCTTTGTTAGACCCGTTTCTCCAACGGTTGGTGGAGACTCTGAGTGAGGTGCACTGGGGACATCTTGCAGCTGTTGGGCAGTGAGGGGGCACATCCTGGCAGTGGAGGGGTGGGATGGCTGCGGCCTGTTTGCCCCAAGTCAGGGCGAGGCAAATGTCGTTAGCATCTGGGTGCCATGAAGCAGCCTTGTAGGTTTAGCAGTGAAGCTCCTTGTCTGGTATGGTGGGACTGCTGAGGAGAGGGCAGCAGCGTCCTGGCCTTTGGAGATGTTGAAAAAACTGTTCCTGTGTTGCCTTCCAGCAGGGCCAAGGCATAATGGGACAGCAGCCAGTGCGCCAGATGGCTCCAACCCCATCCTATGGAACACTGCAGCCCTCCCAGGTAAGTGGCAGTGACCACAGGTAAAACTGGAGTCTTGCTACAGCACATGGCAGTGTCTTCATTTCTGCTGTTAAGTCCTGGAATCTCTTGGCTTTTTTCGCTCATTTTCTGGCCAGCACAAATCTGAATCCCAGAGATGAACTGTCTTGTGACCACATTTACAGGAGAATATATGCTGCCCCATGACTAACAAAATTTTTGTTTATTTCGTTTCAGGGTTACACATCTTACGTCTCCCACATAGGCCTTCAGCAGCACCCCTCCCAGTCAGGCACGATGGTACCTCCTACATACTCTGGCCAGCCCTATCAAAATTCCCACCCCAGCTCTAATCCTGCCCTGGTGGATCCTGTTAGACAGATGCAGCAGAGACCAAGTGGCTATGTGCACCAGCAGGCTCCAGGCTACGGGCACACCTTGGGCAACACACAGAGGTACCTCCCACCCTACTGGATGTTAATAAGCAGTATTTCATCAAGGGCTTCCCTGCTCTGCCCAGACAACTTGAACAGCAATCTGTGCAAAGCCTATTCTCCATGCTGTGTTACACAGCATCTGAGTCCTTTACACCCTCGGGGAGCATCTTTATCCAGCTTTCAGTCCCAAGAAGAAACAGAGAGATAGGATGAAATTCGGAGATGCTGGCTGCAGGCAGGAGTTGGTGTTACTAACCAGAGAAAGATGAGATTGTGAAGTATGAGGTAAATGACCTGGGAAAGTCATAGTCTTTTGAATTTAAATCTAGCCAGCAGCTCACCTTCTGAAGGTGCGATATGGTACTTCCATTGCTCCTGGGCAGGCATAAATCCGTCAGTGAGACAGTGCAGAACAGTGGGGCATATACCATTACTTAGGGCTTCTGGAAAAACAGGTTGGATGGAGCCCTTGAAGGTCCCTGGTGTCCCTCACCTTTCTGCAGAGAAGCAGCACGGGTTGCAAGCAGCTGTTTGAGCTGTCTTGATGGCAGCAGTTGGGTTTGGTTTCATGAAGCTAGCTGCCTGTGAATCTTTCACTCCATGGGCTTGTCCTTTTCTCTTGCAGATTCCCTCACCAGTCAATACAGCAGGCCCCCATGATGAGTGGGATGAACCATTTGGGTCCACAAGGAGTCCCCTCAGGAATTCGACCCAGCCAGATACTGCCTGACCAGCAGCAGCAGCAGTACCTGAGGCAGCAGCAGCAACAGCAGCAGCAGATGCTGAGGGTGAGTGGTTGCTGGAGGGACAAAGGCCAGTGGAGCTGGAGGGGGCTTGCCAAATGCTGTCCTCTGTCAGTAACACTCTGCTCTGCCCCGGTGTGCCCAGAAGGATGTCAGCTCTTGGGGGCTGTCTGTAATGCTTTGCTAGGCAGCTCTCCCTTCAGTGGAGTTGGCCGCTCCTGATGGAGACACCTGCTGCACTGCCTCTTGCCAGTCACCCAGCGTGAGGCTAAAAGAAAGTGAAGAGCCCAAAAGTTTAGTCCTCTGTGGCCTGCATCCTACCTCTTCCTGCTCAGTTTGGGCCCATAAGATCATGCAAAATGCTAACTGTCTTAGAAATTAAGTGTTGCAGGAGCTAGAAACAAAATGAACATCCCCCCCCGCCCATACCAGGGCAGGCAGAGTCATTCTTTATAAGATCAGTTTTAGGGGCATGTCTACGTTTTCACAAGATCAAAGTGGGTGTCATTCAGAGGCAGGAAATCTGGTGTGAATCAGTCCATGTACTCCACATCCAACAGTAGATGGTGAAAAACCGATCCAGTGAGCTGATAGACCTAACTCTAGGTTCGGAGAAGTTCACAGGTGTGTGTTAACTCCACGGCGTATTCCATGGATTTGCATTATGGCCTTATGAATAATAAATACCCATATTGAATATAGATACAGATTCCTTGGAGTTATAGGAATGCTTTGAATTGAAAGGGAAACACAAAAATAGGGAGTTTGTGGGTTACTTGGTGAATCTTGCCATAAGGCACACAACCTAGCAAACTGGTAGAATATGGGTGATAACACTTAGCTTTCTGAGAGGGGCCTGAGCAAGACAGTGGTTTCTGCAGAGTGCCACAGTCAGCAGTATTTGAGAATTGCTGCCTTGTACTGAACAAGAGACTGCCTGTAGCGTGGTCAGCAGCTTTTAGCCCTTTTGATGAGTAGCACCTTCTGACTATTCAGTGGGTTTCTTTTAGCATTCTCCATCACTTGTATTTAGGAAAAGAACATACCTCAGACAAGTTGCTAGCAGTTTTCCTAGCTCAGTAACTTAACGTGTACCTTCAGCTTTTAGCTGACGTTGCTTGGTTACTCAAAAAATGTGGAGTGCCCAGAATCTCTACAATTACAGTGACTCTCGCTGTATTATCAGGAGCATACCAGATGTGGAGCAGGCTCCTGATGCTTGAGTTGACTGTCACATGCGGTAGCTTGTAGAAAGGAAGCATGGCCTTCTGTTTTCCATGGGTGGTAGTCAGCTGTTGCAAGGAGGCAGGACATGAAATCAGGAGGAGGGTATCCAGGCTCACTGAGTCGGTTACCTGCTTATTGAGGTCATAGTATCCATTTCATGAACCTAAGGGACCAAATTGGCTTAAGATGGAAGTTAGGAGGCTGGTCTAGAAACTCACTCCCTTTGATGGGTAGAATCCTTGATCCGAGCTTCAAAGTGTTTGTGAGTGGTTCTTGTACCCAGTTATTACTCTCTGCTGTGTCCTGGCTCTTTTGTCCTTGTTTACTGTCTCTTCTTTCTCTCTGCTGTTTACCCAGTGTGTTCCTAGGGAGCACTTGCATCTTTCGTAGGTCAGGTTTTTCTGACCTCCTCTCATAAGATATCATCCCTTCTCCTGATACATTTTTGTCTGTTTTCTGAGTCTGTTCAAGGTTTGAACCTTAGCCTTTTGAGCCAGTGATCAGAACTGTATCTATCAACACCATGTCTTTTTACGATAGTTTTTATGATAGTTTTAGTGGTGTTCTGTTTCTGCTAGAAACTCTTCTGTTGACCTAGAGAGTTTAAAACTACCTCAACAGAATATTCTGTCTCTCTATATTCTTCTTTCTTTAACTAGTTCTGTCAACATCTAGGTTGGAGCATTGCATCCAGTTTTATCTACGTCCTGTTACTGACGTGTAGCATCGCTGCCAGGAGTGGCAGAGAAGGGCAGTAAGATGGCTTGAAGAGTTGGGGAATGTTTCTGAGGAGGAAAGGCTGAAATAGCTGGGCTTCAAGTTAGAGAAGGAGAGACAAGGGGAGTCCCCAGATTCTGTCTTTTTAAAACAAACAAACCCACAAAAAAACCTCTTACCTGTTCGTGCCCCGTGGCTGTAGGACAAGAAATGACCTTAAATCTTAACATACGAGATTCAAGATAGACTAGAAAAACTCCAGTAGGAGTAGCCAGGTATGCGACGTGAAATGGATTGAATAGAGAGGTTATAGGAGCTGTGCTGGTATGTCCGGAAACATTTTGAGAACAGGTCAGGCAAATACTCACTGAAGCAGGTATTGCTGATCTTACTGGGAGGCAAGAAATGAACTGGCCAACCTCCAGAGATAGCTCTTAGTTGTTTTCCATTCTTGTATTGTGTTTACTCCTAGTCATTCCCCAGCTGACAAGTAGACTTGTAGTTCTCTTCCTGCCATCTGCTGAAAACTCATCTTACAGAAGAATTTTGTTACTGTCACTGTGTTTCATGCAATTTCTCAGCCTGGGGCAGGGTCCTGGTGAAATTTGTGTAATTTAGGTACTTGTAAGGAAAGTGGTGTAAGAGTATGTTACTGCGGTAGAACGTCCTTTCCCCTTCAGCCCTGCCTGTGCGTTGCCCAGACAGGTCCCCGATGGCCCCTTCTCTTTTGTCTTCCCAGCAGCAACAGCAGCAGCAACAACAACAGCAGCAGCAACAGCAACAACAGCAACAACAACAGCAGCAGCAGCCGCCTCCGCCGCAGCCGCAGCCACAGCAGCAGCCCCAGGTCTCCACAGTGCCTCAGCCACAGGCGCAGGGCCAGCCCCCAGGGCTGGGGATGCAGGCTCTTCCCCCCCAGCAGCCCATTGTGAGTGTTCCCTCGGAGACAGAGGGATGCAATATTCCAGCACAAATCCAGCCGTGTTCTACCTCCATCCTCCCCTCCCGCACCCTGCTCCCTCCCCTGCACTTCCCAGGGCTTGGGTGAATGCTGAGAGTGCCAGCCAGGTGGTGTGGCTGTAACCACGTTTCTCTCTTTGCAGTTCCAGCGCCAGGGCCTTCAGCAGACGCAGCAGCAGCAGCAAACAGCTGCTTTGGTTCGACAACTTCAACAGCAGCTTTCCAGTAAGCCTTAGTGTTCTCGATCCTGTCCCTAATCTCCTCCCCTGCCGTTCCCTACTGCAGGTACCCTGGTGTAGGGAAGCAGGGCCAAGCCAAACTGTCTGTCTGAGGCCATAAATGATGTTGGCAGGGAAATGGCATCAGGACTTTGAGCTCCTGGCCCAAAGGGGCACGACAGCAGGGCAGGCAGTGCTGCCAGCATGTGAACGACCTTCCAGACCTGCTGCATGCAGAGGGATGAGAGAGCTGAGCCTTTGTAGGGGCTGTCATGCAGTTTTCTCAGAAGGATTCAGTCTGTGGCTTTAAAGCGTTCAGAGATGCTTCCTCTGCTGTGAATGACCTCTGAGGGGCTCAGGGATGTTGTAATCCTGCGGCATTCACGTGGTGGGTGACCCAGAGATGGATCAGGACAAGACTTCTTGGAGGCAAGGAGGGTACTCTAGGAAGCACTGCTTCATACTTGCTGTGTTCTGTGGGCTTCTGTGGCTGCTGTCACAGACAGGGTAATGGCACAGATGATGTTTGTAGTCTGGCACTGCGTAACTATTCCTATAATCTGTATTTAACTGCTGGCCGGGGGGCTAGAAACGGAACCCAGTGCCTGTGCTGTTCCCCTCTGAACCACCTGCTGTTTTACTGTCACCTTACTGGCTTTTGTGCCATAAAAAATGGCAGCAACGCTATGAAAATGCCTACGAATGGGCTGCACGGGGTTTTTGCAGTGTGTTGAGTGTGCTAGCTGTAACTGTGTGTGGTGGGGGCTGGGAGCTTGGTGGCTGGGAGCTGACAACCCTCCTTTTTTCTTGCTGGGCCACCATTTCTATGGTAGTCAAGGATGTGAATGCCTACAGCTCGATGTCAAGTAAAAATACATTTGGCAGATTTTGATCTATCTGCTTGGTTAATTCAGTTTCTTAAATTGGCTATTTCTCAGAGTAGGCTTGTGCTTGGGAAAAGCTTGATACAATCACGGGTGGAGGTGTTTCTTTCCTATATGCATAGTTTTCATGTGTAACAGATGTCTGCAACAAATAATGGCCAAACAATAGTGCTTACACTTGTTCCTTGATAAAGTTCTTAGTCCTTGTGACAAAAACAAACACAAAAAAGGCAAATAGAAGTTCTAATGTGCTAAGTTTCCTACTGGCCAGCTTCACAAACCACAAGTCTGTGCAAGGATCCCAGCCAGGACATTCAAGTAGAGGAATATCTCATATAAGTATCCGAATATAGCAGAATAGCCATATTTTCCTATCCTGTCGGTGTAGCAAATGGAGCAGGGTTTTATATGGAACGGATGCGTGGGTCCAATGCAGCCATGTGTCAGCATGCAGCTTCCATGCCACCTCACTGGGCTTGCATCAGCTCCACCAGGAACCATCTGGAGTTCTTGTTTGCAGTGTCCGGGGTGCAGTAGAAAGGAGGACGTAACCAAGAACATCTTGTAGGAGGGAGACAAGAATACCTTGGGCTCACGGTGGGTCAGGAGGTTCCAGGATATTCCTGAATATGCTGTTGTCCAGCAGAGTTGAGAGAGGAAAGAGGACGGGCTAGCCTCGGGTTACACTGGTCTCCTTTTACTTAGTCTGCAGCGTAAGACGTGCTGATTGGGTTTCAAGAAAAAACTCACAGATTTTATTAATCACATAGTACCCAAGTATACTTTTGAGCAGTGTGCGTCACCAAGCATCGGTCCCAGCAGTTGGGAAGTTTCATGAGGGTCTTTAATAAAACCTTACCATGTTTCCTGTCCCTTTTGCTCCACCTGGAAGTCCTGTGGGTATGTTGTTCATTTGTACCTACATACTGTCAGGGAGTCAGAAGAGTTCCTGAAACCTTCGGTAAGTCTGGTTTCTGGGTGTACCTGCGGATGAATATTTGACACTAGCTGTCTGAACAGCTTGTTTGGCTCCAGGTGTTGTGCAATCTTATAGGGCGGATTTTCTTTCAAAGTACAGAAATAATTTGCCCGTAGCCTCATCGTCCTAACTTGCTGCCATCTTTCAGAGCTTTGTTGTGGTGCACCAGTTGTGCCTGGAGAGATGTCCTCTGGAGAAGCTTTGGGACTGGGACTGGTGCATATCTGTCTCTTCCTCAAAGAAAGTGGGGTCCTGAGTGTAAAGCCTGTGTAAAGCCTCAGAGAAATGAGCAGAACAGGGAGTGCCATAAAGGATATAAGCGTGTTATGTTTTGTTTTTCCTCACACACTGCAACATACTCCTCGGAGCTGCGCTGGTGGTGGGAGGGGAATCTGCTTGCTGAACAAAACCTTACTACTGTCTAACTCTTGACCCCAACAGACACACAGCCGCAGCAGAACAACAACCCGTTTGGACGCTACTGATCCGTGGCACTTCAGCCTGGTCCAGGAGGGAGACATCACTGTGGACTGGATACAGCCTCTTCAGCCTGACCTGCAGACTGGGACTGCTCCCAGCCACTGTCCTTGGGCTCGTGCCCCAAGTGCTGTGTGCTGCCGCTGCCCATCTCGCAGGGAGATGCCAGGAGGATGGTTTTATTGTACAGAGAAAGTGTTTTTACTATCCAATTTCTACAAACGTTTATGGAGATCCCTTGTGGCTGATAGTCTCCCTTCCCACTTTGGTTTCAGTTTTTACTCAGTTTTTAGTATTTTTGTTAAAATAATGATTAAGACATTGTAAAATTTTGTACTTTATTTATACCAGATGAACCCTGTACTGCAGACATTCTCGGATGAATACAGAGAGCTTACTTTGCAAAAGGAGTGTGTATTCAGAGTCTGCTTTTCCTCCTTCGAGCTCCTCCCAGCTTCCCCGTACAGCCCAGCAGCACCTCTGCGCATGGTCTTTATCTCTTTCTCAGCAGAACTGATGTCTGCATTTCCTGCTTTTGTGAATGGGCATGTTGCTGAGGCAGAGCCTTTTGGTTTGGGAAGGAAAGCCTTTCTTCCTTACTTGTTTCATAAGCTGGTGTTCACGTGCTTTCTAGGGTTTGTGCAAACTTCGTAGGCTTTGTATGTTGATTTAGAGCTTTACTTGCAGTCTCTGGCATGTGCCAATGGACAGAGGTTTAAGAGCAAAGAGGAAGGTAAATGAGAGACTCTGAGCCCTAACAAGGCCAGCTTCCCAGCCACAGCGGTATCAGAGACACTCAAGCTGGTACCTCTGCAATTTAGGAGGAGCTGCAGCCCGAATGCACTCAGAACAGTACTTCTCTCAGCATGGTTTTGCTTGTAAGCACCAAGGCTCGTCTGTTAGCTCCTTCCTGACAGCCCCAGTGCTTTTCTGGGTGGGTAACGTTCTGCATTCTCACCTTCAGACCCAGCTAATGCAGCCTGCTGGGCTGGAGTCTCGTCTGTCTGTGTGTGGCAGACTGCTTCGGCTTTGCTTAGTTGCAGTGCTGGTTCTCTCCCCTCCTGCTGCCTGTTGAAGCTGGGAGCCACGCTGACCAGCACCTTTCTTCTCTCCTTGGTTCTTCCGCAGCAAGTTGCCTGGGGACCACTTGACCTGCGGTAGTTCCTTTAGTACATTTTCTGGACCAGTATTTTACTTCTGCCCTAGGAGGGTGGGAGCATGTGAGGCTTGCAGGGCCTCATGAAAGAGCTCCAGTAAACCTCAACTCTAAGGCAAAATAAACTAAAATGGTTTATTACCAGTACATAGGGTGGGCCACACAGCAGTGTGAAGACAAGAAGGCGGCAGGCTGTGGGAGCTGGGAGGAAGGAGGAAGAAGGGGGATGCCCTCAGTTTTGCTCAGGCTGATGGACAGGAGGGAGCCTCACCTGCCAGAGCCTCCCTGTGCCCAGCTCCTGGGCTGGCTCCTGCTGCTGCAAGGGCTGGAGTTGGGCCCTTCCCTTGCCGGGGGGGAGCTGTACACCCTGCTCATCCCCACCCTGCAGCTTCCTTGCACCTGGACCGGGCTCCTGCTGTGCTGCATGGTGGGGGGAAGGTGCTGCTGGCCAGGACTGATGGAGACAGGCTCCCTCCCTAATGAGAACGGACAGTTGTGTGTAGGGTGACTTCCTCTGTGCACGGCTGCTTGTCCCCTTCAATGAGCATCAGGCCGGGGCACAGCCCCAGCTGGCTGGGAGGAGCAGCCTGCCTGGGCCCCCTGCGCCCAGGGCTCTGGGCTGTGGGGCTCTGCTCGCATGCAGCACGCGCTCAGTGACACAGCGCCGCCAGCAGCCACCAAGGGACCCACGGCCGGGCTGGGAGAGGGCCGTGTCCCCCTCCTCGTCCTGCCTGGGAGCGGGGTGCCAAAAAACAAGCCGCGTTGGGTGGGCTGGGGGCTGGCGCAGCCGCAGCCTGGGCGAGCTGGGTGCTGCCCCTGGGCGCGCAGAGCCCCTCTCTCCGGGGCGTGTGCGGCCGCTGCCTGCGGCCCCCTCCTCTGCAGGCCCTGGGAGGCGGCTGAGCCTGCGCCAGGCGGCATCTTGGATGCTGCCTTCTGCATCGCTGCCGCGCTGCTGGTGGGAGGAGGGCGGCTCTGCAGCAGCCGGAGCGGGCGGCGGCAGCAGCAGTGCCATGGGTGGCCCTGGGCCGGGGGGCTGCGGTGGGGGCTGCGGCAGCAGAGCATGGAGCTGGGGGTTGGCCTCTCGTTTTGTTCCTTTTCAGGGGTCCCAGGGTCTCGTGCCAAGGGCTTTCCACGTCTTCCCGGGGGGAAGGAGATGCCTCATCCCTCTCTGGGTTCCTGCTGCCGGTTGACCCTGATTTGTTGCACAGCCCAGCCCAGGGGCTGCTCCCAGCGTTTGCTCCTGCAGAAGGCTCCCCCCAGCCACGCCAGCCGGGTGAGCACAGGGCAAGCACCTCTGTGGCCCCCGTGCTACCCCCAGGCTGCCCCAAGGCTGTCAGCGGGGGCAGAGGCTGCAGGGGACACAGGGACTGGAGCCAGACCTGGGCAGGGCGCAGGGCACAGCCGCTCTGCCCAGCCCGGCCGCCTGCCTCGCAGCCCCCCTTGCTGTGCTGCGCGCTAGCACTGAGCAGTGGCAGTTTTAAGTAGCTCTGACAGCTTCCAGCCCTTCTGCTCCTTCTCTGAGTCGCAGCTAAATGCTGCTTAAGACACAGCCAGAGGCAACGGGGGGATTTTATCACACTGCCCATTGACCAATGCGCGCAGCCTCCCTGTGGCCTTTAATCAGTCTTGGGGGCTGGGGGGCTGATGCTGGAACCGCGTGAGGGTGCAGGTCACTGGGCTCTGCGGGGCTCAAAGCCCCAGGGGTGCCTGCGCAGAGCCCGAGGGCAGCGTGTGTGGGTGATGCTGCCCAGCACGTGCCCGGGGCACGGGAAGGGGCCTGAGGTGACGGGAGGCTCGGCGCAGCTGGGGCAGCAGGTAGGCAGCAACAGGTCCTGCCCCGTGCACCCGCCCCACCCGGCACCAGCAGCCTGCACGGACTGTGCCGGGGGCAGAGGCAGCTCGTCAGGCACCACGAGAACTGGTGTTGTGCAAGAAAATCGATCGCTGCCTGCTCCCGCTGCTGGAGCCGGGGGCTGAGCAGCCCCGCGGGTGCCCCATGCTCCCTGTGCGGGTGACGAGCCGCAGCTGCGGCCCCCGGCACGGGCCCCCCCCGGGCTGGTTTTGCTGGGCAGTAAGATGTGGGGGGGCTGTGCCCGGAGCCCTGCTGCTGTGGGGGCAGCCCGGGGAGCCCCTGAGATGCTGCTGGGGGCGGATGGTCCACCAGGGAGCGCGGGTGCTGCTGCAGGTGGTGCGCAGGGGCTCAGGGCAGGGCTGGTGCATCCATCCCAGCGGGCACAGGGCTCTGGTGGTGCGTGGGGCGACTGAGGGCAGCTCCTGGGTGTAAAGGGTCAGCAACGAAACTGCTCGAGCTGCCGCCCACCGAGGAGCAGCCCTGGAAGAGGGAGCGGGGCAGGAAGGCTCTGACCCGCTCTGCAGCGTCCGAGTGCAGGGCTCCCCTTGGCTGCACGCTCACTGATTCAGTGGCATCGGGAGAGCTGAAATAAATGCCTGCCCTTCACATGCTGCCGCACAAGCATCTTAAATGGGAAGCGGTGGCTGCTCCGCAGAGCCCGCGTCGGGTCTGGGCTGCAGCTCTGGCAGCGGGAGGGAGGCAGAGCCCAGCTCCCATCCCCAGACTGGAACGCGTGGAGGTGTCTGCTGGTAATTGCACGTCCTTCTCTTTGATCAGGCACCGCGGCTGATGCTGCCCTGGCAATGGCAGGGAGCTGCAGAGAACGCAGACACATCCAGCGGGACCCAAATCCGTGCCCTGTTTCAAATGATTTCTGTAATCCCATCAGGCAGGAATGAAACAGCAAGGTAGCCCCGGCACGGGCAGGCTGGGGGAGAGGCTGTGCCAGGAGGCTGAGCGCGGAGGGGGAATGTCCCCGGGCTGGGAAGAGGGCACACCAGGAGGAAACGGGGGGGACAGAGGGGCTGGGGGGGGGGCTGGGAGTGCTGCTGGGGCCGTAGGGCTGTGTCTGCTGAGCCCGCAGCTCCACGCATGGAACGGGGTGGGACGGCTGTGCCTGGCCCCGGGGCTGATGCTGGGACTGGGACACCCCGTACTGGTCCCTGATGGACCCCCCCGGACCGGCTGGGTGCTGCGGGGCAGCGGAGAGGTGGGGGCTGCTCCCAGGGCCGTGGCAAAATGTGCTGGGGGGGATGTTCCGACGGGCAGGGCTGTGCCGGGGCACCACGGGGCTGCGGGCGGGTGGAGAGGGGCCTGTGCGGGGTGGCCAGGGTGGGCACAGGGCACGGCGGGACAGGCTGCTGGGGCTGGGCGGGGGTGCCCAGGGTGGCGTGGGATGCTCGGGGCCCTGCACCCTGGGCGGGGTGGGACCCCCAGGACACCGCGGGGACCCCCGGGGCCGTGCGGGCTGCCCGGGGCGGCACAGAGATGCTCACGGCCACGCCGGGATGCTCAGGGCGGTGCAGGGCGCCCGGGGCTGTGCGGAGATGCCCGGGCCGGGGCGGGTGCTCCCGGGAAGGGCGCTGCGGGGTGCCCCGGGCGGTGCCGGTGCCGGTCCCGGTGCCCCCCTCCCGGGGGTCGGTCGGTGCCGGTGCCCGGGCGGGGTTCCCGGGGCCTTGGCGGTCCCGGGGGTGCGGTCCCGGGCGCGCCGGGCCCCGCCGGGCCGGGTGCCCTCTCCGCGCATCCCGCAGGGCGGTGCGGGTGCCGGGGGCCGCTCGGCGTACCGGCGGCGGCACCGAAGGGGTGCTGCGGCGGCGGCCCCTCCCCCGCCCGCCCCCGCCGTGCACGCGCCGCGCGCTCCCGGTGCGGGGTCGGGCCGGACTGAGCGGAGCGCGGGGCGCGGAGCAGCCGCCGCCGCCGCCGCCGCCCCCGGGCATGGCCCAGCCGCGCCGCCGCCCCCGACGGTGAGTGCGCCCCGACGGCCCGGGCCGGCCCCCACCGGGAGGGAGATGGAGGGGGGGGGGGGGCGCACCGGGAGGGGGCAGCGGGCGGCCGGGACGGGGCTCCCAAGGGAGGGCGGGGGCCGGGGCCGGTGCCGGGGGGCCGTGCCGTGCCCGTGCCGTGCCCGTGCCGTGCCGTGCCCGCCGTCCCGCGCGGCGCGGCGGGGGTTAACGGGCGGGGCGGCGCGGCGGGGAGGGCGGCGGTAACGGCGGGGGTTAACGGGGCCGGATGAGCGGCCGCGGCGAGCCGGCGGGTTGCCATGGCGACGGGCTGAAAGGGGGATTGTGCGCCCGCCCAGCTGCGCGGCCCCCCCGGCACGGCTCGGCTCGAGCCGCTCCCGTCCCGTCCATCGCGGCTCGCCCCGCACCGCCGGCCCCATCCCATCCCGGCCCGGTTCGGCCCGGCGCGGCGCTGCCCGGGGGCGGGGGGACCGAACCGAGCCGGGCCGGGCCGGGCCGGGCCGGGCAGGGCGGCGGGGTGCTGTGCCGGGGCGGTGCTGTGCCGGGGCGGTACTGTGCCGGGACCGAGCATCCCTTGGCCAAGGGCAGGGGGAGACCCGCGGCCCGGCCCGGCCCGGCCCGGCTCGGGTCGGCTCGGCTCGGCTCGGAGCTGGCACGGGCTGGCGGAGCTGCCGGCGTTCCCGGCCCCCGTGCCCGGCGTGGGGCCCGGCGGCGGGCGCAGCGGGCGTACACCGGGCTCCGTCGCACCGGGCGTGCCCGTCCCCGAGCAGGGCGAGGAGCACGTGGCGCACGGGTCGCTGCCGGGGGCTCCGCCGCCATGTGCTGCGGCCACGTCGTGCTCGAAGCCGTGCGGCAGGACAGCCGCCGTCGGCGGTGGTTGGCGTGACCAGGGACCGCACCAAGGGGTGTGCTGCAGGCGGCCAGCACGCCCCCGACAAGGCAGCCCTCGTCCTCACCCCACACCCTCCAGCCAGCCGCTCTCCGCACCACGCTCTCCCCGACGGCAGCGTGTCCGGGTGCCTTCCCGAGGCTGCACGACTCCCTCGGGGAGGTGGCTGTGGCGTGAAGCAGGAGGGCTGGAGGTGCCCCCGTTGCCCATCACGCAGGGGTGCTCTCGGGAAGCGCAGGTACCTCCTTGTCCCCCCCGCGCTGGACCGGAGCATCCTCGGCACCCCCCGGGGCAGGGCTGGGCGCCCCCAGGTCCCCGTGGGAGCAGGGCTGTGCGGGCGGCAGCCACCAGAGCCGGCGTCTGCAAAACGGTTAAACGCTGACATTTAGAGGTCACACTTTTAGCACCGTGCATGTGTTTGCTTCATTTGCATTTGCAGTTAGCCCAGATCCTCGGTTTGCCGCTTGCATGTGCAATTGCCATGGCTACACGCACGGTCGGGATGGGGAGCTGGGTTGGACACCTGCGAACGCGCGGCTCCGAACCTCCAGAGCGAACGGCGCCGAGACGCGGGGCAGGCTCCGGCCGCGGGCACGTGGGCGCCGCGCAGCCGTGCGCTCGGGAAATGGAGCCCCAGTGCCCATCTTGGCAGGGGCTGCGTGCCGCCGCCTCGCGCAGCCTCCCAGCGCCCTTACGAGCCCAGCGGCACGCGCCTGGGGCAGCCCTGCTGGAGAGGAAGGCTGAGCCCGTGCCGAGGATGCTGCCCTGCACCTTACAGCTGGATCTGCCCCTTTTCCAGACCCCGTGCACAGGCTCTGCCCCGAAGGGCTGGTGTGGTGGTGCCGGGCAGGTTGGCGCTGCCTCGCCCCGTGCCCAGCAGCCTGCCGGGGCTCCAGAAGGTGGTTTGGGAATTGGCAGGGCGCTCGCCGAGGCTGCAGCTGTGGAGGTGGCGGCTTCCCTGGGTCTCCGCAGGGTCCGCTCCGTGTGCTTGGGGTTTTTGTGGGCAGGGACACAACCCAGGGGGCTTTTGACCAGGATGACATTGAGCCCGTGAGGGAGAGCAAGGAGACAGTGGCTGCCAAACCCTTCCGACAGGTCCCTGTTGGCTTTGCCGTTGTGTCAAGGGCGGAGGGATTTTAGGACCCCTGGTTTGGAAGGGACCTGGAGGTCATCAAGTCCTTTCAGCTCCACCTAAGCCATCCCTGACCAACAGCAGCTCTGCCAGCTCCCGAACCTCCCCAGTGACCGTGGTTCTGCCGCCCCCCCAGTGCCTCGCTGCAGCCTTCCCTTCCCCTTCCTGCCAGGAGCAGCCTCTGTGCGGCAGGTGGGCGAGAAAGGAAGCCCTTGGAGCCATCCAGAGCCAACTGTGGCCTTGGACAGACCTCCGTGGTATGTCCAGGTGGCAATGATGGCAGCCGCAGCGGTGAGGAACCCAGGTGGATGTGCGGAGGGATGGTGGGAGTCAGCGTGGATGGGGCACAGAGCATGGCGTGCTGCTTTCTGGGCATGGCCTGAGGAGGAGCCACAGAAGAACCTGAGGGGTTTCACGCACAGCACAGGAGGGCTGAGCATCCACGAGGTCTGGGCCCCGGTGTGAGTGCAGAGATGGGCACCCAGGAGCGTGGGACAGGGACAGCCTGGCTCTGTCCTTAGGGCTTTAGTGCCGCTGGGATGGGACGGTCATTTGCTCCCTGTGGCATCCCAGACAGAAATTCCTCTGCTGCTGAGCCGCGTTTATCTGCTGCTGCTGACAGAGCGTTTTGGAAGGCTCTTCTAAACCAGGGCCTGGCACTTGAACCTGCATCCCCAGCCAAAGCCAGGTCCGTGGCGCGGAGGGCCTCTGGGCGAAGGCGGCTGGCAAGGGCACGCCAGCAGAAGCAAGCAGGATGGGTCCCGGTGCTGGGTGCTCAGCGGAAAGCCGCGGCAGAGGCGGAGCTGCGTGGTGCCGCACGCTGGCCGAGAAGCCCTGGTGGTCTCCTAACGTGACGTGCCCGGGGACGGGGGGCAGGGAGAGGGCTCTGCCCGGCGCTCTGTGTGCCGTCCTCAGCAGGATTCTGCAAGGCGTGTGAGGGGAATGAATAAAAGGTCCTGCCATTGCCAGCGCTGGCAGTTTGAACCCACATCACTCGGCCCCTGGAGGGAGTCTGACTGAGGGGGAGCCGGGGGGGAGCGGGAGCTCGGGGCTGCAGCTGCCACGTCCTGCCTGCTGCGTGCGGCGCTTGGAAGTTTTGCCTGCCGAGGAGGATACGTGCCAGTTGTTTGGTCACTTGTCTGGGCTCACGAGAGGTGATATTGAGGCGCATGATGAAACCCGTGCTCCTGCTTCTTGCAGGCACGTGGGGAACCTCTGCCCTTGCTGCGTTGTCCGTCCTGCCGGGAGCAGGGCGCGGGGCGATGTCTGCGGGCAGGGCTTTGTGCCGGGCAGCGCTGTTTGGGCTGGGACTGCCTTGGCAAGGAGCTCTGGGGATTGTTGGTAAAGAAGCCTTGTTCCTGACACTGCAAAACGCAGAGCAGTGTAGTAACATCTGTTATTTTCAAACTGCATCTCAGCGTGAGCATACCCTGCGAGGTGCCTGGCAAGCGGAGCTGAAGCTCTGCCTTGTGGACAGATGCTCCGGCCGTGCCAGCGGAGCAGGTGGCAAAGTTTGGGAAAGGTTGCGTTAGGGAGCATTACAGGGCTCTTACTGTGCCTGAGCCGTGTTTGGGTCTGCGCCGGGGCTGCTGGGGCTCTCCGAAGGCGAGGCTGTTTGGCAGAGCCTGGCCAGGAAGGTTTCTGAGACGGGCACGGGGAGGAGACTTCTGAGAACACCCTTGGTGTCACGGTCCCTTCTGCAGCAGATTTGCCCAATGCAGCCCCTCGCGGGGAGCTGCCACCCTGCGGGAGCACGAGAAACGCCCCGGTCTGCGGTGAGACCTGCGGGTCGCTGGCCACGGAGGTGGCCGCGCACAGAAAGCGACTGAACAAGGCAAGGATCTTCGGGCTGGGAAAGAAACAACAGAGGATGGATCAGGTACAGCTACAGAAATCACAGGAGGCCAGGAGAGAAAGGACGGAGGTTAACTGCTCCCTGGTTCTTGCCATGCAAGTACAAGGTCACATCAAACGCCGCTAGCAGGAGGTGCAAACCAGGAGGAGGGGATCTGCCGCTCACAGACGTGCTGCCAGAGCACACAAGTCCTCAGAACAAGGTGTTGCGAACAGCAAAACCTTACGCTGGCTCCAGGAGAAATGGGACAAGTTCAAGAAGGACAAGAGGTTCCCTGAGGACCAGTAAATACACGGAGATACGCTTGGACAGCTCCTGAGCTGCAAATTGCTCATACTTCAGACTACCGGCAGGAAAGTGTGCAGGGCAAGGCTCACCCTTGGTTTGAGCCGTTATTTCCATGACGTGCCCGTGGGAAGGGTGCAGCCAGCAGGAAGCTCTGGGCTCTGCACAGGGTTTATCCCCTCCCAGCTCTGAGCTGGCACGGGGCAGGCCCTTGCTGAGTGCAGGATGCTCCCCCCGTGGCAGCTGGGTTCCTGCCCCGGTGCTGCCCCAGAGCTCGCTGCATGCAGGGGGCACCGTGGCATCACGTGGGATCCTGTTTGGGATCCTCTCCCTCTCCTCCCATCCCCTGGCCCTGCCTGCTGTCTCGCACTCACATCAGGAAACAGTCCCAGTTCTGCTCCTGGTTTTGTGCCCGGCTGAGAAAAGCCTCGTGTCCCGCTCTCGGTGAGGGTGCAGCTCAGCATGGGGTGCAAGAAGGCTGTCCTCCCAGCTCCCGGCTGGTTTAGCAACACCCAGGGACAGCAGGGAGCCACGAGGCCGGGCCTGGGAGAGGTCTTCTTGTGTGAGGAGAGCCTGTGCTGGGCTGGGAGACGAGGGCACGGGGCTGGGCTGTAAGAGGACGGGCCCTGGGGAGCTTTTGTCCTGTGTCACGCATGGAGGAGGCCAGGAGGTGGATGTCCGTGGTGCTGCGAAGTTGCCGGTGGGAACATGATTTCCATCTCTGTCTCAGTGCCATTTTGTTCACCGTTGCCACCGGGCTCTCCTGTGAGAGGTTGCTCAGATGCTCACACGCTGAGGTTGCTTTGATGCTCGCAGCCTTAAGGGGAGCCACGCAGTCACCTCTCGGCCACAGAAACCTCCTCCGGCCCCCGCAGGGAGCAAGGCTTCAAAGCGGGCATCTGCCGAGGCAGAGCCGTGCTCGGGGACCTCGGCAGGGAGCATGGGTGCGTTCCTGGCACCGGGGCCGCCTTTCCTTGGCACTGCTGGTCCCTGCAGCCTGCCTGCTTGTCCTGCTTCATCCTCGCCTCCCAGGGCATCCACAGGCTGCCTGATTTGCTCCGGTTCAGCTTATTTCTTAACACTAGGCAGCCTTTACAGTAAAACACATTAAAGGATTTTTGCCAGAGGTTTAAGGCTTTCTGCTTTTTGTGCTTGAAGATAGAAAATATGGGAGGAGAAAGCTACAAGGGAAAAATATCAAGTACATTTTGGATTAAATTTAAACAGGCTTCTTTCCTAGCTGCTGGCTTGCCTGGCCTCAAGTCCTCAGCATGCCTTAGCAGCACGAGCAAGAGGGATTTGCAGAGCCGCCCTGCTGCCGGCTGACCCTCCAGCCCGCGTGTTCTCTGTGGTCTTCTTCATGGTCATGCCAGCTTTGGCTTTGTTTTGGGAACACGGGTGGCCCATGGCTCTTGCTGCAGGTGGAGACTGAGCAGAGGCTGCTGTGTGCTTGGGCTGGGCCGTCAGCCCACCTCCATCCCTCCAAGGCACAGGAGCTCACCTCAGCCCTCCCGGTGCTCCCGGACAAAGCTTTGCCAGCAGCGTTATCCTTGGTGGTGGGGTGGGGCGAGGATGCGGAGGGGCAGGGCGGCTGCTGCAGCACCTATGTGCCTGCTCCGGGGGCGCACAAGTGTGAAATTCAATTTGTAGATAAGCCGTAGCGGGCGAGGAGCGCAGGCCCTGGCGTCTGCGGGAGGCAGGCAGTGTCTGGAGCAGCACAGCCTGCATGCACGGCGTGTCCTGCCTGCCAGCTCCTGGCCAGGCTGACGTCACCTCGCAGAGCGGTGGCTGCTGCAGGACGTGGCTGCTCGAAGCCGTCTCGTGTTCTCCTGGGGTCTGCAGCCCCGAGCTCAGCCCCCATCCCTGCACAGGGCCGGGGCGCAGCTGGCAGCAGGGGGGGGCTGATGCTCCCAGCACCAGCAGCAGGTGAGCTGGGTGGCTTGCAAGGACAGGCGCTGTGAGCGGGGCTGGCTCTTCCGGCAGCGGGTGGCATTTTCCCACCTCCATCTTCTTGAATTCCCTTCCTGATGTTTCCAGCGAGCCCTGCTTGCTGGCGGACGCAGAGGGAATGGGCATTATAGTCTCAGCAAATGCAGCTCATGCTGTTCTTCTGTTCTTCCCGTGCATTGTAACCAGTGGTTGCAACTCCCTTTCTCCTGCCCCGCTCCAGAAGCGTCTGGGTCTCCCCTCCCCGAGCGCTCTGCAGAGCGGGCAGCAGCACAGCCCCTGCTGCGGGTGAGGAGAAAGCTGCCGTGAGCGGGGCAGTGCGGCCCCCTGAGCACTGAGCAGTGCCCCGGTGCTCCGCAGGGGCTGCCGCCAGCGGTGCAGCCCGGGGAAAGCCACAGTGCTGCGAGGCAGTGGGTGGCTGCTGGTGCCACCGGGTCTGAACAGGCACCAGTGTGGTGGTATTAGGACGATCAGCCTGTCCTGCTCTTCCTTGCCAGTCTTGGCTTTCCAGCATCGTGAGGGAGTGAGCCTAGCCCTGCTGCCTGCACTGTGATCCTAGAGGGGTGGCTCCGTGCGGATCACCTGCACGCCCCTTGCACAGGGATTCGCTGTCCTTGTGGAGCCGCTGTGCTCCACAGCCTCGCTGCCTCGGTGGCTGACTTGGTGTCTGGTGGTGCAAGACAGGGCGGTGCAGGAAGGTGATGGCTGTGCGCTGCCAGATAACTTGGAACATTATCTCTGCACAGGGAAACAGAATAATTACATTGTCATTCAGCTTCCATGGAAAGCTAGTTCCTGCTTCTCTCCAACCATGTTCCTTATATTTGTTCTTTGCCCCATTATTGATTACTTTCATGCTGTATCATCCCCATAACCTGGCTTACAGTTCTGCCCCATGAAACTTTGCTCAGCTGACGAAGTGATGGATAGTGATATCAGAAGAAATAGGTGATTGGGACAGGTGTCAGTAAAGGAAACAATCCTTTATCAGCTCTGCTGTTGAAACCGGAGGTTCTTACAACTGCATTCCAGATTACAACCTGTGATTAAGTGGTTTTGGCTTCCTGCTTTGAGTCAGTAGAAATGAAACACTGACGGCTTATTTTGGTGTAGCTGTTCCTGTTCAAAGCGCTCTTGGATTTTGTTGTCCACCCTCTCCAGTCGCATTCGCAGGAAGTCTTTGTATTTTAAGCTGCAGTCGGTTCCTCTCTGCCCAGCCCACCTCTTTACATTTATAGAGCCTCCTCCGGACCACGCTATTCCACGGGAAGCATTGGCTGTGTGCGCTCAGCCTGCCTGCGCTCCCTGGTGCTTCCCCAGCCTCCCTCCGAGCGTGCGTGAGGCTGTTGGCACGGGCGGTGGTCGGGGCAGGGCAGTGTCCCATGCAAGCTGACCCTTGCCCAGTGGCCAGAGGGGGACCCTGGCCTTGGTGCACCTGGGTGCCTCGAAAGGAGTGTGGGGGACTGGGATACAAGACATTTTGGGTAAGGACATGCCATCAGCAGCTGGGTTTCGTACTTGCTGTTTAGTTTGGGGCCTTTCAGAAGCAGGGGTGTCACTGCATGAAACCAGCCTCTCTGGCACTGAAGTCTCCTTTCTTTATTAAATTTCAATCCTGCTGTTGCAAACTCAAAAAATACAAACATGTTTGGACGTAGAGTTTTGGAAGCTTGTTCCTCTGAAAAGAGTCTCGTGTTTGTGTAATTGCTCCCTAAAGTGGTTCAGTCATAACAATTAGTGTTAGAGGAAAAACTGGGGGCCCTGCTAGGCGCCGTTGTTTCGGAGGTGGTTGTTGGGGAGAGGACACAGAAGCCGCTCCTCTGGCAGATGTGAGGGGGATGGCGACGAGCAGCTGGGATAATGTCAGCGCGCAGCTCGGCGGAGCTGGGAAAGGAAGTGCGGGGAGCGCTGCTTGTGCCGGCAGCGCGCTCTTTGCTGGGTGAGATTTGCACTCCAGTCGCTAGCTGCCGAGTGTTGATCTCGGATCCACGAGTGAGCTTGTATTGCTTCAAAGTAGGTGCCTGGTGCTTGTTTGCGATGTGCTGGAGAGCAAGCGAGCTGTCTCGGCATGAACTCTGCGCTGGTGCCAAGGGCTCGCTGTCAGCTCGCCCCGAGCAGGCGTCTGGCGATTCTGGGGTTCTGCAAACGCACGCTCACATCGCCAGTCAACCCGCCCGCACGAAGTGAGCACCGGGGCGATGCTGCCGCTCGCAAAGCGCTATTTCCCTAGCATGGCCGAGGTGGTCGATGCCCCACAGGTCCTCCCACCAGCCGGGCACTGCTCCTGGAGGTGCCCGGTGCCCTTCAGGTGGCCTTGGCGGTGGGCCCAGTGCTGGGCTCGGCCCGTTGGGTGCTGAAGGAACAGCTCCAGCCCCCGGGTGGTGCTGGGGGCGGCCAGGCGCTGGAAGGGCTGCGGGCCAGGCCAGCCGAGAGGCTAGCAGCGTGCCCCAGCAGCCAGAAGGGCTGGCTGTGTCCTGGGGGCTTTGGGCTTGGCATGGCTGAGGGAAGGGAGCCTCCTGCTCTGCTCTGCGCTGGTGTGGCCTTGCCTCCAGTGCTGCGTGTGGTGTTGGGTGTTGCAATGCAAGAAGGATGTAAAGCTATTAGCATCCAAGAGGGCTGTGAAGGCGGTGACGGGCCTAGAGGGCAAGATGTGTGAGGAGAAGCTGAAGTCCCTTGGTTTGTTCAGCTCCGAGCAGAGCAGGCTGAGGGGAGGCCTCATGGCGGCCTCACAAGGGGAGCGGAGGGGCAGGCGCCCTCAGTGCTCTCAGGTGTAGGGTTTGTTTTTTGGGTGGTTCTGTATGGAGCCAGGAGTTGGACTCAATGATCCTGTGGGTCCCTTCCCATTTGATGATTCTAGGAGCAGCTGAGGACACTTGGGTTTCTCAGGACTGGAGAACAGGAGGTTGAGGGTGTCCTCAAAGCGCCCTACACTTCCTGAGGAGCGGATGCGGGGAGGGAGGTGCTGCTCTCTTCTCCGGGTATGCAGTGACAGGACGTGTGGGAATATCTCAAAGCTGCACCAGGGGAGGTTCAGACCAGACATTAGGGAAAACTCCTTTACCAAGAAGGTAGCTGGCAAGGGAAGAGCTTCCTAGGGAGGTGGTAGATGCCCAGCACCTGTCCGTGTTTGAGGTATTTGGATAACGCTCGAGATAAGTTTTAAGCTGGGGTCTGCCCTGAAGTAGTCTGAATCAGTCTCAGTGATCTCTGTGGACCCCTTCCAACTGGAACTACTACTCTACCCTACTTTACACCATTCTGCCTGTCTAGCCAGCCTGGACCGGGCCTGTTTAGGCTGCAGTACAGCAATGCCCCATCTGGCTATTGCTAAGGGCGCAGGGCGCAGCATGTGCAAGCCTAATGCAGGGGCTTCTGGACAATCCTCCAGGGCTCTCTGATCTGCCAGGCTGGGTCAGGCGCTCTTCCTTCACTGCCAGTTGTTCTGGCTGGGGAGCAAGTGTGTGTGTATCTGTGCCAAGGCCGTGGCACTGTGTTTGCTGTTTAGACAGTGGTTCTCATTAGCCTCTGCCCCTGCAGGGAGGCATTTGTGAACTGAATCTGTGCAAGCGGCAAGGTGAGGGAGAGGAAAGCTGCTGCCGTTTCTTTGCGCTGAGGTCAGGAAAGCTGCAACGTGAGATAATCCAGATTATTTCTACCCAGAATGTGGCACTGAACGGCCTACTTCCAGCAGCTGTCTGTGAGCGGCGTGGAAGTCCGGCAGCCCACCAAGAGGCTGCTGCCGCTGCCCTCTTCACAGCCAGGGATCTGTCCCACAGCCTCTTGCTTGCACAGCAGCTGCTTGCTGTGCCGTGCGGCCCTCCCCCAGCTTTCTGCACGCTCCTGGGAAGCGGTGAGTGGGAAGGTCAGTCGAAATGGAGACCGGCTCAAGGTGAACATGTGGCCCACACCCAGACAGCCCAGGCTGTCAAACACGATTGTCCTTGGATCCTCTATGGAGGCCACCCTGTACTTGCATCGGCAGGATTGGGTGCTTACCCCACCACTGTCCCTGCTGCAGTGCTCACTGGCTGTCCTTCAGCAGCATCGCCGCTCCCTGCACAGTGACACTGAGATACTTCCTGCATTTTTGGAGCTTCTGATCTAAATGGGAGTTGGAAGTGAGCCAGGTTATGTCACCCGCTGGGTTGTGTGCCTTCTGGAGCAGGCAGGAGCAGGGCATCAAACAGTACACTGGAATCAACACCAAAAATCATAGAATCATAGAATGGCTTGGGTTGGAAAGGACCTTAAAGCCCATCCACTTCCACCCCCCCTGCCATGGACAGGGATGCCACCCACTAGATCAGGTTGCCCTGGGCCTCGTCCACCTGGTCTTGAACACCTTCAAGGTATGGCTCACCCTCAGCTTCTCTGGGCAGCCTGTTCCAGTGCAAACGAATGTCTGGAAAGGCAGGAGTGTGGGCAAGGGAAAGGTCTGCCTAGCTCCTCCTT
This sequence comes from Anser cygnoides, assembly GCF_040182565.1. Taxonomy (NCBI): domain Eukaryota; kingdom Metazoa; phylum Chordata; class Aves; order Anseriformes; family Anatidae; genus Anser; species Anser cygnoides. Next base: position 11,961,146 of record NC_089885.1, on the reverse strand, counting down.
CCCGAGACGGGCAGGATCTGCTTCTTCCTGAAGGACCTTTCAACAGGCATGGAGGAAATGGGGACAGGCCATATCGCAGCAGGAAGCCGTTGGCACGACAGCAGAAGTGGTGCTGAAATTTCTAGGGATTTGGGGCAACATTTTTGCCGTTCTGAATGGGAGCTCACGAGGATCTCGACGTGTCTGGGAGTTGTCTAAGAGCTTCTGTCCCACATATGTTCCTGCAGCACTGAGGAACTTAACTGATGCTTCTCTTGAGGTCTCTCATCTTTCTTCTCCCCAGGGCACTGGATGCACAGTGGAGTGTCCCATCAGCTTCTGGTGTTCAGCTTTGCTTAAGTATTGGTGAAACTGTGGGTAGAAGTTAGAAAAGGCAAGTCACAGGGAAGTACCTGGCAATTGAAGCGAATGAGGGTGAGGTTTGCGGCTGTTTTTCCTTCTGTACCTGCAGGGTGACTGTGGTGCCGTACTGTTGGAGGTGTTGCAGATGCGCCTCTGGGAGGAGGACGAGATGGGGGCACGGGGCTCTCAGTGAGACCTGCAGAGCAGAGGACAGCTGTGGTGGGTTCCATGCTGCTGGGAAGCTTCCATAGCGCTCTGCTCCCTCAGAGCCACCTACACACTGATGGTTTCATGGCTGAGATGGCTCTTGTTTCACTACATGGTGACAAATGCTGAACCACCGAGGGCAGGGACAAAGCTGCCAGCCAGGGGAATGAGAAGTGTAGGGGACCGGGCTGGAGGGGACACCAAGGTGTCATTCGCTCTGTCCACCTGCCTTGGAGCACCCTTTGCTGATGAGCTTACCTTTACTTTTTCCTGGTGTACACCTGGCTCTCCTTTCTTAATGTGAAAGTGTCTCCTGTCACCAAAGGAATTACGTACTTCACTCACAAGAGCGAAGCAGCAATATATTTATTGATGAAAATAGTGATTTAGCAGTGCTTAATTGTGAATGAGACAGTGATTTAACAATTTTCTAATGGTAAATGTGACATTAACAAGATTCGTGATGGCAAGGCCACTTAATTATTTACTGCATAGAGGAGAGGGTCAGACTACAAGCCTCAGGGAGACCCTCACATTGAGCCATAAGGTTCAGAATGGAGGTCCTTTTGCCGTCCAAACTCCGAGGAGTCTAGATATGACCGGATCCTATCCCAATCCCAGACTTAATAGTTTATGCCTAGAGGACTGTATGCACATCAATCCTTTATGTCACTTAGCTAAGGTTACAAAGTTGGAGCACGCTTAGTAAATTACTTGCAAAGTTTCAACAAGCTAGCTAGCAGTCACCTACTGAGCGTCTGTCACAGGTAAGGAATCTCTCGACTTCAGGGAGTAGCCTTGAGAGGCGTCCCTGCTCAAGGAGAAGATGCTGGCATCCAGCCCGCTGCAGCGCAGGAGAGCTCAACAGGCTCTGGGCTCTCGTTTATTTATGGGGTAAGAGGACTGACGACTAGTCATATGTGCATGCCAGCTGTGTTTGGGTGGTGCATGCTCCCTTAGCCCTTGGATCTGTCTCCCCCGAGTCCACCTTGAGCCCAGCTCAGCTACCACGATGGGATGCATCCATCACGGTCACCACCGATGGCTATCGCCCATGGAGGGTCAGGCTTTGGGGCAGAGGGAGGATGCTGCCATGACTACCGAGCACTGAGTTCAGCATCAGACTGTTCTGGGCTTTTTTTTGCAGCAGCCTTTTCACGTTATAAAACTGTATCTGCTGACATGGCTTGTCTTCTAGGCTTTTGTTCAAGGCCATGCTTCCCAGGCTTTTTGTGGCCTTGCTGGTCTCCTGTGGCCTCTCTTGGTTGGCCCAAATCTTTTGGGGGGTGAAGCAGTTCTCTAGAGGAGAACAGCATAATTGCTTGATGTATCTTTATGAGCTGGAGGAGAGCTGAATAACGAAAGGCAGTTCGTGTGCCTTTATAAGCTGTCCTTTTACACATCCTACTGTACTTGCCCGTTTCTGTGACAATGACATGCTGGCTCACGCTCAGTTTGTACTCCCCTGTAGCCCTTTTGACCCTTCTGGCAGAAGCACTGTTGCCTTTTCTTCCCCAGCCTGCATTTATGCTGCTGCTTTCTCCTGCCAGCGACTCTCAGCCCTGCCCATTACCACTCAGCCCTCTCTCCAGTTTGTCAGGAGCACGTCAAGTTCCAGCCCTGGCCTCCGAAGCCCTGGGTGTCGTGTGCAGATTTTAAAACGTACTTCGTTCTGTCATTTAGGTCACCCAGAGAAATGCTGAGCGGCAGCAGCAGCAGGGCAGACCTTGCTGAAACCCTGCTTGTCCCCACTCAGTGTAACTGAGTGCCGCTGGTAGCCGTTTATTGCTGTGCACAAGCTCTGTGATGGATTGAATTCCCAGAACTGCTCCCCCAGTGCTGCAGGACAGGGAAATGTCTGCCTGCAGCATGGATGAGAAACCTGGTGTCAGAAAGACCCGCTGGGCGCAATGCATTGCGCTTAACCACCGCTCCGTAATATTACCCTCGAGCACCAACCCAGGCCAAAACCGTCAGAGGGTGAGAGCTGAGGACGGCTGGCAGAGAAATGCCGGGGCCCAGGGACACGGGCACGTCAGCCCGGTGCTGCTGCAGCTCCTGTGCTGCCGAGGTTTCTGCAGCATCGCCGGCCAGGCAGAAGGCACCGGCGGCTGGCAAGAGCCGAGGTCGCTGCCTGCTGGAGGAGAGCAGCGAGGGGGCTGGCGGGGAGGGAAGCAGCGGGGTGCGGATTGCTGGGAGGGGAGCGGAGATCCGACGCGAGGGCCCGGCCTGGCGGCGCTCGCCCACAGCTCTCAGCCAGCAAAGGTGTGGATCCGGCTCTTCTGGCTGGCGCAGGGACGCCTCGCTGTGCATCTGCAACCGCGGCTTCGCGGGATCCGCCTGCTCAGGTTTCCATGGAGAGCGTCTTGTTGTTGGGGAGGGAGCAGTCTGGCAGACAGTACAGTCGTGGAAATACCGATACAGCGTTTGTTTTCCAAGATGCATGAATAAAATCATTAACAGTTAGCAGCCTCACTTCCTCCGCTCGCACCAGCCGCCCTCAGCGGTCTGGCAGGCCGACCCAGGATGCCTGCAGCGTCTTTATTCTCCCGGCTCCTTGCTCGTGCGCTCGTCACGGTGTCCCCAGCTTGGCCATATCTGCCCAGGCGAGCCTGGTTTCACTTCCAGTTGGCAGCCTCCATTTCCTACTGGCAGCCTCCAGTGCTCGCGAGGGCTGCGGGGAGGCAGCAGCCACCTTTGCCGGGGGGAAGAGCTGGGCTCACTGGGAACAGCGGGAGGAGCCGTAGGCGGCTCAGCCCGGGGACGCTTTGCTCCCACCTCCCGTGGGATGCGAGGGAATAGCTTCCCGAACGAAGCGTCCTCTCTTGGATCTTCTCCTTCGTTACTGCGTGTGCTTGGGAAGGCTGGGGGCAGGCTGCCTTCGGCCCCGCCGCGGAGAGCGCAGGAGGCAGCGATGCAGGGCTCCTGCTGCAGCCCCCGAGAGCGCCGCTGGCTGCCGAGCCCTCGGTGGAGAGGGCTGAGCGCTGGTGTTGGTGGCAGCCTGTCAATATTAAATTAAGGCTAAATTCCCGTACTAAACGTTACGTTAACACGAAGTTACAGCAGAGAGCGCAGAGCGCAGAACAGCAATATGCGGGTAAGATGTGTTTCGGGGGGATTGTAATCATCCCAAATGAGGCGTTTGAAACCCAGGGAGTTCCAGATTTAGGGCTTGCATTGTTTTTGTTTTTGTAATTGAAAACCAATCCAAACATAGGAGGGTTTAGGAGCATGTTGCTGAGATTGTTTGGGTGCCTTTATTCTGTGCTGCAGGGGCATCGGCAGATGGAGGAGAAAAGTCTTTAAAAAACGATGGAACCAAGTCTGGAATTACAAATGTTAAAATAGCGTGATCTGGATTTTATTGTTAGCACATTGTGGCTCTCCGAGGTAACATTAGAGTTGTTGGGTCTTGACTGTGCATCTCTATCTGGACATACTTGGCTATTGCTAACGTAACTCACCTCTGTATCTGATGCTTCACACAGCTCATAATTTGAGACAACTGCAAATCCCGTAGCATGATTTTATTTGCATTATGGATGTGTACTTGGAACTTTAATTCTATCGTAACAGACAGTTTTTTGTCTTCAGATTCCCCTGTTTTTTAAAGAGCTGTTGGAAGAGCCATGGATGAGGATTAAGCAACCCAAAAGGATATCATGATAGCATAATCCCGAGGAGATATAGCAAGAAGCTGTTCTGGGTTCTGTTTTACTTTAAAAAATAAAATAAAATAATCTCTCCTTCACTGTGCAGTACGCAATGACACGGTGGCTATGCCAGGTGTGCGGCCACTCCAAAGATGGGAAGTGGGTGGTGAACTCAGCCCTACTTTTGTGGTGCCCGGTGTGCCTCACACTGTGAAATCCCTTGGCTGAGGCAGTGCTGGAGCTGCCGTGCTCAAGGCAATGCACGGCCACGGCTCTGGGAGAGCTTGGAGCCAGGGAATCCTCTGGTAAGCCACAGGGCCGCGGCGTGCGTGCTCCTGCAGAGCAGGAACGAGGGCTGGCAGTGAGATGGCTCTGCTGGGAGTTACGGGCGCTATCGAAGCTGCCTGTAGCGTCCAGGCGTGCCAACGAGATACGACAGTCATTAATAATTTGGCTTCATCCTAACCCATGGCATCCAAAGGAAGAGGAGCAGATGATGTGGGCTGGATGATTTGCCTTCCAGCAGCGCCGTGCACAGCGGATGAGCGATGGTTTTCCTCCGGAGCTGGGGGCAGAGCGGGGCAGCGGCAGCAGCGGTGCGACCGCAGAGCTCGGTGTGCTGGGGTGCCTCGGCTGCCTTTCTGGCCCTTGGTACGCTTCTTTTGCTCTCGCATTGCATTTTGTAGGCTTCAGCACCTGTTTTGGGGGGTAACACACCACTGTCAGTGTCCTGCAGTGCGTGCTTGTCTGGCGCCGCCTCCCCCCTTCCCCTGGTCAGGCAGCAGGCGGGGGCAGAGGGGTGCTCCGGGGCACAGAGCAGGATCCCCCCAGCCGTGACACCTCACCCCTCAGGGCTGTCCCCAGCCGGGTGTCCCCGGGCCGTGCCCAGGCCCTGGATGTTGCCGCTCCTCCTCGCCCATCGCTCCTGGCACCGTCCCTGTCTCACACCGCTGCTGTCTGTGGGCTCTGGAAGCACGTCTGCGTTCCTAGCCCCGCACAGCCTCGCGGCTCGGGTGGGCCGGATGCAGCAACATGATTTTCTGGGCTGAGTGTTTCTTATTACGCCTGTCAGACACTGATTTCTGAGCCTGCTGTGTTCCCTGGGCATACCAGGAGGGCAGGCACAGCACAGGCCCATTTCCTTAATGACCGGCAGTGAATTGCCTGCACATGTGCAGTGCAGATTTGAGACGCCCTCCGTGTATTTTTTTTTTTTTTTCTCTGCGGATTTTCCTCGTTGGATGAGGTGTTCTCCATTAGTGGAGTCCCTGCCCAGCTGAGCCTTGAACAGAGCCTCTTCCTTCCATCTGCACACAGCCCTTATTTTGTGCTCCAGTAATTCCAGTGCAGCTCTGCTGCCCTCCGAGCTTCGGAGAGATTTACCAGGTGGGCACCTAAGGATGCTCTGGGACAAAATGGAGGTGCCCTGCCGCCGTCCCTGCCAGGGTAAGCACGTGTGGCTGAGACGGGCGGCAGCCTCTGACCCCCTCCCCGAGCAGCGTCTTCAGCAGGGACCGGCCTGCCGAGGCCAGGATCCGGCCTCTCACCCACGCCGGGAGCCCACGAGCGAGCGTGGCCGCGGTGTGCCCGTCCCTGGGAGCCGGGGGGAGGCGGGGGGGCCCTTACATAAGCCCTGAATGCGGCAGGCGGAGCGGGGAGGGGAAGGGCAGAGCGCCGAAAATCCAGGCAGCCTCCAGCGAGGGCTCCCCGCCGCGGCCCTGCACGCTGACACGCGGCCTCAGGTCCCCGTCCCCGGCCACCTGCCCGCTGTCCGTGCCCCCACCACCCTCTGCGGGGCAGCACGGGGATGGGGCTGCAGGCACTGCAGTGCTGGCATGGGGGGGACATGGCCATGGACCCCTGCCCACCCAGCACCCAGTGCCCGGGGTCCCTCTGTGCCATGGATGGGCTCAGCGTGTGCGGACGGGCGCTGTCTGTGTGTCCGCACGTGCTCGGGGCTCCGTCTCCTGGAGCACCTCGGGTGTTCCCCAGCATCCCAGCCCGGGCTCTTGCCCCAGGGGGGTGAACGCCGGCCCCTTCTCGAGCACGGCAGGGGCTCGCGAGCAGGGGAGCGCTTCGCGTCCAGGTAGGAGCGGGCACCCACGGCGCTGCAGCCCTGTGGCTCTTCACAGGGTGAGTCTGCTGTTAATTCCCTCCGTCTCTCCGCAGCATCAGCAATCCCACCCGGGCCGGGCCGTTCGAAGGGGGACCGCAGCAGGCAGCTCGCAGGCTCTGAGGCGCGGCGGCACGTCGCTCCGGGTCGCTGTCCCTGAGTCGCCGGGCTCTCCCGCCCCACGGATCTGGCCGTTCCTGCTGGGAAAACCGGAGGCTTGCCGTGATGGGGATGCGCTGAGCCCTTGCCCCAGGAGCTTCAGGCCTGGATGTTGGTGCTGCTCCTCCCGGACGATGTGGCTGATACTCTGGAGAAGCCCTCTCTTGCCCCCTGTTCTCCAAGTGCCTGAGCTGGTGGCCGGCTGGGACCTGCGTCTCGCCCTGTGGGTCCTGAGCTTCGCCTCGGCCGTCGTGCGCATGGAGGGCCAGGTCTACTCTCCCACCGTCAACACGCACTATGGGAAGCTACGGGGGGTGCGCGTGCCGCTGCCCAGCGAGATTTTGGGACCCGTGGACCAGTACCTGGGGGTGCCTTACGCCGCCCCCCCAGTCGGGGAGAAGAGGTTCATGCCCCCCGAGCCACCGCCCTCCTGGTCGGGCATCAGGAACGCTACCCACTTCTCGCCAGTCTGCCCCCAGAACATCCACAACGCCGTTCCCGAGATCATGCTGCCCATCTGGTTTACCTCCAACCTGGATATCGTGGCCACCTACATCCAGGACCCCAACGAGGACTGTCTGTACCTCAACATCTACATCCCCACGGAGGATGGTGAGTCCCCGCCGGGGCGCCCGCAGGAGCGAGCGCTCTGGGAGGGCAGGGGGGGCCGCCCTGCCCCTGCCCCTGCCCAGCAGCGGTTGGTCTCACCTGGGTGTTGTGTTTGAAGCATGTGGTTGTGGACCCTGCAGCATGCTGTCTGTTCGTGGAAAGCTTCCTCTGGCCACTCAGCTCGCCCTCAGCTGCCATCTCTGTCTCGCGTGCTCCCGCCCCTCCACGCCTCTCGGTCCCGTCCCCCCCCCCCCACCTTCCACCTCCATGGCATCGTCACGGGTTCCTCTCTTGTGTTGCTAAATCTGAATCAGACTCTCTGACCGCAGATCCACAGAGCGACGAGCTGGTTTGTGCTCCCCAGGCGCCGAGTGCCAGGTTCTGTCTTGAGTTGGTTTGGGTTTGTCCTTCCTCCCCCCCTCCCCACCCCCAGGTCCATGCGCTAGCCGTGGGCACGGGCTGCGGCCGCCGCTGGGAGGAACACTCTGCCTCTCCCGGGGCCGGGCTGCTCGGGCCAGGAAGGGGCCACAGAGCCCTTTTTGGGGCCGCAGAAGCCCTTTTGGGGGGGGTCCCGATGCAGGCGGGAGGTTGGGGGCATCGCTCTGCAGCCGCAGCCAAACGTGGGGGGCACGGTCCCGCGGTGGTGAGGCCGAGCAGCACCGGCTGCCTCCTGGCTAACCTTTTCCTTCGCAGGGCATCCCACCTGAACCGTAAGTAGAGGGTGGAGGAGGCAGCGCCTTGCCCGCGTGCCCGCCACAGCCTCACCACCGCGGGAGCCCCGGGGGCTGCAGGGGGCTGGATGGGACACGGGGCGGGTTTGCCCTGCGCAGGGCAGCCTCGCCAGCTCTGCCCCTCCGTCCTGGTGGGCTCTCGGCTGCGCCTTCCCACCCGCCCAGCACGGCTGGCCCAGAGTTTTCCTCCCACGGTGCCGCTCCCTCCCCACCTCCCGCGGTCCCGGGGCGGCGGGTGGGCGGCAGCGTGGTTGTGATTGCATGCCCACTCCAGCCGGTGGAGCCTCCTGTTATTTTGTAGTCTTTTATTCATTTTACAGTAAAACGGATTTCCAAGGAATGCACCCGAAAGCCCAACAAGAAAATATGTAGGAAAGGAGGTATGTAGCAAGCCGACCGGCAGAGAGGCACAGAGAGGAAAGAGAGAGAGAGAATGAGAGAGTGAGAGGGTGCCTGTCGGTTCTCTCTGGCCCCGCGGCGTGCTCCTCCAGCGCCTCTCTGTGCCGCGACCGCCCGCGGGCCCCGAGCAGCCCTGCCCCGCTGCCGCCCGCTCCCCGCCCGCAGGGACCCGCGGGTGCCGCGGCCGCCCCGGCTCCCCGCCCCGCAGCTGGGGGCTGGTGCTGAGCACGGGCTCAGGGCAGAGCGGGATGCTCCTGTTGTCCCAGGCCTTTCAGAACAGCTGCTGGCAGGCTGAGCCTGTGCTTCCCGGTCCCTTTGGTCACGGGGAACGCCTAAATGCGCCTGTTCCCTTAGGGCTGGAGGGGCTGCACCTCTCAGCCCTCTGCCCAGAGCAGGCAAGGGGCTCCCTCCCGCCCCGGGTACCGACCCGCTCAGGGGAGCGCCTGGTTGTAGATGGGGCCTGAGCTCTTCCCCCTGTTGCATCCCTGGTCGTTAGCAGCCAGAGCTCTGTGGTTAAAGCATCAGTCCTCGCCTGGCTGTGTAAACGCTGCCATGTTCTGCCCCAGCCTCTGGTCTGCCCTCGGCTGTGCTGGCGGGGCTATATGCATCCCTATATCCGTACATCCACATACATACAGACACGCTCACAGACACGGCTGTGCGAGCTCAGGATGTGCTCTCCACCTCCTCAAATCACACCCTCCCTAAGCTGCAGCCTCCCCGGAGGCGGCAGAGCATCTCCAGCGCAGACACAGCTCCGCTTTGTCTCGTCGCTGTCTCCAGGGCTGTGCGGGGCTCCTCCTGCTGCACTGCAGCTTGGGCACCCGGAATAATCCCGACCCAACCCCAGTGCCACGGGCCGGGGAGCGGAGATGCACAAACCGGACCCCCTCCTGTCTCCCTCGGTCCCTGGAGGATGCTCCCTCCGTCCCACCGCCCAGCCCCGCACAGGCAGGCAGAGCCCAGGCTGCTCCCTGCATCGCCCCGTCCTCCCCGCTGCCCCGAGGTGCCCGCGGCCAGGCCGACCAGCTCTTCTGAAAGGCTCAGGAGGGGGTGTCCTGCCGGGCTGGAGCTGCCCTCCCCGCCTGCCGCCGCCGCCGCCCCGCCGTGCCGGGCACCGCGCGCAGCGGGCCCCGGCTCCCGCCGCTTTTCTCTTCGTGCCCCCGCGTTTCACGGGGCTGGCGCAGCTGGGCTCAGAGGTTTGGGGAGCTCTTTCCTTCCAGCGACTATTTTTTTTTGTTGTTGTTTTTTCTTTCCCCCCCCCCTTGAGTTCTGTCGTTTGGTTTCTTTGCTTTGCTTTTCCTGTCGCTGTCCTGGCTATTCACACGCCATCTCTCCGAGTGCCAAGGCTGCCCCTGAAAGGGCTGGCGCATTAGGGAGTCTCCGCACGCTGCCTCCGGCGCAGGCTGTGCCAGCGACACCGAGCCACTTCAAAGCGCTTCCTCTCCCGGCCCCCTGGGGCTGGGGTCCCCGCGGGAGCCCCCCGCAGCCCGGGCAGAGCAGAGGGGCTTGGGGTAGGGCAGGAGAAGGGGTGGCGCAAGGCGCAGTGAAGCACCTCGGGCGCCTTCGCCTCCTTGTTGTGCCCCCCACCAGCTCTGCCCGCCAGCAGTTCCTTTGCAGTCCCGCTGAGGATGCTTTTGGTGGCCCGTGCCACGCGGTCCCCGCGCGGTGGCAGCTCCCAGGGAGGCGGCGGGGATGTGCCTCCTGCCCCGTGCCTCCTGCCCCGTGCTGGCAGAACCGACTCGCGGACGGGCAGAGCCAGCGATCTGGGCATCCAGGCGTGATGTGCAGAGGATTAAAGCGCCTGGCTGCTGCCGCTGCCCTTCAGCTCCGGCCGCTGAGCCGGTGTCTGTTGACTCGAATTAATTGAATAACTCGTGAAGAGGCACTTAGCTCTGAATGTCCTGGGTTAGTAGTGCTTAGGGCGAGGATAACACACCTGCAGTGCTTGTTTGTTCGGACTCTGTGTCATTTGAACATCATCTCGTCCAGCAATCCTCCTGATTATTATTTCTAAGACCATTTTGTGTATGACTGGTCAATAAGCTCTCCTCTCGCAGAGCGAGAGCCTGTCTAGTATTTTGGTGGTTTGAAATGCCTCGGCTCTCACCTTACTGTTGTTTTCATCTCATAGCAGCCAAAGGGCTAAGATTTTATCAGAATTCATCCCCGTCTCCACGAGACAGAAGAACGTCCCTGTCTCCCTCTCCTATTTCCTGCCTGGGTGCACATCGGTCCCCTCCCTTGGGACAGGGCAGGGCAGCAGTGCTTTGGGACTAATTAGCCGTGCACTGTGCAGGAGGATCTGTTGGACGATCTAGGCTCAGCTGCTGCTCATGTTTTGCTGTGAAAATAAAGCTCTGCCCACCGGAGGAGCGTGTACGTGCGCACAGCATAGGGCCCATGGATGCTCGTGTCAGAACCCCCCCTGGTTTTTACTAGCGACCAGCCTAACCTCTGTGGCATGGCTGGGGGCACGTGGCCACCCCTGTGCTCTGCTTCTGTGTCGGGGCATGATGTACAAAGGTGAGGGGCGGCGTTAGTGCTGGCAGTCACCAGGGCACGAGGAGTCCGGTGCTTTTGTGGGGCCCCGGGAGGATGGAGATGGCTCCTCAGCATTGCCCAGGGGCAGGGAGGCGCCGGGCAGCACGGAGGAAAGGCTCCTGCCCGGCTGCTGGAGCCGCAGAAGGACTGGGTCCTGCTCCTGCTCCTCTCTTATCTGCACCACGCCGAGCACGACGGCTGCAAGGAGCTGGGATCCCTGCCCTCTTTATCGCTGTTTGCACTGGCGTCAGTGCTATTGGAACAGTTTGCTTAAGATAGCACAAATCCGGTGCGGATGCTCCTGTTTAAGGAAAATTGATTTTATTTTTTACTGAACTTGAGCTTAAATCTTCCTAGGGACTTCAGATAAGAGCATATGCATCCTTTCTATCACCCCGAACAATGTCACTCCGCAGTCAGCTCGCAGTTAAACAGCGTAACAGGCACTTGCGCTGGGTGAGCAGCATGAATTTTTGATGGGTGAGGAGAGCAGGAGCCACAAGTCCTTTGGTTTTCCCGGCTGTGAACCAAGAAGCTCAGACAAGCCCAGGGAGCTCGGGGGCCAGGAGGGCAGCGCTGGGCTCTGGGCTGCAGCCCGTGCTGGAGCAGCTCCTGCTGCGGTGGCCTTGAGCACCGCAATAGCAGGTGCTGGGAGGCAACCGAGCAAACAGCGAGGAAGGTGTGAGAGCACCTACTGTGTTGTTTCTCTTACGGGAACGCGGGGCATCGGTTGTGGGGGTGAGCAGCATTGCTGGACTCGCTACAGCTGCGGCTGCCCCAGCCAGCTCCCTCCCCACGCGGTGCCACCTCTCCCAGCTCCGAAGCACGGGCTGGGTGAAGGATTGCCGCCTGCAGCAGTCATCAGAGAAAATCCCTCTCCCTGTGCACTGCCAGGGAAGCTGGAGAGGAGCTCCGCGTAGCAAACACTGCACGGGTACTTTGTCATTTGAGTGCCTTCTGGGCTCGCAGCTCTCCCTGTCGAAGGCGCAGCCGGTCAAGCCCTCAGCGCCTGCCCGCAGGCAGGCTGGGGCTGCGTGCCGGGTGGGGAAGGGGGCACAGCAGGGGGGGGGACGCTGGGGTGCCAGGGCAGAGGGCAGGGGCTCCTGGGGTGAGGCTGGGGGGATCGGTGTAGCAGGACGTCTGCGAGGAGGCAGGACCCAGAGCAGGGGGTTGGGAGGTGAGCTCGGGGAACATCCAGCTGGCTCTGGAGATGTCCCTGCCCCAGGACAGGAGCTGCTCTGCATTTGTGCCCAGCGTTTGTCACACCTCTTCTTAACCCCCTCCCCAGGCCATCACTTCCACTGATTTTCTGCCCGATCTGCCAGAAAGGTTTTCTTTTTGTCGGGCTTAACCCTGCCTCCTGTGGCTCCGCAGCCTCTGCCCCGTGGAGCAGGACTCGCTTTCCCGTGTCACTACAGCTCCGTGGCCTGTCCTGCCTGGGGAAGCAGCGAGCACAGCTCCCTTCGGCTTCCCGCTGTCAGCGTTTGGATGACCTTGTCTCCCTCAAGCTTCACTTGCCTGATGGATTTTCCAGCCTCCTGGTCCTTGCTCGGTGGGCTGCCTGCAGAGGGTCACGGCACGGGGTGCTGTGCAGCTCACCAGCGGCGGATGCGCCTCGCCGCTCCCCCTCACACCCCGCTCTTGTCTTCTGAGCGGGACGGGGCTGCTGCCCCCAGCCAGGGCTTCGGCCGGCACCGCGGGTTCACCCTGCTGATGATGGCTGCTTCCACCTGGCCCCACGGAGCCGCCCGTATCACTGGTTCCTCCCACGCTCAAATCCTGTCCCCCCCCATCTCTGTCATCTGCAAGTGGGACAGGTGCCGCCCGTGTCACGTCCAGGGGTGGCAGTGGGACTGACTCCCCGACTTCGGCTTCCCAGCCACTCTTGCAGCCACTTTCACCTCGTCTCATCCGGACACGAGGCTGCACCTCGCTGATGGAGCAGCCCCTTGCTGGGACGGAGCCGGGGTGATAGGAGCGGGGCCCTGGGACCATGCTGGTGCCCGGCGGGACCTCCGAGCTGTGCGGGACCTTACAGAAACTGACGTTTTTTGGGGGCGTGGGGGTGCTCCTGTTACAATCCGGTGGTTTGTGGTGCGCCGAGCAGGGCTGCAGGGCACTGTGGCATTTCGGCCGTGCTGGTGGCAGAGGACGGCCGTCCCCAGCGGCAGCAGAGCTGGCAGCGGGGACCCCTGTGCGCGCCCCATCGCTGTGCTGCGTGACGGGGCCGCAGGGGCAGGCAGGGACACCGCTCTGGGATGCTCGCCGCCCCCCCAGTGCCCCGGGGAGGATCTGGGAAGGGCCCTGGGGAGCGGCATCGCGGCGCCGGGGCAGCCTTGCCCCCTGCCCTGCCGTGGCTCTGGGAGAGGTGCAGTGTGAGTAGCCAGCAGTGCTGTGGGGCGCAGGCCTGGCCCCACCGTCTCTGCTATCATGCTATTTTTGAATTCTCTTTTGGTTTTTTTTTTTTTCTTTCTTTTTCTTTTTTTTGTTGTTGTTTTGTTTTGTTTTGTTTTTTCCTTTCTGTTCTGTCTCCTCGTGTTTGGTCCCTAGGAGCCAGCGCTAAGAAACAGGGAGAGGACTTAGCGGATAATGACGGGGATGAAGACGAAGGTATTTCTGTGCTCGAGGCTGCCACTGCATGACACGCAAAGCAACTCCGTTTGCCCGCCATCCGCTGCCATCCCCAGGGAGCCCCGTGTGTGTCTGTCTCGGCGCTGGGCAGCTGCGCGGGGCGGGGGGCCGGGGGGCCGGCTGTGCAGGGCTCAGGCCCTTCCTCTCCTCCGGGGGAAGCTTGTGGGGTTGTGCTTCAGGAGAAGTTTGCTGGCTGCCCCCGCTCCGCTCGAGCGAGGGCCGGGAGGAAGCATGGCAGCTTGGGAGCAAAGGAGCCCTCGGGCACCTGGGCCCATTTCACCCCGAGCCCGGTCATATTCCACCTCCAGCCTCATCCCTCCGGACTCAGCGATGCGCAGCGGGAGCCTGCGCCCTCCCCTCGTGCCCTCGTGCCCTCGCCCACTCCCGACTCGCTCCATGCTGCGGGAAAGGAACGCGGGTGCTGGCGAGGGGCGGCCCCACACAGCTCTAGGTGCCATGCCACGGGCCAGCAGTGCCACCAGCTCTCTGTCCCCTGCACCCGGAGCAGGATTTGTACCCGGCCCCGGTGCTGGGGGTGCTGCGCCCACTCTTTTCCCAATGCGAGCGAGGTTTTGCTTGTGGCCACGGCGTCTGTGCCAGATGAGGCAGAGCAAGGGCGACTTCAAGTGGGTGCGATTCAGGATCTACACCAGGAATTAAGAAAGCTGCAGAATGGGCAATTTTGGGTAAAACAGGGCTGCTTGTCTGCAGGGTCTGGACTCGGCCTGTTTTGTTGCAGGGATGTGAGGAGGAGTCGGGAGGAAAGGTCTGCCAGGATGCAGCTGGAACGCGGCGAGGGCACTGAGACCTCGTGGTCTGCAGGAGTCCTGGGGCAGCTCAAGCCTGTCCTGACAGATGGCATTTGGGTTCTGGGAAGCAGATGAAAAGCCTGTTCATTGGCAGTATCAAAACCTGTTGTTGTCTCCCAGTAACCTGTGCCCCAGGATCTCTTGTACCAGGATGTAAACTGGCGTCCATCCTAAGTGATTTGACTGCAGTAAATCCCTGCACACTAAGATGTGCTGCGAAGATTAAGAACCATTTTTTTTTCCCTGTTATGCCATTGCTGCCGGTCAGATACAGGGATGTCCCTTCGCATTTCGGTGACAGCGCGTGGCAGGGAGGAGAGTTCAGAGCCGCAGGCTCGGCGTTTGAGCTGTTGGGATTTCACGCAGGCGGCCCCAGCAAGAGTTTTCCTGCCAGAGCAAGGCTGGCACCGGGATGGCCCCGGGCAGGGCAGCCGGTGGCGATGGGGTGCGGGGGGTGAGGGAGGCAGGGATGGGGCAGGGGTCGGGGCAGCCGAGGGGGGGCGAGGGCCGTGCCTGGTGCCGGCCATGCCCACCGGTGCAAGGCACTGAGTGCGGGTGAGCACAGGGGAGAGCAAAGTCCATCGGCACCGGCTCGGCAGCATGGGAGAGGGCTGGGCACCATGTGGGAGCTGGCACCACCAGCATGGGTGCAACTGCCTCTGTGCAACACGGTGGAGATGTGCCAGGTGCTGAGCACCGGTAGGGACTTTCCCCAGGATAAGAGCAGGCAAGAGAGGGAGCGCGTGGCTGCTCCCCGCCCTAGGCTCCCCCAGCCCTCCCTCCCCGTCCCTCGGGTCCCATTCCCCATCCTCACTCCATGCCTCATGACCTGTCCTTGCCCAGCCTCGGCGCTCACCTCCCGACACGCACACGCGCACGCACTGTCTGCTCATCGCCATGTCTGTGTCCGGGCACTGGGGTGCCATGGGCTCGCATCCCGGCAGCCGGCAGGTTTCTGCCTTCCCAGGGAATTGGAAAGGGGGGGGGCGGGAGAGACAGAGGTGGGAGCGCCCACCAGTGCCCCCCCGCCCTCCAGGTCCTGCACACCCCGTCCCTGCCCCTCCGCAATGCCAGCTGCCAGCACTCCCGGAGCCGAGGGCTTGGGGCCAGCTGAAGAAGGGACACGAGGACAGACTCCGCGGGCGCCCCGGGCTGCCGGTGTCCCGCAGCCGCTGCCACCACGG
Source organism: Anser cygnoides (assembly GCF_040182565.1). Taxonomy (NCBI): domain Eukaryota; kingdom Metazoa; phylum Chordata; class Aves; order Anseriformes; family Anatidae; genus Anser; species Anser cygnoides. The sequence goes on along the minus strand of NC_089885.1, from coordinate 11,945,765 downwards.
AGGTGCCGGCTCCTGCCCACGGCCAGAGCCCGGCTCTGGGGAAGAGCAGCTGGGTCCAGCCCGTGCCTCTCCTGCATGTGCTGAGACCCTGGGCAGCTCCCGGCAAGGAGACAGCAGTGCTGGGACGGGGACAGGGGCTGCCACCACCCGGAGAGGGGCTGGCGGGGTTGGGGTGGTGGTGGGTGGTTCACAGCTCTGCGCCGAGCCTTTGGGTTCTGGGTTTGGCTGCTGCAGCCCCCTCCCCAGTCCTGGCAGCTGGCATTGCCTTCCTCCTCCATGGTCTGCCTCCCGGCAGGGTGCTGCGGCTGCTGGCGGGGTCCTGTGGTTAACCTCCTCTCCTTCCAGACATCCGGGACAGCGGGGCCAAGCCGGTGATGGTGTACATCCATGGCGGCTCGTACATGGAGGGCACGGGGAACATGATAGACGGCAGCGTCCTGGCCAGCTACGGGAACGTGATTGTCATCACCCTCAACTACCGCGTTGGAGTGCTCGGTATGGGCTGTGCCAGCGCCGGGTGGCGGGACGGGGGGCAGGGGGACGGGGAGGCACGGGGTCTGTGCTCCGGCCGAGCACGGTGCCACGTGGCAGCACCCACAGCAGCCACAACGGCGTGGTCAGGCTCCTGGCACCGGCCACCCAGGCTCATTTACACAACCTGGCTCAGCTGAAAGCAAATATTGGTCTGTGGTTAAATAAATAATAAATGTGTTTACCCAGCATCACCTCCTGAGAGGGCTCAGAGCGCTGAGCTGCCAGCGGGTGCTGCCTGGCTGCCCCGGGGGACAGATCAGCTCTCCCCCGCCGGCAGGAGCTGCCTCTTTGCTCCGTGGATGCTGTCCGAGCTGCCCAGGCAGTGCCGTGCCCCAGCAGCCCTGGGACGGGGCCAGGGCAGGCCCCAGGAGCTCCCTTTGCCCTGCATGGGAAATGCACGGTCCCAGATGCATCCCCTGGGGAAGGGAACAGGAGAGGCATAAGGGTGGTTTTGCTCGCACCGTGGTCTCCCACAAGAAGCGCGGAGATGTGCTCAGCCCTCCGAGGGGTTTGCTGGGGAAGAACCCATCCAAGCCACCCCACAGGCTCTGCTGCTCGCACCCCAGCCAGGACGGGGGCTCCCTGTCCCACACCTCTGACACCCCCATGCCCCACATCCTGTTGGAAAGGCAGCCAGAGGTCAGCAGTCTTGCCTGGATTTACCTGGTAGGAAATAGGCTTTTCAGTAAAAAGAAGCCTATCCGAGACCTTTCAATATTAAAAGTCTTGCCTTTAAGATTGATAGCGCTAATTTAAGAGGTATAAAATACAGTCTGAAATAAAACTTATATGGTGCCATCGGCATCTCCACGGAAGAGCTGCAGAGTGCCAGCAGCACTGCGGTGCCGGTGCAGCACCGTGCCACTCCCTGCCACCGTGTTACCTGCCTCAGTTCAGCCTCCATGCCATGGCTTGAGCTTCCTGCTTTGAGTCAAGGCAGCTAAAACATCGATAGCTTATCTTGGGTGTTACCTTTGCTATTGAAAGCGTTTCTTAGCATCTTTCTCACTGAGAGCCTTTGTGTTTTAAGCTGCAGTCGGTTCCTCTCTGCCCAGCCCACCTCCTTACATTTATAGAGCCTCCTCCGGACCACGCTATTCCATGGGAAGCATTGGCTGTGTGCGCTCAGCCTGCCTGCGCTCCCTGGTGCTTCCCCAGCCTCCCTCCGAGCGTGCGTGAGGCTGCTGGCACGGGCGGTGGTCGGGGCAGGGCAGTGTCCCGTGCCCGTCGCCCCGTCGGTGCCTGCAGGCAGCACTCCCAGTCTCCTCGTCCCCACGTGTGCAGCACCGCAGTGTCACCGCAGCACCCGCAGGACTCTGCTGGTCCCGCTGGGACGGGGTCCCCGAGAGCGCCCCCAGGCTCAGGGAGGGGTGGGAGGGCAGGCTGCTTCCCCCGTCCCTAACCGGGCTCCGTTTCACCCGCAGGGTTCCTGAGCACGGGGGACCAGGCTGCTAAGGGCAACTACGGGCTGCTGGACCAGATACAGGCGCTGCGCTGGGTCAGCGAGAACATCGCCTTCTTTGGCGGGGATCCCCTGCGGATCACCGTCTTCGGCTCCGGCATCGGCGCCTCCTGCGTCAGCCTGCTCACCCTCTCCCACCACTCGGAAGGTAGGTGCTGGCCGTGCCCGAGCTGCCGAGCAATTCACGCGGGAGTAGGGGCGAAAGTGGGCGTGAGCCCGGGGAGGGAGCGAGGCCCCGTCGTGCCGGAGAGGTCTGGGAGTGTGGAGACTGGCACGGCGCTTGTGGAGGTGATGTGATTGATATCGTATTGTAAATACTGCAGAATGTTTACTCTAGATAAAGAAAGGAATTGTTTATGCTACAAGATTGTGTTGGCATAAGAGCAGATGCATATAAACCACCTGTGAATAAATTTACATTGAAAATTGAAAAAAAAAAAAAGATCTTCAGCAATCAGAGCGGAGTTGTTCTGCCTAAACTTCCTGAAGGAAACAGCGGGAGGAAAACCTGAGCTGAGCGTGGTCCGCAGGGCACCAGACTGCCAGGGAGCCCGGTGGACGTGGTCACAGGGGGTTATTTGGGGCACAAGCACTATGCTCAGGCAGTGCCACATCCCCGTGCGTGGTGCAGGGGAGAAGGGGCACAGGCCATGCTGGGGCGGTGGGCACCGCCATGAATCCGCCCCACAGAAACCCAGGCAAGTATGACAAATGACAGTACTGTGAAGAGCTGCAGCCCTGCTGGGGAGCCTGGGAACAGTGAGTGAAGAAAAACCTTCCGAAACAGCACGGCCGATCAGGTGGCGGAGGCTGAACATGGAGCAGGGCAAAATGTACCGTGCTGCCTGGTCCTGCCGGGCCGGTCCTGGTCCAGGATCTGGGGAATTCAGGGCCAGTCTGCCCCTAAGCCTGCTTGCTCTGCTGTCACCATCACCTGCGCCCTGCCAGCTTGGAGTGAAGAAGGGCAAAGGAGGGCTTGCTATAGCCCAAGTGTAGAGAAAGTTTGGAAACAAGGAAAGCAAAGTGTGGGTAAAAGGTAAAGGGGAGGTAAAGAGTGGTCTAGCCCAAGTAACATATATGGAGGATGCATTTGCTCTGTGTAAGCTGCTCTCCCTGCCGCCCTGGGCTCCTGGGACACCCGTAGTCAGTCCATGCTCCTGTGTGAGTGCCCAGTGCCCGAAGTCAGCGCCTCAGCTCTTTGCAGCCCTCTGTCCTCCTGCCGCCCTGGCATCTCCCGAGCAGGATGCTGCTGGGGATGGTGCCTTGTCCTCTTCAGGTGACTTGTTCAAGCACAAATGGCTATTAGGAGAAACCATCTTCTTTGGTAAACCCAGAAGATGCTTCCCTTGTGTGAAGTGGTAAATCCAGAGCTGTGCCATGAAGGGTAGATCTCGGCAGACCCCGGAGCAGCAGGAGGGGTTCCACCTGCGCGCAGGGAGGGGATGCTCTGTGGCACAGGGGCCTGTGCGTGGCCGTGCTGTCCCCACGGTGGTGACACCTCTTTGGAAGCACAACCGGGTGCGCTGCTGTACCCGGCAGCGTGAGGAGGGGCTGAGGGAGGTTGGGGCCTCCAGCCCTTGCCCCCCCTGAGTGGCTGCAGCTGCTCCCTGGCTTTCCATCCACAGCTGGAGAGGCCAGTTCAGACCTTTTGGGGTCACAACAGGCTTTCTGCCACTAAACCCTGTGTCTGGGTGCCATGTCCCTTGTTTCCCCATTAGGCTATGGTGTGGGCTCCCTGCAGCGTGGGGGATGCTCTCGGAGGGCTCCCATTCTGCATCACAGAGGTGCTGAGCACCCAGCTCTCTCGCTGCCATGGCTGTGAATGCAGTGAGGAGGGAGGGGAGCTCTCGATGCTGCAGCCAGTGCTGCATCAGAACAAACGGACACAGGACGCCCTCACCCAGGCCTGCTCCAAAGCACCCATCTCCCCGGGGACGGGGCCGGCAGCCGGCTCTGCAGCATGGCAGGGGAGCCACGCTGAGACACAGCCTGCAGACCAGGCGGGTTTGTTTTTATCGGATCAAAATAAAACTCATAGTGATCAAGAGCTATTAATGAAGCTGCTAATTTGTGCCTGCTCTGCCAGGCGCGGCGAGAGGCAGACACGGGAGGCTGGTGCTGCGCACGCTGTGTCTGGCTGCCGGGGAGACCCGCGGCTCCCCTGCCAGCCCCGGCGCGCGCAGGCGGGTGGGTTCCTGGCCAAGGGGCCAGGGGCTGCTCCTCTTCCCGGCCGGCCCTGCCAGGGCTCCTGGGGATGCTCACCTCGGAGGGGAACGGGCAGTGCTCTGCCCACTGTGCCTGTGGGCTGGGCACTGCTTTCTAGGGCACCGGGAGGTGACAAACAGAGCTTGTGACTTCTCTTTCTCCCAGCGCATGGGACTGTACGTCAGGTACTTAGCAGAGCAAGGACAGCGCGTGCAGACAGAGCTACGGGCGCTGTGGCTGGTAGCCAGGATCCTCCGAACACTGCTGCTGCAGGAAGGGGCACGGGCTCAGGTGTGCAGCCATCTCTCTCGCACTCCGTGCGTCAGTGGGCTCAGCCCCGTGGCCTCTTGGTGCAGTGATGCTGCTGTGCTGGTCCCTGCGCCGTGCACGAAACGGTCTCTGGCAGCAATCAAATGCCAGAGTCCAGCAAGGCGCAGCAGCACGCGGGGCCGCGGGAGAGGGCCGGCCGGAGAGCAGAGACCCCAGGGTGCACCCCGAGCCCGGCCGCTTTCACCGCCCCGGAGGCTCCGCTTCCTCGCAGCCCTTTGTATTCCGAGCACAAGCGCCATTGACATGGGGCTGGAGCCCAGCCACGCATTCCTCCGCCTGGGCCAGGGCCTTTGTGGCCCCGCTTTCCAGGGCGAAAGTCCACTCCCTCTGTGTTCCCGGTGGCAGAAAGGCCCTCTTTGTGCGTCTGGCAGTGTGCTCCCGCGGGGCCGGATTGGCACCGAGCAGCCCCAGCTGGGCAGGAAGTGGCGGGGAGGGGGGCGAGGGGGGCCCTGACAAAGCGGCGGGTGGGACACGCAGGGTTAAGTGTCCCCGGAGCAGGCGTTAACCCTCCCGCTGCTGCCAGGCCTTCCCCGTGAAACGCCTGCCATGGGATCCCGGGGGAGCACGGCACCCCTGGGCTGAGGCTCCGTGCCAGCCCAGCGCCGCAGGGAGCGCGGCACGGGTTAAGTACGGTGCACGCGCTGGAGATCGGGGTCCTCGCAGGAGCATGAGGGCACCGGTGCCTCCTCCACACTCCTTCCTGCATTGCGGCCGTGGGGTAGTGGGGCAGCTCTGGGCTCTCCCCACTGCAAGCTTCCTCCGCTCCTCGCTTCTCTTGCAGGTCTCTTCCAGAGAGCCATCATCCAGAGCGGCTCCGCGCTCTCCAGCTGGGCAGTGAACTACCAGCCCGTGAAGTACACCAGCATGCTGGCCGACAAGGTGGGCTGCAACGTGCTGGACACGGTGGACATGGTGGACTGCCTGCGGCAGAAGAGTGCCAAGGAGCTGGTGGAGCAAGACATCCAGCCAGCACGCTACCATGTGGCCTTTGGGCCGGTCATTGACGGGGACGTGATCCCAGACGACCCAGAGATCCTGATGGAGCAGGGCGAGTTCCTCAATTACGATATCATGCTGGGTGTCAACCAGGGCGAGGGGCTGAAGTTCGTGGAGGGCGTGGTGGACCCCGAGGACGGCGTGTCGGGCAGCGACTTTGACTACTCGGTCTCCAACTTTGTAGACAACCTGTACGGCTACCCCGAGGGCAAGGACACCTTGCGGGAGACCATCAAGTTCATGTACACGGACTGGGCCGACCGGGACAACCCCGAGACACGCCGCAAGACCTTGGTGGCCCTCTTCACTGACCACCAGTGGGTAGAGCCGTCGGTGGTGACGGCCGACCTGCACGCCCGCTACGGCTCCCCCACCTACTTCTACGCCTTCTACCACCACTGCCAGAGCCTGATGAAGCCCGCGTGGTCCGACGCGGCCCACGGGGATGAGGTGCCTTATGTGTTCGGGATCCCCATGATCGGCCCCACAGACCTCTTTCCCTGCAACTTCTCCAAGAACGACGTCATGCTCAGTGCCGTGGTGATGACCTACTGGACCAACTTTGCCAAGACGGGGTGAGCAGGGCCGGGTGGGGAGCGGTGCCTCACTGGGTTCTGCACTTGGGCGACGGGGTGGTGGGATCGCGTGCCTGGTGTGGGACGCTGAGCCCCCTGTGTCCAGAGATCCATGCGCTGTGCCTTAGCTGGGGTCATCAGCCACACAGCGAGAAGCTGGGAGCGTGGCCAGCCCCAAGGACCTGGCACCATGTGCTCCCGCCCTGGGCAAGGCTGCTTGCGGCATGGCACGGGCTGCAGCCACGGCCAGCCCAGGACAGGCTCTGGCCACGGCCAAGCACAGGGGTGTGGGAGCCACTTTGGCTGTGGTTATCGCAGGTCAGGCTTGACTCAGGGTTTGGGGTGGTGCCTATCTGTGCCCTCCTCTGCTTATCCAGAGGCGGCCAGCTCTCCCTCCCCACCTCCTTGCCTCTCCCTGGCGCTAGCTCTGTTTTGCCTGTGTCTTGCAGGGACCCCAACAAGCCTGTCCCCCAGGACACCAAGTTCATCCACACCAAGGCCAACCGGTTTGAGGAAGTGGCCTGGTCCAAGTACAACCCCCGCGACCAGCTGTACCTGCACATCGGGCTGAAGCCGCGGGTGCGCGACCACTACCGGGCCACCAAGGTGGCTTTCTGGAAGCACCTGGTCCCCCACCTGTACAACCTGCACGACATGTTCCACTACACCTCCACCACCACCAAAGTGCCACCGCCTGACACCACGCAGAACTCCCACATCACCCGCCGGCCCAACGGCAAGATCTGGACCACCAAGCGCCCCGCCATCTCACCCGCCTACAACAGCGAGAACGGGAAGGAGAAGTGGAGCCCGGAGCAGGAGGCGGGCACCCTGCTCGAGAGCCCCCGCGACTACTCCACTGAGCTGAGCGTCACCATCGCTGTGGGCGCCTCCCTCCTCTTCCTCAACGTGCTGGCCTTCGCCGCCCTCTACTACCGCAAGGACAAGCGGCGGCAGGACACGCACCGGCAGCCCAGTCCCCAGCGCGGCGCCGCCAACGACATCGCGCACGCGCCCGATGAGGAGATGCCGTCTCTGCAGGCGAGCCAGGCGCACCACGAGTGCGAGGCCGTGCCGCCCCACGACACCCTGCGCCTCGCTGCCCTGCCCGACTACACGCTGACGCTGCGCCGGTCCCCGGACGACATCCCGCTCATGACCCCCAACACCATCACCATGATCCCCAACTCGCTGGTGGGGCTGCAGACCCTGCACCCCTACAACACCTTCGCTGCCGGCTTCAACAGCACGGGGCTCCCGCACTCACACTCCACCACCAGGGTATAGCCGCCCGCGGCCGGCGCACACCCACGCACGCACGCACGCACACGCACGCAGCAGACACTGGCAGAGGGACCGGCGGGAGCCCCGGATGGACGGGCAGCGCACACGGACGGTGCGGCACCGAGCCCGGACCTGTGGGACCCAACGCCGCTGGCCGTCCCGCTCCCCTCGGCGCTTTCTTTTGTTCCTTTCTAACTCTTGAGAAGTGCTTCGACTCTCCCGGCTCCCGGCAGGAGGGCCCCTCTGGTCCAGCCGACAGCAGCCACAGGGCTCCTTGTGCCGGGGCTGTGCTTCCCCGCGGGGACACGGCGTCCCCAGCGCCCGCCGAGCACCCCGGGATGGGTGCGCAGTGGTGCCGGGCATCCCTCTCGGCCGGTGCCGGGGCTCCCCGGGAGGTTTGGCATCTGGAGCGCTGTGGATAAGGCTCCGAGTGGCGGCCCCGGGCCATGGTGCTATAGGCAGAGGCAGCGGGCAGGGGCCTGGGGCCCGGCCTCGCGCTGGGTGCGGGCGCTGGGGCCGGTGCCGGGGCGCTGGGAGCCGGGGAGCTGGCCCCGAGCTGGGGACTTGGCACCTCTGCCCCTCTTTGCGCTGCAGAGAACCTCTTTTGTGTCAGTCGTTTCTCTTTGCAGAGACGTTTTTTAAGCAGATCTTTAGTTCTTTACACACTAACGGAGTCTCCGCGTTTTGTCCTTTGTAAAGATTTTAAACCAAGTGTTCTTGATATAAAATAAAAAGCCAGTTAGAAGAACCCCAGCGTGTGTGCACGGTGCCGGCCCCAACGTGGCCCCGCGGCCCCACTGCCCGCGCACGGGGCCGGCGGGCGCCAGGCAGGGCCCTGCCTCCCGCGCCGCGAGGCCGCGCTCTTTTGTATTTTTGATATTCTCCCTCTTCTGTCACCCGTGCCCACGGATCTCAGCCAAATAGCCTACTCCAGGGCCTGGCCGCGAGCACCCCACGGCTCCCCCCTTGACCCATCCCACCCCGCTGCCAGCACTGTCCGGTGCCACCCCCAGCCCCTCCTGGGTGTCACCCGCCGGGGACACCCGCAGCTGAAGCGCAGCCGCCCAGGGCAGCAGCCGGTGCTGCGTCCCAGCGCTCCCCACGGCCACCCTGCCCTGCTCCCCATCTGCTCCCCACCCTGCCACGGGGCCGTGCTGCAATTCCTGCCCCAGCTGTGGATTGCAGCGGGCCGGCAGCTCAGAGGGTGAGCCGGCTGCACCGAGGGTGCTTTCTGCCTCCCGGCACCTGGATGTGCTCGCAGCGGGGCCACGGGGGGTGATGCGGCCTGCGTGGGGACAGGGCACCCATGCCGGGGCTGGGGCACCCGCAGGGCTGGTGGGGGCTTCAATGCAGCTGGGCACGGAGAAGGAGCTGCCCGGGAGCCCACCCGGGGCATCCCAGTGAGGGCAGGGAGTGTGTCAGCCACCAGCATGGTCCCCGGCACCTTCGGCGTGGGGAAGCAGGAGGGGGGACGGGTCCGGCAGCTGGGGGGCAGCTCCTGTGTCCTTGCGGGGCCACCATCCCTCGCCCTGCGCGAGCCGGTCCGGCTGGCAGACGCTGCCCGTGCTGGCGGCCGTGACGCACCGGTGCCACCTGGCCCCGCGCGGCCCCGCAGCCCGCCCCGGCTGAGGGGTGAGGATGCTCGTTGGAGAATGTATTTATACCCTGTCACCCGCGCAGAGTAACAAATTCCAAATAAAACAGAAGTGATATTTTTAATAGCGGTGTGTCTCGCCTCTCCTTGGAGCGTGCAAGGGGCAGAGGCTCGGTCCAGCCCGGGAGGGGGTGTGGGGTGCAGCACGGGGCCACCCCAGCCGGGCGGTCCCCAGGGCCCCAGCACCCACCCCAGGTCGGGTGCTGCACCCTGCCCCCAGGATTACCAGCGTCTGGGGACACGGTGGGGGGCCCTGCGTGTCCCAGCCCTGCTGTGTCCCCATGGCACTGGGGTCCTGGGCAGGACCTCGTCCACCCCATTGGCACCGCGGGTTCCCCTCCCTCCGAGCCCCCCGCCCTGCCCAGCCCCGCTCCCCTCCCCCTGCTTGCCAACCAGAAAAGCTGCTGGTTTCATTTCTTTTTAATGTAATTTCAGCTGGGGTTGCCATGGAAACCAGGCACGGGGCCTGAATCGCCTCCAGGCAGCGCACACGCAGTGGAGCCAGGGCCGAGGGCTGGGGCCGGGGGGGGGGGGGGGGGGGGGGGGGGGAGGGTGGGGATATGCGGGTGCTTCCTGGGTGCTGTGCGGGGTGCTGTGCCTCACTTGGGGGTGGCCTTGTCCCGAAAGCCAGCACAAGGCAGGGAGCATAGGATGGGGGCGGCAGACCCCTCGCCAAGGGGTGGATGGAGGTGGGAAGGCAGGCAGCGTGCCGGGCCCCGCTGCGAGAGGCCAAGGGGCACCCAGAGGGGCCCGGGGCTGTGCCTTCCCCAGGACTATCGCTCGCTGGAAGCAGAGGTGTTCCCGCAGGCTCGGGGTCGGGGATGGGGTTTGCTGCCCAGCCTGCAGCCCGAACCCTGACCCCGGTGTCCCATCCAGCCCTGCCCCTGCCCCAGGAGCATCCCCTCCGGTCAGACACACCCAGGGCACTCCCTCGCACTGGCCGGATGTCCAGCTGCAAGAGGAACGGGGATGGAAACCCACATCGGGATGGAAACCCACATCGGGATGGAAACCCACATCGGGGGGGACGGGTTGCCATGGAAATGCCAGTGCTCTGCAGCGCAGCTCCAGCCGCAGCCCGCTCGCCACGGTGCGAGCAGCGGGGCCAGCCCTGCCCGGGGGCTGGTGGCCCACCCCGGTGACACCGGCACCGCCGCCAGCCGCCCACCCCGCAGTCCCCTCCGCTTGAAGGGGAAACGGTTTCTGCCCCACCATAAGGGGCTGGACCTGCCCTTCCGCGCCCCCATCCTCACACAGCCCCAGCTGCCCGCTGTCCCTGCCTGCCCCCCCCCCAGCCAGGACCCCGCGTGCAAGCTGGTGACAGGGGACACGCTGCTATTAAGCTGCTGCCTTTGCAGAACTCCCAAGCCTGCCATCTGCTCCGGGTGTCCTTGACCATCAGCAGCGTTTCTTTGGAGACCTGGCAAAGCCCAGGGGACACCGTGTCCCCTAGGGTATTTGCGGTTAACATCTGTGTGGCGATGAGGGACATCCTCAGCTCCGGGGGAGATGTTTAGGGCTGCTGGCAAAGAGAAGCAAAAGGGAACTGAACCGCAAAGCCATCCTGGCACGGGGAAGGTACGAGTGATACCAGTGACCTGTGTCTGGTCCCCGCCTGCTCCAGGAGCCACAGCCAGCAGGAGTGCAGGGCTCTGCACGGCAGCATCCCTAGGACAGTGCCCTGGTCCTGGTCCTGGTTCCCACACCCCTGATGCAGCAGGGCACAGGACAAGACGTGGCTTTGTGAGGGTGCACAACCTGCCTGAGAGCGCTGCGCTCCCCTCTGACCCCGCTCCGGCAGCACAAAGCATTTCTGTGCTCGCCCGCTGCCCCGGCCCTTCCGGGGACGCCTGTGTCGCCATCAGCCCAGGAAAAGGCAGCTCTGAGAGCAGCACCCTTCTCCTCCCGGCACCCGATGTGTGTCAGAGACTTCGTGCATCACCCTTTGGACGTGGACTGCCGGGCTCTGAGACCTCTGACCCCAGCGGGGTGCCAAGGCTGCCGGCACCGCCGCGTCACCCCGTCCCGCCGCACGGATGTTGGCTCGCCCCAGCCCGTCTCCTTGGCTCACCATGCCCATGTCCTCACACATCAGCCGCCACGCTCACCTCGTGATTAACGTCATTAACTAAGAGCCCGTTTTTGCTCTGGGGGGCGGTTTTCTGGAGGCAGGGGACCGTGCTGGCTGCGCCCGGTCCTGTCCCCGCAGGTACAGCCCGTCCTTGCCTGCAGGCTTTTGCACGAGGCTTCTGCCGCCGCAAACAGCAGCAGGGTCCGGAGGCCGGGCACAAAGGGCAGCAGCCGCAGAGCCCCCACCGCCTCCTCGCCGCATCCCCGGAGCACCGGCACCAGCAGGACACCCGCAACGCGCCCCCTCCCAGTCCCTCCTCCCCATTTTTATTTCCCCCCCTTTTTATTTATTTGTATCTATCCCCATTTATCCTTTGCTAATTAATTAATTAATTAATTATTAATTATATTTTTATCTCTTTGCCGGGCCCCCCGGCAGCAGCTGAGCGCCCTGCGGAGCCCCCACCCGGTTGCCCCCCCCCCCCCCCTCCCCGCAGCCGCCGGCCCCGCCGCGCTCCCAGCCCCGCGGTTCCCCCCGGCCCGGCCCCGGCCCGGTTTGGCCCGGCCCGGCCCGGCCCCGCAGCGCCACCTGCCGCCTCCTGCCTCCCCGCTCCCCCTCTGGACCCGAGCCGTGCTGAGTCAGCCGCTTATCAGGGGCCGAGATTGCGGCAGCGGCTCGGGGCGGTCCCCCCGCGCCCCGCGCCCCGCGCCCCGCGCCCCGCGCCCCGCGCCCCGCGCCCCGCGCCCCGCGCGCCCCCGCGCCCCGCGCCCCGCGCCCCGCGCCCCGCGCCCCGCGCCCCGCCGGCTCCCCACCGCCGGCCCCCCCCCAGCCCCGCCGCCCCCACCGCAGCCCCGCGGGGTCGTCGCGGCCCAGCGCGCCGCGTGGCCTCGCTCCCTGCTCGGCGGCGGCGGCGGCGGGACCTTGGAGCGGGCTGCCAGCCCGGTTAATGGTTGACGGGCTGTTTGCCTTCCCCGGCTGCACTTTTACACTGCTGATCTGGCTGCTCACCGCCCCAACCCTTCTCCCCAGGAACAGGCGACAACCCCAAGCGGCGCGTCGTGGGGGGCCGCGTCCCCGCGGGGAGAGCGGGACGGGGCCACGGGGCCGCAGCATCGCGGTGCCTGTGCCTGGCTTAAACGCATGGCAGGGAGGATGCTCAGAGCCAGAGGGTGCAGCCAAGGGGACCCCCACGGAGGGGGGGGTTTCAGCTCCCCCGGGGTGCCACGGTGGCCCCTGGAACACCCCCAGGGGATGCTCGGTGGTGGCGGCGGGGTGGGTGCCTCGTGGGAGTGAGCCGGACACGCCTGTGGTGTTTGCTCAGCAGGGAGCAGGTCCTGGAAAGCACTGAGCTGTTTGGGAGGGGGCGGGTGGCGCGGCGGGTCAGTATAAAGTCCAGGTGTTGTGCCGTGCGCTTTGGACACGGCGCTGGGAGCCTTTCTGGGAGCAAGCCCCGCGCGGAGGTGAGAGCCAGGCGGGCACCGCAGCGGGGAGGACGCCACGGCCCCCAGCTGGGGACCCCGGGGGAGAGGTTGGGGTCCCACCATGGGGTCCAGGGAGAGCAGAGTCGGGGCAGGGACGGGGGGGAGCAGGGCGAGGAGCAGAGCAGGGCCCGTGCCCACCACGATTTGTCAGCTCCTGGTCTCAGTGCTCGCACCCTGGGCTGCGGGATAGGAGCCATCAAGGGTGGCTTTGCTGCCTGCCACCTCCTTCGCCCCGGCCATGCCAGCAGTGCCGTGGGGCCCTGAGCTGGAAGCTTTTGCTGTGTGTGGCTGCTCCCCACCTGGGGCTGCCCACGGGGGCCACACACAACCCCACGGGTCCCACAGACTCTCAGTGCTGTGCTGGGGAGCAGCCAGCCCCCAGCCCCAGCCCAGGCCGTGGTGCCATCCATGCGGACAGGCACGTGGCTGGGCTCAGCTCTGCGTCCTGGCACGTGTCGCACGCTCTTCCCTGCTCGCCATCCAGGGAAGTGACCGTCCCCAGGGCCATGTTGGGACTCTCCCACCACTGTCGCCGCCAGCACGGGGTCCTGGCTGTCCCCTCGGTGGCACCCGGCGGTGCAGGTGGCCGCCATCCCGTGCGATGCTCGTGGCAGTGGGCAGCCCCCCCCCCCGGGCCGGCAGCCGTGGGTCCACATCCGTGCTCGGCGCGGGGCAAGGTGGGAGCGGGAACGCAGCACACAGGCACTTTGTCTGGCTGGGGTGGGCGGAAGTCAGGGCGTTGGATCTGAATGCTAAAGTGTGTTGTTCAGGGGCCCATAAAGGCCCCATTGTATGTAAATAGTTTATAAAGCAGCATATGACTTCCAGTGCAGGGCAGTGGTGGACAGAGACGAGGGCAGGCGGAGCAGAGCTCTCCTGCTGGAGACATGAGACCTTAGAGGGGCCTTTGGGGGCAGCTCACAAGGACCCTTCCTCACCAGCAGGTACGCGCCGTGGGGCCCTCTGGACTGGGGCCAGCTGGCGGGTCCCGGCCCCCAGCCTTGGGCTGGCCTCGTGCCCAGGTGGGGAGCAGCCCCCGGAGCTGCTCGGTGCCGGCACTTGGGGTGCGGGGTCACCCCAGGCAGGGACGGTGCCGGAGGAGGGTGGCAACGCGTGGCTGCCCGTGGGGACACCGTGCCCGGGGCTGTGGGGCGATGAGTGTGGCAGCGCAGGGCAGGGAGGTGCTGGGGCAGAGCTCAGCGCCAGGTGCGGGTGGGGGGGTCCGTGAGCTTTGCCCCCATCCTCTGCGGCAGCCGCAGGTGGGGATCCTGGTGCCAGTGTGGGGTGGCAGGGCAGGAGTGGGGCAGGGGGAGGCAGAGAGGAGTGCTCGCAGGGGGAGGCAGAGAGGCCCCGCAGCCGGAGCCAGCAGCAGCTCTTGGCCGCCAGCTGGGAGCCCTTTGCCCCCCAGCCATGACTGGAGTGGCGGGGCAGCCCTCCCCCATCCAGACACGGGGCAGCCGGGGCAATTTGCTGTCCCGGCAGCACGCAGCGCCTTCTGCCCGCTTCCTCATCCCAGCCACGCTCTGCCCAGCTCTGGCTGCTGCCACCCCCAGAGCAGGGCTGGTGGCATGGGGACGGCAGAGCCATGAGGCTGATCTCCTGCCTGCTGCAGGCAAAACGCTGCCCTGTGCTGCTGTCCTGCTGCCCACCTGGAAGGTCCCTCTCAGCCCGGGGACCTTCCCCCTCCTAACGCCGCTTCTTGCTCCCGCAGGCGTGAGGAACGATGAACTGGGCCGGCCTCTACGCGGTGCTGAGCGGGGTGAACCGCCACTCCACTGCCATCGGGCGCATCTGGCTCTCCGTCATCTTCATCTTCAGGATAATGGTGCTGGTGGTGGCGGCCGAGAGCGTCTGGGGGGACGAGAAGTCTGCCTTCACCTGCAACACGCAGCAGCCAGGCTGCAACAGCGTCTGCTACGACCACTTCTTCCCCATCTCCCACATCCGCCTGTGGGCCCTGCAGCTCATCCTCGTCACCACGCCAGCCCTGCTGGTGGCCATGCACGTGGCCTACCAGCAGCACCAGGAGAAGAAGCTGCTGATGATGACGGGGCACGGGGACGCCAAGCACCTGGAGGAGGTGAAGAAGCACAAGATACGCATCGCGGGCTCGCTGTGGTGGACGTATGTCTTCAGCGTGGTCTTCAGGCTGCTCTTCGAGGCAGTGTTCATGTACATCTTCTACATGATCTACCCGGGCTACCAGATGGTGCGGCTGGTCAAGTGCGAGGCCTACCCCTGCCCCAACACCGTCGACTGCTTCGTCTCCCGGCCCACCGAGAAGACCATCTTCACCGTCTTCATGCTGGTCACCTCCAGCATCTGCATCGTGCTCAACATGGCCGAGCTGGTCTACCTGGTGGTGCGGGCCTGCGCCCGCCGGGGCCGGCGAAACTCCAACCCCTCGTCGGGGAAGGGCTCTTTCTACGGGCACAAGCTCTCCGAGTACAAGCAGAACGAGATCAACCAGCTGCTGACGGAGCAGGACGGCTCCCTCAAGGACATGCTGCGCCGCAACCCCGGGCTGCAGGAGAAGGGCGACCGCTGCTCCGCCTGCTAAGGGTCACGCCGCAGGGGCTGCAGCCCTCGCCCCTGCCCCACAGCCTCCCCACAGCCCCGGGGGGGCCTCACGCCGCCCTCATCCTGAGTACAGCACCCCCGGCGCCAGCCCTCCTGGACAGCAAGGAGGGCACAGCCGCCGCTGCGCGCTCGGGCCATTAAATCTCCGTTCTCAGGCGCTGCCTCCCTGCTTTCTGCTCCGGCTGGGACGTGCCGGGGGCCGCGGTGCCAGCATGGGGTGCCCACCCCTGCCCGGCCAGGCAGAGAGGAGAGGAGCGGGTCTGGGTGCAGCCAGGCTCCTGCCACCCACCTCTGGGGATGCTTCCCCATGCACGGGGCCGGCCAGCCCCATACGTGGGCGGGGGATACTGGGGCCTGGGGGGCTGTGGTCCCTGCATGGAGCCCTGGCAGCACGCGTGCGGGAGCAGTGACCCTCTGGTGGCATTGAGCACTAGCCCCTGCAGCCCCAAGTATATTTAGAAAGGTACCCAGACCAAAAATAGAGGGGAAAAATTTCCCCCAGTGGCTGCTTCATCTGCCAGTCACAAAGAAAGCCAATGGGGCCCGCAGCTGCATCACGCCCCGATAACCCTGTGCCCGCTGTCGGGTGGACAGACGGACGGACGGAGCCGGCCGGACCTGTCTGCACCCCGCTGCGCACCGGGAAGGGGCCTCGCAGCACCCTGCACCCCTGCGCAGGAGCCGACGGCGTGGGAGCACCGGGCCGTGCCCCACGAACCCGCAACGGTGAGGGGTCCCCGTGCTGTGCCCCGTGGTGGCCATGGCCACCTTGCTGGGGGTTGCTTTCTGACGGAAGCCCTTGCTCCCGCCGCCCTCCCCGCGCCAGGTCAGGGTGTCCCACGGGACGCGAGGTGGGGACAGCCCCAGCTCAGGGCCCCGCACGCCCGCCCGGGGGCAGGGTCGCGGTTGGGCAGGTGTCCGTGTGTCTGGAGCGCGGCTGTCTTGCAGGGCGCAGCGCCGCGCGCCATGGGGGACTGGAGCCTGCTGGGGCGGCTGCTGGAGAGCGCCCAGGAGCACTCCACGGTGGTGGGGAAGGTCTGGCTCACCGTCCTCTTCGTCTTCCGCATCCTGGTGCTGGGGGCGGCCGCCGAACGGGTCTGGGGCGACGAGCTGGCTGGCTTCTCCTGCGACACGCAGCAGCCCGGCTGCCAGAACGCCTGCTACGACAGCACCTTCCCCCTCTCCCACCTCCGCTTCTGGGTCCTGCAGATCATCTTCGTCTCCACCCCCAGCCTCGTGTACCTGGGACACATCCTGCACCTGGTGCACCTGGAGGAGAAGGCGCAGCAGCGAGCGGTGGCACGGGCTGGCAGCGGGGCCAGGCGGCAGCGCCCCGGGCAGCCCCCGCTCCACACAGGGGACGTGCGGGGCCGGGTCCAGATGCGGGGGGCCATCCTGAGGACGTACGTCTGCAACGTTGTCTTCAAGGCTCTCTTTGAGATGGGCTTCATCGCGGGTCAGTACGCCTTGTACGGGTTTGAGCTGAAGCCCCTCTACACCTGCAGCCGCTGGCCCTGCCCCAACACCGTCAACTGCTACATCTCCCGGCCCACCGAGAAGACCATCTTCATCCTCTTCATGCTGGGGGTGGCCTGCGTGTCCCTGCTGCTGAACCTGGTGGAGATCTACCACCTGGGCTTCACCAAGTGCCGGCAGGGGCCACGTCCCAGGTCCCAAGTCCCGCCTGGCCCTGGCGGCCCTACGGAGCCCCACAGCGCCCGTGTCACCTTGCCTGGTGGTGGCAGCCTCACGGATGCCAGCAGACCCCCCCACGGCCTGGCGCCCCTGGGGAAGGCCGGCGCGTGGCTGGGGGTGGCCAGCGGGTCCCGCGGGAAGGCGCGAGTGGGGGACCTGGCGGTGTGAACGCAGCCGGTGTGTCGGGATGCTCAGGGATGGGCGATGCGCAGGATGCTGCGGTGGCCGCGGTTGTGGTTCCATCTCAAGGACCTGCCAGGCCCCACGGCACAGACCCCACGGCCAGTGCAAGAGCTGGGCACGTCCCAGGAGCAGCAGGACCAGGCTGGGGCAGGGGCAAACACCACTACCCCGCCCATCAGCCCTGGGGAGCAAATAAACACTCAATACAACTCATCTGACTCGTGCTCTGCCCACGGGCACCGCGGCATTGTTCTCTGACCGTCTGTCCCACAGATGCACCGAGTGGCCCCGAGAGCTGGGACAGGGCCACCGCCACGCTGGGCTGTGGCCCCGCAGCTGAGGAGGGGGCAGGAGGAAATCAGGCAGCACAGCAGGGGCGGGATGGAGAGGAGGGAGATGGGTGGCAGCAGCAGGACACTCGCCTGGCTTTTCCATCCAGGGCCCTCGTGCCCCATGGAGCCTTGCAGCACCTTTGGGAGAGGCCAAGCCCGCGGAAGGGAAGGCCCCAGCCCCACAGCTCTGCTTGGGGCTGGGGGTGGGTGAGGGGCTGCACAGCAGGGCCCACCCTGCCGCCAGGGGAAAGCAGGGGCTGCCCGCGGGTTTCTGCATCTTTATTTGAAATGAATGGTTTCCAGAGACACAGGGTTAGTCCTACCGCCCTGTTATCACTACAACAAGACTGGTGAGTGGCTCACTCTCCACATGGACACAGAGGACAGAGGGCCCCGGGCCAAGGCCCAGAACAATATATACAGGCTCAACAGTGCTGAGACCCATGTACAGCTCAGGAAAACCGACCAGAACACGAGGAGGGGCAGGAGGCAGCAGGGAAGAGCACAGCCGGAGCCAAGCCTGCTCCAGGCAGGGCACCGGGGCCCTGCAGCTTTGGGAGGGAGGGGAGAGGCCAGGCAGAGCCCCTTGCTTCTGCCAGCAGCCGCCCGAGCCCAGAGCAGGAGCGGAGGGACCTGCCACCGCCGCCAGCACCCCGGCCAGCTTGCACTGCTGGTGGCACCTCACACGGGGACGGTGGGGAGAGGGGCAGCACTGGCCCAGACCCGTGTCAGTCAGTTTTCTGCTGACTCAGAAAACATTGACAAAATTGAGGGAGGCAGCCCAACTGGGTCTCAGCCCTCGCGTTCCAGCACCGCCTCCGTCTGCTCCCCACAGCCAGCCCGGCCACCTCCCGCCCTTGAAAAGAGCCCTTCCCCTACCCAACAGCTCACGGGCCGCCCGTGGTCCTTCCCTGCTGCCTTGAAAACACTGTCCCACTGCAGCAGAGCTGTTCCTGCCACGCCACCTGGCAGCCTCCAAGAGCTGATGCCAAGGGAAGGGGGAATTAAAAGCCTCAGGGGGTGCTGGTCCCAGGCAGCACTCTGCCGTATTGTGCGGTTCCTGCCCCGGGGCAGGGGGAGAAGGGGTTAGTGTCAGGGGAAGGGGCCGCAGCCCTGGGGAACAGGAGGACAGAGCCAAGCCGGGGCCACCGCCCTGGGGGCTTTGCCACCTCTGTGCTGCAGGGCCTGGCCTCGGGGAAGATGGCCCACACGGCTCTGGGACGTGGCCGAGCGCAGGCGCCACGTAGGTAGGACAGGCCTGTTACGAGCAGGATGGGATGTCTGAGTCCGGTAACGATGAGGGGACAGCACTGCTGCAGCCCCGGCCCCACCTTGCGCTGCACGGCCCCCACAGCAGGAGGCAGGGAGATGAGGTGTCCAGGGCTGGAGCGGAACCAGCCCAGCAGCACCTTGTGCTTAGTCCATGTCGTCCTCCAGGCCACCGAGCCGGCTGTGCTCCTCATAGATCTCCCTCACTGCCAGAATGCGGTTCAGCATGCTCTCCAGCATGCTCCGGTCCATGGGGATGACTGAGTACCAAAGCGGGGACTCGGCGATGCACGACCGCTCAGGCTGCAGGTAGAAGATGTCGTTGCGGTTCCGCAGGCTCTCAGGACTGCAGAGAGAAAGGAAGGGATACAAATAGAAGGCGCTCAGAAAGCCTGGCCTGCCCTCTCTGTTAGCCCTCAAAGGCTCAAGACTTGGCAGACATCCTCTGGCAGGACGAGGCCACAGACTGAGCCTGTAGCTCCTCACTCTGGAGTGAACTCCCTAACCAGAAAGCAAACACATCACACACCCCTCCATGTCTACAAAGGGCTGAGCAGTGAAAGAGGCCAGAGAGGAGTGTTCTCTCAACCACAGCCTACAAGCAGTGCAAACCCTGGTCCAGGCTTCAAACTCATAGACAAATGTGCAGAGAACAGCAGCCACTCCACAGGGTCTCCCTGAAACTGAGAGGTGGCCCCAAAACATCACGTGCCTCTTCTCCGAAGACTCACCATTTGGAGAGATAAAATTCATAGAATTTGACTGGGCATCGGAGTGGGTTCATCCTGTTCTCCCGCTGCTCCAGCATTGGTATCTCCTCCTCACGCTTCCGCTTTCCAGTGCCACCATCTGCAAAGGGGTAGAGAATAGGATCATGGCTGGAACACGATGGGGGGTGGGAGGGCAGGGAGAGGGACAGAGAGATGTTTCGTCAGACCCTACCTCGGCCCTTCTTCTGCTTGGCAGGGGCATAGTAGCGGATGCTCACTACCTTTGTCATGCCCCGGGCTGTGGTACACTTGCGGGACTGGCGCACTACGTTGGTGAAGGAGAGCTGCATGTGCTCCTCCGCTGTCTGCAGCCCAAAGAACTTGGTGTTGAAGAACATGAGGGTGTTGAGGAGCACAAAGGGTGAGTAAACGCCCAGCTGCTTGCACTCCCAGAGGTGCTCCTCCTCAACACGTGAGAAAACCGTGTCTGCAACACAGAGGAAGAACCAGGTCAACACCCACAGTGGCCTCGTGTTCTTTCAGGAGGGAACTAGAACAATGTGCCTGCCAGCGATGGCTGGGAGCCAGCCCCACGCATCTGGAGAACGTGGGCCTGGAGCAATCCCTTCACCCTGCGCAGGCAAGCTCAGCTCGGTGCTGACGCTTCACAACACCCACTGCCCCACGAGGTTATTCCCCCAGAGCCGTGAGTGGATCTAGATGCTGGCTCTGCCCAGCCACGAGCTGTCCCATAGCACAGGCAAAACACAAGCTAGAACCGAATCAGTCCTAACAGCTCGTCCCTATAGATGGCCACAAAGCGGACTGCAGGTCAGTGCTCCACCACACTGTGTGAGGTGAAAGAAAAGCCAGTTCCTGTCTAGACACACGGGTCTGGAGCCAAAGGCCTCTGCCTCAACAGCTGACATGCAGAGGGAGAGGCTGCATCTGTGAACCAGCACTTGACAAAACACTGCAGGGAAGGGAGCCCAGATCACAGCATCATGAAAAGCTCCTGCAGAGCTTTACGGCCGTCTGCTCACAAGGTAGCAGCGCGGCAGCCATGGCCAACACTCAGCAGTGTGCAGGGCTCGCCCACGGACTGGGAAGGGAAAGGCATGGGCCACTGCACCTGTTGGGTTTGGTATCCTCTTTGCCAAAGGTTTAGACATCACTGTGAAGTGAACTACTGTAAAAATTCAAACTGTCCCAGGAAACACAGCAGTCATACTCTGCTCCCAGCCAACCTCACTCTGGGCAACAGAAGTTGCTGAGGCATAACCCGGGCTGGCTCTGCTGTCCGTGTGGGACACTAAGACCCCAAAACACAGCAGGACAGCACTGCCTATGCCAAGAAAGAAAACCGAGGCTGGAGGAGCACAATCTGACTGCAGGATCCAACGCTAGAAGCATAAACAGGGTATGTGCGTGGTGATTCAAGGAAATGTGGAGACACATACTGTTTGGCAAGATCGTGGGTTGCCAGCCGCTCAGGGACTTGTTGAGCTCTTGCACGAAGGTCAGGTAGTAAAGGTCTGTAAATATATTCACCATACGATTGTTCTCGAGCAGGTACTAGAAAGGACAGAACACACAGTCAGGAGAGACACGGTAGCACCTGGAGTGCAAACCCTCCCCAGAGAGCCCAGGGTGCGCACACACAGCCCCTCCTTGTACAGCCAGAGCTACAGAGCAGAATCCCAAGACCACCGACTCCTGAAAATTGTGAGGGAAACCCCAGGACACGACAAAGCAGACGTGGTGCTGAAGAAGGGACAGGGTTTGGGGAGAGCTCCCAGCCTTCCCCAAGGATGTGCAGGAAGGGTGCAAAGCCATAGCCGCCACCCTACCCACTGCGCTCAGGAACAAAGACTGGACCAGGTGGGTTGCTGTCCTAGGTCACCAGAAGGCAGAACAAAGGGAATGAGCTCCCCTCACCAGATCTGCCCCCCAGGTCTGGCTGTGAAGGACCTGAGGACAAAAAGCCCTCCCTCACCTGCTGGATGCCTAGGCAGAGGTAATAGATGCTGTCTGGTTCATAGCGCTCCCCATTGGGCCGTGTTATTTCCTTGACAAACTGAGCCAGGCCGTAGTTGAGCTCAGCTGCTGTGCAGGCCAGGATGTCCTCCTTGATCCTCATGGGCTTGGCTGTGGAAACAAGCACGGCAGCCTCAGACAATAGCCTGCAAGGTCAGGAGCACCTCAACACCTGGGGCCCAGCTGCTGGGAGGTTTCTGCCACTCCACCCCATACAGCCAGGGCACTTACGGCCGAAGCGCAGCTCCTCTCCCTTGCTGGTCTCTCCCCCTGCATACTTGGCTTGCACCCAGGACTTCCAGGCATTCACACCGTACGAGTAGTTGAGTGCTGTGCAGCTGGGCTGACTGCTCATCGAGTCCCGGGAACAGCTTTCAGAGAGCACCAGACGCTTCTGCCCCTGCAGAAAGATGCACTGTGAGATGAGACACGCACCTGGGACAGATGCGAGGTTCCCAGCCACTCCTCAGGCCTGCTGACAGCCAGCTCCCTCCCACGGTGCCTATACCCATGCCAGCAGGCATCCTCCTGCTGACAGCCAACAAGACCCATTAGTTATGAGGATCACAGGCAGGAAAGAGGCCAGCTCTCACATGGCATGTGGCATCCAGGGCCCCTCCAAAGTGACAGACAAGTACTTGCATTTGAAGAGAGGCCCATAGGCCAGGCGGGCCCTGAAAGGAGAGGGTGCCACCTCCCCAGCACACCTCACCTCCGAGTACGTCCCAGCTGGCAGCTCCCACTCCAAATCCACACGGCTTTGAGCAGGCAGCACCCACTAAGAGCTCACCTTTCGGACAGCACGAGGCAGCTCTTGCTCTGTGGACACATCATCTGGCCCCACCAGCCCACAGTCAAAGAGGAAATCCACGCTGGGGTTGATGTCCAGAGGGTCTGAAAGGAAACAGAGGCAGAAGAGCTCGGCTCAGACACCTCATCCTGTCCCCAGCAGAGGTAAGAGGCAGGCAGACGTCTAAGCCAGATTACTGTTCTGGCCTGGTTCTTAGCCAGAAATAGAGGGAACACGTAGCCCAACAATTCACACCCTCCACCCCTGCTTGGCATGAACATTTAGCCACAGCCCAAGAAAACAGCTTTACCTGCCAGAGCCTCAAGCTTTCTCAGATTAACCAGAACCCAAAATTCTCCCTTCTGACAGTTTTGGTTTTTTTTACACTTCAGGAACATTCCTCATCCCCTCACACCAGGCCAGCACTGGTGACAGCCTGGCACAGGCACCCCAATTCTCTGTCCTCTGCCGCTAGTATACTGCCTCAGAAGTGCCGTGCGTGTCCCTGCCCCTCCTTCCCACCTCCTGCCCTCCGACAGACACACTCGGCAACTCTGCCATCTCCCAAGACGTCATGCCCTGTCCAGGTCTTTCAGGCCTTTCTGGATCCTCTGGAATCATGATCTGTAAACATGCCAGCACCTTTGCCCTGCTCTTTGTGCTGTTAAAATGAGCTTCTCGTTCCCCCCTCCCTACAGACCTACGTCTGCAGCAGGTCGGTTAGTCAAAAAACACAGACTTGTTCAAAAGTGGTGGTCTCACCCCCGCTGTGAGCAGTCATCTGCAAGACCCTCAGTTCCTGGCCTCAAGTGGGGTCAGTCAGAGGGCATGGGGAGGTAAGTTCACACAGGTCTTAACGCTGTTGGCAAAGGTGGGCTGAGGGCAGCAGGAGGACCCTGCTGCAGCGTGAGCAGCCCCGCATGCCTGCTTCAGCTAGCTCTTACTCTTAGGGAAGTCAGCCTCCAGGTCCTGGCCTGGCTCGTCGAGGACGTTTGCCATCTTGACAGCCATAGCCAACACATCGTCCCGTGCTGGTCCAAACAGATCGCAGTCCTCCAGGAGACCCTCTGCACTCTGGTTACTCACCAGGTCTGCAATGCAAAAGCAGATCAGAAATACAATTTTCAAAAAAGTCTTTTGTCTGTTTTCCCCGTGACAGCTGGGAAACGAAGTCAGGCTCCCTGGGGCACGGTCCTGGGCTCAGAGCAGCCCCACAATGGCTGCACTGTCCAACTTTCCCTGGACAACAAGAAACTGCACCTCTGTCCTCTCCCCAGCCATGGCTCTAGTCGTTGGGGCTTAAGGAATGCAGTCCCCAGCTAAAAAGATCTGTGAGGTCAGGACTGCTGGTCTGGCTGGGCAGCTGCTTTAGGTAAGAGCCTGAACAGCCTTGTGAAAAACTAACGCATGTGTGCCATGAGCCTGGCACCCCAAAAAGGGTCAGTGGCTAACACTGCTCCCTGCTCCTAGTATTTCCTCAGCAGTAGTTGAGGGCTTGCTCTTCTCTTCTCCTTTTCAAAGGCTTTGGGAGAGCTGCAATCTGGGCAGATGCTCTGGCTCCCGGAGCAGGCAAACCCCACGCGACGGCAGCTGTTGGGCCAGCCCAAGCCATGGCAGAACCTACCGCACAGGTCTGAGGAGGCCTTGTCCAGTTCCTCAGCCTCCGCAATCATCTCTGCCATGGCCAGGATGTCAGCCTCCAGAGGATTGGAGGGGATCTTCACCTTCAGCTCCTCAATGGTCTCCACAATCTTATCTGTGCTCTCCAGCGTGGTGGGCAGGAACATTGGCACAGGCACCTGTTGACAGCAGCACAGCAGGCAAAGATCAGACACATGCTGCACCCGCAGGGAGCTCTGGCTCGGCCGACTGCTGTAAAAGCAGAGGCAGGAGTAGAGGACAAACAGAGAAGCAGGAAGGCTGCAGCGAGGCAGGACTGAGACAGTAAGAGAACACAAGCAGGTGAAGTGTGTCGCTTACCGGGACAGGCATGGAGAAAGGCACAGGTACTTTCTGGCAGTACATATGCATAGGCACAGGCACGAAGATCGGGACTGGGATTGGCAACACAATCACCTGGGGCTTCCAGTCAGCCTCTGACAAGAGCAAAAGTATGTCAGTGAGCTTGCTCCCAGCAGCTCCTCCACCCAGCCGAGCTGTGCACTGCCATGCCCACGCAGCCATCCAGCACCACAGCCTTTCCAGCCACCAGCGTCTGTGACTTACGGGCAGAGCTGGAGCAGCAGCAAGCCAGGCAGCCCTGCAACCAGAGAGGCTTGCCTTAGCCAAAGGTGCAAGCCCTGCTCTTATGTGGTCCTGCCAAGAGGTCTAGTTGCCTTGTATATGGTAGAGATCACACACACACACACGTGCCCAATGGCAGCTTCACAGTGGAACCTGTTCAGCAGACAGCCCCTCAAGCAAGCTGATGATCTCTACAGGAAAACAAGTTGTCCCGAATATCGTAAGAGAGGTGGGATCATGCTGCAGCGCTCTCTGCAGCTTTCCTCCTGCTGCTGTTGGAAATGGGTGCCCTACCTCCAGCCTTTCCGTGCGTTCCCCACACATCCCTAACTCTCCTCAGCATAATGCTGAACACCCAGCAGCTCTGTAGAGCATTTCAAGCTGGATTCACATTCCACCTGGAGCAGGGACATGCTACCTGCCTTTCCAAAATGCCCCTTCAGTCCTGCAGTCGTGTCTTACTTTCCTACCTGTCTGACATCCTTTGGACTTCATTTCTATCTTGCAGGAAACACCCCGGTTCTGCATCAGTGGTTTACACATGGCAGCTTTGTTCTTCCGAGGGGTGGCTGGAACTGGAGGGGGCGGGGGAGGCGGCGCGGCCGGAGACATCTGTGCTGAGGAGGTCTTTGCTGACAACTAGGAAACGCAGAAAGCAGGAGGTTGGTGTCCACCAAAAGCAGCACCACCTCTCCTCAACCACAGGTCCAGCCTCCTGCAGCCTGGCAGCCCGCAGCACACATACACATGCTCCCACGGCTACTTTTGGCCAAAGGGCTGCCAAGCTGATGCTGGCAGGCAGCAAAACCTGTGTGAGATCCCTGCAACAGCCAGCAGGGAGTCTGGCACCAGTCAGCAGCAGGGAACTCAGTGGGATGGGGATTATGCCCAGGCACAGGGGGGCACCATGCAAAGAGGAGCCAGCACCACAGTGGCAGTCTGCTCTGGTGTCTGTGTTTCATTGTCGGGGAACAGTTATTTATCCCCCATGCAGGAGATGTGCTGAAGTTGCCCTCCCCAGCAGCTTGCATCAGCTCCCACTGCCCAGGCCACCACCATCTTAAAATGCACTGGCTGTAAAATAAAATCTCCGCAAGCAATGGCAGATCTGTTCTCTTTGGGGACAAACACTTTATGCTACCTTGCAAATTCCTACCTCCAGCGGGCCTTACCGTGTTAGTCTCTGCCTTCTGCGGGGAAGAGGCAGGTGGTTTTGGTTCTGAAGACTGACCTGCAAGAAAAAGCAATGACTCTTAGTTTAAGAGCTCCTCAGCTAACAGGTCCCACCACTGGGACTGGAGGTGGCAACAGCCACAGGCCAGAGGGCAGTGACAGGCTCCCCAGAAACTGCTCCTGGCTGCTCCAGGAACAGTCATTCCAAAAATCTCTAGCCCTAGCACCTCCGAAGACACTACAACTCCAAAATCAAGTCATTGCCATGTCATTTTGAGTTCCCTTGCAGTCCACCCCATTCCCATCACAGCAGGTCAGGAGAAATCCCAGCCCCTTGTGGAGAGAGGAATCCAGGGCTCTATTCCCAGCTCTGCCTACTGGCTTGCTGTACCGAGCCATGGCCCCTCCCTGTGCCTCCATCTCCCTGCTACAAATATCTTGGCAAAGTGCTTCGAGATCCCTAGGAAGAAGGTGACAGAGGTAATAGTTCGCTGTAAGGTATCCCAGAAAATACAGAGACAGCTTTGCCCAGCACTAGGGGTGCAGGAGAGAACGGATCACCAGCAGGTAAGAGGCACACGTGGCAGACGCTAGCCTCAGATGGTAACCATATCATCCTGGCTCGGATGATAATTCTGTCTCACTTGCTTTGCAGAGCACCTGCACCCATCTCAGAGGCTGATGAGCTAAAAGCACCTTCATCCAAGTCTCCCGTGAACCCTGGTTACCCACGTGGCTGGGAAAAAGAATTCCTTCTGCAGCACTGACTAACTGGGCCATGCACGAAGGAGACACCTGCAAGGAAAGCAGCAAGTGTTGGCGCCCAAATGGAGTGGCAGGTCCATTTGCTCCTCCTACAGACAGGTTCTCCGGGAAAAACCCAGACTCCCAAAGGATCAGCACATTGGCATTTATACTGTGCAATTTCCTGCGTCGCGAGGAAATCCCAAGAACTTTGCTCTTCAGCAAACGGAGGCACAGCAAAAGCCATTTGGTGACTGCCACAGAGGGGACAGGCAAGTTCCAGCTCAAGGAAACTCCCTAGCCTCCAGCTGGACATTCAGCCACACATCTGCCATGTCTCAGTGGGTCCAAGAGCTCCCTGTGACCAGTCCAAAGTGGATGGGCAGCAGGAGACACGGATGGGGAAAGGGGGAAAGACAAGCTATGGAGAAGAGTACAAGCAGAGTCTGCTAAAGCAGAATAAAAGCAAAGGTCATTGTCTCGCAGGCTAAGGATTTAGAACAGCAAGAAACGAGAAGATCCTCACCCCACAAAGCTCTACACGCTACATGTCCAGGCTCTCAAGAAAGCTGCGGCTTGTTCTTTACTCTCATGCTAACACCAGCAAGGAACTGTCAAGGTATCAACTGCACCAACCAAGACGACTGGCCCTCTCTCCTCTCCAGATGGATAGCCCTATACAGAGCCCGATCCCTTTGAATTCTTTGGGCACAGTTCTGTGGCAGGAGCTCCTAAATCACTTCTTACAGAGACTGTGTTCCCAGCAAAGGAACGGTCACTTTTATAGTCAGCAAGCAACCTCAGGATCACCAGGCTGGCAGCAGCCACTGCAGGAATTCCTGATCGCAGGAATGAATGGATTTAGGCAACCACTGGCTACAAAACAAGCAAGTAGTCAGCAGCCCTGCCCAAGTTGGACCTAAAATCCAGGTAGTCCCTCACCAGCTTACAACACCGCTGCCAGATCCGCAGGAGGCCCTGACGAGCAGGCAAAGCGGTTCCTCACCAGTGGTGGCAAGCTGCTCCTCCCGCAACGCCCCGCACAGCACACGGGGCAGCAAAGCTCTGTGTAAGCGCACGGCGGCTCTGGCTCCAGCATCCTTCCGCTGCAAGCTGGCCAGAACGGCACAGTCCCTGGGCAAGGTTGTCTACAGCTGTCCCACAGCTGGCAGGGGACGGCTGTGCCAGAACACAGAGAGGGCCCAGCGCCACCAGCGGCACTTGCACTGTGCCTTTACCAGGCCTGCAGACTGTGCTCAGCCGAGCGCTCACCACTGCTGAGGGGCATTTCCTCGGCTGCCCTCAGAGTCCTCGGCCTCACAGGACGCACAGAAAGGCAGCTGTGACACAGTGAAGGGCAACGCCCCGCAGGCTTAACAGCAAAGTTCCTGCGGGCCTCCAGAGACACGGTGGAGGGGGATGCTGTTTCTTGCGGTCAGTGGTGTTGGGGAGGGTACTCAAGAGAGTCTTGTGGTCCAAGTCTCCAAGAGGCAAGGGCCTAATGGTGTGAAGTAGATGCTTCCCTTGTCAGGCAGTGGCCTGTTTGCTGTGCCTGTGTCCCCAAAGCAGCGTTACTGGTGCCTCACAAGTAAGATGCCTCGAGAGCAGAGGACAAATCAAGCAGCACAGCTAGGGCTGTAGAATCACTCAGTGAGCTACAGGAGCTGGCAAGCTTAATGCCTCTTCCTCCACGGGGGCAGCAGGACACTCTGTGTCCCACCAAGCAGTCTCTCTCTGGACACCCCAATGCCAGCTGAAACCAACAGTTTTTCATCCAGGTCACGCCAATGTGCTGTCACTCGAGCTGTCACCTCGCACGGCATTTTACAGAGCATGGCTCTTGGAGGGCAGGTCAGGACTCCCCGGGCTGGGGGAACCTGCTGCTTCTGGCAGAGCAGCTCTGCTGTGCTCTCCAAGCAGTGATGACATCCAGGGTTTCCCCATCTTGTGATCAGCTCACTGCTGTCAGGAGAGAGGCACCAGGAAGAGCCTGGGGACGGAGGATGAGGTCTCTCATGGGAAGGTCTTCCTCTTGGTTTCCCCTCCTCAGCACGCCCTAGTCAGGGTTTTACACCTCACGAAATCCCAGGGGGCAGCGAAGCACTTAGCCTGCGATAGCGGTATCTGTCGAAGCTTGATGTGCTGAAGGAAGTCATACCACAAGCTGCGGGCATTTTGTTAACTACATCAGATTACCTAGAAGATCATGGCCTACGGAAGACCGAGCAAAGTGAGACTATGCGAGTGTCCGAGGGCCATGCGATGTCTTGTCACTCTCACTACGAGCACCTTCCGTCCTGAGGGACCCCAAAGCACTTTGCAATCTTCCATAAGCAACTGGCTCAAGTTAATGATAGGAAATGGGGCAACAGGCAGTGAAAATCTCCTCTCCAGCTGGAACTCCACAGATGCAGAATGGGGTTATCCGGGACACGGGGTTGGCAACTCCCCAAAGCTGCAGCGATCTTTGGGTAAGTGGTAGGACTCCAATCTAACATCGCAAGACAGAGTGCCTCCAGCGGCTCTGCGCTCCCTCAAGATCGGTCTAGGTTCAGCTCTGGCTGAGGAGAGCCCACCTACAGCATCACCAGCACCACTTCCTGCAGCACCCTGCGTTTTCCTTGAATGCTTCCCATCCAAGCACTGACCTGGCCCAATCCTGATTAGTTTATGAGATCTGAGAAGGTCACAGCTCGGAGGTGGTGTGGGGCTGCAGGTGGATTATCATGCCAAGCCACGCTGTCCCCTAACCCTGTAAATCGAGCTCTCCGCTGGCAACATGAGGATGGAGTCGCCCATTAAATCCCTGAGTATCCTCGCTAAGTGTGAGCTACAGGCAGCACGCTGGCACCGGCTCCTCCCGTCTGGGCCCTGTGTGTCATAGAACCATAGACGTTAGAGATGGAGAAGCCCCATTAGGTCCCACTCCGTCCTTTCCCCCCCCAAGGGCCAGTGCAGGATTGTTCCCTAGCGTCTCATCCAGTCCCAGGCAGGAAGCTTCCACCCCTCGCTGTTCAGTCTTCCCTGTGTCTCTCAGACTGAGCTATGCAGGTCCCCTCCCTCCCTCCTACTCACTGTTCAGCAGGCTCTCGGGCCCCTTCTGCGTGTCCAGGTTGGGCTGGTTCTGTTGGTTGTAAAATCGCAGCAGACACTGCTGGTTGCAGAAGTGTTTGATTTGCCCTCGCCAGTGGATGGTTTCCAGCAGCTTCCCCTGACGCTTGCAGGCATGGCACCGAGCTGCCTAAAGCCCGCATCAGCAGGAGAGAAACAACGAGTAACTAACCACACCCCCTCCGAGTGCAACACAACTCTCCAGTGAAAGGTGCACATGGCAAGGTGCTGTGAGCTTCCCCACAGCAGTGCCCTGCCAGTGCCAGCCGGGGTCTCCAGCGGTGCGAACTTCTCACAGCAGCACTAGCCGCGGATCCAGCACTGTGAGCTTCCTCAGTGCAGTGCTCTGGCAGGATCAGCTGGGGACTCCAGCTACGTGAGCTTCCCCGTAGCAGTGTCCCGTCATTGCCAGGCAGGACTCCAGCAGTGCCAGGTTCTCCGCAGCAGTGCCAGCCAGACTCCAGCAGTGCGAGCTTCCTCAGTGCAATGCCCACTTATCTGGGTGCCGTGCCCACCACAGCACTTAGCACAAACTGCCAGTGCCAATACTGACCTTGAAGTACCAGAGCAAGTATTTGCTTTTGCAGTCTTCACTACAGAAGTCCCAGGTGCTGCCCTCCAGCTGCTCGGTGACCGCCCGCTGGCAGGTCTGAGAACAGTAGGTGCAGGTGATGCAGCACAGGCCCAGGTTCTTGGTGAAATCCTGTTTGTAAAGAAGCACACACCCTGCGGAGAAACAATAGGAGTGAAACCTTCCCAGGATAAACTGGGGGCCTCCCTGACCCAAACATGACCACAATCCAGGTCTGCGGAGACAACAGAGCACACGCAACACACTGTAGGGAACAATCCAGCACTGGCCCCTGGGGCTGGGATAAGATGGGACCTCATGGGGACTTGCCATCTCTCACCTCTATGCTTCTAGGAAGAGTCTGACTCCAACCTCCTGTGTGCAGGAACCCAGCAGGCAGGGCAAGGCCAGGTCAGGCCAGCCCAGACGCAAGAGCGTAGAAGTGCATGATGACAGGAGGAGCGGAGCTGCCACCTGCTGTCTCCCCAGCCCCCAGAGAGAGAAAAGCTGTGAGAAAGCCCTCCCCAAGGACACAATGAATGGTAAAGATCTTGCCCTCGGGCCTGGCTGGACAGCAAGCCATCCCCACTGACAGTCCTCCCTTTTCACTGCATGGCGAGGCTCTCGCCCCAGGGCCTGGCTAGACAGTCTCCCCTCTGCTCCACTCCATGCTCTCTTCTCCTCCCCCAGCAAGGGCTGGCACGGGGGCTCTGCCTCTCCCGTGCCTTCCCCAAGTACCTTCGCTGCAGAAGTTCTTCTCCACCCCAGAGAAGCGGATCTTCTCATGCAGCAGCTTCTCCTGCTTGCAGTGCTCACATTGAGACACTACCCCACGCAGCCGCTTGAAATCCTCGCAGCAGTCCTTGCAGCAGAACTGATACACCTTGTCCTGCCAAAGAGACCGCCACCAGGTCAGCCCGGCTGGCAGGAGGTCCCCACGCTTCCCGGGGAAGCGAGAGCAAGACTGTGGGTCTCTGCAGCCGAGGCATTCGTAGCACTGGCTCAGAAGGGGCTCTCCTTTGGGCAAGAAGAGGAAGAGCTCTCTGGTCCTCGCTGGGGTTGGCCTCAGCCTCAACGTGCTCCCCGGGGAAAATCCTCACCTGCCAGTCAAGGATCTCCGGCTTCCCACTGAAAAGATTGTGGCAGTAATGGCAGTTCAGGTGGATCCCACCTTCCGGGCTGGTGCGCTGCGGAAAACAAAGACAGCTGACGGAGGGAGAGGCACAGAGGGCAGCAAGCATCCGAATCCAACCTGCACTGCCTCCAGCCGTCCTGCCTGCTCCACTGATCACAGTAGTTCGCCTGCCCCAGTCAGACCTGTGCTGGCTGCCGCTGTCAGTGACTCACAGTCAGTCCCTCAGAGGATATCTCAAGCTCCTGGAGTAATCTCCAGGACTCTTGAGTAATTTCGCTTTGCTTCCATTGTACTGGGTCCAGCTCAGGTAGGCAAGCTTTCAGGCTGCAACCCCTCTGCATTTGAAAACGTTAAGAGATAGGGGCTCTGCTACCTCTCCTGAGACTTTCTCTACAAGATCTCGAAGCACATGTGCCTAGTTCCTATTTTCAGGGTAACGTAACTTCAGAATTCAAGTAGGCATTCTCATGCCACTTTCCTCTGCTAGATTAAAGAGCCATTTAGAACTTGAGGTCCTGTCCACACAGATACATTTATTAATAAAACAATCTGGTTTTGTTGCTGATAAGATAAGGTGCTCTGCAAGTGCCTCTGTACATACAATTTTTCAAGGCTCACTGTAGTTTTGCAGCTTCTTTCAGTACTCTCCCTATTTTTCTTCAACATTAAAAATGTGGACATTGGATGAATATCCTTCCTATCTGTGCTTCATTCTAGGCAGATCCTTTGCTCCCTCCCTAGGCCCCAAACTTTTAACTGTAGACTGAGGCACTCAAGCTTAATAGCTTATCTGCTGCAATCACAGAGCCTTTTCAAAGTCCTTACTTTCCAGGACTTACAACCTCACATTACCTGAGTAAGGCTGATACAGGATCTTGCACTGAACTGCATTTAAGTACACGTTAGGAGGAACCCATCTTGTCAAACAATCCAATTGCTTTGCTTTGCCCTGACCTCAGCATGAGTTAACACTTCACCGCTTTTTGTTTCATCTGCAAAATTTTATCTTGCTTACTTTGACGTTATTTCCAGATGACTAATGAAGGTGTTGATATTATTGATATCAATACCGATCCCCAAGAAGACATCACGAAACACTCCCCTCAGTGTGTTTTTTTGGCAGGTGTGTTCTGAGATCTGCCAGTAAGACGTCACCTAATCCAGGTTATGCATGGCTTTACTCACGTGTTACAATGCTGATTTTACATGGCAAGAATTCAAGTGTTTTATGAAGTCTACACCTATAAAGACTCTTCAGCTACCCTTACCCACAGTTTGTGATCTCAAAGGATTACACCAAGGATTTATCAAGAAAAAAAAAAAAAGAAAAAGAAGAAGAAATAGAAAAAAAAAGAAAAACAATCAAACAAAAACCACAAAAGAAAACACTGCCACTGTCAGTAACTAACTCTCTACCTCTAGATTCTCTAAGTTTTCTCGGTTGCCCAAGGCATGTCTTCGCCTAAGTTTCCCAGGTCTTCCTGGCTGTTGCTTTGTTCTTTGACAACTGTACAAAACTAATATTCTTCCAGTTGCCTTTGAATACCATGAACATTTCACGAATGCTAACACTCAACACCAGAAGACTGAAAAGTATCAGTCAAGCCTTTGAGGACTATTAAGACATGAGGCCTCCAAGCCTGCTGGCTGTAAATTTTTAGACAACACAACCTAGGTGACTTATGTTCCTTGGTGATACCTGGCTCAGAGTGCAGCTCCGCCTCTTTCCATGCTAGCAGGTGCTGATGGTGCTTTGCTAGCTTATTTGTGCTTTTGCTTGTACCCTTGGAAGGCCACTATGTCCCAAACCACTCATGCAGCGCGGCTCTGTGCTGCACTCCCACTGGGCGTAAGCTGCTAGACAGGACATAATTACAGCCAGCCTTATCTCAGCTGAAGAGAGGGGAGGTAGGGCCAAGAATAAGAAATTGACAACTACAGTCACTGGAACTCCTGTGCTCCAGCAGAGACTTTCTTACGGACCCTCCCTGAGGAGCCTGAATAAGCTGCAGCCTCTGCTAAGTGTGAAAAGAGGCAGGAGCTCTCGGGCCCAGCCCAGCATGAAGGATTTTTCAG
Source organism: Anser cygnoides (assembly GCF_040182565.1). NCBI lineage: Eukaryota > Metazoa > Chordata > Aves > Anseriformes > Anatidae > Anser > Anser cygnoides. The sequence goes on along the minus strand of NC_089885.1, from coordinate 11,912,523 downwards.
TACCTGGAATTTGGTCCAGCAGCTGGGGCTGCAGAACTGGTAGACAACCCGGTCTGTCTTGTTGTAATAGCAGGGTTCAGATAAACTCTTTCTGCAGAAGCTGCAGGGTCTAGGGGGACCTGATGAAACAGACAGGAATTGGTGAGGCCAGCAGCAAAGGACGTGGGACTGGATTCTGAGGATGGCATGCAAGCTACTCACTCATCCTCAGTCTGGAAAGCTATTACCAGAAGGGAAGGGACAAGAACACCAGGAAACTAAGAGCACCAGCTTCTGCTAGGACAGAAATATTAAACATGGATGGAAAGCAGACTGATTCAAGAAAGTGATCCTGGCTCTACAGAAATTTGGATAAAACAGACTGCAATACTTGTACCAGTCAACAGAGACCATACGCAGTCCTGGACACCCTGGTACTCTGTGCAATGGAAAGGGCAATTCCAGCACAACACAGTACTACAACTGCTTCCTGCGTTCTCAAGAACAGCGATGGACACTATCCCCTCAGAGTTACAACGGCTACGTACTGCAGGGTCACTCCCTCTCCACGTCTCCTTCCACTTGTCTCCCTGGACTCCTCCCCAGACACCTTCCCAGGTGAGCAACATGCCTTCTTTCCAGTCTCATCCGCAAGCAATAAATAGCACAAAGGAAGGAGTTAAGAGTGGAGAGGTGACTGAATCCCTGTGAGCGCCCTTACCAACCAAGCCTGACTGCTTCACTTTGTGGGAGGTAGTGCAGCAAATGGAGCAGAACAGTCCCATCTTGCCACTGCGATCCACGTTGGGCAGCATGTCGAAGTTTTTGCACAGCGTCTTGCACCACATGCATGGGTAGACTCGGGTGTTCTTCTGCAAACACAGAGCAGAACAGAGCTGCCAGGGAGCCCATCACAGCCGGCGAGGTCCCATCCTCATACTCCACCCCACTACAGCATCCACCACAGGGCAGCTCTCCTGAAGGGAACACTTGATGTGAGAGCCAGGCTCACAGTCTGCAGGTTCAGGTGGTAGAAAAAAGCCACCTTTGGCACCTCTGCTTCTCATTTCAGGGGTACCCTGGCAGGAACACAGAAGTTGGCAGCCCTATCAGGACAAGTTAAGTGAAGCCTGCTCAGACCACAGAGGAACAGATACAGCCAAGCTCTGGGGAGGCATCCAAAAGAAGCCATCTCATGCTAACTGCATTTCCTAGTGTAACTGCACAGTCCAGCTGGATCTGAGTGTTTGACCTGTGGTCCAAGATGGGCCCCAAGCAGTGTAACTAACTTCTATTTGCCTGCTTCAGAGTTTCTCCACAGCAGTCTCTTAAAGATGTTTTGTCAGCAATAAAAGGCCAAGGGGATTCAAGCTGCCTGCTCTTGCATAAAGTGTCCTGTGCCAAACTGAACGAGGGAGATGTGTACCCACCGAGGAGCCCCCTCTCCCCTCTCCCCCGGCAGCTGACTCCACACACCTTCTTGTAACTGTTGAGACAGGCAGAGTTGCAGAAGCGCTTTTGCTGGCCTTCGTGGAAGAGGTACTCCAGGGGCAAGCCCTTGTTGTAGATATAAAGTCCACAGTTATCACAACAGTTGGTTTTCAGCCCCTTGGTGGCTCGGAACTTGGTGAAGCAGGCATCGCTGCAAATGCGGTGAACCACGTTCCCATTGCTGACCTCGTGCTGGATCTGCAGAGACATCGTTGCTGTCACTCCCTCAGAACACCACGGGGCTCCCTCCCACACGTGTACGCCACTACCACAGCCCTCGGGAGAATGGGCTGTTACATTAACACCCAGGCGAGTTCCCTATTGGAAGCTGCTGTCAACTCAAGCTGGCTTCTCACCAAGAGCCAGCAAAGCAACTGGGAGGGTGGAGGGGCAGAAAGTAACACTCTGCAGGGTGGGGAGAAGCAGAAGCCATATTTCTGGGAATAAGGGCTAGTTCACAGCAACAAGGCAGAACCTGGGAGTGAGCCCGAGGCAGCTCAGGGACTGAGGCCTCACATGTCAGGAGAACCCAGCAAATGCCCAGCCACGGTCCCAGGCAGGGCCAAGGTCTGCAGGTGACAAGCGCCTGATCTGAGACAAGCAAAAGAGAAGGCATTTGCTTACCTCACCAGGTTTATGGCAGACACTGCAACGGATGGTGTCTGAGGGGTCAGCAGACTGAGGTGCTGGTCTCTGCTGCTGGGCCTCATAGAGGGAGAGGCAGACGGAGGTGCAGAACTCATGGAAAGAGCCTCCTGAACCAATCTGGGCAACCACAGAGTCCTTGGTGTTCCAGATCTCCCTGGGGATCAAAAGAAATATGTTAGTGCAGGGACACACCAGTCCTGCCACAAAAGGGTGGGGTGGCATGCTGCGGTGCAGGGACTTTGTTATCCCAAGGAGGTGGCAAGAACTGGTCCACAGCAGCCTCTGCTCCAGCCCAGAGCGGCGGTGCCTGAAGATGAAGCATGCAGGAGGTTGTTTTGAGGGGAGGCAGGCACTAAGCCTGGCAGGTAGAAACAATAAATAATGTGAAGGGGGTGGAGGGAGGATGGGATACACAGTGCGTGAAAGAAGACATGGGGCAACACCTGGCAGCGGACAGGAGTGATGTGGGCGACAAAGGAAGCATGAGGGTCACAGGGATGGGTACTGGCAGGGAGGGCTGTGGGGCAAGTGAGTGGGCTCACAAGCACAGGATCACTGAGGAAAGGGGAATGATCACTCACTTTTTACAGAAGGTGCATATCTTCTTGCCAGGTGGCCTTTTTGAGAAGGTGGTGAGACAGGAGCTGGAGCAGAAGAGCTGAGGGAGCCCTTTACGCTGGTAGGCAGTTTGGCCCTTCTGCAGAGGGGTCCGGCAGTTGGCACACGTCATCTTGGTGACAGTAGAGCGGGCGGCTCGCTGAGCCATCTGCGTGCGTAAGGACATGCGCGTCGAGCGTCGGGTACGAAAAGGAACGAAATCCTCGTCGTTGGGATCGTCCACCATCGCGTCAGAATCTTCATCAGAGACTGGAACTGCAAAGCAGCAGGCAGAAGATGCACAGAAATTCCCCGTTAGGGACTGAGACAGAAAGTTCTTCCATGAGAAGCATGCTGGGGCTTTCTGGGGTCATCTTGCTGCAGTCCCTCTACATGCTTTCTATCTTCCTGGTTAGAACGATAAAGGGACCCTGAAAAGATACTCTGTTGGAATCCCAGATGAGGCAGAAGGTCTTTAAGCAAACTGGGCTTAAGTACAATTCCTCTGGAGGAAAAGTCATGATTCTCCAAGGTAGAGCAGATGCCCCAAGTGTGAACAGTTACAGCAGAAAGCCCTCCAAGAACCAGTAAACCTTAAAAGGAACAAGCTGGATCGCCAGACACTTCTCCAGTACAGGCAGACAAGAAAGGACCAACAGAAAAATGCTAGGGAATGTCAGTGCAACATTCAGCATCTCAAAGAACAGAGATTTCAAGTACTTCCACAGGGAAGTCCCCCAAACACAACCTTCCTTCAGACAGCCTCACGGCACAGAGGCAAAGGAAGAAAAGTCCGGGCTAAGGAGATGGAAGATGGATTTCCTGGGAACACCCCCAGAGCCTCATCCTATTATTACTTGCTGCTTGTCCACAAACCACTGTAAAAATCCTACAACCCTCTCCTCAACTTAAAGGCACTGAGAAATCAAGGCAAGTACCCTGAAATGAAAACTCACAGGCAAAGGGACCTGTCCTGTGTAACAGGGAAGTCTGTATGAAAGCTCCAGAGTCCCTACCCCCATCCTATTCGCAACACAAACTGCCTGCCCGTGCTGGGCCTAGGCCTCACGCTCTGGCTGAAGGCAGGCACCGGCCAGCCCCAATTACTCACTGCTCTCAGAGGAGTTCACAGTTTCAGGCCTGGCAGTTTCTGATCTTCTGGCTCGTTCACTTCTTTTCTGTTCCTAGAAGACATTCAGAAAATACTTAGACTAACCATCTGCTAGGACAACCGTGGATAAATATCTCAGATCACAGCGCAGTTTCGACTTCTGGGTTTTGAATTCCCAATGACTAGGCTGAAAAAGGAAAAAACTCCATGGATACCTGACCAGAGACGGCAAGAGGGGAGGGAGAGGGGGAAGCAGGCCTATGGGAATGACATTCCGTCTGGGGGTGGCAGGGAGAGAGATGCTGAAGCCACATGTACAGCACAGTGGCAGCACACGCAGGGACCACTCCATCACTGGAGACGTGCAAACTCCTTCTCAGAGCGGTGACCAGACAGCCAGCGTCTCTCAGTGAGTTTGGCAACAGCCAGACACCCTCAGTTCTCCGGCAGCATACGTACTTGACTGCATTCTCCTCACCTTCTCAGCTGGCGTCTCGCTTCCCTTCCCAGACAGGCCTTCTCCTGCAACAGAAGCACAGAAGAAACTTGAATCTCACATCTTGCTTTTCTCCAACAGAAGAGAGACCTCCCTGCACGTGGGGAGGCAGGCTGGGCAGCCGCCTCCAGCTGCGTCTGGCTGTGCAGACTGAGCATCTCCTGAGGATGGCCAGCCCGGGCAGCGGGACTTTGCCTATGGGAAACATCTTCTCCTGGATCCTGACTCCAGGAAGGACTCCAGTGATGAGGAGTGTGACTTAAGATGATCTACAGCAGCAGCTGTATCAGGGGAGCTCCTAGCTGACACAAACATTAAAAATCAAAGTTAAAGCTACGAAAACCAGAGTGAGAGCTTGTGTGCACCAAAGGAACAGCTTCCAGAACATTATTCCTAATAGGCGAGACACTTTTTCCACACCTAGCCCATCAGCAGCATCAACGATTTCCATGGCAGGGGAAGATAGGGAAAGCTGGAATTGAGAACAGCCTCCAACTTCAGACTGCAGCCTTCTGAGCTACAGGAAGCCAAGTTCTGCAGAACCAACAACCTACCTGCTGGTGGCACAGCCTCCTGTGCCTTTGGTACACTACTGTCTTTAAGGGAGTTGTTCCCGTTATCATCTCCTCCCTCCGCCTGGTTTTCCTCCGCGGGCTCATGGGGCAGAGCTGCTGTGCTGTTGTCCGGGCTCAGCTCCACCTCTGCTTCCCCTGCAAGCCCTTCCCTCTGCACAGGTGAGCTTTTCCTTGGTGCCTTCAACCTCGTCTTTTTTGACTGTTTAAGACTGAGTTGTGCAGGGGCCGCTGGCGGACTTAAGGATTGTGCTGTGGTTTCTTCCGTGGCTGGGGCACTGCTGAGGTCTCCAGAGTCAGGAACGGGCTGTGGGGGCGATTCAGGGGCATTGTCATCAGACGGTGCAGGAATAGCAGCGGCACCATCTTCCTTTAGGTCCCCAGAACCATTTTTTGGTGCATCTTCCCCTTCTTTCCACGTTTCCGGAACAAGGGCTTCTCTAGAGAGGGCAGAGGAGTCCCCCGGCCCATCCTCCGCATCCCGGGAAGGCTGTGCCTTATACAGCCCGTCCAGACCCTCTGATTTATCTAGTTCCATCAAGCCAGCAGTTTTATCCAGGTCATCTAAGACACCGGGTTTCTCCAGCATGTCCAAGACACTAGGTTTATCTAGATTGAGGTCACTTGGTTTGTTTAGTTCAGACAGGCTGTCTCCCTTCACTAGAAGGTCCAAGTCTCCGTCTGCGGTCATCTGCTTGGATTGATCCCAGTCAGGGGGCTGAAGAACTGAAGCCTCCTGGGTAGAAGCTGTTTGGGAGCCCAGGAGATCTTCCCCAAACTCCATGTCAGCAGGAAGATCGCCAATAAGTGGTTTGTCAGGCAGAGACAGGGGGTCCAGAGATCCCGAAAACTCACTGGAATCCATTTAGAAGATGACAACTGGAAACGAGAGAGAGACTTGCGAGTTAATGGAAAACAGACTAACGGTGCATGAATTGCCCACTCCTCTGAACATTGCTGGAGTAACTGGAGGCCCGGTAAGACTGCTAGCAATACCCGGCATCCCAGCAAGTCAATCACATCTGCCTGTGGGGTTACAAAGCTCCGAAACCGAACAGCAGCAGCGAGATGCAGCCATTCGGCAAAGTAAACCTTTCAGAATTCTCTATAGCATCCACACCCCTCACCGCAGCGTGGCAAACAGACTTGCTTGTGCTAAAGGACACAGTGGGATATCAGAAAGGATTTGAGCACCAGGTCGGGAGGCTTCACGCAGCTGTTCTGCAGTGCGTAATAAGCCCTGCTCTGCCTTCCTCTACATCTCACCAGACCCGAATAATCCGGCCTGTCCTTTCTCCTGATCTGTTAGCACACAGCTAACCCATCTTTTATTTCTAAAATATATCTTCTCTTAAACACCGAGGCAGGAAGAACTTCTTTACGGCTCTGTAGTCCGGGCCTTGAACAAGACGCCACATGACAAAACGCAGGAGTTTTGTCAGGGGACAGATACAATCCACGTTACCCCTTAACGACAGCCTGGGGCCATAACTATGGGGGCCAACACTCAGAGAACAACTGGAAAAAAATGAAGTTAATGCCGGGGGGGGATCCTGAAGAGTGGCATGAAGAAGGGGTAGGAAAGGAAGAACAAGTAGCAAAGCAGACAAGCACACAACGCGCAGCTGGGAAGAAAGACCAGTGTGGCTCGGCAGGGCACGGAGCACTCGCGCAGGGAGGTGTGCTGCCATTTACCACCGCCAGATGGACAAAGCTGCAGCCCAGCTCCTCCAGTCAACATCACCACAAGGCACGAAGGGCGAGACCACGAGGTGAGGCAGGAAGGCGTTTATATTCCTTTTTTATATTCCTTTGGCTAACAACGAACCACACCCCTGCAAAGGGACAGGTGAAAAGCCTGAAGAGGGAAAGGGAGCTGGAGCCTGCCTGTGGTGATGCACGGTAAGGCTTGATGTAGCATCACGTCCCCAAAACAGGCTGTACCTAGACACTACAGGGAAGGCGCTGTAATCAAAAGATGTGGCACCAACCTATTCCCCTATTAGAATCATCCTAATCCTGAATTTGGCACTGTTTTGAACCCCGAATGTTCAGTATTCCTGCCTATTTGGGCTTACCGTGAGCATAATACACCTACAGCTATGAAGGAGGAGGCCTGAAGTAATTTCACTGTGATAGCTGATCAGTTCTTCCATTATATCCTGAAAGGACAACCGAGTCTTACTCGCTAATGGTTTACTCAGAACTAAACACGAAATATTTGGACAGAAACGTACCCAACTTCTGAACCTCATTTAAGCAGGAGTTGAAGAAATCATACCTTACAGCTGGAGTTCAAAGTCATTATCTCCTTATTTTATCTAAAAACACAGCAGCATTTTCTGTTCCAGTGACAGATAAGCACTGTTCCCCCAGTCACAAACAGAAACTACAGAAGTTGTCTTCTTCAGAGTCTCAGCAAGTTTCACCAATAAAGACTGATTATTCCGTTAATTTTCTTTAGTTACAAAAAGTTTCCAGAATGAGCTAATCCTAGAGCAATGCAAAGTCTAAAGTGCGTTTTAGGGTGGGTGAACAGAGTGAAACACAAGTAAAGACATTTGAAAGAAAGGTCATAAGAAGCTGAAGCAGGTGAGAATCCTCTCCAGACAAACATGCTTCCTGCCGCTCTGAATACAAACAACGCCTCCTTCTCAGAGATGTCTGTCTGGAAATCCGGGTGCGGGACAACAGACCTTAGAACAATAAGCAGCAGCAAGGTTGAGCCACTCGGATGAGTAAGGCAAGCTCATTTATACGCTTTTGTGCAAGTCTGCAACGAACCAGAGAGGTGATACTCCTAAAGTGTTTGCTACCTGCAGCTGGCCTAGTCTTTGCCTAGTAGAAAGAGATCCCTGGAGCGTAAGAAATCCATTTTGGTGTTCCTTCCTAGAGGATAATGCAAGCAACAATCTATGAAAATCTATGAACTCGCCATGCTACTTGCGTGCTCTACCAAAAAAATGAAAGCACCTGGTTTCAATCGAGCATACCTTAACGCTGGCTTTCAGGCTTTGTGCACTAGGGCGTTATGATGCAAGACGAGACTCTGACAAACTTAATGGTGACGACACTGACCAGCACTACGGTCTTAAAGGGAACAACTATTCTGCAGGTTAAGTCAACCCCAAAAATACTGGTATGTGGTGGGAAAGATATGCGGACAAGAAAGACCTAAGAGTCCACAACAGGACCACTCACTTGCACGTTCTGGTTGGAAGCACAGTGCTTGCCCTGTGTGCCCAAGCTCCTGTCCTCTTTCATCAGCTCTGTCCGAATCCCCCAGCAGAACAGCTCACATTCTGGTGAACAGCCCGAAACATCTTCGCAGGGTGTGCAAAGCTAAGGACTGCCGCAGTCAGCCAAGCAAAATATCCATCTATTCGAGCATCCCATTTCTATTCACACCAAGAGTGGGTACCTGGGGAGAGAGTATGAGAAACATAACTAACTGGACAACTCCTCTTCAGGGCATCCTCCGATCAAGCGGCAATCGGCTGCTGAAGAACTGCTTGGCTCGAGCTGCACTGAGACTATCACTGCTAAGAGGCTGTACCGGACAAATCCTCAATGAATTTGACTAATCCCCCTTTGGACCAATTTATACTTTGGGCCTCCAAAAGTTCCCATTGTGACATCTTCTGCAGCCTAACATTTTGTTTTAGAAAATATTTTTTCTGCTGCAGCAGAGCTCCGTGACAAGTAGACGCAGAAACAGATGGGTGCTGACTTCTGATGTACTTATAAAAATCTGGAAAAGCTGATAGAGTTCGTGTGGAGATGGACCCCAGGAAGTGACGATGCCGCAAGCAGTTTGGGTGGGAAAGCAAGGAATGCTTCTGCCCATCACTGAAATTCTGTTTCCCTGACAGCAAAGTCTTTACAGCGACTTTCAACTGCCGGCTGATGAGGATCGAGAAGGCAGCCCGTAGAACAGGAGAGAAGGATGCTTTACAGCTCCGTGGGTTGCTCTGAAGCTGAACTCAACCCGAGAAAATTAGAGCTGCCCAGCTGCAGGCAGCAAGGTAAGAAACACTGCTTCTTTCGCTTGCCCCAGGCTTTCAGATTCATCTGGACTTTCTGCTGAGCTTCACAGTGAGTTATGCTGCCGGCTGAATGTGAGCTTTACCTCCCGGTAAGGTCTCTTCTCACTACCTCTGACGGATGAATAATAGCTTATTGTTTCTGGCAGATGCTGAACTGATCCACCACATTTCATCTCCTTTTTATTCCAGGACTATCTAACGCACAGATCACTCACTGGGCTCCGGTCATCGGTCTGCCTGAAATCTCCCTCTTTTCCAGCCACATACCTGGCAAGGAGGGGAGTACACTGGAAGGTGACTCCATAAAAAAAAACAGGAGACAGCGTGCCGAAATCCTGCACGTTTACACAGACTGCCCTACCGGATGTTTGGAAACCCCTCACTTGGGACTCAGCACCGTCCTCTCCAGAATATTCAGCATGGGATATCCCTGGGAAGATCAGGTTCAGAGCAAAGCCCCCTGCACGACAGCCCGAAGCACAGCGCTTCTCAGGTGCAAGAGTTTCCGGAGAGGCGACAGGACTGCTGAGGGTCCTCCACGAGCACGCAGGGCGCAGCTCTGACCGTCACATCCATCTCTGTCGGGATACCCAAGTCTCCAAGCAATAGCTGGGGCTTTATGTACCTTGCTAAAGGCACCACTGGTGCTGCACCTGCACGCATCTTCCACATCCGAGTGTCCTTACTCAGCTATTAGCAGGGGAATACGCGGCCTACCTGCAAAAACGAGGAGCTACCATCAAAGATTTAATTAAAATCAGACAGCGAGAAAAAAAATACTGCTGATGCTCCCTCACCATGAGGTGAATGCCTCGGAGGCCCACAGAAGAGCACAGCTACCAGCGACTGCCTTCCCCCAGCAAGCCGACAGCGCCTGCCTGGGTGCCTCTCCCAGGCTTGTCGCTGGATACGGATTCGGGTTTTAAAGATTTTGAAGGCTGAAGTATTTACCTTTTTCGCTAGAGATCATTTGGTATACAGAAAGCATTAAATAATAACTAGGATCATTAAGACACTTAAATGAAAATTCCAGCTAGCTCCTACCTACGAGTTCTGTAAGACCTGAGCAGAGAGCTCTGAAGGAGATTCTCATTTTGGCACCAAATTTTAGAATAAATTGTAACACCCAAACTAGTATTTCCTGACAAAAACAACGGCGGTCAATACATGGCTCCGTCAATAAAAAATTAAGGAAATAATATAACGTCCTACCAGCATGGTTTTAGGCCACAGATCTTCATTAAGTACAGAGCCTCGAATGACAAATACGCCAAAGGCTAACTTCATTGTTGCAATCTATCTGAGTTTACCTGGGCAGCTTATGGCTTTCCAGATTTAAGCACTGCAAACATTTATTACAGATTGCCTAACTCATTTTAAAGCAAATTAATTTATGAAGGATCACCGGGGAACCAAGCATACTACCGCGGACCAGGTTTCAGCCCAGTCAAAATTCTCTGGAAAGGAGCAGAAACAATTTCATTATTCACTGGCGGTTTTGGAGGGGCAGCCCTGCGCTCCCACCTGGCCGCCCAAAACGCATTCAGAGAGCACAGCGCCTCCGGTGCCGTGCAGTCCATCACTGCTGCCACACAGCACCGCGATGGACCATGGCAATCGCCTCCTTGGTAGCGCGCCTACACGCGCAGACACATACTGGAAGAGCTGAGGTGCTTAAAAAACAAAACCAAAACACATCTGACCCAGTAATAGAAGAACCCCGCCGTTTCAAGAATCAGTCATCATTTAGAAAGCACGTTCCGTTGGTAAACCTATTTCATTATAGAAAGAAACGGGGAGATGCAACACGACCCATCTGAAAAAAAAAAACACAAAGATGTATAGCAAAGGACTCTTTGGAGAAGCAGGCAAACGCACGGGAATGCTCCAAAGGCTGGAAGTCAAGGTTCAACAAACCCAGAGATAGCTATTACACGATCACCACCACAGACGATTGCCTACTTAAACAACTGACCCAGCGGTATGTAAAATTGCAAGTCAGAGGGTTTACAGCAGCGTTCAGCAGTTCTCCTCAAGTCAGCCGCAGCTACTGCCGGCGTCGCTGGCCAAGCTCCTCAGCCTGCCCTTTGCAGGCAGGGCTCGGGGGACAGCTGCCCACGGCGCTCTCCCAGCGTGTTACCGGTTCTCTCGGCTCGCCCAGAGCAAACAGCAGCAGCGACCACGCCAAACCCTCCGACACAGAGCGCACGGCGCCGCACAACCCCGCGGGGTCCCCGAAATTCCCCAACGGCAGGGCCAACCGAGCCAGACTTTGAGCGTGCCTTCCAGAAACCTCATCTCAGCTCCGCGCAAAAGGAAGGACAGGTTTCTGGATTCTTGCAGAATTGCCCGGAATTGGGTTGACCAGAAGACTCCTTGCAACACTTCAAAGAGACTTGGCTGCGCTCCTCGGGTCTCAGCATTACTTGCTGGTAATCCAGCACCTCTGCGCTAGCAGTAAACTCCAGAACAAACAGGAGCGTGCTCCTCCATCAGGGACGCCCCCACATCTCTTCCTAAGACCTCCCGAGGTCCCTCCCAACCTGGATCTTTCTTCCTATGGTTCTTTGACCGAGCCTTACTACCAGGGAAAGCGGGAGAAGACCACGGGGCACGGTCTCAGGGAGGGTGCCCCTCTGAGGGCAAAACATGCAATTCCCCTTAAGCAGCCCTGCAGGTCCCAAACAGGGGACGTGACGGCGAGCCATCCTGCCAGCCTGCCGGGCAGTCCCACATTCCCCAGCGAGCTCCCTGCCCAGTTGGGTCCCAGGCCGGGATTTCAGCGCTGGGCTGCCCCACCCTCGCGCAGCAATAGGAGCTGCCCCCCCAGCAAGGCCGCGCTGTGCAGGGCACTGCTCCCGCCCAGAGACCCCGCGTGGGGGCCGCCAGCGGAGCCCATGGCCAACGGGGCTGGCAGCGACGGGCTCGGGCACCGGCAGGGTGCTCGGGGTGGCAGCAGGGAGAGAAGCTTGCACTTTGAGCACCCCGCCGAGACCAAAAACAGCGAAATGGCCCAGCACGGCCTTTATTAAGATACCAAAATTAACTGTCACGTAGGCGATCCCATCCGCCCCCCATACTGCCGCCGCCAGCACACCCGCGCCCACGGGGGTGCCGCACCCCAGCGGCGCTGAGCACCAAGCGCCCGTACCACAGCTAACGCACGGGAAGTCACACCCGGGGGGGGGCTGAGCCCCAGCCCTGGCCCTTCCCAGGGCCCCGCTGCCCCTGTCCCTGGGCACGGCCCTGCCCCCGGGGCTCCCCCCCCGCAGCCCCAGCCCCAGCCCCAGCCCCTGCCCCGCCGCCCCCCGCCCCAGGGCGCCCCCCAGCGGCGCCACCGGAGGGGCCGCCCCGGCCCCGCCCCTTTCTATAGACCACGCCCCCTTTTGCCACGCCCCGCCCCTTTCGCCGGGCCACGCCCCCCTTCTGCAGACCACGCCCCTTTTGTGCAGACCACGCCCCTTTTGTGCAGACCACGCCCCTCCCGCCGAGCGCTAGCCCCGCCCCCCATCCTGCGGGGGCCCCGCGCCGCACGCGCCTGCCCTGCCCCGCCCCCCCCCCCCCCCGGGCCCACCGCCGCGCGCCCCGAGCCCCCCTCCCCCTTCCCCCCCGCTGCCCGCCCCCGCCCCGCGCTGCCCGCAGGGAGGCGCCCTCGGGCGGCTCCGCCCGCACCTGGCTGCCCGGCGCCGCGCCGCCCGCTCTGCCCACAGCCCGGCTTCGGGTCGCGGCCCCTTTAAATGGAGGCGCCGCTCGGAGCCCTCAGCGCGCTGCGGCCCGGGGGGGGGCGGGGGCAGCTCCCCATTGGCCGCGCCGAGCGAGGGACGCGTCCCCATTGGCCGCGGCGGGGCTGGGGCTCGCGAGACTCGCTCGCAGGCGGCGGCCTCCAAAACGCGGAGCGGGAGCAGCAGCCCGGGAACGGAGCTCGCAGCCCGGATTCCGCCGGGCGGATGGAAAACCCGGAGTGGATCCCCGCGGCGGAGCGGGACCGCGCGAACCGGCAGCGCGGAGCCGAGCCCCGGGGGCTGGGGCTGGGGCGGGGGGGGAGGGTGGGTCGGAGCGGGGCGCCCCGAGCCCCTCGGTGCCCGCGGGGCCGCCCGCAAAGTGCGGAGTGGACCTCGCGGAGCGGACCTGGCGCCCCGCTGCCCCCCCCCCCGTTAACCCTCTCGCCGCCGCCCCCGGGGGCCCGGCCCGGCCGCGCCGCCCCGGCCTCTACCTGCGCACCGACTGGGGGGGGGGGGGGGGAGCGGCCCAGCCCGGCCGCCGTCGCCACCGCCGCCGCCTCCCCGGAGCTGGAGCCGTCTCCCCGGGGCGGTGAGTGACAGCGCGGCCGGGCGGGGCTTCGCGGGGGCCCGGGACGCGGCACCGCCCCCGGGAGGGGCTGCCCCGGCCCCCGGCCCGCGCCCCTCCCCCGCGCCACCCCCACCCGGCACCCGGCACCCCCCCCCCACAGCCGGGACCGCCCCTCCCCCGGCACGCCCTCACACGCCCCCCCCCCCCGCGCCCCTCACGCCCCCCTCAGGCTCCCTCTCGAGGCTTTATTGCCGCCCCGCCCCGCCCCGCCCCGCCCCGCTCCCCTCACGCCCTTCCCGCCGCCGGCCCCGTGCACGCGCGCGGGCACCGCCGGGCGGGGGCGCGCACGGCGCGGCACGCGCTCGGAGCCCGCCGCGGCCCCTTTAAAAGACAGCGGCCCCCCCCGCCGATCACAGCGCGCATGCGCGGCGCCCGGCCTCACTGCGCCTGCGCGGCGGCCGCCGGCGGCTCGCTCGGCTCCTTTGTCCCCTCGCTCGCCTCTCAACCGAGCGTGATGCCCGCCGCGCTGATTGGCGGCGCGCGCTGCGGGCCGCCGCCGCCTCGCGGCCAATCGGCGCCGCGCAGAGGGCCGCACGCCCGCCTCGGCCCGCCCCGCCGCGGCCGGCCCGTGAGTGACGGGGGGCGCGGCCAATGGCGGCGCGGGGCGGGCGGCGGGGCGGCCAATGGGAAGGGCGGGCGGCGGGAGCAGGGGGGTAGGTTGCGCGAGTTCCGGCCGCGCGCGCGCTCCTCTCCGGGCTGCAGCGGGCCGAGCAGGCCGCGATCCGCCCCGCCGCCGCCCGCCGCCGCCAGGTGAGGCCGCGCCCGGCACGGGGCCGCCGCCCGGGGCCGCTCCGCGCTGCCGCGGGCCCGGCCGCTCCGCCGGGAGCCCCGCCGAGGCCAGCGCCCCGCCCCGCCGCCACACGCGGCCGCCGAGGCGGGAGGGCGGGGGGGGGGGAGGTCCCGGAGAGACTGTGGGGGGGGGGCCCGGGTCCGTCCGTGCCCCGTGTGCGAGCCGTGCGCGTGTGCCCGCAGGTGGGGAAGATGCAGGGCAACAAGGGCTTCGGCATGGAGAAGCAGAACCACGCGCCGCGGAAGCAGCACCAGCACCCGCCGCACCCGCCGCCCGCCGGGCCCGCCAACGGGCAGCAGGCCAACAGCCAGAGTGAGTGCGGGCCGCGGGGCCCTCCCGCAACTCCCCGGTCCTGTACGCGGCGCGCGGCCCGCCCGCCCCTCCGCGGCCTTCCCGTAAACTTTGCGGCCCGCTGCGCCCCGCTCCGCTTCCCTTTTTTTTTTTTTCCCCCTTCTCCCGGCCATAAAAGGGTTTACGGGCACGGCCTGCCTCCAGTGCCCGGCACACGGAGCCGCGGCCCCTAGAGACGCGGCTGTGCCCGCAGCGCTCGCACAGAGCCGGCAGCGCGGCGCTGAGGCTGGGCTCTCGCACAGAAAGCGCTGCCCGATGCTTCCTCTTATTTATTTACTTCGCCGTTCGAAAGCCGGCCTGCCAGCTGTCACCGGTGCCGGCCCCTGCTGTAACTCGGGGCGCTCCTGAGTTTGTTCTTAACCACCGCGGGCCGCAGCTCTGCTGCTTGGCAGTCAGATCGCAATCGCTTCCCCTGAAACGCGCTGCGTTAATGACTGCTGGGGCGCTAACTGAGCTAACTATAGTTTACAGCTGGGGCGTCGGGGCACTGCCATTCACACCTTCAGAGCCGGGGAAAGTGCTCTGGTTATACTAAAAACCTCTTTTTTTTCTATGTTTTATTTTCTTTTGTTTTGTTTTTGAAGTCTTAATACTGGCTTTTCAAAACAAAAGAGGATAAAAGTCGCATGTGTGCTTTGCTGGCTTTCTCGAAGGCTTTCCTGAGCTAAATGCGCTTGGCTGTGTTCCTTATGCATGATTCCTCTGTGGTTTTCTCTCTCAGCTGCATGTTTAAGTGAACCCACATGCAGATGTTTGGCTAGTATAAAATTCACGGGTGTTTTTATTAAGCGATCCTGTTAAACAGGTTCGTGGGAGATCATAGAAAAGGGTGGCCGACTAGTTTGTTTCCAGTCAGGTTGGGAACAATGCAGCACAAGAACAGCATTGTTGTGTTCTCGGAGGGATCAGCTCGGAGTGACAGTCTGCATCTCGCATTCCTTTGAGTGGATCTGCTTAAGGTGGAACAGCGATGCTGGTTAATGCTGCCCTGAGTCCCGCTGAGGGTATTTGCAGGCCTTGCAATTGACCCCCAAACGCCTCTGATAACAGCCTGGAGTCGTTTGCAAGACAAACGCTTCACCGAAGTGACTGAGCTGTGTGAAGTAAATCACTTGCTGTCCTTTTGCTACTCTTCTATACATTACCAGCCCGGGTTTTTAGGGTTAGCTGTGGGGGTGTGCTTGTACTCATAAAAGGCTTGTCCTTAACATTTGCCTTTGCATGAATGGCTTTTCCTGGTTCGTACCCTGCTTCGTAGTCTGAATCGAACCGCTTGAGTTTACTTCAGACGCGTGGCCATGAGGTGGATCCTGTGCAAAGCAATTTGGATAGGAATTGATCCGTAAGCTGCTTGTGTCAAATGAAAGAGAGGAAAAACTGCAAAAGGAACAAAAGACAGAAACAAAAAAAAAAAGTGGAATTGCTTTCTGCAGCTTGCTGTCCTGTGCAGGGAGGTTTTGTGCCCCTTTAAGAAAAGGGGACAGAGGGAGGCGGGGAGCTCATAAAGCCGTCCCCGTGTCCGTCTGTAGCAGGGCTTCCGGGGTCGTGCTGGGTTTCAGCTAAATTGGGGGTTAAAGTGAATTGTGCATGTGGGGGTTTGAGGGTGTTCTGTAACGAGTCCCATTTGTTAGTCTTACGTGCAGCATTACTTAATGAATATAGATTTTTTTAAATTTTTGAGGTCTTACCTACATGGCTATTCTTAGTTGTTTTTTTTTTTTTTTCTATTTTTGCCATTCCAGTCTTCTATTCAGATTGGAACCCAAGACTCTAGAACCCAAATCCCATCTCATAGAATACCAGTTAACTAAAATATTACCTGTCTGGGCAAAATTAACGCTTTGCCTATTATTTTTAGAACTTTTTTTTCCCCTCAGTAAAAATCGGATCGCTGGCCAGGCTGCAGCTTTCCTGTACTCATTCAGGTTGTAATAGCAAAACTTTGTATTGTGACTACAGACTTTATTGTGGGTCGGTTATCTTGAGCAGTTGCCCAAAAGCTGAAGCCCGAGTGACCATTCTGAAGTAAAATCCCCTCGTTGCTGTAGAGATGGCTGGGGAGGTTTGAGGTCTAAGCGAATGGGTGGTATTACCTGTATTGTCCTGTGTCTCTGCGTTCACTGTGATGAAACCTAATAGAATTTATCCCCCCAACTGTAGAGCAGCTGTGTACCTTATTCCCCTCAGATGAAGGCCTGACTATTGACCTGAAGAATTTCCGGAAACCTGGTGAAAAGACCTTCACTCAGAGAAGCCGCCTGTTTGTGGGGAATCTGCCCCCAGATATTACAGAGGAAGAGATGAGAAAGTTATTTGAGAAGTATGGCAAGGCAGGGGAAGTCTTCATACACAAGGACAAAGGCTTTGGCTTTATCAGGCTGGTGAGTGACTTGCTACCTTAGGCGTGTTTTTGTGGCAGTGACCTGCGCTAGAGGAGTGTTGCTAACTGGAAGTAGCAAATGTTCAGGTATCTTCAGATAATTCTGATAATTAAGCCCACCGTTGATTTTAAGTGACCTGGATTACAATCACGGATCAGCTTCTACAAGTGATTGATTAGTCTAGAGCCTGTTATGGGAAGGAACGTGAATGGGGGCAGCTCGTGGCAGGATTTATGAGATACCTGGTAGAGGTATTCTGGAATCAGCTGAGAGAAAAGAGGGAAAACACGAACCTGATGCTGTTACAGACCAGGTAGACATCTCCTGGAAGGGTGTAAATGAGGTGTTTCTGTGAACGTAGCTAATCACACGGTATTTCTGGGGTGATGGGTGCTCTTGTGGCAGGGGAGAATCTCCAGGCGATCACACTGAAGTGTGGCTATGAGGGAGGTGGTTACCGACGTGGTGTCGTGGTTCTCAGGCACTAGTGGCTCAGGTGCTACGTTTCTGAAAACCCCAATATGAGCGGCTGCAGCATGAGGTTTTCAATGTATTTATTTTTTTAAGAAAAAAGAGCGACTCATTCTGTAGCCTTAATATACTGATATATCTGATCAATAACGATCATTATTTGCTTCGTTTTCACTGGCTGTGGGATTAGGTTTATGTCCGATACATTTCTTTTTCCACCTCCAAACTTTCTACATGTGTATTCAGGTAAAGTCACTGATAACGGAGGATAGCTGTGATTTGTTAGGGCATTTTTTTAACACGCTGTGGGAGGTTTATTAGTTCCTCTCTGTGAGGTACTTGTTCAGGAGAAATACGCCTGTGACTCGGTTGTGTACATAGCTGATTCCATGCTGCATTGAGAGTTTTAATGATGACTTTTTTTATCTTCAGGAAACTCGCACTCTGGCAGAGATTGCAAAGGTGGAATTAGACAACATGCCTCTCCGTGGGAAGCAGCTAAGAGTGCGTTTTGCATGCCACAGCGCATCGCTGACAGTCAGGAACCTGCCTCAGTTTGTGTCCAATGAGCTCCTGGAGGAAGCCTTCTCAGTGTTTGGCCAGGTGGAAAGGGCTGTGGTTATTGTGGATGACAGAGGACGATCCTCTGGAAAAGGCATTGTGGAGTTCTCAGGGAAGCCTGCTGCTAGGAAAGCCCTGGATAGATGTAGTGATGGGTCTTTCCTGCTGACTACGTAAGTGTGGAGGGCAAGAATCGCTGTGCTGTTACGTGCAGGCTGGTGGGTGGCGTTGGCTTGTGAGCAATGTTTCGCGGTGTAGCAGGGCAGGAGGTGCTTTGCCCAGGGAGAACTTGGCTTCTTTTCCAACAGGAGCGCGTCTGTGCCGAAACTCGGCTCTCAAAGCTTCCTTCCGGGAAGCTGCTGGTGGGGTCAGAGTGTAAGGCCGTCCAGTAAGCTCTTCCTCACTAAAGCTGCCTTAGGGCAATTAAAGCAGCTTTTAAGAAACAGGAGCTGTTTTGGAGACCCATTTCCATGACTGGAAACAAAGCTCGAGTGTGTTAATTGTGCACGCTGAGTCGAGGGGTGGGACCGCACTCGGCAGGGTGCGCGGCTGGGCAGTGCGCTGATCCACCACTTGGGCACGAGGTGTTTGGGAAGCTGATCAGGTGTACTGGGTTGTTTGGGGTTTTCTCCGTCAGAAGCTTGTTTTCCCTTTGCTTGAATATCGTAAGGCAACAAAGCGTGTTCTTGGATAATGCTGTGAACATGCTTAAGCAAATGATTAATTCTAAATATGTTCCACAGAGCATGGCTTGTTGCTTTAACAACGAGGGGAACCATTTATGGTCTGTTGGGACTGAAAAATACTAAAGTATATTTTGTATGCATGCTCTTAGAATTTAATAATAAAACACTTCCTGAAATTGGGGCTATATTGCTAATTTCTAAAGTAATTTTTTTAAGCTTTGTGCTTCTCGCCCCCCTCTTTTTTTGGGGAGGGGCTGCATCTGGCACGGCACTACACAGCATGTTCAGGTTCAAAAAGCAGCGTTTTTTTTTTTTTTTACATTGCTGTTTTCCTGCCTGAGAGTCTTTGGGAGTAGCCAGCAGAGCGTGTAGTGCTCTGCAGCAGGGTTGCTGCTAGGGAGCTTGTGGGCTACCTTAGTTTCTTGGGATTATTTACTCCGTGCCCTTTTGCTGACTCAGAACTATACAGCCTGAAAGAATCACGAAAACAACATTTGAAAAGTGAGCATGCAAAGCTAAGCACTGCCAGTGTATAACCGAGAGCACCTGGGGGCAACATTCCCTCTTTCTCTGGCTGTCTGTGCATCAGCTTTTGACATCTGGGGCAGGAAAACAGCGTGTTGCTTATTTCTACTTGAGGTTTGGTTTTCATTGAAGTTGTTCTGCTTTGTCGTAGTTGTGACAGTAGCAGATAGATAAACTGCTTGGAATAGACTGGCTCACATTGGAAAATGAGACAATTAGTAATGGAATATTTCACATTAAAGTGAAAAGCTGTGTTGTGGACCCTCAGCCTCTCATGTCCTGCCTTCCTGTTGGAGTTTGGGCATTGCTTGCTCCACGGCATGGCACGATTGTTTCTGTCACTTCCCCAGCTCTGGCAAATGGATTAAGGAGCTAAAGCTGAATTGTGACGCTGCTTTGTGCTGAGGATGTGAGCAGTGTCAGTGCTGTGCTGGGGAACTGATGCAGAGATGGGGACGTTTCTGCTAAATAGTTCTCTTTTGCACACACAAGCACATGTGCTCAGTGTCTGTGCTGCAAAGTGTTCCAGAGGATTATTTGGGAAATCGAGGCAGGGCCCAACAGGAACTTGCAGAGCAGTGCTGGTTGGCAGTAACAGGAAGCAGTGGTCTCACCGAGAGCGTACGAGTGATACAGCCAGTGAAGAGCAGTGTTACTCCTCGCTGTAGACTATTGTATGAAGGGGTTGTGCAGCCTGTGGTTGGTCATGAAGCAAGGGAGGAAAGGGATCTAAAAACAGACTCTGGTACTACTGTGCTGTGCAGATCCTACTCCAGGAAGTCAAGTTTCCAGTGAAGCTGTTAATTTAAACAAGTAACTGAAAGCATTCTTCTTTCAGTACAGTTTTGGTTTGGATTCAACAAGGATTTCAATTAACAGCTCAGCTCCTAGTCCAAAAGGGGGGAAAAAAAACACCACTAAAAGTAATGACTGTTTTCACTTTGCTTCAGAACCCTGGCTGCACTCAATTTCTTTGAGCAGTGCTAAAAGCAGTATTTCGTAGGTTCAGACATAGCACGCAGGCTTTCCTACACTGCAAGCTCATTCCTGAGTTATCCTCAAAGCACCTCATTTTTTCTTTACAGATTCCCTCGGCCTGTCACTGTGGAGCCCATGGATCAGTATGATGATGAAGAGGGACTACCAGAGAAACTGGTCATCAAAAACCAGCAATATCACAAGTATGTGCCTGCCGTAAGACATGAGATGAGACTGCCTGGGGGCTCCGGGGTCTTGGCTAGTGCCTGAGTCGTAGGAGGGTGGCTTATCACTGCTTCTAGAGGTCCTCCTTTTTTCTGAAAATGTGACCTGACTCCAGAAAAAGAATTGTTTACGCTGTTCCCTTGAAATTGGTTAGCTGAAAGAAAGCAGTGGTTTTGGATCCACTCTGCTGGGTAAGGCTGGCAGGCTCCACATATTTTGTTGTGTTTGTCTGCTTCCGTTGTTGGGATAAAAATTGGTGTCAGTTTGAGATAATGTGTGCTTTCCCCTTGCTGGGATGAGAAGCTGAAACAAAAGATGTAAATCATGTGCTCAAAGCGTTATGGACAGTCTGTGGAGGAAGCAGACCTGAACTCACAGTGAAAATGGTACGCATGATGTGAACGGCAGCAAGGCATGGGAGAGCTATCCAGGTATAAGGCCAGGGTATTCGAGGGCTTCCTGTGTAAACAGGTGTCGTGATTAGAGCAGTGGGTGTTAGTAAACCATGTGAGGTCATGAATTTTGGATAAAGTAAGGAGGATGAGAGCTTCAGAAGCCCAGAGGCTGTGTTAGGAGTAGTCACATGCTCCAGGTGCAGGGGCTGCAGGGGTTAGTGGGGTGAACATGTGTGTTTGGGCTGGGTATGTTTCTGGAGTGAACCTGTTCATGAGATGTGCAGCGGGAGCTGTTTCTGTCGAGAGTATTTCTACGTGTCTTTTGCCCAGCATCTTGGTGTGTTAGGAACCCAGTGATGTTGCTGGGTGTGAGGGAGGACAGGACATAGTTTTCTAAGTTTCTCCTTTGAGTAGAATGCATCCCGAGCAACAGACGAAGTGGTATCTGGGGCACAGCTATTTGTGCAAAAAAGTGTACACAGAGTTTTATTTATTGCAGTGAGATGTGTTTCTAACTGTCAGAAGGATCCGCCATTGCGTTTACACACAAGTTGTATTTTTCTTAGATCCTCTTGGCTCTGTTGAAGCATTCACTAGCTCTTCCTTGCTTGACAGGGAGCGTGAGCAGCCTCCTCGATTCGCACAGCCTGGCAGCTTTGAGTATGAATATGCCATGCGTTGGAAGGCTCTAATAGAAATGGAGAAGCAGCAGCAAGAACAGGTAGACCGCAACATCAAGGAAGCTCGAGAGAAGCTGGAAATGGAAATGGAAGCAGCTCGCCACGAGCACCAAGTTATGCTCATGCGGCAAGGTACCAACCGAAGATAATCAGAACGGGGCCCTTCTCCCGGGGTGGGTAGCTCAGCAGGCTGGCCAGAGCCCACTGAAGTTGAGCTGTGGCACAGCTGCTTGACTTTTAACCAGCTGTGGCAGCAACAAACAGATGTTGCTGTGTTACAGGAGGCTCTATTATGTTACTCTCCTTTGTGGTGTGGTTCTGATTCAGGAACTGATGGGAGGTGGTAAAGGAGACAAGTTTGATTTTATTTTTTTTAACTGTTATCTTTTATAGATTTAATGAGACGCCAGGAAGAACTGAGGAGGATGGAAGAATTGCATAACCAAGAAGTACAAAAACGTAAACAGTTGGAAATCAGGTAAGGTGGCAAGTTCTGAAATTGTGAATCCATAATGTTATGGAACGAAGCACTTCTTCAGTTCACTCATTGTTCATGGTGACAATTTAATTGCTACCTTAAGAGTAGCTGTTGTTTCAGGCCTTTTTGTTCGTAGGGAGACTGTACACTTGGTTTAAGATGAAGGAGTTAGGAGTTTCTTCTGCTGGCATTAAAGGACACTGACTAGTATTTGTTTTTTTACAGTTCTGTGTCTCAGTTTAGCTCCTTGACCGAGGCAGATACAAAAGTCAGAATCTGTGCAGTGGCTTTAGTGCTGCAGGTTGGGAAACCCCATTCTAGCATCTATCCTCTCCTTTGAGAGGTAACTTAGTCTCAGGGAGTTCTCTCTCCGTTCCAGCTCTTCCTTGTCTCAGGGTCATTGTGAGAAGCTCCAGGAAGATCTCCAGATTACTTTTGTAATATGAGGGGCTTGAGAACTGTCTGGCTTTTATGCATTATATGCAATGTAACGTAGTCAGCATGTACTTGAGAGTGGCTGTGTATGTGGGTGTGCTCAGGCTGAGTTTTATAACGAACTCCTTAAAATTCAGAGTGTTGAAAATGCCCTGCTCGTAGATGTTTGCTTTCATCATGAGGTACCTGATATTTCACAACCTCAGCAGAATAATGTTTTCAAAGTTGTAGGTTTCCAAAACAAGAGCCCACTAGGCAGCACTGCAACTCTGACGCAAGCGATCAGTTTGTGTGGTGCTGAGCATCCTTGCCACTTTTTTGCAGGCAAGAGGAAGAACGCAGGCGCCGTGAGGAGGAAATGAGAAGGCAACAAGAAGAGATGATGAGACGCCAGCAGGAAGGCTTCAAGGGGAACTTCGCTGATGCGGTATGAATATTCCTATTTTTCCATTGCATCTGGACACTGATATTAGATTTTTTTTCTCTTCCCCAGCATGGGACTTCCAGTGGATGCTTAACGTGTTGGTTGAGGGACTCCACATACACATTCCTTGCATTCTACAGCCAGTTATTGGCTCCTGTCTGTCTTAGTAACATTTTGTCTGGAAAATGTAAATAACACAGTTACCGTCCAACAGCTGTTCCTGTAGGATCCTCAGTGGCTGTCTTGCTGTTTAGAAGAATATATGCTAACTAATTATATTCTAAGAATAGTAACAAAGATGTACTCTTCTGAAGTACTATTGCGGAGCCCTGTTGTGATCACATACCCAGCTATATCCCTAGCCTGCAGTTGTTCTTAGTCTTCCTCAGATGGAATGATCCTAGCTCGAGGCACTGCTGCAGGCACAATAATTTGCTCATACTCTTGAAAGTCGGTGTTGGTCAAGTATTTCTTTGGAATGTAAAAAGTGTGATAGCCTGCTTTTTAATAACAGTAATGCTAGTTCTGTAATGAGCTGTTAACAGTTCATTTTCAGTCCCAGCAATTTTCTATTGTGGAAGCAGCTCTCATGCTATGGAGACGCTATAATAATGTCAGTGCAACTGGGTGACAATTGTTTATGTATTTTAGCAAAAAATTGGCCCCTAAGCAAAATAGCTAACTGTAAAGACAAAAGATCAAAACTGTGATTGACCTAAATGCGAATATTACCTAGCAGAACTCCGGAGTTCTCTAAATAATAAATAATATCTGATGAATAGTGGCACTGAGACTACAGGTGAAGTCAAGTGACATCTGTTGTTCAGCTCCCATCCTGGAAAAGTAGTATCCTCACTGAAGTGAGCAGGTGCTCCTAGCTTTGCAGCGAGGGAGATCTGTGTTGTGTGCCCAGTGTTCACTAGCCGGTAGTCTGGTGGAAATGACCCAGTGCTGCATGTTTGTTGTGTAAGCTTACATTCCTTTCAACAGGAAAAGCTTCTTAGCTACACTGAGGAAGTAATAAAAACTAATTCTTTCCAATGTGTTACTGCTGCTCAGCAGATCTTTCCATCCAGGTATCGGATAACTCTTTATGCTGCTGTTCAGTAAAATCTGCACACACAGCTTTGCGGCTTGATGCTGTACCAGGATTGCTTTGCTGTTGGATATTGTCTTGCAAAATGAGATGCTTTAAATAAGAGCTGTTTGTTCAGCAGTTAATAGTGGTAGCAGTAGCTCAGATCTGCTTTTGAAATTTACCCAGTGATTCTACCCGGTAATAAAACCCCAGAACTCAATGAATTTGTGTAATTACATTACAAAATACTTGGATCTTTATCATTTGAAATGGGCATCTCTTTTTCCAGAGGGAGCCACCAGACATGCGAATGGGGCAGATGGGCATGGGAGGTAAGAGGTTTTTTTTTTTGTAGTCCTCTTAATTTCTATGCACATTCGTGTCCTTCTCTACAAAATCCATGTGTTTTTTGAGCAGTTGTATATTATTAGGTCCTTATTTAGAAACTGTCGTAGTAACTTTCTCCCATTTCAGTGACAGGAAGCTGTCATATGACAGGAAATGTATGGGTATGAGGCAGTGCTGTACGTACGTGGAAGTTCAGTAAGCAGAAGATGGTTGAAATTAGAGCCATCATGTGATTAAGAAGTTTGTAGTGATACAGAAGCTGGTACAACAAGTGGTACTAGACCTTGATTCCAGGAAGAAATCTCAATTACGAGATTTCCATAATTTGGCTACGTGACCTACAGTTTGAGGCCACATTCACAAAAGTGAGTGAAAAGACCATCAGGCTTAGTGGTTAATGAAGATAGGGAGCGTTAGGACCTGCTGAGGTTTCAGGTAATAGTGGAATGCGAGATCAGTTTGTCTTGACCTGATAGTGCAATGGTGGTTAATAGATTAGAGCTCTGTCCCGGGATATAATCCTGCAGGGAGCTTACGTGGTGTTTTGTGGTTCTGGTTCATGGTTTTTCTGGTTCTTTTCCAGGTACCATTGGCATGAACAATAGAGGAGCTATGGGTGGTACCAACGTCCCAGCTGCTGCGCCTCCTGCAGCTGGTCCTGGAGCTATGATACCTGACGGAGCCATGGGAATGGTAATGTAGCTCCATCTGCTTTTCGTGCACACCTTTTAAATGTAGGCTGTGTTGTTTTCATTGTTAGGCAGGACACTGCTAAAGCTGAGTCTTGTTTGTCTCCCTAGACCTGATGTGAAGTTAATCTTGCCTCGATAATAGTTGGTATTTTTGAGATTGAACCAAGTCTAATACTTCTTTCTTTACTCTGAAGATGCTAAAACCTTTTTTAGAAGGATCTTAAAATCAACCAATACTACATGGTCATTTTTTAAATGGCATATTGGGAAGCACTTTGAGCGAGAGTATTTGGAGATGTTCTTGCTGGCATAAAGCCAACCTTTCAGGAATGTTCTGTCCATCACTAGTTTTTTTAAAACAATACTCTCCTATGCTAAAAGGAATATGGTAATAAGTATGCAAAAATGAGTTCAGCTGATTTGCTTAGGAAATAAATAACAAAGAATCAGTGAACTTTATGCTTGCTTACTTGCCTTTTTCAATTTTTACACTTAATTGAATTTTAAACAGTAGCTTGTATTTGCAAAGGGTCTCTGTGACTCTTCTTGAAGTTTAAATACTTGACTGGCAAAACTCAAGGCTGACATTTCATCTACAAAGCTGTATGAGCAGACAGTTCCTCAGCTTTGCACCCCATCCATCCCCAGTCATCCCCACCCTGATGGACCTTAGACAACTTAAAACCTTCCTAGGCATCCTCATCGTTGAGTATATGTCACCAAAGAACTATAAAGAGAAAGCCCTAAGGAAAATTCTAAATACAAATTTAATTTTTAAATACAAGTAATGGAAATCTAAAAGTTCTATTTATTAGAAATCCTTCTTAAAAGATTTTAAAAGTTGGCTTGTTTTTTTTGCTTAGAAAACCCAGAACTTGTCTCTGTTTCCGTAATAGTGAGAAGAGAAATTAATTTCTTCATATATTTAATTCCAGTACTGATAGTGAACTGAAATAGGTTGCTGTAAAACATTTAGTAGATGTACAGACTTCATTCAGCATGCTGCGACCAGCTTGCAAAAAGCCCATTTATTAAACTTCCATGGGATTGGAGGGAAAAAATGCTTTTAAGAATACTATCTAACTTAAAGGTTATTGAGCTACGAGTGGGATAAATTGAAAAACTAGGGTGTTTAGATAGGAATTATGGTTGCTGCGTTAGTGATTTAGTTGGTGAATGGTAACTGCATGTTTTAGCTTGTTATAAACGTGAAATGGAGTGTTACTTCATACTGCTGGAGGAGTTGTTGAAGGTGTCACATTTAATGTGGAAACCAGCGAGCTCAGAGTCTGCACATAGTTACTGTGGTGAGAGGTAACCTGTCAACATGGAAGAACTGAATTGCTTGCAGCGATCTGTTTGTTTGTTACAGTTTTTATGAAAATAATGGAAGGAATAGAAAATGAATGTTGCTGTGAAGGTTGGTGACTGCAGCTTGTAACTTTCAGTTTGGGAGTTTCCTTAGTTTGCAAGTGAAATTAAGTCTAGTAAAGCAAATGATGTGGGTGTGGAGATGATCCAGTAGCTGAACTCAGGAGGAGGGGTGCCTCTAAAGAATTCAAGCTTTGGTGATGCACAGTTACGGCTTTACTGCAGAGCTTTACAACAGATTATGGCTTCTTTGGTGCTTGTTGATCCTATCTGTCAGAGGATGAAATCTCACACAGTATCAGCACTTCCAATCAGCTTCAGAAACAGCAGCAGTCGTATTCAAGTTTGTCCTGAAAGTTCATCTTTAGCAGTTCATAGTACTTGGTGTAATGAGCAATTTTCCTGCAAACCTTCCTACTTCATCTATAGCGACTGCTTCATGGAAGTCTTTTTGTCACAAAGAACAGTTTTATTTGGCTGTGAGCTTTTTTACCTGAATGGTAGGGACAGTGGAGCAGCTGTGGTTCAAGGAACGTATACTACGGAAGGAAATTTATGGGGGAGAAGGTGAAGAGAGGAATGGAACGGGGAAG
This sequence comes from Anser cygnoides, assembly GCF_040182565.1. Classification (NCBI taxonomy): domain Eukaryota; kingdom Metazoa; phylum Chordata; class Aves; order Anseriformes; family Anatidae; genus Anser; species Anser cygnoides. The sequence goes on along the minus strand of NC_089885.1, from coordinate 11,885,771 downwards.
GAGTTCAGATCAGTGTGATGAATTAATACCACTTAGACCAAAAAAAACAGTAAGCTGTTTCTCTAATGGCCAGAAATATGTATAGGGGTTTTTTTTGGAAACTCTTTATCCTGGCTAGATGCTTAGTTTGTGTTACTGGTCCAACGTGTTCCAGCTTTTTATTCGTGTACGTAGCACTTACTTTGCACGTTTGCTCCAGTTGGTTAGTGACTGCAGCGACCTTCCCGAATGTGATGTAATGTGCCCTACAGGGAAAGTTCACAATTGCTTAGAGTTCTTCATCTACTGGGAAGGGAAAAAGATGGAAAGAGTGCTGTAATAGTGCTGTATTATGCTGTAAATCGTATGTATTAATGTAAATGTGTGGATGAAGAATGAATGGAACCCATGAGCCTGATGTTGAGGGGGAAGGAAGATGCGGTGGCTGTACAGTATGTTGTGAAAGGACATGTCTGCCGTATATCTGCCTCATAGCTGACTCAGCTTGGAGCAGGAGGTTGGACTAGGGTTCTCCTGAGGTACCTTCCAAGCTGAATTACCCTTTCATCTCTTCTCCATGTTGGAAGGGAGAGGCTGTGCGATAGCACTGCTCCAGCTGGGAGATGGGAGAGCCAAAGGAATGGAAATGACAGGACACAACCAAGGCACGAGACTAGTATTTCAGACTTACCTCAGAATTGTAGCATTGCGTACATCTAGATTGTGATACTGCTGTATTATTAGTATGCTGCTCCTCATTTACATTCAGTTTGGGTGAGGGAATATGGTGGAAACGTGAAATTCCTTTCCCGGACTGCATTTCCCATGTGCTCCACAGCAAGGCACTAGTGTGGAGATGACATAAGGTGTTTTCCAGTTTGCTTGACTCCAAACTATGTGGGGAAAGAGACTTTATCCTACAATGCTTAACTGTAACCAGTCCTATCAGTCCGGTTTTGGGGCTTTGGGGTTGGTTTTGGTAGGGTGGGGGTCTTACAGCAAGGTGAACTGTAATTGTGTAATGCTGACAGGATTCGAATCTACTCAAATGGCTTTTAACTGCTGTTTGTTCTTTGTTTTTCCTTCTGCCTCTTCTGCACTCGTCCTCATTACAAGACTCCGCCGCCACCTGCAGATCGCTTCGGCCAGGGCAGCGCGATGGAAGGACTCGGAGCGATGGGTGGGAACCCGCCTGCCTTCAACAGAGGAAATCCAGGGGGGGAATTTGGCCCTAACAAGCGTCGCAGATACTAACAGGATTAAGCTGCCCCCTGCACATGCCCCAAAGAGAAAAGGAATCTTGGCAGGCCGTACAGGGTTCTTCTCAGGGGGTGGATGTTCAAATTAGTTCGTTAGGGCCTGCTTTGGTTAAGCCACTCTAGGACAAGGGGAGTGCAGTCTGACTGGTAAAGGTTTTAGAAAATTTCATGTGGTGCATTCCTATAATTTCAATGTGAAAATGAATTCTGGGAGGCTGCCGTGGTTGTTCAGTAACGGTAAAATCTGGCAAGGACCTCAATGCCTTGACCGTTCCAGGTTTCCTATTTGCAGCCGGAGTCCTGAGACTGAACTAGATAAAACTGTCTTGGCATTTTTTTTATTTTAGTGTAGCATACCTTACTTAAGAGCACAGGGAAGAAGTCTCTGGAGAACTAGGGCAGCATCTGGGTATTTTGCAGCTCCCATGATTCTGTAAATTTACATAGCTCCAAATGATCCATCATGTAGTGAATTGGGGAGATTTTATGTTCATTTTTTTCTTTTTTTTTTATCTTAACTTGTAGTTACTCTTTTTATCTGGACCATCTGTTTCTTTAAAGTAGTTGACCGTCATGTGCAGCCTGAATGGCTGGAAGGCTCTTGTTCAGATGAATTTTTTGATAATGTGTTGTATCGCTGTTTATTTTTACTGGTAGTAAAGTACAATCTATTGGACAAAGATACTGTATCTCATGCTGAAGATTTAACTGAAACAAATGTTTGTATAATCTTAACCTTGCCTGTCTTTTGTGTAGAAGTACTACAAGATTTTTCATTTAGTGTAAACTGTTTGAACACAAGCTGTAATTGTCCCACTAACAAGTTTGAGTTTGTCTGAGGAATGTTACAGGAATGCATTATTATTAAAGTGGATTTTAAGCCTTTTTTATCTGGTGTGCTGTCTCTTTTTTTTTTTTTTTACTAAAATGTGTACCTACGGATTGAAGTAAATCAAGCATCAGATTATGGAGTAAAAGCTGTTCTTGCATAGCTCTGTAAAAAGAGGGTGTTAACCCCTGGGAATTTTCTAACAATTCTTGTCACAGAATGAGTTTTGTTTGTATTTTGGAATGAGAACGTCGTTTAAGAGTAAAATAGGGAAGGCCTGATGCACCTAGGTTATGTCTACATTGCAGGTGCAGAGAAGCTAAATGCGAGACTTGTTTGTGAGTCACTGGGAGCACAGAGTTCAGCGTGTGTCTGATCTGCGTAGTACAAAGTTGTCTGTCCCTGCTCTGCGTTGCAGTTGCCTCTGAGTAGGATGCAGACCTTCCTGTAGAGCTCTGAACTCTGCTGGGGCAGGAAGCTGAGGGATGGTTATTGTCACCACTGACAATCTTATGTAATACCTGAGAGAATCTGCAAGGACAGGAGTCTGCTCTGACTTAGCTTCTCGTATTGAAGTTTGAGTTGAGACTGGGAAGGTGGGAGCAGAAAGGGGGACCTTAGGAAGAGACTTAGGGAGGGAGAAAGAGTTACAGTGTAGGAGCATAAGGAGCTGCCTTATAAACCTGAGAAATAATAGGGAAGGTGAAAACGTTTTCAGATGCCTGATGTTACCAAAGCAATAGCTTTCAAAAATTATGAATTGGCCTGTGGGTACCCTGTTAAAATAGAGATGGAATAGTCATTCTGGAGGCTTTTACTAGTTTACACCTGTTCATTGAGTATTTGTAATTAGCTTGTAATGGCATGATCGGTAAGTTGTATTGGAGAGAGACTGCAGCTGCTGTTCTTGTTTCTTTTGCTTGTTTTATTTCAGTATTTGGCAGCGTCTGTACGAGTAGCTGGCAGTATTTAGTGGTGATTGTCAGAGGGATTGCAACACCTGTAGGTACAGTGTGAGGAGTTTGGCAATGCTTTTCACCTGTCAGTTTGCTAAGGTAACTAAGCACTGCAAAATGCCAGGGAAGGTGGCTAGAATGCTGATCAGCCCTTGTGTTGCCTTGTGAAGGGGACGCATCTGTTCTTGGGGCTTTCACCTGGAACGTGACTGGCAGATGTTCCCTACCAGGACAGATGAGTGGTCTGGCTCTTATCAGTTTGCTCCTTAGCTTTAACCCCCCACCATTTGTGGATTTCACAGGTTAGGCTTTATGCAGCTCCCCTTAAACAACAGCACCTGCATTTGCAAGAATTGGAGTAAATCTGCAAAATCCAGCTGGTACCTAAATAATTTTGTCACATCAAAGTAATAGACAAAAGCTTTTTTTTTTTTCCTCCCCTTTGGCATACTATAGCTCCCTAGGAGCTGTCATTTAACAGAAAGCCACAAGTGGAGAGTAGGCTCCGCTTGTCCGTGCCCTTCATGACTTCAAGAAGGGAGATGGGATTTCCCGTGGCCCTGCTGAAAGGAGCCACCGTACCCTCTTGCTCACGGCTCAGGCACCTGCTTGTCTCCCTGGTAAGTGCCAGAGCTGGCTAAAAAAGAAAGCAAGCAGAGCAGCTCAGCCAGGCGCAGAGCTCTGCCTCCGGGACGCTCCTACCCCCGGTGCAGCCTGGCTGCCCTGCTCTACCTGCTGCTGGGGATGGCTGTGCTGCTAGGCTGCGGCGCCCCCGAAAGGAAAACCTGTAAAGCCTCACGCTGCTAATTCTGGCAGTGGGCTTTCGTGAGGGTGCCGGCCGAAGACAAGAAAACCGTGTTTTCAGGAAGGTCTGCGCTTTCTTCTTTTGGACGGGCTCCTCTCTGAAAGGATTTGCAGGATTGCAGTGACTGGTTAACACACAAAGCCTCCTCGCTCCATGGAGAAGTGCTGTGCCTCCCCTCTGCCCCTCCGTGTGAGGAGCCCTTCACCACCATCGGCACCCACCTGCGCAGATGCGTGTCCCTGTGAAGTCACCTTCTTCCTCAAACTGCCCTCTCCCTCCTCCCTTTAATCGTTTGCAGACCTGCGTGTCCTTCTCGGCACACCGCTGCCTCGAGAGGCGACGTCTGCTTTCATGCTCAGTTCTTGGGGTCTGGAACCCCGGCTCTGTGCTGGGCGCCTCGTCTGCAGCTGCGCCCTGTGCTCCTTGTTCCAAGGTCCAAGGTGACAATGGGGCTTTCCTTCCACAAGAAAAGATTGTGGGTTTTGAGAGCGATTTGTTCCGTTTTTTCTTTCTCCTTTGTGTTCATTATTATACCAATTCAACTGCGCGTGAAGCAGAGAGGCTTTATTTGCAACTCCCAGCTGGCCATTCCTCGCACGCCGTTCCAAAGGTGCTGCCCACAGCCAGCCCGCGCAGCGACTTGTGCTTTACTCGGAGCTCTGCCCTGGGGCAGGGCCGGTCCCAGCGACGTGGGGCCATGGCTGCTGTCAGCCACAGCTTCCAGCCAGACGCTGAGTGACGGGTGTGCTGCCCCACGCCGCGCTCTTGCCACCACCCGTACCTCACCTCCTCCTTTCCCTCATTCAGAAAGTGCCAGCCCTAGCGCGGGGCTTGTCCCTGTTGGGTGCGTTGCGCCTGTCCCCAGGGCTGCCACCCTGACCTCAAATCGGCCGGGCTGGGAGCTGCGGACACGGCGATTTCTGCGTCGCTGCGCACGTGTGGCTTCCTGGCCACCTCGCTCCCGGCAGCGACGTGCAGCTGAGCAGCAGAGGAGCGAGCGCACGCTGCGGGGCCCTCGGCTTCCTGCCGGCACACCGGGGCCAGCCCTGCTCCCCTTGTCCTCTGCCCCGAGGACCTGCTGGTCCTTCCAAACTGAGCCTCAGCACCCACCGCATCGTCTCGACATTTCCTCTGCAAAGTAACCCGAGCTCCAAATCCTCCCTGGCACGAGGGTGGCAACAGCTGCAGCCTTGCTGACGGCTTGCAGAAAGGACAAGGAGAGCTGAAACCCTAGCGCACCGCGCAGCTCCGTCACGGGGCTCTGACGGACTTCCCGGGACCTAAGAGATCCCTCCTGCTTTTCCACCCACCCTTCAGACTGCTGCCTGTTACCGTGCCTTGGGGCACGCTGTTCTTTAGGGGGGCGGCATCAGCTTGAAGCCAGGCCGCTGGCACTCCTGCAAAGCTTTCGTGGGGATGTTGCGCCGCAGGCAGGGCTGGCGTTGGGGCTGCTCTACCTTTGGGTTGAGGGTTTGCTCTGAGAGGAGCGGCAGCGGTGTCCGGGCTGCCTCCCAGGGCAGCTGCTGCACCGAGGGCTTCCCTCAGGCCCAGTTCCACAGCAGAAGTGCTCCCTGGCTGCTGTGTGCTCCCACAGGTCAGAGAAACACCCAGGAAACATCTGTCTCTGCAAACGGGAACAACAGAAACAAACTTTTGTTTTAGATATTTGTAGGAACTAAGTAAAATCTTTGATCTCGAGAGGGCTTCCTGTTTGTAGGAAGAAAAACCCTGGGTGCCGGGATGGGAGCAGGGAGCTTGAGCAAGCCCGTCCTGCTCACTGGAAGCCCCCGTATCACTTGGCACACTTCTGTGATGATGGTGGAAGCAGGGAAAGCTGCCGGGGACAGGTTTCATCCCTGGGCTGCACAAGGCCCTGGGGATGAGGGATGTCTGGGCACAGTCCCTGCTCTGGTCCTCCGGTGCCTGTGTCCAGCAGGTGGCCTTGCGGAGACCGGCACAGGTTTTGCCCTGGCACCCTGCAAAGCCTCTTCCTTCCCTTTGCAGTAAACTTTCAGCCATTTATTTGGCTGATAAATAAATTGGGAGCTCTCCCAGCAGCTGGTCAGGAGTTGTCGTGGCTGCACGGATCCGAGCGCAAGCACCGTGGTGATGCAGATGCCCCGTGCCGATGCGGGCGGGATGCAGGCGCTGGCAGCCCTCTGCCCACCCCAGGGCACCCCGCAGCGCGCGTCCCCTCCGCCGGGCGCCTGCGTGTGCCGGAGCATGGGGCAGGACAGAAATATGCCTCTGGAGATAACGCGGGTCCCGCCAGCTGCCATGTCCATCTTTGGCCGGCTCTCCGGTTACCAGCCGCCTCCTCCAGCTGCCTCCAAAGACAGGCAAAGTCACCTCGCGGCGCCTGCGCTGGAAACCGCGGGGAAACAGAGGGGGGATCGCGGGCAGGGATGAGATTGATGGGATTTCTGTTGAAGGAGTGAAGGGCGCCGCGTGTCCGCCTGAGCCATGGCGTCGCTGTGCTACAACAAGGGCTGCGGGCAGAGGTTTGATCCCGAGCACAACGCCGAGGGTAAGCGGGCTCCTGCCCCCCGATGCTCTCCTGGTCTGGGGCCTCAGCTGCCGCAGCGTGCCAGCCCCGCGCCTGCCAGCAGGCAGCTCGGGGGAGCGGCTGGGAGGCACGGGCAGGATCGCCCTTCCTGGAAGGCTCCGAATGCTTTTCCCTCTTCAGATTCCTGCCTGTACCACCCGGGCGTCCCCATCTTCCACGACGCCCTGAAGGTAAGAGGGGCCGCAGCCCACAAGGTGGGACCTTGTGCCCAGCGGGGACATCCGCCCCGACCCTCTTGTCCTCTCCTGGTGCCTAGGGCTGGTCCTGCTGCAAGAAGCGCACGACGGACTTCTCCGAGTTCCTCTCCATTAAGGTGAGCGACTCGCACCGGCCGGCCCCCAGCCAGGGGGTTCTTGGCTGCTGCCTCTCGCAGGAGGGTGCCAAAGCGGCTGGGACCCCCGCGCGGCTCGGGCCCCCAGCGCCATGGGGTGTCCGAGCAGCCCCGGGGGCGGGAGGAGGCAGCAGAGCCGGGGAGGTGGGGAGGCTCTTTGCTGTCCCTCTGCCGCCAGGCTGGGGTGGGACAGAGCTGAGGCCTTCCCGACGGGATCTGCACCTGGGATTGGCCTCGGGAATCCCTGGGGACACGGTCCCTGCGCTGGCGTAGGGTGGGAGCCCGGCCCTGCAGGATGCAGAGCCACCAGGTCGCAGGAACTCACCGGGGCTGGGAGCAGCCTCCAGGGCAGAAAGGGCAAAGCAGGCACCGGGCTCGTCTCTGCTGCTCAGGGATGCACAAAGGGGTTCCACTGCAAGGAGAAGCCCCCTGAGCCTCTCCAAGAGGAGAGCTCAGACAAGCCGAAGGCCAAGCCAGTGGCGGAATTCATCATCCAAGGACCAAAATCAGCTGAGAAGATGCAGCGGGAAAGACCAAGGTGAGAGAGGCTCAGCTGGTGGCATCGCCTGGCCACGCTGCTGCTTGTGCACGTGCCTTGCCCTGCCTGCCTCCTGGGAAGGAGCAGCAACACTTAAATTGCAAAAAAAAAAAACAACACTCGGCCTTTGTTGCTGTTGTTTTCCAGCTCTGATGAGCCACGACAACTGCTGCCAATTAAAGTATCCAGGTCTCTGGAGCAGGCGCTGGAGAAACTGAGCCTGTCCCCCAATGCCAAGGTGCCCGAGGGCGGCTGCACAGGTAGTTGTGAGTCCGCAGCTGAGGGTCTGGCAAGCCCGGAGCGGGGGCTGTGGGAGGGCTGGGGACAGGCGGTGCGTGTCCCCGAGCCAAGCTGTGCTGTCCTTGCAGGGGAGGTGGCCGTGCAGGTGAGAGCCGGCACCACCTGCAAGAACGCAGCCTGCAAGGCGGTGAGTACCCGGCGTCCCCGCACGCTCTGCGCCGCTCCGCGGTTTACCTGGGTAAAACGGGCATGGAATAGAATAATTGCTGCCTGCTTCTCACTCCTGCCGTGCAGCACACTTTCTGCCTCGCCCCAAGGCTGCCTAGTGCAGGACGGCCTGACTGCGGCAAGGCATGCGCCGGAGGGAGGCCAGCACGCTTGGGAAGAAGCAGGAGGGAGGTGGATGCGGACACAGGACTGACACACTCTGGGAAGGAGGGGAAGGGACAGGGCAGCTGAGGGTCCCGAGCATCCCTAAGGAAGTTTCTGCAGTGCCCAAACCATGCCATTGCTGCCCAGCCCCGTGCTGTGCTGGGGAGAGGGGCTCGGCGGGGTGGTGCTGTGGGCATGCACCGGTGTCCTGCCACGGCCGGGTGCTGCCAGCAGGGAGCAGGGCCTGGGGCTGCCCCCAAAAAGTCTTCTCAGATGCTGGACCCTGGCAAAAGGGTGACGACGGGCAACATGCTGTGACCATTGTGGGAATGAGCCCTGATGCCTGGCCATGCCATGCCGTGCCGGAGGCACAGCCAAGCCTTCCCTCTGCTTCTTGCCCCGCAGGTCTACCAGGGTGCAGAGAGCAACGCGGAGGTCTGTACTTTCCACCCTGGTGTTCCTGTCTTCCACGAGGGGTAAGAAACCTCCCTTTACTGGGGAGTACACTGACCTCGCTGTGGGCTGAAAGCGGTCCCGTGGGGTCCTGCCCCTGCGGGGGTCCTGCTGCCCGCTCAGGCGGCCCCGCTCCCCGCAGGATGAAGTACTGGAGCTGCTGCGGGGTCAGAACCACGGACTTCAGCGCCTTCCTGGAGCAGCCGGGCTGCAGCACCGGGCGGCACTGCTGGACGGGGAAGGCGGTAAGGGAGCCCTTGGGGAGGTGACTGAGCAAAGTGCCTCCGGGAAAACCTCTACTGGCACCCGAGGATGCGTTTTCCCTTGCTCTGCATTAACATGGATTTCCATATTTAATTCCCTTAACTTTCATAATTGCTCACAGATGATTGTATCAGGGTTTGAATGCTGAATCCTCACCCATCTGTTGTTTAAAACCCTGCCTCTGCATTCACAAAACCTGGCAGCTCTCACGCCTGTGGCACGGGTGCAATGGCAAGCTGAAGGAGGGCTGCCTCTGCCCTCTGCTCCAGGAGCTCGGTGTGGCTGGTGCTGCAGGCTGCCGCACAGGAACAGGCAGTTGAGCACAGGAAAAGCCCTGCAAAAATCCCCCAAAAGTTTTGGCGGATGTCTGCAAATGACTGAGGTTGTTTTCATGAAGCTTTCTCGCTGCAGCTGCTTCTCAGGAGGGACCTCATCCGCACTGGCTGTTGTGGCAGGGCCACGAGGGGAAGATGCCAATTCACGACTGTGTGTGTGTGTGTGAGTTTCTCTTAGCTGGCAGCAGGCTGGAGCTGGGAAAGTTGCAACAAAGCAGCCCAGGATATCTCTGGAAGTGCATCATGTTCTTCTGAGTCAGCACTGCCAGACTGCCTGAGCAGCCCTCTCTGAGCTCAGGATGTTCTTTGTCCTGGGCTGAAAACATGCAGGGGGTGTAAGGGAGACTGCTTTGAGAGGGCATCTTCTGCTGTCCCTGCAGAGTGAATGAACTGTGACGTTGTGCTGCAAATGCTTTGGGCCTGCTCCTGGTGTGAGCCTGGGCACAGCAGAGCGGCCCTGGAACAAGGGGATGTCTCTGCTCTTAACACGTCCTTCTGGAGCACAGCACAGATGTCCTGTGTCGCATGGGGCAGTCCGGCAGGGGCTGCCCACCTCCACACAAACCACCTCCCCTCAAAAACAAGATGCAGGGTTTGCTCTCACTCAGCTGACGCTGTCCTTAGCTGGCACTCTGCGAAGGAGAGACACACAAAGAGCATCCTCTGGCACAAACGTCCCCTCTGCTGCCTTGGGGGACGCCACGCCGTGACGGGTGTTTCTCCCCGGCAGGACAAGAAGGCGGTGTCGTGCCGACAGGACTGGCACCAAACCAGCAGCCAAGTGGTGGTGACAATCTACGCCAAGAACCCCCTGCCCGCCCTCAGCAGCGTGAAGGCCAACCGCACCGTGGTGAGTGGGGCTGGCAAGCTGGCTGGGGCTTTCACGGCACCCCATGTCGGTGAGCCGACAGCCACAAGCCGGCCGGGTTGCCGGTGCTCTTCAGCCCCTCTTTGGGGTTGGCGCTTCCTGAGCTGAGAGCCCGGTGGCTTTGCGGCTGCAGCTGCCCAGCCACGCTGGCTCAGTGGCTTTCGGCCTCAGCGTGGGGCTTTGTCGGCCTCCAAGACCTTCAGCTGGTGGCAGAGGTGGAGCTGCAGCATGGGGAAGGGGTGAGAGTCAGCTGCTGAGGGATCGGCAGTTACACTGCAGCTGGGATGTGGGATGCAGTACAGCGCAGGAAGGCAGCTGCGCTGTCCAGGGAACAGCGCTGGAAGTGCTGTGCTGCCCCACTAAGATAATTTTCTGTTGATCTTTCAGCTTGAGGTTCACGTCATCTTTGAAGGGAATAAGATTTTCCAGGCAGAACTCGATCTCTGGGGGGTAAGATCCTGTTTACTTTGATTTCCCTGTTCCAGAAATCTGCATGGGGACGGGCTGCAACGCTGTAGAGCAGCCCGAGCTGTTAGAGAAGCATTTGCAGCCCCAAGTACAGGCTCCCAGTAAGGAAAATTACTCCCTTTATGGTCTCAGACTTTTGAAAAAGCAGCAAAGCAGTTGCTGCTACAATTTCTGCACAGTCCTTCCTGTGCATGCAGCACGAGGGAGTCTTTAATTGCATTATCACGCAAAAACAGTGTGGCCCACGGGACTCTGCTGTTTCCCGAGAACAGGCTGGCGTGTCTGTGGAACAAACAGCCATTTCACAGTCCCTCTCTCGGTGTTATTCACTGCCAGCTCCTGAGGACCTGCAGAGATCACAGCTCCATCGCGGCTGTCACAGCAGAGGGGACTGGTTTATCTTCAGAGCTCCTGTTTTCTAGAGCAGCAAATGCTGATGGGGAAATTATGTTTTTCTCTATTGATCCTGTATGGGTAGCACCCTGCATGAGCCGTGTCTGGACTGCCTGGGCTCTGTGCCTGGCTGCTCCGTTCTACCTGAAGCGCCCTGGCTGCTTTCTTTTAAATATTGCCACGGTGCTGGCTTGTTTTTGGGACTGCCTGGGAGCCGGGTCACCCAGATGCTGGCATTTATAGCCATCTCCACTGGCTATGTAGGAAATACCACAGGGGTTGTGAGGAGGGCCTTGGTGGTGGCTGCGCTGATCCCTGACTGAGAGCAGAGCTGGGTGTCGCTGCTGGCTCTGCAGGCCTTCTGGATTTGGCTCTCCCTGAACCTGGCTCAGTCCCCGTGCTTTTGGAAGCAGCGCAAGGGGCAAGACTCGCTCTCCAATTCCTCAGCCACTTGCCAGCTGCAGAGGAGCAGCGAGACTCAGCAATTTGCATGCGTCCTTCTTGCCTTTATTCCTCTTGTGTGCTGCCTGCGCCCGCCTGCAGCAGAGCGTGCTGCTGGCCGTGGAGGCACCGTGCCTTGTAGCTGTGTGGAGAGGGCTGTAACGGAGCCCAGCGCCAGCACCAACATGCTGCTGAGGTGTAACACCAAGCTCAGCTGGACGCCGGGACTCATCCTGCTCTGCCCTGAGGAGGGGAGGACTCTCATCTTTTCCCCTCCGTCACGGCTCTACCGATGGTGGGAAGGACGAGCACGTGCTGCTAGCCCGCTCCTGCTCATCTTAACGTGCCCTGCTCTCTCTCCAGGTCATCGAAACGGAGAAGAGCTTTGTGAGCATGGTCCCTACCAAGGTGGAGATCACGCTCTGCAAAGCCAGCCCGGGGCCCTGGGCCAGGCTGGAGCACCCCCAGAGCAGGGCGTGCTCCCAGGGGGAGCCGGAGAAGGCGGCTGCCAGCACGGAGGAGCCGGAGGAGGACTCTGACGACAGCCTGAGCTGGTCAGAGGAGGACGACGAGGAGACGGAGGCACCTAACAGCACGGCGCTGCCGAGGGGCTTTGACGCCAGCTCTGGATTAGCAGCCCAAACCCAGAGCAGCATGTAACGCCCCCCCCCCGCCTTGGGTCACAAGGGGCAAGCAATAAAAAACACAGAGCAAAGGATGCAAAACTTGAGATATCTCCGTGTACAAAGCTGGGACAGGCAACGCAGATTCCTTTTAACCACCCCGACGGCTCCCCCCCCTCAGCCTCTGCCCCCCCCCGGGCCCGCGTAACGCGGGCCCGGGGGGGGGAAGAGGCTGGGGGGGGGGGGGGGGGGGAGCCGTCGAAAGATGGCGGCTCCCCACAGCGGCGCCCCCTCGCGGAGCCGCAGCCGCCGCCATGACTGCGCCTGCGCCCGGCGCCTGCGCGCGGCGGGGTGCGGCCGGCTCCCGGGTTCGCCGCCGCCGCCGTCCCGGGAGCAGCGGGCACCGGGCGGCCCTGAGGTGAGCGCGGCCCCTGCCCCGCGCCGGGCCCTGAGGGGAGGGGAGGCGGGGCGCCGGCGGGGTTTACCTGGCCGCTGAGGGGAAGGAGGAGCGGGGAGGGGGGGCAGGAAGGGCAGGAAGGGGAAGGGGGGCACCGGGGGGGGGCGGCTTCCCTCAGGGCAGCGAGGAGCAGCCGGCGGGGGTGCTGGGGCAGGGCCCGGGGGAGTCTCCGAAGGGGAATTCGGAGGTGCGGGGAGGGCACGGCGACGGCTCGGGCTGAGCTCGTCCCCCGGCCGGTTTCCTGCGGGGAGATGTGCAGGAAGTGCGGCGGCCCCGCCGGCAGGTCCTCGGCTTTCCTCTTCCGCAGGGCAGCTCGCGGCCAGGCGGGTACGCAGCCGGGCCGGCGGTAGTAGGTGGGCGGGGGGTGCGTTCCCTTCTTGCAGAGGTTTCTCTGGCTCCAATGCTAAGCGTTTTCTCCCTTTACAGGGACGCAGAGGAGTGGTCGTACGTGATCTACCCGAAAATCCCCGCCGCATTCCTGGCTCGAGAGGAGCACAAGGCTGGAGGAAAACGCTGGCCGAAAACGCTGTCCGAAAACGTTCTCGCAGCCTTCGACAAGTGATTTCGGGAGGCACAGGTATTGTCTCGGTCAGGCCTGCTGTGCAGATCTTCCACGAGCTTAATGGCTCTCCGCCTGAGTTCTGTAAACTCGGTATCTGTAACGTCCTGCAGCGAGGAATTCCTAGCTTCACCTCGGGCTGCCAGAAGACACGCTACCTTTTATTTGTTCTGAGCCTCCCTCCTTCTGATTTAATTTGGCATCCCTTTGTTCTTTCCTTTAAAAGAGCCGGTGAATAGTCAGTGTCTATTTACTCTTTATAAGCACTTGTGATTTCCACCGTATTTACTCTGAGTTAGAAAAAAAAAAACTTTAAATGCTTTTGTTCGTTGTGTGTACCCTGTGCTTATAGCACGTGTCTCGCACTGGAGTGCGGCGCTCCTTGTGCCTGCTTCATTAGGTGTGTCCTGCTTGTCCCAAGCCTGTTTTTTGCTTTTAAAAACTTTAAGTTCTCTTCTATGCTATGTAATTTACATCTGGCGTGAAGACTGTGTTTGGCCAGTTTGCCAGCGTACGGTTGCACTCGGGTCTCTATAGGGAACTGACAGCTATGAGGCATTATTTGTCATTTTGGCTTTTGAGCTGTTTCCATAAAAAAGAAGCTTTTAAGTGTTCATAGGAGGAACTTTACAGACATGTTGGAAAAACAATGAAATATGTGGTTTGCCATTGGTAGGGGAATGCACAGTTTGATTTGCTTTCATGATGAGGTTGTGATTTTTCTGTCCTAATGTTTTGACACAATTTGGTGTCATTTATTATAGAGGTTTTGTATCGTTAAAAGGAGTATTTTATTTATTTACTTTACATTCCTATGTCCGTGTGGTAAATCTGGTGGACTGCTGAGGCACTCCTTTCTCACTGGTACCTTCTGCTCTCTTTTCAGAACTGCAATACTTGATACAAATAAGACTGGCAAATAGGGCAATACTGTAGCACAGAAGCCATGATAAAATACCCACTGAATGCATGCTTGAACTTGTGTTTTAATTGTATCAAAACTATTTAAAGAGACTTTTGAAAACTGTTATTGATTGACCAAGGGCATTTTTTTGTTTGTTTTACTTCCCAGTGAAATTTGGGGGTAGAAGAGGAGAAATCAAAAGTGATTCAAAAGCGAATCAAAAAAGTGTGGGGGCTTTTATTTTTGAGGAAGAAGTCCAGATTTTCTCAGTATACATGGTACCCCTCAGATACAACAGTGGCTCTCTTCCAACTTCTCTTAAAAACAGTGTTTATACTCCCAAGGAATGCCGGTTGACAAGGTGATAGGAAGGTAGACTAACAGCTGTTTTTTTTTTTTTTTTTTTTTTTCCCCCACCTCAAATCAAAACCAGGGTGGCTTTAACTGGATTTGTCATTCATCCTGTAATGTGCTTAGTTCTCCTAGCAGAACTTAGTCACTGAGGTACTGTCTTTTTTCCTTTAGCAGTCAGTACTGAATAAATCTGTAGAAGCTAGGAAGGACCTATAAAAAGTGGTCGGTGTATGCGATAGCCAGGACCTCTGCAAGTTGCCTGCATCTCCCAGGAGGAGTGCAGTGGATCTGGGTGTGGAACCCTGCCGTCCCAGCTCCTGGTCTTACGCCTTTACTGTGACCACCCTTGAAGCACATTAGGGGCGTTTTGTTTAAACAAGTTCTGAAGGGTACCATCGTGACAAGTCCATGCTTTTGCATGTGGTTGCAAGGACATCAAGTTTAGTACTCTGCAGCTTCTGATTATGGCAGGATACATTTCATTTTCGTATCCTGTGCGGATTTGGATACCTACTGATGTTCTAGTTTTTAGTTCCTGTACAGCTGCACTTTGGTGTAGTCTTATTTTACGGTTGTGCAGCTGTTTCATTGGCTTGTTTCTAACACGTTGTAATCTTGGATTCATACAACTTAAGTTCATTGCTATTTGGTCACTCATATCACTACTCTCCTATAAAATCTGGGGTATGAGTGCCTGTAGTAAGAGTATTGAAGCATTGAGGTTTGTGTGGGTGAGGTGCCTGAATAGCTCATGCAGAACGCTGTTTTCTCCGTGGTTCCCTAAGAAATACTGATTATATGGTGAAGTTTGTGTTTCTTCCTTTTTTTTTTTTTTTTTTAAGTAAATGGGTAAGCCAATTTCAGCCTAATTTGCTAGGGATATAGGTCTTAAAAACATTATTTGAAAGGTTTTGGGAAGTTTCCTTTAGCTTAGAAACAATTCTTTATTTGTTTATTTATTTGGTGAAAAATAGGAAGGTCTTTATCGTGTCCGCACTGAGACGTGAGAATTGTGCTCTTGTTAGACATCAGCAGTGTGTGTGGAAGCTGGACTTGAAGCTCCACAGAAGCGAGCTCCCTTGGTTCTGCTGTTCGCAGCACTTGGAGCTCTGGGTCGTGGGCTGGTGGTTCTGCTGTGCTGCTGAAATCTGGCAGGGCTCGTTAATTTCTTTCCCCTCTGCTGCCACTGGGGCTGTTGGATCTTTTGTTTCTCTTGCCCTACAGGTAAATGGCAGGACAGAAAGCGGTGTGAAAACTTTGAAAGGCATTCAGAAGTCCAAGTAGGTCATTCATTGCTGAAGGAGTAGTCAGGGTATTAGGGAAGAGGTCTCCTATTTAGCTTTTTTTACTCTTTCTTGGCATGCATGCTCAAGTTTGGCACTTGTCCATTCGTTTAGCGCTTGCCTAAAACAATGGAGAGTAAGCTGAGCTGTTATGGAATAGTAACACAGTCTCGATTAGACTACTGAAAGCCCCTTTTATCTTCCCTGTTAGATCTGGCGGCTAAGTTGCACAAATCAAAAATCTTTTAGGCTCCTTTGTATGGGTGAGGATGTTAGGATATAGTTAGAGCTGCAGTTTGTCGTTGAAAGGTTCTGCCTGATTTTATGTATGGACGGCGTGAATCATCTCTGAAGTTTTTGTTACTGGAAAATGAGCAATTATGTCGTTTAGATTTCTGAACTTCTGCTTGCTCCAGATAAAGCAGTATCAAACTTCTGAGTCTGCAAAACTGGGAGGGATTGATCAAAGGTGGTGAATAGAACAATACAGCTTAGTACAGGTGACTTCTGCTGAACTCCTGGTGCTTTTTCTGCTCATGTTTGGCCAAAATGTGGCCCTATCCAAACCGGAGAGAGAGAGATGTAGAAAACCTGACAAACTCTTTGAAAACAAGGTTATCAAAGAGCAGTATCAAAGCTAAAATCCACCTAACAGAGGCGTCTAGTGTTAATGGAGCGAGGGCAGAGACATATCCTGCTAAGAAATAGTTCCTCTGCCAAGAACTTTTCAAAGTGCAGGAAGTATAAAAAAGTATCAATCTAAAAAGCCCCAGAAGAATTCAGTTGTGTTTCCTCTCTGTTTTCTCTCACTGTTTTCTCCCTTCTCTCAATTGGGAACTTTCCTTCAGACATATTGAAGAGAACATTTTCTCTCTCCCTCAAAAATATTTTGAGGTAATATGAAGTTACTCGATTTCACTTAGGATAGCTTTGGGGGGATGCTGGGGGTGAAACCCAAACAGTGAATTTCTCCTGCAGAAGTCCTGCTGGGTTACAGGAGAGCAAGCTGGCCGTGTTAGCGATACCCAAAAATATGTAATTAGGTCAGAACGGGAGCAGCTCTCCAGACGATGTCTCGACATGTCGATTGAGATCTTGCACATTCCAAAGGAAACGCCAGGTGTGCAGACAGTGAAAGCAGACTTTGCAGCATCCTCTGAGGAGGAAACTAACCCCAGCTGGAATGCCAGTTTGGTCATTCAGAGGCATTGATGGATAAGATAGAAATAACTTCTCTATGTATTTTTGTACAACACTTCTCTGGGGGGTAATGTGTGTTTTTTTTTTTTTTTTTAATTCCTTGAAAATTATTCCCATTCTGCTGTAACTGTTAGAACTCTTCACGTTGTGATGATCTTCTGCCTTAACTGTAATCAAAGTGCTTTCTCTGGCAGGACTCAGCAACCAGAATTACCTCTCACTACTTTGGACTTTCTGTTGACTCCTTTCTCTTGCCAAGTAACCTTTAAACTTCACTTTGAAGCTCGTGCCTAGCTTTCTGTTTCTAAATTCCGAGTCTTGCTTTTGATGCGTTGATGTGGTCGTCTGTATTTTTCTCTTTTTTCAGTTCTCCTTTCTACCTGTTGTATATGTTTTACTCCCTGAATTTTTTCCCCCAGAATTCTTTTAAAGCTTTTTTTTTTTTAAAAAAAGCAAACCCTACACTAATTTTCCTGCTCTTTGTAACGTTTGTTGGTGATGATTGATCGGGGAGTATGGTGTTTTTTATTGCTAGCATATATTCATGTAGCACGCAGTGCCAAGTTCCAAGGTGCTTGAGAAAAAAGAATTTTCCTCTCAAATTTGGACCTCAGCTTCTTGCTTTCTTATGAGTTTTGTTGTTATGCAAATTGTTTACAAGCAGAAATAAATAGAGACTCTGTACATGTTGAGCAGAGATTGTGGATTTAATATAAAAGGCTAGATGGAGGTAATACTGTTTGTTTGGCTGTGGCTTAAATTAAAAAATCCTTTGTCTTCCACATGTAAATCTTTAACCAAGCTACACCTGCTCACAGCCTACAGGTTTCTGGAGAGTGGGAGCATCTTTCTACTCTTTCTTTTGATTAATTTTCTAAATGCTTTGTTTTAGTACTAAATTTTGTATCCTGGTCTGTTTGTTTTTCTAGTCTGCATATGCCACACACGAATCCTTTCAGCTAAGAGAACCTACTTTAAAGGAGCCCTGCAGGGAAGCATACTTAAGAGCCCACAGGCTCTTTAATCATATTTGAATAGTTCATACTTAGCCTGATGCTTTGGCATTTTTGCATGGAGTTACTTCCTATTGCAACTGTTGCTCTTCTAAAAGTGAAGCTGCGGCCAGGTAATTCAAGATCTTAATGCTGTAAGAGCGTTATTCATATTCCAGGCTTTTTTTTTTTTTGTTGTTACCTTACTACTGTGTTCCAAACCGAAAGCTGCAAAGACCTCTTAAATAAAAACCCAGCCAAAATAATCTCCGAATAACACGCTTTCTTTAGAAAATTTTAACGAGATTGAATCAAGCTATTATGTTCTCCCATGGTACAGGGAACGTGTGGCATTGCAGTGTGCCAATATGAGAAACTGCCTGCGTTGTGTTACAGTACTGGTGCCTGGTAGGTGTGGGTGGTGATGCAATTCTGGGTTATCTTGCCTTTCTGTGAAAAATCCTGTGCAGAAATGAATAGCTATGTGAGCCCTTGGGGGAGCTCGTGGTTTGTGTTTTAAAGAGAGAGCTGTTTCCAAGGCTTTGCAATTTATCTATTTTAGAAACTAGGAACTGGGCATATAAAAGGCTTTGTGTGTCTCATTTTCCGTGAGACTTCTCTTACGGGTTTTGAATGCACGTGTCCAACTTAGCTCTGCCATCTCCGTGATGGCGCCTTTCACCAAGTGGTCAGAACAGCTGGCTGTTGCACAGGTACTTCGTTTGGAAATCATCTTCTGCTCTGAAATTGCCGGTCACCGCTAAAGTTTGCGACGCAGGACTTAATTCAGTGGTTTGAAGTAAACGCAGGAAACGTAGGAATTAACCCTAAAACCTGCTCTCTGCTGCAGTTCAGTGCTGCTGCCCTTGGCAGCTGCCGGTGCTCCCCTCCTCCGCGATCCACTCCCACCGTGTCGGACCAGTGGCTTGGCTGCACCAAGCGCTGATGCTCAGGCAACTGGGTGAAAGGACTCCTCAGCCTGTTTTAGCGTGCGGTCGCGGCTGAGAAGGTGGGCTGCTGCCTGGCCGGGGAAGGAACACGGTGCTTGGGAAGGTCTGAAGGCAGCCTCATCATCTGAAGGCAGGCTTGGCGCTGAGGGGAGCGTGCCAGAGCCGCAGGGAGGGCAGGGGGCGAGCCTGGGACAGCGAGTTACAGCTGCCCCTGTGGATGCAGCAGTGCTATGGCGCTGGGAGACGTCCCCTCTTCTGTCACTGTTTTGTGACCCTTAGACCCTCTGCGTTCAGAAACGCTGCCTTGTCTTGTATGCTGTTAGGAGCAGTGTTCAACCCCTTGATAATAAAATGCTGAAAATGTTTAATTTGTAACGATTTTGGTAGTTTTATATTAAAGAAAATTTCAACTCTTGGTTTTGCAAAATGCAACGAATGTTTCTAAGCCTCTAATTTGTTAGATTTTTACCTTTGTTTTGTTTTTTTGTTTTGTTTTTCTTCTAGCCCCCTTAAATGAAAATCTTGGTGCAACTGCTCTGGAATAATATATGCAGTCCTGCTGTTGGTTATTGCTGGTCAGTGCTCTTCTTTTTTATTGATTACCTTTATGATTTCCAGTGGCATGCCTCTCTCTTTACATTTGACTCTAGCCTTGAAGGATGACTGATGTTTCTGATGTATGATGAAATGCACACGTATGCTTTTCTGCCAAAGCTCAAAAGTACCTGTCAGATCTCATTTCAGGTGATTCATGATGTTTAAGCAATTTAATCCCTGCCCTTTTCAAAAAGGATAAACTGCTTCTGCATCTCTCTGCTGCTTCTTTCTTCCAAATTCCTCCCCTCACACATCCTGCTGAGTCTTTCTGGTGCAAGGTTTCAGCACTGCTTCCCACAACAGACCGCTTTTTAATAGCGAGTGCGTACATATATTTATATTTCCTTAAGCACTGTACGTTGTAGTGACCGAAAGCAATATCGGTCACTTGAGTAGCCTGCTGCAATGCCAAAGCTTAAGGTAGTTTATTTTCACCTAGTACAGAAGAATCATGTATGCTCCCAGGAGAATGATAATAGGATATAGATATAGATACAGACTTTGTCAAAAAGGACAGAGCTAGACTTAATAGTAACAAGCTGTTTATTTGTTTGAATGGTCTTGAAGGGGAATTTGGAGGAAAGGGATTTCGTGACTTCTTATTAGCGAAGTACTTCACCGTTGCTTGTTTTTATATTTCCTTTGCAATTTTGATGCTGTTGGAGTTGTGATTTTTCTGGAATGTGCAATGTAGTCCCTCCTACTAGTTGTTTCTTCTGTTTGAAGCAGCATATTTGGTGCTGGTTGCGAGTTGGGGATTACTGATAGTACCTCAAAGGCATTTGGGTGAGAAGGCAGATGCATGTTCCTTCTTGCTCAGGCTAGCAGTGGAAGCTCTAGCACAGAAATGAGCAACAAATGACTGTGCTTGTAGTTGTTCCATACTGTTTATGAACAGGAACATGAAAGTTCCTGTTCATGTAATAAAAGGTTAGAATGAACCGAGTTTTAGTCTATATCCACTTCATTATCAAACCTACTCCTTACATTTCAAGAAAGGGATAAGAAGGCCTTTAAGCATCACATATCTCTGGTAACATTTCCACAGCCTGCCCAGGAAGGCTGTTTGATTGCTGATCTCTTACATCGTGTGTTTTTTCTAATGCTTGTTATAAGCTTGCTTTATTTTACTTCAAGCCTATTAAGTTTTGCTTGTTCTGTCACCAATTAGTGAGAATAATCTGTTCTTGACCTCTTTAGAAAAATTCTTTATGTATTCTAATCTGGATACCATTTCTAGTTTTATTTCAGAGAACAGCTTTTCTTGTATGTGCTGCTGTCTGAACCTTTTGTCTCGTGTTTTCTGAATAACGTAGGTACTTGAGGTCTGATTGTGAGTTGAGTGAATTACTGTAGTAAACAGTAGCAGTGCAACCCAGCAATTGATATCTTGGCTTATTGCATACTTTTCGGACCTTTCTTTGTGCTAAACTTCCTAGGCAGTAGAATACATAGGCAAGAAGTGTCAATTCAGAGTGTGTGTGGACTTAAAGATGACAGAGTATCTTGTTACTGAGCGTGAGACCACGATCCTTTTCCGCTTGCAGGTATTTCCTAAGGACTTGTCCCTCTTGCCTGTGGGAAACTGTCTGGCCGTAAGGCAAGACTGTGGGAATTTGGCTAATTTGCACTTATGTGGTTGGAGAGCAGCCAGTTGTCACTGAGCTTTCAACTTGTTGCATCTCTGTTTCACTATTGTCTTTCTAGCCTCTGAGCTCTTCATAATGGCTTCTGAGACACTGAATATGTCTGGCTGTGATAAGAAATTGTTAGCAATATTAAAAACACTTGCAAAAGCATCTCTTAAAAATGATTGTCGTTGAGCGTGCTTTTTCTAACTTGTTCTCTTGCTTTGTGCAGGACTTTGTTTCTGGGTAAAGAATGCAGACTATAAAGTGCGTAGTTGTTGGAGATGGCGCTGTGGGAAAAACTTGTCTTCTCATCAGCTATACCACCAATGCCTTCCCCGAAGAGTACATCCCTACTGTGTTTGACAACTATAGTGCCCAAATGACTGTTGATGGCCGGACGGTTAGCCTGAATCTCTGGGACACTGCAGGCCAGGAGGAATACGACCGTCTGCGCACACTCTCGTATCCTCAAACCAATGTATTTGTCATCTGTTTCTCCATTGGTAGCCCCTCTTCCTATGCAAATGTGAGGCACAAATGGCACCCTGAAGTTTCTCACCACTGTCCTAATGTTCCCATTCTTTTGGTGGGCACGAAGAGAGACTTGAGAAATGACCTGGAAACAGTTAAAAAGTTGAAAGAGCAAAGCTTGGCTCCCACTACCCCGCAACAGGGGACTTCACTGGCTAAACAAATTGGAGCAGTCAAATATTTGGAGTGCTCAGCGTTGAATCAGGAGGGCGTTCGGGAGGTGTTTGCTGAAGCTGTTCGTGCAGTTCTGTATCCTGTGACAAAGAAGAACACAAGAAAATGTGTCTTATTGTAATTACCTCGGGTGGTGGATGTTCAAAGTTGAATAGTGACTAGAGTTTTGGAGGGCTTTTTAATGCGTTAAATTGAAGATTTGCATCTTGCACTAACAGCTCTAAGCAGAAATGGATTATGCAGAGAATATTCTTGCAGTCTTATTGCTTCAGGGAAACTGAAACAAAATAGTTTTTTTTTCCAACTGAGAGGTCAAATATATACTTAATTTTAAAGTTCCAGTCTCCAGCTTCTCCAGGGATCATTTGGCTTCTGTTCTTACTTAGTGGAGGAAAAGAAAAGAAGGGATGTCATTGAAGCCAGACGCCTTTACTAGATACCCATCAGTTACTAGACTTGCTGAAAAGCACAAATTCTGATAACTTTGCTTTAAGCATAGCTGCTGCTTTTCCCATCCCTTATGTACAGATCAAACTGGTTTTTACACACATCTGGCTGTCCAGTTGTTTGCCAAGTCAGAGCTTGAAAACAATTTGTTTACATGCAGAAATGCCTGAAATATTACCGAGACTCACCTTAAAGTGAACTGTGACCATTTATATGAAGAGTTAACATAAGGCATGTTTAACCCAATAAGCAGGACCCAGGGAACACCTGCAGTTATTTTGTTAATAGAAGCAGGAGATGATTTCTCCTAACCTAAGGAACTTAGGGTAATAACGATGAATCCCTTGAACGAGTGATTTTTACGCTGTCAAAATGGAGAGGCGGAAGAGTAGTTTAGATGCAAGTCTTCCATAATCTTCTAAACCAAGATAAGGTTTTACTTCACTCTCCAAAGAGACTTAACACCCTGGGAATAAACTTAATGATCTTCTTGGGCCGACTGAGATAGTTGGGATCACACTTAGTCTCGAGGTGAGCTTTTCAGTGTAATCCCACTGTCCCTTTGATGAATCCGAAAGACTTGGTAGAAGCTCATTTTCTCTTGAAGAATTCATTGCTTCACTTTTTAATGTTCTTGGAGCGACCACCTGAGATTTTACAGCAATTCCTTTGTTGTTTTTCTGGGAGATCATCAACAGAAAATTTGTATGTTCTGTTTACAGGAAACAGAAACGCTTATTTCTTCTGATGGTTTCAGTTAAGTTTGTAATGGTTAGCCAGTCACTGGATAGATTTACCTGGGCAATTTTCTCCCCTCTGCAAGGTGATCAGTTATTATAGACTGTTGTAACTGAAGTTCTATTTATGTACTTTTTTTTTTTTAAACTTTCTCTAGCAGCTCTAGTGAGTGACAGCTGGCTTTTATTTTCAGGATGTTCACTGTTTTTTGTGTGTGATTCTGGGACCAGCTGAGGAGTGAGCGCATGAAACCTTCCTTAGTCTTAACCTTCCAGCTTGGTAGTATGAAAGCAGCATGCTTCAAAGATGCTTTGTATGAAACCAATGGTGCTGGACTGGGCTTTGTTGTCTGAGGTTGACAGTACTGTCTTTGTCCAGATGCAGCCTCGATTGGTAATTCAGAACTTGCTTTCTTGTGATTCCCACACATGCAAAACTGCACTGTGTATACCCTGGTCAGAAAAAAAAAAAAAGCCTTATTTTAGCAAGAGGACAAAATATATCAACAAGGTTAATTTGTGTTAATTTGACCTTGCTTTATCTGATACAAAAAAAATAATACAGGTAGATAAACACATTCGTATTTGTGCCCTTATTCCCCTCTTTGAAGAGGATGTGCCTTTCTTCAGCTGTTTTAACTGTTGCTGACACTAACCGCAATTTTTGTGTATTGGATGTATGCTCGTACAGGTACTGCTTTAGCAAGCTGCAGCCCATAGATGTAAACCGCAGTTAATTCAGGTATTGGTGTAAGCGGCTAGTAAAACAGTACCGAGTTTCATACATTGCCTGATGGCAGGCAACACCAAAACGCCCGTAGCACATGATGTTTGCAGAAACCTGGAGACTTCTGCATATTTTTCTTCACCAAGTGCCATTGTCTGGAGTGTCGTTGCATTTTTTGCACTTGTAGAAGAAGTGCTGGTCCGGATGTGGCTCCTACCGTAATGCCCCGCAGGCTGTGAGGGAGTAGGAGTATTTCAGTGAGGAAACCTCTGCTCACCATGCTCTGCCTTTTCTTCAGTAATATGCCTTTACTGTGGGCTTGACTTGCTGGCAGCAATTAATCCTGTGCCTTGTAATGCAAGATTATTTTCTGTAGGTAAATTTCAGTAACTGAGTAAATAGAATTTATCATGTTTAAGATATATTTATTTAAGCCAGTGCACATGTTTTTATAATGCAGGTCAGGCTTAAATCAACAGTCTGGTTACCCTGGTGCAAGCCCATAACCTCTGCTTAATTGAGATGTACTTTAAAAACTTTGTGATATATTTGAACTGCTCTTAAATAGGCTTTTGATGTCAACAACAGGCACCTCTTTTTTTCTTTTTTTTTTTTTTGCTACACAAACTTGCAATTTTGTACTGAAGCTACTACTGTTTTTAAAAGTTTTTACTTCTTTACATACTGAAATCTTGTAGTTCTGCATCTTTTGTGGCTATTCCTAACTGGATGACAATAATTTTGCAGATGAAGTCCTGTGAGCAAGTATTGTTGCACACACCCTGTTTCTGTAGGCTCACAGAGCAGCTGTCCTGGTGTTAACTGGAAGAGGGTATGGTGAGATAAAATTCTACTAAATCAATTTATTTGAATTGATTACATTATTGCTTACATGATACTAGAACACTTTATCCCCATCTAGATTACTTAATAAATAGATTGCACAGCAGTACTGAGGATATTAACACAATAGTGAGGAAAATGAACAGAAAGTGAACTTTGAACAATTTCAGCAGCTTTTTACTGATTTCAGAGTACCTCATCAATAGTCATTTAGGTGCCTTGTATTTGTATCTTTCTGTCAGGAGCAAAAATCCTGCTGGTTGACAGCTGATTTATTCCAGTGTCTGTTTTTCGTGAGAATGACCTTCAGGAGCGCACAAATCCAATGAGCTTTTCCATGCGGTTGGCATTCTCAGTTTATGATCTTCTTTTTTTCCTACAATTTCTGGTGCATTTCATTGTAAGTAGCCCAGTGCTTCAGTCTGCAATCCATCCCCTTCTTCCCATTTTTTTTTCCTGTGGACAGGTAACAAATGCTTCACACAATCACGTGGCTGGATTTTGTCTGTTCAGAAGATCAGGGTACCCCAGAGTTAAGTCGTGAGGGTTTCCCGAACTGTTCAACATTCTTTCATTTGTTTACTTAGTGGAAATGGCAGCACGTATGTCATAATTCACAGAAGAGGCTCTCTGTGAAGAGACTGGTTTTAATCTTTCAGCTTATGAATCATTTCTCAAATACGTAAGCATTTTGAAAACGCAGTTGTGGCCATCCACACGGCATCGAGCAGTTCAGGAATTCTGCGTCCGAAGGATGCTGCGAGGCGTGTTTAGGTGTGTAAGTGCTTTCTTCAGTTTACAGCTGTCGCTATTTATATGGAATTTAAACTAGAGAAGCCTCACCGTGCTTTGTCGAGTGCTAAACCTTGCTCTGTAGGAACCTTGGTGCTGCTTGGGCTCGCCTGGAGGAGCGGAGGATGTCTGGAAGAAGGGTTCGCCCTGGCGCTGCCCGTCCCGGCGGGAGCCCAAGACTAAGTGTGGTACTGATACATACACTGGCGACTTGATTTTATACTATAAAAGAATTTGTATTACAGCTAACAGTTTTAAAAGATTTTTTTTTTTTTTAAATTATGCGAAATTAAATTGTAATAAAACCTCTCCTCATCTCCGTGGCTCTGCTGTTAGCTCATTCCCTGCTTCGTAACGGGGCTGGTGTGGAGGCGGCTCTCTCCTCCTCGGCCTCCGCTGCCTGGAGGGGGTACGGGACTGGGGGCGGCGGTGTGTGGGGTCGGGGGCGTGTGTGGGGTTGTGTGTGGGGTCGGGTGTGTGTGTGGGGTGGGGTGTGTGGGGGTGTGTGGGGGGTTTTGTGTGTGGGGGGGGGTTGTGTGTGGGGTTGGGGGTGTATGTGGGGCAGTGTGGGGGGGTGTGTGTGGGGTTTTTTTTTGGGGGGGGGGCGGTGTGTGGGGTTGGGGGTGTGTGGAGGGCTTTTTGTGGGGTGTGTGGGTCTGTGCCTGAGGTGTGCGCGCTCCCGCTGGGGCCGCGCGGGGCCGCTGTGCCGCCGGCTCCCTGCGCCGCCCGGGCCCCGGTTTCCGTTTCCGTCCCGGCGCCGCCGCCGCCGCCGCCGCCGCCGCCGCGATGTCGGACTCGGAGAGCGAGGAGGAGGCGGATGGCGGCCGCGCCGAGCCCTTCTCGCTGGCCGGCTTCCTCTTCGGCAACATCAACGAGGCGGGGCAGCTGGAGGGGGACAGCGTCCTCGACAAGGTGCGGCGGGCCGGGGCGCCTGAGGGGAGCGGCGGCACCGGGAGCCCGGCGGCGGGGCTGAGCTGAGGGGCGGCCCCGGGCCGGGGCGGGCGGCGGCGGCGGGGCGGCGGGTGCCGAGCAGGGGCCGGGGCGCTCGGGGCGGCGGAGGGGCCCCTCCGAGCTGGGCCGCGGCTCTGGTGTCCCCAGGAGTCCAAGAAGCACCTGGCCGGGCTGGGGGC
Organism: Anser cygnoides; assembly: GCF_040182565.1. Taxonomy (NCBI): domain Eukaryota; kingdom Metazoa; phylum Chordata; class Aves; order Anseriformes; family Anatidae; genus Anser; species Anser cygnoides. The sequence goes on along the minus strand of NC_089885.1, from coordinate 11,859,743 downwards.
CCTGGGGCTGGGCAACCTCATCACCGAGATCACCGCCAGCGAGGACGACAGCCCGGAGGCGGACGGAGCCCACCTGGACGAGGAAGGTTAGGCACCGGGCACCGGGAGCCTGGCGGGGGGCTGCAGGGTCACGGCCCCGCTCAGGGGGGGGAGAAGTGCACCGAGGTGGTCTGCGCTGCGACCGGCGCTGCTCACGGGTCCTCTGCCAAAGGCCTGGCCTTCCTCTTGCCACAGTGATTCCCACCTCCCCTCCCGGCCCCTTGTGCACACGCTCTCTTTGATAATTAATATTTTTCACTGCTCTTTGTCTCTTCTTGCTCATAAATACATTTATTGTTTTTCCCTGCATTAAACTCTTACAAGCCTATGTGATGCACAGTCTCTTATTATGATTCTTTTATTTCAGATTTTGTTAAACAGTTTCATTGAGTAATCGGAAAGTGTTTCCTTTCAAAAGCTGGTTACTTATCAAATTTTAGATTAAATTCAGAGCTCTCGGAGATTTTGGTTGGAATAAAGGGAAAATGTTCTCTTGGGAAAAGTTAATCAAATGTTTTTATTCCTCTAAGAAAAAGAAGTATAGGGGAAGGATTCATAAGTACGTAGCAAAGTCAGATGTTAGTAATATCCATCAAGATAAAACTTTGTGTGACTAGATATTTTTCTTTGTAGGTTGGGTTAAGAGCACAGAAGATGCTGTTGATTATTCAGATATTAATGAAGTGGCAGAAGATGAAAGCCGTAGGTATAAGCAGGCAATGGGCAGCCTGCAGCCAGTTCGAAGACCAGGTAAATGGCTTTAGCATTACAGCTCTAGCTAGTAGGATGCGTTTTGGAGCAATTGCCTTAAACACGGGTTCTGTTAAATGTGTGTTGTTGTGCCTTTTTGCTCATTGTTTCAAGAATCCGATATAAGCTTTGGTGAAACCATATTCACTGGATAAAGCTACTGCTTAATACCTTCCTTTTTTAAGAAATGAGTTCTTCATCAGAGTTAAACTACACTCTGAAGACAAACCAGCAACCTTTTGCCGTGGGGTCTCCTGCAGAGAACACTGATACCTGCTGATATTTCTTTAACCTGTGTTCTTAGGAAAAGAGTTATGTGGGAGGTCAGGTGTTTCTCAGAGATAATCAAAGATAGAGTTGAGGTCCTGATCCCTTGGAGAGTAACTTCAACTGTAACCTCTCTCTCCCCTTTTACCCCGGTTGCTTTTTCTAAAATGACTTTCTCCAAAAGGCACTTCAGTTCTGTTGTTGGTCCCAGAGACCTCTGTCTAACAGAAACAGGCTTTTCCCTTTTAGGAGCTGCAAGTGCAAATGCTAAATCTTTGTTTTTCCTGAAAGCTGCTTTACATTTAACCTTTCTGTTGTCATATTGTGGCGGGTTGGATGTAAAGTTGACCGCATTTTTCTTACATCTTTAGCAGCTTTATTCTCTCTACAAAATGTGAATAGCAGAATATATACACATATGTATTTTAAGTGCTGCAGTCTGCTTTCTGTCAACTTACCTTTTTCTCCCCCATCCCACTCTTTCTTAAGTTCCAATATTACAAATGAATGTGCAGGAAGCTGAACTGGTAAGAGGTTTGCATCTAGTTATGAAATAAGAATGGTCCCCTCGCTAAGCTAATGAGGGGACGTGGCCTTCTCAGCAGGTTGGGACAGGTATTAGATAGTACAGGTGGGAAGGTTGTCTGGTTCCCTTTTATTGTCAGCTTAATGTGCAGTCTTGTCTTCTGACTGGTTAGATGAAGATGAGGATGATTATGATGCCGACTGTGAAGATATTGATTCCAAGCTGATGCCGCCACCACCACCACCTCCAGTACCTGGAAAGAAAGAAGATGAAAAGGATGCAGCTTCCACTGGTGAGTGAGGACTTTCTTCTTCCCTCTGGCAATGTGAATGTCTGAAGGAAGCAAACGTTGCTGTGTAGCAGTTCATTCTGTGGCAAGGACCCACTCGTCTTCAAAATTCTGTCTGCAGACTGCATCTGAAGGTGGGTCTTTGTCCTGTTACACAGTGTTATAGGACTGTCTGAGATGAGCTCATGTATAAAATACAGGGTAAAGTATTATATTTCTAATGACTGTTAAAATACTGATTTTTCACAATCAAATTGCTTTTTTTTTTATCTCATCCTCTCAGTTGTGGCTGGGAAATTCACCTGGAACGCTTAGGATAAAATGAAAGGTTATACCAGAATGGTACTCGTAACACCTACAGAGGCTTGATTTTTGCATAACTTGGTATAAAAAGTAGATGTGGCATTATGGGTTTGTACTAGGGGACAGGGAGGAAACCTGTTTGTTTATAAGGTGCTTGTTCTATTGTAGTATCTGAAGATGGAGACGGTATCATTTTGCCCTCCATCATTGCTCCTTCCTCTGCTGCCTCCGACAAGGTGGATTTCAGCAGCAGCTCTGATTCTGAGTCAGAGATGGGACCTCAAGAAGCCAGGCAGGCAGAATCCAAGGAAGGCAAACTCACACTTCCTCTTGCAGGAATCATGCAGCGAGATGCTACCAAACTGTTGCCAAGTGTTACAGAGCTCTTCCCGGAATTTCGGCCAGGCAAGGTATTGTAAAAAAATATGTGAAAGTGACAGCAACTCTATCATATGAGCCCTCTAAGAATAAATCATATAGTATTAAGGGTATGTAGTAGGAAATTGCTTAGATGGTCTTGCTCATCTTGATAGTTTCTGTTTCAGTTTCTGTGTTGTGCTGTTTCCAGGCTGCTTAACACGTAATGCTTTTCCTGACATCTGAAAGAGCCTCTTAAAAAGTGTCAAATAAATCAGGGTGTGAAATAATGTTTGCTGCTCTCTAAGACCACAGTGCAGACCTGTTTGTGAAAACTGTTTTTCTGCTTTCTGGCATTTCTGCCATGTATGTGCCTCCCTTAGTGCTGTTCTGAACTTGTGGACTTCTTGAAAAAAATTTGCAAAGTCTGTGTCCTTCACTTAATTCTCCCTCAGAACCACTCTGAGTATGGAACAGAGATGAGAACAATATCAAGTTGGTTGAAAGAATAATTTTAACTCTCAACTCTTTGCAAAATCTTAGCTCTTTCCTTTCATTACTAAGCAAATTTATTTCAATACTTCTAAAAATGCTCTCAAATAGCAAATGTCGTTGATGTATTTCAATAATTATTTTTGAAACTTTTAAAGCTGTCAAGAGGAGAAGAAATGTGGAAGGGGAAGGAGAGTAAAGACAAGCTTATGGTTGCCAAACAGATGGTTGTCAGCTGGGATAACTTGGATTTATGCATGCCTCCATTGTAGTCTTTGTATAAGACAAGCAACTTACATATTTAAATATCATGTTTTAACATGTTAGCTAACCTCTGTCTATTAGAAATCCATGTGAATCTATAACACAGAAGTTAGACCTTATCTTTCTCTGAAGCGCTTGATGCTGCCTTAGCTTTAGCATATTTGGTGTTTTCTGTTACCTTTTTTTTAAAATCAGTCATTTGTATATTCGTTTCTTTGGTGCTCAGCATGTAATGCCAGGGACTGATTCAATGCTGAACATGCCCAGTTGGTGCACAAAACAGTTCAAGCTGTAAGTGTTTCAAAATTTTCGTACTTAATTCTTGATCACTACTAGGACTAGCAAAGCTTGAAATCCTACACATTTGTCTGTGAGGATCGGTTGATGTATGAGAAGGTGTGTGTTAATGTAGCACTGTTTTTCTTGATGAAACCACTTAAAAGAGCATGTGGATGGAGAAGCGCACTTTGTTTCATTGAACTGTTAGCGGCTTACCTGTCTCTGAGATGTTAGCCCTTGGCTCCTTGAAACTGGCCAGAGGGTAAAGTAGTAATCTGGGGGAGTCTTGGGAAGACAGATAACAAAGATGTGGGCAGAGATGGACAGAGCGGTCATAGAAACATAATTAATAGGATGTGTTTTTATAAATCTTTGGTTCTAATTCCCGTTTCCTAAATCTGTCAGTTGATTTGGTAATAATGCTTTCCCTCTTTACAAGAGCGCTCTGAAGAAAAAATTAATGGTGCTTAAAACCCAGCAGTCATAATCATAAAAGGAAAAAAAAAAAAGAGTTTTCATTATCATTAGTGTGGTTTATGGAGGTTCCTGTATGTATACAGGGAAGCTGCATAGTGGTGGAAATAAAAATAAATGCATTTTTTCTGGTGTATCTGTGTGTATCTGGTTGCTTAAGAAATCTCTGCTTTATGTAACTGCCTTCTAGCTTTATCTGTTTTGCTAATCATTTTATCATGTCTTCTTCAATCTCCATATGTCTTTCTGAAGGTTGTGATTGTTCAAGATGAAAATCATAATTTCCAGGTGGTACCTTACCACACTTCCAATATGTAAAGGCAATCTTTCTTCACTGTGTTAAGTTCCTTTGTGTCTGAAATTACCTTCATTTTCAAAAGTAATTGTTCTTAATGTCAAAGAGATGGATCAGAAACTTATTTTCAAGTATGACAATGAGGTTGTTGATTGCAGTAGGAGCTGGAATTGTAAAACAGGCCAGGCTTCTGAATTTGAGTGCTTTCCTTCATTATTGCTTTTTCAGGTGGGGGAAAGAAAGAAAAACGTTCCACACTGTTGTATTGTTTTTTTTTTTTTTTTCCTCTGACCCCCTTGTGTTTTTTTCCTGTTCTAGGTGCTGCGTTTCCTCCGTCTCTTTGGCCCTGGAAAGAATGTTCCATCGGTTTGGCGTAGCGCCCGAAGGAAGCGCAAGAAGAAGCATCGGGAGTTGGCACAAGAAGTGCAGATACAGGAGGGTGAAGTTGTAGTTGAGAGTGGAATGGAAGGAAAATCTCCCTGGGAATATGAGTTTGCTGCTCCTCCCCCTCCTGAGCAGTGCCTTTCAGATGATGAGGTGGGATATCTGAGACTTAGGGAGGGTCGCCAGCTAGCACTGGGGGTAGTAGTGGATTGGACAGCAACTTCTAGCATAAAGAGCTTTTCCTCCGAAATAAAACTGGAGGACAGGGTTGGCTTGTATTCCAGCTATGCAGAAGCTCCTCTCCAGATACTAGTCAGTGACTTCAGGTGATTGCTTCTTACTGAGAAGGCCGCGTCCATGGTAAAGGATCAGTAGGAGAGCTTATCCTCTTTGTATCGAGAAGAAATCTGTGTTCTTGGAAGTCTAATTGCAGAACGTTCTTAAGGCAGCTAGTAAGTATGGAAAAGCACTTCTTAGAACTACTTTTCTCCGCTGAGAATGAGCTGGGAAACTTGGAAGGATAAAACCTGTAACTGATACTTAGATAGACCATCAGTGTAACCGCTCTCTCCTTTGCTGTGCTTCAGATCACCATGATGGCACCTGTGGAATCAAAATTTTCCCAGTCAACTGGTGATACAGACAAAGTGACAGATACGAAGCCTAAAGTGGCAGAATGGCGCTATGGCCCCGCACAGCTCTGGTATGACATGCTGGGAATCCCTGAGGATGGCAGTGGATTTGATTATGGTTTCAAGCTGAAAGAGAAGACAGAGCAGGAGGTTAAAGGACAGGCAGATGAGAGGGTAAGAGGGGAACTGTGAGGGAAGGAGGGGAGATGTGTGTGGCTCTGAGGACTGCTGTGCGGTCAGAGCTTGGTGATGGGCTGGTGGATGGCTGTGCAGCATACAATATGAGACTTCTATGTTTTCTCCTTCAGCTTGAAAATATAAAGGCAATGCAGGTCTTCAAATATTCTTTTCTTGCAGGACGGAGAGTTGATGGATGAGAAGGATGATCTGTTAGCTGATGAGCACTTCCTTATGGTGACACAGCTCCAGTGGGAGGATGATGTTATCTGGAATGGAGAAGATGTCAAACACAAAGGAACTAAAACACAGCGGGCAAGTCTGGCAGGCTGGCTGCCATCAAGCATGACTAGAAATGCCACTGCATACAATGCCCAACAAGGTAAACGATGATCTGATGTGAATTGTAATTGAGCTGTCTCATTGCGTGCTTTCCTCTCGAGTACAGAATATAATTCTATCAGGAAACATTTTTGACAAAAGCACAGCTCTGCTCAGAATTCTGGGTCTCTCTCTTTTTTTCCAAAAACAGAGTAGGTCCCTTCTGTTAAAGAAAATACTAACTCTGGCTTTCTTCTCTCCATTTGGAATACAAGATGCTAGATTCACCTGAATTAGTATCAAGCAATGCTATGCTTAGGATGTTTGCTCTTCATAGGCCAATGGAATTTTCTCTTTTTTTTTTTTTTTTTTTTTCTTAATCCAAAGATTTGTGTAAAGGTCTATTTAAATTTTTCATGAACTAATAATGGTATTTGTTTTCCTTTTAGGTAGGAAGTCTCAGTTCTTACAATCCTCAGGCTTCTCTCAGATACAGATGCTTTTCAAATTTAAATTGCTCATGTAGAATGAATGGGTTTTGCTTGTTTCTTGTATCTTATCCTGCTTCTACAAAGAAAGACTAATGGGAACATCAGTTTACGTCACACACATCTTTAGTGCGTGCTAACATCAATCCTTTACTGTTTGGTTATTGGTACAAAACACTGAGGAGCTGGGGAGGAGTACTGGAGATAGCTTTTTATTACAGCTTTCATCTTTCATTTTAGCACAGTTGTGCCTGACCTATCCAGGGCTGAGCTCACTGTGTGGCTCCCATCAAAAGCTCCAGTACATGCTAAACACGGGTAGTCCATTCATATCTGTTATCTTATGCCTTCCATAAGCATAAACTTAAGTGACATACATGATGTGTACATATGTGAGTTGGTCTGCCCTGGGAGAAGGATGGGGGCAAGCAGACTCCGCAGAACAATTCTTTAAGGTCTGCCTGGCCATCCTTTTTCCAAGACAGTTTGAGATCAGACAAGAAGGCTGGACCAAGTGTTCTGTTAGCGGTAGCTGTCAGCACAAGGCCTCTCTCTTTTATAGGGACCACATAGAAATGCACTTTTATGCATTGTTATGCAGCATGTGCAGAGTGAGCCGAACATAACTTTGAAGAGTCTGCATAGTCCACCAGTAAGCTGTGGGTGAACTTCTTTTTGTAGGTTGTTAGTCTTACCCATACTAACGATATGTGATATTCTTTGTGATATGCATAGGCACATGCTGCTTCAGATGGGAAATCATTCTCCATGCAACTCTTAAGTTCTGATTTAAGGCGATGCGACACCCCTCTAACACTCTGATTCAAGCTAATGTTACTTTTTTTTTCCTCTTCTCTAGGGTTGAACCGCAGTGGCTCTTTGCTCAATCCACCTATTCCACTAGCACAGAAACCAAGCGTAGCAGGAGTTCTAGGTATAGCAAAGGGCAAAGAGAAGCAGGCCCCTGAGCAGCAAGGTAATGAAGATGTTCATCTTCACCCTATGAATAGGTGCATGTAACATACTTCTCTATAGAGCTGTGTTTCATGCAATAGTGGGGTACTTTTTTGGTAACAAGCTGTAGATAAAACGGGTTGCATGTTTGCTCTAAAACTTGGTAGAGGCCCTGCTATTTCATTCTTAGAGATTCTGTGTTTCAGTGGAGCAAAATCTCTAAATATTGTAGTGTCTAAAACCGTGACTTATGGTTGTTGCAGTTTCCCTGGATGAAGACAAACCCTGGTACTCTATTTTCCCAATTGATAATGAAGAGTTAGTATATGGCCGTTGGGAAGATAATATCATCTGGGATGATCAGGCAATGGAAACCTACTTGGATCCCCCTGTCTTGACACTTGATCCAAACGATGAAAACATAATTCTAGGTATGTCTATGGCATCCAGAAATTTGACTCAAATGGGAAAATGCAAGTGGAAACGGAAGCAAAGATTTATAGTCACACTGTAATGGAAATAAATGGTGTTGGTCAATGCTTATGGCCTCTATTTGTCCCGACTTTTGAAAATTAATTTGCGAGTGATCCTAGGCCTAAGTGGAAGGCGGCAACACTGATGACTCCAATGGTGTGGTAAACACTTTCAACACCAAAGTTAAAAGCAATAGCAGAAGAATAAAAATTGATGCCCTCAAACTTAGTTTTAACAGAAGTAATCTGACTCACGGTGTGTTTTAGACATGACTGTCATAATTTTACTTGCAGACATGTTGGTTTGAAGACGGAGGGGAGAGAAGTAAACCACAAACTAGTCCGTGCCATTCTCTGTATGGGTTGTAATGAAAGCCTGAAGAAACAGATTGCTTAAGCGTATTTCAGGCTACAGTAATGGCACAGAGGAGCTGGGGATTTTGTGTAATACCTGTCAGCGTTTTCACTACTACTACAAACTTACTCAGTACTCCTGGAGTTTGATTTGAATGTATTCCATGCTTACATTGCTACGAATTGGAGAGAGAGATTTTTTCTGATTTCAACTCACAAAATCATCACTTTCTCTTAGATCTCTGTGTGTTGGAATCTTTAAGGAGCCTTACGTAATCTGAGGATAGGCCTGTCTTGCTACACTTTTATATGGTCTGGATTGCATTTCCTTACTCAGGACAGTGACAAGAATTTCTGTATGTATTGATTGGAATGTTTTGGTATTAGCCAGCAACCTTGAAAATCACTCTTAATTTGAGCTTGGTTAAGGAAAAAAGCCAACAAAACACCCCTCAAGGTATTTTTTTTCACTGTGTGAATTACACAGCAAAGTTGCAGATGTTTATATAAATGGATGACAAAGATGAGTTCTAATTTTATATAGAGTAACACGAGATCTCTGCATGAAGATGATGATGTGTTTACCAAGCATGTGTCACTAGCCCCTGCTTCTCATGTGAAAATCTTATTAGAGAATCCAATTTTCACAAACTGAGAGCTTTTAAATTCATACTATTTTGCTAGAATTTTTCAGGAATCCTGTATGGATTCAGGTCTATATTATCTTTGGATTCAGATTCACTTTCAACTTGTATGTGTGTGGGAAAGAAAAGGTTTATTAGTACTTGTATTTGGGGAACAATACTGGTACTCCTTTGCCCTTGACTCTCAGCTCTATAGAATAGGTTTGGCAGAACAAACTCTTTTTCTTGTATTTCATTAGATTATTAGTAAATCATGTTTAGCAGTGGAACTGTGGATCTTCTCTGAAACAACATTCATTTGACAAAAATTTCTCTGCAGCTGTATTGCAGGTTCCTCCTCTCAATGAGGACAGTTTCTTACAGTGCAGAAACAGGGGCTGGGGACGAAAAGGGGGAGGAGTGTAGGAGGAGGATAGTCACCCCAGAAGTTGAACAGAAAGGCTGACAGGCCTTGACCAAGTTCCAGCTTAGTATGAAGTCGTGGTGCCAAAAAGAGAACCCTAGGAAGAGCGCCCTACAGTGTGTTTGCTTGTCTTTTTAGAAATTCCTGATGAAAAGGAAGAAATGACTTTGAACTCTCCATCCAAGGAGAACAAGAAAGAATCTTCTCTAAAGAAGAGTCGAATCCTGTTGGGAAAAACTGGTGTCATCAAGGAAGAACCACAGCAGGTCAGCATAAGCTTTAGCATTTTGCAGGTTGGGAATGACCTGGAAGGAGTGTGTTTTTTTGTTTTGGAGTTGTTCTGTATGTGTTTTTTTTTTTTTTTTTTTTTTTTCTCTCTCTCTCTCTGTTTAATATTGAATTAGAACATGTCTCAGCCAGAGGTGAAGGATCCCTGGAACCTCTCCAATGATGAGTTTTACTACCCCAAACAGCAGGGGCTTCGAGGAACCTTTGGAGGCAACATCATACAGGTAATCACAGTATTACTGGATATAGAGTGAGAGAGGGAATGTCTTGGTAAGGAAGTTCCTAGCTGAAAGTGGGATTGAGGATTTGTAGAAAAAACAGGCTTTAGATTACAGCGGGTCAGTTAAGTGTTCATGCGAGATACTTTTTAATGTTAATCAAAATTTTTAGAAAGGAGTTAGTTCAAACTTTTCTGGACTACCCCATCAAACTGAGGTATATATGCTATATCTTGCTTTATCATACTTACCATACTTCTGTTTAGCGTTTCTTTCTACACTATTCTTTCCGAAGCCTTTGTGAGAGGGAGAGAAGTGATGCAGATAGTCAAGAGGTGAAGCTGTGCTTCTTCTAGTGTGTTTTTTAATCTGGATATTATAAAAATAATTCAGATAATGATGAGTTTCAGCTACTGCTCACTAGCCTTTGGTGAAGAGGTCATGATATTTTCCTCCTTAATTATGGTATTCAGGGAGGCTCTTCTGTAATGGAAAAAAATGGATGTAATTCCAAATGGGCTTCTTTGCCACTGATACAGATAATGGTTTGCAATCCTCTCGCTGAGTACCCTTTAAAACAATAAAAGGAAAATAGTCTCTGCCCTGAAAGAAGAAGTTGAATATATGGGCCTAAGCACTTTCTGTCAAAGGGTAACGTGATTTCAAGTGAATTTGAGTGCGCTAGTATTACTACTATTACTACCAGCAGGCCTACAAGTATTGCTAGGTTCTGTTATAAGGGTCAACAGGATTGGAAGGTGATCTTGGTTTTGAGATGATATGTGTCATTCTTAATATCTACTTTGTTCCTGTGTCAGCACTCTATCCCAGCAGTGGAACTTCGCCAGCCGTTCTTTCCGACCCATATGGGTCCTATGAAGCTCCGACAATTTCATCGGCCTCCCCTGAAGAAATACTCTTTTGGTGCCCTGTCCCAACCAGGACCCCATGCTGTGCAACCTCTGCTGAAGCATATAAAAAAGAAAGCTAAGGTACGATTATTGCTCTTTGTATGTGATGTCTGCTGTGGCTCCGTTTGCACAGCAGATCTAGCGAACGTGCTGTTTTCCTAATGCTGTGTTTTCACTGGCATAGATGAGAGAGCAGGAGCGTCAGGCTTCTGGCGGGGGTGAAATGTTCTTCATGCGCACACCACAGGACCTAACTGGCAAGGATGGAGATCTTATCCTTGCTGAATACAGCGAGGAAAACGCTCCTTTAATGATGCAGGTTGGCATGGCAACAAAGATTAAAAATTACTACAAAAGGGTAAGTATGTAAGTTTTGCTGTTGGACACTGATTTTCTTCTGCTTCTTACTGAGCAGTAAATGCACTTTCACTGCATGTTGCAGAAACCTGGCAAAGATCCGGGAGCTCCAGACTGTAAATATGGAGAGACTGTTTATTGTCACACTTCTCCATTCCTGGGTTCTCTGCATCCAGGCCAGCTACTGCAGGTGAGAAATACAGGCATGCCAATTGAATTTCATTTCCTGTTTAAGTCTCCTTGTTTACATGCAGTTCTTCTCTTCTATTTTTTATGTCTTTCTGTTGTATGGTTTTCAAAATTTTATAGGAATGATAGGAATTGCAAGAAATGAGTCTTTCCTGTTTTTCTCTAGAATGGAATTAGAAATGCTGTTGTCAGAGAGGTCTTCATAGTAGGCCAAAACTGTTTGAATGTCAGGGAACTCAGTTAAGTAAGTCTTAGAGGGGACAGAAAACATGGGTTTATCATGGTCAAGGATGTGTAAGCGAAACCTTGTGTTCTTTCTGAGAACTGCACTGTTAATTTTCTACTTGATGCCAGTTGGATACAAATCAGGTGAGAATTCTGCTATTACGGGCCCTTCTATGTTGTTGAAATGCATACAGTTGAGATGGGGAGATAAAAATGTTGTAAGGACCACGTGGTTACAAAATCCATGATGAATGTGAAAATAAATCAGTGTTAATCAAGTTAATAGTTGTTATTGCTGCAGGAATAATTCTGTCCACACTGTACCACAGGAAAAAAAGAATAATGTGAAAGTCGGTGGTAGAGATTCATCACAGAACTGACAATGTTAATTGTTCAAGCCTAAGAGGACTTCATTGCAGATAAACCAGGAGTTCTTGAAGCCTCAGTCCGGTGCCTTCTTGGTGCCTGTTAAACTTTCTTATCTTCAAAGGCAGAAATCTGCTGCTCTCTGCTTTTCTGGTTAGGTTCTTACAACCTTGGTTTCTGAGCATACTCTTCAGTTTTGCTTCTATTGTATTGCCTTCTCCTGTTCCCAGGTTGAGAGTGCGCCCTGGGATATATTCCTTGGTTATAACATTCTTCTGCATGTGTGTTCTTTCTGTCCTTTTTAAAAGGTCAATCCAAAGAGCCCTTCAAGCTCTTTCTGCGTTTGTTCTAGGTTTTATTATGCTTTCTTGCTTCATCTTTGGTTATTTGTTGAATAAGCAAGGAATGTTCTGACCGCACATCTCTGTATATTGTGTTATAAATGATGGTCTACCATTAAAATGAATAGAGTGATTGTGTTTGTTTTTGAGATCTTTTTCATAGACTGCGTTAAAGAAAATTTGATCAAAACCTGACTTTCAAACTTTGATGTGTTTCTCTTGTTAGGCATTTGAAAACAACCTTTTCCGGGCCCCTATCTACCTACATAAGATGCCTGAAACAGATTTCCTGATTATCCGGACACGGCAAGGCTATTATGTTCGAGAATTAGTGGATATTTTTGTAGTTGGCCAGGAGTGCCCACTTTATGAAGTACCTGGTCCAAACTCTAAACGAGCCAACACCCATATCAGAGATTTTCTGCAGGTATGTGACAAGGACAGTTTGGGGGTCTTTGAAGAAAGCCCATAGCATAGGCCTTACTTGGACAGCCTTTGTTTCAGAAGCTCAGCCTGGTATGGCTGCTTTTTTTCTGAGGTGAGAGATGTTAACTGTACAGAGAATTTTCATTGTCTTTTAACTAACAATTTATAGCATACTTCTGTTTGTGTTTGTGAAACACATGGTAGAGGCCTTTTATTAGCCAAGATAAAAGCTGATAAAATTATATCAAAGCATAGGGAAGTGAAGAAATTAGAATAAACTTTGAAATGGTTATGCTGTATAAAACGACAATTACATGGATTTTACTAAGAGGCGATTATGAAAAATTATCGCAGTACTATCAGCACAGAACTAAAATTGCTTTGTCAGCCTTTGTTAATTTCCTGGATCTTCAGGCAGTTAAGCTTTGAGACTGTCAGTGACCATCCAAATAAGTATCCCCAAATTTAGATGTTGAAAAAAAAATCTAGTCATTTAGAGTTAATTTAATTAAAAATTACAACACAGGAGGTATTTGCAGAGCTGGAAAATCCCTGCCATTCTCAGAGTTCAAGCTTCTGTGCCAAAGCACGAACATTCCTAATGTGATAATACAGAAAATTTCAAGACAAATATGTGGCTTGGAAGACTTTACTAGGTAAACTTATAGGAAACAATGGGTTTTAAGCAGGAATTCTGAAGTAGTCACTGTAGAAACATTATTGTCTTTGCAGCTTTATTGTCTTCTTTCTTCAGACTTAAGTTTTGTTTTGTAGGTTTTTATTTATCGCCTCTTTTGGAAAAGTAGAGACCGTCCTCGGAGAATTCGCATGGAGGATATCAAGAAAGCCTTTCCCTCACACTCGGAGAGTAGTATCCGAAAGCGGCTAAAGCTTTGTGCTGATTTCAAACGCACAGGTATTTCAAGATTTCATGTGGATGTTGCTAATTGCTTCTCAGCAAAGCCATTCTTTGCTGATCTTGGAGTTTCAAACAAAGCAGGAGGGGGCAACATGTCATGATAAACCATTTATGAAAATACCTGTTTGAAGATCTAAAATGTCATCTGATTTTTTTTTGTTGTTGTTCCAGTTTATAAAAGTGCCCTTTCTTTTGGCACAAGTGTGCTTGATGGTAAGAAATGACTACAGCTTGGACAGTTTTTATAACCCCTTGGGTAATGATGTATGCGTTGAATGAACATGAATGTATGAGAGTTTGGGGTAACAGCTGCTGAGTTAGGGGGGTGTTGATTTAGACAAATGCAGAACAAATAAACCCAGCACTTTTTGTGGTTTAAATGTCACAGATTTGTCATACTTGCTCCTTTTGCCAGCATTGCAACAAGATACCAAATCTTGAAATACAGTAAGGATTATGATGGCATTTAACACTTATAGTAAACTATTCTGTTTGATCTCTGCATCTTTTCAGGGATGGACTCAAACTGGTGGGTTTTAAAGCCAGATTTCAGATTGCCAACAGAGGAAGAGATCAGAGCAATGGTATCCCCAGAGCAGTGCTGTGCTTATTACAGCATGATCGCGGCTGAGCAGCGCTTGAAGGTAAACATTCCTTGTAGGCTATAAGGCAAGTTACTGACAAGCAGTTCTGTGAAGGATGCTGCTAGGAAACACCTACCTAAAGCTAATTTTTGCTATACAGTAGGCAAATTAGGCCCTGTACGACTGTGCAACTTGCTAAATTTTCTGCTGCGTAAAAAGACAGTTCTCAGAGAGCCACTATGCTTTTATGCCTATTATTTTGATGTTGTGTTAGCTATGCTTAAAGGTAGGAAAAAGAAGTTGGGAGCATGGGCTTATGTTTCTATCTCTACAGCAGAAAGTAAACAATGTGTGATGGGATTGGGAAAAAAATTGGGTTTGTTTTTTGAAGTGTAATAAATTTCTTTCTCCAGTAACCTTTTTAAGACTTCAGGTTCTCTTTTTTTTTTTTTCTAATATTTTTCTGTAGGATGCAGGTTATGGGGAGAAATCCTTCTTTGCACCAGAAGAAGAGAATGAAGAGGATTTCCAAATGAAGATTGATGATGAGGTACTGTCAGAGCAATATAATTGGCATGTGTGCTCATACATCAGTCTGCATGGCAGTAGAGAAATGAGGTCTTTAAATATAAAGAACAGATTTCATGTAGGATTCGGTAGATCAAATGGTCTTGCAACTTTCCTGGGAACTCATATTTACGTGAGTTCACCTTTGCTTGGGTATCCTTCTTGCCATATCCTTTTAGGAGTAGGCTTTTTGCTTTAAATGTCTGTTAGGAGTTATCTAGCACTTTGGTTCTCCATAAAGGCAGCTGAAAGATGAAGACGTGGAATTCGCTCTCCTTACATCAGCTGAAAACTTCTCAGTGTGATTGGAGGAATCTGAAGTAAAAAATTAGGAATTATGCTCGGTGGTAGGATTGTGAGAGCATGTTTCTGTTCTTGCTGGCAGGTGCGCACAGCCCCGTGGAACACCACACGAGCCTTCATTGCTGCTATGAAGGGCAAGTGTCTTCTGGAAGTGACTGGTGTAGCAGATCCTACTGGCTGTGGTGAAGGATTTTCTTATGTGAAGATTCCAAACAAACCAACGCAGCAGAAGGTATTGTTCCCAAGGTTGGGTTGGACAAGAAGCAGTAAGTGGGAAGTTGTGCAAGATAAATATGGGGTATTGGGAGGAGAAAATGTCTGAAAATGATCTTAGGAAAGATTATGTGAAGACGTTCATAGGCTGTACCTTTCTCTGAACAGGATGACAAGGAACCCCAGCCAGTGAAAAAGACAGTGACTGGGACAGATGCTGATCTGCGTCGACTTTCGCTGAAGAATGCTAAACAGCTTCTGCGTAAATTTGGAGTGCCTGAAGAGGAGGTGAGCATGACCCAGTAGTAAATAAACACAGAGTTCTCTTCATTGCTGGATTCAGCAGTAGATGGTGGAAGGGACATATACTTTTCTACTCACGTGGGAAGGAGTTGAAATCCACAGTCAGTTACCTCAGATGTATGCTTCTAAAGCCATTTCTGTTGTGTCTTCCTCTTTACAGATAAAGAAGCTGTCCCGGTGGGAAGTGATTGATGTGGTACGCACAATGTCTACAGAGCAGGCTCGTTCAGGGGAAGGTCCTATGAGCAAATTTGCACGTGGATCTCGGTTTTCTGTAGCAGAACATCAAGAGAGATACAAAGAGGAGTGTCAGCGCATTTTTGATTTGCAAAATAAGTAAGTTCTTATCTGATGTTTACAGCCTTGAACCCCACCCTGTCCCCACCTTAAAAGTCCAGAACTATGAATGCCTGGGGCTCTCTGATATGTAGTCGTATAGATGTTGATTCATCTGGTTGGGTTCAGAAAATACAGAGAAAGAGGGCTTTGGTTGTTACTGTTAACTTAAGAATTAGCTGTAGTGTTTTGCTGTTACAGACCTTTTTGGAAGGTAGAATGAGTTGCACAGCCTGCCACATAAATTAGCATGAGATGTTCCACAGATCAGTTCACCAATCAATTTCCTTTCTTTCTTCCTTACTTTTTTTTTTCCCCTTTCTTTTTGCGATAGCTCTGTTGAGTAACAATACCAATTTTATGTCCTATACCTTAGAACTGCCAGACAATTCATGCATTATTCCTTGTTCTGGCAAGTTAAGATTGGAGAGAGAATATAGTACTCTTGATAAAGAGATTGGGTTGGAACAATTGATCATTTGGACATGGAAATTACAAGAGGACTGAGAGGGGAATATATTATGCTTATTAGTGATTTGCAACATTAACTTTGAAACCTTCGTGTCACTTTTACTTTGTGTCACTGATTTTTCTGGAGTAACTGACTTTCAAGGTGCCTCCTGTTTCAGGGTTCTGGAATCCACTGAGATCCTCTCAACGGACACAGACAGCAGCTCAGCTGAAGACAGTGACTTTGAAGAGATGGGAAAGAATATTGAGAATATGTTACAGAACAAGAAAACTAGTTCTCAGCTCTCTCGGGAAAGAGAAGAGCAGGAACGAAAGGAATTGCAGAGGATGCTTTTGGGAGAAGACAGTGGGAATGACAAAGAGAGGGGCAAAAAGGACAGGAGAGACAAAAAGGGGCTGTGTAAGTAACTGCAGCAACCAGAATATGTCTGTAAAGGGTGTAGGACGCTGTCAGGCTGCAATGGGTGCTGGTCCTGCCTGTCAGAGAAAGGCGTGGATTCCTCACAGTGTGAATGTACAGACATGCATATCTAGGTCTTTTTCCTTCTCCTGAGCAGTTACTGTCTGAATATATATTTGAAGTGTTGTCCTTGCCTGATATTTGGTTATTTTAAAGTATAAGCTCACTCTGGTATTTCTTTAGGTATTTACTTCTGCTTGCTGTTGTGTGTGTCCCTCGTTTCCTCCCCCCGCAACACTTATTTTTGAAGTAATTTTCCCAAGAGAGGTTCACAAGTAGAAGAGTGTTCTTGTAACCAGTTTGTGGTACTCTAATTGGATCTTGTGTATACACAGCTGTATATGTGAAACAGATAGGCACAGTACATAGGCTGATAGCAGTGTCTGTAATACTGTGTGCTGTAGCAGTTTGTAATTTGTTAATTGGTGGTAAATGAGGTAGTTGGGCAGCTGCCAGACTTGGATCTGCTGTAGACTTGTGTATTTTAAGTGCATTCTGAGAGACAACTTGACATGTCCCTAGCTGGCAGGTAGAAGTGACCCGTGAGTGAGCTATCTGTATGAGGGTGCTCATAATGTCTGTTCCTTCTTTGCATGTGTGAGAGCAAAGCGGAGCTCTGCTGAACCTGGGTCAATGTTATTCGTGCCATTGAAAACCCAGATTGGAAATTGTGATTTGTGGAAGATTGAAACACACAGGCTTGCCTTAGGTTTTCTTGAATTTGTGTCTTGGAAGTTTTTAAGCTAGAACTGTCTACCATCTTTACTCAATAGTGTTTCTAAAGCATGGAAGAAATTAAAAGCAAATAAAACACTCTTTTTTAACATCAGCTTCAGGAGCTTCAGCAAACTCTCACAAAGATGATGACACTGCCTCTGTAACCAGCCTTAATTCCTCTGCCACTGGCCGCCGCCTCAAAATCTATCGCACGTTTAGAGATGAGGATGGGAAGGAATATGTGAGGTGTGAGACAGTTCGAAAGCCCTCTGTTATTGATGCCTACTGCCGAATACGGACTACAAAGGATGAAGAGTTCATGTAAGACCTCTAAGATTTTTTCTCTTTGCCTCACTTTTCTATGTCTAAGTTTTAAAATACTGGAAGTCTGATTTAGAAGCACATTCTTCTGTGTCTGAAGTCCTTGGAGTTTGCACTTTTGAGATACGAAATTCAAAACGCTGTACAGAGTGGCACTAGGCATTCTATTTCTGTGGCATCTAAAGCCATGCAATTTTGGTTAAAGATTGAATAGACGAAATGAGTAGCTTATTTTATAACCTTAATGTTATTTGTAGTATGTTTATGCTAGAAAACTGTGTTTTATTGAAGTTCTGAACAACTTGAATGATGTTGGAAGCTAAAGAACTTAACCTTAGATACCCTGGCTCCTCCAGAGTTTTTGTGATAGAGATTCAAGTCCCAGGAAAATTCAGTACCAGGTAAAAGGAAAACACTTGGTAAATCATCAACTCAATTGAAAATCTTCTGTTTATTTTTGGTTTTTGTTTTTCCTCAGACGAAAGTTTGCTCTATTTGATGAACAGCACCGTGAGGAGATGCGGAAGGAGCGGCGTAGGATCCAGGAACAATTAAGACGGTTAAAACGGAACCAAGAAAAAGAGAAACTGAAGGGCCCTCCAGAAAAGAAGCCCAAGAAAATGAAAGAGCGTCCAGACCTAAAAGTAAGCGTATCCATATGTTAAGCATGCTAACGAATCCTGGGTATTGGAGAAGTGTTTTGCTCTGTGATATACAAAAGTTCTGACTAGGGGATTTTAATGATCCTCTCTGCCTCTAGACTGGGAGTCTGTGAATGAATTCTGATCTGTCATCTTTCCTATATCTTTGTAGCTGAAATGTGGAGCGTGTGGTGCAATTGGCCATATGAGGACTAATAAGTTCTGCCCTCTTTACTACCAAACAAATGCCCCACCTTCTAATCCTGTTGCAATGACAGAAGAGCAGGAGGAAGAGCTGGAAAAAACAGTCATTCACAATGATAATGAAGAACTCATCAAAGTAGAAGGAACAAAAATCGTCCTTGGAAAGCAACTGATTGAGAGGTAAGGGAAGAAAGAGAGTTACAGATAGGTAGTGAGAAAAAACAATTTAGAGCTTAGTGCAGAATATACACGTGTATATTAATTACGGTATTTTGATTGTATTTTTGGTGTTGCAGCAGGTGGGATTTTGGTTATGGATTTGGTGTTATTTTGGTTGTGTTTTTGATGTTATGGCAGGTGGGACCATGGCCAATACTAAAGAGGGGACACATGGGCTTGATTCACAGCAGGGCTAGAGAAAGTTTTATGCTGTTTTGTTTTTATCTAGTGCGGATGAGGTTCGCAGGAAATCACTGGTTCTGAAGTTTCCTAAACAGCAGCTTCCTCCAAAGAAGAAGCGGCGAGTAGGAACAACCGTTCACTGCGACTATCTGAATGTGAGTGAAGGTGTTACTGAGCTGATTGCAGCATTTCTGTTTGTATCAGCTGGTCAGTTCCTTTACTACTCCTGTGTGTCCTCAGCATGCAACTACAGACACCTACTAAATTGCCTAAGATTTCTTTATATTAATGTTTTGCAGTTTAGAGCTGCCCTAACAGTTCTGTCTCTGATTTCTTTAGCGTCCTCATAAATCCATCCACCGACGGCGAACAGATCCCATGGTGACGCTGTCATCCATCTTAGAGGGCATCATCAATGATATGAGGGATCTTCCTAATGTGAGTTTAAGCTAAGAGACCAAAAACCTGCCTTAAGCAGCACAGCTGAAATGGGTTATATGACACCAAACTTATGTTAGCCTTTCCTCAGATGAGTGCTTCCTATGGGAAGACTAAACCAGTATTCCTTGATGTTTTTATTCCCAGTTTTCTGTGTTACTCTATTGCAAGTGGTATTTGGGAAAACTGAATCATGTAGGTTGTCTCAGTTGTTTACTAGGTAAGGCCTTTGAGCTTTGTGAAAGTGATTGTGGTGTTTTAGCACAGAAAGAATCATGTATTTGCTTTATCTTTCTGCGTCATTAGAAGATTTGGGAAATAGCTTTTCCTCGGAACTTTGTACGTTTTTCAGATTGCTCTCTGCTATTATGAGCATGTTGATTTATCCTGCAGTCGACAGAAAGTAGTTCTCAGTGTTGATTTACCACGTATGCTTAACAGGAACACTGTAAATCTTGTTGATAAATGCAACTCATGTTGCAGTCTTCCACCTACAGAAAAAACACTGATTTTTGAATGTCAGTAGATGGGCTTACATTTGTTTCACATTAAGGGAATTAAGTTTTCATTTATAAGGACAAGCAAATTCTTTAAAAATACAAGAATAAAGCTTGCTTACGTATGAGCAATTCACATTAAGGTAGCATAATCAATGAAAACAAATTGCTAAAAAACTAATGCATCTTTATGTCTGTTTATTGGAGGACAACTTTATTCCAGTTCTCTTGTGTTACTTTATAATTTAGTTCACCTCAGAATCTTTTTGAGATGCAAATGTCCATATCAGAAAATAATGTTGAATAGTTCCGTATGGATACATATTCAAAACCTGGGATGTGCTTTTTCAACAAAACTAGAAAAAAATGTGCAGCACTCTTTGTAGCAATACGGACTGCTTTTTGTGTGTGTGGCACTGGCAAAAGCTCTTAAGAGTGCTTCTCTGTTTCTTACTTCAGATTTTACCAGAAATTTGCAAAATCAAAAGGTTAAAGTGAAGATTTGTGTTGAAATGAGAATTTAAAGGTTTGGGTTCTTGAATACTGTTATGCCTAACCAAAAATTTCATCCCAGAATACTTATTTTAATGGTATTAAAGAACATTTTGTAGAAAAAAATGATAGCCACCATGGAGCTGAGCTCATCATATTTTCCTTGGTGCAATTAAAGAAGTGATTGTGTAAAAGCTTTATATGTTAGTACATGTTCAACTATGCAAGTTAAACTGAGATTAACTGTGCTAGTACTATGTTAATAAGCGTTCCTTTTTCTCTTTTCATCCTCAGACATATCCCTTCCACACGCCAGTAAATCCAAAAGTTGTCAAAGATTATTATAAGATTATTACTCGGCCTATGGATTTGCAGACATTGCGTGAAAATGTTCGTAAGCGGCAATACCCATCACGGGAAGAGTTCAGAGAACACCTGGAACTAATTGTGAAGAACAGTGCGACATACAATGGTAGGCTGTTAACAATGCAGGGGAAGTCTGTTTCTGCTAACGCTTTTACTTTTAGAAATAATGAGAGCAAGAGAAAAGCAGAATAAGGTAACTGTCAGATGACAACAGTAAATAACGTTTTCCAGATATACCTGAAGGACTTCATAAATGTCAATGGACTAATTCATAAATAAGAAAGTGGACTCCGTCACTGAAAAAAAATCTAAATTATGACTAATGTAGTAATTGAAGTTCAGTTAATAGACCTACCAATGACTGAAGAAATCGGTGCATGCGTTAAGTCAGACTGCACTGAAGCAAGGTTCTGCATACCCCCTTAATATAGGGTGAAGCTAAACAAAACATCATTTTCAGTAGACTGTTATGAGCATCCTTCTTTCGAGACGTGGATTGGTGGGGAGACACTTGTGAATTTATTTTCTCAGTATTATGCTTTAGTAAAGCAAACACTGAATCTTTGAGTAGAAATTCATGCCTTTTGGAGCCATTGCCTTAGAACATGCAGCTCTGAGTAGAGCTTACTGTAATGATTTTGCATTTTTTGGTTCTTAGTTGCAATTTTTCCCTATTTGGGAAGGTCAGAAAACTAGCTTAAAAAATTAGAAGTGTAGATTCTGCAGTAGAGCATGCAGCTGCTGGGAAAAAGTGCTGATTCATTGAGCAACTATAGATCAACTGTATTCTAACTGCTGATAGAAAAGTCTTTGTCCAAAAAGTATTCATTTGGCAGCTAAAAATCTCCCAGCTGTGTTGAGTCTCTCTCTGGGCTGCACAGCAGTCAGGGTGATACTGACAGCGTTGGTTTTGTGCCTTTACTGCTTCCTTGTCATTATTTTTGACAGCTAAGTCCCTGTTTTATCCTAATTACAGAGATTTTTTCATAGTTCTGTTGCAAATACTTTTTTTTTTTTGTCTGAGGAATCATTAAATTATTTTAGTATCTGTGGTTTTCTGAGTATTCCTTGAATGTCCATCTTGCGTTCCTCAACAGTTCTGCTCTACTGACTGGTTTTAATGAAACAAACAGACATCTTAAGGTTTATACTCTGAAAGCTCAGAAGAGTTGAAGGGCTTAGTGGCCGGTCTTCCATAGCCGCAGCCGCTTTCCCATATGGTTTCTAAAACTTAATAAAATGTATACCAGAAGTGTAAATATTTGCTACAAATAACTGTTTCCTGCCATAAAACCTATTCTAAACTTCAGTAATTATGCATATTGAGAATATATTTAAGATTTGACTCCTAACTGCAATAGAAATATAACCTTTACTCCTAAGCGTTACTGGTTAATTCTTACTGTTGGTCTGTCTAATACTTTGAAATATTACATTATCAGAATGTATTCATTGATGTGGTTTGGTGTTTTATTTCTTATTTTTCTCCTTTTGGGTTTTAAAAGCTTCCATCAGGGCCAGAGTTGTCTCACTGGACTTGCTGTGTGTTTGCAGGGCCAAAGCACTCGCTGACTCAAATATCTCAGTCCATGCTGGACCTGTGCGATGAAAAGCTAAAAGAGGCAAGTCCTGTGAATGAGCTGAGATCAGAGTGGAGAGGGAGGGGTGGTCAGTGTGGTTGAGGATAGAGGACATGAGTGGGCAAATAATGGGGCTTTAAAAAGGAGACAATAAGGGAACTTTGTTTTTCATAAGGCATATTTGAATTTTTACAATTTTAAACAGTTCTTGTTGGAGTCTCTCTCAAAAAATAGTTGTTCATTCGTTACTCTAGTTACTTTATCTTGTGTGCAGGCTTATATCTAGGTTGTTACCCTCTCTTAATTACAAGGGTCTTCATAAAAAGGTGAACGAGAATCTCTTTGTAACAGTGTTCTGATATTGAGAGTTATTAATCTAGGGTGAGTCATTGGCATTCTGTATTTCTATTGCAGAAGGAAGATAAACTGGCTCGATTAGAAAAAGCAATTAATCCCCTCCTGGATGATGATGACCAAGTGGCCTTTTCCTTCATTTTGGATAACATTGTCACTCAAAAGATGATGGCAGTTCCAGATGTATGTAGCTTAAGTAGAATGTGTGTGTGTGATATGCAAAATATTATAATTATAGTCTAGTGGCTGTGTATCGCAGTGGAATATACATCTTGTGGCTGTTAATGCGCTGTAAAAGAAAAAAAAAAAAAAAGCTGTGTCAGGGTGCTGGCGTGTGATTTTCTGACTGGCAGACATTCCTGTACTGACCCCATTCACTGGAGTAACGGACCAGAAGTGAAATCTGGGTTCCTCTCCTTTTTCCTGCTGCTCTTACTCCTTAATAATGCCTATGTCGACCTCTCATTAGTAGAAAGTCACTGTCTTTCATTAACAGTTTTCACTGTAAAACACATTTTTCTCTACTGATTGGAGCACTTGCTTTGTAGGTTGCAAAGCACTCTGTGCAGTTTTCAGGTGCAAACCAAACACAAGCTGATTTCTCATTGATCAACTCCACCCAGTGTTGTACTAGTTTGTTAGTAAAAAAGAAAAAAAAAGAAAAAGAAAAAAAAAAAACACTTTAACCAATAAAACTGATTTATCTATGATGTATACTCTGTATGAATGGAGTAAAAAGCAAGAGACTGTAGTGGTTAGCCTGAATGCCAGTTCCCTTTAATATTTTGTTGGTTCCATTCTCTGTTCATTTCATTTCTGATGTTTAGAAAAAGATTTTAGAGTTTTCATGTGCCATCATACCATACTGAGCTGTACAAACTATTTATGGCCCCCCGTTGTGAGATTAGATCTAAGTTTGTTTGTTTACTGTACAGTGATTGTTCTTGCTGAGCACTCTAGTTATATTGTGGAAGAAACAGTGATAGTAAATAGAAAAATCTTTTGTATTATTATTATTTTGTATTATGTATTACAATATCAAACAGGTATCAACAGGCCTAGTTAAACTAGTTACTAGTTACAACTAGTATATTTTTATTCTGTGTCCCCCCTGAAGTTAAATTTCTGGATTCAAGATGCCATGTGATAAATACTTCCTGTACATTTTGAATGTTAATCTGTTCTGGAGACTTGCTTTATGAAATTCGTAGCTCAAGCTGTAATAAAATTTACATGGAAGCTCTCTAACCTTGTCTTTTTTCTTTCTTTCAGTCTTGGCCGTTTCATCATCCAGTTAATAAAAAGTTTGTTCCTGATTATTACAAGGTCATTGCCAATCCAATGGATCTAGAGACCATCTGCAAGGTGTGTAGCTTGAACTGAGCAGGCGCTTGAGAAATGTTTAGACTTGATTACTTACTGGCTGACAATCTCTTGCAGAATATCTCCAAACACAAGTACCAGAACAGAGAGACTTTCCTGGATGATGTTAACCTCATCCTTGCCAACAGCATTAAGTACAATGGTAGGTGGTGAAAATAAGGCTCCAGCCTTCTTCTGTCCTTAAATGAATACATCTGAGCACCTTTCTGTAGTGTTGTCAAAGCCTGAAGCTATGAATCCTGAGTTTGATTGTTGCTTTCCTTTCTTGCTGAGGAAGGAGATGCTTAAACAGTAACATTTTTGCTGTCACGTGGTGCCTTATTTACTATTTTGCTCTGTGGATTTGGGGCAGTTACATTTCGGAAGGATTTCCCACTTGTGCACTACACATTTCTCTTTCAGTGATTTGTTTCTGGGAATTTACTTGAAGCTGACATGGTACAACTTTCCCAAATAATATTTTTAATGCTGGAACAAACTGGTTGCTCTTTGTTAGCGGAATTTGAACCCTGCCTTATGTTTCTCCTTAAATCAGAAAGTGGTGGGATTTGGGGACCTGTCTTATCAGAGCTGTGTAACCAAAAACAGTCTTTCTGTCTCACCAGCTGGCGCTGAGCAAATGTCAGAATGCATAAAGAGATTTGTTTATTACTACAGGGCCAGACAGTCAGTACACAAAAACAGCCCAGGAGATCGTAAACATCTGTTATCAGACTTTAGCTGAGGTATGTGGACAAGCCTACTGTAATATTTTTGTATGTTTGAGTTTTCTGTTCTGTAACCTTAGCAAACTTCGTTGTTCTTAGTACGATGAGCACCTGACTCAACTTGAGAGAGACATCTCTACTGCTAAGGAAGCAGCGCTAGAGGAGGCAGATCTGGAAAGTCTTGATCCTATGACCCCTGGTCCCTACACTCCACAGGCAAGTGACCATGCAAAGTTTTCTTTTTTTTTGTTTGTTTCTTTGTTTTTAAGTTTCGGTTTCCTGGATATTTGATCTCGAGGTGCTTCTTGTTTACTCTTCTCAAAGTCTGAAGTTTATCTTTTAGGCTTTTTTTTTTCTTTAGTTCTTATTCTTGACTTGGGCTGTTTGGCTGTTTTTTAAAAACATCAGTAAAAATTTTCTTTCTCTTGGAATGACCGACTCGTTCCTGAAAAACAAAATTGCCTTTGCAGTATCAAGGGGAACTTAAATTCTTATTGCTGAAAAAGTTTATCGCTTCTTTTATTTGGAATTTGCCTGATAAATTAGGAAACAGTTCAGGGAATGTCATCCTAGTGTCTGAGGCGTGTCCTTTTTTTCTTCAGAAAAACTGTTGAAGTTCACAAGCCCTGAAAGATTGGTCTGCTAATATCTGAATGATGAAAATCTGAATGTTGTATACCCAGTGTAGGAAGACAGAGCAAAGCTTTCTTTGTAGTTATTCTGTACATACCAACTGTGGATGACTAATTTTTCTGTTCTGTGCACGTCTGGTGTGATTACATCTGGAAAGCTGCATTTAATTTTAGTTAAGTCAGAGCAAAAATGAAGGTCTTGATGTTCAAGAACAATTTAAGGACCTATGAAGATTAGTTTTAAGAAAAACAAGTTTAAAATTTGTATAGGCAATACGTATACAAACGTTACATGGCTGGAGCCGGGATAGCAGTCTAAAATTTGTGGGCAATATTTAATGTAACTATCCTTTCCCACCAAAACAAACAAACACACACAAAAAAAAACAAACACAACCCACTGTCACCAACAAAAACAAACAAAACAAATGCTATTCAATAAGCTAGAAAGAAATTGCTAGAAATGATGAGTTCGTTTAATGGGGTGGGAGTACTGAAACTGAGTGACACAGAAAGAGACCACCTTGACAATGGGAAGTGCCAGGCAGCAATGGAGTCTTTGGAGATTAGTTGTTGAAACAATACTGATGCATTTCAACCAAGATTAAATGGAATGGAGAACTATCCCAATGCCTCGGAGAAAAGGGGACTAAAATATCATTCTTCTCTCTGTCTGATGGTTTCCTTCCCATGAGCAGTGTTATCTGTTCTGATTTTTTTCCAAGCTGGTGATCAGGAGAGGAAGAGAGGCCTGAGCAGTGAATTGCTTATTAGTTGTCTTTTCTCCTGCTCCTTCTCTGAGATCTCCTTCTCTCTGCTTGCTGAAGCAAGCGCCTCCCCTGAACTTGTCATCTGATGGCCACCCTTTCCCCGTGCTTCTTGGCTGAAGGTGCATTCCTGCTTCCTACACTCCCAAACTTGTCACAGATGGCAGGTCTGCTGATGGTTGCTTGGCTTTCGTTCAAATGTAGTTGTGATGACTAATACTTATCTCCCCATATGTGTCTTCAGGAGCTGGAGTCCAGGATATAAAAAGCAAATACAGCAAGTAGAGAGCTGTCTATGGTTTACATGTCTGTTTAAATTCTTAGGAAACCTGTTTTGCCTAATTTAAATGGTATTACTTCTGCTCTTAACACTTCTAGGAATGTCATGATATTTAAACTGTGTATTTAAATGGGCATTTCATCAAAATCCTAATCTGTAGTTCCTCATTAACTGTCCAAAGGTCAAATTGAATGCAAACTATAGGCTTTTAGAGCACTTTATCCAAACCCCTGTTTATCTCTTGTGTTAGTTTTAGGGAGTCTTGAGACAGTGATTTACACAGAATTGACTGAAAGTTGAAGCTCTGCTATTTCAATATGTGATGAAGTATTTTTCTTCCAGTTCCGATAGCAGTGTTTGTGGTTACACCACTTCCATTGTAGAAACATAAAAAGGGCCATACTGAGTCAAACCAAAGGTTGATGTAATCAAGTCTTCTGTGCCTGGCAGGGACCAGAAGTAAGTGGATGCAAAGGTACGGTGGTGATTCTTCTTACAGTGAAGCCTTCCTGGCAATTGGCAGCTCAGGCACCTTAAACTGGAGTTGCGTCTGGACCATTGTCTTTATGAGCTGCAGAGAGGCCTATTCTCTATAAACCTATTTAATCCTTTTGGAGTCCATTTACAATTTTGGTCTCTGCCGGACTGCACCGCATAGAAGTACTGCCTTCCATTTTAAAATCTGCTATTTGGCAAACTTCAAACCTGAGGTTGAAAGCCATTGCGTTTTATCATCTTTGATCTTTTAAGGATAAATGTTTATTTTGTTGAACCAGTGTTTAGTAATATAAACACTGTGCCAAACAAATTCATTTTGCATTTGGTTCTGAAATCCCAGTCTTGCCTCTCTAGATATTATTTTAATGCCACTTCAGTGCCCGAGAACATTATATGTCCTGTTTCCACGTGTTGGCCACCTCATTTGTAGGATACCAACCCTTCCCTCAGTATGACACATGATGCTTTAGTCTGTCAAGATGAGAGCAATTTGCCTGCTATGGACACTCCTTTAACAACCCCAGAGAAACGAGGAACTCAGAATCCTCCATTTTTTCATGTGCTTGGAGAGTTGGGTTGTATAAGCAAATTACTGAAAGGAGGCAACTACTTGGTAGGAAACAGGTGATGAAAATCAGCAGGCTTCCCAAGCAGAAAAGGGAACCTGTTTCAAAAGCTATGTAATTTCCTTCATTTTGAGTGCTCTGATGGGAAAGCAAATATGTAAAGAGCACTGGGAAATTTGATGCTGCAAAAGAATCTGCCTGAGGCCAGGTATTTGTTTGCTTCACTACTTCTGGGAGTAGAAACCTGGTGACTCACAATGCAGAGTGCTAATATGCAATCCCTTATTGATTCTGAATAGGGAAATGGTGAAGTATATCCTACGGTTCTGGAGGATGATAATTAGCTTACTGTGGTTTCATCCAGTGATGATTAGAATCTGTACAAACACCTGGGAAGAGATAGGTCTAGGCTGCCACTGTAGATACATTCTCATTGAAAAAAAAAAAAGCTGACAGGTTAGAGGTATTAAATCGCTACAAATGAACTGGTTACAATAACCATAGAATATTTTTCTCAGTGTTTACTCTGTATTAAACAAGAAAAAAAAGGTAGGTTAGAGGAGAAGGACTAGCAGAAGGAGATAAAGTAATAAAGGCATGAAAATTAATGATAAGGAGGAGAAAGGAGGTGAGGAGGGCCATGAGTTTGAAGTTGTTACCGTAAAGACATGGGGAGCTATTCAGAGCAATCCAGACCAATAGAGATTGAATATGAATGGTTCCATTTATTATTTTGGTTGTCTGTGGCTTTGAGAATGCCTTCTAGATTTGGAAGTTCTTCAAGTTTTCTATAGATTTCCAGTTTAAAGTCTTTAGGACAGAATCTGCATGTCCTCTCTACCTCTCTAATGGAAGAGAAGGGCAGGAGAAAATGTGTTGGAAACTGCTGTCCGTTTTGAAAATATCCCACGAAAATATTCACTTTTTAAGATGTAGTGATCCTTTCCAGAAATAGGCTAGGTAAACAAAGAACTTGGACACTTTTAAGGCTGGAAATTTCCTTTTCACAGATGAGCACATCAGGTAAAAGTGTGTGGAGACTGTGTGCTCTCTGATCTTGGAATAAAGAGAGAGGATCCTTGCTCTGAGAGTGAGCTAAATATATACTTCCCCCTACCCTCCCACCTCCCTTGTTTCCCTACCCATCATTGTGGTCTGGACGTCCGTCATACCCTTTGGCTTGTGTCGAATAGCACCTTCCTCAATGGTATTGCTATTTGTGTTCCCCATTCAGATGCGCCAGGGGCGAGGTAGGCTGGGCGAGGAAGACTCTGACGTAGATATTGAAGGGTTTGATGAGGATGATGATGGGAAACCTAAGACTCCAGCCCCAGTGAGTATATTTCCAGAAACCCAGCCAGTCTATGTGTTGACTTGTGTCCTTGTGGTGGAAGGCTCCATAGAATAAGGGTTGTCTTCCGTGTCTGGCACCCTGAAAGACAGCAGTATTCATAGCAATAGCTAGACGCTTAAATGTAGTGTTAAATGTTAGCATTATGAAGCGAGAGAATACTTCGGAGGGAACTGTATGATAAAGAGTAGGCATGTGCTGGAAGTGGCAGTAGTTTATATGTTGTTTGATCTTCACTGTCCCTGTCCTGTATGACCTAGGAAGTTGAAGATGCAGATGGTGACCTTGCTGATGAAGAGGAAGGATCAGCCCAGCAGCCTCAGGCCAGCGTCCTCTATGAAGACTTGCTCATGTCAGATGGAGAGGATGATGATGATGGGAGTGATGAAGAAGGAGATAATCCTTTCTCGTGTATGTTTCCTTTGTTATATAAAAAAAAGTTGAATAGGAACCGGTCATTCACAAACCCAGCTAATCTTCTTTCCTTACCATCACAAAGACACACAGCAGAGAGCAGAAAGCAAAACAGGGATATGTAGGCCATGTGGTCTAGTAGTCATAAAGGAAGAGTGAAAGGGCAAGATGAAACAAAAAAACACATAAATGGAACTCAAAAGAAAGTGGAACGGCAGTGTTTTGAGTATGGATACAGAAGAAAGAGTAAAGATCGGGTCAAATGTATCTCATGGTGAATTTGCACATGGTTCAGAAAAGGCGGGACAATGCTTTGGTGTGCACAATAGAATTGGGCAGAGTTTAGTTAAAGTGCAACACTTATTTTGGTATGAAACAGCGTGGGACAAAGTTATCGAGAACTGGAAGAGGAGTGTGAAGGTTCTTCACATTGTTTCCCTGTTCTACCAAAGAAGTTGCCATGCAGGATAGCATATGGTAGTATTTTGAGGTGGCTTCTGAAAATTATTAGGGGATGGTGGTGGAGAATTGTTCAGAACTGACAAGTAGACCAGGCCTTTTGAGTAGTGGGGGTAATTAGTTTGTTTCTGAATGTCAGAAATGGGTATGACCTCCCAGATACCATTTCTAGTACATTTTCAATAAACTGCTTTGCATACATTCCTTACAGTCAATATTGTATCCTTTCCAGAAAGACAATGGGTATGTAACTGACAGAACAAACCTGTTGATTTATGACCAAATGTCTGTTTATTACACAGCTATCCAACTGAGTGAGAGTGGCAGTGATTCAGATGTGGAGACCAATCCAGTGAGACCTAAACAACCTCACGTTCTTCAAGAGAACACGCGCATGGGCATGGACAATGAAGAAAGCATGATGTCTTACGAAGGTGATGGTGGGGAGACATCTCAGGTTATGGAAGACAGTAATATCAGGTAATTAGAGCTGAGAATCTTGTTACAGTAATTCTTCAAAACAAAATCTGTTCTCTTAAAAGTTTCTGAAGTGTTTATCATGAAAAGCTGAAGAATATCTTGTTTTTTAAGTTATTCTGTCACTGGTTTTAATGTTGCAGCCATAATTGCAATTTACCACTTATTGACAGAACTTTGGTTTTGCTGTTAGACTCTAATGAAAAAAACTTAGTTTAAATTAAAAGTAAAATAATTGGTTTTTTTTTTCTTGTAAGTTAAATAACTTCCATAGTGTTTTTTAAAAGCAATGCAAATAAAGCTTTTTATAGATTGTCTCGGAAACTGAGATGCCTTTGAAGTTAAAAGGTGATTTAGCCGATTAACTGATTAACTTCATGTTTGTCTGTTTTTTTCCTCTAAGAATTAAGTATTTCCTTCCTTGAAAGGAATATGCATGTCCAAAATAATAGAAATATGCATATTCTGTATTTTGGAAGGAGTTCCATTCTTAGAAAATGACAAGGACAGCTTTATTTTCTGCATTGTCTTGAGAAAGTACTGACTTACTTTTCCCTGTTTGGCTGTTCTGTAACATATTAGCATTAGATTCTCTGTTTGTTTTTTACTCATGGAATTCAGTACCTTAATGCTGTTACTGATATTTGCCTAAGATAATTATATGGACAAGCTCTGTCGTAACAGAGATGATCAAGACCTGCTCTTAAGACTAGTTATGCTGGGTCAGGCAAATGATCTGTCCAGCCCAGTACCTTGACAACAGCCAGCAGAAGAGGCTGGAGAGGATGTGAAGGGGCTCTGCTCTGGTGGTGATTGTTATGCTGTCTGCCTTTTTTGTCTCCAGTAACGGTGACAGATGGAAGGTTTTGGAGCAATCAGTTGCTTTTCCTACCCTGAGTATATCAGAGGGGGGTGAGGATGCCGGTAGAGAATTGTTCATCAGAACTGTTTTTTATTTTTAAAAAACTGGCCATGGACAGAATTAAAGTACACAGTGGTTCCAAGTGTTCCACAAGGACCTGAGGCCAGGGACCTTTTACAGAAGTTAGATAGAAGTTAAATGGAGAATTGCTGACATCAATAGCTGATTTGAAATTATGGTGTAATAAGAGTATATCATTTCTTCTAGCTATGGCAGCTATGAAGAACCAGACCCAAAATCCAACACAAGAGATACTAGTTTCAGCAGTATTGGAGGATACGAGATCTCTGAAGAAGAGGAAGAAGAAGAGGAACAGCGTTGTGGACCAAGCGTATTAAGTCAGGTCCATCTGTCTGAGGATGAGGAAGACAGTGAAGATTTTCATTCCATTGCAGGAGACAGTGACCTGGACTCAGATGAATAACCTAAGGAAAATCCTTTTCCCTGAGATGAAGGTCATCTCGGGCTGCTCTTGGCTCCAGTGTTTCTATTGTCCCGGTTTGGTACAAGGAACAATGTGGTGCAGACTGTTAACAAGAAGTAGCCTTTTTATGTATTTTAATCAGTTACAGAACGTGAGGCTGAGTAAGTACGTGGTGAAGAATGATCTTTAGACAAGCATGGCCTGCTGAAGTATTGGGTTGCTGTGCCCTTTCGTAGTTCTAGAATCCAGATGAAGACTTCATGAATTTGTTCTTCATTTTTAATAGATGTAGAATAATTTATCGTAAATACTGCCCTGGTGAATTCATGCATTGTTCATCAGAGGCAAAAAATGGTTGCTCTGAGTAAAATTCATGCTGTTGTTTTGATAAACAATTACAAAACATTTCTTATATCTTAAAGGGAAAGCTTTTGTTTGGGATCACAATATGAATGCGCTAACAACTTATCCCAGGCTGGTTTTGGTAATTGCTTAACCGCCTTGAGTACTTCAGTGAACAGCTGCCCTATTTTTTTTTCCTAAGTTGCAATTAGCCCCAGAAAATCAGACTTTGCTAATTTGAGTCTTCAGCAATTCTCAGGCTACTTGTGTTCTAAAAATAGCTCTCATTATTCCCGGGAGCGAGCCTCTTTATTTTTAGCCCTCCGAAAACAAAGACTGTGTACAGAGCCCCGCTGTTGCACTGCCGGCTCGAGCCGTGTAAATAAAACTCCAGAAGCTGTCGAGCGTTGCTCCTTTTATTGCTGCTTCACCCCCCACGCCTCCTGGGGCTGTTGGGGCCGGGGCAGAGGAGGGCTGAGGCGCAGGCTGGGCGCTGTGCAGCCCGGGCGGGGGCTCGGAGCCCCCCGGCCGCCTCAGGGGCTCCCCTCAGAGCGGGCGGCGGCCCTGAGGCGCCCAGCCCAGCCCAGCCCAGCCTCGCTTTCCCGGCGTGCCCCGCCCGCGCGCACGCGCAGTGCGGCCGCGTTTGTCGCAATGGCTCCGCGCGGAAGGATACCCGAGTGACAACGCCTCCCGTGCGGCGCTCTCCCCGCCCTCCCTCCCGCCTGAGGGGCGCTGGGCGGAAGGAGACGGAGGCGGTTCCTGCGGGATCCTTCCGCGGCGCCGCGCGCGGACTCTTTGGCGCGGGGAGCTAGGTCCGGCGGCCGCCATTCGGCTCGCCGCCGCCGCCAGCGCCATTTCGGGAGCCGCCGCCTCACCGCGCCGCTCGCGCCGAGGGCAGCCCGGGCCCGCTCCGCCCGCCCCGGCCCGCCGCGACCGCGTCCCCCCCCACCCCCGCCGCCTCCGCCAGCGCCTCGCCGCCCGCCCGCCGCCATGGCGACCTCCGTGGGGAACGTGGCGGACAGCACAGGTACGGGCCGCGCTCGGGGTCGCCCCGCCGGGCCGGGCTCTGCCCTCACCGGGCGCCGCCGGGGGCCCTCCGCCGCCGGGGGCCGCGCCTGCCTCGGCCGGAACGCGGCGCTCCCTGCCCGCGGGGGCCGCTCCCGGCGGAACTTTCCAGAAGCGGCCGCCTCGCCGCGGCGGTTCCCGGCCGGCCCCCGCCGCCTTTGTGCCCGGCTCGGCCCGGCGGGGGCGGCCCGGGCTGGGCAGCCGCGGGGGGGCTCCTCGGGTGCTGCTGATCGCGGCGGGGAGCAGGGCGGCGTGACCCGCACCGAGCCGCTCCGCCGGGGGCTGCGGGCCGGGCACCTGCGGGCCCCACGCGTGCTCCTGCTGCCGGAGCTGCCCTGCCCGCGAGGGGAGCGAGCTCGCTTTCTCCCCCGCACAACAAAATATATATGCGTATATATACATGTGTGTGTTTTCTTGGTGAAAGGGAAGCGCGGCTTCACCCTCCGGATTTTTAGGGTCTCCTCTGAGCAGAAGGGAAGGAAGAGCGTGAAAATCTGAGACAATGCCTCAGGAAAAACGTGAGGGGGGGGGGGGGGGAACAGGATGTGTGGGGCGAGACGGGGGAGCGGAGTGAGGAGAGGAGAGGGCAGCGGGGCGGCGGCTGGGGCGGACGGACGGCCCAGGGGAGGCCGAGCGCTGCGGTACGGTGCTACCTCGGCCGGGACCGCTCCTCCGGACAGCGAGGCCGCAGCGTCTGGGAGCCCCGAGCTCCTGGAGGAGCTGAGAAGGACGAGCGCCGGCCCGGCGCTGTCACCTGCTCCTCGTCACCCGCACCTGCTGCTCTGCCTGCCTCCAGCTTTCGTCGAACTGCGAGGCTGAGCAGGAGTTAAGCGCTCAGCTGGTTGTTTGTGGGGGGAGAAAAGGGCTCGTGTGGGTTCGTGGCGCTTCTGTGCGGGTGTTTAATCTGCTTGCGTTCTCTACAGCTTGCAGGGGAGGTTGTGGCACGCACCGGGCTTTGCCAAGGTCATAGTCAAAGCGCGTAGTGCAGGCTAGCACAGGTGCAGGAATTCATGCGAGTACGTCTTGATAAGGGATTTTTCTGCCTGTGGCTCCTTGCTGCTGTTGCTTTCTTTAGAAATGGGTTTGGTGAGCGGCCACATTATGGGTTCGTTGGGTAGCGTGACTTCTGTTCTGCAGCAGTGTAATTGGAAGTTCGGCTCATTTGGAACGTTGGGATTACAGCTGTCTGCTTCCCAGCACCGACTGTGCTTCTCGAGGGGATTTCTGCTAAAATGTTTACTTGGAGGTAGATGACTGGGTATTTTATGCCGAGGGATTGACTCGCTTTATCTCTGCTCAGGGGAGCAAGCGGGGATTGTTTTGGGAAGATATTGATAAATGAGAGAAAATTTCAGTGCCCTCATTTTGTCACTTTAGCTAGGGATTGTTATTCCCCAGTGCTGTTACATTAAATACAGGATTTCGGCAGCGTCCTTTCTCTGTTGCCTGAGGAGTTGCAACTTCAGTTTCGCTCCATGCTTGAGCAGGCCAGGTGTCCTGTTCAGGTAGCAGCTGGAAGTTTCTCCCCAAGTGTTCACGAGACTCCCAGTCTAAACCTCTATGGATTTTATTATTTTATTTTCTTTTTTTTTGCTTTAGCACTGAAATTTAATCCCACTATTGGTACTTAAAGGAGAAATTACTCCTGCCCGTGGGCCACGTGCTTCCCCTGTCCAGCCTCGCCGTGTCTGTGCTGTGAGCAGCGCCTGAAGCGCACTGAGCCTGTGTGGCTGCTGCCGCAGGAGGGAGCAGGAGCAGCACGGCTGTGCGCTGGGCTTCTGCTGTCAGCCGCCTGCGGCCTTCGCAGTGCTGCTGTCGCTTCCACGCTCAGTAACAGTTACGTCCGTCCGTTGCCCCGAAGGTTAACCAGGCACTGAAGTCCGCTTTTCCCTTAGTCTGCGGTTCAGAAAGCTGTGAAGCAGGGTCCTAGAAAACAGGGGTTAACCTGTTTGCAGGCGCTTGGTTAGTAATGTCTCAAGTAGCTGACAGTCAGTAGTTTTGATGGTTCCAGCTTAAAATGAACCTTTAGTTTATAGCACAGAGACAATATTATCTGGAAAAACAACTTCAGTTGGGTCACGTCAATTTTTTTATTCTCAAAACCAGATAGCGCTAAAAGAAAATCATGAAAATAGTGGAAATAATTGCCATCGACCCCGACCGAGCTCATAAAACGAACGCTAGATAACAACTCTGAACCTAATGTCTTTGTGATTGTTTTGCCATCTTTAAAAATTCTCGTAAAATAGTTTCAGAAGATTCTTGTAGTATGTAACTGCAAAATTGTGCACTCAGATATTGAGGTATTTGCTTTTATTTGGTAGGATTTATTTGTTTCATTGCATCAGAAATGCAGAACTCCCCAGGTGCAGGTGGGAAGTATTGAGGAAACGGAATTAAGTGACTGCAGAGTACTGGAAATGCTGGACTTCAGAAGGAAAAATGAGAAATACTTGCAGTAATAAAAGCTTTTAATAGCAAGAATAAGTGGTATAAAGGCAGAAATTGAAGGCACTTTCTAGGATGAACAGTTGAGGGTTTTTTTCCTAGCTGCAGTTGTCTGTATTCTAATACAGAGCTGCCTTTGTAAGACAGTTAACTCGCTTTTCACAGAGAAGGTTGCTGTAACTAAAATGTGGTGTTTTATTGAAGTACTTTGTTCTTCATGAATGTATCTTAAATATTAAAAACGTTTTGTCCCTCCCATTCCAGCTAAGCCTCCCGAAGTAGGAACTGCTTTCCTGTACCCTCTCCTTCTTGCGGTTCCTTCTGTAAGCCAACAGCGTAACCACTGAAGCTTGTGTTTGTCTCTCATCTGATACCGTTCTCAGGCCAGCACTTTATTCGGTGGAGGAATTGTTATTTGTTGTAGATAACCCAGGCAGCATAGAGGTTTAAAGGAATGTTGTGCATTACGCATTTTTCTTTAAGGGCTTTTACACGATACCGATCTACTGGCATAGCAAAACTTCCTTTTGTTCAAGTCCTTTGAAGTCTTTGTCTGCTGTCCTTCGTTTTCCTGTTAATTTTTCAGAACTTTCAATGTTATAAAGCACTAGATTTACAGTCTTGGGGGGAGGGTAAGGAAATTCATTGTTCTGTTGCTGACGCTGCTACTGTTATGAACCAAAGTAAAATCTTAGGTCAGGAATATCTTCAAATATTTTTCAGGTTCATGGAGAGCGGTCGATTGCTGTCTTGTAATAGCTGTGAATATTTGTGTTTCCAGATACTAACTGATGAAGTCACGCGCTTGTACACACAATGTTAGAAATACCATAGCAGTAGGTGGGAGCCTGAAGATCTGAGAGCTCAAACTGTCGCTTGCTGTAGTGTTTATGTAACTTCAGACATCTTCATCCTTTAGTTCTAAACACCTTTTTTTTTTCACATTTGTTTTGTTTTTTTTTGTTTTCTTTCTTTGGTTTTGTTTCCATTATCTAACTTTTTGTTTTCCCCCCTTAAATGTTTTGGTGATTCTCCAGAACCAACGAAACGTATGCTTTCCTTCCAAGGGTTAGCGGAGTTGGCTCATCGTGAATATCAGGCAGGAGACTTTGAAGCAGCAGAGAGACACTGCATGCAGCTTTGGAGACAAGAGCCTGATAATACTGGTGTGCTTTTATTACTATCATCTATTCACTTCCAGTGCCGCAGATTGGACAGGTAGGAGAACTGAGGGGTTCTGTCAAGTTTTCTTTTGAGTTTGTGCCTGCAATAGTATTGAGCGCAGCTGAAAAAATACTCATCTAACATTGGCTTTATCTCTGAATGCAAATACTGACTAACTTCATGGTAGCCGTAAGGACTCGTCAAAAGTAACGTGTTTTTTGAATTCTTCAGGGTAAGAGGAATACAAATGGGAATTGCTAGCTTTGCAACAAACGACAGATCTTGCTGTTACTCTTGTTTTTTCGTATCGTACGCTTTAATATCAGAGTATCAGCCACACTTGTATGTACCAGAGTTATTTGCACAAGTAAACAAAAGTCTTTATGCCACTTGCAGTGTGGGGTTTGTTTATTTTTTTCTTAATTCTAAGACTGATTGTTTGCAGCAGAATGGCATTGCTTAGATAAGGATTCTGTCTTGTGAAGGTTGTCTCTGTGCTCTTTCTTCCTGCCTGTTGCTGATCTTGCATTTTGAAGTGTAACTGTTCTAGCTGTAAATCTGTGTGTGCTGGTGAAGGAAGTCAAAACTTGAAATCAGGATTTATTCTATATAGGTTTCTGGATGAGATTGTAATAACAATTCAGATAGGGGATAATAAAATGGAGGAGGACAGGACAGAGTTTTACTTCTGATCTGTCTGTTATATCCTGTTTCTTGAAAAGACTGTCAAGTGAAACATTGCCTAGAAAAGTAGCATACAACTGTTGGAAGGGGTGTAACAGAGTATCTGCAGTGCTTTCTCCAGCTGCATTGAGTTCAGGCTGGTGAGGAGGCTTGAAGCCTACCGATTGCAACTGACTTGTCTTTCTTCAATAGAATCTAAAACAGGAGTAGGAGAGAGGATAGTTGAAACTAGGAGAAGCTAAATCTGTAAATCCAGATTTGTTGGCTGTGGGTTTGGCTTGCTTAAGCATGAATGTTGACTGAATAATAAAGCAAACAGGCAAACACTGAAAGTCAGGTGTTTTGTTAACTTGTTTAATTTTTTCCAGGTCTGCTCACTTCAGCACTTTGGCTATTAAACAGAATCCGCTGTTGGCCGAAGCCTACTCGAATCTGGGCAATGTGTACAAGGAACGTGGACAGCTACAAGAAGCTATCGAACATTACAGACATGCACTACGCCTCAAACCAGACTTCATTGATGGATATATTAATCTGGCTGCCGCGCTGGTAGCCGCAGGAGATATGGAAGGAGCAGTACAGGCATATGTGTCTGCCCTTCAGTACAACCCTGTAAGTAGCACGTTTTACTTTGCTGCTGTGTCACTTTTATGTCTATAAGTGACTGCTATAAAATCATCTGCTGTTCAGATTTGGGGTTATAACTCGTTTAAAACTAATTTTTTAGTAAAAATTATGTTAGAGTGCTATCTTCTGATTATTTTGCATTGTGCAAATGGTCTATGTAGTGCTGTGCAGCATGATGAAGGTGTCTGCTTGCAATTGTGTCACGAGTGCCTGTTTTGTCAAAAATCTTTAAAATGCAGCACTGGTCCGGTGTGTGCATCCTTTTTCCTTTGCAAAAGCAAATGCAAAACCAGTCCAACAAGAGCTTGGAATCTTTTGCTGTGTTCTTCAGCCTATGTGAACTTGTCAAATTCACCTTAAGCAGTGTGACTAGTAGAATGTGCATCGGTTAGGAGTACTGCAAGATGGTTTTTATTACAAAAGTTGAGTTTTACTTAGGTTAGAAACTTTCTTTGTTAATGTTGACACAGCTGTTCTCATTCTCTGTGGTCTTACAATAGACTGCAACTGGAGTATCCAGCAGTATATGCTGTGGCTACAAATGAAAGAAAAAGAGCAAGTGGCTTATGGATTCATGGGGAAAAACAGGGGTAAAACTGTTGAGAATGCAGGAAGCAAGGTCATTATATATAATTTGAGATCTAGGTAAAAGCCATAATGGTAACTGTGTAATTTAAGAATACAGGTTAATAGTAGTGCTTTTTTTTTTTAAAAAAAAAAAAAAAAAAAAAAAAACACGCACCCCCCCCCCCCCCAAAAAAAAAACCACAAACAAACAAAAAAAAACCAGCAATGATTAAAAAAGGCTTCAAATACTTTTATGTGGTAAAAAAACTTAAGTTGCTTTTAGGGTCACTTGAACTTTCTGTTCTTTCATATCTCCGTACAAACAGAAATTGTATGAACTGGTTCCTAATTTCTTTTTTTCTTATTGTTGTATTTTTACAGTATAGCCAACAGATCTGACTGATTTTAGTAATGTTAGGTCATGAAAAAATATTTTGAGTTTGTAATGTATTTACTGGGAATTTACACTGAGCTGTAGAGAACTGGGGAGTTCCATTGCAGGGCCTATGTGAAGACCATGGGGACATCGGTGAAGTCCCGAAGCTGACGGTGTGACTTTGATTTTTTCAGGACTTGTACTGTGTTCGTAGTGACCTGGGGAACCTGCTCAAAGCCCTGGGTCGCTTGGAAGAAGCCAA
This sequence comes from Anser cygnoides, assembly GCF_040182565.1. NCBI lineage: Eukaryota > Metazoa > Chordata > Aves > Anseriformes > Anatidae > Anser > Anser cygnoides. The sequence goes on along the minus strand of NC_089885.1, from coordinate 11,820,674 downwards.
GGTAGGTGTTGAGTAGAATACATGTAAACGCCAGTGTTTTGAAAACTTGAACTTTGCACCAAGTCTTCAAATCTGCGTTGATCTACAGACAGTCTGAGAAACTGCTGAAAACTGAAGGCACTGAAACACCCCAGAGTAGTTGCAGGGCAAGATATGGCATGTCCATGTTTAAAAGTTGATTTAAGTCAAGAAATGGAACATTACCAAGCCTTTCTGCTGAACTAGACTATCTGATACCATTCTGAAGTATTGGGCAGGGGCTCCACCATGCTCTTATGTGGAAATAAGTAACAGTCCTTCAAATCTGAGGCTTGCCTGCTGGTGCCAAGCAGAGAGCCTGTGGTTAGCTCGAGATCCCTGTACGATGCAGGTGCTATTGAAAATGCTGCTCTTCTAAAGTCCTTTGTGGCTTGTAAGTGGAGAAGAAACTTATCCAAATGTTACCTTGTAATATTGGCTTTTAAAGATTTTTATTCTTTTTAACTTTTCCCTTCCCTTGATAGTGGAAGAAAGGCTAGTAAATGATCAATAGCTGCAGTATGCGAACCCCCGAATAACTTTTCTTTATGTCTTCCCTTCTCCCCTCCCTAAAATAAAGAAATCAGAAGGACAAAGCTGGTTTGTTTGGAAATGAACTGATCGAAAGAAAACTTGCTGTAGTGGAAAGGTGGCTTCTAGCAGTCTTGTGTTTCCTAAACTGAGAATTTGAACACCAAGATGAGTTTAAAATTCTTGGCATGTTAAAACTTGGATTGCACAAAGAAATTGTCTTGTTACAAGCCACCTTACGCGTCCGCGCTGCAGGGGTGAGGAGTGTGGAGAGATCAGAAACACTCTGGACTCCACGTCTGTCGCTCCAAGCCCCACGCGCATGCTAAAAAGTGGAGTGTATGAACAGCGTAGCTGTCTGTTTGGCTGCAGCACCATCGGGGAGGGTTAGGGTCTTTGTGGGGTAAGGGGCGCGTAGTTTTCAAAGTTCATTGTTTTTTTGGATTTCTCCTAACAACTTGGATGCGCGTACCATCCTAGGACAGCGTAATCGATTTGGTCAGATCCAGGTTGAAAATGTTTCGTAGTAGCGCTAACAGTTTGAACAGTCTTTGAGACACTTGGTTCTCAGCCCACCAAGCGGACAGCTAACATGAATTGCACTTCACTGCAGCTTTAGTGTGACTGGTATAGGCCAAGACACTGCGCCTGCCTTAGGTTGCTGACTTCTTTGTTTCAGAGCTCTGGAGACACCTAGTTTGAAAGTGTTATTCCGTTTTGTGAGAACTTAATAAACGAGGAAAAACATCTTGAGTAAATTGCAATGTGTTTCTTTGGTTATCAGTCCATTTGAAAGATCAAGCCAGCAAGTTCCTTACAGTTTGAACTAAAATTTAATTTCTTTGTAGATACTTCAGAGCCTTTCTTCCAAAAAAAAAAAAAGTCCCTGCTGTATGCAATTGCCCTGATTAACCCTCTCCCTTCTGCATGTCTCCCTTGTTACAGACAGATTGTCCTCATTCCCATGTGTTAAGACATATCCAAAAAAATTGCAATTGCTTTGTTGAACTTTTACTAATGATCTTGTTTTATTTTCTCTCTTGTTTTTGGTTTTTCACCACTGATATTGTATTTAGAAGGTTTCAGGTGGGTGAAACCTCCTATTCCATGCGTAAGGTGCCTCGCTGAAGGGAGCTCGAGGCCTGGATCTAGGGCAGACACACACCTCCTCCTCCTCTTCCAGCAAGGAACGCACCGAAAAGTCACATGATGAGAAATATGGTAACGGGTTTGTAACTGCCACAGCAAAACCATTTGCCTCCATGCCTGAATCTTCTGTCTTGTGGCTTCAGAAACAGCTTAAAATATTTAATTACAAGCAAGTAATGTAAGAATGTTTTATACTAGTAGCCACAAATTCTTTCAAAGAAATAAAGTAAAAGTAAATTAAAATATTTTTTTAAAGAAGTAATTGGAGATAGTTAATAGTAAAAGCTTCTAACTCTTCTGGTTGTTCATTTTTTTCCTTTTTTCTTCTTTGTTTGGATTGCAGCGTTCTGCTCTTCTGATGATGCGCTGTGATCCTGCAGTAGCGCAAAGGCTGCGCAGCGGTAACGCGCATTGCGTGCGATTAAGCCCTCGCGAACGGTTGACTGGATGATTAATCTCGGGTTGGGTGCCTGCCCAAGCTCCAGGCGCTGGCCTTTTGGACACAATTGGGTTGTAACGCTTTTAGACTCCAGACATCAAATTTAACGTGCAAGTTTTTGTGTGGGCCTGTCTGGTAGATTAATGATTCTGGTTGGCCGTTCGCTGCACCTAGGGCAATGAATATAGCAAAGCAGTTCGCAGCGATAGCGTGGCGCCGTGCTGGTTAGGATGCGCAGCGACTTCTCGCGCTTGCATTACAGGGACCTAAACCTTCATGCAATCCTGTCATTTGAGGTTTTGAAGCTGTAGCTGATGGAATGTCTTCGGAGAACCTGGGGTGGGGTGTGCCATCTCACTTAACAAGGACGACTAAAAGTGAAGATAAGCTACATCTTTTTCAGTAGCCTTTCTGATTTTCAGAGTGATTTCTATCCTGTTTAGGGTACGTCACAATTTAATAATTTTATTTCATAGCTAAGTAGTTTTTGCATAGCAGTTTTTTGTTTTTATGCACATCGAGAGAGGCAGATACTTCCTCTGAACTACATGAATTATTTTGAAGATGATTTCTGTGCTGACCTGGTGTCTAAAGGCATGTTAACTTGTTATCAGCATAACTGAAAAATGGTGGGCTTGCACCTGGGTTTTGGTTTGCGCTGGCGCAGGATCAACAGCAGTTTGCAGCGCATTAGTTTTGGCGCAAGCTAGCCTATACTGCAGGGTCACTTTTGGCTGGTTAGAGAAGGCATACTAACAATTGTTTTCTCTCATTTTTTTCTTTTTACAAATATTCCCCTTCCCTTGTATCTCTCTTCTTTAACTGTTCCAAGGCCTGTTACTTAAAAGCAATTGAGACTCAACCAAACTTTGCAGTGGCATGGAGTAATCTTGGCTGTGTTTTCAATGCCCAAGGAGAAATCTGGCTTGCAATTCATCACTTTGAAAAGGTAACTGTCTAAGCCAGTCAGCTTCGCTGCTAGATTTTAATGCACAGGCAATTAATTGTCTGCTTATGGATGAGTACTTTGGTAGGTGATAAAAATATTTTGATCAGCAGAATTTCTTATAATCCTGTTGACGTCCTGTGTTAATAATTTGTTTACTTCCTGATGTTTCAGACTGCCTGTATGCTACTAAAGAGATATGTTTAGAATTGCGCCTAAGGACTTCACACACATGTCAAAGATAAGAAATTCATTAAGTTGTTTTACAGTCCTTTACCGGAATAGAATTTTTACAAGTATAGTTTGGGAATAATGTTTTCTGTGTTGTTTTTTTTTTTTGTACGTAAAAAGGAGAAACAATTCCGCTTAAAACCATTTTTTTTGTAGCAGTTTTTATTTCAGGTGTCCTTAACTTTCCTATGAGTAACTGAGGAGAACAGTTTTAAGTGACGCTCATTCTTCTCCAGGATTGTTTTTCACCACTATTGTTTCAGACTTTTCTAGATCTTTGTCATTAGCTCTTACTCTAAATCGTTGTCTCATACCTTTTAGTTAGCATCTGAATTCGATTTGTATTCCTCTCAAGTCTCTAACATGACCTAAAACCAGATTTAAGATGCGGTGGACAGTTTCTTCCTGGTATTTTTGACTCGGATCTACAAAAGTAATTTTAACTCCTTGTTTTTGTTCCTGTATCTAGTAAATGATAATTAAAAAGTATTTTAATTTAGAAATAATGGTTCCCATGGGAAAGACTGTAAGAGTGTGGCTTTCCAAATACACATCTGTAGCTTATTACTGCAAAGTGAAAATGTTTTTTGTTAGTCAAATGGCTACGGTTCTTTTTCCCTATACACATGATGTATTTGCTTTCTTGCTCCTGTGCAATTGGCTCTATTTTTCCTTTAGGATCTCTTTCCTAAATTTTTAAAATAGGTCTCATTTTGCAGTAGATAAAGGACGTAGATCAGTTTTGTGGGTTTTTATTTTTAAGGTTTTTCTTCCCTAAAAATAAATTACAGCATAGCAAGAGTGGGCAGGAGACTTGAGTATGATCTACCTAACATGAAATAAATTTTTAACATTTTATTCTGCAGTAGTCACAACTGATGTCAGTTACTATCTATTCTAATACGCATGAATTTGGAGGGAACTAGGTCATGGCTTAGGTAAGCAAATGAACGATCTGAAGGTAGTATATTTTGTCCCTTCTTCAGATAAGTAACTTCAGTGTTCTATGATTGATTTGTATAACTTAAGTTTTCCTTACTAGGTTGTTGATAGTCTTAGATGCTTACAGATTAAGTTTGAGAGACTTTAAAAATAAATCATGTCTATACATATATAAACAAAAATTAACTTCAGGTATCATAGAGAAAGCTTTTGTGCTAATGCTCAAAACTTTAAAAATACTTCCAGGCTGTAACGCTTGACCCAAACTTTTTGGATGCTTATATCAATTTGGGAAATGTCCTGAAGGAAGCAAGGATATTTGACAGGTAAGCAGATAAGTAGAATCACTCTGTCAGTGGTGTACATATCATACGTATCATACATACCAAGATACAAATTAAGTTCCTGATGTAAAATCTCTTTGGGCAGACATAGTGAAAACGTGTGCCATGAGCTGAGAAAGTAAATGGCTTCGGAAAGCTGGATACTGGAACTAAAAATAAATAAATCATGTGGAATGTATCCCTTAGTTATTCTCCTGTACTTAATTCTCATTTTTAACATTTTACTACTGAAGGTGTAGACAAAAATAGATTTGAAATTAAGTCAGGAAAAGGGTGAGGAGAAGGTATGTGAGAAAGGCATGAAACTACCATTTTCATTATGTGTTTCTAGACCTCTGATCTACAGGTATATCTAAAGCTTCCCTTTATGTAGGACGAGCTAAAATGCTGAATTCCAGTTTAGCATCTGGCTGAATATTCTGTATTTGTTGTGTCCACGTTGTGTTACTGCATGTGGTTGTAGTAGTACATTTGCTGTCGTTTGGACTAACTTGTTTCGAGACCTCTAATCTGTTCAGTCAATCTTACTTTTGTTTCTGGAAGAAGATCCAGGCTGTGTTGTTTCCATGCAGTGTACAGCATTGCATCTGTTGATTTGGTTGTAATTTCTGGTAACTGTGGTTTGTAACAGGAGTAGCAGCCTGGGAAAAGCATGGCACCAGTTCCTTGGACTACTCCAGAAAAGCATTGTAAACACATGAAATTCTTGCTTTTCAAGTTCCTCTATAGATTAAATAATTGCAGAATATTTTTTGAATAAAACTTTAATTTTGCAAATGAAGAAAAGGTCTTGCACTGTCACAAATGTTCTAGTAATACAAGCCATATTAAAATAGTTCTGAACAGGAGTACTGCACATCTCTTCAGCTGAAGTCTGTTTCAGACAGTAGCTATCTCGTGTGGAGCAGTGAACGCTGATTATTAATGCAGTTTTGGAACTCAGGTTGTTTAACTGAAAAGAACAAAGTCTGTCTTCTAGCCTGCCAGTCATTACAAAATTGAGCATAGTTTTAAAATGTCATGCATAATAATGTGTTCCTTTATTGGCTTTTTGATTCAGGCAGTACTTCTGTGTTTCCAGTAACATCTTACAGAACAGGGGTGTGGGTTTTGTGTATGTGGTGGTATATATCCCTTGAAGGTTTTCTTTGTGTGTGTTTTTATGACAAGATAAATATGACTGCTGCTCTGTGGATGATTGTTTACCTTCTTTTTCTTGTTACAGAGCTGTAGCAGCTTACCTACGAGCCTTGAGTTTGAGTCCAAATCATGCAGTTGTGCACGGCAACCTTGCTTGTGTGTATTATGAGCAAGGACTGATAGACCTAGCAATAGACACCTACAGGAGGGCTATTGAACTACAACCCCACTTCCCTGATGCCTATTGTAACTTGGCCAATGCCTTGAAGGAGAAAGGCAGTGTAAGGAGTGCTTTTTTTTTTGCCTTACATTTTTTTTAAAGTTATTTAATATCCTCCAGGAAATATCCACCTTGAAACTGTTAAACTGATTGTATAATAACTTCTCAGAAACAGTGCTGTTACAAGAAATTTTACCGTATCAACAGTTCCTTTTTTATTCTTTTTTTTTTTTTTTTTCCTTTTCAAAGGTGGCTGAAGCAGAAGAATGCTACAATACAGCTCTTCGACTTTGTCCCACTCATGCAGATTCTCTCAACAATCTAGCAAACATCAAACGGGAGCAGGGGAACATCGAGGAAGCTGTCCGCCTTTACCGGAAGGCTCTTGAGGTACAGTTGAATGCTGCCAGGAGGTGGGGAATTAAAGCTGAGAACATGTAATATGACATACAGTTTTTAGGTGTTTTTTTTGTTTGTTTTTTTCCATCTCTTAATCATAAGCAGAGGAAATTCTGCTCAGAGACCTGAGTCCTAAAATGAAGAGTAAGAAATGCGCAGGAATTTCCTCTGTTATGGTAGAATTTGGGAATTTGAGAGACTGATTATGCTTTTATTTTTTTTTCCCCTCCAGGTGTTTCCAGAGTTTGCTGCTGCACATTCAAATTTAGCGAGTGTTCTGCAACAGCAAGGAAAGTTACAGGAAGCTCTGATGCATTACAAAGAGGCTATTAGGTAAATGGATACTACTTGTAATAGTCCCAGTGTTCCATAACAGGAAAGTGCCATAGACCTGTACAGGATGTGGCTTACAGTAGCATATTTAAATTCAGATAGTTGCTTTGCAAACACGAAAGCGTGGCTATGAGTATGTTTCCTGAATGGAGGAGAAGCTTTTATTCATAACATACGTTATCTTGATTTCTCAGAATCAGCCCCACATTTGCAGATGCTTATTCTAATATGGGAAATACTTTGAAGGAAATGCAGGATGTTCAAGGAGCTCTACAGTGCTATACCCGTGCCATTCAGATAAACCCAGCTTTTGCTGATGCCCATAGCAACCTGGCATCTATTCACAAGGTAACACATGTGAATGAATCACTCTTAGAATATGGTGGGGGCATTGTGGGTACTTACCCTGAATATGTTGGTATCTACTGACTCATTCCTTTGTCTTTACAGGATTCAGGGAATATACCAGAAGCCATTGCCTCCTACCGCACTGCTCTGAAACTGAAACCTGACTTCCCTGATGCCTACTGTAACTTAGCCCACTGTTTGCAGGTGAGAAGGGGGAGATATTGGATGTAATTCTCAAGATTCCTCTGTATCAAATACGAAGTTTGATCACCTTAACCAAAGACTACATAAGCGTAGTGAAAGAGTAAACAAGTCTTAAATTAGAAGACTGTAGTTATCAACAGTAATTACTGAAGGTTTTGCTTCCATTTTTGGGAGAAGCATTGGTCTCGGCTTCTTGAATTAATCTTTTTTAATTTTACCTTTTCTAGATCGTCTGTGACTGGACAGATTATGATGAAAGAATGAAGAAGCTGGTTAGCATTGTGGCTGATCAGCTGGAGAAAAACAGACTGCCTTCCGTCCACCCTCATCACAGCATGCTGTATCCCCTTTCTCACAGTTTTAGGAAGGCTATTGCTGAGAGACATGGAAATCTGTGCTTGGATAAGGTATGAGGTTTTATAAAGCCCTGTTGTGACTGTTCTTATCAAAAATCTGATACTCACATGGTTAGTATTAGCCTTTGTAAGGCTTACTAGTCACTGACCTGTGGAGATGCAGAGTGAGTAAATGATTCTTTCCCTAACAGTAAAATAGATCCAGGCAGCTGTGTGGTAGTATTTCCTGAAATCTGCACCTGTCCAGCATCAATACTACTTGGTACATGACCTTGCCTCATATGTTCCTTGCTGGAACGTGCAAGCTTTGTGTTTGCTTGGCTCTGGGATTTCCAAATGCACTCACCTCCGTGGTGGCAGCAGTGTTCCAGGATGGATGTATCTCAATAGGAAGTATTAGATTTTTCATTTTTTATTCTGCTCTGGGGTACTTTGTGTACAGTAACGTATTTTCTTCCAAAGTTTCATTCACTAAAGGTGTCTTCTTTTCTTTTAATGACTTAACTGTGCTATTTCCACGAAACTGCACAGCATCTCAAGCTGCCTAGAGTGTCGTTGCAGTTGATGGCAAATTCTTTGACTAAAATAACGTAGCTTGTTTTCCCTTTGAATCAGAGGGTCACAGCTGTTGGCAGTTGTGAATGTTGAAACAGACTACGTGAGCAGGTTGCCAGTTATAATTGAAAATGCTCTGTCAGCCAGTGGAAGGGTCTAGTTAGCATGAGAAATGTATGGATATGAAACTTTTAGAAGATAACATGTGCCTTTAAACTGGCTTGAATTTAGGGTCTCTGCGGCCTTGTAATCTTGCCGATGATAGTGGTTACAAGCTGATGCCTGGGGAAGACGGTGAGCATAGCAGAAAGCTTGCTGTGATGTTTCACAGGAACACTGTTCTGGTTACAAGTGGTTTGTAGTTCAAGAGCTATGTGATAGTCGTGGTGTGGCATCATTATGTTTAATAATCAGGGATGGAATACTTCAGAATATGCAGGGGATAGAAAGGCAGAAATGTTAATAATTTTCGGCAGTCATGTCTGTCTTTATTTGTCTAAACGTAGGCACATGACATCTTGTAACCCAGTTTGTGAAAATTGCACTTGGCTGCAGTGGAATATATGTAATGCAGGTTTGAAATAGCAGATGCTCATAGCCCACTTAAATGCTGGATAAGGCTAATTCTAAAAAATCATGTGTTTTTTTTGGTCTATGTTTAGCATTTGGGTTTCGATCCTGAGTTTATAAACATTTGTGTTACATTTTCTTGACAGATTAATGTTCTTCACAAGCCGCCATATGAGCATCCGAAGGATCTGAAGGCCAGTGAAGGTCGACTTCGTATTGGCTATGTGAGCTCTGATTTCGGAAACCATCCAACATCACACCTAATGCAGTCAATCCCAGGCATGCATAACCCAGACAAATTTGAGGTAAAAATCTAAATGCTGAAGCTTTTAAAATACAGCTGTAATAGGCACTTTCTTTTCCTTGGTGCAGGCAGATAAATTAGGGAAGGGCAAATCTTCTGTTGCTAGTATGTGTTGGTTAGTGATCTTTATTTTTATGGGATGGGAGAGTTCTGCAGCCTAAGAATTCTTCTTTTTACCAGTACAATGTGTTATTTAGATGGTAGGAATTACCTGTCCTTAGAATTACTGCAGGTAGGATTCAAAGACTATGGGAAAATATTTTTTTTTCTTTTTATTTAAGCTTCATCTACTGTTCTTTTAATAGATGTGTTTCAACATCAGGCTGCTGCCTTGTTACTTCAGACTTACAGACACGCATCCATTTTGTGTTTACTCTGCATTGCAGAGTGAACACAAAACAAGCCCTTTACAAGCCTTATTTTTTCTCTTCTTCTTTTCCCTCTCCCCTGTGTCCTCTCTACTTTTTCCTGGTCACGCAGTCCTTGTAGTCTGAGATCCTTGTGATGAAGCCGCATGCTTGATTTATCAGAAGTGTCACTATGAAGCAGTTTTCTTTCATGAAACAATCAAATTAGCGGTCTGAGTTACCTATGGGGTGGAGGGAGTGTACCACTTCCCCTTCAATTAGCCTGAGAGCAGCCTTTCTTGTTCTAGATTTATAAAGCTCTGCAGACCTTAATTTAAATAATAAAAATTAATCTGCTGTCTTACTAAAACCATGCTTTTGTCCTTCAAGGTAACCAGTTCTCTGCATGTTGGTTCTGTTTTGTCTATAGCTTATCTGTGCTCAATTAGCTAAAGAGTTAAGATTAAAGATTTTACATTTCTCGGATACATTTGCAGTTTCTTAAATGGAGAGGACTAGTCACTTTTTAAAGAATCTGTTAGAAAGCTTTCCCACGACTTATCTGTTCAAACTGAGTCATAATTACGTGATTCTCACTGGTTACAAATTCAAAGGTGTCTTGTAAAAGGCATTTTTACAGAATTAAACACTCAAATTCATTTGTTAAAATTGCTTAACTCGGCATTGATGAGAACTTTTTATCTTTGTTTATGCAAGATGTAGTGCATTATACTTGTCCCAGAACTAGGTAGATCTGGGGCCTGGTGCTAATGTGTTCAATGTCCTTTTTTCTTTACTTCTTTCTCAACCAGTAACTGCCACACAAATATAATGTAGTTCGTCTGGAACTAGATACAATTTTACTTATGTAATTAAAAATTACAATACCATATATTTATAGCAAAATTATTTTGTTGCGAAATAACTTTGCAATAGGAGCTTTATAGTAAAGGTATAAATTATTGCAGGTACTCAATTTGTGGTGCCTTCTCTTCTAGGTATTCTGTTATGCCCTGAGTCCTGATGATGGTACAAACTTCCGTGTAAAAGTGATGGCTGAAGCAAATCACTTCATTGACTTATCTCAGGTGAGCTTTCTTAGCAAACCAGAAGGAAGAGAGATCAGCCTACAGGTTAAGATTTTCGCAGCAAGGACTTCTTGAATTAGGCCGACGATAATTTTAAGAATTTGGGGGTTTGTAGATGTATTGGTGTTATGCCTAACCTGGGATACAGTGGCTGTTGTGTCACCTCTGTGATACTATTAAAAATTAATATTAAAACAATATTGAGTAGCTTTTACATTAGGTCTTAAGATAATGGTCATACCTGAATGTCATGGATAAATCAAGACACCACAGCTGCAAATATATTTAAGCTTGCTTAAGGTTACTTTACCCAAGTGAAGTGGGGTAGAGGCTTGCTTGGTGGAGGGATTTTTTTCCCCCTGTATCAAAAGCTTGTATCTGTTTTTTTTGTTTTTTTTAATTTTTTGTGAAAAATGTGGTAGGGACTTCAGTATACACAGAAGGTGTTACATTACCTCAAGATAACTGACAAGAACCTAAAGCAACTTGGGATTTGTGTATATGGAATAATATATATAAATTAGATGATAGATAAAACCTGTACGTAGTTTTTAAATGCTTCATGTTGTTCAGGATCTGCTCTCATAAGTAAAAATGTTAAACTGATGTTAGCAGAACCATTTTTTGAGATGGGTTTGGCAGAGCTGAGATTTTCCTGTTGTTTTTGTCTATAGCAAAATCATGTTTTGCCTTGTTACAACAGTTTTGGTGTTGTTTTTTTTTAGAATGAGTTGAGGATTTACACCTCTGTAAAACCAAGAGTGACAAAAATTACGTCTCACCAAATTACGCATTTGACATTTGTCCGTTGGTACACCAATGACTAATTGCATTTGTTACTGAAAGCACAAATAAGTTTTATTTATTTATTTTTCAGATACCATGTAATGGAAAAGCAGCAGATCGCATCCATCAGGATGGGATACACATTCTCATTAACATGAATGGCTACACTAAAGGAGCCCGAAATGAATTATTTGCTTTGAGACCAGCACCTATTCAGGTAACTAAGTTGAAGAGGACTGTATCTCCAAAAAAAAACCAAACACCAGTTCTTAGTAGGAGGAGTGTCTCTCTCTCTCTTTTTTTTTTCTTCCTTCATTTCTCTCCTCTCTGGCAGAGTGGAAAAAAAAATGAAAGCTCATGTTCGATCACTGTCAGAGATCTGGGGACTCTCAAGTGTGTAATATGCAAGTACAATTTAGAACAGGTCAGACAGAAGCTTTGTTAATTGTGATCACAGTGAGCGAATATTCAGACAGCATCTACCCCTTCTGTTTCCTTGTTCTCTACAAAGTGAATGCAGAAATGCAACCTTTATATTCTTTCCTCACTTTTTTTTCCCTGAAAAATGTTAATATTTTGATGTCAAGTTGAATGTTAATGTTGAATCAAATGTTAACAAGGCCAGGTATTCATCCCTCCCAGGTGTTACGGGATGGACTTCAGGATGGTCTCCTTAAGTAGCTTGCTAATCACCACAGTTCCAAAAAGGATTCAAATACTGAATGTGACAATACCGAGAGATGTCTCTTGGGAGTATAAAGGAGTAAGAGGGGAGTTGGGAGTCAATCACAGACTGTTAGTTTTCTAGTTGAAAGAAGTGTTCTTTTAGTTAGGATAAAATTCTTAGCTAGACCTCTTGAATATTAATAATTTGAATATCACGTTATTAAAGGAGAGGGACTTTTTGAGGATTAGCAGATGTGAGACAAATAGGATTGTTTCTGTTGAAGCGCTGTAATTTTTTCTTCCCCGTGCTTCACGTGCAGTTTACTGTGTCCTGAAAGAGAGCTCTAATTCTGTAAGGTTCCTGTTTACTGCTTTCTTGTATTGGTGAAAACAAGGAAAAGACTGAAGTCTTGCTTTTTTGTTTGTTTTCTTTAGGCAATGTGGTTAGGGTATCCTGGAACCAGTGGGGCATTGTTCATGGATTACATCATTACGGATAAAGAAACTTCTCCAGTTGAGGTGGCTGAGCAGTATTCAGAGAAACTAGCTTACATGCCAAACACTTTCTTTATTGGAGACCATGCCAACATGTTTCCCCATCTGAAGGTATGTAGGAAAGTAGAGAGGGCAAGAAAAGCTGGTGTTGATAGCTGTTGTTTTCCATCAGCTGTTGTGATAAAAATGACTCTTAGTACATATTTGGTAAGGGATCTTGTAACTGTTGGGGTTTTATTTGTTTTTTTTTTTTTGTTTTCAACAGAAAAAAGCGGTCATTGATTTCAAGTCCAATGGTCACATTTATGATAACAGAATTGTTTTGAATGGTATTGACTTGAAGGCTTTCCTTGACAGCCTCCCTGATGTCAAGATTGTTAAGGTGAGAGCGATGCCTTTGTGTGTTCTATATTAGATACTGAAGCTATTACTTTCTCTGATACTTACGGGATTTCTCATAGATGAAGTGTCCTGATAGTGGAGACAATGCAGACAGCAATGCTGCCCTCAGTATGCCAGTCATTCCTATGAATACAATTGCGGAAGCTGTGATTGAGATGATTAATCGTGGACAAATTCAGATAACTATCAATGGATTCAACATTAGTAATGGACTAGCAACTACTCAGGTGAGGCACTTGAAGACATTCCTCTTGGTTTTATAATACATATGCGTATTTTAACATAACAAGGAACAAAAACCTCCAAGCAAATGCCTGTCTTCTGTCATGTCGATTTGTTTAGTTCTCATACTGAAGGAAAGTCCAGATGTGTTGTAAGCCACAGATGTTCTGGAAGATGGTCTTTGCCCAAAGATAGAGGGGTTATGTCAACAGGTATCTGAAGTTCAAAGAAATTTAATTTTGTTGCACAGAAAAGATTGTCAGTTATTTAGAATTTGAAGGCAAGATGTGATCATTCCCTTCAGCTTAAAGGATGTTTACAAGCTGTTGTTCAGTTTTCTTTTTCCTATCAAAAGATTTTGTTAGTTATACAGGCCAAGTTCTTTCACTGTATTTCAACAATGCTTATTCAGCTTCTTTTTATATCGTTCTCAACTATGCACTATGCCACCATCTCTGTGCTTACAGCTCCTGGGATTTGAGTGAGAGTGACAGTTGTTATTTTTGTTCAAAATTTCTTCCCTTGTAGAGCAGTTCTTCCTTTTTTTAAAAAAAAAAAACAACAAATGTTGACATTGACATTTCCTTCAGTTTAGTCTTTTGGTACAGGAAGGAATGAGCTATAGGCTTCCTAGTGCAGTCACAAGTGTTCTATATAAGCATACAGCTGAAATGTGACTCCTTCTATGTTTTTGTGGTAAAATGCACCTTTCATCCATCCTGGCTAATCAGAACTAAGTCAGAAGGAGTTGGTTGTTTCCCTGTCAGTAAGTTCCTTACAGTCTCACAGTTAGATACATGCCTGCATCTTTTATCTTGTCTTTTTGCTATCTGTTCTATTGTGCCTATTGTCTTTTATTCAAATCAAAACAAAAAATCTTTTGCTTCTTAAATACTGTTTTCTTCTTCTTCCTTGAAGTCTTAATTTCATTTTTAGTCTCAAGGCAGTGAAGGGACCTTAAGGAGGGGAAGAGTCCATGTGTAATGCCTCTTTATGTGCTGGTTCTTTCCAATTACTTGGAATTTCAGAGAGACATAGCCAGGGCGTGAAAATGCCAAGCGTTTTATTCCTTGGTGGTTGCAACATCATGACAGTCACAAGCATGTTACATGTACCAGTTAAATTCTTGTTCTGGGTAAGTAGACAATTTTGTTTTCATAGAAGAAGCCAAAGACATGCTTTAAGTTAATGATGCCAACACGTTGCACTGTGCCTCAGGAACATTCCGTAGAGCATAAGCTTGTTTCTTGTGATTTCAGTGTTCAAGTAGCTTTTTTTTCCCCATTTAGATTAACAACAAAGCAGCAACTGGAGAAGAAGTTCCACGAACTATAATTGTTACTACCCGTTCTCAATATGGCTTGCCAGAGGATGCTGTTGTATACTGCAACTTTAATCAGCTGTATAAGATTGACCCTTCCACTTTACAGATGTGGGCTAACGTAAGTGTCTGTGTGTCTGATATGGAGACTGAGGTTGGACCTCTGGAACACAGCAGTTCTACTGTTTAAATCAAGAGAAATGTCATGCAAGTTAAAAGTTCAACTGTTCTGTGGAAAATACTGACCTTGAGCCATTTGAATCCTTACAATGCTCATATTACAGGGCTTGGCATTAATAGGATATAGGTTTGTTTTTTTTTTAAAGTTTAAAGATTTAAAATCACATCTGTGCTTCTAGTCAGTGAGAATTAAATCTTGGACAGCTTAAATGTGCTGGTACTCCATTGAGAAATAAGCTTAGTCTTTTCTAGCCTGCACGCTTAAGTTATAGCTGGTCTTGACAATTGCTATATTGATAGATTTGAGCGTGTAAGTACATTGCAGAGTTCTTTGAGGGGTATTATTTTATATTCCAGAGTGTGAGCCTATGAATAAATGGTATCACCAATTTCGAGACTTACTCTTTAAGTACTATTTTGTGAAGTATTGCTCAGAGTTGCTGTATCTTGCAGCAGTATTCAGAATAGAATATCATTCCACTACGAACTGTAATCTGTTTTTTCCTTGCTCTATTATCTCAGAAGATTCAAATATTGAATGATTGTGTCTTTTGCTTCGTCTTGATACATGGCAGTTTATTGCCATTACCCAGAAAAAGAAACGTTTCTGACAGAACTGTTTGTATTTTCTTCTTGGTTATTTTTACAGATCCTAAAAAGAGTTCCAAACAGTGTGCTGTGGCTGCTACGTTTCCCAGCTGTAGGAGAACCCAATATTCAGCAGTATGCACAAAACTTGGGTCTTTCCCAAAACCGAATCATCTTTTCTCCTGTTGCTCCCAAAGAAGAACATGTGAGGAGAGGGCAATTGGCTGATGTTTGTCTAGACACTCCGCTTTGCAACGGGCACACAACTGGGATGGATGTACTGTGGGCTGGGACTCCTATGGTCACTATGCCAGGTAACGTGATGGGGAACCTAGACAGAGCAGGTAAATTTGATGATGATTTATGCCGTAACAATAACAGCTAGCTGGCTTAATGGATTTTCTTACTTCCTCTTGTGGAGGCAGAAGGAAAGTAACTTCATACTTGGTAGTGTGTTACTTGATAAGCTGATTCCTGTCATCTTTTTTGTTTGTTTTTACAGGTGAAACGCTTGCGTCCCGAGTTGCTGCCTCCCAGCTTACTTGTCTTGGCTGTCTTGAGCTCATTGCAAAAAGTAGGCAGGAATATGAAGATATTGCTGTGAAACTGGGAACTGATCTGGAATAGTAAGTGAACTTGTACCATGTAACGTGGTAACATCAGGAATATAAAGCGCTGTTGTTGGGCACAGCGCTGAGCCTTATTAATAATCTTGCAGGTACTTTAAAATAAGAAGGCAATTCTCATCTAGAGGTCTCTTGTTGTGCAGTTAACTCTGCTTCTGCTGTTACAGTAAATTCAATAGTGCTCCAATTAGGCTGAGTAACAGTGCTGCCTACTCTGAAGAAATTGCTCAAGTGCAGGCTCTTACCTGTTAAAAAGTGCAAGAGTTCACTTATTGTTCTTTTTAAATTGAAGATCAGGCAGTCTGAAGATTAGTCAGTTTGTCATTTAAAGTTAAAACTGTGCAGTAAAAAGTTCCTGCAGTATAGATAATGCGACAAGTTAATCTATTAATGTCGCAGCTCTTTTGAAGTGGTAATGCCAGTATGTATCAGAGGCAATTAGGGGATGAAACGGCGGTATGAACTTGGTGGGAGTTGGAGAGTAGGTATTTTTGAAACAGTTGTACTGGCAGTTCTGGGTTTGCTGAAATAGATATAAAAATAGTGTTTGAAACTGCTCATGACTGGCTTTAACTCTTTTTGTAGCCTGAAAAAAATACGTGGCAAAGTCTGGAAGCAGAGAATATCCAGTCCTTTGTTCAACACCAAGCAGTACACAATGGACCTGGAGCGACTTTATCTTCAGATGTGGGATCACTATGCTGCCGGCAACAAACCAGACCACATGATTAAGCCAGTAGAGGCCAGTGAATCTGCATGAAGAGACTGTCCGTACACCCACCCAGAACTCTCCAGGAACTGAGCCTCTCAAACACTTCTGCAGAGATGATGAGCTAAAAACTGTGCATTTCTACTTAATCTGCCTGGTACTCTGTGGCTGAAGTGATACATGATGGTGATTAGAGCACAGCCAGACTTACTTCTTGCATGATAGGGAAAGACTCTATAGAGCCTGGGATCCTTTTATTCCATGAGGAATTTGAATGGGATTGAGCCGTGTACATGTGAACCTGTATGGATGAGAGATGTAGTGATTGGTGGGGAAGCTTGAACTGCCCAACCAGTTATGATTTCAGGGATTGATTCAATCTTCTGATGAATCTCTCCTCTTACGCGGATTGGGAATTGGAGCTTTTTAACATTTGATTTTGGGGTACTCCTGTTGGTATACGTGTGGTTCTCCCATGACAAGATTTCCAGCTAGCGAGTGTTGCTCCCTGCGTTAAATTCTAAACTGTGCGGACTGAAAGGGCATATTTGCTGGTGTAGTCTTTTTTTATAGGTTTTATAAACCACTTGAGCCTATATCAGCCTTTTAATGTTTGACCTCTGTTTTGGAGCTCTCTGTAATGTGTTGGTTTAGATAAGGACTTCGGGTTTTTTGTTTTGTTTTTAAGCTTCTCCAATAACTCAGCTAATTGGCTTCATGATGGCAGCTCCTGTTCTGTTTGAAAACCAAATTCGATTTAAAATTAATCCTCCCCACAAGTGTTTGAGGTAAACACAAACTGGTGCCAAATACAGATCTTTCAGGAATGATGTTTAATTATGTATAGAGGCGCAGTCCTAGGTACTGTAGCAAAGACTTTAAACAAAAAATAAAGCTTTGGTTTGCCAGTTTGACTGATTTGACCAGCGTTTTGCATTTTCTGCTACCCTTCCTGCGCTGCTGTCAGGAAAGTATCCTGGGTTTCTGGCCTTTTATGTTCATTTCTGCAGTTTTGTTGTGAATAATGCTGTTTATTTCAGCAGAAGTAATTCGAGGTAAGTATAGATATCTTTATCGCCACTGTGTTAGACTAAACCCAACAATGCGGAAGCTCTGAAGGGCTGTGTACGCATTCCTGAAGCGTTCTGGCCCCGTGCAGCAGCTCTGTGCTTTTCATGGTGCCTCCATCCCTGGTCACACCGCAGGGCACGGCCCGCGGGCGAATGACAAGGTGCGCGCTGAACGCGGGCCGTGACCGGTCCCTCCCCACTGAGCCCCGCCGAGGACGGGACGAGGGCCGCGGCCCCAAGCTGCAGCAGCTGCCGGGGGCCGGGAGATGGCGGCCGGGCGCCGGGCTGGGGCCGGCGGCGCGCATGCGGCCGGGCGCCGTGCCCCGGAAGGGAAGCGGGCCGCGGGCCGGGCCGGGCGCCATGGCGGGGCCCGCGGGCAGGGGGGGCCGGGCGGGGCGCTCCGTGTCCACCGCCACCCCGCTGCGGCCGGGCCGGGGCCGCCGCCGCTCCCCCGGCGGCAGGTGAGGGGGGGGGGGGTCGGGGGGTCCGCCTGCACCGGCCTCGGGGGGGGGCAGGGGAAGGCGGGCGCGTCCCGGGCCCGGCGTGCGGCGCTCCGCTGGTAGCGGCGGGGTGTCCTGACACCGACCCGTCTGTGTGCCCCCTCGGCGGGTGGCTCCGCCCGAAAGCGCTCGCCGTACCCGGTGGGTTACGGTGGTTTAGCGGTGATGTCTAATCCCGGCTTCGGCCGCGCGTTGTGTGCAGATCGGTAGGCGTGAGCGTGCTGTATAAAGTTTTTAGGGTGTAAGTAACTTGAATGCGATTCACATGAGCCGTCTTCGTGGTTTTAAGCAGTCTGTTAAGAAGCCGCGTTGTGTGTTTTCAGGTTCTTAGCTTTTGCTTTATGTCTGAAAATGATTTAAGACGTTTGGTGAAGCAGAGTATTGCAGCTTGCGCCTACGTGTGCATGGCAATTGCAGTCTGAGTAGTAACGTGTCCATTGTGTGTTTTGAAACATCTTTATTAAAAACTACTGCAGTTACTAAGTATTCATGGCAACCACATTCAAGTGTGCTTTATATGAAATGAACGTTTCTCCTTTGTGTGTTCAGAGGTTTCACACTTAATTCTGTTCAGTGTTCTCTGCCCGATTACGTACCGTGTACAAGACAAGAAACAACCTTCCCGTCCCTTTAGAGCTCTGTTACCCAATCTGAGCTTAAACCGGTATAACCTCCTAAGCTAGTGTCACCAAATGGTTCAATCTCAGATTTTGACAGCGATTGATTATTATTTGAGTATCGAACATATCGATACAAACTTAAATATACAAGTTTTAATGTTTTTTTTTAAACACTTTAAAACTTTGCAGCCTGATTGAGATGTTCACTGTGGTTTTTTTCCAGTATAGATTTGGTATGTTTTCGTTATAGACTTGGTATTTCAGGGCGCTAGCAATGCAGGTCTGCTTGCTGTTGACCTAATGTTCTTAATGATATTCCACTTTTTTTTTCCAGCCTTGCCCTGTACTTTTCATCAAGCAGTGATGATGAATTTGAAATGTGTAAGTAATAGCGCACATTTGTTTTCTAAATGAATGTAAGAAGGTCATATTTTTATCTGCATATAATAAAGTAGTTTTTCAGCATGATTTTCTTCCATCGTGTTAGTCTTACATTGTTTCTGCTACATTGCTCCTGTACAGTGCACTGGTGGTAGCTATGTGCCGTGCTGAGAGCTCTTGAATTTCGTATCTCGGTCTTGGATACACCTTTTGCCTTGCATTGTATGTGAGGCTCTCTCTGTTCTTCTCAGCTATGTTTGCTGTTAACACTTCCAGACAGGACGAAGAGTTTCTTGTTGCTGCAGTTCTGTCTGGTCCCTACTTCCTTCTCAGCCTACCGTGTATCTTTCAGTAAGCATTTTCTCTAAACTGTGTCTGTTCCAAACACATCGGAACTGGTCAGAATTCCCTCATGTCTCTTAACTTCTGTTCTGTTACTCTTAAGCAGTTGGAGGGACGTTTTTGGCGAGGGATGTGTTTTGACATATATTATATTGGATTCTGCAAGGTTCAAAACAGTTGTACTTCTTTCCCATTTCTGATACAGCTAAGGACTGAATACTGAAGGAAAAGTGCTATTGTGAGCTTTGAGGATTCAAGAATTGGAGCTACTTTTAAAAGATTCTTGTGTTTTTTTTTTTTTAAGTCTGGATTAATTTTTTATCAGCTGCAAGTTTTTCCTCAAAAAAAGTGTAACAAAATGGTCATTAGAACTTTGTTCTTAATCTTCTTTTTGATTCAGTTTTATCTAGAATGAAAACTCCCAAACCAGTCTCCAGAAAGGAGCATGCAAGGTGGGTGCTGTAACTAATGACTTCTCAGTCTTTATGTAGTAGCCTTCAAACTAGTAATGTATGTATTAGCTTCAATTAGTATCGTATCTACTATAATGAATACTGAAAAATGATCAGAAATGATCACTATCAGGCTGATAGTGTATGGAAGTGAGTGTGAACGAAGGAACTGGTATGTGTTCGGTCTGTGTATGTTCAGCTCACGTGAAATGCCGTGTTTGGAGGTGTACGTATTCTATTGCCATTTCTATTAGTGGATATAGTTGGCAACACTTATGAGCAACTGGTACGTGTTACGCTAGATTTTTTTTGGAGGTTATTTTTTTAATATGGCAATCTTACTCCTCCATTTTCCTGCTTATGCCTTTGTTTTATTGCTTGTTTTGCAGTTTAAAGGACTTCATCGATGACTCAGATGATTTCTTCTTGGACCGTGAAGTGAGAAAGAGCACAACAAAGAAGGGCAAGGAATCATCCAACAGCAAATGTAAAGCAGATATTCTCTTGGGTCAAAAGCTAGCCTTCACTGCTGACCTCATAAATGCCATCTGCAGACTGCAAAAAGCTAATTAAATTATTTCTGGAGGAATTATCGGGGCGGGGGAGAAGGTAGGGGGAAGCGACATGGACCAGAAAAGTGAACGGTCATCACTGTTAGATCTGACGTGATCTGTTGATCATAGTAGATCACACCTCAGATGTCAGAAGCCTTGTTGGCAAGTGCGTGCTTTATGCTGTAGACTATGTTCCAGTCAGCTAAGGCTGAGTGTTTTTTCAGTTAGCTTTCACTTGTTAATTTCATAAGACTTTAACATTAAATGTTCAGCTATATTCCCACACGTGTGTAGCTTTTCTTACCAGGAATAAAGCTTATGATAGTACATCTTTCAGTGACCGTCCATTCAGTATGACAGTAAATGAGCAGTGTGTAATAAAGAAAGTGCGAAGATGCCTTTCTGTCCTTCGTGTTTCCCTGTCCTGTTTCAAGGAATCGTTTTGTGTTAAGACGAATTTGAATCTCCTAAGTGAAATTACCAAAACTTTAAGCTGTTTCCTTTGAATTACAGCACTTAAGGATCTTCAAACCCCAAAGAAGTTGATGACTCCTGGAAAGGAAAATGCTTGCTCCCCAAAATTTAAGTATCCAGAGGTTTTAAGTGACAGTGAAGATTGCGTCTTTGTGGGAAGTTCGTGGCAAGACTACCGAAATGGGGGAGTGAAAGACTCGAAAGAGAGTCAGAGGTGCATGAAACTCCCGCCTCCACAAAATCTGAAAGAGTCAATTGCCACAGGTAGTCCAGACTTCCTCACTGGAAGGAAAGAAAGAAGTTGTGAAACTAGTACAGAAAATAAAACGCCAGCCATTCCACTACGACCAAGTGCAGGGTTAGAATCAGACAGCTCAGACAGTGAATTTGAATCACTGATAGAACGGGTAAGGAAACGAAGCGTACCCCGAAAACCGCTCTTAAGCACAAGTAAAACTGTCTACCAGCCGAGCACAATAGGTAAGAAATAGTTCTTAGCTAACTTGCAAATTATCTTTTGGAAGCAATGGTAGTGCTAATTACCTAATTCTGTTCACGGGCGTGGCATATGCTTTGGAAGTGCCACCCAGCATTTTGCAGTTTTGGACTCTGCTGCTCCGTCAGCAGAGTGGTAACTTTTATAGTATGTAACAGCAAATTATCTTTCTATCAGTTGTAAAGGCCTTTGTATGTACAAAAAGAGTATGCTGAAATGGAACATAAGACTTTTTTCATCATCTGTTACCTGATTGTTAATGTCTATGCTCCTGATTCTTTGACAGCATCTAATCTTGTGACTTTTTCTGTTGAACTAGAAAACATCAAGCCACCCTGTGAAGGTGCCCAGTCCTCAAAAGGGAACGGAATCAAGACACCAACGTCAAACTCCATTTCACTTCAAGAAACGCCTTCCAGGATAACGGCTTCTGTGAGAATTCCTAGGAATGAGTCAGTCAGTTGCTCAGAATCAGCACAGACAGAGAAAAAGTACGTATTTCTCCATCTTTACTGTGTTGTAGGACCATCATAGGTAGATGAAGAGATGCTAAGTGTTTTGTCTAGGGTCGTGTTCTGATTTTTTTAGTACTTGGAAAGGTCTGCTACCAGTTCAGTAGTTGTTAATGGTTAAGTAGCTGGAAGTCTGGGCTTTCAGTCTCCCATATGACAAGGAGAATATAAGCTTTTCAGAAGAATGTCTTTTTCATTTCTAATAGCTGCCTGTATCCTGCCTCCTAGCCATGTGATGTTTTTTTTCCAGTCACTTTGTAGTTGTTTATACCAACACAAAACATTTAAATGTCATCTTCAAAGCTGATGCTTTGTCACAAATGCAGGAGTGACCATCCTAGCGGAATATTTACTTTCCCTGAATGAATAGCTTTTCTTAGGATTCCCAGAGTATCTTTGGATACGTTTCTGAAAAGATACTTTTATTGTGGGTGGTGATGTTAGGGCTGTTCATCTATTAATGAAGTTTTGCTTTGACGGTGGCTCATTGTGTAATGAAGTTGTGAGCCTCATAAGCTAGTTTTCTGAATCCATGAATAACTGTAGGGCTATTGCAATAGTTCTGTCCTTCGCACCCCTGACGAGGCAAGGAGGCAGTATAAGCATGTGGACCTCAGTGGCCTCGTGAGGCCAAGGTAGTGAAAATAGTCAGGAGGGGTTTATGCCAATGGCAGCATCCCGGAGATCTTTATTGGCTATAAAGTGACCGTTATGTTTCAATGAGTTATCTGAACTTCAGTAAACTGCTTTATGTCTTTTCTTGTAGGCTTACCGTGTGCTCGGTGCCTGGCTGTTTCTTGCAAGATCTCTCAAATCCAGCTTCCAAGTATGTGAAGTATTTTAAGAAAAGTAAAGAGGAGCTGACACAGAAGCTCTACTCTCTCTATAATAGCACCATCTTTGAGCAGAAGGTAGGCTTTAAAAACAAAACAAAACAAAACCCTCAAACACAAAGCAACTTACATTTTTACAGTTATAAAAACCTAGTTAATATGTTGCTCCTCACTTTTTGATGTTTTTGCCTCTTTATTTTCTTCAGTTAGTAGAAGTTACATGTTATAATAATGGTTTCTGTTTCTGGTAGCTCAAGCGACTTCTTTGAAAGGGATTTTTCACCACTGTGATGCAGCAGTTTTCAGCTTGGCTTGCTTTCCCAGCTGTAATGCTGTACCATCCTTAAGTGAGCAGTTTGGATGGTGTCCAGCAGAGTCCTTGATGAGATTAAACTGCTACATGAGGTTGCCTTGGATCAGTTTCATCTTTGAAGAGGTGACTGATAGTTATCCTCGTGTATTTTCTAGCACCTGCATGGTCATGAACTCAGCAAGCCGTGAGTGTTTCTGTAGCTGCCTGTGCAGTGGCAGGCCTCAGCAAAGGCAGCTATGGTTTTCTGCCGCTGAAAGAAGCTCAAGGCTGTTTACCATCACTGCTCAGCCAGCCCTTATGGAAGCAGCATGTGCTAGCAGACTGCAGCATTGCCACAAGCTGCTTGCGGTAGCACAAGCAGATCTGCTGGCTGTCGTATCTGGTCTGGTTGTTGTGTTCCCAGTTTCTTGTCACGTACTTGCAAGTAGTTTAGGAGCTTAGCTGGGTTGCTGCAATCTGCTCATAAAAAGTAATGTGAGCTGGAAACATGTCCACAGCAGACAACGCTTCACTTGGCTCAAACTGCTTTAGAACTGTGGCCTTTTTTTTTTTTTTTTGTTCTTGTGTAACCTTGTTCTAACAGTTCACAGCCACCAAAGGGGGGGTAATGCTGTTTCCTGTTCGCAGCTGCAAAAGGCAAGTGGTGGGGAATGTACGTTGGGGATCAGGGAGCTGAAGGGTAAAAGCACTTCCCTTTGGTGTCAGGAGCTGTAGCCTCATGCTTAGTCATGCTGCGTGCAGTCTTCATGCGTTCCTATTGCATGTTTCTGTCTGCCATTCCTGAACAGATTAAGAAGCTGCATATCCTTTTAATAACAGTTTCAGATGAACTTTAGCTTTAATTTGTGTTTCAAATTGAAAATTCAATTTCAGAGAGCCACTGTCACGATCTTTGCATCTTCTGGGATGCCGGAGGCCCTCCTCTTGTGAGAAACATCCATGAAAGGCAGGGTGCTGCCCTCAGTAATTCCAACAGAACTTCCTTCAGGAAGGAGAGCCTCTCTATCTGAGGAAAATGTTGTTGAGCTGACCAAGGACAGGCTAAGGTCATGATTTCACATAAAGCTGAGCTGAACAGGCTGAAAGATCATGCAGTCTGGTGCTTCAGCCCTGTACATGTGCTGGCACTTAATATACCGCTGGAACAATTACTTAAACTCGTTCAACTAATTCAAATGACATAAAACTGGCAGAAGAACAAAAGGCAACTGAGATGTGATGAAGGCTTATAAAATCAGGAGCAGCACAGAGAATAAGCAGAAGGTGATTATTCATCCTCTCACGATGTGAAGGTACATTAAGCAAAAATGGCAAATTGCAAGTTCAGAACAATCAAAAGCAGATGGTACTTGACATGTAAACGATTAAGCTGTAGAACTTCTGATCAGAGACTATTGTGGATGCTAGAAATTTAAATGCATTTAAAAAGGCAATAAAAAAAACTGGGAAGCTATTTTATGCAAAGAAGTCACCTCTGTCTCAGCGAGGCATTGTCTTGCAAATGGCTAGCAGTTGGGAAGAGTATTTTGAAGAGGCAGTTCTGTTGTGTTCCTCACCTGTCCTTGTATTTCCTCTCAAGCAGCACTGTTAGCTACTGTTGGAGGCAGAACAGAGGACCTGAGGGACTCTTTGTCTCATCCTGCATTGTGAAACGCCATGTGTTGGTTGTAGAAATACAGGGGTTGGGAGTAAGAAGCCCTGGAGAGGATTTTCTGGTGATGGCAATGTTAAAGGCACAAATAGAGACATAGGGTACTGACTGCAGTACCTACCAGGGAAGCCAGAAGGCCCGAGGAACACAAGGGAGAGACAGGAGAGGGTAGATTACGTGTACGGTTTTGTTTTTCAGTTACCAGAGAATATGGTAATAATCTGGAACAAGAAAATGAGAAAAACAGCAGGATACTGTGTAACTGGGCAAACAAAAGGTCCTGAAGCACAGCGTTATGCTCGAATAGAGCTTTCTGAGAAAGTCTGTGATTCTGCAGGTAGGTACAAGAACATCTGTGTTGATTCTTCTATGAGAAAGCATGTTCCAGAGGTTAAAAGCTTGGAGTGGAGGAGTAAGAGATTTGGGGCTGGGTCCTGCTCTGAAATTTCACATTACCTTAAACAAATAAATCCATTGATTATAGCACCTGTCCTCACAACCCTTCTAAGAGGCTGGGCAAATTTCACAAGATGTGAGAACAAAGGTCTATTCGTGTCAACCTCGTTATTTTGTTTACATTACTGATTTGAAGACATCTTATAAGACATCTTATATTTCAGAGAGAGCTTATTCTGGGTTTATTCTTGTTAACTACTCCTGGCAGCTACTAGATGACATCTGTCTGCAAATTAAACATCAAAAAGCTGCTGTGTAGGGCCCTGGTGTGCCTGCAGTTTTTCCATACCAAATCTAGTTTTGGTCTTTTTCATCGGGGGGTTGGGGGTAGATAAGAAAGGCAGCGTCAGAGGTGTGAAGCAGCGAGCTAAGGGTGGGGGTTGGTGCTTCCCCATATGTGTTTGACCTTAATGTCTTTTGTTTGTTTTGCCCGCAGATCGTCTTCGAGACACGCTAATTCATGAGGTTTGCCATGCAGCCACCTGGCTGATCAATGGTGTTCGCGATGGGCATGGGCGATTCTGGAGATACTATGCCAGAAAATCAGCTATGATTCATCCAGAGCTGCCAATGGTAACACGATGCCACAACTATGAGATTAAATACAAATTCATCTATGAGTGTGTTCTGTGCAAAACCACGTGAGTAATGTTTTGATCTTGTACATTATTATGTATTAACTTTCATCTCTAATTTGTCAGTTTCCTGTCTCTGTAAGTTAGGGGGCTCTTAAACTGTGTTAATATTGAGTGAACTTGGAATTTTTTTTTCCAGTTACCCCAATCTCATGATCAACACTGATCCTATTACAAGCTTTGTGGTAGAGGATGGCACCTCCCAGTTATGTTTGTTATTATTTATAAATTTATTTATATTATTATTAGTGGTAGTTTTTCCCCTTGTAACAAGGGGGTAAGTGCATGCTCTGAAAACATCAAAGGAATTTCTTTCTCAGGATCATCTGTGCTGCTTCCAGGAACATTAGAGGTTAAAAAAAATCACATATGACAGTCTTCCTGAAGTATTTACATTGGCTATGTAATGCATTAATTGCTTAGATGCAACAGAGCACTGAAAATATGATGCCTTTGAGGAGAAACTCCAAGGTGAGTTGACTCATGGGCTGTGGAGGTGCGTTTAAATGGTGTAGCACTTCATACTACCAGGCTGAAAGTAAGAGACAGAGGAAGGAGCTAAGCTAAAAAGTGGAGAAAGTTCTAGGGTAGAGAAATGCTTAATATAGATTTGATCATTTCACTCTGTGAAGGACGTAGTCTGTTTCCAGTTCTGTAATGCTAGCTTAAAACTCTGACCTAGGGGGCTGGCAGAAAGGGAGCCCTTTCCCAAAAGTACTGACCACCACAAGTGTGAAATTAAAGAAATTATTTCTCCATTTCAGGATTGGACGTCATTCCAAGTCTCTGGACACAGAACGCTTCGTGTGTGCACTCTGCGGGGGGCGGCTGGTCCTGAGTCAGCCCGCCCAGAAGGACGGCACTCCTGCTAGGACACATCTCACACCCTTTGCAAAGTATGTGAAAGAAAACTATGGACTCACTAAAAGAGAGCAGCATGGGTTGAGCCACGCAGAAGTTATGCGGAAACTCAGTGCTGATTTTGCCTTAAAAACTAGGCTTGAAGATTCCTTGTAATGGCTTGATGCACTTTGTTTCTTGATGCCATTCAACATTGGTATGTAGCGGTAAAGTAGGTGGGCCTAACATGGAATCTGTGAGAAGGTGTTTTGGAGGATTCCAGACAATTTTAATGCTTTAGTTTTAATAAGGAAGACCCTAAGGGCTAAGTGAGCAAAAGTAATGATGATGATAGAAGGGCTGTGGCAAATCAGTCAGCCAGGGTATCCCTCTTAGAAGATGCAGTTCTAGACCCTTCCTGGGATTAGGCTTGCTGTGTCTGGAGTTTTCTGATCTGTATTTACACGCAGTGCTTTGTAGCATGTGTTCAGTGACTCCAGTGAACTATTAATTTACTGTTCCTTCTGAGGAGCTGATCTGCTCAGTACATCCTTCTGTGTGTGCTACGTGTACGTCTGTCTGGGACTGCCAGCTCTGAGAAAAATCCAGGCACGTGAGCAAAGTCCTCTGATTCTGTCTGGATCACTTCCAGACAGGCAAAGAGGCAGACCTAAGGAAGGACCTCGGTACAGATTCAGGCATTCCTCAAGTGATCCCTGACTGTTTTTCTTAAAGTGGTAGGTAAATAGTGCCTCAAATCTGTTATAGTGAGTTTTTGCAAAGCTCTCTGGCTCCTAGTGAGATCAGAGTTCTTCCTGATTAATTTTTGACTGCAGTTGTGCTTCTGTCGCTGAGATTTCATTGAAGCTACAATAGATGCAAAAGGACAGGTAGAAAAAATGAACTTCTATCACTTTTTTGGACCACAGAATGACAAGATCTAGTCTGATGTATTTTTTTCATGTGGAACGTGATTCAATGCATGTTTGACTGCTGTGAACAAGTTTGCTCAGGTGCTTATTACATTTTGAATAATCAATAAATATTTTTTATACCAATTGTCATAACAAAACACAGGCGGTTGTGTTGCAATTTAATCACGGCTGTGTACCTTCGGTACGTGAAGGCTTCTGATTTCTTCTTTTTGTGAGTTTCACACACAGTGGGTCACCCTGCGGGTCTGCCTGCCTCTTGTGAGGTTCAGTCCTGGCTGCCAGGAAGGCTGCAGGGTCCGTTTTGTAAGGAATCTCAGTGCTGAATATGCAACAGCACCACATGAAATAAAAGTGTCCATAAAGTGCAGGTATTGATACTTAATTTAGTATAGCATCCATTTCATTTCTACTCCAAGTAGTTCTTACTTTGGAATTTTTTATTTGGTTTGAAGTACACTGAGCACAGACCCTATGTCAAAGCTCTTCCAGGTCTCTCTCCAGGTTTCCCTCCCACCTCTTACCTGCCTGGGTGGATAACCAGTAATCCAGAACATTATTAGATACAAGATCACGGTCAACTGAAGCTACTGAAAGGCAGAAGTTGGCAGCATCAGATACGACTGTGGGGACACTAACTCCTTCCCCCTCTAATCCTCCTGTTCTAGGCTCCTGGAATACAAGTAAAGCAAAAAGCCTTCTGTCAAAATATAGGGGAGGGGGGGGAAACAACCCGTTCCCTGGGTGTACACCCTCCAGAACTGAAGTCTCTTCTACCAAGAGATGCTGCCTAACCCCAACACTGAGCTAGAATTACACTGCATCATGCAGCACTTAAAGATCCCTGCTTCCCGTTAAGCTGGGGCAGACAGGAGCCTTTATCCCACAGCAGTGCTCTCTGCTGCGTGGGGCAAGACAGGAAGCACAGCCTAATATCTTCATGGGAAGGCAGTGTGGGGCCGCCCTTCAGCCACAGGTAGGTCCTGTAGAGTTTTTTTAAAGTCTTTTCTGAAGGGTCTGCGTTTCCTCCTTCACTCTAAAGCAGCGAGTTCCTCCAGGAGCCGCTCCTTCTCCTGCTGCAGCTCCTGCACCCGCTGCTTGTTCTGCTCCAGCCTGTCCTCCAGCCACTGCAGGAGGGGCCCGCTGATGGCGGACATCTGGCTGCAGAGGTTCTTTGTGAACACTGCAAAGAACAAGAACACATGTCAGTGCACACGCAGGACTGTGTGCTACAACAAGCACAAGGGGGTATGGGTATGGTCTAGGGAACAGAAAGAGGCTTAGGATTCACCCAAGCTCACTGGCAAGAGCTAAGAGGCCGTATGCTTCCTGTAAGTTACGTGCAGGAGGAGATACAAGCACGCATGGATCAGACACACTACTTGAAGACTCACCACAACTACATACACATACCCCTTGCTGTTCTAGCAGGAAAAAAAAAATTACTGCAATTTTAACGGATTGTTTGAGGGTTCTTAAGGAATCCACAAGGACAGAATGGCATTTATAAACCCCAGGATTAAGTTATTTTACAACCCTTGGTATTTTGCTTTGAAGTATTACACAGTCTAGCAGAGGAAAAGCAATGCAACAGGGAATCCTCTTAGTTACACAGCATCTGTGGTTGAAACTGAGCTGCCCAGCAAATAAAAAACAAGTTGGTGCTTTTATGGTTATTTCCAACTGCTCTTCATAGCAAAGGCAGCGCTGAGCGCACAAGGGCTGTTACACAACTGTGGCCTACTGTCCCCTGAAAGCAGCGCCATCCAACCGCTGCTCAGGGCTCCAGTGTCCCAGCTCCCAGAAGCGCATCCTGCACTTGAATAAAGAAGGGCTGAATCCTTACCTGAGCCATTGTGAATCTTGGTCACGGAGTCCAGGTGGGTTAGGCTAAAAGAACAACCAAAGCAAATGAGTGACAAAGCAGCGAATGGCTTATCAGGCCCATCCAGGCTGTAGAACTAGCTACCCACAGCTGACAGCACAGGTACTTCTAAACCTCATCGTTTGGTAGAAGCCCCGTCCCTTCACAAGGCTAACAGACCTTACTGCACAGAAACAGCACTCTGTGGGGAGCACCAGGGACAGGAGAAAGACAAAACTGACATTTAATCCCATTTCTGACCTCTCCGCACTCTCACCCTGGTTAAGCACTAGTTACTCACACACAGACACATCAGTGAAGCACCACCACTCGCTCACACGTGCTTTAGCTCTCTCACTGCATCAGAGGAGTTGTTCCCTTAGCTCACGTGCAAGTCACACGCAGGAGTACAAGGTCAGGAGCACCTGAACTCCGTAACATCTAACACGTGTTCCCTCAGCTCTCCTACAGAGGCACACAAGGTGCTGAGGCTTCTCATTTCTGTACCCCTGCTGAGGCACTTGAGGCACGGCAATAGCAGAACGCGTCAGCGAAGAGCCTCGCAGAGGGCTGCAGCCCCCGTGTTCTCACCTGTGAATCCTCCTGTAGGCATCTTGCTCCTCTTGACACAGGATCTTGGGCAGCTCGACAGCTGACTCCAGACACACCTTCCCAATGGTTTCATGCGGGACAACGTGAATAGGAATCTCAATCCTTTCGTATCTAAAAGGGTATCAGACAATTAACTGCAGAGCGGCAGAGAAGGAATAATAATAATAATCCTTTAGAAAACCTACAATGGGCTGCCTAGCTCATGGGCTCACTGCAGGTTTACTTCTGAGAATGTGCCAGAATTGACAGAAAAGGGAAGCCTTTACAGCCACACTCTTACTTCAAATTCTAATGATAAAAACACTACAGCAGCTGGAGGGCCAATACGCTGCACAGCACGTGTACTGTTGGCAGAGGCCTGACCCCATGCAACCTTGGAGCTTTGAATTCTAGAGCTGAAAGTGAAAGGGTGGGCCTTCACACGACAGAGTACAGCACAGACTCATACGCAAACTACAATGTTCTACATCAGATTTTAAGTTAAATTACTAAATTATCTCAGCTAAATCAGTTGAATTCAGATTCTCTTCAAGCAGCCTGCATTAGCAGAGAGAAGGAGACCTTGTTCAGGCATCTCTGTACCTATTTGTTGCTCACCGTGAACCCAGAAACCACTTATCCGAGACAATCCAGAAAGGAGAAATGAAATGAAATCCAAACTAAACATAATATTCCTCTGTTGTACTCACTCCGAGCTCTTCTGGGCCTGAATGGACTGGAAACAGGTGTAGAGAATCCTGCCTGTCTAAGAGAGTCAGCAGGAAGTCAGACTGCGAGTACCAAAACATCACCTAGAACCCCCAAAATCCTTCAGGGAGCACAGCATGCGTTCACACAGCATTTAACAGTTCGCAGAAGTACACACTTCACACTTGGATTGGTCTGCTGGAACCGTTTGCGAGCATTGACAGACCCATTAAGCATGAAAAAAAAGTATCTTAGACCAGGGCTACTAGGAAAGCCTGGCCAAGACACGGTGATCAGCTCATCCCGTGCTGCGGCAGCGTCTCGGGAGGCTGCACTACGCTGCTCCTGCTGGCCTGAAGGGCACTCGGACATCTCGGCGCGCACACGCACTGCGGCCATCCGATGCGGCCCCAGAGCCCTGACACCAGCACGGCTGCTGGCCAGAGAGCCGCCCCCTGGATCAGCACACAATAATTAACGCCCCCTGGATCAGCACACAATAATTAACGACACGTTCCTTTGTCATCAGGATTACGATCCAAACGCTGCCACTCAGCCCCGCTTTGAGTGTGCTCCAAGCAGAGCTCGGCCCTTGCTGCAGGCTGCGTCAGAGGGCAAGCGCAGGATTTCAGCTTTGCCCTGGGGCTGACGTTTCTCCTGAGCGCTTGGAGGGTTTATTGCCATTTTCAGGTTGCCTACCTTTGTGTTTTTGTCTTCAATGAAGCAGGAGAAGATGAGCCCTACGAAGCCCTGGTCCATCATCTGATACATGGCTTGTGTGCGGACATCTACAAAGAAATAAGACCACGAGAACTGCACTGGTCACCTGAAGGACTGGAAAAAGACTTTCCAGCTTCTGAAGGGTGACCCTGCAGTTTGTAACAGCCCCGTGCTTTATCTTGAAGTACTTACTCGAGGATATTAAGTAAAAATGTCGATCCCCTTTAAAAATAGTTAAATGCAAGTCTTAAAAACATGAGATGAGTTAATGAAACAAGGAAGGATCATAGCATCAGCCCGGTGCTGCACACCAGCCATACAACCGCAGCGTCCAACAGGTGTAAGATCCATGCTTCTTTCCAAAAAGCGTTAGTTTTTGCATTAACACTTGGAGATGTCAAGAACAACTACAGCAGGACTGGGATTCCCACAGCTTTTTGCTGTTACCCAACCCCAGGTCCAGCTCTGCTGTCTGGAAGAACAGCGGCACCAGCACCAGCTGGGGGCACCACTGGCACCACTGGGCACCACTCTGGGGCTGCTGGGGCTCGGGCAGCTCGAGTACCAGAGCACAACCCCCGTGCTCTGGACATTTGGGAAACCAAACATCGATAGCTGGGTTGTGCAGCTCTTAAAGCCCACTATTAAGAAAGATAATTAGCCAGCTGTGAGCTTTCACACAGAACCGAGACCGAAGACCGCTCTTACCGACGTGTGAGGGCCAGACGGTGATGTGAGGGTGGGAGTGGTACCAGCCCACCACTCTCATGGGGCGCCCCGTCATCTCAGCCAACCTGTGTGTGCGTCAAGGTGCTTTCCAAAGCAACAGAGCGGAGGGAAGAAAAACTTTGTACACGAAAACCAGCAAGCACGACGCACAGGTTAAAAGCTTCTCACGGGCCGACCCAACGTCAGATTCCCACAGAGGGGTGACGAGGCGCAAGAAACTGATGGAAGCCTCTTCCCCCAGCACTACCAGGATATTGTCGTTGCAGAAGCAAAGCGAATTTTGTCTGCACGCGGCAGCGGGGGACGGGTCAGAAAGCTGCCCAAGATGACGCAGGGAAGCGGCCCTCCAGCGCACCGCCCGGGCACAGAGCCTCGTGAGCTCGCCGTCCCTACTACGGGCTCCTCGCCGGGCAGAGCCCACCCCACGGCCCCGCTCCCCCTGTGACCGACAGAGGAGACGCAGCACGGCCCGGCCCGGCCCAGGCAGGGGGCAGCCCTGAGGGGTGCCCAGAAGAGGCGGGCGGGGCCGGGCCCGCCGCCATCCAAGGATATCTCCGCCTCGGTGGAGGCGGCCGAGAGCTGCTCGGGCGAGATCTCGACGCGGTCCTTCCTCTTGTCGGAGCGCCGCAGGATGATGACGGAGTGCACGTGCACGACGCGGCCGGCGTCCACCTGCGGGGTGCGGCGGGGGGGGGGGGGGCACGGCGCTGGCTGCCCGCTCCGTTGCCTCGCCCCGCGCCCCGTTAGCCCTCGCCCCTGCTCCCCGCCCCGCCCCGCGGTACCTGCCCGATGCAGAGCCCCATCACCTCCTCCTTCTCGGTGCTCAGCGCGTGGTTCAGGCACACCAGGAACGCGTCGGCCTCCAGGTGCACCGCCTGCACCGCCATCTTGTCTCCTCACCCCCCCCCCCCCACGCCGGAAGTAACCGGCGCGGAGCCAATCGCTGCTCGGCTCGCCGCCTCCGCCGGCCAATCGGCGCGGGCGGTTTCCGGGCGGTGCGCCGCGGCGGAGGTTCCGTGTCGCCCGCGCGGGCGAAGCCCCGGGGTTCCGCGCTGCCGCCGCCGCCGCCCGCACCGGGGCCGGGCGGGGCGGGGCGGGGCGGGGCGGGGCCGGCGGGCGGCGGGGGGGGGGGGGGGCGGGGGGGGGCGGGGCCGGCCTGGCTGGGCTCTCACGGCGCGGGCTGTCAGCGGCAAGGGCTGCAGGTAGGTCACGGGCGGTCGCCGCGGGGCGGGCTGCGCACACCCCTCACACCCCCGGCCGCGGTCCCGCTGTTTGCCCGGGCGGGACCGGGACCGGGACCGGGACCCCGCCGTGCCCCCCCCCCCCCCCCCCCCCCGCCGTGCCCCGGCCCCCCCCGCCCTGCCCTGAGCGCCGCGCAGCCCGCACGGGCCCTCAGCCGCCGCTGCCCCGCGGGCGGGCCGGGAGCCGGCTGCTGGCGG
Source organism: Anser cygnoides (assembly GCF_040182565.1). NCBI lineage: Eukaryota > Metazoa > Chordata > Aves > Anseriformes > Anatidae > Anser > Anser cygnoides. Next base: position 11,787,103 of record NC_089885.1, on the reverse strand, counting down.
CGCGTGGTGGGGGCAGCGCCACGGGCAGGGCAGGGTCCGAGCCCCCAAGAGCCCAAACCCCAAAGCGGCCAAGCCCCCTATGAGCCCAAACCCCAAGAGCCCAAACCCCACAGGTCCAAACCCCAAGAGCCCAAAGCCCACAAGTCCAAGCCCTAAAGCGTCCAACCCCCCAGGAGTCCAAACCCCCAAGAGTCCAAGCCCCAAAGCGTCCAAGCCCCAAAGAGTCCAAACCCCAAAAGTCCAAGCCCCAAAGCGTCCAAGCCCCAAAGCCCCAAAAGTCCAAGCCCTAAAGCGTCCAAGCCCCCAAGAGTCCAGACCCCGCGAGTCCAAACCCTGAAGTGTCCAAACCCCACAGAGAAGTTCCAGCGCATGTCAGTGCGCCCTTAGCCCAGCACGCAGCTCGTCCGATCCCTGTCATGTACACAGGCTGTTTTTTGGGGAAGGATCAGCTCCCACTTAGCTCCCCAGGAGCCGTGCACGCGGGGCCGAACTGGCCGGCTTTGGTCTGGAGCCGTGTAGCCACGTTAGCACAGCTCTGTGCCCCGTGCGCTGAGCTTCACCATCGCTTCTTCCCTCGGTGCCTACATGGCAGCTCAGCTCCTCTACCAGTCCGACCCCGTCCCCCTCTAAAACAGAACAGGGGGGGCTGGTCAGCACGCCGAGCTCCAGCTCTGGGGATGGTCCGAGCTGCAGCTGGAGCAATTTCTTTCGTTGTTTTGCTAAAATAATTTAATGTACCCACTTTAAAAGCAAATAAATTATCTTCGTCACAAGGTTCAGTCCTCCTGCTGGCCATCTTCACATTTGTTCATGTTGTGTGGCTCAGAAAGCCACCCAGGTCCCAGAGCAGCACTAAACTTCAAGGCCCAATACCGAGATGGACAGAATACCTGCAAGTCTTGTGGATGTCCGTGGGGCTGGGCTTTAAATCTGCCCAGCCCCAAACCTCAAACTGCTCAGTCTTATGCAATTATGTTGATGGCAACACTGAAATCAGCGTCAAAGGATGACACTGCAATCCTGCAAATTTAAGATGATTGGGTTTTTTTTGGATGGGTTTTTTGGGGTATAGATAACGAATCGAGCAATATAAGGAAGAGTTTTTACAACTTGTTTTAAATGTAAGTAAGCTTACTTCTTTCAACTCTGTCTTCCTTCAGGCTCTTTTATTGCTTTCTGATAAAATCAGCAAAAAGTAGGAATCGTGTAAGTTTTTCCTGTCTTGACGTTTTAGGTACAAATGTCTAAGCGCATGCTTTTTCAAAGCTCCTGTTCCTTTCGTATGTTTGAGTTCCAAAGACAGACCTGTCGTACTTCAAACCCAATTGACGGTTTTGCCTGACCTCGAGATTTTATTTGCGGCTCTAACTGGGCACCCTCGTAACAGTCTTAGAGACTGGAGAAAAGCGAGGCCAGACCGAGCCTGTGAACTCAGAGCTGTGGAGCTCGGAGGAAGTTTGGGTCAAATTACTGGGGGCAAAGACTGAAAAGTCGATGTTGTTAACTGCTGCCCATTCTGCACGGTGTCCTCAGACCTTGTTCTGCCGGCCCTGTACCTCTCATTGCCACCATGCTCATACACAGGAAACACAAACATACATGTGGTGCTTTAGTCCTCCTGCCTGAAGTTCAGCGAGGCTGAACCAGGTTAGTATTTGGATAGGAGACCTTCCGGGAGAGCTTACTTGCTGTAGGAAGCAGTGGTGTTCACTTACGGAGCAATATTTTTCCAAAACTGAATCAATATTGAGCTGACAACATCTTCTCGTCCTGGGGATGATGAGCTGTAGAAATTCCAACTTTGAGTGGGGTATGAAAGCAAGTTCGTGAGCATTTTTGGTCATGATGGAGCTTTTGGCATTTTTCCACAGAGTAGGAGAGTGTCCTGGCCAAATTCCAGCCTGGGTAATTACATTCTGCTGACTGAAAGTGAGCAGTGGCGATTGCTGCACTTCACTGTTGGGCAAAGTGATTTCCACACGTGGGCTTAAATTTGTAAAGCAACTTAGGATGAAGCAGAACAAATAGGACTTACAGAGGTGTCACTTCAACCCTCACAGCTCATTGCTGAAGGCCTCGTGAGGCTTGTCAGTCTGCTGTCACATTCCTTTAAGTGCTGGCTGCAGGGGCATTGCCTGGAATGGCTGTAACACGCCACGGGATGGTCTTCAGAGCTTTCTGTAACACACACACACATTGCCACACGTCAAGCAAGGAAACAAACAGAATGGGAGAAAAAGAAATAATAAAAGAACGTTCAAAGTTTTCCTTGGTGTAAATTGCAATACTGTGAGAGTGCTGTTCAGGCTGATCCGTGGTTGGTGTTTTGTGTTCAAAAACGCTCGGTGGCCCTTTGGTTGGGAAAGGCAGGGAACTGCTGCTGTAAGGTAGAGGAGGCAACGTGGACGTGTGTTTCCTGTTGTATTTGTACCCCAATGTATAACAATATTTTTCTCTCCCTGACCTTCCCTGCTTTATTTTGTACCCAGATTTTCTTGCTTCTGTCCGAAATATGCCTTATAACTCCACAAGTTTTCGGAAGATCACTGTGTTTCACTGGGATAGGAGTATTGCATCTGCTTCATAGCAGGAAGATGTTACATGTATCGCACCTTAATTCTGTTCTACTTTAAACCTAGATAAAGGATGAAGACTGTCTGTACCGTTTTGATTACCTCTTCTAGGGTTCAAAGAGAGAACCATTTTCCCTGACCTCCATTTGCTAATGGCTCAGCTTGCTCTAACTGGCATACAGACAAACTTGCCGTTAACCAAACATTCTGGTAGGAAGAACCGCCTCCATGTCCAAAATTCCTTTGCCCCTGCTGCTATCGTTGGCTCTCGGTAAGCACCCAAAATCTGAACTACGCAGAGTAACAAGAGCTGTTCACGAGAAGCCTGTGTATGAATGGACAATGCTGCTACCCTCTTAAGAGATGAGACGAAGGACCCTGCACAATGACAGCTCTGCAAGATCCAAATATGAGAGTCAAGCGTACGGAGTCTCGTGCTTTGTATCCAGAGTGATCCTCGTTCTTGTTAAGCTAATTTCACCCGTTGCCACAAGTTTTGCTTTTGGGATTTAGACCATCAGTAGCCACGGAACTCCTGCGTAAATCACTTTTTTTCTTCTTTTCATCTTCCTCTTTTTTTTTTTCCCCCTATTTTACACGAAGACTGTTAATAGGACTGTTAGTGGAATAAGCAAAGCCAATATTCACAGGGTTTAACCGTGTACCTATAGCACCTTTTGCCCCAGAATGCCTTACAGACGCCATATAGTGCGCACGTCCCAGCGTACAACTTGCCGTGCAACCTCCTCTCACATAGGCATCACCTTAGTTCCCCAGGCTGCCTTCTAGGGACCCTTCAGCACATAGCATCCCACCCAGTAAGTCAGACGCCGCCCCGAGGTGCCTTTCAGGTCTGAGAGCTTTCTCCGCGAACGCGCTCAGAGCTAACGAGCCCGCGCGCCGATGCCGCACACCTGACGGAGCGCCGAGGAGCGGCCGAGGGCATGGCAGAAGGAGGGCACGCGGGCGCTCCTCCCGTCCGCCTCTGGGTGCGCCGCGTAGGTGTTTACTGCGATGAGCACCGCAAAACGTGGCTCGTGGCTGCGGAAGAGGCAAGTGCGCTTTGGGCTTCGCCGTGGTTGTGGCTTTGATGTTGCAGGTGCCTCTGCTGCATTGCCAGTAACTGCCTCCTCTCTTTGTTGCTCTCCCCCAGGAGGAAGGTATGCTGAGGGCTCGGATCCAAAGAGTTCAGGTTCCCCTGGGTGAGGCGCTGCGACCCAGCCAGCTCCCCCCATCCCGGCTGCCTCATATGTGGCAGCTGTCCCAGGGTGAGCAGTACAGGGATAGTAACTCTCGCGTTTGGGAGATAGAGCACCATCTCATGGTAAGGATGGTGGCGACAATAGACCATAGTCATTCCTGTTTGTGAAGTCATTTGAGATCCTTGAGGGACGGCAAAGGACTGTTGTTTTATTGAAGTCCGTTAGCTCAGCCCCGGTAACTGTAGACGTATTGAACTTTTCCTTGTCGCTTACAGCTCGGTGGTGTTGAAGAACTGCTGCTTAAACTCGTGCCTGGTGATTAATCTGGTACGTGGAGACATTACCCCTGCTTTGTACTGTGCTCTGTTTATTCCCAGTCATTCTTTAATACCGATTTTTGTCTTTCAGGAGCAGTCGCTCTAGGAAGATGTCCTTGTATGTTTTGTACAATAAATGATTCTCTCTCCACTGAAATGCAGCCACCCCTGGGGTGGAGGCACTTAAACAACACACAGCAACATCACACAAGAGTTAGGACAGGCAGTGAAGAGGAGTATCGTGTCCAATTGAAACGTCAGGGGGAGTTCTAGGTAGGCAGAATGGAATTGCCCTAAGTGGAGTTTGGCCAGGATGCTGGAAGTGATGTCCTAGCGGTACTGCCAAGTGCTGTGGGATGGTGAATGGCCAGAGGTTTGAAAGGCAGCACCTCCCTAGCTCTGGGCAGGGGCAAGAGCTGAACTGTGGCTCTGGGGGAGCGCAAGTCCCACCACCACTTTCAGCCACAGCGATGCTTTCCCTTAGAGGTCTCTCATCCAACTGCTGCTCCCACCAGCTTCTGCTTCTCTTTTGATTTCTCACGAGAGATCGTGGTTACAGGTGTCACAGCTGCAGAAAGTCCAATCGATTGTGTGAAATCCTGCTTTTCGGGGATGTGATTGAGGTTGATTGTGGTTTCTTTTGGGCGGAATTCTGAGAGGATTTCTCCTGCAACAAAAAAATCCCCCTTCATTGTTGTTGTTTTTACAGTACATACGTAACTATATTGTTTTCTTGTATTTTTTTTTTCCCTAAACTCCTCCTCCAGATGCGGTTATATGAGTAACACCAAACTCCTGGACGTGTAGAGCTCACAGAGAGGGCTTTTACACAAGTACATGTTTTAGCATAAGGTTTAGAGGCATAGAACCGTTAAAAAAGACAGGCGTGTTCATTTCAGTCGTGGCTGGAATCTTTGTGCTTCCAGGTGGAGCAGGACACATTCTGACCAGAGAAAAGGAAAAGGCCTCCAAGCACAGCACTGTAAAACCTCCCTGTGCTCACTGCCTACATCCTTTAGCGAGACACAGAGCTGTCACATATGGAGGCCGCTAACGAGCTGCCCCTGGGAGAGGTGTGCTGTGAACGTTGTGTGTTCACGGGCAGGCTGGGGAAGCCCTGTCTGTGTTGGCAGGCATCTGCCAGCAGCAGTAGGTGCTTTCTGAACTGTCTGTGGTAGAGAGGGAAATTGGGAACTCTTTAAAGCCCTGGCTTTAAGACAGTGTCTTTCCCTCCCACCCCCCAGACATTATTTCTACAGTAACGTTTTCCTATCATTTTAGTTCTCTGAACATGTCCCAGAAGGATCCCTGCCAGAAACAAGCCTGTGAAATACAGAAATGCTTGCAAGGTACCAAGTGTCATTTTGTCTTTTTGGTGTCTTGAGTTTTGGTGGAACTTGATTCTTTTAACCTAACCCTGCTCTCCTTTCACCTTGAGGAGGAAGCAAGCAAGCACATTAGCGTGACCTGATTGCAAAGCAAACCAAATTATAATGTCTGGTTTTAAGACAGTTCCTTCGTGCTTGGTTGTAAGTAACGAGACACCATTAGTACAAAACGGAGCGTTTGTAACAGCAAAGTGTTTATTTCTGACGGCGTGTTCTCCTTGCCAGTAGTGAGAGCCTGTGTGTAGTCTTGGGACCGAGCTGTAGGCGGGGAGAGCTAGACATTATAATAAGCTCTCTTGCAGAGTGGGTAGTGAGGCAGTGGGTGGATTGCAGAAGACTGCAGAGCGTTTAGCTCGAGGCATATCTTAAGAGCAGGTCAGACAGATGTCTGGCAGGAAGGGATGTGGTATATGTGATCTGGCCTCAAGGTAGGAGATGGACCGGTGTCCTCTGGAGACCTTTCACAGCTGTTTTGTAATAGCTTTGCCAAATATTTGTAGGGAAGGGGGAGATTATGTGATAATGTGCTTTGGGAGCCTGAGTTGGGGAGAGCAGCTTTGTTAGTTGCGGAGAAAAATATTTCTTCAAAAAATTTGGTTGCTTCTTGGAAAACAACTTGCCCCGTAGAATGAGTAAGAGAAAACATTCCCGTGTGCCAAGGCAGCTCCGCCACGTGGGAAAGAGTTCTTCCTCACTCACCTGGCAGAGCCCTTAGCGCGCGCTGAGCCCCTCTCAGGAACTCACTGCGGTGGCCCAGGGCAGACAGGCAAGAAGCTAGCGGTGCCACAGCTCAAGCAGCCAAGCCAGTTCCACGACAGCTCATTTCTGCCTTTAGTTTGTTTGCAGACTGCAAGCAGGTTAGCTGAAATACAGAGAGCTGGGTAGGAGACCTGTGGGGAAGCTGAGGGATGGCTTTGCAGCCTGCTGCAAACACGGAGATCGCAACCAGTGCAGGTGCCACAACAGCCCCTGCTGGCTGGGGGAAAGCATCTGGGAGAAAGTAGGGAAAAGCAAGTCAGCCAGGTAGATGTCTGTTTTTCCCAGGATTGTTTTTTGCAAGCTGTGTTCAGCTCAAAGCAAGGGCTCAAATAATCCCCTCCCTGTGTGAATACATTGCCTGATTTGCTCTTAGTGTCCTGATAGTTTGAAGCGTTATGGTGGGAAGAGCTGCCTTCTCTCCCCATAGTAACTGCACTTAAAAGCTCATGTTTAACAGTGTTGTGGTCCCAGCTATGACAACGTTATTTTCATAACACTCGTGGAGGTTACTCCAAGCGTTTTACCTGCGTAGGTTTGTGTACAGATTTGATCTGACTGGTTAAGTGTTAGCAGAGAAGCTTCTAGACGCTGCTACGCACACGCCCCCATCCTCCACTTCTTTAGCTAACGTTCTGGAGTGCTGTTGTTGTGCGTGCATTTCCCTGCTGTGATATTGTCTGAGCTGCACAGATGAAGCAGCTGAGTTGACAGACAGCGAAGCAATTTTTCCTGCAAGAATTAATTTAATAGAGGATGTACACAGAACATTAGCTGACTAATACCCACAGTGTATGCCATGCGGAGGATGAGGGCAGGAGCAGGAGCACTGGGAGATGCTGGCTTTTCCAAGCCTGCTGTTTTGCAGTGGGTCATTGTTTCAAAAGATCTTGCCTGCTTCCTCTGTGAGACTGAATGCCCACTGTAAATCTTTTTCGTGTTTTGCTGGCCGATGTATGACTAACCATTGTGCTTTACAGGAATGCATCCCTGACGGATAGCAGGGCGTGCCTGAACGTAGCAGGAGTGCTAGAAACAAACCTGCACAGGCACAGGAACAGATAGGAGAGCCCTCGGAGCACTCATCATAGGAACGTTATGACAGAGAGAGATTAGCTTTCCTTTCCAAGGCCCTGCCACACCTAGGTTGCCAGCTTCTTCCTCTTGAACCCAAGGGAGAGCAGCAGGGGCTTTGAGCAGGTGGATGGAGCTGCAGGTATCCTTCCCAAGCCACCTGGATTGATTAGTCTTAGTTTCCTAGGCCTGGCAGAAGCCCTGCTGGGCCTGAGCCCCAGCTGCTGCAGGTAGTTGATGAGGGCCAGTCACTGGTGAGGGTGGGCGCTGAGCCCAAAGCACCTCCGCTGTAAGTTCAGAGCAATCTGGAGGTGACACTGGCCGGCCAGGCCTGCAAAGGGCTCGCGTTTGGGATCCCTGGGCAGGCTCAAGCCTTTTGTCGTACAAAGCAGTAACATCACTGTAGTCTTTTCCTCAGGGCTGACCTCTGTGCTTGTATTACACGTCCCTCACCAACCCGGCTAGGGAATTCAGAGCCCCGAGCTCAGCGTGGGCTGCTTTGCCCCTTAAAAGAGCCCAGAAAGAGGCATCCACTGCAGCCAGCACTACGTGTGTCTCACTGCGGGCTGCTGCTGCTTTTAGTCCTCCAAAATCAGCAGTGGGGTTGAGTGCGGCCGTGCAGCGTCTGTGCTGCTCATCCTTGCGGCAGAGGCGGGTGTCTCTGTGCCTCTCAGGCCGGCCGGCAGGCGCTGGGCCGCACGAGCCACCTGCGGCCTGCTCATGTAGCCCAGGGCTCCCCTCCCGAGCCGGCCCCACAAAGCACAGCGTCACACCGCCACGCCGCCGAGGATAGCGGTGTCAGGCAAGGGGCTAGGGCTGGACGAGGCACCTGAGCCGCCGGCACAGCGGGAACCTCGCTGAGCCTGAAACAGAGGCGATACGGAGCCGGATGGGCCCGGCTGGTGCTTGCGCGAAGGTGGCTGTGTACACGCAGTCACCCCGCGGCAGGGCTAGCAGCCCGTTTAGCCCCGTGTCCCCTCTCTGCCAGTGTCCGAGAGCAGGCGCCTAGGAAGGAAAGGGACAGGGAGAGGACAGGTCCCAGCGACGTGGCTGAGGGGCTGCCCGAGCTGCAGGGGGGACCCTTGTGCGGAAGGGGGCCATGTCGCTGCCTCCCTGCCCCCGGCAGCCGGCTGGCTTACGCTCCCTGCTAACCGCATCCTGCCCCTGGCAGCCCGCAGGAGGAGGGCTGCAGCCACACGCCCCACCCCTTCCTTTTGCCAACCCTACAGGGATGGCGGGCCCACTCGTCCCCATTTATACCAGCTCCTCTTGGGGTGCCCTTAGATGCTATAAACCTTGTCACGACAAGGCAGCAGAGTGGAAGAACAGGGATCACACGATCCGGCTTGAAAGCACACAGGCTGAAGAAAGTAGGGAGCAAAGGGCAGCCTTAGGGAAGCCTCGTTCCTACTGGAGTGGTGAGGTAGCCCCAAACCTGGGGGACAGAAGGTGCTCCGTCCAGACCAGCAAGGCTGCGTTAGCATTGGGTTAAACAGCTGACACTAAGGAGAGCCTTTTTTGTAGAGCAGGGAAGTGACAAAATGCCTGTCAGCAGTTCTTGCCTGCCAGAGCAGCACACTGCCCAGCATCCAAAGGCTAGACAGAGCCCCTCGGGGTCAGCACCAGTTCCCCTGTGTAGACTTTGTGTCTCCTTTTTATTTTCCAGCGAACAACTACGTGGAGTCTAAGTGTGCAGCTGTGCTTCAGGAGATGCGGAAGTGCTGCGCCCGGTACCCCAAGGGCCGCTCCATCTGTTGTTCAGGTTTTGAGAGAGAAGAAAGAGAGAGAGAAAAGCTTAAGACTACTTCAGAAGGAATTCCTCCACCACCTCAGTAACACAATGCAGCTCCAGCAGGTGCGAGAGCACGGACTCACCTGCAGAGCCCATGTGTGTTTTTTTTTCGAGCCTTCTCTAGACTTTCAGGAAAGCCAGAAGGCTCCTAGAACACACCATCCCGTGCACCAAAAAGTATAACGCAGTACCAAGAGATGGCCTGGTTAACAGACTGTATTTTCTGTACCAAAACATCATCTACATTGTCTTCGCATTGCAACTGTGTCTGTGAAAAATCGGTTTGATGTTTTTAGAATGCTCACCTTACTCTAACCCATCCTTGCTCTCAAAATGGAGGGCTGGAACCAAGTTACTCTGGCTTCTAGAGTGGGAGGTACAGGAAATGTGCTCATAAGAGTGAGTTTAAGCGTGACACATAAAACAAAGTCCATCTTGACACCGCAGAGGTATTGCTGCCATCATGCAGTAGTTCCAGACAACATTCACCTGTCCAGTGGTTCAAGCTCAAGAACGGGAATCAGGTCCGGGGTTCGTTCCTAGGTTTTGCATAGCTCATGAGTGACTACACGTCACTTTGCCTAAGTGCCTCACTTTCCCACTGGACAGAGTTTTGATTACTATATTTGAATTGCCTACACGCTGCTATTTGCATGACAATAAAGATGTTACAGGAACATTATTTCAGGGATTGCTACAGGAATAGGATTTTTTTAAAAAAAGCAATATTCATTTGGGAAATCTGACTGTTGATATAAAATTTATAAATTTCTGTATAATTGAAGACCTTTAAGCAATATGTTATAAATCCAGCGTAATTCAGTGCGCTGGTACCCAGGGGCCTATCACAAAGCCCTGGGCTAGATCCAAGAACCGACTTAGGTGCCACTTACTGAACAAGCAGTTGTAGGCACCCACTTTCGGTACAGCATTTCAGACTCACACACAAACCGTCTGTGTCTGGACCCCAGGGAGAGATGGCTTTTCAGAAGCTCTCACCTGTGCAGCAGAATTTCCTGTGACCTGTAGGAAGAGCTTGGTAGACAGGTTCCTGCATCACCCTTTAGAGCTGCCTACGTCTCTCCGTCCACTGTAGCAGGAGTCCAGGCACCTCAGTGGGTGCCAAGTCCAGGGCACCCACATACCAGACTTTGAACCCACTAGGCCACTAACTCTGTCATTAGATCTAGCCGTAAGGACTTTTGTGCTGTGATCAAGTACAATTAATTATGAAATACAGCTTCTATAAACAGACCACTGTAGTCTAGGCACAATAGATGAGTGTATTGAAGCCTAGAAGAGCAAACCATCTGTATTCACTGCTCTGAAATACCATAATACAAAATAAATGACTGGAACAAATTGCAGTCTCAGTGTGGTTGTTTATTGAGAACCCAACATGGCTGTAAGCTGGGCAGCTTGGCTGCTGTTCACTGTCCAGAGCTACATGTGACATTATCATGTTTAAATAGAAGCTGCTTGGTATTTTCACAGGCTGGGCTATGAATAATTCAGAGCTAGCCTTACTGGACAACAAAACAGAGGGGTGGCAGGGTGGCTAATGCTCTTGAAAAGCAGTAGAAAATCATGCCAACGATGTGAAGCAGCTCAAACACTTAACAAGTAGCTCATTTTTCCCTCTTGCCCGATCTGAGCAAGAGAAAGAAAATCACTAATACATGATCAAAAAAATATTTAGGCTTCTGTTGCACCTACCAAAATCTTTGTATCCACGCCCATTTCTATTCAGGTAGAGCAAACTCCATGAGCAAGAAACCTCTGAGGCCAGGCTGGCAGCAGAATCACCTCCTGCCCCGGAGGCATCCCAGCTTCTGGGAGCGTGGGCAGTGGGTGCCAGGATCACCAGGGAGAGGGATCTGTTAAGGCAGCTCACCCTCAGCCAGGGCCACCTGCAGAGGAGGGGAGGCTGGTCGTCCTGTGCCACCAGACCGACTGCAACTGCGCCCATGAATAAAATGCAACACGCAGGGCGAGGCGAAGACACAACGTGCTGGTTCCCTAGAAGCCAACAGACCTCACACGGAAATTAGAGCAAAACTGTTTAATAAAATATCACTTCAACAAGCATTTACATACAATATATAAAAAGACTTTAAAAGCCTAGTGTGTTTTAAACCTTCCCGTACTGGTACAGATGCCAGAAGTTGTTGAAACGAGACCAAAAGGAGCAAGTGTGTTGGGGAGTGTGGGGGGGAACACCTCATCTTGGCACCTGCAGCAATGAAAATGCATTCCCACAGAGCATCAAACCTTCCAGTGTGGGCACGCAGCGTCAAACAGTGCCAGCCGTGAGCCCGACACTGGCACAGCAGAAAGATTTGCCAGATGCTGATGTCCTTGTCCACTCCCTGCCTGTGCTCACACCAAACTCAACATGAATTTGTCTCAACCACTCGCTTCCTGCAGGAACTGAGACGTTCTGGCTCCCTCTCCGGGCCATTCCTCTCCATAGCAGCAAGTCGGGACCCTGTGGAGCAGAATCCAGTGCACCCCTCCCTGCAAAGGGCAGAAAGCGACTTATCTGAGCTCGAAAAACAGCCCTAAGGTCCGCTCGGATTTACTTTGAACTTTGCCGTTGGGTAAGATTTGTGATGCACCTCGGTAGAAGCTGGGTTATGCAGCACACCGGGCAGAGGGGAAGCAATGCTGTTTCCCTACCGGAACAAGAGATACTCTGCAATACAAACGTATTAATTCAGCCACATCCAGCTGTGCAGGGTTACTAAAAAAAGAAAACGCTTTTGTCACTCCACTCCCAAACACCGATTTATCAAGGACCTATTTGCTGCATCGCATCACTCCTGCAGCCCTTGATGGCTTTCCTAAAAGTCATCGTTAAAAGGATGTGAGCCCAGCTGCTCCTTTATTCTCCCTGGTAGGACAGGAGCAAAGACACCAACTTAAGTTTCCTGATTACCTGCAGCCTCTATTCATCTCCAGAAGGTGAGAAAACCTCAGCTAAATCGAAGTGTTGCCATGCTGACACTTCAATCAGAAGTGAAAGAAAACGAACAAGTGCCTTGTGCTCGGCCCAAAACCTCTGGTGGCAGAACCCCCAGCTCCAGCCCTTCCAGCAGCTCTTTGAGGAAGGATCCCCCCTGTACCCATACCGAGAGCCAACAGTCTATGTTCAGAACGGCATCACACGACATGGGAGATGGGGTGCAGCTGCTGACCGCTGTGTCCTGGGCACCCACGTGCATCACCATTCTCTATCACGTTCCCCATGAAAGGTGGGCTTCACATCAACGTTCTGGGCACGAACACCTGCGTGTACCTGCTGGAGGACATCACCCTACACCGTGCAAGTCCCCACGCTCTGCAAAGTGCTAATGCCAACCAAGCACAGCCAGTGCAGAACACCTCTAAGATTTTTTTTTTTTAAACTTTTTTTTTTTCATTTTTCTTGTAGGTTAGAGTTCTGCTCTGCACACAACTGCACCGGGCCAGACCTCCCACGAACACCTGAGCTCTGCATCTGGGCTGCCTCATTACCTGCAGAAGAAGGGCTACAGCCGTTGGAAATAAGCAAGGGGATTAAGCAAGCAGGTTGGTTTTTTTTTGTGGAAATGGTAAAGTCAAAGAAGAAACAAAACCAAGGCAAAGAGCTTGGAAACGATCTACTCCTACAAGGGCACACCCATTTTTTCCCCACCCTTTTTGTTATTTACAGTACCCTGTTTTTGTATGCAGAGTGACAGATAAGCAGGCAGGCTGAGCTGCTCCGCATAGCATCTTCGTAACCACAGCCTCAGGTTGGGGGAGAAACAAACGGGAGTTGTTGCCAAATGCAGTCAAAGGATTCTGCGAGTCCCAGGAGCTGCTGCAGGAAGGCAGCCGGCCCCCTGACCACGGCAGCCACCAGGGTGCAGACAGATGCTGGAAGCACTAAAGAGTCCAGCTGCTTAAAGAGATCAGGGAGCTGGAGTTTGTACCCTGCAGCAACAGGTAGGGGACTGTGCTCGAAGTAGTTCTAACCAGGTTTCACCTTCTCTTTCCTCCCCAGACACACCACAACGGAGCTGGCCACGGGGATCCTGGACCAGCACAACGGGCCCTGAACACTTGCCACCTACAATCCCGTCCCACGTGGCTGTAAGAGCACCACCAACTCCAAGGTGGCCAGAGAAGGCCCCAGCAGGCTTACAAACACCACTCTGAGCCCCAAGGTGCTTTGCGGAGAGCGGCACAGCTGAAACGCCGCCCGCGGCAGGCAGGCTGACACGGACAGGGCGAGCGCCCCGCGAGCCTGCTCACCACGAGAGCGCCTCAGCACCAGGCCGACAGCCAGCAAGCGAGAAAGGAGCTCTACTTTCAGAACGCAGGATAAGGAGAGAGTCCGGAGCCACCCGTGGTGCTCAGTTTCCATCTGCAGTGCCAGAGCTGCACTTCCAGTAAGGGCTATAAATAACAGCAGGCGAGGAGCCAAACAGCCACCCACGTGCAGGGCAGGGGGAGGGCAGAACCCCCACCGCCACACACAGCATGAACGTGCTCCTTACCCACACAGCCCAAGCTGCCCCCGACACCTCTGCAGCCACTCCAGGACATGCAGGAATATCTGCATTTCACACCCAGCTCTGCACAGAGGGAGGCACAGGCTTTCCAGGCACCGGAGCAGGGAAAGTGCAAGCTAAACAGCAGTCAACGGCTGGCAGCTGTTGTACACATGTACTGGCAGACAAATGCACAGGTCCTGCACACCTGAAAAGAAGCACGTTTAAGAGATTTCTCTGCCACTACACGTTTATGAGGCTGCAAGTCATCTGAGGACTTGGGACTGGGTGTATTTGGAGGGGAAAGAAATCACAATGATGCATTGGGAGTCAAAAATTTCAGGCCAGTCCCAGCACCCAGACAGCCCAGACAGGTAAAAGCTGGAAGTCTGGAGGAGCGTTGTAAGAAATAAGGGCTGGAACCTGTGAGCAGGGGGCTGAGCCTGTTGGAAACATCCACTGACTTTTACGTTAAAGGGAACGGGAAGGAGAGGAGGGCAAGGGAGGCTGGGCACGAAGGGAGAGTCAACTGTAGTTCCTAGGAAGCCATTCCAAGCAGAAATCCTCCAGCAAACCCTCCAGTCAGGATAACGTTCTTCTTCAGAAATATGATCACCTAAGCATGGGAGAGAAGAGGCGAGAGTGTTCTCCAACAGCAGCAGCCACTCACCCACCCTCCCCACAGTAAGGCACCTCTCGGGCTGTTCTTTCAGGTGGGCAACACTGGGAGAGCGGCCACTGCTCAGCACCAGCTCAGCATCCTCCCTAATGGCCTCCCTGCTGTATCCGTGGCACCTGAACTGTGAAACAATCCCAGTGCAGCCCGGATCCTCTGACGGGCGCTGTGCAGCTGAGCCTGACAGAAGGGCAGCTGATGGCACATGTGAGTCAGATCATGCTATGGCAGAGCCCAGAATAACCAGGCCACTGTGCCGCCAGACCTGCTTAGCTCTCCTTCCCAGCCTGCAGAGATGCTTCTCGAGCTCCCCACAATCCCAGCACGTTTTCTTCCAACCCCAAGGACTTTGCCACAACAAATGGTGAGTAGGCGTCACGCCTAGAAGACGCCCTGTCTGCCTCAAATTCATGTAGGTAGCTTTGCTTTTACACAAGCACTCCCTCCTCGTATTTGCATGGTGGAGGATCCACAGGAGCGCAGAATTCAATCCTGTTTCCTGCCGTGCCTCCAGCAGGGCACCTGCTCACACCCTGGAAGAACTGGCTCACCTCATCCACTCTGCTTTTCACTTCTGGAGACATTTTGTTACCGCTGCTGTGAAACTTCAGCTGCTGCTTGGCTTTGTTCACATCCCGTTCTACTAGCTTCCAGTCCACTTTGATGTATCCCGTGTGGTTTGCGATCTGGAACATTGAGGGGTGGAAAGAAAGCTCCTGGAGTGAAATCCCGGCTAAAGAGAACCCCGTGCCCACCCACCCCTTCCCAGACCAACGCCGCCCCCACACCCTGGACCAGCAGGCTGAGAGAAGATGAGCACACAAGCTCAGAAACCGGACAAAGCACCATCCCCGTGGTTACGTTTGTCCTGCAACATCTGCCTCCCGCAGTAATCCTCTAACAGAAGGGCACGCACTGCAGCTTAGCTGTGTCAGCCTCTCCAGCGTAAAGCTGCCCCCCCCTTCCCCCTCACAACTGCCATGCACATCGCTGGGACGCTCCGCAGCTCTCCTGCTGCTGCGGGTGGACGCTGCTATTAATAGCCTGTTCCTCCCTGACTATTTCGTCTGGTCAGGATGATTCAACGGGGTGAAACTCTCCCTGCTCAGAGCGAGCCTTTGGCTTTCAGCAGAACGAGTGGAACCAGAAGAGTGAGAACGAGTCACACGAGATAGAGCGCCTTGGGAGCAAACCACCAAAGACTGCTGCGTGAGGTCTGAGAGCTTTCTGCCTCCTGCAGGATATACGGACTCGATTTCAGCATCTGAGAGGCTCCCCTCGGTTTCTGAGTTCTTAGAAACCAGAAGAAATGGCTGGAGGAAACGGCCTAACTACAGCAGCCAGCTCTGACCAGCCCCTCCTGCAGCAGCAGTGCAGATCACCGCGGCCGAAGCTTGCTTCCACTTCACTCAGGTGCCTCTGCAGCAACGGCACCCACGTGCCTTGGCCTGGCCTTTGTCAGCCAGCCCCAAGCAGACAGCACCTTTCAGCAATCCTGAAGCTTATGCTCCTGCTCTGCTGCTACTAAAGCAGGGAGGAAATTTATTCAGGGATTTGAATTGGCCCTGCAAGACGTCAGCAGCAACCCCCCCACAAAACTTTAACAAGTCTTTGCAGACCGACAAGACTTGATCAGCCCTGGCTATTAAGAGCTGAGAAGCACCCCTGAGGTGATCTAGGGTGTTTCTATGATGTTCTAACGTGACTCCATGAGCAGCATTTGAGCACGTCTCTGGTTCTAACACGCTTTTATTTACGCTGCCTGTGGACGTGGGGCATCGACCTGTGCCAGGGAACATACGCCCATGGCATCCGCAGGCACACAGGGCCTCTGGCAGAGCAGGGAGCTGACCCCACACGTCCCAACAAGTAAGGAGCACTAAGACAGCCCTTCCTCCCCACCAGCAGCGTTCTCGCAAAGCCTGGCCCGCTCTTCGTACACACCTGAAGCAGGAAGAAGCCACCTCCCACTGCCGTTGCTGCCAGCTTTCCAACTTTCTGGAAGATGAAGCCAGTGCACCTGCAAATCAACCAGGATCCAGTGAGGAGAACGCGACACCAAGCACGCACATCACGCATCCTACAGACAGGCCTGCCTTCGGTGCTGATTGCTTGGGGCTTGGAGACAGGCTGGCTGACAGCAGAAGGCCACACGCAAGCGGAGAAAAACAAGGAGAATTTGTGCCTGGCCAGACGTGACACTTTGCAGCTCTTTACTTCTCACTACGGCATTTCAGGCTTTCGCAGCTTTGATTCTTATCTCTTCAGCATCGTGTTCTCCCGAAAGCGTAGTCGGAAACACGTGGTTTAACCAAAATCAGCACGTGATTTCGGTGGGATACCTTTTTTTTTTTATTATTTTTAATCACCATCTCCAGAAGGAGATTCGGCAGCACACCCGCTGTCCCCCCACGGAGGAGCGCGGGAGGCCGGTCACAGGGCTGGCTTCCTCGCGGCCTAAACAAGCGGCGCTTTTCCTTCTCGTTCCTGCTGCGGGCACGCAGGAGCGCCCTGAAGCCGTGCCGCCCCCCTGGCAGGGCTGACGCTTTCCCGGCACGAAGGACACCCACGGCAGCCACCGGCCCCGGCTCAGCCCCGCGGCAGGGGGCTGGCGTTGGCTGTCAGCAAACGGCCCGCGGCTGGGGCCGGGGCCGGGGCTGGGGCTGGGGCCGGCCCCGGGAGGGCTCCCCCCCCGCCTGCCGCCCCCCGGTGCCCGGTGCCGGTGCCGCTCACCAGCCGGTGACGCCGCCGATGACGAGCTGCGTGGCCACGTTGTACTTCTCCGCGCTCGACCCCGAGGCGGGCGCGAACACCCTGCGCCACCACGGCCGGCTCTTGGCGTACTCGGACAGCTCCAGCACGGTGAACGCGTCCTCCGGCCGGCCTGCGGGCACCCAACACACCGCGCGCCGTCACCGACCGGGCCCGACCGGGCCCGACCGGGCCGGGCCCGACCCTCGGCCCCCCCCCCCCCAACCCCGGCCCCGCCGTCGCCATGGCGACGCGCCCGCCCCGCGCCCCGCGCCCCGCCGCCCACCTCCGCCCGCCGCAGCCATCTTCCCGCTCCGCCCGCCACTGCGCCTGCGCGCGGCCCCGCCCCAGCGCGGCCCGCCCCGCGCCGTGGCCCCGCCCCTCGGGAGGCGCCGGGGGCTGAGGGGGGGCCCCGGGGCGCCTCAGCGTGAGGCGCGGAGGGCGGGGTGCGCAGCCCCGTGCACGCCCCCGGTGCCCGTGTGGGTGGGATGCCGGCCGGCTTTCGCTCTTCATAAGCACGTGGAGAAGGAAACAGCGCTCTCTGAACGTTTATTTGCTCTCTGCCGAGCGTAACCCCCCTGTGTTTGCTCTGCCGAGCGCCAAAGCACCGTGGCGTCAGTCAGGCTCTCCCCTCACCGAGCCCCCCGCCGTCCCCGCCGCCCCGTCCCCGCCGAGGGCAGCTCCCGCGGGCGCAGCGTGGCGGCGGCCCGTTGGTGACCCA
The DNA here is from genome assembly GCF_040182565.1 of Anser cygnoides. Lineage (NCBI taxonomy): Eukaryota > Metazoa > Chordata > Aves > Anseriformes > Anatidae > Anser > Anser cygnoides. Next base: position 11,769,336 of record NC_089885.1, on the reverse strand, counting down.
GTAATCAGATGTAGCTGTTAGCGGGACGGTCAGACAGATCCTACACCGGCTACTGGGCGGCCAACGGCACCGTGTCTCCGGCCTCGGCTCCGGGCAGGGCTGGCGGCGAGCGGAGCGGCTTCCCCCGGGAAAACGAGATGTGGCGGCCGGGTCCCGGCGTGGCTGGGACGTGGTGGGCTCCCAGCCCTGGCACCGGGCGGGGTTGTCCTCGCGCCTTCCCCCTGCCTGGTGCCAGCTGGGTCAGCCCCACACGCGGGGTCCCAGGGCGCCCGCAGCTCCAGCCGCATGGCCCCGTCCTTCCCGGCACACGTGCACCATCCTGCGGGCGCTCGGCTTCCTCCCGCGGCGGGGCAGGGGCTGTGATGCCGGGGGCCGGGGGCCGCCGTGTTCCTGCTCGGTACGGAGGGCGTTAAGGGGCTGGGGGGCAGCTGCAGAGCCCAGCACTGGCACCTGAGCACCCCACGAGCCATCGGGGCTCCCCACAAGTTACCAGTCCCGTTTGGCTCAGGGGGTGCAAGCCCCAAAAGTCTTTCCCCATCTCAAATGCTTCCCACCCCTCCCAGTGACCACCTCCCAGCCAGCGTGGCCGGTGACCCCCCTGCTCGCCAGCCCACGTGGGCTCTGCAGCGGCCATGTGCAGCAGCACCGGGCAATAACGCACCCAGCAAACCCATCTGCTCCCAGCAATTCCCCCCAAAATGCTCAGACCCACTGAGAGAGGCACTGTACCTGGCCGTCTCCACCAGATGCCAGGGTCCCCCGCTGAAAGCACATGTCCCCAGCGCACAGGGACATGGGGAGCTCCCAGGCTGCTACCCCGGTGTCTCGGGGTGACGTCCAGGTGCCTTCAGCCTCGTGGTCCCGGTTCACACGCTCTGCCGAGGCTGTGATGGAGCCTCTGCTTTTAGTACGGCGAGAAGCAACGCCTGAATTCCCCTTCCCCTGGCTGGGACATCCGCGCTGGTGTCACGCAGACGCACAGGGACAGCCCCGGCACCGCGGCCGGCCGGGGCACGCTGCAGCTCGCAGATAGGAAATTTGCAGCTCAGCCCCGTCAAAGCAAGAGCGCGGGGATTTTCAGCGGGGTTTCTCTCTCTGCCCATGCCTCTCTCTCTCTTCTCATTTTCTGGAAATGAAACCAACCATGGGCTCCAGCTTTTCGTGCCACTCGGTTGCTTTGGGTGGGGGCTACAGCCCTTCTCCTTTCCCCAGATGCTAGGGGGACTTTTCAGCTCTGCCCCAGCCTCCCTGACTTCCACACCGCAGAGGAAGGGGCTTTGTTATCCCTCCGGCCAGCAGCTGGGGTCTCTGGTTGCAGATGGGAGCTGAGCAGCCTGGGCACAGCAGAGCATTGTGCCGAGCCGCAGCGAGCCCCGGCCGCCCCTCGGTCCATCCCTCCTGCGGAGAAGTGCTGGTTTGGGTGCCGCCAGCCCGGAGCGCAGCAAATGGCACCGAAGTGGCCGCCTGGGCGATGCAGACATTCTCCTTCCCACTCGCCACTGTAGTCCAGGTGACCAAGTCCTGTTGCTCCCTGCATCAGTTTCTCCATCTGTAAAAGGCAAATAACAATCGCTGGATGCACAACAATCTGCTCATTCAGCTCTTGCGTGTTTTCTACCTCTTTGGCCAGCACCTTGCCCTGGTCCATCTCGCCCGACAACCCCTCCATCTCACGGGGCTGCTCCCTCTGCCGTTGCTGCCCGGCCAGCAGACACCCTGCCAGCCCCAAGAGATGGGGCTGGTGCTGGGGACACCCATGGGTGCTGGGTGCGGTGGCATCCCCTGGCTCAGGGCAGCATCCCAGCGATGGGGGCCAGCAGGGCAGGGGGGTTCGGGATCTGCGGGAGCTCGCCACAGCTCCGTGCGTCGGCTTCTTCTCTGTGAGAATCGAGGGAGGATTTTTCTGGGACAGTGCTTCCCTTACCCAGCCATCCCCGTGGAGCGACGCTAAATTCCTGTTGTTAAATTTAGCCCTTTTTGTGGCTCGCCAGGAGCTGTGCTGGTGCGGGGATGCCCAAGTTGAGCAACGCTGAGCGCTGGGGGACGGGGAGGAAGGGCAGCGCCGGGCCCTTCCCCGTGCCCTGAGCACAGCAGTTGTGGGGCAGAGCCACGTCCCGGGGCGGAGGGGACGTGTGCCTGAATCTCAGCAGCCCTGGGGGTTTGGGGCTTATTCCAGGAGCCTCCTGTTTTGGCAGCTGGGTTGTGGCAGCTGGGCTGAGCCAGGCATCAAAAACCGGACAACCCAGGGGGAACGTGAACCCTTCTCCAGGGTGACCCAGCAGCGACAAGTGGCACAGCAATTGCTCTGAGCTTAATTTAATCAGCCAAGGTTAATTAGGTGACTTATGAAGGACTTGTGTGCCTGGAGACTGCTCTGGTTTTCCCTGGGCTGCTCTGAAACGAGGAGCTGAGCTCCTTCAGCAGCATCCCTGCGAAGGCAGTTGCATCAGGAGCACCCTCCAGCCATAACCCCCCAATTCGCAGCCCCCCGGCTCCCCCAGGTGCAGCCCCAGGGGTGCCTGTAGTCGGGAGCGCGGCCGTTGCGCTCCCGCAGCCTGAGTCATTCAGAGACACCTCCAGCGTGAGAAACGAGAGAGAAAGGAGAAACGCTGCGCTGACCCACTTATGCAGGGAAGGGAGAGGGGAGGACAGCTGGCTGCTTTTTCAGACCTGCTCCACGGTGGCATTTCTGCTCTGGGGCCATGCCAAGTGTGCTCAGAGCTGGATTTGCTGCGGTTTCTGCCCCCGGCACCGCTGGGCTGCTGCTGCCTGGGCTCCCACAGCCGCAGGTCGGGTGCTCTGGGCGCTGCACGGGGCTCTGGCCCCTCATTTGGGGAGTACCCTGTGAGCCCACATGGCATTGACCAGCCCCGGGCACATCCGTGGAAGAGCGGGGACGCGTCTCGCCAGCCCTCGGGCAGGCAGGTCCTGGCAGGACGTGGGCAGCAGCGGGAGATGCTGCGGCCTGAATGCAGTGGTACAAGGGGCCGTGCCCCGTCCCTCTGCCAGCTCGCCACCACCGGTGGCACGGCCGTGTCCCAGTGCCCTCTGCCCACGTGAGTGCTGGGAAGGGTGCGCACCCAGGGGCGGCTGCTGCTTCTGAGCCACGCTGTATTCCCGAGAAGCCGCCGTGAGTCACTCTTGCTCTCTCTCTCGCGCACACACACATGCACATAAAAAGTCCCAGGAGAGATTAGACACTGTTCGCTCTGTTCTGAGTCATTCTTACCCGCCCCAGCCCGGTGTCGAGCCGAGAAGTGCACGATGCAGGGAAACAACCCGTGTTTTCTGCTTGCACGTGGGTCCTTGGCTCGCACCAGGCAGGTTTCTCCAGGGCTTTCGGGGGCAGCAGCCTGTCCCGGCTTCCCCATCCCGTCTGCGCTGACAGATCTGTCTGCTGGGGAGGTTTGGGGATGGCTGGATGTGCCCGAGCTGTGCCTCGGGCGGGATGGGGATGCCGCTGCCTCCTTTGAAAGCGCAGCCAGCACCTGGCCCAGCCCAGCCTCGTGCGTGGTGCTGACGCGTGGCAATGGCATTCGTGTGGCTCCGCGGAGCTCTCGGAAATGCCAAGGCTGCCGGCGGCAGGGCCGCTCCTTGCATCGGCCAGCTGGTTCCTAGCAGCTCCTTGACTCGTGCCCCTCAATTACTCGCAGCAAATAAACGGCCTGTTTGCTCTCAGACAAACCCTTCTGGGGCTTTGCCTGCAGACCACGTAAGACGCTCGTCAGCAGTGGAGCTGCCGATGCTGCCCCGTTGGCCGGGGCCACGTGTGCTCCTGCTGGGGCACAGCGGCTCTGGCTTGGGGTGTGCTGGGGGTGCTGCGCTCCCTGCAGGCACCCGGCTGTCCCCAGCCTCGTGCTGCTCTCGCTGCCTGCACAAAGCTGCCCACTCCGTGCAGCGAGCACCAGGACCTGGGCAACCTCACCACGCGCCCTCCGGTCTCCCACCTGGACACCCCTTCCCACAGCTGTCAATATCCTGGTAATATCATTTTTTTATCTGCACCCTCGGGTTAGACCTCGTCTCTCCATTTACTCTTAAGTCCCTAGGACAGGAACCTGGAAGCTACCTCCTGGTAGCTGGAAATGGTTAAACCCAGCAATTTACCAGCACCTGCCTGTGTCAAAAACTTTAATTTCTGGCTGCGTCTGGGCTCTTGGCACCGCAGCCCCCAAGGGAAGCTTTGCTCTACTCCCCTCTGTGATCCCGGGATGTTGCTGTCCCCAGTGCCCGGAGTGTCCCTTCCTGTCCCTGACCCCAACCCGCACTCTGCCTTCTTCGTGGTAGCTTTGTCTGCATGGGGACATTTTCCCTGTCTGCCTGTTTCTGGAAGAAACACCTTTCCCAGCCTTTCCGGGTGAGCGCAGTCCGGCGACACCGGGAGATTCCCAAGCGGGCTGACTGGAACAAAGTCACGTCCGTGCGGCGGGGGAAGCGCTGCCAGAAGCACAGCCGGATCTGCCGTCTGCCCCGGACCCGAGGGTGACCCCTTCCCCTCCAGCTCTGAACAATGCCCTCGACATGTCACTGCACGGAGCAGCGTGGCAGCTGCCCCGTGCCAGCAGGGCTCCCCGCGCTGTTGTGTCCCCGTCAGCAGCCGCGGGATGGCTGCGTGCAGGCGGTGACCATGGCTCGGACGGATGGATCGGAAGGGTTTGTCACGGGAAGCGACAGCGGCGGCCTCTCCCCGCTCTAAAACACGGCCGGGGGCCAGGTGCAAAGCACCCAGGGCATCCCCGCCTGTGACACACCGCTTGTTTTGTCCCACAACGCTGGCTGGGCTGTTGCTCATCTTCCTTGCGGAGAAAAGGAGTCCCGGGCTGGGCAGGGAGCCAGCCACTGGCTCGTGAGCTTGAGGAATCGTGTTCCTCGCTGGCTTTTCAGCTCTCGGGGAGCGCTTCCCACCCCAGCCACATCAGCCAGCCCCTGGTGAGCGCAGGAAGCAGCGGGCAGCCCCTCACTGGCAGGGGTTTTACAGCGGTCCCAGGGAGAGTCCCCCCCCCTTGGGTGCTCCCCACCTGCCGCCGGAGCCCCGGGGGTGGTTTTCCCCTTGGGCTGGGGCTGCTGTAGAGAGTGGGTGGGAAGAGAGAGGGTGTCCCCAGCGAGGCGGTGAGGGATGGCCCCGCTCTGAGGGTGAGGATGGGGAGGTGTCCCTGCACCCATGGCCACGGGGTGCGCTGGCATGGTGGGGCTGGGGTGTTGGAGGTTTTCCCAGGTGATGCGGGGCAGCAGGGATGCATTCTCCTGACCTCACCCACTTGACTTCACCCCACCCAGGGCACAGCTCCCAGCTCCCTTCCCATCCCTGAGCACTCCCCATCAGCCTCCCCCACCCCCTTCCAAGAATTCACATCCAGGATCCCAAAACACCCTTCCCTCCATCACCCCTACTTCTGTGCCCGAGGCACCAGCCTGTGCCAAGACCCATCACAAGGACACTTCTGCACGTGCTGGGACAGTCCCCGAAGGGGTCACGGCTGCCCTTGTACTCCCGTTGCCCTCCCGCATGATTTATGGGGTCCTTCCCACCTCGCTCGTCCCGCGGACGCCGGGACGGCGCAGGGCGTTCCTCCTCATCTTCCTGCCGTCGTGAGCAGAACCGCGTGCAGGCGTGTGTGTGCATGAGCACGCGTGTGCGCGTCTGGGAGGAATTTCCTGGGCTTGTAAAGAGAAAATGAAAACAAAATAAGCGAGTTTAAAAACAGGGGGAACGTTGCAAAAACGTTGCAGTGCATCTTCTCCGAGCTGTTCTGCGGCACCCCGGGAGGGACCATAGGAGAAGACGAGGGGGTGAGGAGCTGCTGGGAAGGGGCATCCCAAGGTGTCTCCTGACCACTTCCCTCTCACATGGCTCGAAGCAAGGTTTTGTGGCTAAATCCTCGCTGCTGGGCTGCAGATGCCTGGGGAACAGGGAGACACCCCCGTTTGCACGTGCATCCCTCACCTGTGCAGCCACCAGCCACTCTGCCAGCTCCCAGTGCCAGGGGGCACAGCACCTCTCCTGCTCCTTAGCAATAATCCACCTTATCCAATTCAGCCTTCCTGAACTGTCATTTAAGATTTTGCCCTAAATTGCCATTTTCTCACACTGCAGGAGCCTGCAGGTAAAGGAGGCAGCTGCTGGTCCCTGGGGGCTGCCCGGGGCAGGAGCAGCAGCTCCAGCCCCACAATGAGCCCGGGCTGACCTGTGGGGGATACGGAGGCTCCCAAGACAGGGTGCTGGCCCGAAACCTGCTTTTCTCTCTGCCCTCAGTGGTGAGAGGGAAGGTGGGACCAGGCAGGGACCACACCTAACTTTCCCTTCCTCTGCAACCCTCCCTTTCCTCACCTCACTGCCAGACACGGGCCAGGACACAGAGCCAGCTGGGTCCTGCAGCCGAGCTTAATGCCGTGTTTGCCCTCCCTTTCCCTTTGTTTTTTCCTCTCCTCCTGTCACTGCCACCCTGGAGGAAGAGAGGGAGAGGCCATCGCTCACACGCTCCTCTCTGCATTAACCCGCTTGAGTGATTCCTCCCCTGATGCCTTTGGGAAACTCTCCAGCGCTCTGACGGAGGCCGCGGGTGCTGGCTTTAAATCACCTTCTCCTGTGGATTACGACAGCTGGCTGAGAAGATAAAAGCTTTTCTCTCCTCTCCCCTTCCTTTTCACTTTTCCTCCTAAAGCCGCAGCGGTTCCCAGCCGCAGGCGCGATGCTGGCGGGAGCCCTGCGCTGCCTCGTGCTCCTCTGCCTGGTTGAGGAGAGCATCAGCGAAGTCCGGAGGTACTACATCGGGGCCGTGGAGACCGCCTGGGACTACACACACAGCGACCCGCTCTCCGTGCTGCAAACACCTGCGGGGTAAAGCTTTTTCTGTTGCAATTCCAGCGCACTTAGGGCTGCTCTCCCACCCCGCGGACATGATGCTGGGTCTGGGGGGCACGTAGGGCAGCAAATGGAGCACGCTAAGTGCAACCCTGATAATGCACAGGTGGGGTAAATCTAGAGGGAGAGCAGCAGACCTGTGCTGCTTTATCTTAACGCCATTTGTTGGTGATCCTTTAAAGTCTGTGCGGGGAGCCTGGGGCTGGTTCTCCAGCCAGTGCTTTCTCCGTGGGGAGCTCGAGGCAGAGGGGGAGCCCCATATCTCCCTGCCCGGGGAGCTGTGCTCCTGCTGCACCCCTGGGAAAACCTAACTTTCAGCTGTTTATACCTTTGCTTGCATTATATTTATATCTTCGCCTGCATTATGTTGCTGGGGCCGGACTTTTCCCTTTAGGGAATGAATGTAACTTTTAGCGTCTGAGCAAAAAATGGTGTTGGTAGGCAGCAAGAGGAGGGAGGAAAGCATGCTGGCTTCGCCTGAATGCTTTGGAGAGGGAAGGAAAAGTGGCTGTTGCATTGCTTGGGCACGGGGATGAGATGTAAAGCTGTTTGTGGATGGGCTGCTCTGAGCCCAGCGCGGGGAGCAGAGCTGGATGGCTGTGCCCCTGTGGATGTAGCTGTACCCCTTTGTGTCACCCTACTGCTGCCTCCTCTGCAGGTAGAGGGGGGGTCTGCTACCTGTACCCTCTCACCTGTCCCAGGCTGTTCCTCCAGCATCCCTGTGTAGCCAGAAACCACTTCTAGGACACAAGTCTCACCCCACCAGCATGCCTAAAAGACGAGATGTTTTCTCTCTGCCTTCCCCCCCATCCCAGCCACCCAGCATGCTGTCCCACTGCAAGTCTCCCTCTGCTCAGCCACGTTACCACGGGCAGCCCCTTGTGGGACAGCCCTGCGGGCACCGGGCAGGTGGCCTGAGGCTGTTTGCCCCTTCCTACCAGGGCAGAAGACAACCTCGGCCCTCTCGGAGGGCACCGGCCTGCCCATGGGCGCAGCTCCCGGGGGAGCCGTGGCCGGCAGCGGGGCTGGCTGGGCGGCGTGGTTCCCGGCAGGGTGACAGAGGGGCCTTGTTCCCGCAGCCTCAGCCCTGCTCCTCCCGCTTGGGGAGGACGCAGGAAAATAGCCAAGCTGCGGAGAAAGGGCACGCAGAGGTGAGCCAAGTGCCTCCGAGCCGTGCCTGGGGCATCTCCTGCTCCGCCGGTTCTCCCTCATGGCACCAGCACCCCGGGCGCACCTCTGAAAGCCCTGCGTGAGCCCCGGGGCTGCTCTGGCACGTTCCCCATGATTTCAGTTTCTCCCCCTCTCCCCAGACACGACCTGCAGTGTGTCCCAAAACAGCCCCGGGGGTCTCGGCTCAGGCTCGGCACTGGCGGCCACGTAGCCCCGAGCTGTCTGAGTGCTCCGGTGGCGCGGGGTGTTGGCCTTGGCCGTCTCCTGGCTCTGGGAGATGAACAGATATTGCGGCTAACAATGCTGATCGGCCGCGCCAGGAACTTTGCTCCTCGGGGTAGGAAGTCGGTAGGGACCCTGCGTGCAGGGGAGCTGCCAGCAGCTCTTGGACCAGACGTCCCTCAGCCCCGCGATGGCTCCGTCACTCTGCCTGGGCCCCACGCTAAGCCCCCGTGTCCCCACACCTCCTGCCAGCCAGCCCCACGTGCCGAGAGGGGCTGGGTTTTGTGCCAGCAACATCCCCCGGCTCCAGAGGGCTTCTCCCTTGTTTGCTGCAAAGTTAGCAGGACTGGACCCTGGTGTCTCAGATATGTCTCCAAGCTGGGCTTGCTGCGAGTTAGAGATTAAGGACTCCAGCCCTGCTCTGCCCACGGTTCTCAGGCCCTGGGGTGAGCAAACCAAGGTCTCCTGACAGCAGCCAGCAGCCTGGGGGCGAGTGTATCGTGCTTTCCTCAACTTCTTAGTCACGCTGGCTCCTTCCTCTTCCCCTCGAGGAAGACTCAGGCAGAGAACTGCTGCCTGGATTTATTTAGTCAGAGCAGGAGAGCAGCCCTTGCAGTTTCTTCAGGGGGAAAAAAATACCACCTGGCTCCTGCTCCAAACAAAGCAAGGCTGGAGGCGGTCTGTCTGGTTACTGGAAATGGTCTCAGTCCTGGGGCTGGGGCTGATAAGCGGGCCTCTAAAATCCCTGGAGAAATTAATGGCTTTGTTATCCTGATAAACGTGCTGGATCCCTTATGGAAAATGAATTAACTAAGCTGCTTACAGATCAAAAATGGCCAGCGGAGATAAGTGGGGTGTGAAATACGTTCAAGCCTCCTTTATCCTCCTGCTTCAAGGAGTGTTTTTTTTAGGGGCTGGCTGTAAATCCCAGTTCAGCCAGAAAAGAAACGAATGTGGAGACATTGCTTGGGCCGCAGTGCAGACAGGAGCGCACTGCCGTGCTGCCTGGCACAGGTTTTCCAGGGGGAGCAGGGGAGAAAGAAGAGGTTACGGGTGATGTCTGCCACACTTGTGGGTGCTGGGGACGGGGCGGGCAGTGCAGAGCAGCCGCGTGTGGCACCGTGCTGCCTGCTGCTGTGTCTTCTTCCATCGTGACTAATGCCATGGCATTAATCACGGCCACGTCAGCATCCGTGAGCCGAGAAAAACCTTTCCAAACACACCTGGTGTCTGTCAGCAAACAGAGGATGCGAGGGTGAGCGATCCTGGGCTGGCACGGCGTGCTGGCGGGGACGGGAGGAAGAGGATGGCTGCAGCCCGTCTGTGCAATCAGCCTTGGCTTTTCCTTCCTCTTACAGCGTGTCAGGGCTGCCGGGACCTCAGCCCCCCGCACCCGGTGCCCTTCCACATTACAGGAAGGCCGTGTTTGTGGAGTTCCCCGATGCCTCCTTCACACAGCCCAAGCCCAAGCCGGCGTGGATGGGTAAGAACCATGCAGAGAGCGGTGAGCCCAGTGGCCAAACCCATCCTGGGCGGGTGCTGGTGAAGGCCAGCCGTTCCTCAACCAGGAGTGGGAAATATGTAAAACCTGGGCAGAGCTGCCGGGGGTGCCGGGAGCCTTGCTGGTGCTGGAGCACTTGATACTGCCATGCTACATGAGGGACCGACCGTGCAGGTGGAAAGCCAGCCCCTCAGGGCCCGTGGGTGGGTGTGAGCGGCTGTGCCAGCCCCACTGCTGACCGCCCAGCTGCCTGACCTTGCCATCTTCCCCCTCCAGGTCTCCTGGGCCCCACCATCCGAGCAGAAGTGTATGACACAGTGGTCATCACCTTCAAGAACCTGGCCTCCCGCCCGTACAACCTCCATGCCATCGGGGTGTCCTACTGGAAGGCGTCAGAGGGTGAGTCGGGCCATGGCCACACGCTGCGAGTCCTCGTGCTGCACCTCCTGCTCCCAGGAGGAGGCACGTCCCTCCCCGACCTTGGTGTCGGCTCTGCTTGCTGCCCCGAGCCCAGCCATCTCCTGCAGAAGTCGGGCTCGCCAGGGGGCTTGGGGTGGGGAGGAGGCATTTCTGTATCCACCGTGTGCTGGGGATAAAGCTTCGGTGAAATCAGGCTGTTCCTCTGGCCGCAGGTGCAGGGTACGAGGATGAGACCAGCCAGCTAGAGAAGGAGGGCGACAGGGTGGATCCGGGGAAGACGCACACCTACATCTGGGAAATCCAGCAAAACCAGGGCCCCACAGACGGCGACTCACCGTGCCTGACCCACTCCTACTCCTCCAACATCGACAGCGTGAAGGACACCAACTCCGGTTTGATTGGAGCCCTGCTCGTGTGCCGGCCTGGTAAGAGCAACCCAGGATGGGGACAGGTCAGGTGCAGTCATGAGCTGAGAGGCAGAGGAATCAAAGACACCTTCCAGAGGCTGAGCATGGCAGTGGGGTCAGTGTGCTGGCCCTTTCCCCAAAGAGTTCCTTCCCAGTGTGGGAGGCAAACACCCCTGGATTTTCCTACAGGGGAGAGAACCTGGTTAATTTTTGCCCTTGCAAAATTTCAGACTACAGATGAAATCTTTTGCCTTGTAGCCGAACCTTATCTACTGATAAGGTGAATTTCTGTGGAAGCATAAATGTCTTTCCTTCAGAGCTTCACTAAGCTACAATCATTCAGTGTCTGCCAGGGCAATTTGCCAAACAGGATTTTGTTGGAAGACATAAAGGAAAGTTTTTTATGAACAAGGGCAGAGACAGGACACCTGGGGCACTGCCTCACCCACAGTACCTGTGCCTTCTCTCTTCCTTTGGTGGACGTGGAGATGAGGAAATCTTGACTGTTAACCATCTCTGGGGTGCACGGCATCAAGAAGTGAACCTGGGGCAGGACTGGTCTCCCCTGGCTGAGCCATCTCCTGGAGGTGGTTGTCCAGACCCCGGTGTAGTCACCGGAGAGGAATGGGCACCCGTGGGTGCGACTCACCCGGGGCTCTGTCTGCAGGCCCCGATGACTCGCCGCAAACTATTTCTCCACTGACAAGCAAAGTCTAGACGAGGAGTGCAAACAATGGTGCTGATGAGGGGGCTGGATGAAATGGGCTCTTCCAGGTGACTAAGTGAGTCCCGAGAGCCTGTGAGGGAGAGGCAGGGCAGGCTGCCCCTTCGGTGCGTGCTGGGGCAGCTGCTCTCAGCCACGGGGTTTTAGGGATGAAAGGCTGGGAACAGGGCTGTGACATTCACTGACCTCGTGAGACGTGGCAAAACCAATCCACAGCCTGGCCTTGATTTGTGGAGGGCAGAAAGGGACTTCCCTGGGAAGATGGGCATGGCACTTGCTGATCTTAAAATGCCCCGTTCCGTGGCCTCTTGCAGGGACCCTGGTGAGCGATGGGACCCAGGACACGCAGCAAGACGTTGTGATGCTGTTCGCAGTGTTTGATGAAGGTAACCGCCCCACCTGAGCTGACCACGTTGGTGTCAGACCCTGAATTCAGCCCGGTCTGGGGCGCATGCTTTGGCCACGGTGTGGGCACAGCCGCTCAGCTCCCTCTGAGGGGTTCGAGCCCTGCGCAGCCCCTGGCCCACGTGCTCCTGGTACCGCACTGCAGCTCCTGCCTCCGTGCCCCAGATGCAGGGAGCTTGCAGCCCCCAGCTCCCACCCCTCTTCCCTTCACACGGGCTGAAGCGGGGGGGAGAAATGCCTTGTCACGTGCAACAGTCACCACCACATTCACGTGGAGTGGACAGGTCTCCGAGGATTTCCAAAAAGCACTGAGCAACTGACCTCCCTGGGTTTTGGCTTTCACACTGCATCCTTCTCTCTCCACAGGGAGAAGCTGGTACTCTGAGCCCGACCCCCCGGCAGCTCCTCAGCCCCTGCCCCGCACCAGGGGGGAGCTGCACACCATCAACGGCTACGTCAACGGCTCGCTGCCCGGTGAGCACCGGTCTGTCGGGGCGGGCATGGAGGTGGTGGGAGGCAAGAAGGGTCTAGCCGTGTCTGCAAACCTTTCTCCAATAAAAGGCAAAAGCAAAAGTCCCCTGAATTCCCTGGCCTGGTGGATCCATGGAGCTGAGCAGACCTGCTCCATGCACAGCAGGTTTCCCCTCGTGAAGGTCCTCACCTACACCAGCACCCCCCATGTGGCTGTGGGACCTGGCCTGAGAGGTGTCTGATGGACAGGTTCTGGTGGAGAGGTGACAACGGAGAGCTGAGACCCTCAGCATGGAGCCTGCCCCCTGTCTCCTCCCTGGCTTTAAGGATCTATTCCGGTCACTTTTGGCACTCAGTGCTAAAAACAAGTGCTTGACTCTGTACTTGACTTTGTTTGGCTTCAGTTTCCAGGAACTTGTTATTCCCTTCCCCACTAGATTGCAGAGCCCTTTGTCACACAGTGATTTCTCCCCAGGAAAATATTTTTACAACGCAGTCAAGTTTTCTCCCATTTCCTAAGCACACTGAACTCTTTGAAACTCTCCAGCGAAGGAATTTTCTCCAGCCTTTAAATAATCCTGGTGACCTCTCTCTGCCCTTCCTGGGGTATTTCAGCTCCTGCTGAAGACGTGCTGCAGCCCTGCCCCAGATGCAGTGTTTGAGCGTGAGGCTTGCCAGCACCGTGATCAGACAAACGCTTCCCCTTCCCAGCTCCCTGTTCCTGTTTTATAGAGCCAGGGAGTGCATCTGCTCGTCTTGCCACTGCATCACGCCGTGAGCTCCCGTCAGCACGCTTCTCTCAGCCTTTTCCAAAGCCCTTGCAGGGGCTAGTCCGCCGTTCTGTAAGCCTGGCTTTATTTCAGCCGGGTGATGCGACCTGCCCCTCTGTTGTGCTCAGACAGCCCACATTTACGTGTGACTTCTCCTGCTGAAGCCTGTAGGGCAGGGGACTGTGCTCTGCACACGTCGGGCTCTGTGTCCATGACACCAGGAGCAGGGACACGGGATGGACACGGAGGTGTCCTGACTCCCGGGTGCTTTCCTTCCCTCCCGGCAGGTCTCACGCTGTGCCTCAAGAAGCAGGTCCACTGGCACGTGATAGGCTTGGGCACTGGGCCAGAAGTGCACTCCATCTTCTTTGAGGGACACACGTTTCTGGTGAGGGGCCACCGTCTCAGCAGCCTAGAAATCTCCCCTGCCACGTATCTCACAGCTCAGACCATGCCAGGAACAGCCGGTCAGTTTCGGATGTTCTGCCAGATACCGTCCCACCAGCAAGGTAACCTGACCCTGCAAGAGCCTGGGGGAAAAGAGGTTCAGGGGATGCCCTGGGCTCTGTGTGGTGCTGCATCTCCAAGGCCATTCCTGCTTAACCGTGCTATATCCATGTGCAAATTGGCCCGTGACCGGGATGGCATGTGTTGGCCTGCGTGGTGGCACGTTTGGTGGGGATAGCAGTGGAGAGGGAATCTTCCAGCAGAGCCTGGGGGGGCAAGCACCTGTGCAGGTAAGTGAGCATGGCCCTTCCTGCCCCTTGTCCGAACCCAGCCGGCATGGAGGCCCTTGTGAAGGTCGAGCAGTGCCTGGAGGAGCGCCTGCTGAAGATGGGGCAGCTGTCAGATGAGCCAGAGGAGGTGGAGGACCACGAGGAAGAAGAAGGAGAAGAAGAAGAGGAAGCTTACCATGTGATCCAAGTGCGCTCTTTTGCCAAGAAGGACCCTGTGACCTGGACCCATTACATCGCGGCTGAGGAAATGGACTGGGACTACGCCCCTGTGAAGCCGGCATCTCTGGATAGGTGAGAGCGAGCTCCCGAGGCCATGGGGTTGCTCCCTGAGGCAGCTCTGCCAGGTCTTCCCCTTCTCCCCAGGAATTTATTTTCCTTCTGCCCAGCCTGGACAGCTTTGTCCCAGCTGTGGGAAGGCAGGAACTGATGTTTACCAAGTTTTACCAAATGCCACCATCGGTGGCTGTCTGAGGCAGCTCCGTCGTGCAGGTCTGCAGGGTCAGCCCCTGCAGGCAGCAACCCCTGGTGGGCCTTCCTGCCCCGGGGCTGGGAGACGTGCCCGCAGCCGGAGGTGTGGGTGGCTGTCCCTGCAGAAGGACCTGCTCTAGAGGGCACACTCCGTTAGTCTCTGTGCTTTAGTCAGCACCACACAGCAGTGACGCCTGTCACCTGCCCCAGTGCCACTCTGCTGACGCGGGGTGTGTGGGCTGGGGCTGTCTCAGCAGCGGGGTCACCGGGTTCTGCCCCAGGGTGGACGTCCCGGCCCCCAGAGCCACCTGCAGCCCCCCGTGGGGTAAGGGAGGGCTGGCAGGGGGCAGCCAGAGGGTATGTCCTCTCCAGCTCGGGCCTGGCTCCTGCTAAGGAGCTGGGATGCTGAGAACAGACAGCTGCTCTGCTGCGTTATTTCCACACAACGCTCATGGCCCTGACACGGGACAGCCCGCCAAGCTCTCAGCTCCCCCAGTCACCACTTCCCTCCAGGACAGGGCAGCGTGAGCCCGAGGCTGCCCACGAGCAGCCTAGTAGAGGCGTTTCCCCATCAAAGAAGCACTGGTTGCTGCTCCAGGGTGCTGGGGTGTCCTGCGGGGATGAGAATATCTTTTTTATTTTGCCTCTGTACAGCAGTTGGCTGGGCCATCCTTGGGCTGCCAGGGATGCATGTGGATGCCATCCTGCATGCGGCCATTTGCTCTTTCTTGCCTGCAGAAACACCACGAGCCTGTTCCTGGAGGCTGGCCCTCAGCGGATTGGTTCAAAGTATAAGAAAGTGATGTTTGTGGAATATGAGGATGCAGCCTTCAAGAAGCGCAAGGTGTCGTACCAAGTAGATAAGGGAATTCTGGGACCTGTCCTGAAGGGGGAGGTTGGAGATCAGTTTAAGGTAAGAGAGTGATTGTTTTCCACACAGAGACTGGAAGGGGAAAGCTTAAAAGCTTGATGCTATTCCTCCTAATAGCTCTTGTTTCTTGGCTGTGGTCTGACATAGGTCCTTGGGGAGATCTATCATGTCTGATAATGTCCAAAGTTCAACAGAAAGGGAGATGCTATTGAAAGGCAAAGCTAAAACTCTTGCTGAGTTCAGCAGGAATGCACATAATTTTGCTCAGCCCCCTTCACTGTAGTCATCTTAGGACTTGTTTGAGTTAATCCATGACCCATGGCACCTAGCACCTTCTTCTGAGGCAGAAGTGCCTTCTCGTTCTCCACTCCTCTCCATCTGAGTGTTCTTACCACACAGTACTGGGGGCTGCTGCTTGGGTCTCCTCACATGCCCTGTTGCCCGCTCGACTTGTTTGCTGCTGGGAGGAACGGGATCTTTCCAGGAGCTTCATATTTCCGCTCCCTGCCTGGGGTTCCCTGTGTGTCTGTGCACATGGAGCTGAGGGTAACGCCTGTGGCGAAGCTCCGACAGAGCTATTTGGGGACGTAAATGAAAGGCTTCACGCAGTTAAGTGGGGAGCACTTTGAAGCTGTTGACTGCTGTGCACACTCAGTGTCTTGGCCCTCCAGGGCCTCCTGGATTGAAAGAGCTCTTCTGTCCCATATGGAAAGGTAGACTAAAGATAGCAACCTGCTCTTTCACAAATATGACATTTTTTTGCCCTCCCAAAATGTACCCGAAGTGGGCACCTCCCGGAAAGACGGTCAACATAGTCTGGTGGAGAAACAAGCAGTCATTTCTTCTGTGCTGCCTCTCTCTTTGTGGTCCTGGATGTGTCCGGGTTCCTCCCTTTCGGACGTGGGCAGTGTCAATACCACAGCCCAGCATTTTCCCCCTGCATGGACACCCTGAGGGCAGCCTTGAGGGCTCACAACAGTCTGGCAGTGCTAAATGTCCTGTTGGCTCTCCTTGTTTCAGATTGTGTTCAGGAATCTGGCAAGCCGACCGTACAACATCTACCCTCACGGCCTCACCAGCGTAAGGCCGTACCACGCCATGAAGTCCTCTCAAGGTAAGGCCGTGGGCAGACCATGGGTGTTTAGGATGTCAGGTGGCCAGTGCCATTTTCCTGGGCCAGGAGAGCTTCCCCCAGCCTGTGGTAAGACTAGCTGCCCAACTCATCCATCTGAGCACCTGAGACCCATGGCTCCTGGAGACGATTCTTGGTTCATGTCCCCGCTGGTGCCATGTAACTGTGTCTAAGGAAGGCTTGGGTGATGGCTGGAAGAAGGGACTTTGTCACCCGAGGAGCTGGGATGGGTTTGGTTCACTTTCTGACATGGCTGCAGTGAGCAGTACCTATCGCACCCATCCCTGGTGAACGCTGCCAGGAGCACCTCGTGCCGAGCTCAGGTCCAATTGCAGGGTCTGGAGCAAAGTGGCAGAAGTGGGATGGCAGCTGCTGAAAAGCTCAGAGCTGGTCTGGGTCTGTGGCACGTTATTATCGCAATTCAGGTTTTCTTTCAGGAGAGTCAAAAGAGCAAAGTGGCCCACCAGCCCTTTTTGGTACCAAAACTACCAGTTTGGGTAGTTTTCTATGTGACTCCTGCTATCAGGAAACCTCCTTTCTGAACTCTTTTATAAAACGGGATGACCCCCTGCAGGAGCAGTCCTGACCTAACAGATGTGCCCTTGGGCTGTGTGTTGGCAGTTAAGGACGTGAAGGACATACCTATTGCCCCTGGCCAGTCCTTCACCTACAGCTGGAGGGTCACGACAGAGGATGGGCCAACGCAAGCGGATCCTCGCTGCCTCACCCGCTTCTACTACAGCTCCGTCGACCCGGCACGGGACACAGCCTCAGGCCTGATTGGGCCCCTCCTGATCTGCTTCAAGAAGTCCATGGACCAGAGAGGAAATCAGGTGGGTCCTCCAGGTGTGGCAGAGAAAGCGTCACGTTCCCTTGGCAAGGAAGATGCTTTGCCACCTTAACTGCCAGGCTGAAAGGCTGGAATAACTGTGGTGGGCGAAATATTTGGGTAAAACCAAATTTGGTTGTCTAGTTGTCTTCAACCCTACCATCAGTCCCACCCCCCTGTCTTCTTCCTTGCATGCTCCCTTCCCTCCAAGACTGGACCCTACCTTATGTGCAAAGCAGTAAACTGCTCCCCATGCACCCAGGCTAAGGGCTGGCAGCCACCCTGCACCCTGGGTGCTGCTCTGGCCAGGCCAGCAACATGCCCTTCCCTCTCTGCCTCCCAGATAATGTCGGATGAGACAAGGCCGGTGCTGTTTTCGGTCTTCGATGAGAACCGCAGCTGGTACCTGGAGGAGAACATCAGGCGGTTCTGCACCGATGCAGCCCACGTGGATACCCAGGACCCCCAGTTTTATGCCTCCAACGTGATGCACAGTAAGTGCCCAGCGGGGGGCTCCCCGCAAAGCCCACACAGACACTGGCTGGTCCCTGCCCCAGGGAATGGGCAGAAGCTCGGCAGCCCCTGGGGAGCCAGGTCCTGATGAAATGTCTCATACCCTGCTCTTTTCCAGCTATTAACGGCTTTGTCTTTGACAACCTGCAACTGAAACTCTGCCTGCATGAAGTTGTGTACTGGTATGTCCTGAGCGTTGGGGCCCAGACAGATTTCCTCTCCGTCTTCTTCTCTGGAAACACATTCAAGCGCAACATGGTCTTTGAGGACGTGCTTACCCTTTTCCCATTTTCTGGAGAAACTGTCTTCATGAGCGTGGAAAAGCCAGGTTAGTAGCATGGGCTATTCCATAGACCATGGGCTGGGCATCACAGCAGGGCGAAGTGAGCATCTCCAAGCAGGGGCAATGCTGCAGTCTGGTACCAGATCACATTTTGGCAACCCCAAAAGCAAAGGGATGCTCAGCCTCTTGGAGCAGCAAAATGAAAGGTGGTGATTACATCTCCCCAAAGCTTAACTCAAAGAAATGGTTTAAATTACTACATCTTACTTCACGATTAGGGTGCATTAATGTCATGCTGCCAAGCCAGTAAGCTGGCTGCAGTGATGTGGTGGCAGTGGCAATGCTGTCCCTGCTGCGGTTCCAGTGCTGCTCATGGCATCACATTTACCCACACACCTCTGCAAGGACAGGTGCACCGGATGCACAGAAGTCTTAGGAAGGGTTTGGTTTTTATTTCCTCCTACTCAGCTTTTTCTTTTCTTTTTTTTTTTTTTTTTTTTTTCCCTTAGTATTTGCAGAAGCAGAGCCATTACCCATTTCCTCACTAACGGAGGAAACACAGAATTTAGCCGACACTGATACGCTGGTCATGGGTATCCATAAGTATTTCTGGGTATCCAGATACCCAGGAAGCTTTCTAAATTCCAGCCAAACATTGCATCCCTCTGAGCTCTGCTTTCCGCCTGCTGATCTGAGGAAGGCAAGCAGTCGGCCGGCAGCAGATGACAGCTCTCTCCAGCGTCAGAGCTGGGTTATTACACACTTATTTGGCAGAGAGCAAGTGCGTTGGCTGGGGATGTGAGCAAGAGGCAGCCTTTTCATTTCTTTCTCCTCGAGTGGGAGAGACGTGACGGCTGCGTCTGGGCTGGGGGAGAGGTGTATCTGCCAGCACCAGCACGTCTTTGGGGGTGGATAATGGTGATTGCTCTGCTGCTGGTGATAATCCTGGAGGTGTTGTGGTTTCTCAGTACATTAACTCCTCTCGCCAAGCGGCTGGTGGGGCCTCATGGGTGCATGCAGCTCGCTGAGCTCTGGCAGGAAGCACCAGCCCTGCTGGTGGTGCGTGTCAGGATCACCTCTGATGTTACCAGCAACCCCGATGTCTTGTGAGCCTGGCTGTAAGATGCTCTAGGGATTCTGGAAATGTTGAAATTACTAGCGTGATCTAGAGGCTGTCTGAAAATACAGGTTACGCTAGCAAGGGAGTGGCATGGGGATGGCAGTTCTGATTTCCCACTGCAGTGTGCTGATGGTGTCCTCTTGTCTTCTCCCGAGACAGGCACTTGGACACTGGGGTGCCTGAATCCTGATTTCAGAGACCGAGGGATGCACGCCAAGTTCACAGTCTCTCAGTGCCAGCATGAGGAATACCCTGATGAGGAAGATTATGAAGAAGATACCTTTGACCCACAACCGAGGGGCTTCTCTAAGAGGAGGAGATGGCGCAGACCGTGTGTGAGTGAGCAGCTGAACAATGTCACCTCTTCCAAAAATGAGACGGGGAAGCCAAGATTGTGCTTGACAGAACCCAGCCACGGGGCCCTCCCGAGCAATGGCAGTATTTCTGGTCCCTCTTCCAATGGCACATCAACATTTTCGGGTAACCCACATCCAGCTGATATTTCCCCACCTCTGCCGGAGACAAACTATGATCTAGTGTCCTATGAATCCTTCTTAGAAGATGAAGAAGAATTGTCAAAAAACATCAGCCAGGACCAAGGGGCTCTCCCCCCTGGGGAACGCTTGGCAAGCAGCAGTGGAGAGGTCCATGGTGCTGCTAGCTCCGAAGCAGGTCAGAAACAGCTGCACCAAGCTACATCGGCTCCAGATGATATGGTGGGAAATAAGGTGATAAATATCTTAGAAGTACAGGAGCCAGTAAAAGAGATGATGGTCCAGTCTGGCGGTACGTTGGAGATCCTGGAAGCAGAGCCTCAGAAGACAACAGCTCACACAGCGGGCCTGCGGGACTCAGCTGCCTTTGCTGCTGGTGAAGGTTCTCCTCAAGGGACCTGGAGCTCATTTCACCAGAACGACCTGGAGCACAGTCTGGGACTTCAAGACACATCTTCACAGAGCGCTGATGAAATGCCCTTAAATCTCCATGAGTCAAGGGAGACAATCAATACGGAGCTGGCTTTAAGCGCTGACCCAAACTCCTCCCTCGCACTGGCCAGTTCTTCAGCACCCTCAGACAAGCCAGGGGACAGCAGGACTTCTCGCACTGGGTCTCAGAGCCACACTGGAGAAGGCAGTCATTCCTCAAAGGAGTTAGATGCTAGGCTGGAAAAAAGACCTCACAAAATGGTTTCACAAGGCTTTAATGAATCTTTTGAAGGGGAAAATGTTTCTTTCCCAGACCTGGGACCCCGAAGGCCTGTAGAAGAGCAAATCCTTACAGATGTGAGTAACTCCTTGCCTGCAAAAAATGGCACGGAAGAAGCCAGTGAACTTGCCAAAGGCACAAGCCTTCTCGAAGCCACCTTTGCACACAGCAATGACCTTGAGCCTTCCAGCTACCTGACGACAGAAGAGAGGGATGAGTTAATCCTGGAGGCAGTGTTTCAGGGTGCTACGGCCACTAAGGAACTGCCAGAGACAGACAGACTTGTCATTTCTGAACCTAACCTTGGGGCCAATGACACAAGGCAGCACCCAAATGATTTCTTAAACAGCCTTGAGCAGTTTCAGGGACCCGGAGCTCCAGCCCCGAGCATGGGCAGCCCCGGCTGGAGGCCCCGACAAGCCAGGTCACTGCAGGGCAGAGGCTTGGTGCGGGGTCTGGGCCTTCCAGGCACCACTTCTCGTGGCAGCAGGGTGTCCCCCTCTGCAGATAACAGAGCAGAGCAGGATGTGGCCAGCCAGACCCCTGAGCCAGCAGTGGGAAAGAGAGGGTGCGGGCCTCATTCCCCTTCTTGCAGCACTCGCTTCAAGAAGAGGTCCCTGGAATCACACGGTTCTGGGGCTGAGGGGATGGTGACCCAGCCAAGCCTGGAAGAAACGGGGAACTTGACTGAAGGGAGGCAGCGCCCGGGGAGGGGTGATCCACAGGCTGTGCCTGCAGACGGAGCTGAGGAGAGGCATGCTGAGGGGGGGCCAGCCCCGAGCAGCAGCGGGGGGGCTCAGCGCAGTGGCAGCTCCCTCCCCACACAGGCAGTGCCAGCAGCTGGCAGCTCAGGACCGCAGCATCGTGCCGTGGCCGCAGACCTGGCCTCAAACTGGGACCCAGTCTCAGCAGTGGCAGCGGGGCACGCTGGGGGCTTGCAGAGCCCAGCTCTGGCCGAGCTGCAGCCGGGCAGAGGGGCTGCCTGGGGGGCTCCGTGGGGCGAGCAGGCTCAGGGGAGAAGCCAGATGGAGGAGGAGACAAATGCCGTGGAGCAGCCGGGTCTGGAGAGGGCCTGGTTCAGTCCCCGGCCTCAGCAGCTGGAGGCCAATGCCACAAAGGGCTCTGTGCCTGAGATCACCTCTGGGCAAAACCCGGAGGAAATCTCTGTGAAACTGGCCTCTGAGGAGAACTATTCCCTGCCTCTGAGCGGCCCTGAGCTCAGGCACAGCGCTACCGAGAAACCAGCCCAACATGTGCAAGCCAGTCCGGATGAACGGCAGGTGCTCGGGGGGGAGGATGTCCTTGGAGAAACCGGGAAACGGGGAGAGCCTGAGGAGGACGGGGAAAGCAGCAGCATGGCGGGGGAGAGGACCCATGCCCCAGGACATGGGGAGAACCAGGCTCTGAACGACTTGAGGCCAGAGGCTGACAAACTGGACTATGATGACTACAGCGAAACAGAGCAGGCCATGGAGGATTTTGACATTTATGAAGAAGCGGAGCACGATCCGCGCTCCTTCCAGGGGCGGATACGACAGTACTTCATTGCAGCAGTGGAGGTGATGTGGGAATATGGGAACCAGAGACCCCAGCACTTCCTAAAAGCCATGTAAGTGTTGCTTCCCCTCACGTGTTGCCCTGGCACGGTGTGGCATGGCTCCATGCATGGCTGGCACTTTGGGACAGGCAGGATTGCAGGTCTGTGACTGTGTGGCCTAGCCAGGCACTCTGTGCCAAGCAGCCCGGGGGAAGGATGATCCCAGCACTGCACCTCCACCCAGGGGGCTCGGTACCTCCAGGGTCTTTGAGCATCCTTGCAAGTGCATAAGGGATGCTCTAGGCTCTGCATCACCCAGCTGGTGGTGCAGATCTGCCCCCTCGCCACCCAGATAGCTCAGTGTAGGTGCCTGTGGCTGCGCCCTTTGGCCCCGCAGCAGCCCTGCCCCTGCTGCTGTCTGTAAGGGGCAGTCTCACCCATGCTGCTTCACTGCCCTCACCCCCGCAGGGACCCCCGGAGCGGCAGGAGGAAGCCTTTCCGACAGTACCGCAAGGTGGTTTTCCGAGAGTACTTGGACAGTTCCTTCACTCAGCCACTGATACGGGGAGAACTGGACGAACACTTGGGCATCCTCGGGCCGTACATCAGGGCAGAAGTTGAAGACGTGATCATGGTGAGTTGAAAGTCCCTGTTTCCTATAACCCCTGACATCCTGCCCCTCCTTGCTGGCTCTGCTCAGCCCGAGGGAGCACTGAGCTGTGCCTGCAGGCTCTGCAGTGCCCGTGGGGGCACTCAGCACTGCTTCCACCCCCTTCCTACCCTCCCTTTGCTTCTCCTCCACTCCAACACAGGTCAAGTTCAAGAACATGGCCTCGCGGCCCTTCTCCTTCCACTCCACGCTGCAAGGCTACGAGGAGCTGCGGGGCACGGTGTCAGGCGAGGAGGCCGTGCAGCCCGGCGAGCTGCGGGACTACTCCTGGAAAGTCCTGCCCCAGATGGCACCCACCACACAGGAGTTCGACTGCAAGGCCTGGGCTTACTTCTCCAACGTGGACCTGGTGGGTGGCAGGCCGGGAAGGTGGTGAACCGTGGGTGACACGGCCCTGGCTGTGTGGTCAAGGCTTTTCCTGTGGTGCTGTGCTTAGAGCAGCCGATGGCAGTGTAGTTCTCAGGTGTCTAATACAGCGACGAATGCGTGCTGCTGATTTGTCTTCTCTTGGCTTCCCCCCTTTTCCCAGTTCTACATTTTTGTGAGACTTGTAGGGAATTTGCATTCTGGAGCCCTGTAAGCCTCTGCCAAATCTGGTTGAATTTGGCCCCTAGGTTGCGATGCTAGCGGAGCACAGCTGGACAGAGGGACACCACTTCCCTTGAAAGCATGTACAAGCACTTGCTGTGCAGCCTTCCGTAGCTGGGGACAGAGGGATTCCCAGTGTGTCCCTCCCACCCCACTCATGCCATGCCCTGTATATGGGTGGCAGCCAGGCCAGGGATGCAGGCAGGGCCACCACTTCCCTTGCTGCTGTGATGCTTGCAAGCATCAACATTATGTCCTTCTCCAACTTCTTTCCTGGCTCCCCCGCAGGAGAAGGACCTGCACTCGGGCCTCATCGGGCCACTCATCATCTGCCGCCAAAACGTGGTGCACTCCGTTTCCAGACGGCAGCTGGCTGTGCAGGAGTTCTCCCTGCTCTTCACCATCTTTGACGAGACCAAGAGCTGGTACTTCCTGGAGAACATGAAGAGAAACTGCCGCCCGCCTTGCCACATCCAGCCGGACAACCCTGACTTTAGGAGAAACCATTCCTTCCATGGTGAGGACTTTGCCCTTGCCTTTTCCATCCCACAATCTATACTGGGATGGGAAAACCTGGGGGCCTTGAGGCGCCCTGTGATCCAGCCGCTTCTGACCACTGCCTTCCCCAGCCATCAATGGCTACGTGAGGGACACGCTGCCCGGGCTGGTGATGGCTCAGCAGCAACGGGTCCGATGGCACCTCCTGAACATGGGCAGCACCGAGGACATCCACTCCGTCCACTTTCATGGGCAGATGTTCAGCGTCAGGACTAGCCAGGAGTACCACATGGGAGTCTACAACCTTTACCCTGGTGAGATACAGCACGAGCACTGTGCACAGCCCAGCTGCGTGGCTTCATGTCCATGCCTGTTAGGGTGTGCCAAGCCTGTGGGGGATAGCAAGAATGGGGAACAGGTCTGGAAGAGTCAGGCTGTGTGTCTGCACAGTGCCTGGCACCACAGCAGCCTGTTATGGCTGGTAACTCCCCTCTGATCTCCATTCCTGGCCAGGTGTCTTCGGGACAGTGGAGATGTGGCCCTCGCATGCTGGGATCTGGCAGGTGGAGTGCAAAGTGGGGGAGCACCAGCAAGCCGGGATGAGTGCCCTCTTCCTCGTGTACAACCTGGGTGAGTGACCAGAGCAGCAGGGCTGGGTGCTGCTGTACAGCGTGCTTTGAGCTTCCTGTCCCCCAGGGCTCTCAGCTTTCTCCATGGGTCGTCTAAGTGAGGGCCCCTGGGTCTCACTGAAGTCCTGACTTCAGCCCTTGCCACCTTACCCATCTCTAGCAGAGCCCGGGATGCAGTGAAGGTTGGGGACCAGCTTCATTGGGCGGCAAATCTTGGCCCCTAGGGCATGTTTTCCAAAACTGAGGGTCCCTAGACCCCCTGTAAAACGCACTGACCCCAGTGACTGAAGCCCATGCTGTCAGGAGGGTGATGTGCCCAGGGCCCGACCCCATGTCAAGAGGTAAACTGAGGCACAGAGCGCAACGCTGCCTGATGGCAGGTCGTGCTGATGAAAACATCCCTGAGAGCAACTGCCAAATACGCACAGGAAATCTGTCTCTGTTTCCCCCAGAACAACACATTTCTCCCTCACCGTAAATAGCGCTGGGGGAAGTGGTTTGTGAGGCTGGGTGTTTTATCGCACCGTGACAGCCCCTCTCCTCTTCCTAAAGGAGCAGTAAATGTCAGCCAGAAAGTGTTTCCATAAGTTAAAAAATCTGCTTAAGATTTCATATTTGCATTTTCCCCCAGAAGCATTTGCCATGCAGCAGTGATGCCAAGAAGTGACAAGTAGCTAATAACAAGAGTTATTGTACAAGGCAAACAGCCCTGTGCTCAGCAGACCAGAAGAGAGACGTGGACAGACAGGGGTGCCAGGCAGGTTTCCCTTTAGCGACGTGATATTTGTTTTTAAATGGTGCTGCCTGGCAACAAAAAGGCCCGGGAGCAAGACACGGGTGTAAGGAAGAGCCACTTGTCAGCATTGCTGGGAGATAGGGACGTGGGGATGGGAGGTCAGGGGCCTGGGGACTGGGGAGCACAGCACCAGCTTGGCCGGAGGTTGGTGATGGGAACTTTGCTTTGGACATTGAGGGCAGGAGCAAGAACTTACTGGACCTTGAAAATTCAGGAGTGGATGCGGAGACGCATGAGATTTCCCACTTGGTGTGAGATAAATGAGTCTGGGGGCTCCTGGAGGCTTGAGAACACTTTCCTGAGCCTGGAGGCAGCTCGCCAGGTTGGGAGAGACTCAAAAACCTCCCTGTCTAACCAACTCTGCCTGTTTTTCTCTGTTTTTCTCCTTCCCCTCTCTTCCTGTTGGGCTGCAGATTGCCAAAATGCCCTGGGGCTGGCCTCAGGCCACATTGCGGACTCCCAGATCACGGCGTCGGGGCAGTACGGTGAGTAGGGGGCACTGCTGGCAAGGGGCAGGTTCAGCCAGCACAGCCCAGTCGTGTGCCCTGGACAAGACTTGGCTAGAGCAGGTCCCCTCCATCCGTGCCTACGCTGGGGTCCCACCTGGGACCTGGGGGTGCCCTCCCATCGTGTCAGGGCTCTGCCACCCTGCACGTGGCCACCGACCCCCTGGGAGATCGGTGTTGCTCAGGCCCTACCCTGGGGGTGGACATGGCACTGCCTTGTGCTCCTCATACCTGTGCACTCTCCTCACAGGGCAGTGGGCCCCTTACCTGGCCAGGCTGGACAACACCGGCTCCATCAACGCTTGGAGCACTGCCCACGGCAATGCCTGGATCCAGGTGAGAGGGGCCCCGAGGCTGGGGACACTGCAAGGGCACGCCAGTGGCTGGTGCACCAGGCAGAAGGACACACAGGCACGACCGTCGGAAATTAACCCCATTGTTTCGTTTCCAGGTGGACCTTTTGCGTCTCATGATCATTCACGGCATAAAAACCCAAGGGGCTCGACAAAAGCTCTCCAGTCTCTACGTCTCCCAGTTTGTTGTCTTCTACAGCCTCGATGGGCAAAGGTGGAGGCAATACAAGGGGAACGCCACCAGCACCCAGATGGTGAGGAGGAGAGTGGCTTCCCAGGATGGAGCCTCTTGGGGTGATGAGGGCTGGGGAGCTCGGTACCCAAGATAGATATCTCCTGGGCCCCCAGATATTTAGTTAGGACAGGAAGAGTGATCCTTCACCACCAGGATGACTGAACTGCAGCTCATAGATCTGCAAGCACTGTGTTCATCTCTTTCACTTTGTTGTTTATTTCCACAGTCCTGTGTGGCTGTGAGATCAACACTAAGATTATGTTGCATTTTATATAGAAGTAGGCAAAAGATTTTCCCTGAATACCTCTTTTGACCCCAAAGGCAAATTTGGCTTTCTAAAAACAGTGTGCAGATGCAGATGATTTGGTGGAGCTCTATTTATTAGAAAACCCACAACCTAAATACACATAGGCTGGTCATTCCAGTGAGTGAAGTACCCAGAAAAGCCTCCATCAAGTGTACCAGCTGTGGCCAAAACTCTTCCCAAGTTCAAAAGTCCCAGGACTGATTTTTTTATTATTATTATTTTTGTTTGGTAAAAATATAAAAAGTTTATTTGTATGGACCCCAAGTTTCTCCCAGTCCTCTTTCTCAATGGTTAGCCCTGACTTGCCCTGTTCACATTCCCTTGGTCTGAGTCACATCTCAAAATACTTCCCTGAGCTGTTGTCCTCTTGTAAGGATGGTGATAAGATACAGAAGTGCCAGACTGAAATGATCTTGTCCATGCTAATCCTTGTCCTGCCTAGCTCTCTTTCCACCAGTACGACAGCCCCTTTTTTTTTACCCTTTCCCTTCAGCTGTTCTTTGCAAACGTGGATGGAACCGCAGTGAAAGAAAATCGCTTCAACCCCCCGATCATAGCCCGGTACATCCGCATCAACCCCACGCACTACAGCATCCGGACCACGCTGCGCATGGAGCTCCTCGGCTGCGACCTGAACAGTACGTCCCGCCTCGGGGCACCGGGCGCTGAGGCTGGGGCCGGATCCAGTGGGGTGCTGAGTGCTCCAGCTCCGCGTGTTTCATGATTCCTCGTGTTTCGGGGCTCCCCTAACAGTTGCGGAGGGGGAAGGAGATGGCATTAAGGTGTTGGGGGAACAAAGGTGGAAAACCTCATTACGGTTTAAGAGGCAGCAGCACCAGAAGGAGAGCGCAGGGCTCTCACCGGTGCTCTGTCCTGAACCACTGGAGACCTCAGGCAGCAGTGAGAAAAGAAGGTGGAGGAGTGCAGGTGTAGTTCACCTCCCCCCAGCCAGAGCCACGCTGCAGACAAGGGCACCGAGCAGTGCAGGGCCCACGATGCTGCAGCGAAGCACGGGAGATGCCGTGCCCAGGGAAGTACACAGAGGGCAGCTGGAGGAGGGAGCAGCCAGGAGGCATCTCCACGACGGGCCCACTCCCCTCTCTGACAAGCATTGCTTCTCTCTTCCAGGCTGCTCCATGCCCCTAGGAATGGAGAGCAGAGGGATCCCCGACCAGCGCATCTCCGCGTCCTCCTACAGCACCAACGTCTTCTCCAGCTGGTCACCCTCCCAGGCCCGCCTCAACCTCCAGGGGAGGACCAACGCGTGGAGACCAAAGGTAGCCCACGCAGGGAGACCCCAGGCAGGCAGCCGGGGCGATGCCAGCAGGCAGGCTGGCTGCTCGCTGCGTCTGCTGGCCAAGGCATGATGAACAGCGGTTCAACCGCATGCGCCCTGCAGGCTGCCAGCATGCAGGCAGGGGATTTGCCCCCAGCAACTCCAGCCAGACACCTGATGGGGAGGGTGAAGCCTGGGATGATGCGCAGCTTGACTTCAGCTACAACGAGCATGCCTTCTCATTGCTGCCGGCGGCGCTGCTGAGGGGTAACGGGAGTCTGTCTGTCTTCCCCCAGAGCAACAGCCCCAACGAGTGGTTGCAGGTGGACTTTAAAGCAACCAAGAAGGTGACTGCAATCATAACCCAAGGTGCCAAGGCTGTGTTCACCCACATGTTCGTGAAGGAGTTTGCTGTCTCCAGCAGCCAGAATGGCGTGCACTGGAGCCCGGTCCTGCAGGACGGCAAGGAGAAGGTAGGCAGAGCTGCCCCGCAGCCATCCTGCAGCAGCCCTGGGGCAGCAAGCTCAGCCCTTTGCAGCAAACATACTCACAGCATTTTTGCAACAGCAGTGAGCTGAGCTGTGCTTGTCTTCATCCTAGAGAGTTCCCAAGAGCTGCTTGTCCATGTTGATCGTGTCCCCAAGTCACGGGCTCACTGCAGCAGAGCCCAGCAGAGCAGACAGCAGCACCCCAGATTTCTCTCTCCTTTCCAGATTTTCAAGGCAAACAAAGACCACACCGGCACAGTGATGAACGCGCTGGAGCCACCCCTCTTTGCCCGCTACGTGAGGATACACCCCCGCCAGTGGCACAACCACATCGCCCTGCGGATAGAGTTCCTTGGCTGTGACACTCAGCAGGAGTACTGATGGCTGCAGGGCCAGGCACGGGCAGTGCCAGCCCATGGACCCACGTCCAGCTGGACACTGAACTCTCATGGAGCTGGCCCCGCAGGGCTGTGCTCGCTCCGTGTGTCCAGGAGGTGCTGGTGGCATCAGCAGAGGTTCTTCTGCTCCAGGAGCCCTGGCCATGCTGGTGGCTCCTGCTGATGGGGCAGATGGTTCGTCATCAGTCTACCTGCCCCTCATCTACCACATGCCATGTAGTCAGGCATAATGCTGAAGAATTAAACAGTAATTTTCCAGTATCTCTGCACTTTCTCTTCTTCTCCAACCTTAGAGTCCCCAGGGGCTCAGTCAGCATTACCAGCAGCTAGTAATTAATTAGCCCCAGAGATCCTTCCTCAGCTTTGTTTTCCACAAGCACAGCCCTGCAGGAGGCGGTGGCAGAGATAAGGGCTGGGGGCGGAGGCCCTGCTCCCCTCCCCAGGGCACATTTCACAACCAGTGGGGATTTCGGATCTCGCCTGGAGGCAGCGCTTGCACAACCTGACTCAGCACTGGGCTTTGGTCCTCCGGTTCCCTCAATCTCCTTCCCATAATGTGCTTGCTGTCACGGCCCGATGCCACCGTGGGGCTTTTCGGGGCTGCCTCCAGCAACACCCTCCTTGTTGCTCCCTGCAGCAGCTCTGTTGGTGCAGTGACTCTGTGGGGTCTTGGACTGCTTCTGCCTCACGCCCAGCGGTGGGGACCTTCCGGAACGATGGCCACCTCAGAAAGGCCTGGGGTGCTGCGGGCAGGTGGGGGCCATGGCTGCCGGGGGGCACGCCTCTCTTCCGCGGCGGCAGCGGCATCGTTACCACCGGCACGGCAGAGCCTGCGCCCGCCTGCACCCTGTGCTGTGAGTCCCCAGGGTAGGGAGGGGGCCAGGGCTGTCCCACAACACTTCCCTGGCTGCTGGTGTGGGGCACGGTCTCTCCTGCAGGCCAGAAAGGTTGTCACTGGGGAAGTGTTTTGGTACCTGAGCCTGTTTAGGTGCCGCTGATTCGGTCTGAAACCACAACGAGGCTCCTGATGCTTTTGGAGAGCCAGGACGTCCTCGTGGCAAAACAAAACGGAGCTTGAGGTCGGCCTTCCCCACAGGCAACCCTTCCTCCAGGCCGCCCCGCTCCTGGCAGCTGCGAGCAGGGTGCAGGAGAGGCAACGGTTTCCCAACCGCTCAGCCAGGCTCGGTGGGAGCAGGAAAGCCAAGTGCAGGGCGTCCCAGCCGTGGGCACCCTCCTGCCTACCCTCGGACGCACCAGGCAGGGGACAGTGGTGCACACAGACGCTCCCCTCCACGGCCTGTGCCGGGAGGAAGCAGGGACACGTGCTGCAGCTCAGCCCAGCGGCGTGACCCATCCAGGAACCCACACCCAGCAGAGATCAGAAGCTGATGTCTTGATTGAAGCAGGGCTGAAAACCTCATGCGACCGCCTGGCTCCGCATTGCTGTACAAGGAGCCTTTGCTGTGGCCCTGGCAGTGATTACATTACAGCCCCAGGCAGGAGATGCAATTACCCTTTGGCTTAATTGCATTCTGACAATAATCAGGCACAGATGTGAGCAGACGCTGCCTGGCGTGAGCTGGCCTTGAGACAGGAGCTGGGACCGTAAGTTTCTCAACAGGGAGCACCCCAGCCTGGGGCAGGGCTGTGCCACGGCCACCCTGCCAGCGCAGTGGCTGCGAGCTCACAGACCTGGTGCAAGGTCTCACCTTCAGCCCGGGAGCCCAGAACCTGCCACCTCGGGCACTTCTCAGGGCAGCCTTCTTCCCAGGAAAACTACATCTCTCCTGAGAGACCCCCAGCTCAGCCCAAACGTGGCAGGGTCACGGTTCCTGCCTGTACCAGTGCATGCCCAGGCTCATCCTGCCTCCAAAAACAAGCTGCCCTGTCGTGGCACCGTTGTCCGGTGACACGGGATTAGATCAGAGGGAAAGCTGCCTGCACCAGGGCCCTCTCTGGACCATTTTCAAAGAGGCAACTGCTGAAATCGCAGTGGGCAACCAAACAGCCTTTGCCAGCAGCCCTGAGCGGTTCCAGGCTGCTCTCCAGGCACCCAGCAAGCAGCGAAGGGGCCGTGCTGAGCAGGAGCCCTGTGTCAGGGGCTGCCAAGCTCCGGCATCCATTACTGGAAGCGTCTCTTGACATTTATCTTGTGGGGAATGGAGACCAGACGCCGTTTCCTCCTGGCATGACGCAGCTCTGAGATGCACCGCAGCCTCCCCCGAGACACAGACGTTTCTGTGCAGGGGAACGGCTGAAGCAGCACAAATCCCTTCCTAGTGTGGCCCAAGCAGAAATTATTTCTCCTCTGCCTCAGTTTCCCTGTGTGTAAGCAGGAGGGAGTGAACAGTACCTGCCTTTTCTGTCTGTCAGCTGCCTCCTGTCACACTTCTGCCTCCCACTACGTTTTCCAAGACTGGCTGCAAGGCTTCGGTTCGCTCTCCGTATTTCTTGCCTCCCACCCTGTGTTGTTACCAACCGGCTTCACAGGCTGCGGGTGCAAGAGCCCGGAGCCTTTGTGCTGCCTGGCGGGCAGTGGCCTCACTCTGCTCACACCAGCGCACGCTGCAGCCCTGCCCCACCATCCCATGACGTTCATTCTCCCCCCAGCCCAGACGAGGGTTGCTCTGGCTGAGATCTCCTCCTAAGTGCTCTGCAGATCCCTCCTGGGTAGGGGGAGGATGGTCCCAGCAGCGTCCTCTGGCCTCCTGGGCACATCTGTCAGTGCTGCATGCCATCAGGCACCCGGGGACTTCGCTAGGCCCCCAACCTAGTTCATTATTTTCTCACCGTACTCTGATTTTACAGGCTTCGCAGGGAGCCCTGCAGACGAAGACTGAGCCCCAGGGCCCGCCTGGAAATCATCGCGCAGCTGCAAGAGGCCATGGCCCTGCGCGCTGTCCTCCTCCTGCTCCTTGTGCTGACTGCCCTGATCTCCCAACATCTCTCCGAGGCCAAGGCCACCTCCTCCCGGCTGGGCAGGGTGAGGCTGAGGAGGAGGCTGGCGGCAGACCGGGGGAGATACTTGGATCATGTGGGGAAAGCCTCTCGTCACATACGGGAGAGGGAAGGCTCCAACCAGTTGATCCAACGTAAGTACGTGGCGGGTATTCAAAACACGCTCAAATCCCAAACCACTCCAACCCAGGAAGAAAAGGCGCTGGTATTTCTAGTGTTTCTCTGCTCTCCTCCTCACGTTCACCGGGACATGCCTCTTCTGCAGGTGCCCGCCGGTCCTGGCTGGCAGCCTACCTGGGAGACGTGTGGTCTCACCTCTACCAGAACATCCCACGGGCAGTCCTGTACGTCTTCCCCGTCACCCTGCTGATCCTGCTCCTCCTCTGCTGCCTCACGTACGTGCGCCCGTCGCCCACCCTCTGGTGTCCCCTTGTCTGGGGCTGGCTCTCAAGGGCCTGTGCTCGCTGGGCCGCAGCTCTGAAATGCCCGCTGTCACCAGCACGAGGTGGCAGTGGGCAGATGCACCCCTGGCCACCTGTATAAGCTGGCCGGCCACCTTCTCCCTGTGTTTCTTAGGGTAGCTTTGGACTGAGGTGAGCCGGGGAGCTCAGAGAAGCAGCGCGGAAAGGTGTGGAGCCTTCATGGAGTGCAGCTCAAAGAAACCCCCAATCTGCAGGAACCCAGAGGTGGTGTGGCAAGGCCAGGCGCAGAACCACTTTCTTCTTGTTTCAGCTTATATTAAAGAAGGAAAGATTCTCCCAGAATGATCTTCCCATCCCGAAATAAAGTTCAGACTTCACCCGAGGCTCCACTCTCTGTGTCCTCGTAACCAGGACGCAAGTCTGACAACAGCCCCCATCCCACGGGACCACCGGGGACGGGGCCTGGAGGAGGAGAGCAGCACCCGGGCGGCTCCGGGCACCCAGCAGCCGCCACCAGCCCTGCTGCGGTGCGTGGATCAGCGGCACCCCCGGCCCCACGCGCGGCACCCTGCCTCCCACCCGCGAAACCTAACCCCCCCCTCCCCAGGGCTCCTCTGCGGGTGGCTCCCGGGCAGCCCCAGCCCCACGGGGTCCCGCCGGGCCCGGCCTTGAGGCAGAACCGGGGAGGGCCGGGCGCTGCTGGGGGCTCCCCCCCGCTCCCGGCCTGCCCGCGGGGCTCCGCCCGGCGCGGCCCCGCCACAGCGCGGCCTCCCCTCCCCGCCCCTCCCCGGCACGGGCGGAGCGTGCGGGCGGCCCGCGGCGGCGCTGGAGGCCGGCTGGTGCGGCGGGGCCGGGGCCGGGCCGCTCTGCTGGAGCCAGCGGAACCGGCAGCGGCTGCTGGCGGCGCGGCGGGGCGGCGGCATGACGCTCAAGTCGGGCCGCGGTGGAGGCGGCGGCGGCGGCGGCAGCATGAGGACGGCGCTCTCCGACCTCTACCTGGAGCACCTGCTGCAGAACCGGGCCAAGCCCGAGGTGAGCCCCTGCTGAACCCCGGCACGGCACGGCACGGCACGGCACGGCTCGACCCCTGCCCTGGCACGGTCCCGGCAGCGGTAGCGGGTGGCGGCCCCTCGGCTGCCCGGCGGGGTGTGGGGCACAGCCGGCCCCGCCGTGCTGCGGGGGCTCCCTGCCCGGCCGTGCCCGTTGGGGTGGCCCGGGTGCAGGCGGGGGGAAGGTCAGCGGTCCGTGCCCAGCAGCTGCTGCTTTTCTCCCGGCAGAGGCTTGGAGCAGCAGTCCCCCCCCCCCCCAGCCCCGGCACGAGTGCGTCTGGGGCTGGGGCTTCCTTGCAGGGAGGAAATTTCCCCCCCGGGTGCTGCCCTTGGCCCAGCCCGGCGGACACCGGAGCATCATCCAACAGAGGCTTGTGGGGTCTGGCCCCCGCCGGTGGTTTGTACGGTTTTTTTTATGGCTCAACCCTGGCAGAGCGCTTCAAAAACAAAAAAAAAAAGCGTTTGGATCGGGCAGCTGCTGCGAGGAGCTCTCCCATCCCTCCGCTTGCCTGGCCGCGTGCGGAGCGGGGATAAATCACCGAAGGCAGCGCGGCATGGAAGATGTAGGAGCTGGCCTGCAGCTCCCTGGTGGCACGGTGGCTTGGTGTCGGCAGGGATAAAGAGAGAGATGACAAACTGGGGTTTGCATGGGGCCTTTTGAGAGGTGCTCTGTAGGGCTAGCACCCAACTGGTTTGTGTGTCCTGAGCTTGCCCGTCGGTTGTGTGCTCGTCCCTGCAGCATGAGCAGGCACGGACAGCGCTGGCCATGCCCACGGTGGCTCTCTGTGGAGTGGCAGGGGCATCGCAGCAGCTCTCCGGAGAGGTTCTGGGTCCTGCTTCCCAGCCCAAATCAGGCAGAGCAGCAGAGGTTCCTCTTCCCCGCTGCCCCCGGCAGAACCTCGCTCCGGGAAGCGCCGCGCCGCACTCCTCCCGTGGTGGCAGGGCGCGCAAAGCCTCACAAGTGGAAGCAGAGTCATTGCTAGAAAACAAGCAGAAGTGAGGCAGACCGCTGCCCGCTCCCCTTCGGCCCCACCACGTGCCTTCCCGGCTTTCCCTTATCTCCTCACTGGCAAATACAGGTTTGCCAAGGAGGTGTGGGCATTACTGCCAGCGGTGCTCCTGGCTTGCAGGGTGACCTTGGACATGCCACCTTATCAGCTGTGATTCAGTTCCCCGGCTGTAAAATGGGCAAATCTGAGCCCTGGGAGGCCGGTGGTGAAGAGAAGGGCACTTTTTCAAGCTGGGGTGTGGAGGGGGCGGCGTGCTGTCCCTGGGAGCGTCTCGTGGCACCAAACCAGTGCCAGCTCCAGCGCAGGCCAAGGCTGCGGTCCCCACTTCTGAAATGGCCACGGGCGAAACTGGTAGTTGAGAGCAGAGCAAAACAACTGGGTTTGGCCAAAGTGACGTGGATAGGGTTGTTTTCAGCTCTTTAATCTTAAACCTATTTTGTGCTGTTCCAGTCCATAGCGGCCGCAGGGAGAAAGCCATTTTGAAGGTGGGGAATGGAGCGGCTGGGCCACCTCACAGGATCCGCTCCATCGGTGTCATGGCGTTACTGGCTGTCCTTGGAGGTGACAGGCTTCGCAAACACATCTGGAAGGCTGCATCAGCCTTTCCTTGAGGGAAAATGATGCCTCAGCAAAACCGACTGGGCTCCCTAGGAAATCTAAACCTATTCAATCTCAGTTCCCAGTGAGCTGGAGTCAGCGCGAGGACACACAGAGCTGGCGGCATGCACTGGTCCCACAGCCACTTGTGTCCCTTGTCCCTCCGACTTCTCTGTTCCCCTTCCTCCTGTGACCTGGTGGCATAGCTGTGCCTATTTCTGGTTTCAGCGGTGTAATCCTGTTTGGTTTAAATCCTTCTTTTTTTTTTTTTTTTAAACTTGGATCATATTGCTGGAAGAGGTCTTGAGTGAGGTTGCTCATGTGATTGTAGACCTGAGCAGGGAGTAGCCTCGGGCAGGAGGCAGGATGAATTACTTCTAAATGGCCACTGCTACCCAGCCTGCGTGGCCTCAAAGCAACAGCCACGCTTTTTTTTTTCTAGTTTGCTTTTGTTTTTATATATTGATTTTTTTATTTTTAAGCTGTACTGAGACCCCAGTCCACACATCTGCTGCACGGCGGTGATGCTCAAGGGTGGGAGGAGAGGCTGGATATCTCTGCACCAAGCAGGAGAGCAGATGTCCCTGCAGAAAGGTTCAGGCAGCACCTGGACGTGCAGGAGATGGGCTGGGGAGGGCTGCGGGCAGGGCGATGCCCAGGCTTGCTGTGGGGACAATGGGGCAGGACGCATGGATGGCCCTGAAGCCATGCTGGGTGTGCCAGCTGGCACGGCCCCGTCCTTGCTCGTTCCCTGGCACTGACAGATGCTGGCAGGGAAGGAGCTGGCCGTGCCTCCAGTCGGGATGCTCTTCCCCACCCCATGGTGAGAGCGTGTTTCAGGGCTCCCTCTGCTCTGTGCTCACAGGATGGGGTTGAGCCACCCCAGGGCAAGGACACACCTCTGCCAGCCTCCCCATGCACACCCACAGGGATTACGACCAGATGAGGGGTGATGGTTACTGGAGGGAGCTGGGGTTTTGCTGCTCGCCATGGCTGGTGGAGCATGTGTCTCCCCGCTGTGTCCGGGAGGGCAATCCCAGGGGATCCTGGTGCTGGGCTTCCTCTGCCCTCCTGCATCTCTCTCAGCTGCTGTGCTTTAGGGGCCCGCTCGGCAAAGCCAGCAGCACCCGACCTGTCTCCATGTGCTCGCCACGTGCTCTTCCAAGGCCACCTGATATCGAAGTCCCTTGGTGAGGACAGCAAGGAGAGCCCAGGAACCAAACCACCAAGCGTGCCCTTTGCACCAGGGTGCCGCTTCCCCAAGTGCTGCTTCAGCCGCCTGTAAACGAGCTGCCCAGTTAATGTTTGATTTCCCCGGTGGCGTGCAGCCCAGCGCAGCAGCAGGAGCCACCCTGGTGGGCGATGCTGACCGTGGGGCAGGGTGCCAGGCCCCGGGGTCCTCCAGCGCTGTGCGGTTCAGCCCTGAACCTCCTCGCCCTGGCTGCAGAAGCAGCCGAGCCCCGGGGCTGTGTGGAGCTGTTGGTGGCCGCGGGGCCGGCTGCTGGCAGCATGCAGGCACAGATGTTTCCTGCGGAGCCGTGCGTACGTAGCGGGAGCTGGTCCCCTGCCAGCACCGCTCCAGAGCCTCCAGAGGTCACGGGCCAAGCTGGCCAGGAGCGTGACGGCTGCTGGGAGGGTTCAGGGGAGGCGACGTGGCCAGACGGCTCGCGTGCACCGAGCGGGAGCTGTGCGTCTCCTGCATCCATTTCCCTGCTGCTCAGCACTGGAGCTGGCATGTGCCGTCCCCAGCTCCCCATCATGAGCTGAGCATTTCCCATCCCCAAGCACCAACTGCTTGGTGCAGTCACCTGGGGGCTGCCAGGGTCCCCAGAGGACCCTGCTGGGTTCAGAGTTGCCGTCGAGTGACCGGAGCCCTCCTGAGGCACTGCAGCGAGTCTGTGGTGACCAGGCTCGCTCTCCAGGAGTCACCAGGGTGACACTGGTGCTGTGTCAGCGTCGAGGCCTGGGTGTTTTCTCCAGCTCTCAGCAAAAACCAAAGGTCAGGGCCAGGAGGCTCAGCTGGCTGGGATGGTGGGGACGGGAACTCCCAGCCCTGGAGCAGACTGTGCTGTGTCCTGGGTCACCGGGCTTTGCTGAGCCTGGGGGTTTGAAGCCGGGGATTGCGTGGTGTAATGCTTTCCCGAGGCATGAATGAGATAAACGTGATCTGTGCTGACTCAGATCACCTCACAGGCACTTTGGCCTCAGGCAGGGCTGGAGAAGTTCACTCTCTTCTTCCTCCTCTTCCTCCCACCCGCTCGCTCAGCAGAGCCGGGACGGCCGGTGGGGAGCCAAGGGCACCACCGGCACTGCGGGGCCAGTCCTGGCGGGCGGCAGCTCACTTTGCAGTGTCCCCGCCGTGTGGCAGGGCGGGTCTGGGGGGTCCCTGTCTGGGACCCCTGCCCCAGCGCCCGCTGCAGACAAAGAACAGATTTCCCCGGGGCTGAAATCCTCTTCCCAGTGCCGACGGCCCCAGCTGGCCTGTAGCTGGGTGCTGGAGGGGAACAGGTTGCTTCTGGCTGGCTTGGGAGCGCTTTGCCTTCGGTGCCCGGAGGGGGACGTGGCTCTGCAGCGTGTTGGTTGCCCGTTGACCTAGATGAGGAAAGGCTGAGCTTGCAAACTGAGCGAGAGCAGAGCCTGGCCCCAGTTCTGCCCCTGTTCCTCAGGGGTGAGTCCCAAACCGCTCTGTGAAGCTGCCCTGGGCTTTATGCTCTGCTACAAGCCAGCTTTGGGCCAAGCGCTGCTGCGACACATCGGCAGTATGCGGGACCTGCTGCTGCAGAAGACAATCAGCTGTGGACTCTTGGCTTCTGTACCTGTAACTTTTCCAAAGTTTTCTTACCTCTGTGTCTCCCAAGCTGGAAAACTGCTGATCTTCATCTTCAAGGGTGAAGCTGTTTCGCTCTTTCTTTCCTTGCTCTTACTGACCTCTCCTCCGGCTCACGGGTCTCGCCTCCCTGCTGCGCCCAGGAACTTTACCACGGGAGTAGCTCAGCCCCACGCAGGGGGAGCCCCTAAACCCCGGTCTCTGTTTTGCCCCGACAGGCCGTCACCCAGGCCCCGAACGCCATGACTGAGGACATTTACACCAACGGCTCGGCGACTCTGGGCAGTCCCTCCCACAGCAACGGCCGCGAGGTGCGGAAGATACGCCTGGTGCAGTTCGAGAAGGTGACAGAGGAGCCCATGGTGAGCGCTGCCAAGATCCCAAAGCCCGGTGGCACCGAGCGGGGTGGAGGGGCAGGCAGAGCCGTGCCGGTGGGCTGGCCGTGGGGGAAGCAGGAGATCGCTCAGCCACAAGGAGAGGGTGCTGGATGCCGCCTCCTGCCCGGGACCTGCAGGCGATGCCTGTGCCAAGAGGAGCTGATGTTGCTGGGAGCGCAGGAGCTCTCCCCTCCGGCGAGCAGTCACAGATTTTCCTGTCTTCCAGGGAATCACGCTGAAGCTGAACGACAAGCAGAGCTGCATGGTGGCCAGGATCTTCCACGGGGGCATGATTCACAGACAAGGTAACAGCAAGGGACAGCCGAGGCCCTCCTAGAGGCCACGCACCACGGGCACAACTGCAGCTGGCTTCTTTCCGTGCAGAGATAAGGCTGCCCTGCCCCAGCACTGCTGGCTTTACCCCGTGGCATGGATATCCGTGTCCTTTCCTCCACCAGGAGTATGTCAGGAACTCAGGACTCGCCCATCTCTATGCAGGGATGTCGTTAATGCACTGGAGGCTTTAGGGAGAAATGAAGGGCTGGGGGAAGGGCTCTCCCAAAATGGAACCTGAGAGCCGTCTGTCTCCTTCTCGTGATGGGGTGGCTGTAACTAGAGATGGATCGGACCCCAGAGGCTGTGGGGGAAGCTCTTCCCGTTCCTAAAGTGCGCGGGCAGGGCAGGCTTGCTGTGGATTGGCTCTGCAAACCAAAATTAAGTGCCAAAAGAAATTAATAGGTGCCATTTTGTGGTTTTGGGTCTTGCCAAGGGGGTGTGGAAATGAGATGTTCCGTGCTTAGAAGAGGCCCCTTTTCCAGCCTGGGGTTGAAGTGGGAAGTCTGAGCTTGCCCCTGCCAAGATAATACAGAAGCCATTCCAATAATGGCCAATGCTGCCGGAGCCTGATTTATAGCAGTATATCTGAGGCTATAATCTGGCTGGATATATAAATTAAAAACACATAAAGTCAAGAAAGCTGGTGTTCAAGGGCTTTGTAAAGAGGCTGTCGTTTGGCTTCAAGTGAGGTACTTGGGGTTGGGTTTAAATAACTCTGGAACGGGTGCTTTGACCAGTCTAAAGCAGTGAAAGACACAAAGTGGGAAGTAACCTGATAACCTTCAGCGTGGACGAAGTGTATGCGTTGGGCAGAGGGGGTGGAATTCATTCCCCTTGTGCCTCGGGGTTAGGTGACCTGTGGCTCCACAAGCACTGCCTAGGCAAACACCACGGTGCTCGGGGCTCAGGAGGCTGCTGGAGCTGCATAGCCTGGGTCTGATGGGTGCCTTTTGTCTGCTCCTGCATTTTCATGTTTCTCCCGTTGCTGGCAGGCTCCCTTCACGTGGGTGATGAGATCATAGAAATCAATGGGCAGAGCGTGAGCAACCACTCGGTTGACCAGCTGCAGAAGATGCTGGTAGGTATCTGTGTGTGGCGGGGCTGTTCCCCAGGAGTGACCCCTTTGGCCTACGGATGTGCATGCTGGCTGAGAGTTAAACCCCTCCTAGACACCAGAGCCAACCACACCGCTGCCCGTGGCAGCGACGTGGCAGGAGCCAGGGCTGCTGTGCCAGAGTGCCTTCATACGGCCAAATATCCAGCCTCTGTCCATGGCCTCGGTGGTCTCTGCTGCCTGGGGAGCTTGTCTTTGTCTCTTGAGAAGGGGTGAGCATGGAGGGAAGCATTTCCAATATGCTGGCCAAATGGGGCGCTCCTCCCGAGCTCCTCCCGGGGATAGCTGGGCTGGAGATGGTGCAGATCTCCGTGCTCATTCTGGTGATGCTGGGCAGTGCCCACAGCCAGCTCCTTGTGGGGGTGTCGGTGGCCCCCCTTGGGTGTGGAATAAACGTGGCAAAGCTATGCTGCTACAGCTCTTAGCCCATCCCCAGCAGAGCCATTTCTGCCTGGGCTCTGGCCTCCCCACATCGCAGCACAGCTGGGAGCGCACAGGAGCCTTTCCTCTGTGGGCCCTCGCTCCCTGCACAGGTTGCTGCTGTCTGGCTGCCTCCAGGTCCACCTACTCCAACTTTTTTTTCTCCCCTTCCTTTGTTCACTAGAAAGAAACCCAGGGCATGGTCTCAATAAAAGTCATTCCCAACCAGCAGAGCCGCCTCCCTGCTCTCCAGGTAAGTGCGGGCTGTGTTGTGACACGGCTCTGGGGTTGGGTGGGACCAGAGCAAACCACCAGGGACCAACGCTGGGGAGAGACCTGGGGAAGGATAGGGGTCTGGCTGCCCCCGTTACCGTAACTGAGCTGCTGGAGGGTGAAGGGAGCTGCCCTGTGCTTACATCACTGCAGATGAGTTAACCCGATGCGTATGCAGAAACAATGTGTGGCTGGGGAAACCCAGGCCCTACTTGTGCGCAATCTTTGGCGATGCGAAAGCAGCAGTGTGTGTGCACCAGGAAGCCCAAGAGTTTCCTGCCCGCCTTCAGGCCTTGCCGTTACAGAGCCTCGCAGCCATGTCCCCGTTACAGCTCACGGCAGCGCCTCCAGGTGCAGCACGGGGCTCTCAGCCGTGCCGGGCCGTTACTGGTGGCTGGTGCATCAGCTGCACGGAGGGCGACGCAGCTCCGGGTGCCGCCAGCTCTGCTGAGCAGCTCTGCCCGTGAGCGAGTGGGACGAAGGAAGCAGTGGGGGAGAGGAAGGCAGCTCCTGCTGCCGCTGCCAGGCAGGGGGTGACACGCTGTGGCAGGGGGTGACATGCTCCAGTGGGTGCATGCCTGCGCTCAGCATGGGCACTTGGCTGGCTTTGCCTTTGGGGTCCTGCTTTGGCCGAAATGCTCGGGGTAACGGGGAGGGCTGGCTGCTCTGGGAGGATGTCTGTGCACGGTGGCTGGTACACTGACCTGCTCTCGGTGCTGGAGCTGACCCCAGCACAGCCCCTTCGTAGTGGGCAGGCAGGAGTGGGAGAGGGGCTTGGGAGAGGTGGGGGCAGGACCCCCAGCTCACGGACGGCTCTGGGACGGACTCGGGGAACCTGTGCCCCTCTCCTTCCTTTCACCAGTAGTCCCTTATGCAGAGGAGGTGAAGCTTCTGAATATGGTGATGAGCGAAAATCACCCCATCTCTCTCTCAGCCCTTGCGGCCCTCATTCCAGCTCAACCAGCCTTGCGCATGTTTGTTTATTAAGTGCTGGCCCTGTCTCCCCTTTCCTGCTGTCCACCCTCCCTGGCCTGACCGAGCCAGCTCCAATCGGCCAGGCCAGCTCAGCACCAAGAAAGAAGTTACCTCTGAAAAAAAGGACAAACCACCGGAGGCTGGCTCTGGGCTCAGGGTAGGGCACAAGGACAAACTCCTTCCCAGCAGCAGCAGTCCTCCTCCTCTCGATGCGACCAGGCTCCCGGGACCAACAGCTCCCGAGGTCTCTGCTTGTCGCAGTCCCCTGCTGAGAGCAGAGTGACTCCTGGTTTTGTTTCACCTCCTCTGTCCCCGCGATCCCCTTCGGTTCACAGCGTGACAGGCGGGGCGGTGCAGATCCCAGCACCACGATGCCCTGGGCAAAAGCAGCGCCCAGCCCGGGCTGGCCCCGCAGCCTGGCAGCTGGCCACCACGAGGCCAGCCGAGGGCCTCTCGTGGCAGTTCTGCTTGGGAGGATCCTAATGAGAAACACCGAGTGCTCGGGTCTCTCAGGGTCACCTCCAACCCCAACGTAAACTGCAGGCTTTTGACCTTAAATACCGAGGCTCCTTCTG
Source organism: Anser cygnoides (assembly GCF_040182565.1). NCBI lineage: Eukaryota > Metazoa > Chordata > Aves > Anseriformes > Anatidae > Anser > Anser cygnoides. The sequence continues at coordinate 11,728,011 of NC_089885.1, read as the reverse complement.
CTGGAGCCTGCTCGGTGCCTGAGCTTCCAGTCCCAGAAAGGGGGCTGGCAAATAATCTGCACCGAGAGCTGGCCCTCTGCAGCCCTCGGGTAATGTCTGGAGCTGTCTGGGGGTGACAGTTGGTGGGGTCTTTCCAAAAGTGGAGGGACCTGGCTATGCCTGGCTCGGGGCACCAGGACTGTGGGAGAAGAGGGCTCCAGAAAGGTGCCTGGGCAGTGCCTGCTGTGTGTCCCTTGTGTGTTTGTGTCGATGCCCACCTTCCTGGCACTGCAGGGTGCTTTCAAAGCAAGTGTTGGTCCTGAGCAGGCGGCTGGACCCTGGAAGGATATTCCATGTTTGTTGTCTTCCTTCGTGAGAGGTCTCATGGTGCAGCTTGATCCGTGTGCTCTGCTTTCCTGGCAGCAAGGGAACCGTGTTTGTGTCCTGCTGGCCCCGTGCTTCTGGCAGGTCACAGCAGCGCTGCTGGAGGACATGTGGGGAAATTGTTTTGATGGGGAATAAGGACAGCACGGTCTGCCCTGCCCAGGGAGGACGATGTTCCAGACCTATCACATCTGAGGATGGGGCAGAGGCATCACCCAGTGTGGATCCTGTTGCCCAGTTGCTATGTGCTGCGTTTCTGGGACACACAAATGCCATCATGCTCAGGGAAAGCCTGCATTAGCACAGACGTGAGGCTGGGCCCAGTAGTGCTGCTGTCCCTGCAGGAGGACCTCCTGCTGGGGGCACACCATGGGTGAGGGCCTCTGCTCTCCTGGGGTTGGTGCATGGCACCCAGCACATCCCGAGGTGACATTTGTGCTTAGCCAAAGCCTTACTTCGTTCCCTAAGCACTGCCCTTCCCTCTCCGTACCCTGCCTCGGCCTTTCCCCCACCCTACTCCTGGTCTCACTGGCCAGAGGCAAACAGCAGCAGCATTTCAGACAAGAAAGCGTTCATCCAGGCATCAAGAACAAGTGTCGGTGCTGGGTGCATGTGTGCGCTGTGCCTTCCTCCCAGGGAGAGGTGGCTGCCATCCGTCCTGCTGCTCTCTGACGGTCTGTTCTTCCTGAACGGCCTTCCTGCAAAACAAGGCCCGTGTGAGACCCTCGTGCTGTTCCTCTGCTGGCCTTGCAAAGGTGCCAGGGGGCAGTGAGAGCTTGGGGGCAGTGAGAGCCCGGGGGTGCCTGGCTTGCCCACTGCCTTCAGGGGGGTGTGAGGGGGCAGTCAGTGGGGCTGGGCTGGGAGGGACAGATAAAGGACAGATAAAGGCCATGTTCTCATGCCCTCCTGGCTCCTAGGGCTTCCCCAGCCCCCAGGCAGGGCGGCACAGAGGCCTGGGAAGAAGCAGAAATGCATTTCCAGTCACAGCTGCGATGAAGGCAATGCTGCAGGAGTAGCTGATGCTGAAGAGGCCGGGATAGTCCAGGCAGGGACAGACAGGACACTGTGCTCATGGCCAGCTGAAGGCCCCGTGCCTGCCCTGCTTGCTCCTGGCTGGCTTCTCACCAGCACTGCCCAGGCGCTGGGCAGCCCCCACAGGTGCTGCAGCCCCCACGCGGTGCTGCGCAGGGGCAGCAGTCCTGCAGCAGCTGCGCAGTTGCTGCCAGGAGATGCAGCGTGGGGCTGTGGGCTGCATATGGCCAAGCTCAGCCGCCCGGCACAGCCATGCCAACTGCGGCCCTTTCTCTCTTTCAGATGTTCATGAGGGCGCAGTTTGACTACGATCCCAAAAAAGACAGCCTGATCCCCTGCAAGGAAGCGGGGCTGAAGTTCCAGACCGGCGACGTGATTCAGATCATCAACAAGGATGACAGCAACTGGTGGCAGGGCCGCGTGGAGGGCTCCGGCACCGAGTCGGCGGGGCTCATCCCTTCCCCAGAGCTCCAGGAGTGGTAGGTCCCTGGTGGGGGAACCCCAGTCTGGGCACGTGGCGGGGGATGGACATGGTCATGGGGCTGGGAGCCACATCCCCATCTCACGGCGGTGTCCGGGGCACAGAGCTCTGCTGTGCATGGCGAGTGTTGGGTACGTGCTGGCAGGAGAAGTAGGGTGAGACCCCAGGGTGGGTCTTTACCTGCCTCAGCAGCCACCCCACTGCCCTCGCGTGTCTGAGGGACGATCCCAGTGCTCCTCGGGGTGGCAGCTGGGCCTCAGTGGTGTCCTCCTCTCTCGGCAGGCGTGTGGCAAGCACCACCCAGTCCAGTCAGAGTGAAGCCCCGAGCTGCAGCCCCTTTGGGAAGAAAAAGAAGTGCAAAGATAAATACCTGGCCAAGCACAGCTCAAGTAAGTGTGAGCACTGGGCTCCTGGGCCCCCAAGCTCTGCAGGCTGTCGAACGCAGGGCAAACGCTGGCCTTGCTGCTGCTCAGCCCTCGGGAAGCAGTCACAGGAGTTGACTCAGACACCCTCGGGAAGCAGTCACAGCAAAAAGGGACCACAAAACCCCCAGGTCAGTGTCCTGTTGGGACACGGAGTGTGCCTGTCAGCTGCTTGTGTAAACCCCGAGCTAACCCGTGCTCGGCCTGCCCTGGGCCAGCAGCGGCAGTGGGCTGAGGACGTGCTGGCTCCTAGCCCGACCTGTAGCTCCGAGCAACAACAAACAGGGCCATAAATCAGCAAGATAAATAAAGCTCCCCGAGCAGCAAGCTCTCTGCAGCTTCCCGCTGCCTCCTCACCCGGCTCCTGGGTCCTACTGTTCTGGGCAGAAATACTTTAGCTTCTGCAGAGACTGCTGCTCCACACCCCACGTACCCGTTGCGGTGAGGCCGGTGCTCTTTTCCCAGACCAGCCACGCCGGGGGAAGCTCACAGCCCCATCTTGATCACTCCCCTCACTTTGCCAGAGGATCTGGCTTTACTCCGACACACACAGCCCTGCTGCTGTAGCCAAGCCAGCTCTAATTACTGTCTTGTTTCTCTTCCGCTCCAGTTTTTGACCAGCTGGACGTGGTTTCCTACGAGGAGGTGGTGAGGCTGCCCGCCTTCAAGAGGAAGACACTGGTGCTCATCGGTAGGCCCTGCCCCAGCCGTCCTCCTCAGCGCGGGGGCTGCACGTGCTGGGGGCCATGGGGAGCTGGGGCTGAACGTGGGCTGGGGCAGCGCTGCCCTTCAAAGCTTGTAAGCTCTGGGGAGCGTTTCCTCTGCCTGCAGCAGTCCCCAAGCAGGCTGACGTCTGCATGTGGGCTGCCACCTGCACTGCAGCGCTGGGGTGGAGTGGATTCAGGAGAGTTTCTGGCTCTTAAATATCGTTCTGGTCTGTGCAGCTGCACCAAAGTGAGTGCCCCCATGCCGAGGGTGCAGCTGGTAGAGCTCACAGACTTGGCAGCTCACAGCCCAGCCTGCAGGCACCCATCCTGTCCCCAGCTGGGGCTGGAGGCAAGAGCACCTAATGCAGGGAGAGCCTCCTCCAGGCTGGAGAACACCACAGACCTGCTCAGAAAGCGGGTCCTGGGAGTGTTGGCACCGTCCCGTAGACGTGGAGCTGCAGAGGGGCCCTGGCTCCTCCCAAGCCCGGCTCCAGCGTCCATCCCTCCTTCCCCGCAGGAGCCAGCGGAGTGGGTCGTAGCCACATCAAGAACGCTCTGCTCAGCAACAACCCCGAGAAGTTCATGTACCCAGCTCCACGTAAGTAACCCACCGGGGTGAGGGGCATGCAGCCCTGCCCTGGCACCTGTTGTGGAACGTTTCCTCACCTCCTCCTCAAGGCAGTGGGGTCAGGACCTTCTGGCAGCAGATGAGATGGGAGGTACACAGGTCTTCTGTGCTCTTCCTTGCCCTAGCCCCATGCTCAGAAAGGGACCACAAACCCCCCAGGTCAGTTCCCCAGACCTTCTGGGGTCAGCACCCATCTGAAGCGTCGGGCATTTCCCTCTCCCCGCAGACACTACGCGGCCCCAGAAGAAGAACGAGGTGGACGGGAAGGACTACTACTTCGTCTCCACTGAGGAGATGACCCGGGACATCTCAGCCAACGAGTTCCTGGAGTTTGGAAGCTACCAGGGAAATATGTTCGGCACCAAGTTTGAAACAGTGCACAAGATCCACCAGCAGGACAAAGTCGCTATTTTGGACATTGAGCCCCAGGTAGGGAGCAGGGGGGCAGGATGGGGATTGCCATGCATTGAACTACCCTTGTGCTGGGTGCGACCAGCCCAGCCTTCCCCAAGCAACGGCAAAAAGCCGGGGAGCATCGGGGTGGCATTTCCATTCCTGAGATGTGGGTGCAGCACGTGCCTGGCTGGGACAGGGACCCTCTCCCCTGTCAGACACCAGGCGTGTGGGCGCTGCTTCACGAAGCGACGTCCAACAGCCAGCCCAGAGCAGGGTGCTCTGCAGGGACGGGGATGGCTGCCCACCGCTGCATCACAGGCACCATTGCGTCCCGGTAACCGCATGCTGCTCTCTCCACAGACCCTGAAGATCGTCCGCACGGCAGAGCTCTCCCCGTTCATAGTCTTCATCGCCCCGACAGACAAGGCAGAGGAGGTGGGTGGCTCGGTGGCAGTTTCCCCTCCTTGGGCAGGGGGTGGGGAGGAGCCCACGGCCCCTGGGGGCAGAAACCTTGTGGCAGCCGGGGGCTCTCCTCCCTGCTCCGTAGCGAGGATCATCATCTTCCTTGTGGTCCAGGGAAGCAGGGAGACTTCATCAGCCCAGACCCAAGGAACAGGAATGAGGGATTCCTGCAGCCTTAGGCTGACTCCCACATACAGACCCCAGCCAGCACTGGCCCTGCAGCACAACGAGCCGCTAACACGTAGCTGGGTGCACAGCCCAGCACCAGCACCGGCTCCAGCTGCAGCAGTGCTGCAGAGCAGGAACACTTCTCCTGCCATCAGCTATGCAAATTGCACAGGCAAACAGTGGCGTTTCATTCTTCAGCTCATTGTGCTCATCCCTCCAAAATTAGGACCAAGCGGCACCGATGCTGCAGTTAACTCACCCGGTGCTGAGCACCCCAAGGCTGGCGGCTGCGTGCCTGGTTCCCAGAGACAGAGAGCAGCTCTGCCTCCCTGCCGTGCCAACCGCCTGCAGCTCCCCCGGGGCTAACCTAACCCCAGGGAGATGGGGAGCGGCGGGAGAAAAAGGAAATCCCACAGAGCCGTGCTCCTCCTGACTCGCAGCCAGCCCGGAGCACCTCTCCGAGGCTGGACCAGCCCAGACCGTTAGCTGGGGGCTGTAAAGCTTACAGCAGGCTGCAGGGGGATATTTCTGTAGCATCGCACAGGCACTGGGAGGCACAGGCGTTAACGTGCGGAGTGTTACACAGCCAGACCTGCACGCTGCGGGTGGCAGGGCAGGAAGGCAGCGCGGCAGCCCGCTCCCCCATCCCATGCCCCATCAGCTGCGCTGCCTCCAGGCACAGCGGCACTAATCCCTGCCGCAGTGGGCAGGGCCAGCCCTGCTGATGCACGCACTATATTTAGCCAGCTGCCGCAGCTCAGGTAACTGCTTACTCCAGGAGTAAGAGCCAAAATGTCACCTAGCAGAGCTCGTGTGACCCAGGCAAACTGCTCGGTGTTCTTCCTCCCCCAGCTTTGATAACTGCTGAGCAGCACCCCTCTGTGCAGAAGCAGAGGGCTGCAAGCGTTTCAGGCTCCAGCTCAATTTCCCAGCTCCAGCTCAATTTCAGCGCTCCTGGGGTGACCCTAATGGCTGCGGGTGTGGAGGAGATGAGGGGCTGCCAACGGTGCTGGGCCAGGCTGAGCACCCTCTGCTTTTGGGGCTGCCTGCAGGCAGGGGTCAGCGAGCACCGGTGGGATGGTCCAGCCACAACGCTGCAAGCGCAGCCCCCTGGGACTCACGCTTACCTGCACACGGGTCCTTTTTCACAGCACAGGCTGCGCTGGAGAAAGGTGCTCGTTGCCCAGTTAAGAGTCTGGAGGAAGAGACAGCAGTGGGACAAGGGAGGCTGGTGGGGTTATCAGCCCGTGCTGTTCTGGTTACAGGCCAGCGGGTAGGGATCGTCTTGCAGAGATCCTGCTTTTAAATCAGCCCCAGGCCTCAAGCTGGGTAGCTGTAGCAATGAGCAGCCCGCCGCTAGGCAAACCTCCTCATCCTGGGGAGCTGCCACAAGGCACTTTAAAGATGAATACAGGGCTAAGCAGAGCTGACCTCACTCTGGCAGGTAACCTGATGCTGCCAGCACTGCATAAATGTCTAACAAAAATCCACTGATGCTCCCGTGAGACTGCACAACAGCGCTCCTGGCCTGTTAACTGCTCTGTGCTCAAGTTGGCAACAGCTTGAGTTGTTCTGGGGATGGGACAGAGCTTGCCTGTTGGGCTGGGCTGTGAAATCCCCCTCCTCCTCAGCCTTCTGAGTGTGCTCTCCTGTTTCTTGCAGTCAGAGGCGTTGCAGCAACTCCGTAAGGATTCAGAGAGCATCCGGAGCCGATACGCACACTATTTCGACCTCTCAATAGTCAACAATGGAGTGGAGGAAAGCCTCAAGCTGCTGGAGGAAGCCTTTGAGCAGGCCTGCAGCTCTCCACAGTGGGTGCCTGTCTCCTGGGTTTACTGAGAGGGCTTCCAGCCCCCACCGCTTCCCATCAACCCATCCCGCAGCAGAGAAACCTCCTCCTCAGCTTCCCCTGATCCACACCCAGCACAAGTCCCTTCCTCTGCTGCTCCACGGACCCCGTCTCAATTGGTCGACACACACAGGGTCTCCAGAGTGCCACTGCCAGGGAATGCAGGTCAGAGGCTGCCCGAAGGACAGCCACCTCCCGCTGCACTGAAATGGGTGCCAAGTCAGGGGCTGCAGCAGAGCCCACGGCATCCCGACAGCTCAGAGCACAGCCCCCTGCCTCACCCGGCGAGGGAAAGCACAATCCTGCAGCACCCAGCCTGTCTTGTTCTCTGCGTCAGCCCCGAGGGAAGTGGTATAGCTGGGGCCTTCCAGGCAGGTGTCCCCTGCAACTGCAGGAGCACACACTGCACCAAAGACCTTGAAAGCCTGGATGGTGTCCTTGAGGCCCTTAACAAGCCCACAGCTTGGGAGGCTTCTCAGACCACACCAGGGCTCTTAAGTCCAAGGGTTTCCCCTCACAAGCCAGTAAAGCCAGAAAAAAGCAAGTATGGCTTTGGCAAAGGAGGCACAGAACGTGCCATCCTGAGGCAGGTCTCCCGCCTGCATTCTGAGGTTTGGGTTTTCTGTTTCACCCTGTGCAACCGTAGTTGTAAAAATTCCCTGCATTAATTCCTCACTGTGCGGCTTGGAGTGTTACTGGCTGGCCAGAAAAACTCAGCAACAGTTGAGCAAGTCCTACGGACCAAAGCCCAGAGGGACAGTTCAATGGGTAAATTAGATCCAGCCACAAGTATCCGTTGCATGCAGTAGAAACGCAGCGTCTCTGAAGAGATCATCCAGGCATGTTTTCCAGTCCCGGGTGTCTTGCACACTGTATGCTAACCTAAAAGCCACCTTCACAAAGGGGTTTGTTCCTTCTGCAGCTGGAGTGTACTGACACGCCAGCCCCACCATGCCCATGCCCAGGAAGCACGGTTGTGGCTCCTGGGCAAACCACAGCCATCACCTCCATGCAAGAATATCGCGTGTGTTCAGCAGTCAGCTAGGGGAAGGGGGCTAACAAGTCTTGTGCAATCTTTTTTTTTGTTTTAAGGATGCCAAAAATAAGATCTGTTGATGTGCAATAGGGACCTTTGTTCTGATCCACTGCAGGGAAACAATGAGCAGCAATAAACGTGTGCTGAAACATCGCCACGGCTGGTGTTTTAACTCGGGCTGTGTATTGGCTCCCAGCTGGAAGTCTTCCACCCCCCCTGACCCAGAGGCACTTGAGGTAAAGCAGGCCAGGACCGAGCAGGTCTCTGTCCACTGCCAGACCTCTCCAGTAGCTCACTACAGCACAGGCAAAGGAGGAAAGAAAGCAGCTAGCTTCCAGGCACATCCCACTGGGATTTATAAGCAGAGGGTGGCCCCTACACACCTATTCAGTCCCGATGATCAAAGGCCCCTCCAGTTGGTGTCCATGTAGACTCAAGCACCTCTCTGTACCTGCAGCATGCACATGTCAACCATCTCCCCTCCCCCCAGAGGGACCTAGGGATCTGAGAACACCGACCTCCTAACAGGAGCCAGATAAGCAAGAAAGTCACCCATTTAAAAATAGGGCTTTTATTTTATGTAAAAAAAGAATAAAAATGTGACGTTTCATCTGCTCAGGTTCTGACAGTCACCAGCTGCTGGCACCATTGCCTGCGCCTCTAGCATTAGAGGGGAGAAAAGTGTCAGACAATTAAGAGAAAAGCAACGCATGAGGCTAAGACAAATGTTACAGGATCTCTGCAGGGACAGAAGCTCAGAACAAAGCAGCCTGGATCCTTCCCCCATTAAAAGAGGCTAAAATCCTGGCTCAGCACTATCCCTGTGATAGAAGAGACCTCCCGCTGCCAGTGAGCCACCCCAGACAAGGATATTAGGCCAGTTCATTATGAAACCGTTCAAGCTCCACACCCAGTGCCCCCTGAAGAGCTGCCCTTGGCCAAGCCTCAGCTCACAAGCTCTCCAGTCCGGACAGCCCTTTAGAAATCCTGGGCAGCCACTTTCTTGTTACTGTTTCTGCCCCACAGCAGCATCCCCACTGGAAGCTTCCAGAGCATATTAGGTACCAAAACAAGGCAAGGCAGCTGAGAGTGCTGCAGTCCCATTCCAACCACCAAGTTGGAGCCAGCAGGAGGTAGACACTGGCAACATTACTGGGACACTGGGTCTGGGATCAGCTGACAACTAACAGGCAGGTTCCCCGTACTAAGAAGCATAAAGCAGGAAATCCATGTTCTAATCCTTTTATGATAAAGTTTAAAAAAATGTATTGAATACCTTTGGAACATTTGTTCTCAATTATCTGAGGGTCAAGCCAAACATAAGGCCAAGTTAAAAAGAAACCAGAGCCCTTCAAATAACTGATTCAATTGTCCCCATGCCAAACCCTTTAGATGGACCATGGCTAGGCCAGTCCTCCAGCCACCAATACATTCTGCGACTGTCAGGTAACAGCTCCAACCTTGGAAGAGAAGGAAGGAAGAGGCAGGACAAGAGCAGGGGGAAAATGTTATTCATCCCTCTCATGGTGAAAACAAATACACCTAAGAGCAAGGAGCTGCAGTTTCCCTGAAGATGCCACTTCTGTTGGCATCGAGGTGTCCAGATTCACAAAGCAATCCAGTGCAGGGGCAGTCAGGTACCCCCTCCTCTGGCTACCCTTAAAACAGGATGAGGAGGGGTACATGAGCAGGGCATATCCTGGGCAAACACACCTCCTCACTCGTATACACAGCAGAAAAGCAACTTGGAACTTGCTGGCCCCTCTGCCATGCAGCCAGTCCTGGTTTTTCAAGGCCTCAGAATCCTCCCCCTCTAACGATGAGGTCGCCTGCTTTGGACAGATCCAGTCGCTTACTCTGAGCTCTCTTCTACCTCCTTCTGTTTCTTCTTTTTCTTCTTCTTGGTGCTGGTTTCACTGGTCTGTGAAGAGGTTAGAGAGGTCAGGAAGGAATCAGAGGCATCACCCGCTGCTCACTTCAGGAGGAGCACCTAGCTCTGCGTGAAGGCTAACAAGCCACTTACAGAAACATCTTCACCTCCCCTTACCACACACACAGCCACAGGCGTCCAAACACTCCGTCGCAGCTGCGGGCACAGCGCAGGCTCCCTCACCACCACACAAGCACAGGAGCACTCTTACTGAACGCCACGCACCACCCTCCCACAGGGCAGTTACAGACCCCACAGGACTGAGGAAGGAACATGCACCCACCAGATGCCCTGGGCACAGATGTCTGCTCATCCCATGCTCTGCTCCATCCATCCCCACCTCCCACCTCCCTCACAACCAGTCCAGTTTATGAATGTGCCTGTACTGAGGCACCTTTCTCCCGCCGTGGGGAGCCTGGTACTTTGAGGACGTGCACAGCAGGATGCCGACACATTCACCCTGGAGGTATGAGGGACAGACAGCAGCTCTTCCCCACGCTTGGACCGTACCAAGGCAGTACCCAGTTACATACCATTTCTACTTGTTCTCCCCCGCTTTCAGCCGCTTCTTTGGCTTTCTTTTCTTTCTTCTTCTTTTTCTTTTCCTTTTTGCTCAGCTCCTCTGGCGGTGGAGTGGCTGGGGATGGTGGGGTCACGGCCTCCTCACTTTCACTCTCTGACTCCCGCTTCCTCTGTTAGGAGAGCACAATGTCAGACGGGCCATCTCCCAGAAGGGCTCAAGTGATGGAAAAGCTGTTTGCAAGCCCATCACGACTGTTTTGCCTGATTCAAATTTCTCGGTTAGCAATGCTTTGAAAAGGAGGGTGAGCAACAGACTGCCAGAGATAAACATATATGGGCTGAGGCCATAAACAGGTCACTCTAATGCTAATCCACAGACCACAAAGCCACAATAAAGCGGGCATTAAGCTCCCAGAACATGAAACACTTGCCCCTGTATTACAACCAACCAAAGCAGCACACAATTCAGCACTCGATACCAACTGCCTAAAGGAACAGGCACACATCAGAAGTCTTCGACAGAGCACAACCAACCTTACAACCAGACAGCACCAGCGATACTCACTTTTGGAGCCCTCTCCACCTCTGATACAGCTTGGGGGACTGCAGCTGCCTCTTTCTTGGACGCCTCCCTGAGAGAGAAGAGACACCAGGCTGAGGACTGTCACTGTGTGGCACTGCTCTGCACAACTACGAAGCCCCTTCCCCCTTGCAAGGCGTCAGGTGGAGGAGCACAGTGTGGGGAAGACCTGCAGCCTGCACCAGTGCCAGCTGGACAGGACAATGGCAAAGCCTCCCCTCTTTCATTTAGCAGACTGACTCCCTCTAAAGCCACAGGCACAGGCTACAGAGGGATAACCGTCTGCTCAGGGCCTTCCACTCCAGCCCTGCCCACCACCAGCACGTTCCCTGTAACTGAGGAACACTGCTGCACACCAAGGGCCCAGACAGCAAATACAGCTTGGCCAGGCCTGACACACCTGACAGCACAAACAGCACCCAGACTAGTGCTCGCTGCACACAGCCTGGTCTCTGTGTCCGTCATTCTGAAATTGAAGTCGTACCCACCTGTAATCCACATACTCCTTCTTCCAGGAATCTGGTGTGCTCTCGTTGGGCTTTCCGTGCTTGTCCAGCAGACCCTTCTGGATCATCATCTTCTTTTGACTGGCCTGAGAGCAAAGCGCAAAAAGTCAGACTGCAGCTCCACAGAGGAGAAACCTTCCCTTGGGCTTCAGCCACCCATCCTAAGAGGAGATAATCCATGAGCAAGCCAAGCCAAGAACTGCATCGTCACTGACTTAATGCTTCTCTCCAAGGACTTTCTGACAACTCAGAGAAAACATCCGCTGCACAGCAGCCTACAAGTCACAGACAGGGAGTAGTCAGAAGCCATTTCATCAAGAAATAAGGGCTAATTTGTGGGGGAACTAACAGCAAAAGCACATGACTGCATGTAATTGGGCATGTATCCTTGACATGCTTTTTTCCCCCACAGCTTAATGACCCACAACATTTCAGGTGAACCACTCCAACTGCAGAGCTCCTTGCCCAGCCCCTCCAGAGCCATCAGCATGGGGTGATAGATGAAGGTCATCTTTGCACAGAGTGCTAATGCCATCCACTTCACATCATGTGGCTCTTTAACACAGGAGGGTTCAAGCATAGACCTGAGGTGCCTGCAGCCCCACAACCCAGCAGCTGGGCTCCCACCAACACCCCCCGCTGCTCACCTTGGGACCAAGGCCCCATTTGCGGGGATACGTGTCTCTCTCCATGATCACTCTCTTGATCTTTGCCACCACGCCATGGTCGCAGGTAGAAATGACTGCAGTGGTCATCAAGGCGATAGCTGCAGAAGCAAGCAGGGAGCTCGTGAACACTTCAAAACAACAAAACCGTGACAGCATGGATGCAGCAACCTGTTGGGTTCAGCCTGCTCTTCCTCTGGCAGCACAAAGAGGAGGCAAATACCTCAACAATGCCATGTCACCCCAAAACCTTACTGGACACAAGTTCTGGACTAAAGCTTCAGAAAGTTGCCCTGCAAGATGCAAGAGCATCTGTGTCATGGATTTACTACACCAGGAGCACGAGACCTTCCAGTTTACTCCAGAGGATCAGTTATGAATCAGTGAACAGAGTAAGGCAACCATTTCCTGCAGCACCAGCGGCACCACTGGATGAAGAACTCTCTGTAAACAGCTGCTTGGGCACTTCCACGCAACTCAAGGAACTGTGTTGTTTTTAAGGTGCAACTGAACTGCACCATTATGGGAAGGAGCACTGACTGAGCCTTACTCAGTTCTCAAAATCTTGCAGAGGCACACTAGGGGAGACTAATCCTACCAAAAGATATTAAGTTACTATTGCCAGTCCACTGAAACGACTGTGGTGCAGACAGTACAAATGAGGTGGAATGGCTTGGCTGTGTTACACTTCCAAAGCCCCTCAGTCCCATGGGACTGGACAGAGTGTGAGGCCACACAGCACCAGACAGACCGTCCCTACGGTGCGTCACCACCTGCCATCTACAGAGCTTTGACAAAGACGCCAGTTAGAACAAAGCACTGTTTCAAGTCACTTCACAGAAGCTGACAGTTGCTCAAGACCTTCTATACTGATCCTCGGTAAGCGTGATGGGCCAGGTGGCAGTGTGCAATCAGACATCATCCCTCGTCTTAGTGGGGACAGAGCCCCCCCAAAGAGGGGCTCTGACCCTGCCAGCACTGCTTCACTCCTGCAGGCAGCCAGCCACACACCGCAGCAGCCCCCAGTAGGACACTGGGAGACTGGAGGGTCTCTGGAGGCTGCACAGCACCCAAACCCTAGAACAGGAGTCGGGGTGTTGCAGGAGGGCAGCGCCACTGCACTCAGAGAATGGATAAACTTCATCATCACCTCACACACAGCACACCTGAGCATCACACAGCTGAAACACGGCTAACTGAGGAACTCTTGACACCTCACCAAGGACTGGCTCTGAGGAAAGTATGCAGCTTGCATCCGAGGCAGCAAGAGCTAACAGGAATAACAGAAGACTTCTGATAGCAACACAAGCAACAGACTACCCTGCAGACAGCTTGGCTCTGATGCAGCTGGTGCTTCCTAACATCCTGCTGCATGGCAGCCACCTTGCAGCCCAGCTCATTAGGACGTATTAACCCACAATTTCCGTCAGGAAGTGCTATTTAAACCTTCTGTGCTTGGGGATTCATCTGTTACACGTTCAACTGAAATAGATGGGCACAAGAAGAACAAGGAGCTTCATACCTAGGCAGATTGCTTCTCCTTTTGTGGTGATGACAACAATCTCCTGATTAAGCTCAATACCATCTTCATACCTCAGGACACCAGGTAGCATGATCTTGGCTCCATAGCAAATAGCATTAACCTAAAGAGGTGGGGAACGAGAGGGCTTATAAGCTACTGGAGAATAAAAACAATGCAAGAAGTGCCTCTAATGCTTTGGCCTCCTGTTGTCATTACTGCTAACAATAACATCCCCACGTATCTGTTTCTCATTGTCTACTATATAAAACCTGGGCGCTTTTGAAAAAGCAATCAAAAGAAAGCACCCATCACAGCCAACAACACATGAGGCAGATCTCTTAAAACCATCAGCACCCTCCTAAAGTGAGGAGTGCAGCATGTCTGACACTCGGTTCTGGGCTCTTGCATCTTACTGCTGTGACCTTGCAGCGGCCCATACAAGGCCCTACACAGCTCTCAAGCAGGACACTGCTGTACTCCATGAGGATCCTGCTCCCCATTTATTATATTAGCTATACGAGATGGGACGACACTTCACAGTCGCTACGTCAACTGGCTCTAACCCAGGAACTCACCGCACTGTCTTTCATGACTAGCCGCTTGTGGGAAGTCAGCAGTTTCTCCAGGGGCAGGATAACCCTTCGCAGGTAGCTGTCATCCTTGTTGTTGTCATACTGCCACTGCGCGTCCAGGACATCATGCATCGTCACCATGTTGTCCTGAAAAGACACAACCCCTCTGAAGTCTCCTACCAGCCACCAACTCAGAACACACAAAAGAAAATGAAGCCTAATAGCAAAGAGTGCGCTGAAAGGGAGCAAAACCAGACTCCCGATTCACAATCATCAACAAACGTTACCTGGAAGAGGCAAGAACAAATACTTTCCATTGACAGCTTGAGATCACCCTAATCTCTGCTACTGCAAACTTCAACCTTCCTAATGTCACGCTGCACTTGGATCTAATGGATACGCTCTGCCTACCTGGCCACGCTTCAGAAGTGCTTCAAACTTAAATACCTCAAAACTTTGAGACAAAGAACATCAGTGAGTAGAAACCTAAAGTAAGCAGCTCACCAATCCGTGACATGCAATAAATTATTGAAGCACCTGTAAGCATCCATCACCTGGAATTCAGAAATGAATGCTAGTGGTCACTCTCATAATCCTGCTTTGCAAGGAGAGAAGTTAGTCCTGGAGTTTGAGCCGGCAATGGGAACCAGCAATGACCAGGCAGAAAACACCGGGGAATTGTTCAAGACCACACAAGACTGCACTTCCCAAGCTCCCTTCCATCAGGCACGCTCCCTGCGTCCTGCCCTGACACCAAGCGGTTGTGAGCTGCTAAGCAGGTAGCTCGGGCCTGAACTCCTGGCACGTGCGTGCTTTGTAGGCCGAGAAACACAGGTGGCATAAAACAAACTTTCAGTCACCGTGGTGCATTTCCCAGTCACTCGCTGTTCCAAAGCTTAATTACCAGAACAGGGACAAGGCCCTGAACTGAACTCAACACTTTGGTTACAGGCTGCCTACGGCCAAGAGCTTCCACGTTTTCAGGGCTATTCACAAAACTTCTCCCAGTCAACACGCATCTGCACCTACTTCCAGTATTATAGAATTAAGACCGTTCCACAGAACTCCTGCCATTCTGACAATTCCTAATTTGCTGGTTATAATTAAAGTCACAATTACCTTCTCTCCCATGATCCCAGACCGCACTCTCCGGAGCTCTTGCATCTGGCCCCCAACACCGAGCAGCAAACCAAGGTGGACGCAAAGCGTCCGGATGTACGTGCCTGCTTCACAGCTCACCCAGAAGATACCTGAAACACAAGCCAGGACAGAATGTTATTTAAATAGGTATCTAGAAACGAGTCACATCTAGAAGCTCCGTGTTCAACCCCTCACAGAGCCATCAGCATGGGGTGATAGATGAAGGTCATCTTTGCACCGAGTGCTAATGCCATCTAGTTGACATCATTTGGCTCGTCAGTGAAGGATGCAAAACTACAACAAACAGGTGGGATTTGCTTCTCTGCACACACAAGCAATGCGGGAAGCAGTTACTACTTGATAGTGGGAAGGATTTATAACTTAAGTTCATCTAGAACAAACAGGAAGCAGCCCATTTCAACAGAAGTTTTATCAGCTGTGAGTTGAATCAGAAGAAGGCAGAAAACCCCCATTTTACCTAATCTTCTCTCAGGATCATACTCCACCAGCTTGCTCTCATAGATGGTTCTGACTCTCAGTTGTCGCTTGACAGCAGCGATGAGGGGAGGTCGCTGGAACAGCGCGCCCGTCAGAGTTTCTATTGCCTGGAAGCAGAAGCAGGAGCAACAGCTTAGCCGGGGCCACGAGCAGAACTAACGTATGAGCACCGCAGGGTCTCCAGCAACTAAGGCCACTTCCATGAGCAAGAATGCAGAAGATTCGTCACCATTTGGTTATGTTGTATTTAAGAAAGCTGTTATAAACCACTGATGTGGTCAAAATGCTACCCCAACCGCCAGTGAGGTACAGTTGGCTTTTTCCATCAGGTGGCAGTGTGCAATCAGACGTCATCCCTCGTCTTAGTGGGGACAGAGCCCCCCCAAAGAGGGGCTCTGACCCTGCCAGCACTGCTTCACTCCTGCAGGCAGCCAGCCACACACCGCAGCAGCCCCCAGTAGGACACTGGGAGACTGGAGGGTCTCTGGAGGCTGCACAGCACCCAAACCCTAGAACAGGAGTCGGGGTGCTGCAGGAGGGCAGTGCCACTGCACTCAGAGAATGGATAAACTTCATCATCACCTCACACACAGCACACCTGACGTCCATTCCTACCCTCTCAAATCCCACAGAAGCTGAACCCTTTGAGTGTCAAGTGCCAGCATGGCTAACAGTGTGCTGAGACTTACCCTGGCAAGCTGAGCCTCACTTTCAATTGCATTGTGCAGCCGAACAATTCCCACATACTCTTTGCCTGAAAGAACGACAAGAGCAGTCAGGAGCGGCCACTTGCATTTAATGTTGATCTCAAGGCGCACACTGCTACACAGCCACACATCTGGAGAGTCCAGGTATTTTCGCAAACGTCTCCTAAGAAGTGCACGCAACCCATTATCCAGCTGGTTGTCCTTGCAGTGAAAATAATCTGAGCTACATGTTTGTTGTTCCATCAAGCATTATTTCACTGGAGTTGTAGGTTTGTGCCTTAAATTCAGTTAATACACGAAACCGGTCTTTCAGAAGGGTTTTCATAGACAGCACAAGTCCCAGACAGAGAAACAATCAAAAAAACCACCTGAGACAACACGGGTGCACCCTCACTGGCTTGGAGCAAGATGGATAAGCAATCCTTGAGTTCAAGGCGCTGAAAGCCTAGGGCAGCCCTGTCAAAGGCAGGGCAGGAAGTCTCCATCTTGTCTCCAGAAGAGCTCTGCACCTTCCAAGTCACTTCAAGTGAAAATGGTCCCATGTCAATAAACATACCTGCACTCTGCTGAGATTTGACCAGCCGCGTTGCCCTCTCAATGCACACAATCAGGCACCCAGTCACCTTAGGGTCCAGTGTGCCGCTGTGCCCGGTCTTCTCTACTCGAAGGATGCGCCGGATCCACGCGACCACCTCGTGCGAAGATGGGTTGGAAGGCTTGTCAAGGTTAATAAAGCCTGACCTACGGCACAAGTTGACAGAGCTAAGTATTGGGACAAACGTAGCAGTAGTGTGAAAACCTTGATGAGACTTGCCATTGTAGGAAAAAAGAAAAGCATTTCTAAATAAACAGCCAAGTAAGAGCTGAGCTCACAGCTGCTCCCACTGAGCACGCATCAAGCTGCTCTGCACACCGGTCCTCTGAAAGGCAGGTCATACTCTGCACAAGCAAGAAATTCTCTTCTTTCCATAACGTTATCAGTACTCAGCCCTTAATACAAACCAACCACTGCAAACAAGCTCCAAGCAGTCTCAAAGCCTGGCAGGCTGAAGGGTTTTTTTCCACAGGACCACTCAAAACTCCTCAGGTGTTTGCACATCCACCTGCAGAGCAGCCACAACCCCAGAACAAAGAAAACTTCACAGAAGATGACCAGCAGGCCCTAGGTAGACATTCATTGGTTAGGAGCAACACACAGCATCAAGCAGAAAGGTAAAAGACAAACGTAGAACAGACCACGCTTTCAAGACGTTAACTGCAAAAGAAAATTAAATCGCTCTAGAGCTTATTGCACTCACCTTACATACTCAGAGATCTCCCTCTTAAGGGGGTTAGCACCAGAAGGAAGGGGTGTGTAGTGTGCTGTCATCACATTTAACTTGTCAAAGTTCTACAAAATCCAAATGAAAATTTATTGTAAGTAAAATGAAATTCAAGTGAGCTTGAGAAGAGTTATTTGTTTCTATTTGCTCTAACGCATCTCCCCAATTACTCTGTATCTGGTTCACATTTAAAATAAAAAACCTCATCCAAACTGAAAACGACCTGCAGCTGAAACTGCAGAAATGCCTTCCTGAGAGAGAGAATTGGAAGTTCTACGTAGAAGAGATGGGAAAGGAGCAGAACGCCAACTTTTGCACTGCGGAATAAGCGCAGCGCGCCCCACGAGCTCTGTACAGGTAGCCGGGGGGCACACCTGGAGCACAGGCCCATCGGGCCGAAACACAGCTAACGAGGCTTTGCAGGCGCTTGCAGGAGGCGAGGAACTGACGGAGCGGGCGCCCAGGTAACGCCGCCAGCCGAACTCCGCAGCGTGACTCCTGCCCGCACGTGGGCACCGCACGCGCTCCTCCGCAGCACGGCGACCGCGAGCGGGGAGCCGCGCGCGTGAGGAGCCCCGGGGGGGGAACGAGGCCGGGGCCGCCCCGGGTCCGTCCCTCAGCGCCTACCTTCAGCAGCAGCGGCCACTGCGACGTGTCCAGCTGGGCCACGCGGGACTCGGGCTTGATGAGGAACTCCTCGGTGTGCTGGATGTCCTGCGGGCACAGCGCGTCCCGCCGCTCAGCGGGGAGGCCCCGCACGCACGTGGCCGCCCCGGGGGGGGGGGGGGCGGCCGCGGCCCCGTCCCCGAGCCCGGCCGGTGCCTGGGGGGGGGGATCCCGGGGGAGGGGGGGACCGGGGGGGGGGAACCGAACCGCTCCCGGCGCCGCCGCCCCCAGCCCAGCCCCATCCCCCCGGGGCGGCCCCGCACTCACCGCCACGTCCTCGTCGAGCAGCGCCCGCTTCTCCTTCTTGCGCCGCTTCTTCGCGCTGCCGCCTGCGGGACGGACGCGCTCAGGCGCCGCCAGCAGGCCCCGGAGGGCGCCGCGCGGCCCGGGCCCGACCCCGAACCCCCCCCCCCGCGTCCCCGCGGCCTCACCCTGGGCCCCGCTAACCCTCCGCGCCCCCATCCCCCCGCGGCTCCCCCTCCCCGGCCCCGCGGCCCCCCCCGGCCCGCACCGTCCCCGTCCGCCATGGCCGCGCCGCGTGCTGCCGCCGCCGCGCGGGGAGCCGAAAGGCCGCGCCTGCCCGACAGCCCCCGCGGCTGCGCGCCACGGTGGCCACGCCCCCTTTTGGCCACGCCCCGTCCCGTAGCCCCGCCCCATCACCACGCCCCGCTCCCTTAGCCCCGCCCCCTCCATAACCACGCCCCCTCCCACAAACCACGCCCCCTCCCGCAGCTCCCCTTCCGCACCCCTCCAAGAACCGGGCACCGCACACGCGGGTGGTGCAGCCACCGCCAGCTTTAATGCGGCCCCGCGGGGCCCCGCGCCGCGTCCCGAGGCAGGAGGAGAGCAGCAGCAGCAGCAGCAGCAGGATGCGGCGTCCCGGCGGCGCTCACAGCCCCTGCCCCGCGGGGCTGAGCATGTCGTGCAGCACCAGGTGCAGCAGGTGGTTCTGCTCGGCGCTCAGCAGCGGCCACAGCTCGGCCTGCAGCGCCTGCAGCGCCGCCGCGTCCTTCTCCTGGCAGGCCAGCACGGCGGACTGCAGCAGCAGGAAGAGCTCCGCCGGCAGGTAGCTCGCCGCCGCCGGCGGCCCGCCGCCCGCCGCGCCGCCCTCCGGCGCCTCCCAGCAGTACTGCTCCAGCGTGCGGGCGTGCTCGGGCGGCAGCTTGCCGGGCGGCGGCTGCAGGAGCAGCAGCAGCAGCACCCGCGACACCTCGCAGCGCACCAGCGCGTCCAGGAAGGCGCCGCCGGGCGCGGCCCCCCCGGGCCCGACCCCGGCCCCGGCCAGCGCCTGCGCCCGCGTCAGCGCCGCCAGGGCCCCGGCGTAGTCGCGGCCCAGCAGCAGGCAGGAGGCGCGCTCGGCCAGGCAGCGCAGCGCCTCGAGCGGCAGCCGCGCCGCCGCCAGCAGCTCGGCCGCCCGCTGGAAGTGCGCGGCGGCGCGGGCGGGCCGCCCGGTGTCGCGCAGCGCCGCCGCCAGCTCCAGGCACAGCCCGGCCGCCAGCGCCGGCTGCCCGCGCTCCAGGTGCAGGCGGGCGGCGAAGGCCCCGCAGCTCTGCGCCGCCGCCAGGTGCTCGCCGAAGCCGCCGCGCAGCGCCAGGCGCTGCCGCAGGTCCCGCTCCTGGCGCAGGAAGAGCCGCGCCGCCTCGCCCAGCGCCGCCGCCTCGGCGGGGCCGTGGAAGAGGCTCTGCGCGCAGCGCGCCACCGCCAGCTGGCACCAGGCCGCGTAGGGCAGGCTCTCCTGGGCGCGCAGCTCCCGCGCCAGCGCCGCGAACTGCTCCGCCGCCTCCGCCACGTTCGGCTTCCGCAGGAACCGCCGCCGCAGCTTGGCCGACACCAGACGGTACCGCGACAGGAAGTCCCCGTCCCCGCTGCTGCCGCCGCCGCCGGGGCCCGGCCCGGGCCCGGAGCCGCCCGCCCCGCCGGGCCCGGAGCCGCCCGCCGCCGCCGCCAGCATCGCGCGCCGCCCGGAAGTGACGCCCCCCCGCCGCGCCCCCCGCCGCCGCCGCGCCGTCGGCCAATCGGCGCCCGCCTCGGGGGTCAGGGGGGCGTGGTCTCGCCCCGAAGGGGCGTGGTCTCACGCTAGAGGGGGGCGTGGTCTCTGTAGAATGCCGCACGGGTGGGCGTGGCTACCCACACCCCCGCGTTGGCCCCTCCCATTTGTGGGCGTGTCCTCGGGAGGCCCCGCCCCCTGCCGGCGCCCAGCCCCGACGGGGCGCGCGGCACGGCCCCGCTGCCCGGGGGCACCCGGCGGGGCCCGAGGGCGGGGGGACCCCGGGGGCTCCTCGCTGCGGCTCGCCCCGGGCAGCCCCGGCCCCCAGGGCAGCCCCGCCGCCCCTTCTG